>NC_133166.1:55395000-56645000 GCF_040802235.1 Manis javanica
AATCAGACAAGATAAATAAATAAAAATTACCTAAACTGGTAAGGAAGAAGTAAAACTACCACTATTTGCAGATGACATGGTATTATACATAGAAAACCCTAAAGACTCCACTAAAAAACTATTAGAACTAATAACTGGATTCAGCAAAGTTGCAGAGTACAAAATTAATACACAGAAATCTATTGTGTTCCTATATTCTAACAATGAACTAGCAGAAAGAGAAATCAGGAAAACGATTCCATTTACAATTGCATCAAGAACTTTAAAATACCTAGAGAAAAACCTAACTAAGGAGGTGAAAGGCCTGTACTCTAAAAACTATAAGACCCTCATGAGAGAAATTAAAGAAGACACCAATAAATGGAAATCTATACTGTGCTAATGGATAGGAAGAATTAATATTGTCAAAATGGCCACTCTGCCCAAAGCAATTAACAACTTCATTGCAAACCCTATCAAAATACGAACAGCAGTTGTCAATGAACTAGAACAAATAATTCTAAAATTATATGGAACCACAAAAGACCCCAAATAGCCAAAAGAATCCTGAGAAAGAAGAACAAAGGGGAGGGGAGGATGGGGGGTATTATGCTCTCTGACTAAAGCTATGGTAATCAAAACAGTATGGGACTAGCACAAGAACAGATCAATAGATCAATGGAATAGAGAGCCCAGAAATAAACCCACCCATATATGATCAATTAATATATGATAAAGGAGCCATGAATATACAATGGGAAAAAGACAGCCTCTTCAATAAATAATGTTGGGAAAACTAGACAGCTACGTGCAAGAGAATGAGACTTGTTTATAATCTAACTCCATACACAATAGTAAACTCAAAATGGATTAAAGACCTAAGTGTAACACATGAAACCGTAAAACCCTTAGAAGAAAACATATGCAAAAATCTCTTGAACATAAATAAGTATGAACGATTTTTTCTAGACACGTCACCCCAGGCAAGGGAATCAAAATAAAAAATGAACAAATGGGAGTATAACACAGTAAAAATCTTCTGTACAGCAAAGGACACCATCAACAGAACAAAAAGGCAGCCTACAGTATGGGAGAATATACTGGTCAACAATTTATCTGATAAGTGGTTAAATAAAAAGAACTCATATGACTCAACACCAAAAAAACAAATAACCCAATTAAAAAATGGGCAGAGGACCTGAACATTTTTCCAAAGAAGAAATACAGATGGCCAATAGGCACATGAAAAGATGCCCCACATTGTTAATCATCAGGGAAATGCTAATCAAACCACAATGAGGTATCACCTCACACCAGTTAGAATGGCCACTATCTGAAAGACAAGAAATAACAAGTGTTGGCAAGGATGTGGAGAAAAGGGAACCACAATCAGTGACATTGTTGGTAGGAATGGAAATTGGTCCAGCCACTATGGAAAGCAGTATGGAAGTTCTTCAAAAAACTAAAAATAGATATACCATAAGACCCAGTAACTCCACTCCTAGGAATTTACTGGAAGAAAACAAAATCTCTGATTCCAAAAGATATATGCATCCCTATGTTTATTGCCACACTATTGACAGTAACCAAGGTGTCATTTGGAAGCAACTGAAGTGTCCGTCAGTAGATTAATGGATAAAGATGTAGTACATATACACAATGGAATATTATTCAGCCCTAGAAAAAAAAGAATTCCTACCATTTATGACATGGATGGACCTAGAGGGTATTATCCTAAGTGAAATAAGCCAAGTGGATAAACACAAATACCATATGATTACACTTATATGTGAAATCTGAAAATAAAACAGAACAAAATGAACACAACAGCAGTAAACTTAAAGACAATGAAAAGTGAATGTTGTTTACCATGGGGGAGGGCTTGGGGGAGGTGGTGGGATGGATGAGGGGTTTAAAGAGACACAAAATCTTAATCATAATATAAGTTGGTCATGGGTATAGAAGTGCAGCATGGAAAATATAGTCAGTGGTTCTGTAACATCTTTCTATGTTGACAGTAACTGCTACTAGTTGGTGTGAGGATTTAATAATGTGTGTAACTGTTGAATCAGTGTGTCATATACCTGAAATCAACATACTATTGTATATTAACTATACTTTAAAAAGTTATAAAATAAAAATTTTAAAATTTTAGAACTGTTAAGTAAAATAACTGACTTAAAAATCATTGGATTGGCTCAGTGGCAAATTGCAGATAACAGAGGAAAAAAATCCATAGATTTGAAGATACCAATTCGGTCTGAACAACCACAAAAAAA
Organism: Manis javanica; assembly: GCF_040802235.1. Lineage (NCBI taxonomy): Eukaryota > Metazoa > Chordata > Mammalia > Pholidota > Manidae > Manis > Manis javanica. Next base: position 55,397,259 of record NC_133166.1, read on the forward strand.
TTGATTGAAAAATAATTGAACTGAGTCTCAGGGACCTGTGGTACGATAAAGATCTAACATATATGTCATCCATGTCCAGTAATGGAAAGAAAAGGAAGGTGGGGGTGAAAAAAAATTGTAAATATAATGACTCAAAACTTCTAAAATCTGACTGAAGGCATAAACCTAGAGATAGAAGAAATTGAGTAAACCTAGGCAAGATAAACTAAGATATCTATACCCAGACACATCAAAATCAAACTTCTGAAAACTAAGGACAAAGCAAAAATCTTGAAAGCAGAGTAGGCAGAAAGAAATGACACATGAACTATGGGAACAGTAATTTGAATGAGCATGATATATGTTTCTTCTCTATCTGTTGACATGATTATATGTGTTTTCTCCATTATTTTATTATAATGATTGATTACATTGGTTAATTTTACAATAGTAAGTCCACCTTACACTCCTGAGATAAACATCCCCATGGTCATTATATCTTATTCAATTTATTAATATTTTAAATATTAAAATCATTTTACTATAATTTATAATTCATCAGTATTTATTAGTATAATTATAAGTTATAAATTGTTAATGTTTTAATTTTTAAATTATATATTATGACATATAAAAAATAATGTCTGTATTTGAATGAAGGATATTCCTCTGTAATTTTATAGTTTTATAATATTGTGAGGCTTTCATATTGTGGTTATTCTGGTGTCAGAAAACAAGGTGAGAATTATTCCTACCTCATCTGTTTTCTGAAAAAGTTTATGTAGGATTTATTTCTTTCTTAAATATTTGTCATAATTTACCAGCAAAACCATCTGTCCTGGAGTTTCTTTATGTGAAAGTTTTTGATAACCAGTTCAGTTTTTTGTCACCTTATATTGATATAATTTGTTTATAATTTGCATTCTAATTTTCAAGGTATTTGTCATTTTCATCTAATTGTAGTTCTTAGTATAAAGTTATTCATAATTTTTTATTATTTTTTAACTGTAGCCTCTAGAATGATAACCCTTCATTCACTTATGTTATTGATAATTTGTGATTCGCTCCCATTTTTTCATTTATTAGTCTAGTATTTTATTAGTGGTCGGTCTTATTTAAAGAACTAACTTTGATTTGCTAATTTTACTCTTTGTTTTCTATTTTGTTTATATCTGCTTTTATTTTCTTCTACTTATTTTGAGTTTACCTTGTTCTTTTTGTTGGCTTCATAGATCATTGATTTTATGTAAACTTTTAAAGCTATACATTTGCCTCTATGCACTGCTTTAGTTAAATCTTACAACTTTGGTTATGTTGTATTTTCATTATCATTCAGTTTGGACTTTTTTTTATTATGTTATTTATTCTTTTTACTCATTGATTATGAGAGTGTTGTTTAGTTCCCAAATGTTAAAGATTTTCCTACATATCTTGTTATTCATTTGTAATTTAGTTCCATTTCAGTCAAAGAACATATTCTGAATGATTTTAATCTTTTACTGTTTATTGATTTATGCCTAGAATATGGTCTGTCTTGGTGAATGCATATATGCACCTAAAAAATATGTATTTTATAGTTTGGGGTGTAGTATTTTATAAAATAATTAGATCTTCAGCTAATATATATTTTTACTGATTTTTGTATCCAGATGTTCTATCAGTCATGGAGAGAGTGGTGTTAAATATCCAAATATGACTAAGGAATTATATATCTCTTCCTTTAATTCTGTTAACTTTTCTTCAGGTATTTTGAAGCTGTATCATTAAGAAAATACATGTTTATGATTTTATGTCTTCCTGATGAACTGATCTTTAAATCATTATGAAAAGTCTCTCTTTCCTCTGTTAATACTCTGTCTTGATGTCTATTTTATCTAATGTTAGTAGAAACAATCCAATCTTATGCTTACTGTTTTCATGTTATATCTCTTTCCATCCATTTGCTTTCAGTCTATCTGTATTGTTAAAGCATGTCTCTCATAGGCAGCATATAGCTGTGTCTTATTCTTTTGCCCATTTTAATAATCTCTGCCTTTTAATTGAAGCATGCAGTCTGTTAACATTTAAATTATTAATATGGTTTAATTTAGGTCTATCATGTCATGATTTGATTTATGTTTGTCCCTCTGTTTTTGTTCCTTTCATTGCCTTTTCTTGTCTTTTTTGGATTTTGGGAATATAATTATTTGAGTTCCATTTTAGTATGTCTATTGGCACTTTCACTCTATTACTTCGTATTATTTTAGTGGTTTTTATGAGTGGTTTTATATATCCTTGAATTTTCAGTCTGCTTAACATCATACCACTTCACCTAAAATGTAGATACCTTGAAACTGCATAGGCCAGTTTACCCCCTTACCATGTCCTTCATGTTATTGTTGTCATATGTATAAAATATGCATCTTAAAAACACTGTAGGATAGTTATAATTTCAGCTTAAACATTCATATGCTTTTAGGAAATTAAGAAGGAAAAGACAATCATAATTTTATGTATGTGTAAATACAGTTTTCAAGCAAGTCTGTGATTACAATTGTATAACTGTTAGTTTACTTAAAGTCATTGAATATAAACTTAAAAGAAGTAATTTTGTGACATTATAAATTATACCTCAATAAAGCTGTCAGAAACAAAAAGTCTAGATATCCCACCTTCCAAAGTGCTATTTGCCTTTGATTCATGAAGATTATTTTAAAAACAGTCCATTAACACAGTGTGTTATTTAAGAAAACTTCAATTCAGATTGGTTTAATTAGATCAAGTGGAATGACAAAGCTTCTGGTTGAAAGAAACCAAAGACTACAAGGTTTCCTGGTGACATTTCTTTTTAATAATGTATTTTTAATAAATCTTTTTTGTTTATATTATAAAATATAGGGTAAGGGAGGAGTTTCAGCACTGGTCCCACAGGTCTAATAAGATGTAGTCCATTCCCTCTTCAAATAACTAAATAAAATTATTTCTTTCTTAATCATTATAGAATGGTTAAAACTTATAGACACAACAGAAAGTAAACATAGCACACTTAACTGTTATCACTGGATATTCTATTTGTCCCATTTTTTCTTTTTTGTGTGTGTTTGGGGTTTTTTTTCCAGCTTTATTGAGATATTACTGACATAGAACATCTGTAAGTTTAAGGTATATAATGTGATGATTTGATACATACAAGATTATTACCACAATAAAATTAACACTTGTCATCTCTTCACATTTTTTCTTAACATATTTTAAATTTTCCTATTACTAGAAATCTTCATGAACATAATGTTTGAATCCTGAACTTTTACCTCATTTTAAGTTATTTCCAGCTTCTTATTTTCATTTGTAATCCTGTAGTAAATGTTTTTGTTTATAAATTGCAAGTACTTACTGATTGAGTCAAAGGTATGAACATTTTTTAGGCTCTTCTGCATAGTTGTAAACTGTCCACAGAATAATTTTTCTGTGTACATTTTCATCATCAGTTTTGAAAATCTCACTTTTTGCCTGAATTTAGTTATATCTTTCATAAAAGTCTTTGCCAAAATCAAATATTAAAAATGGTATATCTTTTTTGTTTGCATGAGTATTTCCATCTTTTGTCTAGTTTTAAGAGTACTGAGCTGCAGTAAGATAATCTTAGAAAAAGTTAGTTCAAATGAGTAAATCATTAAAAATAATACATTAATACCCTAAAAATTTATTTTAAACTTGAAATATGTTTCTGCATATGTCTTCGATTCTGAGTCAAGGCCTTTTCTTTGAAAATATAGGTTTGCTGTTTGGAAGTAGAGTATATTTCTGGCATAAACCACACCCATATTGCATTGTTTATAAGGTCCAATTTCAGTCACTTTATAGTGAGGAGGATAACATTTGAAGTGAACTGAATGTAGGCTTTTGAACTTTATTTTTTCTAATATTTTGCGTATGTCTTCCCTACATCAAAATTAGTAGCAATTTTTAAGTAACTCACCATTATTGAGTACTTTGGAAGTATTCAACTTAGTTTTCATGGAAGCAACAATCAACAACTCAAGCAACAGTTCTCCCTTGCACTCATTTTTTGTTATTTAATAGCATGTGCCATCATAATTATAAGTTCAACTGATATAAACAAGTTTAGAATCAAAGTTGTTCAATTCTAGATGAACATACATTTCCACCAGTAGAAGTAGGACTGAAAGTTTCTTTTAAAGTGTAGCCCAACAGCTGAGAGAATTGAGAATGTTTTATGGAGGGATTTGAGAGCATTGCTTAATCTAACACGTCATTTAAATGAAAGTTGGTGTTTAACAGGCTTTCAGTTCTAATATTCTCTGAAACCAGAATTCACTCATAATGGGAGAAATTAACCTTAAATCCTACTTATATCTCCCTCGTCTCCTTTCCTGAATTATGTGCCTTATGCTGTGCTAGGTGCAGTGAACAAAGAGGTTAACAACACACAGTTTCTATTCTCAAAGATTTGAAATCCAAAGAGGGAGACACTGTATAGTGCTGTCACTGTTGGTTTTCTGCTTTCAGTACTAGCCCCAGAAGTGTGATCCATATGTATGTGGAGGACAGAGTAGAATTACTCCACTTAGTCTTTCAGTGAGGAAAAATTTCTGAGTGAGGCTTGATCTTTAAGGATGGATAGGAATTCACTAGGCTTTTAGAATAGTGATGTGCATTTTGAGCAGCAGGAATAGCATGTGCACACTTTTTACTAGCAAGATGAGCAATCCTCCGAATGTCTGCTGATCTATTCACAATTGCTTTGTGATTCGTATTTTCTCTTTTTGTTCATTTATTTATTCATTTGGTCAACAGTGAAACTCTTACCCTGATCATACCCATACTTTATGATAGTCATTGTTGTTTCTGTAAAGAACTGCATACCCGTAAGCAGCAGAAATGGACTAATGTAAAACAAAATCTTGTGTCTCATCTTCTCTGTCCTTCCCCAACCTCCCTAAAAATGTTATTAATTAACAATTCAGGAAAAATACAGTAATAGCCACCTTTTGTTGAACACTTACAATGCAGTAGACACTTGCTTAGTGTTTTACACACATTTTCTCACTGATTTTAATCCTTGTAGCCACCGTGTGAGGTAAGAATTAGGATCTCCCTGTTTTGATGAGGAAGCCGAACCTTGGAAAAGTAAAGTTATTGACAAAAGCTGCACTGTTGGAATTGAGAAACCAGAATTTGAAGCCATGTTTCTCTAACTCAGAAAGCCCATCTCTTAGCCATTGCACCAAGTTTTGTGATTGTGAGGAGGACTTGCTCTGAATCATGTGAGAAAGTTTGGATACTTTTTTCTAAAAAGTTCTCTTAAACAATTATGTTTTAACATCCAAAGATAATTGAAAAATTGTGTTAAGGTTTAATTATGTCATTGATAGTTATGTAACTCAAATTTAAATTATATGAATTTTTCTTACCAGATTATAGTCCCCATAAAGTCATGCTAGTTGATCAAAATGCAAAGAAAGCTTTCACCATCACCATCCCTATTCCCTCCTTCCACTTGTTCTACTTCTCTCACATTGAGTATAGATGATTAGCACCCTTATCAGTATGGCAAATCCTTAACAGTCTGCTAAAAATGCCCTTCTAATCCAACCTGCAGTGTGTAATCTGAATTTAATCACTTTTGTGGCTGCAGCTTTCCTTTTAGGCTTGTGCCCTGGCAGTCTCCCTTTACCTCAGTTGCCCTCCCAACCCCCCACTCTACACCTCTGCCACCCTCACCTCTCCTTCTCTAGTTTCACAGAACTCAAAATTCTATAAACATACAGTTTCTTAAACTTCTGTGCCTTTGCTCTTGCTAGTCCAGTGCCTTTCCCTCTTATCTTCTGTTGTCATCCTGGGAAAATCCTGCTTACCCCTCACAGGGTCGTATAAATGCTACCTTCTCTGTGAAGCCTCCCACAATGCTTTGCCAGTAGAGGCAGTGTTTACCACTTCCCTTGCCTCTCAAAGCATTGCTTATGTCTTTGTGGAGCCCTTGAACACATTATTTAGTCATAGTTCATTTTCTGTCTGTTTCTGTCTGTTTCCCCTGCTCCTTAATGGGAGCTCCTAGAAGGTTAGATCATAATGGTTTATTTATCTTTTACCTTGAGTGCCCACATGTAGCTTCTTAATGAATCATACTGAATTGTCACTAATATTGATAATAATCCCTAGTAAGTGCATCCTGTATCTTAGGCACTGTGCTTGACATTTGTGCACATTATTTAATCCTCATACTATCCTATGACACAGGAACAGTTATTACCCCATAAGAAATTGAAGTTAAGAGAAGCAAAATAACTTAACCAGGGTAATACACCAACTGAGGGAGCTGGATTTGAACCCAGAGTATCTGACTCCAGGGCTTATTCTCCTTAATAATCTATAGAAACAATCAGCAATCAAATAAATTCTCTAAGGAGTTAACAGCAGCTAGGGAAAACATTCTCGACTGAGACCAACTCTGAATGGCTCAAGAGAATATAAAGGATACCCTGTCACCGAAAGGAAGAATGAAGTCCCTTGGAAGAGGCTTGAGAATTACTGTAAAAATTTTGTTTGGTCACAGAAAGAGGCTCAAAGGAATCTGCTGTGATCATTGATAAAGTTAGGTTCAAAGAACACAGTACCTGGAAAAAAAATCCTCATACATTGTTTTGCAAAGAATGGCTGAGAAAAAGAGAAAACTCATTGTTTGATGAGTGATGTAGATCATCAAATGCCAGAATTACCATTTTACAAAGGAGAAGACCAAGGTCCAGATTAATTAATTAGCTTGCCCTAGGGCATATAGCTAAGAAATAACAGAACTTGAACTAGAATCCCAATTTCCTGAGTCCTGGTTCAGTGCCCTTTCTACCATAGTGTGCTGTGTATTAAAGTACTGGTTTGTGTTTGGAGAAAAAATTCGTAGACAAAAGCAGAAATGAGTCTTTGAGGAAAACAACTTAGTGCTTTTGGAGAAGGTCAGTTTTTACTTAAGACCCGATGCTATTTTGGGCTCTCGGTCTGCTCAGAGCTAAATACTGCCAGCCATACAAATAAAAAGCAAGGCTATTATTTAGGCCCCCTAGGTCTGTGCATTCGCTGCTCTGCTTGCATGGGCAAATTATCAGTCCAACTCTGCTGGGCATTTTAGCCCTTGTCGTAACCCTTAGATTCATACTGGTTTGTCTCTGTTAAAATAAAAGCGCAAGCCTTGCTTTCAGGTTGGGAGAGGAGAGGGAAAATAAAGTTCTAAATTGGTCTCTACCAATGCTGATTTCTAATGCTCTTTCTGTTTCTTTTAGGGTTTCGAGGAAGGACCCAGGTAAGACCATATTATTGCTGCTGTCTGTTCTCAGAACTGAAGTAGAGTGACATTTATGGCCTTTTAATGCCCTATAAAATACAGACAGTCAAGGAACTGCACAGAAAAGGGATCTCCATTTTAAGCCAGAGCTTTGAAGATCTTATTTTGTAAGTCTCCCAACTCCCTCCCCATCTATGCCATTTCCTGCCTGTAAACTTCAGATAAAGGTAGACTTTGAAATATGTAACAACAGTAACTTTGCTTTATTTTTTAGCACATTCAGAATACCTTGTTAAGAAGAGTAGGCACTATATTTGAATAGTAATTAGGTTATCAGGTGGACTGACTAGATAAACTTTTGCACTTTAATGGGCTCTGGTTCCAGTATTTGTTTCTGACCTTATCCTTGTGTCTGACTCAAGACACCTGTTTAGTGAATCCTAGGTCATAGATACACAAAATTTTGTTGAGAAAAAAAAAATGCTCCTTTCTGCCTCTGTATCACCACACATAATTTAAAAGTGCCTCTCATGATTGTCCCAGTCTTGCATTGAACCTGGACTTTGGACTTTCCTTTGCTCTCATTCTGCTCAGGCAGTGAGAACAGGCTCTAGGAAATGCTGCAGCTGTTCCATCAACACAATCAAGAGCCATTTGTACAAAGTAAATGCATTGTCCAGACAGGTCCCCTCTGTCACAAGGACTGTTAAGGCTGGAAAGTATCAGAAAGATAATCCAGGCCACCACTACTCAAACTTTAGTTTTAGTAGAGGCACCTTTATATCAAATGGGCTTTAAGTAGAATCTCAGTGTACTAGAAACAGTTTTTATCTGGTTAAGTTGGGGGGGGGGGGGTCACACCACTGGTAAACCTTCTTTCTTGATTAAAATAGACCCTGAGGGGCTTTTGCAGAAACCTAGGGTTTCTCAGAACTCAGCTTGAAAATTACTTACCGAGTTCAAATTTCTCATTTTGAAAGAAGCAGAATTAATTGTCCAAGGTTATCTTACTAGAGCCAGGATTTGGCTCTTCTTCTACAGTTCCTTCTTTTTTCCATCCACCTCTACACATCCTGAGACCCTTCCTTAGTGCCAAATGTTATCCTGCATCTGCATCTCTGCCAGCTTCCCTCCTTTGGGAACTGTGGTTCTCAGCTTAGATCAAGTTTCTTGTCTACTGTGCATCAGCCACCCTCCTTTAAACCAATAGAGCCTCAGGAAATCTCTTCATATTCCATCTTTCAGCCATTCTCAGAAACAGGCTCCCTCTGGGTCGTAATTCATTTCTTTCCCTCCTCCTTTCTATCTTTCTTTCCTCCCTTCTTGCCTTCCTGCCTTCTTTTCTTCCCTTCCTCCTTCTTGCCCTCTCTTTCTTTTCCTCTGATCCTACTATATATCAAGCACTGTGCTACATACAATGATAATTAAGCCAAACATGGCTTCTGTCCTTGTGGATTCTAAGTCTAGTGGGAGAGACAAGCATATAACCAGGCACTTTTACTGGGGGGAGTGCTGTAATTAAATGATGTTTGGACTCCTTTAGGAAGTGCTTCTAAGTCAGTCTTGGAGGATAAGGGAAGGCTTACCAGAAAAGGTTATATATAAACAGAGGTCTCAAAGCTGAGAAGGCAGGCAAAGGATGAGCAGGGGTAGGGTTGTTCTAGGTAGAGGGAACAACTTGTATAAAAGCTCTAGACAACGGAAGAGTGGAAAAAAGAAAGCAAATTCCAGATCATGTAGGGCTTCATAGGCCTCTCTAAGGTAGTTGAGTTCTATCCTGCAGGCAGTGGGAAGGTATTAAAGAATTTTAACAGGAATCAACCTAAGTAGATTTGCATTTTGGTAGTGTCCCTTGCCTGCAGAATAGAAAATTAATTGGAGGTGGATCAACACTAGAGCCTGGAAGACAAGTCAGATGAGGCTAGTGATGATGAGAGCCTAAATCAACATATTCTCTAGTTATTGACAAAATTTTCACCATTTTGCACAAACCTTTGGTTTAGATAAACTCTTTAAATTATCTCCTTGGCACTCCTTTTTCTATTCTCAAGAATAGTTCTAACTCCTTAAAATCCAGGCCAAGTGGAGCCCTAGAACTTCTTCTTCCCCAGAAAGATAGTTCAAACAAGATCAATATAAGGAACACATCTGAGCATATGTAATGTGCAGACTCCACAGGGTAGAAATGGCCTTTATGTCTTGGGAGAGCCTGGTTAAGATGAACATGCTTACCTTGCTTTATGGCTACATGCCAGAGTCATGTTGAAGACTGTAGAAACCTTATGATGAGATTAACTCCCTTAAAGGTATTATTCAGTGTTAAGATACTGGTTTTAGAGTTTAATTGCAGATACCTTCATGTCATTTTGGCAGGACAGTGGTAAAGCATTGAGTTTCTATACTAGCAACCAGGATGTCAGGCTGTCTCCCTCAAGTCAAGCTTCTGTGGATGTCAACAGCAATTCTGTCGAACTAGGCCTTGAGAGAACCCTTTTTCGGTACAATGAACACTTGAAGAACATGTTCCAATTTGGTGGGAAGAGGAGTCAGATTTTCTTTTTACCCTTTAAATTTCTATTTTTGTATTCATTCAGTTTGCCTTGAACTACCATTTGGCTCAATTAATTCCAGTTAACACATCAGGGCAGATTGCCTTTGATCTGAAATTTCTCTCATTTATCATACACATTTTACCATCTCAATAAGCCAAACGGTTTTGTTCCATAGACTTCTGTATTGCCGACAGTATTAAATGAGAGTTGGATGTGTAAAGGGAGGCAGAAAGGAAGTGTGGGTTTGCCCTCATAGAGGATGCAAGAGAAATTAATCTGGAGGCCCTGTGTCCCAGGTCTGCTTGGGTTATTACACCCGTGTCTCCTTTACTTGCATTCTGTCCACACAGCCACTTCCCCCACTACCTGCACAAAAGTCCAGGGAGAACTGAATTACAATCAAACTCCATGGTAGCAGGAACAAAGGAGAATCCCTGTCCTATTGAAATGTATTTGTTTGTAATAAATTATGTGTTCCTCCCTTTCTACCAGCTGTATTCTTAGTGCTTTCTTTCTTTTTTTCAGTTTTGCCTTCCCAACCTGTTTGGCATAAGGAAGCCAAATATTTATGCTTTGGTTATGTGTATTCCTTGCCCTGAATTTTATTGTGTAGTTGTCCTGCTAATTAATAACAATAATAACCATAGCTACCATTTATTGAAGGTTTCCTATGTAATGTGATATATATATGGATATATGTCTACTATATATGGATATAGATGCATCTCTTCATTTAACCTTCATGTAAAGCTTATGATGTAGTTATTATCCCCCTTGTTAAATGAGGAAATTAATGCTCAGAAAGGTTAATTTGCCTTAGATTACATAACTAGTCATTCTGTGGGGTCAACTGGTAAGGAGCAGAGCTAGGACTTGAATCTAGCCTGGCCTAAGAGCTCACGCCATCAGCTGCCCTTCAGACTCTCTCCAAGAGGCCAATGCACTTCTCTGTGACCCTGAATGACAGCCTTGAGGGTTCATACATACTCCTTAAAGGATCACCTTTGTCTTATTCCTCTACCTTGAGAGTTCTCACTTGCTTTGACATTGAATTACAAGGGTCTTTATTTTCTGAAAACTACTTTTTTTTTTTTAGGCTCTCATTATAAGTGGATATGTCTTCATTTCTCCTTATGCGGTGTCCTCTGAGGGTTGTTAGCAAGGAGGTGCTTTTAGACTCCCTGGAGACATGGCAACAAAGCCTTCCTTTGACCCCACAGAATTAGTTTACTACTGCCCATCTATCTGGTAGTTCACTCTTCATATCCATGTTATAGTCATATAGATGGAAAGGATACTTAGAAGCTTGGAGGAACAAAAACCCTAATATGTAAAACATGGATATTAACCACTGTGGAGTCATCTTCTAAGAGGGTGTCTTTGAAGCCCAGAGTGATTTTTTTTTTCAAGCAAAAAAAAAAAAAAGCAATTTACACTTTCAGCAGCAATTTTCTGTTTTTTCTGTGCTATTATGGGAGATCTTGTGTTCACTCCCTCACAGATTGGCTCCTTCTCTATTCCTGCCAGAGCCTGTTGAGAAGGAATACATATATATTCTAGGAGCGGGGGTGGCAATAGGATCTGCTGCCTTGAAAGGTTGTGTAGTAGGAGGAAGTCAGAGAGGGAAGCTCCCTTAAACTCTTGGGCTCAGAGGAGAAAAGATCAAGATCAATATTAAATTTTGATTTGCCATTAGATACTCTGTGACTTTTTTTAACTAAGAGAAAAATGGCTTTCTCACAGTAACAGCCACACTATCTCAAGAGCTGGCTCTTATTCAGGCAAAAAGTTCCTGCTAAGATCAGTGTGAATCTGACCCATGCTGATTCTGTGATCAAACAGGCAACAAGTTCTGAAGGAGTAGGAGCTCAAGGAGAGTCAGCTGACCCACCTTCTATTCTTGGTCTGCCGGTGACTGACCTTGGGCAAGTCATTTAACCTCTTTGCCTCTTTGTAGTCTGTTTTTTATTTTACTATAAATACTAGCCATTCTTTCTCTTATTCCCTACCCAGTTATTTGGGATATAGTTGTGTGGAGGAATACAGCCTTATATCAGACATGGAGTAGGAAGAACCTGCTTATAGATTCTATAACTTGGTAGACTTGAAAAAAATCTTCTCAGTTTTTATTTCTTTAGAAATGTTCTTGTGGCTATATAGTAAGCAGTCTTTTCCCCTCTCTAAAGTAATAACCTTATGTTCTTAGATATGGCACTTCTCTTCCTGATGACTGAGTTTGTGGAGATAAGAGGAAGACAAGTCAGTGATACACTTAGGTTTTTCTTGTTCTCTGATTGCAAATTCATGGTTTGGTTTTTGCATTATCTTTGCTTCAAAAGACCTCTAGCTAGAAGCCAAAAAAAAATGGCTCTGATACTATGACATGGAGTGGAATTGCCAGGACTACTTATTATACAAAAGTGGGTTTCAACATCTAAATTGGCCTTCAGCATAGAGGATTTCTTACCAGTCACATTTCCCTGTTGTGGTGCCTGAGCTGACTTGGTTTTCCCCTGCTGATGTGGATTGTTTTTCCTTTAGTTAGCCCAATGGAGGATAAAGCCATGCTCTGTATTATGCTGCCTATCTATAATAAAAGCAAGCCTCTGTGCTAAAGTAACTGATTTTCAGGTATTTGCTTGCAAGAGACACTTTATTTTCTACATATTGGTATATAACCAGAGAATCCATTCACAGCTGGAAGATTCAGCCAGGGTGCTGCTGGCTTATTCCATCTGCCTCACACCAGAAATGCTGACTAGGAACAGCCTGTATTCTGACACACATCTGTCTGCCTTTTCTGGCTTTGTAATGCTAAGAGAAAAGACATAATAGGAAAGAGCCTGGATGTCACTTTGCATGCTGTGGTTTTACTCTAATCAGCTTCTGTTTGCCATCCAATACAGTATTTATGATGCTTGGCAGGTTAAACTTGTTCATATCTTTGACCTCAGAGTTTATCAGGATAACAGTCACCTCCAGGAGATCTGTTTCCTAATCTCTCAAGCAAGAAGGGTTGCAAGAGGAATTCTTTCATTCATTTGTTTGCAAACATTTTTGACTGTGCTGTGTTGCCAGACTTCATGCTAGGCATTATGGTATGAAGGTGATAAAGACTGCCTTGCATTTAAAGATCTCAAAGTCTAGTTTGAAAGAGAGAACTAAGTAATTTTAACGTCACATTTAAGTGCAATATAATAATTATAAATTGTTATAAACACTTATTGAAATCCAGTTATGTGACAGGAAGTACATTATCTCATTTATTTTTCACAACAGTTTTAATAAGTGTACATTATTTTCTTTTCTTCTCTGTGATGGGAAAACCTGAATGGCTGAGATGTTATACATGCATGAGCTAAAAGGTGGTAAAGCCAGTATTCAAGCTCAACTAATCTGACTCCGGAATGTGGTCTTTTAACCACTGCACCATAACGGTCCTCTATAATAAATATGTCGGATGTAGAGTAGAAAAGAGAATCAGAAAAGATAGGATTTGTGCTGGACCTTGAAGGGTAGATAGCAGTTGGCTTTTCCAGATGGGAAGAGTAAGAAGGCCATCTGAGCAAAGAGACCAGCATGTCTAAAGGCTCAGAGGAGTGAAAATGCAGGTGAGGAATGGTAACTTCATAACTGTTTTGTGGCAGGAGACAAGACTAAAAGGTGGGTGAGTCCACCTTGTCAGGAGTCTTATATGCCTTGTATTCCATGTTGAGATGCCAAAAGGTTTATGCCATTTCCTGTTAGACTTTACTTGTTGACTACAGCATTATCCTATTTATGGGTAATGTGATTGTTCTCTTTTTAAGAGAAATGGACAGACTTCTGAATCTTACATTTCTTCCTGTAGTCACATCTCATAATTTTTATGGGTAAATCATTTGCTTTCTTTATGCCTCATTTTCCCCATCAGAATAGCATATTATGCTAAAGGACAAATAAAGTATGAAGCATTGAAAGTATTCTCCTTTTCAGTTTCTTTTAGATGAAGAAACAAGCAACTGAGAAGTAGTTGTAAAAGTAAATTGCTTGATTTGTATCTTATTTATACCCCTATTTTGACAGCTCCAGCCTTCCTCTAATTAAAATAATCAAGTTTAGAAAGTAGTTATCTAATTCCTTCTAAATTAAGGAGGAGAAAAGGAAAACCAGAGCACCAACATTATCCAAATAGATTTAAGACTATAGATGTTTCTGAAAAGCTAGTCAAAGAATTAAATTGATGTCTCATTTGTCACTGAGTTAGAACTGGTGCTGAAGAGTCTAGCTGGAGCCTAGTTCTCTCCTTCCTTGACTTCGTAGCCATTTTGGACCGGCATTGTACATAATGGATTTTAGCAAGTCACAAATCTCCAATCTGTGTTTTAAGAATAACTAAATTTGATGTCATGGGCTATGCCCCATTCACCTATGGCAGCCACAGTAAAATTGTTATTAATGGTGTCTTTTTCATTTTATGAGAAACCTGCTATTTCCAGACTCTTCTCACTTCTTCCCAGTGAGAGGCAGGCAAGAGGTCAATAATTCCATTTTCCCAACAGCTTCCAAGAATTCTTTGCTTTTTTGTACAGCTCTGTGTAGCTGAACTGCATTTACATCTTTACCCAGAAACCCACAGCAGGCATCTGTAACAGATGCTGCGAGCTGAAGTTGGCATGTTTTTTTGTTTTGGTTTGGTGTTTGCTGTTTTATTATTTTTTTCATTTTTCTTTTCAAGATGGTGAGAAGTTTAGAGTCAATGAGTGCAGGTTTCTTTCAAATTAGAACTGCAAGGAGTAACTCTAGAAGTTTAAGAAAGGTGGCCAAGGGCCAAGATAAAACTGGGGTACCCTAACTGGTGAGGTCTTTGCCAAAGACCAATATTCATGTGTCAATGCTTACTTGGTCCCAGTACCACCTAACTATAAGTGGTTGTAGATTCATAAAAGAAATACTTCCTTATCCATAAGCAGGAGTTTTAGAGAAGAAAAACACTTCCTTATATAAAGGTCTCTTACCCCCTCACCTACTAGCACCACTACCAGTTATTTCCTGTAGATCGCATTGTGGTTGTAAAACGGAAAAGCATTTTGTTTCCTTGGTAAGTACATGTCTCCTTCCCCTCTGGTTCCATCAATTCTATTTAAAGGAAAGTGAGATTGAGCATGAGAAAAACAGTACAGAGAAGGAGGAGCTGACAGAATTGCAGTGAAGGCAGAAAGAAATGTTTCTCAGCTGCCCCTGGCTAGTAGATACATCTAGGTGTAGCTGCTGTGGGTAGTGTGCTTGTTCATTTCACCTGCACAGACTTTGCCACTCAGATAGGACCAGTTAAAACTGACCAAGCTGCCAGCTTTGCCCTGACTTTCAGGGTTGTTCAAGATTAACAGCTAAACAGCAGTAATAGTGATCCCTGCTTATGTGTTGAACAGACCTACATGTATTATTTCAAAGCTTTAAAACAACTCTGTGAGGTATAGTTACTCTAATTCTCTTTTTACAGATAAGGAAATTGATATTGTAAGAGGTTACATGAGTAAGCCATGGCCACACAGTTAGACAGTAACTCAACTAGGATTAGAACCCAATCTATCAGGCATAAAGGTCTGTGTTTTCAGCTGCTACACTGTACAGCCTTTCTCAGGAGATGGAAGACTCATAAGTAAAGTCAATGGGTGCAACTGTGACAAACCAACGGAGATTTGACATTTTTATCAGAGAAATTTTTTCATTTCCTTTGTTGAATGGCAACAAGCAGTTTGTCTGAGACAGAAGCTAAGGTGGAACTTGCTAGGATGCCAAGGTGGAGGGAACAGGAACTTCTCTCCCCAGACAGGTAAACATTTGTTTACTCCCTGGCTTTTGTGAAGCTAACAACTGCCATTGCCTCTTCTGAAAGAGCCACTGTTCACCCAGTGGCAGGTGCAGGCCAACCGTTGTCATGGCAATGGCAGGAGAGGCAAGCAGTTTAATTCCAGAACTGATAATTAACCGGGGGGTGAAGTGGAGATAGGGAGAGAAATAGCGGATAATTGTTTCAGGAGGGAAAACATAGCAATTACCACTAAAGCTGCATAGATGAAAAGGCCAGATACAGATGCTTCAGGCCAGTATGCCCCTAGAATTCAACTCTCATCCCCTCTGGTTAGGAATTTTTGGTAAACTAAAATGAAGGATCGAGTTCCCAGCCAACCAAGACTCTGAGGAACCAAATGAGGAAAGGGAAACATCACATTGGCTATGAGAAGAAATACAGAGGCCAGATGAATGACTACTCTAAAGGACATCACCATCACCCAGTCAGAAACCATCCAGATATGCTTTCTAAATTATGTAGGAAGAATTCATGCTTGGGGATGAAACAGGACCCACAAAGCATATTTGTTGTGAGTTTCTATGTCTGTGGATGGAATGGGGAAGATGGTTTATTTGAAAGAAAATAAAAGCATATTTGCAGAGTTCATGAACTTGCTTAGGTAATTGATCCTCATGGTTATTATTCTGTCATCCCTCAGAGATGGAAATAACACAAGTAAACTAAGCATTGCACATGGATTATCCAGTTCATTTCATCCTTACAACAACTGAGAAGGAAGGAGTCTTTATTATTTTCATGTCAGACTTAGATATATGTTCAGCACTTAGCCCAAAGTCCCAGGGCTAGTATGTCAATGAACTGAAATCTGTTATCCTCTTGATTTGTATTTATAAGATAAATCCTATACTACTCTATAGGAAAGTCATGGTCCCAATCTAGAATAAAATCAGACTTAAGTAGATACAAACTATTTATAGTAAAAATAAAAATAATATTTTTCTAGTAGAGTAAGGTAAGCTACAAAATAAAAAGTTACTGAATGAGCAATGTTGAACAATGTCCTTTTGTACTTTTGAGATCTATCCAACTTATACTTCACAGATTAGCCCTATGTTCCAAGCTCTGACTGATCAGATGAATAACTGTGAATCATGACGCCTTCGCCTTCCTAACTTGTTCTGTGGCTCAGGGTGTTGGGTTAAGGCTTGGGAGAAGAAGTGACTTGTGTCATTTATAGTGCATACAGACTGTCCAAAACTGCCATAATGATATATTTTACCCAAACTTCCATGGCTTACATATGTTTCATGGACAAAATACCATAGTTTATAGTTAGACTTCCCTGTATTCTATTGTGTGTGTGCACACATGAGAAAGAGAGAAAAGGAGAGACTGGTTTTACTTTAAAGTGGGGAGTCTCGGGGAGAAGCAGCATTCAATCAGCAGTATTTATGCAGCACCTGCTTTGCTGTAGGCATTGTCTTTGGTGCTTAGGAATACAGTTTTCAACAAACCATTAAGATCTATGCCCTTAAAGAGATTACATTCTGTAGTCTCCAGGAAGGATTGAAAAACCTGTCAGGTCCTCTCTTAAAACCTATTTTAGGAAATAAAACTTGCCGGTTTTATTTCCTGGTGGGAAAGTATGCAGAAGATATAATTAAAAGAGTAGTATAGATTAATAATGACTACTTAAAACTGAACTTCCCCTTGATTTTCCAAAGGTTTGACAAACAAATAAGTTGATGTTACCTTTGCAAGTGAAACAATTAATACCAAAATTTGGAAGCTCAACTGACACAATAATTATGCTGGAAAATGTAATATTGCCTGTATAATAGAGGTGGGATTATTTCAGGGAGATCTCATTAATGTGCTGTTCATCAACAAAGAGCCATGTAACCTTTCTCTTATTAGATTAGTGCAGGATCATGATGCAAAAAGCTATTGGAATAATTGTCACTCTTTTGTTCTAAGAAAATTAAGTAAGCACTGTCTAGAAATCTAGATATGAAAAGTGAAATCATTAAAAACACAAAAATTGTGGCCACTCATTCTGAAATCACCATAACCTTTCATTTCTGCAAATTTCATTCCTTTATCCATTTATTTAACAAATTTTATTGAGTGTCTCTTATGTGCAGGAAGTGCTAGATATTGGAGTTTTATAGAAATCAAAACCAAAACCATTGTTTTCACAGTGTTTGCTATGTAGTGATTGGTCTGTCCTCCACATTTCACATATATCTGTTGTGTGTCTGCTCAACTCTCCACAAGCTTAAAGAATCAGCAGCCTACAAAAAGATGTATGCCTACAAAAAGATGTAGTTATAAAAGGAAATCCCCCAGTTGAGAGCTTCCCAATTGTATTAGATGGAACACTCATTATTTGAATCATTGACTTCCTCTTCTAAACTAGGGTTCCATGGTCCAGAAAGTTTGACAAATGCTTACTTATCCACCTCTTGGAGTTCCACATGTACCATATATAATAAAGGCTTTGAGCAGCTCTGTAATAGTGAAACCTATTTACTTTGTTTAATCCAGAATTCCCAAATTCATTGACACAATAAGGCTTTTTTAACCCCTGTCATATAAATGTACTTTAGAAACAGCATTTCTCAACTGAAGGAATACAGTTCATTCTCCACTAGATGTTGAAACCTGTTGCTGATGACTTGCATCCAAAAGAGGGTATAAGAAATATAAGGCAATATGGTAAGAGTCCACATCTCTGAGGCTGAAATCTCCTCCTCATTGTACTCTACTTCAAATAACCAAGATTTCTGAACCATTTCTCTATTGTTATTTATGTAATTTATTTCCAACACAATTGAAAGTATAGCTGTCAGGGCTACAAATTGAAACTGATGCATTTCCTGGGAAAAGGAAGCTAAAGGGCCACTGGGATATTTTTTTTAATTGACATTTTAAAAAAATCTAACTTGAATGTCTAAATTCCATTCAGAAAATAAGTTATCCATCATAAATTAGTTTTTTCTTCTTTTCATCTTATTCCTTCTTTTTACCAATGAAAAAGTTGTGGTACAAATATATATCAACCATTCAGCACATTGCCTAGTATAGAACAGACCCTCAAATATTGATTGAGTGACTCAGACAGTGATAAGGAATATTACTAAATACAAAGCAATACAGAACAATGGCATCTTTCTAGTTTTAAGTCAGTGTATAAAGTAGGCTTATCCTTTCATCAAAGGATAGTGCCTCATATCTAGTAGCTGCCACATGCTTATTGTAGTATAGGAGGAACCAAGAAAATAACATATATATGAAAGTATTTTGCAAACTGTTAAGGGCTGCATCTAAGGTATAGTTGTTTTTTTCATGATCATGGAGGTGATCAGCTTTCTGTGTGTCAGAGATTGCCCTGATATGGCCAGGCAATGCCAAGTGAATTATACACCAGGATCTGATTTAGAAGGCCAAGGCACAAAGGCAGTGAGACCAGGATGCCAGGCCTTCAGTAGAACCTCTCCACCCCTCAGTTTTCTCATCAGTCATGTAGGAGCAGTAGCTCTGTACTGCCTACTCTGAGGTTCATAAATGAGGTCATATATGAGTCATTTAAACAAACATTTACCAGAAATTACAAAGAAAATAGAAAATTGACCTTGACTGGACACCTGTACAATTTACAGGGTGCGCACAGACACTTCATTTCCTTATACTAACAAAACCTGAGAGGTGGTTCCCTTATTATGTAGATGAGGAAACTGAATGACTTGTATAAGGTTGCCCAGCTATAGCTGAAGTGGCAGGAGTCAAGATTTGAGGTGAGGCCTTCTTCTTCTGTATATCCTGTGTCTGCTGTCTTAGCTGCCTGTGTTCAAATTCCTCCCTCTCCAACATGCTGCTATCCTTACTTCTCCTCCTCAGTAAATAGCATCATCATGTCTCTGGCAAATAATCTAAGAGCCATACTCAATATCTCTCTTTTGTTAACATTCTATATCCAGTTAATCAGCAAATTCTGTGGGACTGCCCCTCAAGTATACATCAAATCCAAGGACTTACCACCACCACTGCACCTGGTGCTGGTCACATAATTTGTCTCCAGGAATCCTACTGCCTTCCCCTGTTGCAACTCTTACTCATCCTCCCCCTCCCCCTCCACTCTCCCTCCCATTCCATTCTTCACATAGATACTAGAAAGGTCTTTTGGATACAAAGAAGATCACATAATTCTTCCATTTAGAATGCCAGTATGAATTATATCATGTCTGGAATTTGCTTCTCACTCTGCCTCAACAGTGATCCTCCTGCTCTACTGGGATGGGTTGCAGTTTTGTTATTATGCCCTTTGCTAGTATGTCCCATCTAGGGGCTGCTCTTTAGCCTTGGTCTTAGAATGAAAGAGAAAGGAGCAGAGCTAAAACTGATCCACAGTGGACATGTAGTATGTGAACGAAATCAATGTTCATTTTTGCCATTGAGATTTCAGGGGCATCTGCATGTCCCGTGGCATTTAGAATGGTGCCTTACAGAAAGAAGGCACTCAATAAGTATTCTTTTTATTGGCTGAATGAATGAATCATCTCAATCCTCACAGTAACCTTTTAGACACTATTACCATCTCCATTTTGCACATGAAAAAACCAAGGTCTAGAGAGTTTAAATAGTGGGGCTAAGGTTATATAGCTGGTAGGTGATGAGGTTGAAATTCCAACCCAGAATCTCTGACCCCAAAGCCTATATTCTTTAACCACTGTATCACACTGATTCTTCAAACTTCTGGAGTTTGAAACACACATTTAGTTTTTAATTGTGTGTTATCCTGTTGTTATCTGATTGTTTTGTATGTTATAATCTTGACTATCCTCCGCCATTTCCCCTTTCATCATAAGCAACCCACAGGCAAAGATTCCATACTGTCAGCAAGCCTAACCATCTGGTAGAGGCTCAGTAATGATTTGTTTATTAGCTGATGATGATGGTTGATTCGGGCAGAGCTCACCCTTCTTAGTTCCATTCCTCTGGCTTGAGTACTTCTTATCTTGATTCAGAACTCCAGAGACAACGACTGAATTTGAAACAACTTAAAGGTCTTATGGAGACATAACCTTTTACAACAAGATGACTTCCTTCTTCCCAGATGTCAACCCTGTCACTCAAAGGCAACGAGGAAGAGAAACATCTTCTAGAAAGATTGTTTTAAATGAAGAAAGAGGAATGTATAAGGAAGATGTGGTACATATACACAATGGAATATTATTCATCCATAAGAAGAAAACAAATTATACCATTTGCAACAACATGGATGGAGCTAGAGGGTATTATGCTCAGTGAAATAAGCCAGGCAGAGAAAGACAAATACCAAATGATTTCACTCATCTGTGGAGTATAACAACAAAGCAAAAACTGAAGGAACAAAACAACAGCAGACTCACAGAACCCAAGAATAGACTAGCGGTTACCAAGGGGAAAGGGGTTTGGGAGGGAGGGTGACTGAGAAGGGAGGGAGAGGGGCATTAAGGGGTATTGTGATTAGCACACATAATATAGGGAGGCATGGGGAAGACAGTATAGCACAGAGAAGACAAGTAGTGACTCTGTAGCATCTTACTACTCTGATGCACAGTGGCGGTAATGGGGTATGTGGTGGGGACTTGATAATAGGGGGGATGTAATAATTAACAAATGAACAATGTTCATTTGAAACCTTCATAAGATTGTATATCAATGATACCTTAATTCATTAATTAAATTAATAGAGAAAGATGAAAAAGTCAGGCATCGGTTGGGAAAGTAGGAATCAGCACAAAAAGCATGTTTATTTTAGGAAATATCTCAGGATAATACATTTGGGTTCACACTGGCTTTTCCAGACAGCAGCCAGCTCTACTGCATCTCAGACAAGCTGCTGTTCTCCAATCTCATCATGCACAAGGCATGAAAAAAGGATGGTCGCTGCCATGAAAGCGCCTGTGTAGCCCATTACTTGCTGAGAACTTGGAAAGAGCACCACCCAGATCTCTCTCCAGGGTTTTTCTACCACAGTCCTGAGAGCACAGTTTACTCCTTCCAAAGTTCTCCCTTCTGCATCCCGGCCCTTCTCAGAAGACTCAAACAGAGCAGACAGGGCACATGTGCAGCTGCAATTGAAAATACCAAAGAAATTAGCCTTGAATAGTCAGATTAAAACCCGTTTTTACAGGAGATGTGTGCAAGAAAACTTTCATTTATCTAATATTTATTTATTAAATATTTTTAAGTTAATTTCAGTGCAAGCCTACAGTGGTGATCTGAGAAGGCAGTAGAGAGAGGTGGCTAAGAACATAGACTCTGCAGTCATATGACTTTGGTTCAAACCCTGGTTCTCTACCAGTTATTGGCTGTGTGACATTTGGCAAGTTATTTAATTTTTCCATGTTTAATTTCCATATCTGGAAAATGAGGATGGTAGCAGCCTCTACCCCTAGGGGGTTACTGTAAAAATTCAATGAAATTATTATTCTTAGAGCACTCTCAGATCAGCACTGTGGCACATAGTAAGTCCTAAATCAGTGTTAGCTATTATGGATCATTATTATTCAACAAATGGCCAAGGGTTCATGAATCCGAGTCAGTCATTTTGCAAGTGTGGAACATGGCAAAGTATTGCTCATGTGTACTGTTAGCAAATAGTATAAAAAACCTGCTAAGTGTTACTGAGAGAAAGAAAAATTAAGTACAAATGTTGCCATTCAGAAGCTCACAGGCTGTTGGTATGATCCAGCATAGACATAAAATAGAGAAGAAATGGTTATGTCCAAAATCGAACTATAAAGACCAGAGAATTAAAGAACTCTTGGAAGAAGGAGGAACTGAGTTGGACTTTGAAGGCAAGGTAGAAGTTGTACAGGTTAAAAAGCAGACAGCTGAATCTCCATAATAGCAGAGCACTAGAAGGACAGCCACAGAAGCCACTACTGAAGAGGCATCATGAACATTTGCTGTCAGTGTGGCACTAGAGCTGGAATGATGTTGCCTGTCCTCTTTACTTACCTGAGCATTCTTAAAATAACTTCTCTGTAACTGAGGTAATATTAGCATACCTTTCTTCTATGCAGCTGACAGACTACCACTAACACAAAGCCTCAAGGCCCAGGCCAATATTCCCATATAAGTGCTTAGCACTTACTAGGCATTTAGTAAGTTTTAAGTAAGTGAATTCTGATTTTGTTAATTAACATTTATTAATTTCATTACCATCACAGAAAACTAGTTCTTTTCTCCCCATTCATTGTCTTAACATAGAACCAACATTTGTAATTTGACTCAATTCAAAAAGAACTAAAGGACTGAAAGTGGAGGCAGGAAGGCATGATTCTCTTAGCCCCACACCCATAGTGGCCTCTACTGAAACACCTCTTGGTCCTACAGTCTGTCTCAGCCTTCAGTCTGTGTCTCCAGGAACAGGTAACATCTCCTGTCCCTCCATACGTCCCTTCCCTCAGTCTGGGAGTAGAGGCAACAGCAGGTTAGCCTCTTAGGATAGTCCTGTCCTTCTACTTCATGAATAAACCATCACCTGGCTCTTCTTTTGTGTGTATGACTAGATTTTAGTTATTTATAAGAAACTTTCATTACTATAGGATCCATGCTACAAGTGATAACACAGCTTATAGCAAGTAGAACTTTCATTGCATTACCTGTCAGCTTCTATTGAGAAAGAAATAGTTCAGAATTATGAACACCAACATTGGTCAGAGGAGAAACAATATGGCTCCTTAGGTAAGGTATGAAAAGATATGCTTTATATTAGTTGGTTTTTAAGCAAAAATTATGATGTATAAGCATCATTTCATAGTCACTTGGGAATCATATGGCTTAGGAAAGCTGTTCTTTAGGCCAGGATTTGAGGATGAATGAAAGGGCCTGCCACTACTTAGTTACATGAAGTCAGACAAGTCACTGAACTTCTCTGGGCTTGAGTTTGAACATTTATAAAATGGATTTGAGCATTTATAAAATGAGAAGCCTAAGATTGATGTCATCCCTGAGGTTTCTTCCAGCTCTATCCCTCTATGGCTTTAAGAATTCAAGGTCTTTCTCTTAGGAGACCACAGACTACTGGGAGAGGTACTGTTAGCAAAGAAGTTTGGTTTGGAGAGACAGATGTTAAAATAACTTCATTTTGTATTTCTCTCAGGCTATTGGGTTGTATGCCTTTCTTCTCACTTTTTCCTTGGCTTTGTTTTGAATGCATAAAGGAGATAGAACTTATTTTTAATCTCCGAAGTGGGACCCTTGGAAGCACACAGGGCCTTAAGCCATGGAACTAATGTAGAGCCTTGTGCACAATTTTTCTCTAGCATCATTTGGTGTCCTGGCATCTTTATATGCTTCCTCTAGCGTATTCTACATTATAACATCTTTGCAATGTCAGCCTGTTTGGGGAGTCCGTTTAGAAAGAAACCTTATTTTTCCTCACCCTCACATATCCATATAACAAGAAACTTCTGCCAATTCTTCCTCCTTCTCAAGGGCATGCTTCTGCCTCTCTTTTGTGCTTTTCCTTGAGAAGGGGAGTAACTGGTTTGATGGAAAATGTTTGGCAGTCATTTGGCCTCTCTTCTCTGCTGTGCAGTGTTAATATGTGAACAATCACTGCACTGAAAAGACAGCAGGGCATACCTTTGCCTCTACTCTTTTGCTTTCTTGGATCGTTCTGTTCAGGCTGGACGGGCCTTTCTTGCTCTGTGGCTCTCCAGTGGAGTAAACTGATTAGAACGGAACTGCCTCTGATGGGTCTTTGTTCCAACTTTTCCATCAATGACTAGATGAATAAATTAAGTAACACCTTCCCTGGGATTCAGATAACTTTAATTTAGTAGGAGAGGTGGCAGGAAGTACCTGTTACAGCCTCAGACACCAGTCCATCTTATTTAGCACCATACTTTAGTATGGTGCTAAATAAGTACTTCAATCACAGTTTAGCTCTTTAAGACTCAACTCTTTGTTTGAAATAGGTGAACACAGTGAATAAGTGACACTCTGACCTTTGGCAGAACCCTTTCAGCATCACATCATAGTTGTTAATGGCTTTCTATCCCCCTTTCTCAGCTTTGCCAATAGAAAAGTGCCATTATTAGAGAAGAGACTGTTTTCACTATGCACCATAAGAAGTAGTTTACAAATCTGAGTTGCCATCAACCAGTGTCTGCTTGACCCATAAACTGTGTTAGGAAACTCAGTCCAGCTCTGTATCCTGTCATATTAACTGCTTCAGCCAAAATGCTGGGTTTGGTACTTTTTCCATATGGTTATTCAGTTAAGTAATCACTTTGACTTTTCAGTATTTAATTTATAATTCAGCCTGTGCTCACCAAAGATGAGAGTTGTACTTATACTGTGAGATTTTTAACCTCTTTCCTGTCTCCAGCCCCATGCAGTGTTTTGAAATACAACTTTTTAACAAGTAGTTATTTAAATTCTGACATGATATTGGTACCTTTTTTTAAAAAAACTAAAATATAAGCAAACTCAGTTGAAATGGTTAAGCCAATTTGTGTGCATAGTTGTAACTCCAGTTGATTTGTTACAGAAAAATTTTAAATTTTAATTACTGTTTCCAGGAACTCTCCCATGTGACACAGCTAATAGGCATTGATTTATTCTACCAGCATGTGTACCAGACACTGTGTGAGGCACAACAGAAATAAAGAATGAGCCATGGACCCTGCTCTCAAGGCATTTGTAGTCCAGTTGAGAAATGAAACTCATGAGCAAAGAATTATACCAGTATGAGAACCCACGTAGAGAAAAGTGTTAAGTACTATGGGAAACAGAGTAAAAGGTAACCAACCAGTTCTTCCTAGGGAACCAGAAAAGATTTCACAGATGTTGACTCATTCAAACCAGTGACCTAAAGAGAGGTAGAGAGCAGGAAGCTGATTGGTGGAAGATGGAGAATGAATATCAAAATAGTAAGCTATGTTGGTTACAAAGGGATTTTGAATGATAATTCACAATGGGAAAGTGTGTGGTATATCACTATTTAAATCGTTAGCATTGTGCTTTATTTTGTAAGAAGAGAGATTTGCTGACATTCTGGTTCTAAAGTGAGCATTGATGTAATAGAAATAAACGACATATTTTGAGGTAGCTATAATTTGGGGCCCTTTGTTTGAAGTTTCATTCATTCATTCTCCCCCTCTCTTTCTGTGCAATCTAAAGGAAAGAGAGTTTAGTTTCTTTTTAACCATTTCCTACTCTTTCATTTGTTCTCTGTTAAAAATATGGGTCCTGTTTCTTACTTTATTTGTCTGAGACTGTTTGATTCTAAGGACTAGAAATCCACCCAAACTAGTTCAGATAACACTGTGGGGTATAGAAAAGATATGATGCATTTCCCAGGACCCAGTCAAAGGAAGTATTTCTGAGCCTGGTAGAGATAGGAGTGGGAATTGGTTAAGATCAGACGTTGCTCTCCCCGTCTCCATTCTTTTCTTTGTCTCTTTCTCCTTGTTGCTTCAGTGTCCACCTCACAGAGAAGCCTTTACTACTTCTTTCCTCTTCCCTTCTAATTTCAGCTTGCCGTGGTACCACTTTGGCCCCAGCTGTATAGCAGTTTTTGCATTCAGGGTTGAATATTGCCTCACCACAGTCTCAAGAGAAAACCCAGCCAGTTCATCTGTCTATTAATTAGCTGCCCTTCATCATGCCACAGCTATGATGCAAAGATTGTTTGTGGTGGGGAAAAGAGTCATGTGCTTTGTAGAACTTCTCTTTCCCGAGGTAGGGGCAATACAGAAGGGAAATTGAGAACAGTAAGCAAAACTGAATGATATTCTCCTTTGCTACCCTAGAAAGGCAAAATCGTGTATAATCTAAGATGACAATTTATAGTTTTTAACAGTTCTTTTTAATAATTAGATAACAGAGTTCCCCTGAGGATCCATGTCTAATATCCATCAAAGAACATGTTTCATTTTTTTATACACCTAGCATTTCACAGATAAACAGAATAGTGATCATTCAACCAGCAAATGGCTCCTAATAGCATCCCTGTTTCTCATTTTTCATGGCATCTCAGAGTATATGAGAAAAACCATGATTTTAAGTCACTGGAATTATTTCCATCTCCTGCTAACTTGGTGACCATGAACTAATTCCAACTTCTTAGAATCTGTTTCCTGATTCACTAAATGGGGTTGACTTCAGCCTCACCTGCCTCCCTGGGTGCTGTGAGTAGCATGTGATAATTGTGTGTTGAGTGATTTTGTGAACAGTGAAGCACTATACAGGTTAATTCAGTTATTACTAATTATGTAAAATGGGAACAAAGATAAAGTGTTTTGTTTGACATTTAGCATGAGGTATTAAGATAAATAGACCCTTTGACATCTACTTACAGAAGGCAGAGCATGGATTTAGGCAAGACTCATAACACACCAAGTTTCTGGCTCTCCAGCTCTAAATCTCAAATTGTCATCCTTGGTTGAAAGGTTTATTGGAAGGGAATAGGGGTATGTTCCTCCATCATGTGCATATCCTCAGGGATCCTGTTCATGATAGAGGGCCTTTTGTTCATTTTTGAGCTGAAACAGTTTTAATCTATAATTTTATTAAATGGGTCATTATCTGAGGTGTTTTTTTAATTAGATGGTGATGGTGAGAGAAAAATATGGATCACAAATCATTCCCATTTTTCAGACAAGTAAAAGAAGCTAAATAATTGTTGACAGACACTCAACTAGTGAGTTAAGGAACTAGGATTCAACCCATTTCTGTCTGACTCCAAATCCCATATTTTCCCACTACACCACCAGATTTTAGAGCCCACTTGTTTAGTCTAGTAATTTCTAATTAGAGTCCTCATATACTGGGGGGATCTATGAAGGAAGAAATAAAAGTCTGGAACTATTTTCAATATTTCAAAAATTGTAATGGGAAATCTTACGTTTAACTGCAAAAGGACAAAGTTGTGTTAGCTATTCTCCCCCCGTTGTGATCTAATTTGTCGTCAGTTATTGATTATTTAATTTTATAATATTTATAAATATATTATGAAATGCTATTTGTTAGACACAGAGTTTCAAATTCTGAAGCCCATGAAAGTATATGGGATTCCTTGGTAGTAAAAGATTGTGAAATATAGTCTAATCCAAAGATTGCAAGCTGATCTGTCATTTGTTTGGATCTATACGGATGTATTTTGTTTGGCTTATAAAGTATTTTTTCAATTTATGAATTACCAGCATTTAAAAATTGGCAGTCTTTACATCAAAAAGGATTTTTCTTTCAAGTTTTGAAAATTCAAAAGTTCTGGCAATAGTGGATCTATATTTTGCCATAATATTGACCTGCTGGCCCATTAGATGGGACATGCACTTTCCAATTTACCAGTCTCCACCTGGCCCAAAATTCAATCATTTTTAAAAATTCACATTATCTACCCAGTCCCTGGTTGTAGTCACTCACACCTTTTTTTTTCTATAGAGTTTTCTGTCTTGGTTTTCCTCTTGTGTTGTTATTTTAAGGCTTTATGCAAACTCATCTCTTTAGCTGTACTATATCTTTGAGACAGGAGCCACATTCTCACCAATTCAACAAATACTACTGGCATTGTTTGAGGGACTGGGAATGCAGAGAAGAACAAAGTGGAGCTCCTGCTCTGAAGAAGATTATAGTATATTTCAAAGTTTTCTTTCTTCTTAATTCATGAAACAGCTAGCACCCTGATAAGTACTACTACCAAGTACATGGTCAAAACCTACTTGCTAGAACGTTGTAATTAACAGAACAAGGTTTAATGTCAGAAAGACCTAGGTTAGAGGATTGGCCCACTATTTGTTAACCAGTTAAGCAATTTACATGAGCTCTTCGGCTTCTGTTTTCTTGTCTATAAAATGGAGATAATCGTGATGACTGTAGGATGAAATGAGGATTGAGTGACCTGATTCTTATAATGGGTTAGGCACCATGCTTAACTTTTACTAACTGCCAGTGTATGGTGACTCCTATTACTAGAGCTATACGTGCAGTTGGCACTCAATTCATGCTTGTTGCATTAACAAATGAGTGGGTAGGATAAATTGAACATAAGGAATTAAATGTGTTCCAAATAACTGTCAAGAGTGGTATTGTCAGAAGTGTTTCTACCAGGCCACAGATTTTTTATGGCTTTCAATCCTCTGGTTTTGATGAGACTAGGGGAAGGACATGCTATGGCAGAAGCTGCACCTGAAGTTCTTTAAAACAGATTTATAAGCTTACCTCTGTGGAATAGCATCAACCCCGGTCTAATACAGGCTTGCTACAAGGTAGAGAAGAGAGAAATAAATCTCTAATAATCTTTTTTTAAATTTATTTTGGTATCATTAATGTACAATTACTTGAACAACACTATGGTTACTAGACTCCCCCTATTATCAAGTCTCCACCACATACCCCATTATAGTCACTGTCCATCAGCATAGTAAGATGCTATAGAATCATTACGTGTCTTCTCTGTGTTAGATATACTGCCTTCCCTGTGCCCTCCCAACACTACACTATGTGTGCTAATCGTAATGCGCCTTTTTCCCCCTTACCCCTCCCTTCCTACCCATCCTCCTCAGTCCCTTTCCCTTTGGTAACTATTAGTCCATTTTTGGGTTCTGTGAGTCTGCTGCTGTTTTGTTCCTTCAGTTTTTGCTTTGTTCTTATACTCCACAGATGAGTAAATCATTTGATACTTGTCTTTCTCCACCTGGCTTATTTCACTGAGCATAATACCCTTTAGCTCCATCCATGTTGTTGCAAATGGTAGGATTTGTTTTCTTCTTATGGCTGAATAATATTCCATTGTGTATATGTGCCACATCTTCTTTATCCATTCATCTACTGATGGACATTTAGGTTGCTTCCATAACTTGGCTAATGTAAGTAGTGCTGTGATAAACATAGGGGTGTGTATGTCTTTTTCAAACTGGGCTCCTGCATTCTTAGGGTAAATTCCTAGGAATGGAATTCCTGGGTCAAATGGTATTTCTATTTTGAGTTTTTTAAGGAAACTCCATATTGCTTTCCACAATGGTTGAATGAATTTATATTCCCACCAACAGTGTAGGAGGGTTCCCCTTTCTCCACATCCTCGCCAACGTTTGTTGTTTGTCTTTTGGATGGTAGCCATCCTTACTGGTGCGAAGTGATATCTCATTGTGATTTTAATTTCCATTTCTCTGATGATTAGTGATGTGGAGCATCTTTTCAAGTGCCTGTTGGCCATCTGAATTTCTTCTTTGGAGAAGTGCATGTTCAGATCCTCTGCCCATTTTTTAATTGGCTTATTTGCTTTTTGTTTGTTGAGGTGCATGAGCTCTTTATATAATTTGGATGTCAACCCTTTATTAGATATGTCACTTATTCTCCCATACTGTAGGATGTCTTTTTATTCTATTCATGATGTCCTTTGCTGTACAGAAACTTTTCAGCTTGATATAGTCCCACTTGTTCATTTTTGCTTTTGTTGCCCTTGCCTGGGGAGATATGTTCATGAAGAAGTTGCTCATGTTTATGTCCAAGAGATTTTTGCCTGTGTTTTTTCCTAAGAGTTTTTTGGTTTCATGACTTATATTCAAGTCTTTGATCCATTTCAAATTTACTTTTGTGTATGGGTTTAGACAATAATCGAGTTCATTCTCTTACATGTAGCTGTCCAGTTTTGCCAACACTAGCTGTTGAAGAGGCTGTCATTTCCCCATTGTATGTCCATAGCTCCTGTATCATATATTAATTGACCATGTATGTTTGGGTTTATATCTGGGCTCTCTAGTCTGTTCCATTGGTCTGTACATCTGTTCTTATGCCAGTACCAAATTGTCTTGATCACTGTGGCTTTGTAGTAGATCTTGAAGTCAGGGAGTGTAATTCCCCCTGCTCTATTCTTCCTTCTCATGATTGCTTTGGCTATTCAGGGTCTTTTGTGGTTCCATATGAATTTTAGAACTATTTGCTCTAGTTCACTGAAGAATGCTGTAGGTATTTTAATAGGGATTGCATTGAATCTGTAGATTGCTTTTGGCAGAGCGGCCATTTTGATAATATTAAGGCTTCGTATCCATGAGCACGGGATGTGTTTCCATTTATTGGTTTCTTCTTTAATTCCTCTCTTGAGTGTCTTGTAGTTTTCAGAGTATAAGTCTTTCACTTCGTTGGTTATGTTTATTCCTAGGTATTTTATTCTTTTTGATGCAATTGTGAATGAAATTGTTTTCCTGATTTCTCTCTCTGCTAGTTCATCGTTAAGTGTATAGGAATGCAATAGATTTCTGTGTATTAATTTGTATCCTGCAACTTTGCTGAATTCAGATATTGGATCTAGTAGTTTTGGAGTGGATTCTTTAGGGTTTTTTTTATGTACAATATCATGTCATCTTCAAACAAGGAAAGTTTGACTTCTTCCTTTCCAGTCTGGATGCCTTTTATTTCTTTGTGTTGTCTGATTGCCATGGCTAGGACCTCCAGAACTATGTTGAATAAAAGTGGGGAGATTGGGCATCCTTGTCTTATTCCCAATCTTAAAGGAAAAGCTTTCAGCTTCTCGCTGTTAAGTATGATGTTGGCTGTGGGTTTGTCATATAGGGTCTTTATTATGTTGAGGTACTTGACCTCTATACCCATTTTGTTGAGAGTTTTTATCATGAATGGATGTTGAATTTTGTCGAATGCTTTTTCAGCATCTATGGAGGTGATCATGTGGTTTTTGTCCTTCTTTTTTTGATGCAGTGGATGATGCTGATGGATTTTCGAAAGTTGTGCCATCCTTGCTTCCTTGGGATGAATCCCACTTGATCATGATGGATGATGTTTTTGATGTAGTTTTGAATTT
Source organism: Manis javanica (assembly GCF_040802235.1). Classification (NCBI taxonomy): domain Eukaryota; kingdom Metazoa; phylum Chordata; class Mammalia; order Pholidota; family Manidae; genus Manis; species Manis javanica. Next base: position 55,428,686 of record NC_133166.1, read on the forward strand.
GGTTTGCTAATATTTTGTTGAGTATTTTTGCATGTATGTTCATCAGGGATACTGGCCTGTAATTTTCTTTTTTTGTGGTGTCTTTGTGTGGTTTTGGTATTAGAGTGATGTTGGCCTCGTAGAATGAGTTTGGGAGTATTCCCTCATCTTCTACTCTTTTGAAAACTTTAAGAAGGGTTGGGTATTAGGTCTTCACTAAATGCTTGATAAAGTTCAGCAGTGACACCATCTGGTACAGGGGTTTTGTTCTTACATAGGTTTTTGATTACCAACTCCATTTCTTTACTGGTAATTGGTCTATTCAGATTTTCTGTTTCTTCCTGGGCCAGCCTTGGAAGGTTGTATTTTTTAGAAAGTTGTCCATTTCTTCTAGGTTATCCAGTTTGTTAGCATATAATTTTTCATAGTATTCTCTCACAATTCTTTGTATTTCTGTGGTGTCTGTAGTGATTTTTCCTTTCTCATTTCTGATTCTTTTTATGTGTGTAGGCTCTCTTTTTTTCTTGATAAGTCTGGCTAGGGGTTTATTTATTTTGTTTTTTTCCTCAAAAAACCAGCTCCTGCTTTAATTGATTCTTTCCATTATTTTATTCTTCTCAATTTTATTTATTTCTGCTTTAATCTTTATTATGTCCCTCCTTCTGCTGACTTTGGGCCTCATTGTTCTTCCTTTTCTACTTTCATTAATTGTGAGTTTAGACTGTTCATTTGGGATTGGTCTTCTTTCATGAGGTACGCCTGTATTGCAATATATTTCCCTCTTAGCACGGCCTTGGCTGCATCCCACAGATTTTGCAGTGTTGAATTATTGTTGTCATTTGTCTCCATATATTGCTTAATCTCTGTTTTTATTTGGTCATTGATCCATTGATTATTTAGGAGCATGTTATTAAGCCTCCATGTGTTTGTGGGCTCTTTCATTTTCTTTGTGTAATTTATTTCTAGTTCCATACCTTTGTGATCTGAGAAGCTGGTTGGTACAATTTCAGTCTTTTTGAATTTACTAAGGTTCTTTTTGTGGCCTAGTATATGATCTATTCTTGAAAATGTTCCATGTGCACTTGAGAAGAATGTGTTTCCTGTTGCTTTTGGATGGAGTGTTCTGTAGATGTCTGTTAGGTCCATCTGTTCTAATACGTTTTTCAGTGCCTCTGTCTCTTTATTTATTTTCTGTCTGGTTGATCTGTCCTTTGGAGTGAATGGTATGTTAATGTCTCCTAAAATGAATGCATTGCATTCTATTTCTCCCTTTAATTCTGTTAGTATTTGTTTCACATATGTAGGTGATCCTGTGTTGTGTGCATAGATATTTATAATAGTTATACCCTCTTGTTAGACTGACCCTTTATCATTATGTAATGTCCTTCTTTGTCTCTTGTGACTTTCTTTGTTTTGAAGTCTATGTTGTCTGATAAAAGTACTGCAACTCCTGCTTTTTTCTCCCTATTAGTTGCATGAAATATCTTTTTCCATCCCTTTACTTTCAGTCTGTGTGTGTCTTTGGGTTTGAAGTGAGTCTCTTGTAGACAGCATATAGACGGGTCTTGTTTTTTTATCCATTCAGTGACTCTATGTCTTTTGATTGGTGCATTCAGACCATTTACATTTAGGGTGATTATAGATAGGTATGTGCTCATTGCCATTGCAGGCTTTAGACTCGTGGTTACCAAAGGCTCAAGGGTAATTCCCTTACTATCTAACAGTCTAATTTAACTCACTTCATGTGCTATTACAAATACAACCTAAAGGTTCATCTTTTTTTTCCTCCTTTTTCTTCCTCCTCGATTCTTTGTATGTTATGTATCATATTCTGTACTCTTTGTCTATCCCTTGGATGACATCTATTTAGCCCTAGGTATACTTCCATCTGTAGGAGACCCTCCAAAATGCACTGTAGAGGTGGTTTGTGGGAGGTAAATTCTCTCAGCTTTTGCTTATCAAAAATTTGTTTAATCCCTCCTTCAAATTTAAATGAGAACCTTGCCAGGTAGAGTATTCTTGTTTCAAGGCCATTCTGCTTCATTGCGTTAAATATATCATGCCACTCCCTTCTGGCCTGTAAGGTTTCAGTTGAGAAATCTCATGATAGCCTGTTTGGTTTTCCTTTGTATGTGATCTTTTTTCTCTCTGTAGCTGCTTTTAAAAGTTTGTCTTTATCCTTAATCTTTGCCATTTTAATTATTATATGTCTTGATGTTGTCTTTCTTGAGTCCCTTGTGTTGGGAGATCTGTGTACCTCCTTGGCTTGAGACACTATCTCCTTCCCCAGATTGGTGACGTTTTCAGCAATTACCTCTTCAATGACACTTTCTATCCCTTTTTCTCTCTCTTCTTCTTCTGGTACCCCTAATAATGTGAATATTGTTCCATTTGGATTGGTCACACAGTTCTCTCAATATTCTTTCATTCTTAGAGATTCTTTTTTCTCTCTGTGCATCAGCTTCTTTGTGTTCCTCTTCTCTAATTTCTATTCCATATACCGTCCCTTCTACTACATCCAATCTGCTTTTAAATCCTTCTATTGTATGTTTCATTTCAGATATGGAATTTCTTAATAATTGAATCTCCATCTTAAATTCATTCCTGAGTTCTTGAATATTTTTCTGTACCTCCATAAGCATGTTTATGATTTTTATTTTGAACTCTCTTTCAGGAAGATTGGTGAGTTCAGTTTCATTTGGCCCTTTTTCTGGGGTTTGTGAGATTTTGGTCTGAACCAGGTTCTTTTGACATTTCATATTTCTATGTGGTGCCCACTAGTGCTTCAGAAGCTTCAGAGCCACTAGTGCTTCAGAGCCCACTTCAGAAGCTCCAATCTCTGGAGCTGCTCAGCTCCTAGAGTGAGGTTGGGGATCGTAGGGGAGCAGAGCTGGTGCCTGGGGGGAGGAAAGATCTGTTTCCTGATTCCCATCTGCGGTGCCTGTCTCCAGGATCAGAGCCAGTGGGCCAAGCACACAGGTAGAAGCCTCTGTGCTTTGCATCTCTAGCTGCTGTAGACAGGGCCTCCCTCTGACTGGCCTCATACGAGCACAGTGACTGCCAGTTTGTGAGACTGTGTGGTCAGGCCAGGAGGAAGGCTCAGTAGGCTGTGTGTCACAGTGGGGGGCCTTATAGCTGAGCAGCCAGCCAGGGGGATGGAGCGCCTGAAACTCCTTAAAGTTCCCAGCCTACTGGGCAGAGGCACCCAGAGAACCTTGTCCAGCTCTCCCTTCTCCCGCACAGCAAGCTCCATGCAAACCCCGCCCTTTCAGCAGCCCTCTCGCTGCTAGGAAGCCTCTCAGACCGCCTGCCTTTCCTTTGTCCCATAGTGGCCAGATGTGGATCCCGTCCTCCACAAACGGCTGGAATCTCAGTCTGTCAAGCACTCCACCTGTCTCAGCTCCCCAACCTCCTGAGCACCACACAGTGTAGGTTTCTGCTCACAAAGCAGACCTCCAAGGCTGGGTTTCCAGCAGTTCCAGCCTTCCACCCCCCCTTCCCACTTCATTTCTCTCCCTCTCACCTGTGAGCTGGGGTGGGGGAAGGCTCAGGTCCCGCCAGATCAAGGCGTTCCTACGTTACCATGTTTCATGAGGTCTGCTCTGTTCGTGAGGTCTGTATGCAGTCTGGTTCAGCCTTCTTTCCTGTTGCTTTTTTAGGGTTAGTTGTATTAATTAACTATATTTTCATACTATTTGTGGTTTTGGGAGGAGTTCTCTGTCTCACCTCTCACTCCGCCATCTTGAATCCTGCAATCTCTAATAATCTTTTAAGGTACATGCATGCTCCATATTTTGGGAATGCATGTAGGGCTTCAAAACTGGTCTGTGGGCTATGCTTCCTGATACAGCAAGTTGACATTGTCTCCATGAAGAACCATCACAGTTGCTAAGGTGTCTGCTAGAGTGGGAAGAAGCATTAGACCACTTTGTTGGGACTCCTGGACTGCTTCCTCTTTTTACAGCCTTAAGGAACAAGCAGAGGGGAGCTGACTTATTTACTGTGTGCCATCACTGTCTCATTTAATTGTTACATATAAACTATATACTATAAAGATGACAAAACTGAAGCTCAACAAGATTAAAGGACATGCTCCTACATCTTGTAAGTGGTAGGGAGGACTTAGTTCTTTCTTTAATTCCACATAGCCTCACATAGCCAACTTCACCACCTCTAAGTATTCATGGTGGCCATCAACCCCATCTTTATCCCCACTACCAAAAGGAAACTCAAAGGCCATCAAAATGGACTTGCTGAATGAATGCATACTTTCTTCATACTCATTTTCAAAACATATTTATTACACACCTACGTTATACCAGAAACACCTCTTGTTGCTGAGGATACAGAGTGAAAAAAATAGATGAGATTCCCTTCTATGCTGGAATTTAATTCTGGTGGGAAGAGATGGACAGAAAACCTAGTAAACCACTAAATGAACAAAATAATTTCAAATAGCAATGTTAGAAAGGAATGTTGCTGGGCAGTTTGACAGAAGGAGACTAGAGAAGATAGTATAGATAAGGTGTTCAAAGAAGGGCTAAGAGGTCACTTGTGAGTTGAAACCTGATAGAACAAGGGAGCCAGCTCAGCAAAAATGGGCATGGGGAATATTAAAGGCAAAGGGAACAGGGAGCCCATACTTGAAGCTGGCCACTGGTAAGTCATAGGAAGACCACTTCACCTTTTAGACTTTTTTTAATGTGATGTATTTAACAGTAGAGTATGTTTTTTATTTATTATCTGAATGATAATATTACACTTTTGACATTTTTCTGGGTATTTTGAAATGTGGCTATTAATGTTACTTTAAGGAGGTTGTAAGCTATATAAGTCATAGAGATGAGCCGGCTTTATAAGAAGAGAGAGAACATGAAAGTTTGCATGTGTTTCCAGGCAGAGAACCACATACCTTGGGCTCATTGTGAGGAGCTGCACATTGCATTCAAGAATGGTAAGGACCCAGATATGGCAGGATCACCAGGAAGCCTCTAGAAACCCCAGTCACACAAACAGAGCTCAGACACCTAGGGAACCACTGGATGATATGAGCATTTGTTTTGGTTCCAAATGGATTATTCCCAGGATGTCTTTAATTATCACAAGAAGTAAATTCTAAAACAACAAACAAGGAAATAAAATTATTTGTGTGGATATGTATGGACTAAATACACAGCATAAAATAATTTAGAAAGGAGTAGGTGAATGTCATGAACTCAAACAAAAATCAAGTGGAATAATTTTTAAAACAAGTCAGAATCACTGCCCACCCCTGTGTTGCCAACCTGATACTCCAAAAGTAATAATAGAATTAGAAAGCTATTTGAAAGTGTTTAGATAAGCTATCACTTACTTCACACCCTTTCAGGTTATTCTCTCATTGGTTATTCAGTATTTCAGCAAATGCTTAATGAGTTATCTCCTGTGTGCCAGGTATTATGCCAAATGCTAGAAAATTTATTAAATGGATAAAATAGGGATCCTTGCTGTTGAGACATTTTAACCATCTGGTGGAGCAAAGACACAAGTAAATGGATCATTACAAAGCAATATAACATGTACTGCTAGAGGTGTTTATGAAGTACTTTGAGAAGTCCAAAGGGTGGGGGAAATGCTAGGGATAGGGTCTTAGAAAACTTCCTAGAGGAAATGTTATTAAATCTAAGTTTAAAGGACATATATAAATTAGCCAGATGGATCTAAGGAAATGAAATTCTTGGCAGAGGAAAGATTATATACGTATATATATAGGGCTTTTAATTCTCTAGAGTACTTATGTATTATATCATAATTGTGTTCAGCTTCAAGTCAGAGAAAAATTCTGATATTGGTAGCTTAAGTAAACAAAGGTTTATTTATGTCACAGAAGTTTGGAGGGAAGTGGCTGCTGGCTTTGGTTCAATGGCTAATGATGTTAGTGCTGCCATGTGTCTCTGAGGCTCCCTGAGCTTTTCCTCATGCCTGTTGTCTTGTGATTGAATAATTATCTGATAAGGAGATAATATCAACAATTATATAAAGAACTCATATAACTCAATACCAAAAAAATAAATAATCTGATTAAAAATGGGCAGAGGACCTGAAAAGACATTTTTCCAAAGAGGACATACAGATGAGATGGCCAACAGACACATAAAAGGTGCTCAACATCACTAATAATCAGGAATATACAAATCAAAACCACAATGAGAGAACACCTCACACCAGTCAGTATGGATCTTACCCAAAAGACAAGAAGTAACAAGTGTTGGTGAGGATATGGAGAAAAGGGAGCCCTCATATACTGTTGGGAATGTAAATTGATGCAGCCACTATGGAAAGCAATATGGAGGTTTCTCACAAAACTAAAAATAGAAATACCATACAATCCAGTAAGTACACTTATGGAATTTATCCAAAGAAAACAAAATTACTGATTTGAGAAGATGTATATGCACCCCTATGTTTACTGCAGCATTATTTACAATAGCCAAGATATGGGAACAACCTAAACATCCATTGATAGGTGAATGGATGAGAAGATATGGTACATATATACAATGGTATATTACTCAGCCATAAAAAGAATGAAATCTTGCCATTTGTGACATGGTTGGACCTAAAAGGTATTATGCTGAGTGAAATAAACAAGATGGAGAAAGACAAATACTATATGATTTCACTTATATATGGAATATAGAAAACAAAACAAACAAATGAGCAAAACAGAAATAGGTGCATAGACACAAAGAAACTGATGGTTACCAAAGGGGAAGTAGGGGGGAGTAGTTAAAGGGTGTCACCTTATATAGTGACAGATGGTAACTAGCTTATTGTGGTAAGAATTTCATAATGTAGATAGTTGTGGAATCACTATGTTGTATGCCTGAAAACAATATAATATTGCATATCAACTATACTTCAATAAAGGAAAAAGTGTCATATCCATGTTCAAGCATGAAGAAGGGGTCAAAAGGGCCATGTCTCTATTAATCAGAAGAGTAAACTTTTCCAAGGAATAATGTTGTGTCCCCCAAACAAACCAGAATGCTTATCCTTCTGTGTCATGGGCTTGAACTGGGCTACATGCCCCCCCCACACACACTGCAGTACAGCTTTATATGCAAATATTCCATGCTGCTTTCCTCCAGAGTAGAAAGCAGCAAGGAGAGCAAGATGGGAGTGACTAAGTCAGCCAACCAATAGAATCAGGAGCTGCCAAACACGTCATTTCACTTGCTTCTCATAATAAGCTCCTGAAGTAGGCAGAGAGGTGTTCTTAGCTCCACTTTACAGAAGAAACTGGGATTTGGAGAGCTGGGTGATGATTAAAATCACACAGCTATATATTTATTTAGCAATAACAAAAAGAAAAATGAAAATTGATACTGATTGTATGCCTGTTACACACGAGACTATATGCGAGCACTTTATGTATGTTCTCTCACTTTCTCCTCATGCAGTCCTGTAAGGTAGACTCTTCTCTTTTTATGAATGAACAATCTGAGGTGTAAGGAGATACTAATGTAACTTGCCCAGGATTACAAAGCTAGCGTATAGCAGAACCAAGTTTCAAACCTTAAGTTCTCCAAAGTACTCGCCTAAGGCTTTTCTTGCCTCTTCTACCTTTAAACTTTCTCCCTATGGGTCCAGTGAATGTGCCATCTCACTGACATTGCTCAAAGCTCTAGAACCCACCCCTTGCTCCCCAGACTCCTTTTAATTTATTTAACATACTCCTTTTCTTCATTATTGCTTGTATAAACAGACTCCAGCACCATTGTATTTCAAATGTTCTGCCACTAGGAATGCACTTCCTTTCATTGTAATAACACCTACCATTATGACCACATTTTGTATCCGTATAGATGTTACTGACATTTTTGATGCCCCATTCTAATTTATGTTGGAAAATTAATATTTAAAGTATTGCCTAGACCCCCATTACTCCAGAAGAAATGAGGGACACCCTATATGTGCGCATATGTTTTTGCATTCATGCAGCAGATAGAATATTTTGGTCAGAATGAATTATGTGCCTGAAATGAGAGTCTGGCCCTTTCCTGGAAGGGCACATTGGAAGTAATTTGTTGCACTATTAGCAAGCCTGTGCAAGCAGTTTTCTTTGTGAGTGGGTGCTTGGGTTTACTTAATGGAAACAAATTATAGTCAGATTTCATTACAGTGGGAAGAGGGAAAGCCTTGCTGATTGAGGGATTCAGGTTTTGGGGTACCTCAAGATCTTGCCTTCACATGCATGGCCAGCAAGGTTGTTGATATGCTTGGTGGCCCCAAATCACTCCATCAGGCAGCCGTGCACTGGCACAGTCTTTTTCTGATGTTGAGGGTGAATGTGAATAGTGAGACAGGCCCACTGGAAAGGAGAATGCACTCAGTTGGGGATTAGTTATGGGAACTGATATTTATGGTAAGAGTCTATCTGTAAGATAGAATGATGGTAATAGTCATAGAGTCTGAAATGCCAGATTGTGATAGCTCCTGTGGAGAGAGGCTGGGGCACTCAGTAATCCAAGAAATGGCCTGCCGTATGTTTGAAACAATATGTGGACCATCCATAAAGCTTTAGACATTTAGTCTGTATGTCTGTATATTTTTAAGTATATCTGTGCTAAACATAACCTTTCTAAGGCTTGGGATCTCTATGGTTAAAGGGCATCTGGAATGAAATCTGTGACACCCAATATTACTAATCCTCAGTCAAGAGTTCTACAATTCAAAAGGAGGACATGTGGTAGCTTACAGAATATAAGCATCCTAAATTTCTATAAAATCCTTTATTTTTATACCACACCTATTCCAGCTAAATCTTTTAAATATGCAGGAATTGTCCCTTAATAAAATTGCTTGTTCAGTTTAGGATTACTGACTCAGTAATTACAAGGCAAATTAAAGAAAAAATAGAGATTGCAAATTGAATTTAGAATGGGGTTTTCTTCATTATTGTACACACACATATGTAATATGCACAGATATTGGGAGATCTGGAGATGTTTGTTTTACCTTTAACAAAAAAAGGTCAAGACCCTTTCTAAAACTTGACTTGGGAGTGAGCAAATTTTCTCTCTGTATCTCTAAGTAATCTTAAATCTCGCCAGCTTTTTAGTGCTGAAAATCTCCTATCAAAAACTTGACTGTGGAATTTCAATATCTGTCCTTTTCAGTTTCATAAGGAGTGCTTTCTCCTCTGAGTCTCTGGAGCCTTAATTTTTATACAGTGCATCACCTGACTCTTCTGTCAATACCTGAAAGACTTGAAAGAACTACTTTTCCCAAATCTACCTAGAAATATAAACCCAGGTAAGACCAGTGGATAACCTTAAGGAAGTTACTGTTCTTTGCTTCCTTCATACCAAAAAGCTACTAACACATGTCCTGTAATGAAAAATCTGTTTTATGTGAAATTCTGGAGAACCAAATAAACTGGGGATTAATTGAAACACAAATGAATCTAGCTCTGAGTGGAATCTCTGAGTCCCACATTCTCCATTCTTACAAATTCAAATGGCAATAGTGCATTCTGTATCCTCTAAAGGAAAACAGCAAGAGGCAGATACTTTCAGAGTTGTACATGTCTGGGCAGTTGCCCCTCTGTTCACCATGTTCTCAGGAATAGTGATTTGAAGCACAGTTTATTTTTGCCCTGGGGCAGGTTTAGTCTTGCTTTAACCTAGAAAGCCTCTCTGAAAGGGGTGCAGAAATAAGGCAGATAGAAGCTTCCTCATGCAGCAAAGGCTTCAGGTTTCCCTGGCCAGAGAGCAAAAGAGAATGCTGTTTTGAATCAAGAGCAGCTTTGAATCAGAACTGCAGGAGACTAACCCCTAGAAGAACCTCTGGGTCTCTGTGCCCTTGTTGTGGTCAGAGTGAGGAGCAGGGGCAGGGACCCTGTAGCCACCTGGTTCTTCTTCATTCCCTGCTACCTACTTGGTTAAGCTGGCAGCAAACCTGGAAACCAGCCCTAAATGCCCTCCAGAGGAGCTGCCCATCTTAAGAGAGTGCCTCTAGTAAATGTGCCTTCAGGGGACTATATAACTAAAAGCAAAGCCATCTGCATTAATTTATCCTACACATGTCTTTCACCTCCTTAAATGCTCAAGGATCCCACCAAACTAGTGTAAGTTTCTGGTCTCCAAATAGCTGTGCTTATAGTCTGCCCTAAGGTGATTGAACAGCAAGGAGAGGACCATCCCCAGAGAGAATGTGACTCTCTTTCCTGAACTCAAGTTGTCTGTGCTTCCAACTGCTGTTCTTCTGTTATAGTTGTTCTTAGCCAGGAAACAAACCCCAGATTTCAAAATTTTTTTCAAAAATATATGTAACACCTACTGAATGAGAACAAGTTGATGAAAAGCCTGTGTATTTTCTGAAACTATATGAAATAAAACAGGAGTTATTAATAGGTATCATTTATATTTGCCTCATGCCAGATATAATATTAAGGACTTTAATAAGATATCTTATTTAGTGTTCACAACTCCTCTATCTACCCAGGTTTTCTTGGACCCATTTTGTAGAAGAGGTACTAAAACTCAGAGAAAACAGTGACTTTCCCAAGGTTACATTATTTACTCAGAGAGCTCAGTCCTGCCCTTTTAGATGGTTACTGACAACTGAAAGATTGAAGAAAGTCCATCAAAGAGACTCCATTAGTCCACCTAAGATAGACAGGCCCATGTTTCCTTTTATCAGGTAGATGGGAAAGGTTGCTGTGCTCTGCAGACCACCCACTCTAGTAACCTAATTAACCCAGGGACAGCAGCTCCCAGCAGGTAGGTCAGAATGATACAGACCTAACAAGGATTCTCAGCATTGAACAATATTCTTTTTGGTGGCAAGAGGATTGACTTTGTAATCAGACAAATCTGGGCTCCACATGTGGTCAAGTCACTGATCCCTCTGAACCTCAGATTTCACATCTGTCAAACAGGGAATCATAATGTCTTTTTCACAGAGATGCAGTCCAAATTGGGTGAAAGGTTATATATAAGTAACCTGTTGTAATGCCTGCTCCCTGAATATTTTAAAAATACATAGTTGCTTAAAATGTCATTTTATTCTGTTTGTGTTAGCAAAGGGTTTCCCAGGCATCCTGAAGTGTTTGGGCTCCAGCAGGAGAGTGGTTAGTGTTCTTCAGTTTCCTGAAGGCAGGTCCATTTTTTGGAACAAATTTTGCTTTTTAAGGCCTGTTTTTCCCTCCAAGGTAGGAGGAGGGATGATGCTTTTTCTTCTCCATCCCTGTTTATAACTCTCCCTGAAGTATTCTCTCACCTCCCTTTTGTGATTTCCTTAAATACTTTTAATGGTTGCTTGACACTAGAAAGACATTCCCAGCAGGCACTCAGTTTGTAATCACTGCTTGTTGCTTGATGTAAACTTGTGGCTGACCTTTGGGAAAGTGGTGGGGAACTGGAGGAGGGAGCCAGGCTCTGCTCCAGCAAAGCAAGATGATGGGTCCCTGAGCATCTGGCAGGCAACTGGAGGAGTGGCTCCAAAGATTTCTTGTACACCTTTTGTCTCCTCTCTCACCAGTATGTCTGGAAGTATAAATTGTAGAGGACTATGGTACAAGTAAACTCCCACATTCTTACACAACACTAACCAAAAACAAAATGAAAATAAAGATAATAAAGAGAGGGCAGCTAGAAATACATTTCAGCAGAGTCTCTGTGTTACCACTGTAAAGAAGAATGCAATGACCTTAGTAGCATCCTGCATACACTAGGGCCAACCATTCATTGTTTCCTGGTGGTCTAGGCTGCCTCCCTTTTTTTTTTTACCTTCTAACTGTGACTGTCTTCACCAAGGTGAAGGTGATTGAGATACTGGAAGTGGAGGAAAAATGCAGATCCCTTACATCTTCATTTCACAAATCTTATACACACAGCTACTAATCAGGGTTGTGACAAGCCACAATACATGTCCTCAAGCAGCAGCTCACTATCTAGAGGAGGAAAAGCCAAAAGTCATGTGGATTAATAGCACCACAGAGACACCTGTGATAGCAGGTGATAAGTGCTGCATAACCAGTCTTGTGAGACTCTCTTATATTCTATGGTCTTTGCCACAAACCACACAGCCAGAGCTTCATAAAGAGGTGTCCAGTGCCCACCACTATTCACAGCCTCCATACTGAACTCGTCACTCCTGCTCACCTTGCACTCCATTTCTTAGCCTTTCTGAACCTTCTGAAGTTTGAACTTTGTAATGAATTATCCTGCTTATGGACACAGCTCATTGCTCAGGCTGCCACTCTGCCTCTTGCCAGCCCTTACGCCAGCCTTGACTCCAAGGCAATCGTTCATGCATATTCTCTTAATTGGACTGGTGCTAGCTCACCTGATCTCAGCAGCTCCCATGAACAGTATAACCACTGTGTTCCCCTTTTTTACTGCTCCTCCCTGCACAGTGTAACCAGTAAGTTCCTGTTGGTGCTACAAGCAGGACCCAGACTCTGAAAGTCAGAAAGGCAAATGATAAGTAGTCTCTGTAGGCTGGTTGGTGTGGTCATCACAGCCTTCATTGAATATAGAGATTTGAAGGCTGGTTATGATTTGGGTAGGGCAAAAGAAAGGATATCGATATTCCAGGCTGGAGCAAGAGGGGTCTTTGACTTGTTAATAGCTGTTAAAACTGTCAGTGTGAAGGAGGAGTTTAGAACTGAAGCTGCCACAGTGATTTAAGGATTATCTGTTGATTTCAGTGCCATACTCTTCTTTACCAGAGGGAAGGGGAGCAGGGAGTTGGAATGAAAGTGAGCCTTGGAGTTATGTCAGATTCATGCAGTCACTCTACTTTCCTCCTCCAGACAAGTTTTATATTCCTGTGCTAGGTCTAATTTGAGTCTGGTTTGACCACCTAGCAGGAGTGACCTTTACAGCCATGTCATGACCATTAATGCCAATCAAAATGAATAAGAACTAAGTTGGTAATCATCTTGTCTTTCACATTTAAGAAGTTAAAATGTATGCAGATCTTTTGCTTTCCCCACCTACTCACCCCTCATTACTTAGAACATCCCACTGCTGTCTTCACTCAGCATAGCAAAGGGGTGGGAGGGGGAGAATGATAACAGAATAAATATTTCAGCTAGCCACTCGGGAGAAAGATGGCTGCTTTTTACATGATGCCATGATGTGTACCTGTTACTTCTTCCAGTGCCTAGGGCAGCCCTTTGATTCAGAGCCGTGGGCTTTGTTCAACCTTGAGATTGGAAGATGGCATGCAAAGGATGGAGACCTGCAGTTCGCAGTTCCTCTTTTCTCTCTTTGCTTCAGCTTTTCTGTTTGGCGTATTCCAGTGTTTTGGGTAATCTTCCTCTTTTCTGGCCAGACTAGTAGCTCTGTTATCCGACAGCACTGACTTAGAATCAGGGAGAGCCTCTGATAAGACTGCTGAATACAAATTGGATGTGATGTTCCTCTCCTTAACTGTCTGCATCAGGCAGCCTTCCTCCCAATAAGGGCAGATTCCTACAGTTCAGATATGTTGGCTGTATCTTGAGTTTTTGGAGTTTGTGTGGTGGGAATAGCTTTCTTACCTACTCCATTTCCTAGGAGAGTATTTACTGCAAGGGCAGAGATAGGACCAAAGTAATAAGTAGACAGGGAAGCAGGCCTTTGTCTGAATGGTCCCTTTCACAAATGTCTGTTTTACACTTACAGTCATCTCAGAGAGACCTGCTGGCAGAGATACCTGATTATTAACTAGGTACCAGAGACCTCCTTGGAGTTTGCTGTTTATCAATTTCAGAGCCCTCTTACTGTTCCTGGTGTGCACCTTATACTCTTTTAGACAAGTGAGCCTGGCTTTGGCAAAGAGGAAGTCCTTGACTCTGCTTGGGAACAAGTATCCATTCACTCCACACACCCCCAAATCATAAATTGCCACCTGCACTGCTCTTCCAGGCTGAGGGAGTCTTACTCTTGGGAGGATGAAATAATCACATTTGAGCAGCTTAATTCCTGCCTGCTCCCCATGCAGGCTTTATACTGAGTTACCACTGGGTGTTTGTTTTTCTTTTTTTCCTAAAATATCTGTGCTGCCTTGGGGAGTGTCACATAGAACCCAGGCTGAGTATTTTAAACATAGCCCTTGTGCCCGTTTTGGAGTGTCGACAGTGTGGTAGACGCCATATGGATCCCTGACACCCAACTCATCTCCTGTTCTTTCCCATCCACATCCCCCCAACTTTTTAGGACACACTTAAAACATGACCCATGAAGATAAGCATTAGGAGCTGCTGCTGAGGTGCTCTCCTCAGTGTGCCCCCTCACACTTCACCTCTAACCATTCTGAACCTTTCACAGCTCCTTGAACATGCCAAGCTGTTTCACATTTCCAAGAGTTTATTCAAGCTGTTTGTGCCACCTGGCATGTCCTCCTTCTGGCCCTCTAGTCTTGGAGAATATCAATCTGTCTGTCAACATTTAGTGATAGTCTTTTCTGACTCTATAATTGGAATTTACCACTTCTTCCTTCTCTCACCGCACACAGACTACGAGCACCTATCTGATTCTTCCCTATATTCCTATCACTGGTATATAATAGAGGCTCAGCCACTATGAGGTGAATGAGAAGCAACTTACTTGGGAATAGAGGTAAAATAAAAAGTTGAATTTGGTTGGGTGCTCGTTACTCATTAGGAAGTGTGCTAAGTACTTTGCACCCATTATCTCATGTAGTATTTACATTAACTCTTAAGAGACATATCCTGATTATTTTCCCCTTCCTGACTTGCCCTCCAACACCCATGCCCCCAAGAATCCTGCTTTATTTTCTTCATAGTACTTTCCACTATCTGAAATAGTTTACTTACTTATTAGTTGTCTCCTTTACTAAAATTAGTAGAGACATGAGAACAGGGACATTTGTTAGTCTCGTTCACTACTATAATGCCAGCAACTGTTATAGTGCCTAATATATTATAAATGCTCAGTAAATACTTGTTTACTGAAAAATTGAATGAAGAAATTGAAACTGAAAAAAGTGTCTGACACAGACAGACTCCATCCCAAGTCCACAGGACAGTGTCCTGGCAGCAGGCCCTTTTGCATGGCTCGGGACTCTCTTGCTGGAGCCCACAGGAACCAAGGTGCAAATGTGAGGGAAACGGCTGACTTGTAGCCAGGTTGCTATAGGAAGGTCACAGACTGGCTGCAGTTGTAAAAACTGATAACATCTAACTGTATTTTTTCTTTTTTTTTCTCTGCCTAAGAGACTACTGGGAACCCCTGTAACAGGGAGGGGGTTTTCTAGCAATTGCTGTCTAACTGGATTTTGAATCTGCCAAGGCCTAGAAAAATCTTCAGCAATAAACAGAGGTTACCACCTATGCTACTGGTAAATTACCAGTAACCTGATGGGATAAATGTAGCCAAACTGACTTCATAAGCCCCCTCATATACTGCCTTCATTCATTATTGAGTCCCCCTGCCCAGAGATTAAAAAAAAGGGCCAGGCCTTGGTTGTAGTTCCAGCTCTGCCTAGCTGTGGGACTTTGGGATGTCATTTCATTTCTGTTCTTCATTTGAGATGTCTCATTTTTTCCTTCTGTAAAATGGTGTGTTAATGCTATTACACAGGGTTATTATTATGCAAACTGAATGTGAAAATGTCGGTGAAATAATTAGTTCAGTGGCTAGCAAATAATAATAATAGAATCCACTTAGTATCTATGTGTATCATTATCCTCATTTCACAAATGTGGAAACTAGTTTACAGAGGCATCTTACCTATGGTCATACTGTTAACGTGTGCAGGAATGGGGTCTTGAAGCCATGTGTCTGACCCTTAATTGTGTTCTTTTTCCACTCTGTCACTACCACCACAATAACTAAGCCAGCTCTCCCGTTTCTAGATCCATGGCTCAGCTGATGTTTCATCAGAGAGAAGGAGAGGAGCAATGAATAGGCACCCCTTAACTTCCATGTTGGCTTGGCTGACACTCTCCCTCCATAGACCATTAGGGTGAGGAGTGGTTGGTTAAAGTCTTAGAATCAAGCCTGCTTTGAGGACAGCTCACAGCTGGCTTGTGGAGGGCTGGAAGTTGCTAAATGTACAGTCATTTTATAAGGAAGCCAGATAAGAACATTTTCTCATGGAAGTGAATTGTTCTTCAGGTTTCTTGCTTGGGGAGGACTGGGCATGAGCTTGCTTCAGCTTTGCCCTCAGTGACACAGCACTTGTCCACCAGCCACACCCATTCTTTGCCAGTAAGTCTTAGTCATTTGTAAGAGTAATCACTGTTTATGATAATACATTTTTATCCATACTTGCTGCCCCCTGTGGTTATATGTGCCTGGTGACTGTGCTGACAATTAGAAAAGAAATGGAGCCTGTTCTCACCTATAGAAAGCACCTGTCTATGAGTTTCCTGGGCAGTATCTCTAAGACCAGCAAGCAAGACCACAGTTTGCCTGAGAAAACTTGGAAGGTTTCTAGAATAATAGTACTTTCTGGAATAGTTTTGATCATTTTCCCATTCATTCATTCAAAAAATATTTGTTGAGGTTTCCCTGGTGCCAGGCACATTATCAGGTACTGGTCATATTACAGGAGACAAAATAGTTAAGGACTGTTAACCATCTCATAATGATTTCAGAGAGTGATCACTGCTGTGAATACAATACAGCAGTCTAATATAATAGTGCAAAGGTGGAGTGGCTATTTTAGATTGCTTGGTCAGGGAAAGCCTCTGAGAGGGTGACATTAGAGCTGAGACCCAGATGTTAAGGAACCAATCATTCAATCCACAAAGGGAAGAACTTTTGAGACAAAACAGCAAATGCAAAAGCCTTAAGGTAGGAACAAGCTCTGCTTATTGGAGGAGCAGGAAGAAAGCCAGCGTGGATAGCAGGTAGCACAAAATAGGTTAGAGAGTTAGGCAGGGGACAGATCACTTAGGGATTTGTGGGCCATGGGCTATATTTTATAGGAATAAATGGGCCATATTCTATAGGAAGGCTATAGGAAGCCATCAAATGATTTTAAATGGGGCAGTGACATAATCTGTTATACATTAAAAAAATATTACTCTGAATGCAGTTTGAAAACTAAACAGTAGTGAAGTAAGAGTACAAGTAGGAAGACCAGTCAAAAGGCAGCTAAAGTAGTTCAAGCAAGAGAAGGTTGTGGCAGCGAAGAAGAGGAGTGGATAGACGTGGGTCAGGCTGTGCAATGTGAGTTGACAGAACTTGCTGGTGAACTCTGTGGGATAGGGAGATGGTGCTTCTTATGTTTTGAGCACAATGACTGGCACATTTAAACCACTCAATAAATTATAGCTATTTACTATCATTATTAACAAACAGCCTATTATCAAACACCACGAGAACAGGCTTAAGAAGCAATCTTGAACCCATTCAAATGACAACATGATGCCTACAACACATGTATGACACAATGTTAGCTCTTCTCTTTTGTTAATAAATGGTAATTTTAGAGAAAATGGAGCTTACAGAAAATGATGGTATATTCAGGAACCAGAACCAGAAACTGAATTCCAGTTAATCTTACTGCCATCAACAAACTGAATGCCTTTGAGCTTCTTTAGCCTTGGTTTCCTCATCTGTAACTATAACATATATTGAGCACTTTCTGTGTGCCAGGTACAATCTGAAGTTCTTTATATATATACATACATATGTATATACATACATACATACTGGACTAATCTATGTACATTAGTCCTCATTTAATCCTCCACAAATCTTCCAGATAAGTACTAAATTGTCTTCCATTTCCAGGTAAGAAAACTGAACTCAAACCCACAGCTAGTAAATGGCATAGCTGTGACTCAAACTTGGTGTTTCTAATTCTTAAATCCACATCCATAATCCTCTGCCAAATGAGCAGTAGCAGTAGGTCTTGAGAGTTGTGATGCTTCCAATTTCCAACTTTCTACAGTTTCCAGACCTCAGTTCAGGGTCATCCTGGGACTCAAAAACTACTGAGAACTAATCTGGGACACTTTAAAAAAGCCTACTATTCATACAGAGATTAGCGATTAGTGTCAAGAGCATTTTTTATGTATTGATCCTTTCTCCCTCTCCTTTTAGTAACTTGTAAGATACAGCAGCTGAGGCAACAGGAAATTTGAAGTCCAGTATTTTATTAAATCTTATGTTTAAAATTTCTGTGGAAGGAAACTTCTTGAGAGAGATTTGATTTCCATTATCCACTTGCCAAGAAAAGATGAGAAAACTGGGTTGGGTGGATTTCCTGAAGGTGCAGGCAGCAGGGAAGGTAAACCCTTGGGCTATTTTCTGCTTCTAACCTCACACGCTATGGGGTTTCTTGGGCCCTGATAGAGGCTTAGGAAAGGATCCCTTCACCCCTTGCCTTACGAGGTCATTAGTCATGTGAAATCCAGCAGTGCTAGGGGAGCGGGCAGCAAGGGAAGTTGGGGAAGGCCAATAGAAAGGCAGAGAAAAAGGGAAACTTATACCCCTGTGGCATTTCCTCTTAAAATTCCTCAAGCTGTTCTCAAAAATGAAGTTTTTTTTTTAAATGCCCTTTGACCCAGGATTTTCCCTTCTGGGAATGTTTCTTTGGAAATAATTAAGGATGAACCTAATGATTCATCCACAAAGGTGTGTCACAGAGGTGTAAATAATAGTGAAAAGGTAGAAGTAATTTAAGGGTTGAATATTAGGTTTGGTAAAATCCATTCAACTCAACTATGAAGCATAATCACATAAAAATATATTTCTTGATAAGGAGAAGTATTATAATTGCTAGTTGAATGGAAAAAGCAGATTATGGAAGAGCCTATGAAGCATATATTTTTATACATACATAGAAGGAGTATAGATAAATATATTTCAATGTATTAATGGTGAGTATCACTTATGGATAATGCTATGGATTTTTTTCTTTTCATAGAAGCAATACTTGTTTGTTGCAGAAAGTACAGATCAGAAAAAAAGAAAAGTTACTTTTTGAATTAAAAAACCCACAAGGCTGGAAATTATTCAATTTTAGATACAGCAACAGCAGAAACAGGAGACTTAGTCTTGAAGAAGGGAATTGTGAGAGAGACAGGTCAGCAGCAGGCTGAGAAATCTGCCCATCACTGCTGCATTAGCATCTCCCCATAGAGGGGCACTGCCCAAGCAGGCCACTGCCCACACAGCCCCTGTGGGACGTAAGAAAGGCAGCCACCTATAAAAATGGTGAACAGATTGCACAATGGAGATCAAACTTGGCCCTGTGGCCAGAGTATGGCCCTGAAGCCTCTTGGAGGCATCTGCACAGGTCTGTAGAGGTGGCCGCAGCTGTGAGGGCTGAGAGATAAATCCAGTGTCTAGTTCCTTCTTCCGTAACACTCCTACCATTATCTACATTTCTTCATCTTAGAAAAGAGCTTACATGTACCTTCCATCTCATTACAACCACCCTTGGAGGTAGGTATTACTATCCCATTTTTCAAATGATATAATTGAGCCTCAGAGAAGTGACTTAAATGGCTGTCACTTATTTGCTTGGTAACTGGGAGTCAGAAGATACAGGTTCATGTCTCTCCTCTTACCCAAGTCCAGTTTCCTACCTGAGCGTTTTGGAGTCTGCAAAATCTAGACCTACCATGTATAAGCTCTGTACCTGGAGCAAGTCATAAAGCTTCTCCTGGCCTCAATTTTAGCATCTGTAGAATGGAAATAATGTCTACCCAAAGGCTGCCATTAGGGCTTGGTGAGACTGTGTGTATAAATTGCTGAGCATGGTGTGTAGAACATTAGCCTTCTGTGAACAGTGGTTTTATTGGAGAAGAGGAGGTTCATAGGATAAAATAGAATGCAATCTAGGAAAAGAAGATCCCTTATCCCTATCTTCCCTGTGATTTGCGAAGGAAGATGCAACAAGGCTGGAGCCACCTTAGACTTTTAAGAGCCATGATGAACTGAGGAATCATGGGGCTTCTGTTCATAGCAGAGCTATGATATTGACCAGGCAGTGCTATTCATCAACCTGGTGTCTGGGCCCAGTGAGAAAAAGAGGTGAAAGAACTTGGAACATTTAGGTCAGCCTTCAGATTGAATTGGAAAGAGAAAGAGGTACACAGGAAGCAAGACAGAAAACAGTATAAATGAGAGCTAATTAATTTGCTCAGCACTGTGTAATGGGGAAAGGAGCTTAGCTTTTTGTCTGGTTTGGAATTTTCCTAAACTTCACTTATAATGCAAGGCATCCTGATTTCTCAGTTGAGGAAACTGGGTCCCCGAGTCACACAGCAAAGCCAAGACTACAGTTCTTAAGGCCTCTCAAGTTTTTCCCAGTTAATCCAGAATAAACTGAGGACATTTCATTTTCCTTTATATTTACACCTCACTTAGTTCAATAGGTGGCAAATAAATATTTAAGTACTGATTCCTTACAGCACAATTACCCCCTGACTTTTTGCCCAAGCTGTTGGGCAAGTGACATGGAAGACAAAAGGGGTAGCTATGCTCAGTCTAGTAGAGGAGTATTTCTGGATCTGGGTGTTGGTCCATCCGCCAAGCTGGGCTATCACATACTTTCTGTAACTTGGCTGCCACAACCTCATATGGTGAATCGAGACCTCCCAGTTAGCTGCTTGTACAATATCTATGCGGCTTCATTTCTGGAGAATACTAAATCTGTTCTTTTGAATCTCAAGTGAATCTAGCCTTTCTCCCTTGTTGATACCTCTTCTTAGCTTCCGTATCCTCTCAAGTTGAATAATCCTTTTACATCAATAACTAATTAATAAATGGTCAAGGAATCAGCAGTTATGAGTGATGCCAAATCAAATTATGTTATAGTCTCAGGAAAAGAAACTATTAAACTTGCAAGGTCAGAGTGCCTATCACCTCATTTATTATCTTCCTCTTATAAGCCTCCAGCTCTGGGGACAGAAGCTGAAAGGCTGAGATGCCTATCTATACGGGCTACCTAAAAAATTGTGAGGCAGTGAAACATCTTGATTAAAGTCACTTTATCAGGTGTTGAGGGGCTGAATATGCCTGTGGGGCCAGTGCCATGCTTCTGTCCACTCCCTCAGCTTCACAGGCACCACGCAAGAGAAAAAGGATTCCTTATTAGACAGTGTGCCTGGCTAACAGAGAAGACATAACATTCTGCTGGCTGGAGCTCCTTAGTCCCATTCTGTCACCTCCACTCCTGCCCCAGCCAGGGAAGTGTTAAATGTCACACCACTGTCCCAATCAGGACTGAGGAGCTCTCAGTTCCTTTAGCTAAACTTTGTGTTTTTATACCCTCTAAAATAATTTAGAAAATACTTTGTGCCTCCTTGCCTATTATTAACTCCTAAAATTATATATTAAGTTTAGAAAGACTAAAAGGATAAGATTTCTGACATATTATGTAGTATGAGCTTTATATATGTTTTTGTCAAAACTGCAGATTTAGTTTATTAAATTTACAGGCAAGATTCATTACACAATCTTAATTGGCAAAGATGGTTTTTATGGTCAAACCACAAACTCAGTCTTGCTTTCTGTCAGATCCAAGTCTGATTTTATTTTTTAATTTCAAATGAACATTGGCACATACCTCATGGCAACCATCTCACTTCTAAACCTGAATTCTTAGATCTATGAACAGGCAGCTAAGGTCATACAACCTTGTGAAGAGTTTATATCCTGGATGAATTAAAGGATTATCTCTTCTACTGTTTCTTGCTCTGCTCCCATAGGACTTAGAAGCAAGGCATTTTGAAGTTGTCCCATGGTAAGATTCAGGAGGGTAAGAGGTACGTATTTCTTTTCTGAAGTGGAAGTAGGATGGTTGTAAAAGTGAGAGTGACTGAAGATTTCAGCCATGTTCTTGGAAGGGTCGGGTTTAAGAAAGGGCATCTGTGGAAGTTTAGGATCTGGACATTTATTTCCTTAAAATGACCTATGCCCTAATATCCCCTGGGAAGCCATTATATACCACAAAAGTATGTGTACCCTCGTTTTAAAACCACTGCTTTTAGATGCATCAGCACTCTCAAACCAGACCAGTCTGTGACTGAGGCCAGTTAACTAGGCTTCACTCAAAATTCATCCTCACCAGTGTTCGGTAGGGGCTGACTTTCCCTGAGACCTGTCAAGTAGAAGGATCAGAACCATGGAACTCAGCCTTTCTTCAATACCCATATTTCATTAGGTCTGAAGCTGCCATTTAAAAAAAAAAGAAAAGAAAAACTCTCCAGGCAAGCAAAGGGATTCGTTGCTTTCCAGAAATTTAAGGGCATTTGGGATAGAACATACTTGTTCTAGAACATAATGTTTCAGATGCCAAAACTAGGAACATTGAAGGAAAGTTAGGAGGGGGCAGGTGTTGATTCAGGACAAGAAGGAAGGTAGTAGAGGATGGGTGGGAAGGGAGGGTTAAGGGGGGAGAAAAAGAAAGGGGGCACTACAAACAGCATTCATAATGTTGGGGGGGCACGGGGAAGGCTGTACAGCACGGAGAGAACAGGTAGTGATTCTACAGCATCTTATTAAGCTGATGGATAGTGACTGCACTGGGGTATGTGGGGGGAACTTGGTGATGGAGGGAGTCTAGTAAACATAATGTTCCTCATGTAATTGTAGATTAATGATACCAACATAAATAAAAAATAAAATAAAAAGAAGGAAGATAGGTTGAGGAAGGGAGCCAACTTTTGTAATCATATATATTGCATAAAATAATAAAACTTTCACAGTAAGCCTGTAAGATAAATAGAATTACCATGAGGAAACTGAGACTCGGGCTGAGTAGCTTACCCAAGGTCCCATAGCTCATTAGTACCAGGTAAGTACAGACTGGTGACTTCAAGCCATTGTATAATGCTGCCTCTCTCATTGGTAAACACCTACTACATTATGTCTGCCTGTCTAACACCTTTAGTTCATTCTCAAAACAGCAACAAAAATCAGAAAGACATTACAAAGAATTTCAATACCCTCTGAATATTACTCCAGTTACAAATCTCAGCATGACTGGTAGATGTTTCAGAGGATGGAGTGGCTGAGGCTAAAAGCTGTGTTACTTCCCTTGAAGAAAGTAAAGATTTTTATAGATTATTTATGGTAAAACTTTATGAACACAGAATAGCTTCTATACAAACTGAAGCAGCATTCAGATGATACCTCATCCTTAATTATATTGTGTAGCCCTCCAGGAGAGACCACACACAAGACAAATCTATATTATAGATTCAGTTAAGGTGTTTTTTTCTTTCTTATTGTAAAAAACAGGTTATTAACTAATTATGGAAGTGAATACACTTTGACAGTTCTATTCTGGGAAAAATCTTTTTCCCCATCTCTCTCCTTCTCTTCCCTCCTTCTTTCTGTCTTCCTTCCCCCTACTAAGATAGAAAGTCTATGAAGACATCTACTATGCCCATCTCTTTCATTGTTGTGCTTAGCATCATGTCTAACACATAGTAGACAGTCAATAAATATTTAACAAATGAAAAAAAAATTACTGAATGATATGCCAGAATCCCAGGGTCTCCTGCTTTTAAACTATGAGGTGAGCTGTATCTTCCAGGCCCAAGAACAGATCTCTCTTAGGGTAATGAGAAACAGTTTTATCAGTCATGGCTTCTAATCTTTTCCCTAAGCCAGCTCTGCAAGTCATAAAAAACATAGTGACTCAAAAAGAATGTTAATTTACTTATAATTGTACTCAATTTTTGGGAGAGGGGTTGCTGACTGCTTTATGAATATGATGAAAATTCTGGCCTGTCTCAGACAAAGAAACACACAGGCAAAATTTTATATACAATTTCAGTCAGTTCATGAACCCTTTGAACTATGTATCTCAAGCTAAGAATGCCAAACATAAACAATGATCTGCAGCTTAAGGAAAGGGCACAGTCACCATGCTAGACCTCTCATTTTTGAAGGAACATTAACAAGAGAACAAACAGTAAGGGCTGGCTTTGTATATAATACCAAAGGGGAGAACATGGCACCAGTTCCAAATGTGTCTTGATTCTGGTGATATGCTTTCATAAAAGACATTTTGTTCCCTTTGGGACAGAGGCCACCAAACACTGCTCCTTAATGACAGTCCACTGTCTAGCTCTTAGTAGCATGCACCCTTCATCCCATGACTGGACACCAGGCAGGAAAAGGACTGGAAACAGGGCAGCGTTTTGGATAGAGAAGGTTGCTGAGTTGGCTCTTTGGGCTCCTAAAGTACACTTACACTACTTTCAGGCTCTGTCTTGAAATGTTTCTGCCCTGAGCAGAAGTACTGCAAGTCTTGCCTAGGTATTTTCTCTTAAAATCTTTCCCAAATGGATGCAAAAATGCGCAGATTTTATATAGATACACAGATTTTTTATATATAATTCCTTGCAAGATAAAAAATTTCTAGGTCACAGCTGGGAATTGATGCACGCCAGGCCTTCCTCTTCCTTATTGCTTGTCTCTACGTGAGGAAGATCTTATCCCCGTTTCCAAGCACCCCAGTTTGACTACTTGAGACTTGGTCTAGCCAAGACTTAATTCTTAAGTTTTAAGGACACAGACCTTACTAAATGTGGAGGATTTTATATCTCTCAGGGCTTCCCTTTCTTCCTTTGCAAAGTGGGGATGATAATAATAGTTCCTGTATCCTACGATTGTTGTAAGGCATAGTAGACAGGAGGATTGCTAGCATTGTCCTTCTAGTGTGCCCGCTCCTGCACCATCTTTCTCTGGGCACGCCTTTTTCTTGTTTCAGTGTCTGCATCAACAGTGTTCTCTCAGGGCCGCACCAAGGGCGCTCCAACCCTGAGCATCTGAGGTCCTACCTGTGCCTCTGAGACTCAAAACTCATTTTTTGGCCACTGAACTATCATTGAAATCTTGGATACTCTGGTCAGAGCAGTAATGACTGACTATTTCTTTTAACTCCCTCCCTGTTTCTATTTCTCACTCTCTTTTTAAAAACAACTACTTATTTAACACTTCCACGTGCCTAGCACAACACTAGTACTAGGTAAGCACTAGTTAAAAAAATAGTATTACACTCTTTTATGTTATAATCGAGGTTAGAGGAGAGAGTAAATAGCAAACAGATAATTTATAGGATGTGTTAAGGGCTATGAAAAAAACATATGGAGAATATCCAAGGAGTCCTACTTAGATAGAGTACCTTCTCTGAAGAAGTGACATTTGAATCCAGTGACTGTCCCTATGGCATGAATTGAAATTTTGGCTTTATTCCAAATGAGAAGTGCCACAGAGAGTACAGAATTATAGGTTCTCTTTGTCTATCCTGACAATAGATGGCTTAAGGCTTAGGGCAAGTCAAACTCCTGATTTTTACCAGCAATTTATTTTGTCAAGTAAATTAAAAAAATTATGACCCTTAAAAGCAAAAAATTATGACCCTCACTTTATCCTTTAAATAGCTATTCGCTTACTGTGTACGAGGCATTGTGCATTTTACACATATTATTTAATCCTCCAATAATGCAAGAAAGTAAGTTTTATTATCATCATTATCCCTGTAATCAAATAAAGAAATCAGAACTTACAGAGGCTAAGTAATCGCCCATTTCCACAGTGCCTACCAGTGGTAGGGTCAGGACTAGAATCCAGGTATGCCTGACAACGTAGCCCATGCCTCAACCAGTGAACTAGGCTGTCTCCCTTCTGTGATATCTTAACTAACCTGCTCCTCCTTTCTTTTGTAGTGGTGCCAGTGAAGAAGAGGACACATGAAGGCTTGCCACCCAGTGGAAAATCATCCTCCCCTTGTGTGTATGTGAGAGTGTGTATGTAATGGCTTCTGATTTCTGTGAAAGCTGCCCAGCAACAAACGTGCTTCTACCAGATACGTCCCCAAATCCACTGCAGGCACATACCTTTCCAAGGGATGACCAGTTTTATTGTTTCCTCACTATGTGCTTCTCATTCTCCTGTCATGGTATTTCAAGGAAAGTGCCCCTTTCATCAGCCAGGAGGAATTAAGAGGGGTCCTTCAGGTGCTCCCTCTGTGACTGCTTTGAACTTAGGGAAGCCAGCCCCTAAACATTACCACTTCATTAGGAAGGATCTGGAATAATCTTGAAGAGCAGTCACAGTTTTTTTCCCTACCTGCTAAGAAAACCCCACTTTATACATATTGAAGAATGAAGTAAATGAAGGCAAAGTAGGGCCGAATCAAAGTAGGGTCTTTAAAAGTCTGATTATACATTTGTGAAAATGTGGTTTTGTGAAGTAAGATGGATGGTTTGAAAATGGGGTAGGAGAAAGAGTTAAAAGAAATATATAGAGATATTTTTAGTACATGAGGTTATCCAGGCCTTCCGATTCATAATTCAGTGCTGTGGAAATGAAAAAAGTGATTGAAGAGGTAAAAAGGAAATGACTTTTTAGAAAAAAAAAAGGACCAAAGAGATCTGATTAAAAGTTGAAATCAGTATTTTTGAACTCAAATTGTCTGCGTTTCCAAAATAGTCACTAAAGAATCTGATGGAACTTGAATTATGTGGGTGAATTCTGCAGGTTTTGTGGGTCTTGTCACAACATAAAAGGCTGGAATGTATATTACCAAATGGGAATTTTCAGTGTCGGTTTTTGCTACCCCCTGCCTCCAGTTAGCCTGATTTGGTTTAAATGCAGTGTTGGGAGAACTCTTGTCATGCTGTGGTATGAGGAACCAAGCTCCGTCTCCTAGTAGGTATACCCTCCTTCTACTCCTGCTGGGACCCCTCTTCCCATGGCACTCCCTACCCACAGACCTTCAGATCATCTCCCACACCCTGCTTCTCTCCTTGCAAGTAGAGAGACATGCCATGTTTGGATTTCTGGCTTCTCCATTCCCAAATCAAATTTTCTTACAGCCAGGTTTTTTACTCCCAAGTAAGCAGTGATGTACTAGGGGAATACAAAAACTTGAAGCTAAAAAACCTGCATCTTCTTAAACATCAGTTTTAACAAGTGGTTTGGAAGCTGGGGATAACTTTATATTTTAGATAAAACAATTATACTATGAAATAGAATGTTCATATACATAAATAGTTAAGATAAAACTTCACAGAGAATTCTTACTTGCAAGTGGGTATGTGTTCCCTCTCCACTGCCTTTAGTGGTATTGTGTTCACTTTTGCGAAGTACAATTGAAACTATAATATCCAGGCAACCTTGCGATGCCGCTCACTCAGGGTCTAGGCTTCTAGTGTCTCTGAGGCAGAACGCAAGGAGCCCGCACTGGGAGAAAGCCCTCTCCTCCCGCCTGCCTGTGTACCTACCACAAAATGTTTGGGCCAGCTGATTTGTGTGTATGCAGGATGGTTTTGAGGCAGAAACAATACTTACTATAGGAATCTGTTTATATCATTGTTCAATCCTGTGCATGCTATGAAGTCATTATTTCTTTGAAGCCAGGACATACATACTTCTGGCTTAGGATTACCATAGCTCACTAAATATATCAGGATGTTAGAGCTAAGAGTAGTTTGGAGTGCTAAAAAAATGTATTTTTTTTTCTTTCAAACTGGTTGCCAACAAATGGCCAAGACAATTTCAATGCTTAACCTATCTGCCCATAAAGATGGAGGAATTTGGCATACCACTAAATATAACCCCAAACTATATCCAACAAGACTACTTTTAAATAAGGACCAATGGCCACTCTTACAAGAGTTTAAAAATTAGAAGATTAAGAAGACTTTAGGATTTGGAAGTTTGTATTGTCTTCCCCCAGTAATTATTGTTTCATCTCCAAATAGTAGTCTTTTCTTAGCAATGGACAGATTCACTGGCTCCTCCATACCTGATACTGTGTTATTACTTTATATCAGTATTTGGGAAACCCAAGCATTTATGCAGTGGATCTAAACAGAAATATGAAAATTCCTGCCAGTCTCTTAATACACTACCATAACTCTGTAATCCTAAAGGGAAGCTCTTTTGCTTTTACTTAGGATTTCAGATTTGCCTTATGGACTCCTGCTATATTCAGCACCTGATAAAACTTTAACCAGGGAAGCATTAAACACAACGCAGCAGGTTCTGCCTAGGCCCTGAATTCCTGCCAGCAGCATTTATCAATGTAAGAACTAGGATGCTTGCTGCAGTGGCACCGGCTTCCTCCAAAGCTGGAGCTGCTCGGCCTTAAGCCCCAGCATGACGAGGCTTCCCTCCTCCCAGGTCAGCGCAAGCTAGTGTGTTCAGAATTGTGTCCTACTGGCTGCAGAGTATGTAGAAATCCCAAGGAAGAAGTCATTAAGGAGGCAGTTAATGGATGTCTACAGAATGAATTGGGTTCTCATAGCAATACCTCTCAAGTGTTGGCTATCTGGAAGCTGAGAGGGGTTTTTACTTTGGTTTGATGTCATTAAATCCAAGGCAATTGCAAGAAGTGCTTGGAGTTTCAGTCCTGACATCCCAGGAGGGGAAATGACCTATATTGAGGACCAACTATGAGCCACTCTCTGTACTAGGCCCTCATTTCTCAGATGTTAAAACATATTTGGAATAGAAGAGTCACTTGCCTACAGTTAAACAGTTAGGAAATACTGGAGCCAGATTTTGAACCCAGCTGTCCCTAACTTTATAACCCATGGTACACCTAAAATACCAAGGGAGAAGGAGAAAGACGTTTTCATGTTCCCCTACTGCAGGCAGATTATCCCACTTTATGAATTCTTTTTCAAAATTACATTTTGTGGCTGTAGTTTGGGCTAAGAAATGGTGTCAAGTTAGTCTTATTCTTCAGACTTAATGCAGATGCGGATGCATTAAGTACACATTGCTGACTTGAGCCTGCCCCCAGGATTTTGGGAAGTCTTTCCTTTTTGGTGCCATCCCCCACAAAGTGTTTCTAGGCCTTTAAGAATATTGAACTTCTCAGAAATAGTAAAAGTGAAGGGTGTTCTGCTCTCTAACTTTGTTTGAAAATGCTGCTGCACTGCTGCAGAAAAGGAAATCTTCATGTTTGTGTAAATCCAGGTGCTTTGAGGGTGTGGTAATACAGAGTCCAGTGAATCTAGACTTTGCTGCTGATACCTGATATACACACACACACACACACAATTTAAGAACTAAGGGAAACTCAAAGTAACCCCCTCGTTATCTTGCATCCCACTGCAAAAACTGCAAAGGTTCCTGCCAGCCATGATTACAAGTGTCAGCAGATAATTGGAGCTTAGTGCTTGCTTGCAAGATGTTTACAAGAAGGGCAGCTCCTTAGCAAAGGTTGTCGGCTCCTAAAGCATTGAGCCAAGGTGACAACCCTGAAAGAAACAGCACTCCAGCCCTACTCCACGATGTCTAATGATAGGGAAAACTGGGATACCCAGCCATCTTGGTGACCTGAAAGTCTGACCCCTCGAGGCAGGCACGAGGGCACAGCTGTAAAATTCACAGCTTGTAGCAGTGGCAGGGTGGGCCTAGGAAGTCCTCTTGTGGACCTCAGAAATATTCTTTTGCCAATACCTGAAAGTTCACATTCACATAATAGCTGTTTGATTTTGATACATACTATTTCATAAGAAAATCAGTTGCATGTTTACTGTGTGCCTAGTACATCTGGAATTTTCTGTTTAAAATTCAAATCTCATTATGAACAGAGTCCAGCCTGAAGAAAAAAAGAAGGCCCATAGGGAAGACCTCAGTTCTCATTAATATTGCTTTTACCGAGCAGTGTTTCTGAAGCCCTCCGCCCACAACCAATTCCAAGAGCCATAGGCCCAGGTAGCTGCTGTCCCATGGGGGCCTCCTGGTAAAACAGTGGCATTTGGAGCAGAGGACACACCAGAGGCAGCAGAACAAGTGCCAGAGTAGGAAAATGAAAATAAATGGAGACACTTATGGGTATACTGGTACAGAAAATGCTGCAGAGCCCATCTGGGCTTGATATAACCTTGAGGGGACAGTGGATTTGTACTTAACTAGAGTTCAACCTGACCAGTCTTTCTATAGTGACAGACCACAGTGCATGGATGGGAAGAACCAGTGAATCCATTGTCTCTTCCCTATTTTCCTGTGCACAGATACATTCCCTCCTTAGTCATCTTCCCCCTTCACCCTGTACGTTAAACAAGGGAGCCCTCAATCTTTCAAGGGAATTATACATTTGGAGTTAATGCTTCAGTATATCATTTTCATACTATAAATTATTTTGTAAGAGAGATTTATTGCTATCCCAGGATGTTTGGACTCAGTGCCCCTGTGCATTTGGAAATCAATAAACTAATACTGGAAGTACCATTTTGTCTCTCAGAGTTGTGCACAAAGGACCCTGCTGGGTGTAGATATTCATGATGGTCTGCATTCTTAACTGCGGTAATGCTGGAGATGATGTGTTTTGGCTATTAGATGTGGGGGTCTCATTTACTCGTCATGTCTCTAGAGTGGCTTAGGAGATCCTTGGGGAAGTGACAGAAGGACAGACTTAAAGTCATTATTATTTAGAGATACTTCTTTTCCTCAGAGTAAGATGGTCCAAGCCGAGGTTAAGTTTCCTGAGTAAAGGAGATTATAACCTAAAACATCCTGAATGATGTTTTCAAGTAACTTTAAAGCTTTCAATTTGAGTTAACTAGAGGGAACATAATGTTTTAATTTTTACATTTTCTAGAAAAAATATCTTTGTAGAGCAAACTATAGTTAGGCCAGCAAAGTCATCTTTATGGAACCTTAGAAGTACATATTTGATAAAACTGATGAAGAGAGAGAATTAGATTGTAAATGAAACAATTCCAGTCCAGTTTGTAACTGGTTGCATTGAAACCAGAGGCAAAATGTGAAAACCCAAGATAGTGGATACCATATGAATTAGAAAGTGCAAGCTCTGCCTAAAGGCATTAAAATTGAGTTTTTAAAAATCCATCCTAAAACCCACCACCAGGTGTGTCCATAGGAGCTGGAGTTTATGAACCCTGCTCTAAATTTCCTTTAAACAAATTTATCTTTATTAGACCCCTGGAGTTAGTTGGGGACTGTGTGATCTTTAGAGGAATTGTCCAAGACAGGGAGATGAGTCCGTCACTCAGGGTCACCTAGTGAGCCACGCAGGAGAAGCTAGGACAGCAGACTCTCTGTCTCCTGCAGCAATCATTAGGCCCCACTTCCTCCCTCCTTGTTTGCTGAGGATACTTCTGCCTGTGGGATGGACTGCCAAGCACTGTAGCACTTGGGAGTCTCACTGTCTTAACAAACCACAGTGTGTTTGGAGGTTTTCTTCCCTACTTCCTGGTGCCAGTATCTCAACACCACATCCCATTGCCGGAGCCCTTTCTCATTTTATTGTCTTTCCTTTTGAAAGCTACAACTCTTTATTTTATTTCATTGATCTTTGCTTGGTCTGACTTATAAGTGGCCCAATTTCCTTTACACTCATAAAAGGGTGAAATTGCAGCTTGTCTGGAATATATCCTGGCTTTAACAAGGCATCCGAGGTAAATACACCCAACAGAAAGTTGGGCTGCCAGTCTCATTAAGAGAAGATGTCGCAAACAGCAGCAGACTCTCAGACTCCAAGAAGGGACTAGCGGTTATCAAAGGGAAGAGGTTGGGGAGGCTGTGGGGAGGGACAGTGAAGGGGATTAAGGGGCACTATAATTTGCAATCACAATATAGGTAGGTCATGCGGAAAGCAGTACAGCATGGAGAAGACAAGTAATGACTCTGTAGCATCTTACTACACTGATAGACAGTGACTGCAATAGAGGGATGAGGACTTGATAATATGGGTGAATGTTGAAACCACAATATTGTTCATGTGAAACCTTCGTAAGATTGTATATCAATGATACTTTAATTAAAAAAGAGAGAGAGAAGAAAGATATCACATACAAAAAGAGAAAACATAAAAGACTGCTTGAAAATTGGCTATGCTGAGTAACTGTACTTATTAAAATATTGTAGTCTCCAGGTCTGAGTCATGAACTTGTGTTAATAATAATAATAGCTCACCATTTGGTGAGCTCCTACCCTGGTCTGGGCACTGTCCTAGTTGCTTTTCAAATTGCATTATTTATTTCTCATAGCCCTGATATTAACATCTCCTGTTTTCATAATTCTTATTTTTCTATATTCCTAAATCAGGAATCAGATTTAGACACTTAACTACTGTGCCCAAGTCACACCCTCATAAACAGGAAGCCAGGATTTTAGCCTAGGTTTAGCCGACTTCACAACCCCTGCTTTTAATCTCTTCTTTCCTAGCTGTACTGACTCCACCTTGTATTGTTGAATAACATGACTGTCCTCTCCCATACACATATATTGGATAGCCTTTGAGCAAAAGGAATCTGCCCCCTTTTAGACCTTGCTTTGTATAGTCTGCAAAGGACAGTGAACAGTGAGGGAAGGCAGGGTAATGAAAGCAGTGAAGGCCTCTTCTGACCTGGAACTGAACTTTTGGAAGGAGGGAACTATTAGGCTTTCTTTATCTCCTTTATTCCAAGGCCCAAAATAATGTAATCCCAGAAGAGACAAAGCCATGGCATCTTTTTATTTTATATCATTAATATAAAATCACATGAGCAACATTGTGGTTACTAGGTTTCCCCCATTATCAAGTCCCTACCACATATCCCATTATAGTCACTGTCCATCAGCATAGTTAAGATGCTATAGAGTCACTACTTGTCTTCCCTGTGCTATACTGTCTTCCCCATAGCCTTCCCTACGTTATGTGTGCTAATCGTAATGCCCCTTACTCCCCGTCCTCATCCCTTCCTACCCACCCTCCCCAGTCCCTTTCCCTTTGGCAACTGTTAGTTCATTCTTGGGTTCTGTGAGTCTTCTGCTATTTTGTTCCTTCAGTTTTTGCTTTGTTCTTATGCTCCACAGATGAGTGAAATCATTTGATACTTGTCTTTCTCCACCTGGCTTATTTCACTGAGCATAATACCCTATAGCTCCATCCATGTTGTTGCAAATTGTAGGATTTATTTTCTTCTTATGGCTGAATAATATTCCATTGTGTATGTACCACATCTTCTTTATCCATTCATTTACTGATGGTCACTTAGGTTGCTTCCATATCTTGGCTATTGTAAATAGTGCTGTGATAAACATAGGGGTGCATGTGTCTTTTTGAAACTGAGCTCCTGCATTCTTAGGATAAATTCCTAGGTGTGGAATTCCTGGGTCAAATGGTATTTCTATTTTGAGTTTTTTGAGGAACCTCCATATTGCTTTCCACAATGGTTGAACTAGTTTACATTCCTACCAGCAGTGTAGGAGGGTTCCCCTTTCTCCACATCCTCACCAGCATTTGTTGTTCCTAGTCTTTTCTATGTTGGCCATCCTAACTGGCATGAGGTGATACCTCATTGTGGTTTAAATTTGCATTTCCCTGATAATTAGTGATGTGGAGCAGCTTTTCATGTGCCTGTTGGCCAACTGAATTTCTTCTTTGAAGAAGTGTCTGTTCATATCCTCTGCCCATTTTTTAATAGGGTTATTTGCTTTTTGGTTGTTGAGTCGTGTGAGTGCTTTATGTATTTTGGATGTTAACCCCTTGTCAGATATGTCATTTACAAATGTATTCTCCCATACTGTAGGATGCCTTTTTGTTCTGCTGATGGTATCCTTTGCTCTACAGAAGCTTTTCAGCATGATGTAGTCCCATTTGTTCTTTTTCATTTTGTTTCCCTTGCGCAAGGAGATGCATTCAGGAAAAAGTTGCTCATGTTTATATTCAAGAGATTTTTGCCTATGTTTTTTTCTAAGAGTTTTATGGTTTCACAGCTTACATTCAGGTCTTTGATCTATTTTGAGTTTACTTTTGTGTATGGGTCAGACAATAATCCAGTTTCATTCTCTTGCATGTAGCTGTCCAGTTTTGCCAACACCAGCTGTTGAAGAGGCTGTCATTTCCCCATTGTATATCCTCCTTTATCATATATTAATTGACCATATATGCTTGGGTTTATATCTGGGCTCTCTAGTCTGTTCCATTGGTCTATGGGTCTGTTCTGGTACCACTACCAAATTGTCTTGATTACTGTGGCTTTGTAGTAGAGCTTGAAGTAAAGGAGTGTAATCCCCCCACTTTATTCTTCCTTCTCAGGATTGCTTTGGCTATTCTGGATCATTTGTGGTTCCATACGAATTTTAGAACGATTTTCTCTAGTTCACTGAAGAATGCAGTTGGTATTTTGATAGGGATTGCATTGAATCTGTAGATTGCTTTCGGCAGGATGGCTATTTTGTCAGTATTAATTCTTCATATCCATGAGCATGGGATGTGTTTCCATTTATTAGTATCTTCTTTAATTTCTCTCATGAGTGTCTTATAGTTTTCAAAGTATAGGTCTTTTACTTCCTTGGTTAAGTTTATTCTTAGGTGTTTAGCTATGGCATCTTTTCCGTAGTCTTCGAATCCTGAAAGTGAGTCAACTCTGACACTAAAT
Organism: Manis javanica; assembly: GCF_040802235.1. Taxonomy (NCBI): domain Eukaryota; kingdom Metazoa; phylum Chordata; class Mammalia; order Pholidota; family Manidae; genus Manis; species Manis javanica. The sequence goes on from NC_133166.1 coordinate 55,462,986, forward strand.
CTGTCATTTAATTTAACCAATCTGAAGGTGTCTCCCACAGCTCAACTTTAGGCCAGCTTCATATTCTTGGAAAGGGACTGTAAAAGGAGCTTGTCTACTTTATAGCTCATTTACTGAGTTTAGCCATCATGGCCACAGCAACCATTTGCTTCATAAAAATGGCCCATAACCTTCACATCATTTTAAAGAATCAGTAGTAGCTCATTTACCTGGGTTAACCACCTGTAGGCTTCACCTAGAACTGGAAAAATGTGGATCCTCTGCTGGACCCATTGAAAAATGACTGAAAACTAGAAGTAAGCAAACAAGCCTTCTTGAAATAAACATTCTGAGGCAAACATGTAAGAGAAAGGCCATATATCTACCCATCAAGCACCTACTCAGAACCTGTTTATTCCTGCTTGACACATAATTCTAAATGTTTAATGTTTGGTTTCCAAGGGTGCAGCAGATTAAATTTACAAGTGAGAAACAGACTTCTAGAGGAAACTTAGGTCAAGGGGAAAATAAGATGACAGCAATAGAGAAGACATTTTAAGTAGAGTGAAGAGCTTAAAAAGCACACCTTTTCAGGAGGTCAAATAGTGCCCTGAACAGCTCTCTGCACATCTCAATACCTAAAAGCCTCTGTGGTATAGGATAGTGTTATTAAATTCAGTAAGATGGCCCTGAGCATCCCATCTAACGAAACTAAATTATGCTCGGAAGAAAGCAAGGATTTGCATAGCATAGCAAACATTTCAGAAATGTTTATACCACAAATGGTGAAAAGCAAAGCAAACCAAAACAAACACCTTTTAGGGGTTAAAGGCAACAAACTTTTGATTATCCAGAACATTTAGCTAGACAAAACATTCCCCACCTGAGATTTTACTGCTCCATGAACCTCTTGTGTTTTAGAGAGCTTATTTCATAGTTTTATAAGTGACTTTCATGCTACAATGCTTCACATATAATGGCATGAACAATGGAAGTGCTAAGTTTCCAATGTGATGAATAAAACTAATAACTAGAATGCAGGTCAAATTCTGTTACAACAAATACTGCCACTATAAAAATCACTTAAGCATCCCTCTTATCTCTAAACCCCTGTCAATTGCCCATTTATATCAAGCAATAGTCATTACAACAAAATTGGAGTATAATAAAAAGAAACTGGACCCTCACTACAGCTTGGGTATAACACAATTTAACCTGTAATAACAGATTCTCATTTGTATTTCTCCAGTTTTTTGCTGTAAGAAAAATAAACGTTCTGCAGACATAATACTTGCCTGGGGAGCTGGTGTTTAATAGTTGTTGCTAGGAGAAGAAAGAATTCAGAGGCAAAATACACATGGAATTGTGTGGCAAACCCTAGGGAATTCTGTCTCCGGGGCCACTTTTGACCTTTATCATGTTGACATCATCAATCACAGAGTCACTTTTCTAAGAGTGCTGTAATGCAAATATTAAGCCCTGGAATGAAGACATGATTCATTTCCCATGGATCATTGAGTACTTTGTGGCAACCTGGCCCTGATCTGAATAACCTAAGATAAAGAAAACCGATAGTATGTGACTGGAACTATCCTTTATCCCATGATGCACTACTTTCAACACTGCCCGACTATAAAAGCACATGCCACACTGATTACATGTAGAAATGATCTAAGTTAGTTAACTGCATTTCATTGGGTATACAGACCAGGACTTTTCCATGATCATCCATCTTCGCTTGTGATGATGAGTTTTGTCATTTGCCATATTTTCTTCCTTCCTTCCTCTCTTCCTTTCTGTCTTTTCCTTTTATGTAAAAATTTTTATGACTTCATTGCAACCAACATTTTGTAACATCCTTAGCAGAGGGGAAAATCATAATTCATTTCTGAACAGTACAGTCAGCAATAGGAAAAGGAGCAGGGAGGGAGAAAGAAATTGTCCACATTCTCCCAATGCTAATTCCTGGCTCAGACCCAGATTCACATCTTACTTTGAGAAGTTCATAAATTCTGGGCACTGCTCAGCTTAAAGAGTCGGGCAGTATCCCTTCATATCTTGGTGAGATGAGCAGTCTGCTGAAGTCATACCATTACAGAATATGTTCAGATCTGCTTGCTTGTTTTCCCCAAGCCAGAAGAGAGATAAAAATGTTTATAAGTCTCAGGCCAGGAGATCAGGTCAAGAAGAGCTTGAAGACTTTGCTTAGCTCCTGAAAACATTGAGTCCAAGTGTGGCTTGAAGGTGGCCATTTGCTGCCTCATCATTTTTATTAGGATATCTGGAGATGGCAGGTGTGAATTGCAAGTAACTTTTCTGATTTGGTTTCTCTCCACACATTCAGGCTTCTGGGACCTTTTGGACCCAGTGGGTGGCTATATCCTAGTATCAAATTCATCCTGTTCTCCATGAGAAGAACCATGATAACAGAGCAAGACTGCTCTTTGTCTTGGTAGTGGTGGTGGTCGTAGCGAATGTCAGTGGGGTGGTTGTGGGTGAAGCTGATAATAAAGAAACCATTGATAACAACAAAAATGGGTATTTTCCCAACACTTAAACCATTTTCCCATTTGCTAGCAGGTGGATGCTGATCTCTTTTCCCCAAACTCCTATTTCCCCTAGAAGATACAACCTGTTTGATCAAACAAGAACATTCTTTCTGAGATCATAACTAGCCCACTTATGAACAGACTGCACTTGACTGTTGATTTACTCCAAACAAGGTTGCCTGTCAAGCCCCCTCCCTCACCTCTGCCATAAGGGCAAGACATGTGGAGGAAGAATCAGGTCACCTGGGGGTCCACTGTTACATATGGTTAAATGGTGCAAAGAAGAAGCCAAGATTTCTAGAAGTGTCTGTGTTTTGCCATTTCTGGGATGGTGAGAAAATCCACCTGCAGGGTTTATGCCCCTCCTGCTAGTTAAGCCCTAAACTTTCTTTTATATTGGGCTACTGAGGTCAGTCACTGTCCTCAGAAAAGACAGTTTCATGATGACTTACTTCCTAATAATCCCCAGAGCAGTCTCATGAGGATGTGCACAACCACTGCACTTCTTCGGGCCTGGCGTGTTGTCAAATGGCAAACTTGTAGAGCAAATAAGAGACCTGGCCTAGTTCACACAGCAGGCAGAAGTGACCCAGAGTTCAGGCTTCCCCCTTGCCTTTTATCCTCCCACCCTCCTTCTCTAGTTCTCTGCCTCCTCTTCCTGTCTCTCCATCTGGAAACCATGAGCCTCATGGATTCCAGGCACAAATTCTCAGATTTTAGATGTTTGGGAAATTTCTCTGCTTGGGTCATTCTTCAAAAGTAAGAGAATGCAACTTGGGAGGAAAAACAGCTGAGATCCTTCCACAGAAAATAAAATAAATAAGGTGTGGTGTATAGTCATGCTCAAAACCCACACCAGTGTCTAACTTCAGAAAAAAATATTGAGATCCCCTCTGGGAAGGAACAGAATGGACAAAAATCTCCAGTTAAAAGACATACTTTTCTCCCTTCTGAAATAAGCACAATTAGCATTGGATAATACAGTGAAATTGATTGTGTGTGTGTGTTACTGGGAAAGGGGAGGAAGATCTCTGGAGAACAGACCTTAAGAGTGATGGAATGAATGAAAAGTAAAATTCAGCCTAATTGTTAAGAGACAAGCTGTTAACATGAACTGCCTTAATTGCAGTGTTGCATCTCCAGGAAAAAGAGCAATGTGTAGTCTTTTGTCTTTGGAAAACGGAGTGAGCTTACTCCTGTTACTGGGTTCTAGAAGCACACAGATTTGGTTATAGTACTGGCTCTCTTTAACCCTGAGGAGTTAAACGAGCAGCTGGGTATACAGGGTCTAATAGAGTGCCTGACACATAGGGAGCACTTAGTAGGTCATAGCTTATGATTACTATTGATTGGGAGGACCCTCACTCATCAAGATGGGATCCTTTTAGGGCTGCGATAGATGGAGCCTGCCCTCATGTTACCCCACACTGGCTCTCCTCAGCTTCTGGATACCCCCCTCACAAGCTACTTCATAGCCCTCTCCACCTCCCCCATCCAATTACACCTTCATACTTTCATATCAATTATAAGCATCTCAAAAGATACATAATTGTTCATATGATGACTGCCTGTAACTCTGAAAGTTGCATTGTTTGTTCACTGTTGTATTACCAGTGTCCTAAAAATTGTCTGTTCAAAAAACGTTTGTGGACTTGTTAACTGACATCTTAATAGCATTCATACCCAGAGTTACACCAGATATTACACCCTGATGCAGAAAACTAGGAGATAACCTTTAGCTACCCCAGCATGAGTGTCCAAGGTAAGTGGGCCACCAAAAAGTCCCTGCTTTTCCCAGGAGAAGAGGGAAGAGAGTTGGGAAACCGAGCTGCCTGCCCCCCCCTGCTCTGCCACCAACAAGCTGGGCAGCATTTGGTAGGCCAGCTTCCCTCTCTACATACTCCTGAAATGAGGGGTGGCATCAACCACATTGATTCCTCGGTCTCTTCTGGCTCTAACACAGTAAGATCTCCACAAAGTAAGAAGTGACAGCAGGAAGGAAAGATGGTTCCTTTAGGAATCCCAACTCTTCTTCCTCCCGTGTGTGTGCACCTGCATATGTGCAGGCACGGGTCTGTGTGTGGGTTCATGGCTGAACATGCGCGTGCATGTAGTGCACAGGTGTGTTTGTGTCTGTGTGCTGGGGCTATGCCAGGAGAACTGGACTCCTCCGTAGACTTGGTGGACAGCAGTCTTTCCCCAAGCAGCTCGGGCACAATATTCACATTCAGGTGATTACTATCTGTAACTCTTTGAAGGTTGTGTGGTTTGTTCACTGCTCCATTACCAATGCTGACAACTTGTTTGACACAAAATAAATATTCACAAAACACTTGTGGAAATCCTAACCCCCAGTGTGATGGCATGAGGAGGTGGGGTCTTTGTGGAGTAATTAGGTCAGGAGGGTGGGCACCCCATGAATGGGATTAGTGTCCTTACAGAAGGGTCCCCAGAGGGAGCTCTCACCCTCTTCCCAGCATGCGAGGACACAGTGAGAAGTCAGCAGTCTGCAGCCTGGAAGACGCCTCTTACCAGAACCTGACCATGACCTCAGACTTCCAGCCTCCAGAACTGTGAGAAATAAATGTTTATTGATAAGCTATCTGGTTCATGTCATTTTGTTATAGTAGTGCAAGCAGACTAAGACCCCAAATGTGCATAAACCATGAAAAATACACTGTAGTCAAGTAAAGTGGAAGTGCAACTGGGCTACTCTACATTGCACAGGTTTCTTCTCTGTGGGAATTCTTGGACCTTTTAATATATTCATGCACATTGTGGAACTTCAGAAGGGGAGAGGTGTGGTTTTCTGGTGACTCATTTAACAATTTTAGGAAACACTGTTTTAGAGATGAGTCCAACTGACCTCATTTAACTGGTGAAGAAACTGGAGACCCAAAGAGATTAAGTGAATTGCCTAAGGTCATATAGCTACTGGGAAACCTGAGTTCTTTTCCAGAATTGGCCACTGTCTCCCAGAAGAGAAAGCCTGTTTAGTGACCCATGAACCCACATTAGAACATTCTGGAAGACACCCCCAAGTCCCTTCTTTTATACTAAAGGGAAGCATTCCTTAGGCTGGAGTTCAGTCTCAGGGCCTGCACAGACACAGAGTTCAACACAAGTGCAAGTGTCCTTGGCCGACTGACACCATCGGATGTGGGGCACAGTTCTGAGAGCTTGGTGGCTCTCTGTCTCTCTGTCTGTTGTTCTCTCTCTGGTTCTCTCCCTTCCTGCCCCTATCCGCACTGCCACTCTCTTTGCCAGGCTGCAACCTGAGACTCCTGTTGAGAGTGAGGATGGTGCTGGTATGCTTCATCCAGACCCCTACCCAGCAGCACCCCAGGCACCAGGGCGAAGGGCCTCCTAGGCTTTGTATGTAGGCAGATTTCTTTATTCCAGCTCAATTGTTAAATGCATTTTCTGGTCTAGGAAGCTGAAATGTGAGGTCATTAAAAATGGGAGTTTGTGTCTGCCTCTAACAGCTGATCATGGACCGTTCTCCAGCGCCTTCCTGGGACTTAAGCCTTGATCGTTCACATGCACTCATGGGGGCATCAGTGTGGCTGGCAGCAGCACGGGTGGGAGGTGCCAGTGAGGGTGTGTGTGTGTGTGACACCAGAGGGAAATGTGAGCACATCAAGAACAAGTTGGTGTGCTTCCAAGCTACTATTCTTCCAAAATTAGGTCAACATTTATTTAGAGGATAGGATGGTACGCACCTTTCTGGGAGTGTGATATGCAGGCTGTGGGAGGGACATGGGAGGCTGTGCCCCCATCAGCATACCACACTCAGATACAAAAGCTCTGACCCCACTTTTTAGAAAAGATGATTTAGCGACCATCTGTTGTTACCCCAGCTTACCCTTTTGGGGGTCTCACCCCACCCACTTCCAAGTAGCTTTCAAAGTATTTCTTCCAACTGCCCACAGTTATTTCCCTCAAAGGAGTTCTTAAAAGTATAATTTTCCACCTCATTAAAATGTTAGTGACGTTTTTATAACACTCCCCACATGCACACCCAGGCTGGTCATGTGTTATGTGCATGTGTATGTGTGTGTATCTACATGCTGGTGATTTAGTGATGACCCTCTTCCTTAAATAGAACAGGGTGCGTGTCACCCTCCATGTGGTCATGGGCTGTCTCATACAGAGTTTATGCCCTTACCAGTAAAGAAGAGACACAGGGTGGTAATTTCTTAGGAGATTATTTGATCCACTGGAATGTAACAATGGTAAGGAATAAATATCCCAGCTTGCTTGAACAGCTGTCTTCCCTGCACCTCCTCCTTCCCACCTGCTTCCTTAGCTGCCTCTGGGCCTTTCTATTCTGGTGGCAAAGGCACATCATCCAAGGAGCTAGCTCAGGACACAAACATGCCTGGGGTATCTCGCTTGAGTGGTTCCCAGTTCCCATCACGATGTTCCGCACCTACTGAGGGACTCTGTTTCTAGTAATGCATAACACATATGGCCTTCAATGGGATTTATCCATCATCCCATCTTACATTCTCTTAGTCTGACACTGGGGGAAAAATCACTTCAGCAAAGTGTCTGGCAGAAGTTAAATAGAACAACTACTACTTTCATCAAATTATTCATTTAAAAAAGAGGTTTTGTAGGCACAGCTGGAGTGAAATCCTCTTGTGACTTTGAGTTTAAGGTCCTTGTATCAGCACTAAATTCAAAGATTTGTTCATGAAGAATTAAGATGGTGGCACATCCAACAATAAACTTCCAATCGGCTTCCTTTCCTAGGCCCTGGTGGCCAACTTCCCAAGCTTTTAACCAAGCTCTCTCTTCCAGAAATAGAGGTGAGTTCCCTTCTGAGTGACATAATGGATCAGAATCCTGGGTTTGGCATTTATTAAGTCACTTTAAGTAAGTAGCTTACGAATACCCTGTGTCTCCATTTCCTCATCTCTAAAATGGGGATAATAATAGAACCTACCATACTGGATTGATGAGATGACCAAATAAGATAATGCATGAGAAGTGTTTAATACAGTGCCTGGCATATAGGAAGCCAGCCCTCAAGAAATAAAATAGTTATATTTGATTATAAGTTGATAATGTATAAAAAAAGGGTTTTGTTGGTTCCAAGCAATCCTATTTCTAGAAATCTCTCTAACTGAAGGAAATATGACACATGTACAAAGCTTTTTGCTCAAGAATGTTCATGTAGCATTGTTTTTAAAGGCAAAAATATGGTAAACACCTAACTATTTGTCAAAAAGAGACTACCTAAGTATCTTAGAGTCCATCCATGCAAAGGGACACTACAGATTTTCTGCAGAAAATCAAAGATGGATTTCTCACTGCTTGCTCAGCAGAGCCGACAATGCTTTTGAATATCACTGAGGTCTTCATGTTTAAATTCGCAATCACAATTTCCCTTCCTACAATCACAGAACATTCTTTGGGATGCTAATGAGGTGATGATTTTGTTTTACTGGGAGGAATGGATTTGCATCGCTCAAGCCAAATTAAAAAGGCACAGCCCTAAAGAGGAAGAGATGAATAGGCTTGCCTGAAAGATAACTTGGTTCCCGTTACAACCCCATCTTCCTGTGACATTCAAGTCAGGGGGCCACTAGGGTGGACCAAGTGAATCAAGGCCCTGACTTTTGGCCATTGGAAACCCTCTCAGAGCTTTCGACTACCAGAGGAACAAGAGAAGTTCATCTCCTTGGTCATGTTAAAGTAGGGAAAGTGGAATGACTTTCCCATCCTTGGTAGCTCCCCAATCCTAAGCACTTGGCCTACTCCCTGGGTATACATATTCACTGTAGCCAAAAATAGTGGGTTAGAAGTTGATCTGAGCACATCAGCCAGTTTGCCACTTACCAAAATGTTCCTCCAAAGTGAATTTTCATGCTATGTCTGATTTCTACCAGCCAGGAATATTAATCAGGATCCTTTCTCTCAAAACAAGAGCATGCTCTCCTCATCTGAGGTTCTTGTTTTGCTCAGGTTTCTTCTCTCTATCCCTAATCTGCTCTGTGCTTCATTTTCCCTGGTCCCCATTTTCCTTGCAGGGGCAAGCCACATTTCATTTCAGTTTCATGAAAGAAGAGGAGAGAGCACAGACCACAGGAAGCAAAAGAACTGTAATTCTGGGAACTCCTCATACCTGCAAACTCCACCTCAATTACGGTGAACCCACCATGGGTATCTCTGAGCATTCCATTTTGACCTTGACGCTTTGAAGTTGTTCCTCCTTGATTCTGAGAGGCAGAATGAAAAAACTGGGAAGAAAGCCTCTGTCCCCCTAGAGGTTAGAGTATGTGACCAACAATGAGTTTAAAAGTATATTAAAACACAAATACTACACTCTATACATGCTGTTAGCAATGAAGAGCACACTGGTGGGACAGGCAGATTCAAGCCCCAAAATGCCCTGAAAGGAGATTGTGATCTGTGGTTACCCCTCAAGAGCCATTGTTCTCCCTTGTAAGTCAAGTCCCGCCTTTCTTCTTGCTCCCATTTTGGTACTCTTTTAATGAATATTGACACCTAGATACAAAGTGAGGCAAGACTGAGTTCTTAGCATTTCAGTTCTCTTGCCCTTGTAGCAAATCACCCCGTTCACAGGAGCTGGATATTGTGTTTCCCTGTGCAGTGCCAGACTAGGCCAGCAGGGGTCTGACATTAGTTGCTTTCAGCCAACAATGACTGACAACATCGTGATGGCTTACATGAATGAAGGTGAAGTAAGGAACTCTGAGGTATAAATAGTGCATCCATTTCTGTAGTAAGACTATAAAACAGTTCAACCCACAGGGTATCGATTTTTCTTATCCACAATGAAGTGCTTGGTTTCACCCAGTTTTCATGTTTATCCAGGAAAAACATTCATAAAGGGAGCTACCTTAATCCAGGAGCCTGGACCATCCAGATTTTTCTGTCCAAAACAACTCAGCAATTGTTGTTCACGCCCTAAATGAGGTGCCATAAGGTCTGAAGGTGATGTTAATCAAAAAGACTGTATCTAAGCCATAGTAATCAAGACAATTTGGTACTGGCACAAGAACAGAGCCACAGACCAGTGGAACAGATTAGAGACCCCAGAAATTAACCCAAACATATATGGTCAATTAATATTTGATAAAGGAGCCATGGACATACAATGGCAAAATGACAGTCTCTTCAACAGATGGTGCTGGCAAAACTGGACAGCTACATGTAGGAGAATGAAACTGGACCATTGTCTAACCCCATATACAAAGGTAAACTCAAAATGGATCAAAGACCTGAATGTAAGTCACGAAACCATTAAACTCTTGGAAAAAAACATAGGCAAAAACCTCTTAGACATAAACATGAGTGATCTCTTCTTGAACATATCTCCCCGGGCAAGGAAAACAACAGCAAAAATGAGCAAGTGGGACTACATTAAGCTGAAAAGCTTCTGTACAGTGAAAGACACCATCAATAGAACAAAAAGGAACCCTACAGTATGGGAGAATATATTTGAAAATGACAGATCTGATAAAGGCTTGACGTCCAGAATATATAAAGAGCTCACACGCCTCAACAAACAAAAAACAAATAACCCAATTAAAAAATGGGCAGAGGAACTGAACAGACAGTTCTCCAAAAAAGAAATACAGATGGCCAAGAGACACATGAAAAGATGCTCCACATCGCTAATTATCAGAGAAATGCAAATTAAAACTACAATGAGGTATCACCTCACACCAGTAAGGATAGCTGCCATCCAAAAGACAAACAACAACAAATGTTGGCGAGGCTGTGGAGAAAGGGGAACCCTCCTACACTGCTGGTGGGAATGTAAATTAGTTCAACCATTGTGGAAAGCAGTATGGAGGTGCATCAAAATGCTCAAAACAGACCTACCATTTGACCCAGGAATTCCACTCCTAGGAATTTACCCTAAGAACGCAGCAATCAAGTTTGAGAAAGACAGATACACTCCTATGTTTATCGCAGCACTATTTACAATAGCCAAGAATTGGAAGCAACCTAAATGTCCATCTGTAGATGAATGGATAAAGAAGATGTGGTACATATACACAATGGAATACTACTCAGCCATAAGAAGTGGAAAAATCCAACCATTTGCAGCAACATGGATGGAGCTGGAGAGTATTATGCTCAGTGAAATAAGCCAAGCGGAGAAAGAGAAATACCAAATGATTTCACTCATCTGAGGAGTATAGGAACAAAGGAAAAACTGAAGGAACAAAACAGCAGCAGAATTACAGAACCCAAAAATGGACTAACAGGTACCAAAGGGAAAGGAACTGGGGAGGATGGGTGGGCAGGGAGGGATAAGGAGGGGGAAGAAGAAGGGGGGTATTAAGATTAGCATGCATGGGGGGGAGGGAGAAAGGGGAGGGTGGGCTGCATAACACAGAGAGGACAAGTAGTGACTCTACCACATTTTGCTAAGCTGATGGACAGTAACCGTAATGTGGTTGTTAGGGGGGACCTGATATAGGGGAGAGCATAGTAAACATAGTATTCTTCAGGTAAGTGTAGATTAAAAATTTAAAAAAAAAAAGAAAGAAAGAAAGAAAAGGGGGATTACTCCTTAACAGGATAAAACTATTGGTAAATCAAAGATCAACGCATGCTTTAAATATCCTTAATGTTGATCACTTAAAGGGTGTCAGATGATCAGCTATGGAGGTACTCTTTTCTGATAATATTCCTTTCTCTTAATTAAAAAAAAAAAAAAAGCAGTTACTGTGTGCTGACCTCCAATGAGTTCTGCACAGTGGTATAGAGGGCATGTCAAAGTGTGGGCAAAGGGTCTGTTTGTTTCTACGCAGAAGATCAAGGCCTAGCTTGGATACCCAGAAAATGAACTAAGATACGATATGAGGAGGAGCTTCCGGCATCAGCACTCTCTGGAGGACTCGTGCCGGGGGATGATCATCAAAAAGCCTCCACAGGGATCCGGATGATGCTGCGGTTGTGGCTGCATCCAGCCCACCGTCTCCTGGACTTGCCATAAGAAGGAGGAGGGAGATGTCTAGGCTGGCATGTGCATACAGTGAGACAACGAATTTGACTGGATCTGTACTGTTGGAACTCAACCAGGAGTTGGGAGGGGTGCAAGTTGTAGCACCCCAAAATCTCATGACTATAGACTATCTATGGTTAAAAGAACATATGGGATGTGAACAGATCCCAGAAATGGGCTGCTTTAATTTGTCTGATGGTTCAAGTACAGTTGGAAAATATCCATCGTATCATAGATAAATTTTCACAAATGCCTAGGGTGCCTAAATGGTTTTCTTGGCTTCACTGGAGATGGCTGGTAATTATAGATTTGCTTTGTTTATGTCACCGTATTCCTATTATGTTAATATGTGTGTGCAAATTAGTTAGTAGTTTAAAACCTATACATACTTAAGGTACTATACAAGAAGATATGTCAAAGAAATAATCAATCCTCCCAAGTTTCCTTCATATGCTACATCTATAGCTTTTCTTCTTCCTTCCTAATTACAAACCTTAAATAGAATTCATGCCTCATATCGAATTTACCGAGTATCATAATTCCTCCAGGTGGTAAAGATACCTCGAGACAAGTGCTGGGCATAGAAGCCACACGGCATAAATCTGCAAAGAAGTAAAAAGCTAACCTTTGCAAACAATATGGCTTCTCTCTCACTTACCAACTTTACATTTCCCTGTATGGCCCCGGAAGATGACTGGTTAGCCAGAGACGGGTAAGATTCCTCAAGGGAGGAACAACCTAAGACAGGCACAGTCGCAGGGGGGCCATCAGGTGAGAATTTGGGGATCAACAGAGGTGAGGCTCAGAACCTCACCCCCCCTGCTTTGAGAGAAATCTTCTGCATCCGTGGATGTCTTGCTGCCCTTGTCTAGCCTGGATTAATACTTAGTCCATAGGCACACACCTGATCATCTGATCATCTACATTTGCCTTCTTACAGCACTAAACTATGTTTTCTACCTTTATCTTGCATCTACCTACCACTTCAGCATTTTATTAAAAATAAAAATAATAATAATAATAGGAGAAATGTGGGATCAACATATAGATCAAGTACAAAAATCAAATGAATATTCATATTTGACCTGATGGTTTATAGGTCATATTGCATGATCAAAACCGAAAGTTTCTGTGATGAATGCCCTTGTACTGTTCACCATGTAAGAATTTATTCACTCTGTAAGAATTCGTTCACCATGTAAGAACTTGTTCGTTATGCTTCAGAAGATTGGAGACTGACGAGAATTAGGCTTGAGATGGATTAATGATTGTACATTGAGCGTTGACCCCCCTATACTGAATTTTATTGTTGTTAACAACCATTTGATCAATAAATATGAGAGATGCCCTCTCAAAAAAAAAAAAAAAAGACTGTATCTAAAACGTAAATCAGATGTCTCCAATTTATAGACACTAGGATAAAGAAAAGCATGAGTTTAGTATTTCTGGATCATTTTTAAGGTTGGTATTTCAAATGATGAGTCTTTGTTTTCCTTGAATATATTTTTATTGTGGATGATAATTAGTTACAAAAATCATTAAATACTAGGGAAAATATTGTGCTTTCAAAAGTATTTCAAAGCCCTTTTACACATTACCTCATTTGGTTCTTTATTACAAGAAAGAAGTCTCATTTATAGCCAATGAAATTGGGGTTCAGAAAGGTGAGAAGAGTTGCCTGAGACCACAGAGAGAGTAAAGGCTGAGCTGGCAATTTTCCATGCCAACATAGGAACTAAAGTCCATGTATATTAAAGGATTTTACATGTGCAAACATTTATATAATGCCGCCCTATTATGAATTGTAATTTTTTCAGCAGATAACCTAATTTTACTTACTAGTATCCGTTTCTATAGTGTTGCTATGCTGGAAAGTAATATACTAGTTTCCATGATGAAAAGACATGCTTTTCATCAAGTCGCACATTGCTTCCCTCACACAGCCCGATTCTGTTTGCCTCTTTGATTAGCTGGCGGAAGTGGCAAGAATCCAGTCCCGCAGGATTCACAAATTCTCCCTATCTTCAACAGGCCACCTCTGCCAGACAAGACCAAACTTTTTGAACCATCATAACAACCCAAAGAGCTAGGTACTTTTACTTTTCCGAATGAGGAAACTAGCACAGAAAGACCAATTTGCCCACACACACAACCGTGAAGCCCTGGAGCTGAGACTTGTACCCAGGTATCCTGGGCCCCAGCAGGTTCACAGATCACTATGAGCATCAACAGCAGACCTCAGATGGCACAAAGAGGTAACAGAAAGAATCTGCAACACCCCACGGAAGCCGGGATGGTTGTGAGGAATACAGGAAAAGGGGTATGTTACACCTTGTGCGGTGCGGTGGAGGGGCGGGAGGCGGTGTGGGCAATATGGATTTTTTTTAAGTTACGAAATATGGATTTAAAAGAACTTTATAAACAACATTATAATTCTGATGCCAGCCATTCTGGGCTGCTGAGTTCTCTCAGAATCTCCATTTCTCCCCCTCCTTTATTTCTAGGTTTAATGACCCAGACACAATTAAGGAAGCACTTTGAGCCTGTTATCTGCGGCCTCTGCGACCTCTGTGGCCTGAACCAGATGTCTATGCGGGCAAGTTGCAAACTGTGTCAGTGTCTGCGCTGGGCCTGCACCTGCATCTGCCCCCTTTTGTTCTGGGAAAAGCCCCCCCTCCCTCAGCCGACCCACGCCCAGACCAGCCTGCCCCAGTGGCTCCAGGAAGCCCCGCCCCCTTCAGCAGCGAGGGGCTCAGACTGTGCCCTTCACCTGTGTGGCCTCCTGGGAGATGTCCTCACGCCTGCCGGAAAGCCGGGAAAAGGCCCTGTCTCTCCTCTTTACCCAGATGGCACGTGGATGTGACCCAGGCTCCTGAGGAGAAAGCCAACCTGGGGGTGCAAAGCAGAAGGCAAGGCAACTTGCGACAGACCGTGATTCGCGCTCAAAGGGCTCCAACATAGGGCTCCAACACTCCCAGCAGACCCACCAGGGGTGCCTAGTAAAGGCCTTTCTGCAAATGAGGAAGGAAGTCAAGGCTGAAGGATATGCAGAGGGGTGCCTTAAAATGCATCAGTGACAGAGCTGGAGGTCACCCCAACCCGGATCAGCCTGCCTCCCAAACCCGGGCAACCCTTTATCACACCTGTCTGCCACTTGTCCAGAAGGGGAACAAGTTAGAGCAGGACGCTTCTGCACTGGTCGAACCGAAGATTCACCAAGCCCAGGTACACCTCCTTCCCCACTCCCCACTGCTCTTGGCAGTTCCTCTGCTCACAATGAATGCCCTTGGCTCTCCTCTCCCACCCAGGAAATTCTTTGGATCCTCCAAAGCTCATCTCTAGGTTGAATTCCTGTTCTGCCCTTGAAACGCTGGACATCTCCTCCCGCCAGTACCAAGGCTCCCAGCGCTGAACTGCTCGCCCGTCATCCGCGTCCTAGGTTTGGCGATTCCCCGAGTGTGTGTCATTTTTTGGGTTTTGATTTATCAACATTTAGCTCTTACTGTTGACTGTCAGGTCCTCTTGAAGCCTGTTTCTGGTTTATCATCTACATATCCTCAGGAATGAGGTCTGGCCCCAGGGGGTACTTCTTCCCTGCCCAGAGCTGCATTCTCTGTTCCTTCGTTTTCCTGAGAACCAAACTAGGTTCCTCCCTTGTCCCAAGTGTACCAGTTGGCCATCCTCTAGATCTTTGCTCAGGCCACTCCTGCGTGGAATGCTCTCTCTTCATTTCTACCCAGTAGCATATTAATGTTTGTATTTTACCTCCTTTAATGACCTGGGGATTTAATGAGGGAAAGATCATAGTCAAATCTCATCTTTATATCCTCAGAGCACCTAGCATAGGGCCTGGCCCATAGGATACATTCAATAAATGCTTGTGAAATGAATAAATGAATAAATGCATTACTTTTGCTCAGACATGAGAAGACTGCAGCTGCATGGATTTTCAGGACCTGGGAAAAAACTTTTATTTGGAATGGACCTCCCACGCAGTCAATGGGGTCTCATACCTTTTAAAGCTATTTAAATAACTGTCGGTCTCTCTCATGTATTTTAAAAGTAACACTTTAATTTTGGTGCTTGCCCATAAGCAGTGTTGCAAAGCCTAACCTTTTTTTTTTCAATCAGTAACACTGATAAATTAAACCCAGAGTTTTCGCATTGTGGCAACACCTCCCACCACACCTGAAGGGCCCTGACAAGGCCCCAGTGGTGGGGAGTGAGTGGGAGGGGTTAAATTGAAGTCCACAGACACCTCCAAGACCTTTTTGCACTTAACAGCTTTGACCTTCTCTCCTGACCAGATGTTAAGAAGTTGGAAGTATGAGACACTGAAGTTGGGCTCACTCTCTGGGGGTAAAATTGCATTATTTCCAGAATCTCTCACCTGGCTTTAGTGCATCTGCATATCAATAGGTGTTTCCAAGGGGTGGAGAAAATTAGCATCTACATATTAATAGGTAATTGTAAGGGCTTGTGAGGGTTTATGTGGACTGGAGAGGTTGGGTGGAGCTCTCTTCTGCTGCAGCCTGGTCCAGAGAGAGATGGGAGGACTGCTTGTAAGAAATAAACGGGTTTCTTTATTTCTCCCTTTGATTTTGGCTTCAAAGGTATTTTGCCCTGGGATTCTCCCCCACCCCCTCCAAGTTACACTCTCCCTGCCTTAACCCCAGCCAACCAATAGTGGAAAGCTGAGAATACTCAAAAAGGATAGAAATATTGAACAAAATGCCCACCCACGAACTGGGCAGTTCCTGCCCAGTTCCTGAGTTATAATAATAATATGAAATGATTTGATGTTGTAAGAAAGTCCTCCTGAAAGAGACAGTGTTGTCTAATGGTTAAAAATACAGGCACTGGAAGCAAGCAGACCAAATGTGTAGTGCAGACTCTACCACTTTCAAGTAGGGGGCTGCTGTGGTCTGAATGACTGCATCCCCCTCACCCCCCAAATTCAAAGGTTGAAATTAACATCCATACCCCCAAAGGTGATGGTGTTCGTAGGTGGGGCCTTTGGGAAGTGATTTGGTCTTGAGGGTAGAGCCCTTGTGAATGGGATTAGAATTCTTAAAAAGGACATCCACCTACTTCCCTAGCTCCTTCCATCACAGAGGATACGGTGAGAAGTCTGTGAGCCGGAAGGAGGCCCTCACCCAGCCGTGCTGGCACCCTGATCTTAGACTTCTAGCTTCCAGAACTGTGAGCAGTAATTTTCTTGTCTATAAGCTTCCCAGTCTGTGGTAATTTGTTACAGCAGACCCAAGGGACTAAGGTGGGAATTGAACAGATTCCCAAGCCTCTCAAAGCTCTGGTTTCCTCATCTGTGGAAACCTACTTCACAAGTGTTTGGACTAAAGTTATAAATGTAAAGATGCTCCATAAACAGTAGCTCTTAGGATCTGTGCAGGCTCTGGCTTAGAATCTCTTCTTGGAAGCAGGGTATGGAGCTAGCATTTCTACCCTCTCCTGCCTCACTCCAAGACAGAGAAACAGTAGAGAATGTGTTCCTATGTTTGAGGCTTTTTCTCTTTCTTCCTCCAGATGTTCACTGCCTGTCACGCCACACATACTGCCCCCCACCTCTGGCTCTCACTGTCCTCCCTCAAGGCACTGGAGAGAAGCAGTTTAGCACATGGGATTTGGAGACAGATTGTAAGGGTTTGAATGCTGGCTCCATTTGTGCTGTCCAGGCCTTTTCGGTTTGTCCTGAACTGTCCCAGTTTTAGCCCTGAAAGTCCCACATCCCAGGAAACCTCTCAGAACAGGTAAGGTAGGGCATTGTTCATCCTTGCTCCACTTTCCATACCATGGAGATTTGAGCAATTCTGCAGTCATCCCTGGTGTTTGGAAACAAAGAAGTGAGTGCTTGGAGCACCCTGTCCCAAAGAACTTAGTCAACATTCAGGGTCTGCCTGACCCCTGAGGCCACTGAATGGCCCACCCCTCAGGAGGCCTCAGCCCCTACTCACAGGCTGAGCTGCCCTGGGGAAGCTATGAGGTGCCTGGTCCCAGGATCATCTCTCCCTTCCAGTAAGGAGGGAAATCCGACACGACCACACTAGGGCCAGCACCCCACTGTCATCTCCCGTGTGCTTCTAAGTCCCCATTTGAATCTTGACTCTCCCAACCCAGAATGAACCCAAAGACAAAAGCAGCCAGTGAGGCTGAAGGAAATAGGGTAACTTCTCTCCAGGACACCAGGTATAGGCTGGGAGTGAAGGGAAGGTGAAGAGATTTGGGGCAGCTGCTGCTTTTTAATGAGAGCAGAGCTGTCATCTTCCTCAGGAGCACAGCAACAGCACTAATGAACCTGAAAATCAATCTTGTTCCTGCCCAGGGGGTTGGAACTGGTCCTTAGGCAGTCTGGGCTTCATGACTCACCCATACAGGGAATCTTCCAATCCCCCTTCCAGGTCAACATTAACATAAGCAGAGCAGTCACTGCATGGCTGGCTGTGCCCAGTGACTTCTCCCAGGGTGGCTTTCTGCTTTTATGCTCAGCACATTACAGTTTTCTGGGTGTTTAGAATTTTTCAACAACTCTTCAAGGTGGATACTCTTCAAGTGTCAGTATCTGTATTCTCCAGATGAAAAAAAACCTGGCTTGGAAAGTTAAAGGGATTTTTACAATGTCTCATAGCTATTATCAAGGTAGTGATCTTTAAATTTTCTATCTCAGAGCCCTATCAGAAAAATGATTTTGAGCAAATACCCTCAATGTATATGCATAATTTATTTATAAAATATAACCATGACTATTGCATTAATATATTAAGTTTATTATAAAATGCAAAAATAAACATTAGGAGTGGATGATGCAATTAATAGAAGATTCGATGTTTGCTTCTCTCCCGCCAGTAGGTCATCTTGAACCATCAATGAAATGGACACTGGAGACACAAACCTAGCTGGAGCTGAGCAGGCAACATAAGTGAGTGGGTTGGACTGAACATAAGAGAAGCAATGATACAAACAGATGAGAAATGGCAATTGGTTCTCAGCCTCACTGTTGGGGCACAGTAGGGAGGGGTGGGGACTGTGGCAAAATGCAAACAAATCCCCCATTTAAAGAGGCAGCTGTTACTTAGCTTCAGCCAATCATTGCCATACAAGAATCCAGGCCTATAGTTTCCAACCTTTGAGGTTTTTAATAGAAGTCAGAAATGCAGGTTTTTATGTGAAATTGCACCATTTTATGATGTTAGATACTGATTTCATTCTTTTTTCCAATTTTCATTGGGATCCTAGTTGCTCAAAATTGGCCTGTAGGCCTCCAGAGGGCAACCACTAGAGTAAAGGAAATGGCTTGGCCTTTGCAACCAGACAATCTGGATTTTGAACCCTATTTCTACTTTTAACAAGTAATTTAACCTCTCTGTGCTTCTTTTCTTAGGCCAGTAAAATGGATATAATAAGTTCCTTTAAGGGTTACCAATGATGTATATGAAGTATGTAGCACATTCTTGGCACATAACAGAGGTTCAATAAATAATGCCTATTGATAGTGGGAGCCCACCTAAGAATCCAGCCCTGCTGACTGCTGACCCTGTTCTCTTTCCACTCTAAAAAGGCTTAAACAGAAACCCACCTCCCTGACATCCAGATTCCAGTCACATACTTTGCAGAATTCATTCTCCTACACAAAAGGCAGTTCTTTCCCACCCTGGTCTCATAATTCTGAGAAAGAATTCAGAAGCCAAAAGAATGGGCAAGCTCTCTCCCTAGTAGGCTGGTGTAGGAGGTAGCATGGAACCAGGAGGAGCACTGGAACGGGAGTCAGGCAGTCTAAGCTCTAGTCCTGACATAGCCACTAATGCTGTGTGAACTGGAACAAATGACTGAACTACTCTGGGCCTCTGTTTTACAATTTGGAAGTAGACCAATAATATGCACCTCAAAGAGTAATCATGAGAGTGTAAAATCATACACCATGCTGGATATTCTCCATCTACCTCACCCCAGATCTTTCTTCCTGCTTTGAGCCCTGGAGTCTGATCTCAGTAGATTGCCCTGCTCTGGTCCCCAGTAGGGTTCAGCAAATGAGATGCACCAGTGGGTAAGCAGGGGGTAAAAGGGGAGAGAGGGCTGGGTGTTCATTCTCCTGCTCCCTCTGTGTCAGGCCCACGGATGATGGCTGTGGCCAGAGGCAGTGTCCTCTATGCACGGCCACAGCTCCCCCAGGCAGTCTGTGGGACCCAGCTCTAGCTGTTGCTCTCGTCTTCTTTGGGGACCCACTTTCTTCCCTTCCTCAGTCAGCCAGGGGCTGTCCCACGGCTCCTCAGCATCACAGCATCGCTAGCCCCAGGGGACTGCACCACCCTTTAGAGTTCCCCTAACCCTGCCACACCTTTGTAAGTAGTCTGCCATTAAGCTCACCTCAGTCTCCCTGATTGCGCCACCGTCCCTGCCGAGTCCCTGACCATCATACACATGTACCTTGGTGCTTTGGATGTAGAAGGCTCTCAGTGTTCTGGGATTATTTGAAATCATAAGCTTTTCTGCTTCACCCTCAGGCTGTCAAAAAATCCACTTATCTAGATCCCTCATTCCAGAGTGCCCAATCCTTTGAAATCCATACACACTAATGGGCAATTTGTTCATTCACAAATGTTTGTCATGCAGCGATAATATACCAGGACCTGAACTAGATCCTGAAGATCCAGGTGAGATAAAGCAAACAATGTCCTTGTCTTTTTGGAATTTACAGGCCTTTTGGAATCATGTGGGAAATGTTAGCAGAGAGCCAACCTCTTTGCAGGCTATCATGAAGCCAGCTGACTGGCCAGAGCTCCCTGTGAGTATAAAGGCCAAGTGCTCCCTCAGGACTACATGAATTTGTAGCTAGTGTTCGTAGCTGACACCATGAGTTGGTTGAACGCCCATTCAGACTGGCCACCTCCCAGTTTGGTAGCCATCAGGAATAGTTCTGGCTAAGAAGACATAGCATAAATCATCAGGATGGGACTCCCAGGGAAGTCCTTGCTTCCCTTATAAACAGGGACAGACTCCACTGGTATAAACCTTCGTTCTCTTCTGCCCTTTCCCTTTATCTGCTTAGAATGAAGAGGTAATGCTTGGAGGCCCAGTGGCCACCTTGGGACCATGAGACAACAAGCCAACACTGAAGATAGCAGAACAGACAGAAAAGGGCTTGTTTCTTATGATCATTGAGTTGCCACGTAGATCCCGGACTGCTTAACTCTGGATTTGTATAACACAACCCCCTATCGTTTAGGCCATATGTAGGTAAGTAATGTTATATATATTCAAGAGAATTCAAATCTGGAGGAAACCCTCAAGATCATCTGATCCAAATCCCTCCCTTACACATGAGAAAACTGAAGCACAGTGAGGGACGGAACTTGTCCCAAACCACACCACCCAACCAGAGCTCCTGTCTCCCAGCCAGTCCTAGTCCACACTTACAAAGCCCCATAACCTGTGCAAAGATTTGTCAACTTTGTGTGTGTGTTCCCACTATTTGCCTGGTTTACAGGCCCTTTAGAAACAGAGCTTATGTCTTTCAGTCTTGTTTACCAGCCCCCCCAAAAAAGCTGATCTGTGGATTTGTGAGCCACAAGAGATGCTTCTTATTTTGAGCTACTGGGTTTGGGGAAAAGGGTTGTTAACACAAGGCTAACTAATGCGTAACATTTATTGACATTCACTATAGGCCAAATCTGTGCTGAGAGCTTTACATAAATATTTGATTTAATTCCTCACAACAGGCCCATGAAGTAGATACTGTCATTTTCACTTCATAGATGAAGAAACTGAGACAATTGAGATAAGTTGCCCTTCAGCACACATAAGATGGGGATCCAGGATGTGAGCCCAAGAATGCCGACTGCAGAACCATACTGGGGTCCCTTCTAGCATCTCCTCTGCTCCTTGCTCCTTCTAAGACTGGTTTGGCTCCAAAATCTTAGGACCTTTTTTAAAAAGGACCTTGTCACAGTATCCAGAACCTCTTACGGGACCAGGGCTGGATGATTCTGGCCAGGGCCTGAGTGGGCATTTGGACAACCCCGACCTTGCCAGCATCTCTAGTTCCTCTTGCTCCCACACACCTGGTGGCACTGCCTACAGAATCTCTCTGGACTCCTGTCACCTCTCACCACCTCTCTACCACTAGTCCGGCCCCACCCACCAGTCTCTTTTACCACCGGCACCACCGCCGCAGCCTCTTCGCCAGTCTGCTTAGCTGTTCTTCCCCACTGTGGCCTTCTTCTCCTGTCAGAAGCGATCATTTGAAAATCAGAGTTGGAGTATGGCAATATACTCTTCAATACCCTTTTTATTAGTTTGTAAAGCTGCTGGGAATACCACAGCCTGGGTGGCTGAAGCAACAGAAATGCACTTTCTCACAGTTTTGGAGGCCGGACACCCAAGACCAAGGGGTGGGCGGCTTCGGCTTCCTTTTCTTCCTCCTCCTCCTCCTCCTCTCCCCCTGGCTGGAGGACGGCCACCTTCTCAGTGTGTCCTCATGTGGTCTTTTCTCTAGGCACCTGCATCTCAGGTACGTCTGTCCAAATGTCCCCTGCATGAGGGCCTACCCTAATGGCCTCGTTTTAACTTAATCATCTATTTAAAGGCCCCATCTCCAAACACAGTCACATTCTGAGGTACTGGAGTTAGGGCCTCAACACAGGAATTTATGGGTGGTACAATTCAGCCCTTTTATAGCACCTTATACAGCAAACTTGGAATAGAGTCCTGAGTCACTGCCACATGCTCTCAGGTACCATGTGATCTGGGCCATGCCACGTCTCCATCATTCTCTCCCTCCGCCCTCCCCTTTGCTCACTGTGCTGTGGTCCCACCAGCCTCCTGGCTCCTTATACCCTCAAAGCACGCTGCTGCCTTCAGGCCTTTGCACTGTCTGTTTCCTTTACCTGGTGCAGTCCTTCATCCCTAGATATGTACAAAGGTTTACTCTGCCTTTGTATTCTGTTAATTGGCCCAAATATTGCCTCCATAATGGTCTAGCTTTACACTTTGCTTGATTTTTCTTTGGAACATTTTTATATGTCTGCCTTTATCTTGTATTTATTTATCATTCAACTGTGTGTCTCGTCACTAGAATATCAACTCCATGAGGCAAAGACTTCATTTGTTTTGTTCCCAGGTATATCCCCAGGATCTAAATATAACGGTGCTACACACAAAATAGCACCCAATGAATGTTTGAAATAAATGAAAATAATGAACAAAGAAATGAAATAAAATGGAATGACATGAGTTGAATGAAAGAAGATTAAAAATGAAAGCAAGCCCTATGCAAGTAAGAAAAACATCCTTTTTCAGGCCACTCTGACCTTTCAATTCTAATGTTTGACCTGAGAGCTAACCCTTTACATCTGGGGACTAATTAAGCATCCCAGAACATTTTGCAGAATATCTTTCCCAAACTGTCATCAATTGCTCCCAAATGCAGGACCCCAAAAATTTTCAAGGGTTTTTTCCTCTTTCTCACCTGCAACTGACAGCCCCAAGCAAAGATGCATGCCCCCAACTTTGACAATGAAGTACAGATGGCTCCCTGCCTACAATAGTTCAACACAACTTCAAATTTATATTGGTACAGAAGTGATAAACATTCAGTAGAAACCGTATTTCTAATTTTGAATTATGAGCTTTTCCTGGGCTAGCAATACGCAGTGTGATCCTCCCTCGCAATACTGGGCATGTGTAGGGAGCCACAGTTCCCAATCAGCCACACAGTCACGAGGGTGAACAGCCAATCCATTTACAATCATTCTGTACCCATAAACCATTCTGTCCTTCACTTTCAGTAAGTTACATGCTAATCGACACCTGTTATAAAAGTCTTTGTGTTAGATTATTCTGCCCAACTGTAAGTTAATGTAGTGTGCCAAGCATGTTTAAGGTAGGCTAGCCTTAGCTACGATATTCTTTGGAAGTTAGGTGCGTTAAATGCACTTTTGACTTAACAATATTTTCTACTTATGATGG
This sequence comes from Manis javanica, assembly GCF_040802235.1. Lineage (NCBI taxonomy): Eukaryota > Metazoa > Chordata > Mammalia > Pholidota > Manidae > Manis > Manis javanica. The sequence goes on from NC_133166.1 coordinate 55,486,485, forward strand.
ATTTATCAGGAAGTAACACCATCACAAGTCAAGGAAGATCTATAATTGAGAAATTAATCTGCAAATGCATCCTTTTATTGAGGGTAAAGAAATTCAGATCATTTGAAGATAGAAAAGAAAGGAAGAGAATGTCTAAAAACATCCTGCACACTGAGGGCCAAGGGTAGTTCAGCAATACTGAGTTGACACATCGCTCTCGCCCTGGTGGCAGTTTCTAGAATTGCAGCCAAGGAAGAGGAAATTGGAAGTAAAGAGAACCAACATTTTTAAAAATTCAGCAAATATTTTAGTGGACTCATGATACAACCGCCTCCCATTTGGGAAGTCAAACTCCAGCCTCCAGCAAAACAGGATCTAGAGGCATCACCCTCCAAAGGTAGTTGACCTCGTCCTGCAGCTGCATTTGATGGGGAGCATCTATTTGAAGCCTCTCAACAAACATGCAGCAGAGATGTCTACCCTATCCGATGAGGAAGCCAAGGCTCAGAGATATGTATTCACAAAAATAACAAGGGGCAGTATTTGAACCTAAGTTGGGCTGATTCTAACCAACCCTGTGATCTCTCTCTCTTTTTTTTAAATTAAAGTATCATTGATATACAGTCTTATGAAGGATTCACAAGAACAATGTTGTGGTTTCCACATTCACCCATATTATCAAGCACTCACCCGCCCCCCATTGCAGTCACTGTCCATCAGCATAGTAAGATGTTATAGAGTCATTACTCATCTTCTCCGTGCTGTACTGCTTTCCCCATGACCCACCTATATTGCGATTGTGGATTATAATGCCCCTTAATCCCCTTCTCCTTCCCTCCTCACCCAGCCTTCCCAACCCTTTCCCTTTGAACTGCTAGTCCCTTCTCGGAGTCTGTGAGTCTGCTGCAATTTTGTTCCTTCAGTCCAACCCTGTGATCTTCCCAGTACCGACCAAAGGGGATAAACATTGCAAGTTCACCTCATTTCATCCTACATTGAATTTCCCAAGTCTCTGGACTTTGAACTTCCTGCCAGTTATAGTCTCATTAATTCAACCACCCTTCAGTTATTGATTGCCTCCTAGGTGCCAACAACTGTGCTTTGCTCAGTGGCTTCCAGAGAATGAGGAGGTGAACAATGATAATGAGATAATTTAAGTGGTGAGAAAGCAACCCCTCAGGGGTGTCACAGCTCTTTCTCAAATTGAGTTACTTTTTCACTGTTGAACAAATTATAATTTGAAAAGCTGGTAAAAGTACCTTCTTTTGGTGAGCCAGCCAATCAATATGTGCCATTTAAAATTCTTTTGGCTTTTCTCCTATTCAGGCAGAGTAAAGAAAAAGCAAGCATTTGAGGGCTGAGATTACTGGGCTGAATTTCTTAATGGAGTGATTTTTTTTAAGTGATTTATTTCCAAAGAATAGGCAGCCTAGGTCGGGTTAAGTGGACTGCTTTCCTGGAGAGGGCTTGCCTGATGCCTGCCCACTGTCATGGGGGAAGAGTGTTGGGGTGTAGGCCCTGCAGGAATCTGCGTGGAGAGGCACCCACTCTGGCCCCAGGGACCCACCCTGACAACTGTCATAACTCATACCCAACCACAAAAGCAAATGACTAGAACAGTAGGTACTTGTTACCGGACACACATGTTCACATACAAACTTGGAAACTGCTTTAAAAGGGGTTATTTCTGCCTGGTGAGGTTTTGAGTGGCTGGCTTTTTTTCCTTTTTTGTTCCTCTGTAATACCTCATTTTCTCTTCTATAGGCTTGTACTACTTAGAATCAATAGGTGTCACTGGACTAGTCCATACCCACTTTCACTCCCTTTCCACATTCCCTCCACCCTCTCTTTCTACTTTCATTCCCTTTTCAAAGTGATGATTTTTTAAATATAAAAATGTGAAAAGTTCTTTCTGTCCTTTCTCTCTACCTAACAGGTATGGGGAAAATCCTTCCTTTGCTGCCCTCTCTCCCCTTCCTTCCTGCCTCCTCACAGCCTCACTGAGAATCTGGGGGTCCGAGAGTATGAAAGGAATTTTACTGTCCTCAGCCACATGCTTGTCAATCACATTCCCCTACATGGTTCACTGGGAAGTAACTGCCCATGGGCACAGCAAGGGTTGATGACAGGTACAGGGGTGGCACATAATAAGACCATAAATCTCTCCCACATACTTTCTAACTCTTGTGCTCCAGGAAGCATAGGGCTGACTCAGTAGCCAGGACCACAGATTCAGAGCGTGACCTTTGAAACACAAAGATGTTCTGGGACTTGCCTGTTTCTTTATTTGTAAAATGGAGGGAATAATGCCTTCTCCCTCACAGGTGTGTGATGAGGATCAGATGAAATAACGAATGCAAAGGTGTTCCAAAAGGTTAGAAGTCTTACAGGATGAATCACGAGGCCCCAGTAAGCCTCTCTTCTTAATTTCTTTCTCATCTATCTTCTCTCAGCTTCCCTTGAGCCTCCCCTAATCTAGGCCATCAACTTTCACCCCTGTGCTTCCTGACTCTCTGTTTCCACTCTTTTCTCACCTCAGTCCCAACTATACACTAATGCCAAGTAATCCTCTGAAAGCCCACTATTCAGCAAGGTGCACCCCTCTACAAAAACTCCACTGATTCTCCTTAAATAGAGCAAAAACCAAAATTCTTAGCCTGGTAGTACTAGGCAGAATTCTAATAATGACCCAGTGACACTCATCCTTGTGCAATCCATTCTCCTTTGAATGGAGTGGAACCTATTAATATAGGATGAGCTGTCCTTCCCATAATTATGAAATACAGCAAATGGGAGACTATCCAGATGGGTCTAATCTCATCTGATGAGCCATTAAAAGCAAAAAAGTTTCTGTAGCTGGCAGAATTGGAAATCAGAGATTAGAGGCATGAAGAGGATCAACAGCAGCCTGCAAGGAAGCAGAAACTTCTGTCCACAAACACAAGGAGCTGAATTCAGCCAGCAACCTGAAGGAGCTCAGGTGCTGATTTCTTCCCCAGATTGGAGCCCAGTCTGGCCAACACTGTGAGTTCAGCCTTGTAATACCCTAAACAGAGACCCCAGATGAGCATAGCTAGGCCCCAAACCTATAGAACTATGATGTAATAAATGGGTGTCATTTTAATTTGCTAAATTTTAAATAATTTGCTACAGAATGTTCAAGCTACTTTAACAAAATACCATCAACTGGGTGGCTTAAGCAACAGAAAATTGTTTCTCATGGTTATGGGAACTGGGAAGTCCAAGCTCGGAGTGCCGGCACCACCGGTTCAGACCTCTCCACGGCTTGCAGGTGGAGGTCTTGGTGTGTCCCCCGCGGTGGAAAGCTCTCATGTTTCATCTTACCAGGGCACCAGTCCCACTCCCAAGGGCTCTCATTCTCATTGCCTAATTGCCTCCCACAGGCCCCATCACCAGGTGGCATCATGTTGGGGATTAGGCTTCAGTATACCAATTTTGGGGCAAGATACATTCAGTCCATTGCATACAGCGATAGTCAATTAATGCATTTGATATTTCAAGGCTTTAAGAGCTCTTATTCAGCCTACTCCTCCAATCCACCTGTCAAACATAAGCTCCAGAGTGATTGTGGGGTTTAAATCTGGACTCTATCACTTGCTGGCAAGTTACATGGCTTCCGTGTTCTTCCACTTCCTTATCCATATCTTTAGGATATTTCTAAACCTTTCTCATGAGATTGCTTGGAGGCTTAAGTGAGATAATCCAGCTAAAGCCTTTGTACAGTATCCAACAAAAAGTAAATGGTGGATAAATTACTTTTTCCTTGTACTGTTATATTCTCTACAGAACATTCCCCCTAAGTCAAATGAGTTTATTTATTAACCTAGGAAAATACACTTTTCTTGGCTCACATCTTGCCTCCTTCCTCTTGCTACTCTCCCTCCCCAATACCCATCATTTCAGTCTTGCACAGATTCTTCCCTCCTCTGTGAGACCTTCCTAAACTCCCCAGATTGTGGTGGTCTGTCCTTTATACTAACTTCTAGAGTACTGGCAAATGATGTAAATACTTAGACTGTTTCATACCTAAACACTTAAAATGATGTTCTTTATTGTCAAAGAAATGTGAGAAATATGTAAGAGATAATTTAGAAAATCCACAAAAGTTCAAGACAATAAGTCACCTGCTGCCACTGTCAATAATACCTCCTTCCTGTCTTCCTGTTTTGTTGTTTGTGTATATGTACACATATATGCAAACAGTTGCCGTTCTGCAAATCAGTGTTTGCCCCAATGCACCCAGAGCATCTATCTGCCTGAGAAGAGATTAGAATTTGTTCACAGAAGGAATGCAAAGAGAAAGTACAATGTGAAATTCAGCTTTTGTCATGCAAAATATGATGATGTAGGAAACCAGGGTATTAGGACATTTTTTAGCCAAAGTTCCTGCATTAGTTCCCCAAGGCTGTTGTAACACATTACCACAAACATAGCAGCTTAAAACAACACAAATTCTGTCACAAAAACAGACCCATAGACCAATGGAACAGACTAGAGAGCCCAGATATAAACCCAAGCATATATGGTCAATTAATATATGATAAAGGAGCCATGGACATACAATGGGGAAATGACAGCCTCTTCAACAGCTGGTGTTGGCAAAACTGGACAGCTGCATGCTAGAGAATGAAACTGGATTATTGTCTGACCCATACACAAAAGTAAACTCAATATAGATCAAAGACCTGAATGTAAGCTGTGAAACCATAAAACTCTTAGAAAAAAACATAGGCAAAAATCTCTTGAATATAAACATGAGCAACTTTTTCCTGAATGCATCTCCTTGGGCAAGGGAAACAAAATAAAAAATGAACAAATGGGACTACATCATGCTAAAAAGCTTCTGTACAGCAAAGGACACTATCAGCAGAACAAAAAGGCATCCTACAGTATGGAAGCATATATTTGTAAATGACATATCTGACAAGGGGTTAACATCCAAAATATATAAAGAACTCACACGACTCAACAACCAAAAAGCAAATAACCCTATTAAAAAATGGGCAGAGGATATGAACAGACACTTCTCTTCAGATGGCCAACAGGCACATGAAAAGATGCTCTGTATCACGAATTATCAGGGGAATGCAAATTTAAACCACAGTGAGGTATCACCTCATGCCAGTTAGGATGGCCAACATAGAAAAGACTAGGAACAACAAATGCTGGCAAGGATTTGGAGAAAGGGGAATCCTCCTACACTGCTGGTAGGAATGTAAACTAGTTCAACCATTGTGTAAAGCAGTAATGGAGGTTCCTCAAAAAACTCAGAATAGAAATAACCTTTGACCCAGGAATTCCACTCCTAGGAATTTACCCTAAGAATGCAGGACCCAGTTTCAAAAAGACATATACACCCCTATGTTTATCGCAGCACTATTTACAATAGCCAAGATATGGAAGCAACCTAAGTGCCCATCAGTAGATTAATGGATAAAGAAGATGTGGTACATATACACAATGGAATATTATTCAGCTATAAGAAGGAAACAAATCCTACCATTTGCAACAACATGGATGGAGCTATAGGGTATTATGCTCAGTGAAATAAGCCAAGCGGAGAAAGACAAGTATCAAATGATTTCACTCATCTGTGGAGCATAAGAACAAAGCAAAAACTGAAGGAACAAAACAGCAGCAGACTCACAGAACCCAAGAATAGACTAACAGTTGCCAAAGGGAAAGGGACTGGGGAGGGTGGGTGGGAAGGGAGGGATAAGGGGGAAAAGGGGCATTACAATTAGCACACATAACGTAGGGAAGGGCATGGGGAAGACAGTATAGCACAGAGAAGACAAGTAGTGACTCTATAGCATCTTACTATGCTGAAGGACAGTGAGTGTAATGGGGTATGTGGTGGAGACTTGATAATGGGGGGAATCTAGTAACCACAATGTTGCTCATGTGATTTTATATTAATGATACCAAGGGAAAAAAAAAAGATTCCTGAGCATTGACTACCAGTTCAGTTTAAATAAATTTTTGAAATAGTAAAAAAAAAAAAGAACAAATTCTTTCTCTGACAGTTCTGGAGATCCTAAGTCTGGAATGTGTTTTATGGGACACTGGTATTAGGGTTCCTTTTGCAGACTCCAGGGGAGGCAGTTCCTCTGCTCTCCCAGCTTCTACATGTTCCCACATCCCTCGGCTCATGGCACATCTCTCCAGTCTCTGCTTCTGCCATCATTACCTTCTCCTAATATTAACTCTCCTGTCTCCCTCTCACAGGACCCTTGTGATTACGTTGGGTGCACGTGGATAATCCAGGCTAGTCTTCCCTGTTTTTAGATGCTTAACTTAATCACATTTGCAAAATCCATTTTACCATGTAAAGTCACATATTCCCAGGTTCCAGTGATTAGATCAGAGACGTCTTTCAGGACCACTACTCTGCTTACCACAGTACCCTAGAACATGGCTCCTGAGGTAAGGATTATGTACTGATCATTTTACTATTTTTGTATATATTAACCTACAGCAGTAAGATGGGGAGGGGTCCGGGAAGAGAAGTATAGCAGCAAGAATGCAAAGAAATGCAAGATGATGATTGTTGAGCTGACTGCTGCCTTGGGATGAACTGAGAAAAGCAAGTTGCTCAGCAGGTGAATTGTTCAGCCACATGGAAGTCTCCAGACAGCTTTTATGGAAAAACTGTCTCTTGGAGCAGTCAATTGATGGGAGGAATGAGGCAGGATTTATCCATTGGGTTCCCTCCCAGTTCTTACTTCTCATTGATCAAAGTTTGCCCCATGTGGAGGTAATCCCTGCACATTTCTGGATGGCATCATTTGGGCCCCTTTGAGCGTTATTTGGAAAGCCTGATCCTATGCTGTTTGTGTGATGTTGTATATGAGTCTGGAAGTGATGCCAAGACAGATCACAGGTGAAACCAACAGAATCTAAGAAAGCTGGCAAAGTGAAGAAGACCCAAGGAAGTACTTAGATGCACCAACACATTTCAGCACTGAAGCCTCAGATCCATCGCCCCCCCGCCACTGTTTCCTCTTCTAGATTATAGTCGGAAGCATGCCGTTCTATTTTTGAGAACAAGATGTCCTCACTCCTCCCTGAGAGGGTGAGGCTAAAATCTAGTCCATCACAGTCCCTCCATGGTCACGGCCAGTCTGAATTTCCAGTAAAACCAAAGGCAAGAAGATTAATAGAACAGGCTACATTCCCCAGCGTGCTGGCCCCACGCCATAGCTGACATTCATCACTCCCTCTTCTACCACCCATTCCAGGCTCCCCTTGCCCTTGGCCTGCACTTCTACCTCCCTAGACCTCAGTATGCTGCACCTGGTAAATGGGAGACAACAATTTGACACCAAAATTGTATCTTTTTTCCAGTGACTTACCTGGGGTTGGAGCTCCAATCTGGACAATTGTCTCTAAGTTGTATAAAAAAATTAAGTAGGCTATCCCTTCCATGTCCATGGCAGATGAGGAGACTCTAGTAGGTGCAGGACCTCAGCACCAGGCATGACTGCCTTTTGCAGCTCAGTCATTACAACAGTGTGAGCTGTGGTTCCTGGTAGCCTAGTGTCACAGGACCAAACAACTGTGCAAACAGTAATAGTCACAGATATGCAGTGGGGCAGAGAGGGGCTCAGGGCTTCTGTGAGGGGCCCAGGTGCTTGGAGGGAGCCCAATGATGGGAAGCTGTTAGGGAAGCAGTTCTTCAAATGATTTGAGCAATAGCTAGCACTTCATGAGCACCTATGTGCCAGAAGCTCTATGAGGCCCTCTTTTAAAATAGCTAATAGGAAAAACAACATTGAAATAACCACAGGATGTAAGATAAAAATTGCCTACACTCCAGTCACCTAATTAAATCCACTTTTATTTATTTTATTTATACATATAGGGTTCTCTCATATTCATTGTGCTATTATAGATAGAACTTAGAACGTTAATGTCCACATTTTTGTTTTAATTTTCACCATAAATAATATTTCCAATTTGTGAAAATCACAGTTTATCTCTCTTTCCCCACAATAAAACCAGTATGAACAACCTGAGAACATCTCATCTTTCTGTGTTCACTTAAAATAATAATAGTAATAATAACAGCAAGCATTCACTTAATACTTGTTTTTACCACATCACCTCCTGTAGCTCATTTAATCCTCTCAACATCTTTATGAGGGGGATACTAGTGCTATTCTCAGTTTACACATGAAGAAGCTAAAGCCCAACATATATAAAAAATTCAAAAATATAAACAAATACAAACACACAAACAAAGGAAGCTTTGGGGGTTTTTTTGGTCATTTAAAAAATATGTATAGAAAAAGTGGGACACAGTAGACATTCCACTGCAGCAGCTTTTCAAGTATAGTGTATCACTGCCATCTCTCCAGGCCAGTAGAGCCAGCCCTTACTCATTTTTTAGGAACAACACAATGCCCCATTGTATGAATATACCATCATTTACTGGCTGTATTGATGGGCATTTATGTTGTTTCCATTTTTTGGCCACTGCACATGTTGTAGCAATAAATATCCTGGAATATAAATCCTTCGGTACTAGTGCTTTTATTTCTACGGCATGGAGTCTTCGGACGTTAGTGCTGAATCTGGAGCCCTCCATATGCAATGATAAGCACAGCCATAAGCTAAACCAAAGTATCATGCTCTTGAAATATGTGATCTCTCCTGAAGTCAGAGAGAGAAGATACACCATCTATAGACCCAAGGGGATGGATGGTAGCCGAAGATGACACAGAGCCAAGAGGGGCCTGATCTCGCCCAAGAGGAGGCCAGACAGGGCCCGGCCTCGGCACATGTCACAGTCAATTCGCAGTTTCTTCAGACATCTCCAGAGCGCAGACAGCTCAGCAAGCATGCTGCCCTGACTGCTGAGGTTTCCACTCTGCCTTGGAGTGCTCATTCCAGAGGAAGGAGGAAAGGTTAAACCACTCAGGTCCCCTTTCTGCCTCCTTACATTAGACGCTGCATCAGATCTTACTTTTTCATAGTTGGAACACTGGATAAGGTTAACATCATGGTGGGAAAAAATAGAAGAAAATATAGGAGATAAGTGAGAGAGGACAGAGTGATGGGAGAAAAAAAATAGATATTCTTGACCTGCCTAGTGGAAGGAAGAAACATTTAAATGAATATTTACAATAGACTGATACATAGGAAAACAGAGGTATTTATTTAAGGAGGAAAGCATCTTCAAGTAACAAGAAAATGTTAAAAAGTGAGTACAGTAACTTAAGAGATTTCTTTTTCTCACATAACCAGAACCCCAGAGGTAGGCCGTCACTGGGTCAGCAGCTTAGCAACATCAGGTCCCATGTTTCTGTGCAGTTTTTGGGTCAAATGGGAGATGCGTTAGTAATTTTGCTAGATGTTCCCAAATTCCCCTGCATAGGGGTCATACCACTTTGCATCCTCTAAAATACAACTTCTATCAGAAACAGAAGATAAGTATTTCTAAAAGATAAAGAACTTGCAAAAATTGAGAAGAAAACAGCAGTCTTACAGAAATATATGGGCAGAGTATATGAATGGTTTGCAGGGGGCAAATTCTGAGCACTAAGTACACGATAAGAGACTCAATTTCCTCAGAACAGGAAAAAGGCAAGTTAAAACGATATTGAGGTATCATTTCTCACCTATCAGATTGGCAAAATTGCCAAGTCTGAGAGCAAGAGCTGTTAAAATGCTTCCAGAAAACAGGTTCTCTCCTCAGTTGCTGGTGGAACAGTACAATGCCATGGAAGGGAATTTGGCCTACCTGGCAAAATTATGTATTTTCCTAACCTTTGATACAGCAATCCCACTTCTAGGAATCTGTCTCAAAAAAATAAACTGGTAAGAATGTAAAATAATGTAACACAAGTATATCCATTGTCAATAATTGTAGTAGTAAAACAATTCAGGTGTCTAAGTGAGTGAAGAGTGCATGTCTGAAAGAGTTAGCCAGTCACTGTGGCAGAAGGAAAAGATACTCAGGCTCTTGAATTTACTCCTGGAAGTGACCAGCACTCCAACTCCACTCTAACTTTACTGGACAAAGAAAGTCACACAATCTGAATTCAAAAGGTTAAGGACATATAATCCTCTCTCAGCAAGAAGCACTACAGAGATTGGCACCAATAATCTCTGAACAATAATAGAATTCAGCCCAGAGGCTAGGATGACTAATATTTTTATTTTGAAACCATCCCGTGCATATTGTAGGATCAACAAACAAGGACTTTCATGGATGTTGTTACAAACCAGGATTTTCAGTATAAAAGACAAAAGATACAACTATAAACCTAAGTAAGACTGATATCTTACATTTTAATAGGAAATACCAATATAAACTCATGATTTATCTTTCTAACAAAGATGAAAATATCCTGTCTAATAAAAAGGTACAGAAGCAATGGCAACCTTGGAGCAATGATAGCATCCAGTGCCTAAACTGTGGTTTAAATACCATTTCCTTCTAAAAGGCACCAGGTGTTCCTGACTTAGTTTATGTGTACCCCGACCTGCTCAAACCTGTCTACCCGCAGTACTCTGGGCCTCAGCTGCGGGCCTCGCTTCCTGGCCAGGGCATCCCTGTGTAGACGCCCACCTACCGTTTCTGTGGTTACAAAGATACACTCACTGTTGGTGCTACCACGTCCACCAGAGTGAGGAGAGCCCTTGGCGGCACTGACTGTGGTGTGGTGCCCTGGACTCTAGCAAAGACACACTAGCCTGCACAGGCCTTATCGCCCAGGGACAGCCAGCTGACGGGCAGCACCGACTGACATTAAGAGACAGTGATGATCTATGCACCGCCAGAATTGGACCCATGGACATTATAGCCTCCCCATCGGCTGTTTGGAGGGACCCACTACCTAGATGTGTCAGCACACATTTCAAACAAAGATTAAGAAGTGAGAAGGAGCCTCAATATAAATTGCTTGCCTTTCTTCCTGGTGGACTGTTCAGACTTGCAGCAGTTTCTGATGTGTCCAGTGACACCAGGCAACCATCAGTCTTGTGCTTTGTTCTTGCAAAGCTCAGACTAGCTCAGTAATTATCCCTTTGTGATTACTCCCCTTTTTTCTTGCCTCTCTTCCATTTTTCTAACTCTCTTGCTTTCCTGGGATTGCTCACTCCAGTAAATTGTTAGAGTATAAATGTTTGCATACATTCTATTTTCTACCAAACTCAGGCCAAGAGAGTTGTTACAAGAAGTGGCTCCCAAAAAGCAGCCCCTCAGGACGGGAATTTGGTGTTGGCCTGTCTGCCAGAGCGAAGGCGGTAAGCCTGCCATTGCTCCTGGGTAGTGGACCCCCTGCTAAGTATGATACAATTACTAAAGCTGCACCTGTGGCTGATTGTTGTGAGATGGTGTTTTCAATTATCAGGTGGATGCAGCACTAGATTAATAAAAGGGTGATGAAATTACAAAGACTGTGACATGAGTAACTGATTTTGAGGGCATTGGAAACTTTGAAAAGGGAAACTAATAAGCTCAGGACTTCCTGTGACTTAGGACCCAAAGTTTTGACATAGATAGAGCCAGTTTAGTTACCTAGAACGGTTCCTTGAAATGACAGTGGCATACAGTGAAAAAGGATATGATAGTGGCATACAGTAATGATGTCAGAACTTCCTTGGCAGAATATTAAAGAAATCAATAGATTCATTAAAATACTAATGGTTGAATGGGCTTAAAAGACCCAAGAACCCATCGCCTGACTATGTGCTCCTGGAAACCACAGACAATGGTTCATTCACTAAGACAACAGAGATTTCACTAGTGAGAAGTGCACTGGCCTCTTTGAAAGCCAGGCTGACAATGAGAGGCCACCATGGAACTCGGCTTTCTAATATGTTAGGAATGATGGGTTCTGGAATGGCAAAACCACACAGCAGCACCAGAGGCAAGAGACATGATTACTGTAATTGTCAGGAGGGCCAGAGTGGCATTCGGGGTGCCTTAACCTGCAGGGATTTGTGACATTGGCTAATAGACCATGGTGTTTCTAGTGCTTAGGGAGATGATAAGAGTGTTGCTCAATTTTTATAATGAAAAAAATACTACAGCTTAAGAGCAGAAGTCTGATTTCAGCAGTCATAGTGGGAAGGGCCTGTCCCTTATCCAGTTTCCAAATCTAAGTAAGTTCACAAACCAGTAGGCCACAGAAGAAGAAATTGGAACACCTTGAATAAGGACCCTGTAATGCCATTTCAAGTATATAGAGTAAATCATAGTTCACCAGTTTTTCTCCAAAAGGACCTGTTGCTTTTTGCTAGGGGAAATGTATGCTGGAGGAAAAGTCTGTGGACCTACCCCCTATCTCTCTGTATCCCAATTATAACTCCAGTTAGAGTGCATAAATGGGGTGAATGTCCTTAACAGATCCTCCACATTGGTTCCCTGGCTGATAGAGTAGAAGTCGTTTTGATAGGAAGGTCCATGTGGAAACCATCCCTTATCTTAGTCAAGATAGTAAAACAGAAGCAATATGTCATTTCAAGAGGGATCACAGAGATTAATGCTACCATGGAAGACTTAAAGGATGCAAGGATAGTAGCTCCTATCACATCTCTACTCAATTCACATTTCGAGCCTTTGCAAAAACCAGACACATCATAGAGAATGGTGGTGGGTTACTGTGAGCTTAATCAGGTGGTAGCCCCAGTTGTAGAACAGCTGTTATGCCAGTTGTGGTATCTCTGACACTTGATATGGGGCTGTTGCTATGGTGGATTATTTTTTCTTTCTCCCTAATAATAGGGAGGTCAAAAGCAGTTCTCATTTATGTGGCAAGGAAAGCAACAGACCCTCACTATTGGTCTTCTGTTGAAAGATGTATTGGTGCAAAAGTGGTAGGTGCCATGGGAATCCAGACCACCTGTTTGTGTCACTTACTTGTGCTATCTGGGTCTGGTCAGGCCAAATCCCCAGGTTATCACTTCTATCAGGCAGTGGATTACTGCTATATCCACTCAACTTCATGACTCACTGGACCTGTTCATACTCGGATCATAATGAACATTTCCAATCACTTCTTGTCCTGTGGTCAGGCATTTGGTCTCTGATAGAGCCAAGAATCAAGGGATGGTCTTGCTGCAGAACTCTAGTGCTGCATCTCTCCTACTAAAGTTTGTTAGAAATCCCACAGCATCATTTGCCGTAAAGCCTCTGGTATGATCAGATCTGCTGGGTCTTACAGCATAAGAGTCAGGGAAGCTTGTACTACTGCCTGGATGTGAAGAGAAGCCCTTTTTTGCTCTGAACCCCACTTGAAACTGGCATCCCTCTGAGTCACCCAGTAGGACTTGGGCCTGGCTCTAGAAGCGTTAATACAAGGTTGACTCTAGCCAGCAGTGTACTGCTGCCATGTTACAGCCCCATTTAGAAAGGGCCCCCCAGAAAGTGGAGGAAATCCTCCCAGCAAGCAGAGTTGCCATCAGTACTTGGGCTTAATGTATAGAAATATTGACTCCTTGTCAGTAGCAAATGGCTCAGCTTATTGGTAGTCCATATACCATTCTAGGGTCCTAACCTTTTATTTATTGACATGATATCCTACACTAGAGTGTCACAGATGAAAGAACACAGTTAACTACCAAGCAGGTCTCACACACTGGGCTCAAACCACAGATCACTAATCACTAATCTTCCATGTACCTCATCACCAGGGGCAACCAGCCTGATAAAAGAAAATGGTGGCAAGGTCTGGTGAAGTTTCAGCTAGAAGGCTGGCTCAGGATACACTGCAGGGTTGCAACAGTGAGTGTAGTACATACACTGAATCAAGCCAATACACAGTGCTAAAATGCATGTGTCCAGAAACCAAGTACTGACAATAGCACTGGCCTGCTCACCCTCACTCCCAATAGACATGCAAAATTTGAGCTTCTTGTTCCTGCCACCATAGATTATGTTGGATTAGGGGTCTGGGAACCCAGACGGGGAAGCTTTCACAAAGGTTATGGTAAGGAGTCCACTGGACTGGAACCACACTGGGTGGTGAAGGAGTTAGCTGGTGAATATATTATTTTTCTCACAGACCACTGTTTCCCTGTGGACTGTAGCTTGGTTTGCTAAACCTCTTTAGATTTTTTTAGGAGAGTGAAACTGAACATTACCAGAAACCACTGGACTTGTACCTCCCCTCTCAGGAAAGAAGTGAGGGTGATTTATTCCTTGTAAGATCTGAAACTTGTAAGAGTTATGTGTCTTAGAGGCAGAAGGATTGGGTGTACCAGACCAAGTTAATGTACTAGGGCACGTTTCCTTGGCCCACCTACACAATGGGCTTCGCACACTGCCGTGCTTCCTGGCCAGCACAGCCCTAACAGTAACCTACACCATTGTCTTGGTTGTAAAACTGCCTGTGACCACTGCCCTCAGCACACACTGAGAAGTCCCCGGGCACAGCTGTGACTGACAAGGAGAGACCACCCTGACTACACACTTGACATATGGAGACTCTGCTTCCCCTCCACCTGTGACAGGAGCCAGAAAATACAGCTCGGGGATGTGTCAGGGGTGGGGAGTGGGGGAGTCACAGCATGGGAGAGAGCAAACAGGAAAAACACAGAAACGGACTGTCACTCTTCCTTCCCTCACCAACAACAGGCTGTTGTGAGATACAGCAGTCTCACACCTCCCATCTCAAGAGGTGCTGTCCAGCCAGGCAATTGCTTTTGTTTCCTGTGAAGCTCAGGACACCTCACCTCAGCTTCCTCTCACCCCACTGCCACTGCATCACTTACTTCTGTTCATCCTCCCCATTTCCCTGCACCCTTCCCAGGTAAGTGTGAGCATGTGTGCTTTTCCCTCGGCCTCTGTTTCCTAGTGAGGTGGGGCCTCGGCACAAGGCTTCTTGGAAAAATGGCTGATTGCTGGTCTGAGAAAGAAATACACACAATCAGCCTGGGACATCGTGTTGTCAGAAAGCAAGAAAATTATTAAATACTAAAGGTCTCATGTTAAAAGACACAGGAGCCAATTTGAAGGGGTTGCCATTGGCCAAAGACAGGACAATTTAGGCATCAAAAGGAATATTGACTGGAAATAGATTTAAATAGATCCAGTATTGTTTTTAAACACGAGTTCTTAAGGATACAAAAAAAAAAATCATTGGTAGCTGGTTTGCCAACTCAGTTCTGAAAGCTAATCAAGAAAAAGAATTATGTATCTATTCAGTCTTTTCTGTAAAAATTATATTTCAGGGGCATTGAATAGTTGATGATGGAAAGTTCTTTATGGAAGAATTTCTACCTAATAAATTCAGGAGTGATAGATTCAGAAACTTGCCTGTGATAGTTAATTTTATCAACCTGATCAGGCTTTGCAGTGCCCAGAGACCTGGCTAAACATTATTTCTGGATGTGTCTGTGAATGTGTTTTTGGACGAGATCAACATGTGAGTCAGTAGACCAAGGGAGGAAGGTTGACCTTCCTAGCGTGGGTGGGCGTCATCTAGTCCACTGAGGGCCCTCCTTCAAAAGCAGGGGCAGGAAGAATCTGCTGCTCTTGGGCCTGACTTGTTGAGCTGGGACACTGGTCTCCTCCTGCCGTCAGACTGAGATTTACACCGTCAGCTTCCATGGATCTCAGGCCTTCGGACTCAGACTGAATTACACTGTCAGCTCTCCTGGGTCTCCAGTGGCAGATGGCAGATGATGGGACTTCTCAGTCTCTGTTATCTTGTGAGCCAATTCCTCATAATAAATAAATCTCACAGTGTGTGTGTGTGTGTGTGTGTGTGTGTGTGTGTGTGTGTGTGTAAAGAGAGAGAGAGAGAGGGAGAGAGAGAGAGACCTGTTGGTTCTATTGCTCTGAAGAACCCTGATGCATCCCCATTTTACAAACCTGAATGAAATAAAAGTTTTGACAATGACTATCAGTTGACACTGATATCTAACATGATTAGATAAAAGGCTGATAGGGAAGGCCTATCAGATAAAAGGCCTGATAATGGAGAGATCATCGGGTGGACATGTCTGAACCCAGTGATCATTCTCAACATTGCAGAGAGCTGAGTAAGGCCATGTTCTTGAATGTGGAGACTGAGCCTAATCACCCCTTTATATCTGACTATCAGTTTGCAGGAAAGTTAGGGGATACAGGAACAAGTTAAGCAACAAGGCAATAATGCAATCAGCAAACCCAGAATGTGAGAAATTTTACAACAGGACAAATAACCCAGTTTTTTAACAAACAAATGTGATGTGTGAACTTAGGCTCCTGATTAGAACAAACCACCTGTTAAAAGATATTTTTCAGACAATGGGGAAATTTGAGTGTTGAGGAGGATGGCATTAATGAATTTTTATTAATTTTATTATGTGTAATAAGGCATTGCCACATATTCTAAAAAGTCCTTTGCTATTATACATGCACACGGAACTATTTTTGGGTGAAGTGATATGATTCCTGGGATTTGCTTTAAAATACTCTAGAAAAAAAAGTGGGAAGATAGAGATGACCCAGTAATGGAAAATGGTGGTAATTGCTGAAGGTGGGTGATGGGTACATCATAGCATTCTCCAAACTTGTTTGTGTATTGCTGGTCATTCTGCTTTTTGCCTCTAGATCCATCCTCTGTCTTTGCCTTGCTCTACACCCTCAGAGGCTAATCTTGATTGTTTGAATCACCCAGACTTCTGTGTTGACTGGTTTCTGGGTGCATCCAGCAAAGGGGGGTCACCAGCACCAGATCAGCAATGCAAAGAAAAACCAGTCACAGTATTTATTCCCCTCACTCCCTCTCTGCCTTCCTGAGCTTCTAATGGTAGCTTTGTTCTGCTATAGCAGTGCTATTTTTCTAGCTGCATTAACAGATGAGCACAGAATGGATGGTTTAACAACAGAATCTATTTCCTTACAGTTCTGGAAGCTAGAAATCCAAGGTTAAGGTGTTGGCAGGGCTGGTTTCAGCTGAAGCCACTCTCTTTGGTTTCTGTCTTTGTATAGTTTTCTCTCTGTGCCTCGACCTGTGGTATTGTCTCCCTGTGTCTCCAAATTTCCTCTTCTTATAAGGACACAGGCTATTGGATCGGGGCCCACTGTAATGACCTCATTTTAACCTTTTAACCTCTTTAAAGACCCTGTCTCCAAGTGCAGTCAGGTTCTGAGGTAGTGAGTTTAGGCCCAGTGCAAGGAGCAGCCTAGAGGAGCCAGGACCCTGTCCCCACTGCCACATGAGGGCCACATGCCTTCTCCACACACCTGGGCACTGCCTCGGAGGGGAGCAGGAGGACAGTATGGAAGACCCAGAGGTTTTTTCTTTTATTGCTTGCTTGTTTTACTTAAAGAGTCTAACTGTGACTTCTAAAAATTTGTATCAACTAAGTTTAGGACTGAACTAGAAAATATTTTACCCAGCAGCTAGTGGCCTACAGGGAAATTAGACTAGTTCTGAACAAATCAAGAAATTACATTTTCTTTGCACCCTCAAAAGAAGTGTGGGTAATTTGGGGCCTGGCTACACCTGTGTTAGGCCTGTCGCCTCAAGCACTAGCTAGAAAAAGCTGTTTGAGATGCAGAGGTGTCCTCTAGTGGAGCCCTAAGAACAGCAGAAGCTGTGGAAAGCCTCACTGAAAGATACGGATGGTTCTGCCCTTCTGGGAGCCAGTCATCAGTTCTCACCCAGGACACGTCCAGTCACAGGGCCTGAGAGGAACTTTTCCTTTATCATGTTTCACTAGTTCTCTGCCAGCTGCTGGAGTCCCCAGGAAATGAAGCCAGCAAGCTGCCAGCCAGCTTCATAACTCCCCTCTCCTTTTCTTTATGACTCTCACTCTCCTTGTGTGTTGCTGAGGAAATTGCACGTATTTCCCCTGCTGTGGTGCTAGCCAGCGGAGCAGCTGCTGGGTCCCGTACACCTGCCACCTGAGGCCCCTGGGAGAGGAAATGAGAAGGGCGAGCTCACTGCAAGCGGGAGCAAACCCAGGGTGGGGGACAGAGCCAAGCGCGTGGGGGTGGGGAAAATGCCATCAATTTCGCTGGATCGGGGGCCCTTCCCAGGCTAGGGATCCCAATCCTGGCTCTGCTTATTAGAAACTTGCACCAGAAACACCTTCATTCATCCAGAGCAGTCTGGGGTGAAAGTGCTATTCTGGCTGCGCCGGCAGGGGCCGCGCTCCGGGAAGCGGTGACAGAGCACCGTAGACTGTGTGGCCTATATAACAGAAGTTTATTTCTGAATGCCAGAGGCCAGAAAGGCTGAGACTGGGGTACCAGCAGTATCAGTCTCTGGTGAAAACCCCCCTCTGGGCTGCAACAACCATTTTCTCACTGGGTCTTCAAGTGGCAGAAGGTGGGAGCTCTCTGGGGCCTCTTTTTTTGGGGCATTCATCCCCTGCATGAAAGTGCCCCCAAAACCCCACCTCCTAATATTATCATACTGGGGGGTGGGATTTCAACATATGAATTGTGGAGGGATACAAACATTCTGTCTGAATGGGGGTATGCCAAAGAAATTGTTAAGAGTTACTAACATGATTTCACTCATTCATTCAACCTGCATTTTTTGAGTGCCTGACTTGAGCAGGTTGGTGTTTTAGGTACAAGAGATAGAGTAATGAGTAAGACCACAGGGTGGGTGCAAAATAATAAACAAATACATAGGTACATGTGTATGGACACACATGCATATGTATATACTATGTATGTGCGTGTGTTTATACATATATAAAATACATATATGTGTGCATACAAAACATGTATACCATGAGATTAGGCTGAGGGCTCTGAAGAAAAACGAAACCAGGTTGGGGAGAGAGATCAGGGCCAGGAGCTCTGTTCTGCTGCAGCAGTCGGTGCACTGTTTTCTGTAAGGGACTGAACAGGAAGTACTGCAGGCTTTGCAGGCTGTTTGTCCACTGTCACCCCTACTCTATCCTTATTACCCCACTCGTTGGGGCTTTGGGGAAATTACTTAACTCCTGCATGCCTCCACTTCCAGGTTATAAAATGGGACTCAAAAGAGTCCCTGTTCCAGTGGGTTATTCAAAGTATTGCATGTGAAGTGCTGGGCCCCAAGTAAACACTGAGGTTGCTGCTGCTGTGAACTTACACTTCCTCCAGGTCAGCAGGTGAGCAGGGCTGACAGGTCACCGTCCTGCCCTCGCACCAGGTGCCGGCGGTATGAGCCTCTCTCTGCCTTCCAGTCCTGGCATCAGGAGAGGCCTTACTCAGCCTGACTGCCCCTCAGAGAAG
This sequence comes from Manis javanica, assembly GCF_040802235.1. Taxonomy (NCBI): domain Eukaryota; kingdom Metazoa; phylum Chordata; class Mammalia; order Pholidota; family Manidae; genus Manis; species Manis javanica. Next base: position 55,505,662 of record NC_133166.1, read on the forward strand.
GCAGACACCCACACAGGCACGGTTACATCATCTTGTCGACTCCCTCGCTCAGCTCTACCTGACGGGAAAGGAGACCGAGGGTCCTGGGTGAGGAGAAGCACTTTCCGCACACCATCATGTCTCACAGTCACAGAAGGCTTCCAGCTGTGAACGCAGCAAGCCAAGTGGTCTAGAGATGGAAGAGAAGGGATTTCTCTTCCTTCGCCGCCCCCTGCCAGCCGGCCCTCGGTCCACCCGGAGTCCCCAGGATCTCCCGCGTTGGGCCCGGCTTCCGGGTTCCCTCCTGCAGCTTCTGTGCACCTTCCTCTGCTCCGCAGACTCCATCCAAACCCAGCCCCTCTGGATTCCACAGCCTCCTGGGCCTCCTAACCTGACTAATACATTAATTAGTGAGTAAGGAAAGCTGATGAGGGAGGGAAGAACTCCTAGGGAGCATTTACATTTTAGCAAAGTGGTCATTCCCTTGGTGGCACCAGTGTGGGGTGCTGTCAGGTCCTTGACAGCCCCTTGGAAGGCATTTCATTTTGGTAGCAGAAGAGGATAGGGACATTTTGTCCCATTTTGACAGATGAGAAAACCGAGGCTCAGAGTTTATACATCCAATAATGCTCTCTTATTAGAACATGATGGAATATATGCCACTGAAATAAGGAATATAAATGCTGTTACATACCTCAAGCATTTAGCACAATAAACATTGGTGATCTGCCCCTCCCCCTTTCTAATCCACAGCCTCAAGAGGAGGAGATATTTAGGTAAATTAAGGAAGGACAATTGAAGCAGGACATTAAGGAGGAGGAATTCCAATTGAATATGGAGAAGGAGAAAGCTAAAAAGAAGGTTATTTGCATGGACATAATGCACACTTACCCAGCCACAGTCTAGAATTTGCCAAACCTAACACATTTTCCGTAAATGCATTTACTGGCGTCTAGAGGCCCCACTGAGAAGTCTATTTCTAATCTCCTTTTGAAGACTTATTTAATTCCCAGGGAGCATGGCCCAATGGCAGGATATTTCCAAGAAAAAGGAGGAGAGTTTAATTCTCTATTTGGTTTAATTTTGTTCTGAACACTTGTGAAAGCTCAAATCCAAGGGGAGAAAAAAATACCCTCCTACTTCAGGCAGCACAGCAAGGACATAAAGCAAGAGCAAAAATTTCTCTCTAAAAAAGAGGCAGGCACAAGCTTGCTCATATCTGCACCACTTTACACACTTATAATTTGCTTGAACTTGGAGAGAAAGTGAACTTCCAAGGGTCGATGGCAGGTGGAAAAGATGGAACAGAATGAATGTTTGAGCCCTGTAAAGGTTTGAGAGGTAGTGTACTTTAACAGGAGAGAGAAGCATGGATGGATGGGCGGGTGGATGAGCAGACGGACAGACTTTCTCTCCTGGCCTCACTCAGAGCAGTCTAGCTTTGTCTTTTGTCACCTTGATTCTTGCCTACACCTGTGTTCCTGGGATACTGCCTTCAAGTCAAATATAATTCATTCTCAAAGAGGAATTCTAGGGCCAGCTTCTAAGGCACTAAAATTCACCCCTCTGTGACAGTTGAGTGGGGGCAGCTTCCCAGGCCGGCAACCAGTGTAATTACACACAACCCATACCTGGAAGGGCCAGGCCTGGGGTAATGCTGTTTAGCCACTCTCTTGAAATTCCTGATAATTTCATATTTTAATTTGTATTTTATAAGTGAAGACCAATGGGTTTCCACTTCGATGAGGCTTGGCACCTCAGCTCACACATGGTCCCCCCTTCCACCACATTCCTACCTTCCCAGGACAGGTTCTCATCTGCCTGCACCTTATCCCCGGTACCCCAGTGCTGCATGGCCTCTTTCTCCCCACTGCTGCCCCATCACCTAGGGCAGTGACCAGGTTGTGTACAGGAGGTCCACATTTACACTGATTAGAAGGTATAAAGAACTTGGCACATAAAAGAGTCCCATAAAAGTTCCTGTTTTAGGTTTCCAGGTAAAGACCTACTGGTCTGTGGGCCAGGCTTCCTCACTCCCAATTCTCCCACTTTCAAGTGGCTCTTCCATTTCATCCTAGACCTGGATAAACTTCCTTCCTCCTAACTGTATTTGGATACCGTTGTCTTCTATCATTTGGGTGCTTTGTAATCCAGAGGCCCTCACTGAGTCAAAGGGACATCTATTATTCTCCATTATTCTCCTGTTAATGTATTCAGTACAGAGCTGCATTATCTTCTTCAGAGCCCTTCTCTTCCTCTGTCTTCTGGTTCTAGGCCTTAGTTCCTGACAGCCTCTGTGGCGATATCTTGAAGTTCTTTTCAACTTTGATTCCAAGGGTGGAGCTTGCCAAACCATGTTTGGGCCCCTCCCCCACCCCGCCTGCTTTATTGCCCTTCCTACAACGGAAGCCATGACCCTACCATCAATTCAGCCCTTATTTCTAAGAGTGGGGCCCACAGTTAGTGGTCTAACTAATTGGGCTGTCCAGGCTAGGGGTGTCTTTACTTCACTACCCCTTGAACAAGATCCCTGTTTGTTTTGACCACTGAGCCCATGTTCATGGAGGCATTTCTTCATACTCCACCCCCACACAGGTCAGGCTACCATTCTATCATCATTGGCCCAGAGTCCAGGCATGTGACCTAAACCAAATTAATCAAATAACCATCCCCCGGCCATAGTAATCTTCCAAGTGAGAGGGGTGTGTGATCCACAGACCATTCAGGGGTATTCCCTGGGATTTTACACATGGGCTCCAGGTGAGAGAATCTCTTTTCTTCTTCTGGAGTTGCCAACTGCAGTCATGTGGGTCTAGAGCTTATATGGTTTGGGACCAGTCCTCTCTTCTTTTTCCTCCTTTTTGCTGCTGGAAGGTATGAATGCATTAAGGAAGCAGAGCTTGGAGAGTGGAGGAAAAAAGATAGCAAAAGGATTAGAAAGAAAGGGAGTGGAAGAGAGCCCAAGGTCCTCCAGGATCCAGCACATTTTTGTAACCAGCTACCCTAACCCTCTATCAAGCCTCAGCAACTCTGTCTTTGCCTCTCTTTGTGCCTTTAGGTCCCCAGGTTTTGAGGGCAAATTTTCCCACTGAGGGAATGAGATTAGTCACCCTTGTCCCTACCAGACTCAAGACCACCCCAGAGGTTAATGATCAATGTCTGGACAGTTGTCCTTAGGCAAGGGGCCCAATCCCCTACAACCAGAGAAATGGGAGTCACAGGTGCCTCCAGCACAGCTTAGGGGAAGGAACCCCAGAAGGTTTTGGGGGGCATAGCAGGTATGCTGGAACTGCAGCTATCCAGGCCCACCAGCCATCCAAAAATTGGATTCTTTATAGTTATTGATTGATGTAAATGATATTAATTTAATAATTCATATCAATAATGTTAATTAATAATATTAATGGAAATAATAATACTGAGTTGATTTCTTATAACTAACTCATATAGAGGCCCAAAATCAAATAAATGGAAACTAGACATGAGAGGCAAAAAACAATTTCCTCAAAAAATTTAATTTGTTTTGTTTTCTGTGTCTGATTCTCTCTGGGTTGGCCCTGATTTCCTTAAGTCCTCCAGAACCTCCAGAGTTGGCTTGTGCCTGGAGCCAAGATGTGGGCTGTTTCTCTTCCCCAGGCCCAGGCCTGCCAGGAGCGGAGAGGCTCGCTCACAGCGAGGTCTCCCCAGGACGCTTTAGCCACTGTCAGAGTGTGAAAGATGATCAGCCATTAGATTAATTCCTCATAAAATAGCACTTAGGCCGGAGTAGGTTAGCTAAATATGCGGTCTTAAGAATTATACAGGGCTTCTCTTTGACTCCGACAAAGAGGAGAAAGGCAGGACTACAGAGGTATAACTGTGCGAGACCTGCAGGCTGCTCCCGGGCTGGCGGCCAAGGTACTTGAGGGCAACACCGTGGCAATGAGAGGGCTGAGGTTCTTCCCTCCCCACTGGACCTGCCGCCCACCCTCTAACCCCGAAGGTTCCTTCAGCCGAGGTGGACGTCAGTGCAGTTCTAGAGGTTCCTTCCCTCCTTTGCTAGGGGCAAAACCCAACTTCCAATCTCCATAGACTTTAGGGAAAGATGCCAGAAATGTGCTGTAGGGTGAAAGTGCTTGGACAGAAGTACAGCAATGACAATACACAGATTTTTGTTTTATCAGCAGAAGCCGCATGGTACTCATGGGTCTCCCCGAGGGGCCTCTGTTCCAGCTAGGCTGGTTTCCTCAATAGTCCTTGATCCCAGCTGCCATGCCCCTCCTCAGAACCTTTGCAGCGTCTCCTCTGCCTAGAACACCTTTTCCCTAGATAACAGCATGAGGGATGGCTTGCCCCCTCACTCCCTGTGGGTCTTTACACAAATGTCACCTTCTCCACAATGTGCTCCCTGGTCACCCTATCTGGAGTTTCAGCTACTCTAAACTACTATTTAGATGCTCCTTTCCTGCTTTATTTTTTCCTCCTTATCCTTGATTATTGTTTACACTTGATATACTTTACTAGTTAACTTGTTTGTTTATCTGTTTCCCCTGATGAACGTAAGCTTCATGAAGTCAGGGATTTTTTTCTATTTTATTTACTGCAATATCCCCATCAATAAGAGTAGTGCCTAGAACCTAGTTGGTGCTCAATAAAATATTTGTTGAATTAATGAATACATTTAAATGAGCCCATGTGTGTTTGACCAGTTAGAAACAAGGAAGCCCCTGGTATATTATTACTTTACCTCTCTGAGTCTCAATTTCCTTACCTGTAAATTGGCTATAATATCTATTCTATTGGGTTTCTGGGAAGGGTCAGTGAGATAGCACGTGTAGAGGGCTGAGCACAGTGTCTGACTTAGAGCAGGAAATATATAACCAGAAGCTATTTTGCTATTGGAAAAACAGTAAGTGGTTGAAGCTTGAGAACACAGTGAAAATATCCTGGTAAGAGCACCCACTTCAGAATCAGGCAGTTTGGGGATTAGAATCTCAGCCTCATCACTCAGAAAATGTGAGAACTTTAGCAAATTACTTAGTCTCTCTGAACCACAGTTTCACCATCTATCAAAAGATCTGGACTATAACTCAGAATTATTGTAGAATCTGAATTATTGGGAGGATTTAATTCAGAGCCTCCATGTATTACTGCTCAGGTTGTACACTTGCATACACTGAGGGGGCCACCACTGATACAAGCTACAAAGTAAGTGACAGCCCACAGATTGTGCAGGGCATAAATGTAGTAATACAGTCATGAAATAATGTGTTAAAAGCCCCTGACATCTAGCAAGTGCTGAATAAATGGTGGCCAGAAATCAGCTTTGTTAATCACACCTTTAATTCACAGAAGGACAACTATGTAGCCTTTGGCTGACATAATGGAGTAGGAAGTTGGGGCCATGATAATATATGAAGCAACTTCAGTGATGATGGGGATATGATGTCTTCAGGGAATCTATTTTCATTGTTCTTTTGAACCCAGAGTTCAAGAAGTTGGCCATGGCTCTCTGCTTACTGGACATTTTCTTGGTGAGCAATAGATATCTTGCAGTGCCAGGGTGTGTGTGCTCTTGGAATAATTTGGTCTTAATGAGGTTAAGTTTGATTTAAGTGGAGTGTAATTGCCTTTTCCCATTAAAATAATGTGGTTTTTTTTCTTAAATTAAAACATAATACACAGTGTCCAATTAAACGATTGACCTTTACAAAGGAGCTCTAGATGTCCTGATCTCCAACCTCAGCTCTTGTCGTCCAGCAACCACCCCTTCACCCTGGCAGAGATGGGGGATTTACTTCCTGGTGGGGTAAATTGTAGGCATGGGGCACAGCTAATGGAGGAAGATGCCTGTTAAAGCACAGAACTTACATTCTAAAAGTTGTACCCTCCTACACGGCCTCCACTTGCATCTCATAAAGCTGGCTGCCAGACTTAACCCATCTCACCCTAGGCAGGAGCCTTGAAGGTTCTAATAAGCCCAGAAAAGTAGCTTGATAATATTAACAACCAGGAGTCCCCATTGAAACAGCCAGGTCCTGCCCAGTGTGTCTACAGGAGAGTCCAGCAGCTGACAAGTCACACCAACAAGCAGAGAACTTCCACGCAGCAGTGTAATGCCTCTCTCCTAGATGTCCATCAGACACTAAATGTATGAGGGTGCTGTATCCAAGTTAAATCTTCATCTTCCTTACTAGGAAGTCAACATATGTTCCCTAAATCTGAAAAATCAAGAAAAGCAATATAGACAAGTTCTTTAGAAAAATGGAACTAAATACTAGAAGAAGCACTGAGAAGGGTCCAAGTGGTTGCATCTGGAAATGAGGATAAGAGAAGACACGACTGGATAGTGAGCACACTGTGGCTTCATAGAACTAGTTGACCTTTTAGAGTATGTAATAACTTTGATGAAACTTTAAACTGTTTTAAAAGGTAATAAATATTCATTGGAAAAAGCTTAGAAAATACAGATCAGAAAGAGAATGAAATAAAGCTATTCATAACATATCACCCCAGAAAAGCCCACTGATGATACCCTGCTATGTTAGTTCTGTGTCTTTCTCCTATACACACATACATGCATATTTTCTTAAGTGTGAGATTGTATTGTCGATATCATTTTGCAGTGTGCTTTTTTGCCTTAAAGGTAACTATGGGAGATTTTTTCATATTAACAGTCATCTACTACAGCATTTTAAAAGCTGCCTATTCGGCATCATATGGATATACGTAATTTATTTAATTCAACCCAACATTAACCATTAATTATTCAATCAGCCTAATTCTTCCAGCAAACAAATGCAACTATAGCTTTTTTTTGGAAAGGTAGCAGAAAATAATTTTCTCTACTGTGGGTTCAATTGTTGTCGTCAATAGTTTTTATTTTGCTTTACTAGCAAAGAGTAAGATATTTCACTTGCTTGGAGATTTTTTCCCCTGACAATGCACACTGTTTCTTTTTGAAACTCTCTCTCCCATTAAAATTGTAAATGGAATGCATGTGTGGTAGATGGCTGTGCTTGCCAGCCACTGTCCCTTATTTCATCTTCAAGTAATAGCACCTCGATTTTCCTTGGTTGAATCCCTTTTCCCTCCACCCACAATGCTTACCCCATGTGGTTTGGGTGAAACTGACTCCTCCTTCCAATCCGGAGGTGATCTGAATCTAGTTCATCTTTCTGGCCTTAGTGAATGGTTCAGGGATGGACATGTGCACAGAACTGATTCATTGAGAGTCAATCCCAGAAGACAGCCATTCATCAACCAGGAAGAGAGTCCTTATTAGAAATCAATCTTGCTAGAAACTGCATATTGGACTTTCAGCCTCTATAACTGTGAGAAATAAATTTCTGCTGTTAATAAGCCATCCAGTCTACGGAATTCTGTTATAGCAGTCCAAATAGACTGAGAGTCATCTACCAGCTCTGTGACCCAGGGAAGTTCACTTTGCTTCTCTGCACCTCAGTTCCCTCATCTGTGAAATGGGGATAATGACCTCAGAGGGTAGTTCTGAGGACAAAATGAATTAATATGTAGATAGAACCTGGCAATCAGTAATAGTAACAACTACATTATTTTCTTATGCTCCTGTGCAGTTGTCTCAGCAGGATGGAAGTACAAATGTAAGTATATTAATTTTAACAGAGAATGCCAAGTGTCCTCCAGAAGCTATGCCAACTTATCTTCCCACAGTATACATAGTGACATATATCAGAATTGTGGTCAGGAAGTCGATCCCAGGTGACTCTAAGGCTGTGTTTCTTACCACATTCTGGATTAGTCCAGTTCCCTGAATCTGTCCAAGTCTGCTGGGAATGGTGGGTCCTACTCACAATTAACATGGCTCGCGAATCCTATGAGTAGCTCACATTTCCCAAGCACTTTCCCTTCATGTAGCTCAGGGCCCTGTAGGTTAGACAGGGTATGGCAGATGTTATTCTCTTATGGAAGAAGAAATTGTAACTAAGAGAGGTAAGGAGCTTATGTAAAATCACCCCAGTAGATAAGCATCAGGCAGAGAAGAATTCAGGTCTTCTGAGAACCTAATGCATTTCCTACTGTACCTCACTGCCTCTCAAAAATCCTTATGTTGAAATGAAATATACTCTTAAAATGAAATATATTCACAATGAAGTATACCCTTTTCTCCAAGTTAGTTTTGAAGAACAAGCATTAAGACTGTATCACATACTAAGAGTGCACTTCTTAGAAAAATAAATTTGATTGCAGTCTTCTGATTCAAATAAAATCCACTCTGTTTAAATTTTCAATTATGGTAAGATATAGCTGTAGAGAATGTGCTTTCCATACTAATTTGAGACCTCAGTTGGCAGCTCCTTTTGTACTTCTGTCTTTAAAAATCTGCTTCCCCATCCCCCAGTCTTGTTACCTTCTCTGACTTGCCAAACAAATCTAGTCCAAAAAATAGAACTGATTAAATGCCTAAGGGAAGGAAGTGAAGAGCTCAAAATCAGTAGAGTCTGTTCCCACATGCTCAGGCTAATTTAACTTTTTTCACATGACAAATTAGGAAGGAAAAGAAAAATTTGCATAGAAGAACAATTAAGAATAAACTAAAGGTGTCATTTGTCCCAAATTAGGACAGGATTCCAAACTTTATTTTTACATGGATAGAGTAAGTTTCTGGCAAGTGGGAACTATGGGTGGGGTGCTTATATTCTCCTGTGTTATCCAGCAAGTGGGAGCTTAATCACAAAGTGAGGACCAGCCCACTGTGAGCTGCACCTCGGGCCTTCTCTTCATCAAGCCAGGCTAACTACCATGTTAGGGCATCTGGCTACTTGCTGTCTAGCTTATGGAAAATGTGAAAATGCTCACAGCCTATGAACATGCACTCAAGTCTAATGATAGAGATAGATAGATAGATAGATAGATGATAGATAGATAGATAGATAGATAGATAGATAGATAGATAGATAGATAGATAGATAGGGATAAATGAATGAATGAGCAGGTCCTCAGTAGGGGGATTTATTTGGATATGGAACACGGTGGCTCCCAGACCACCTTCTAGCTCATCCACCCTGGTAATTTCTAGTGACCATCTCCTTTCCCAAAGCTCTAAGAATACTGAAAAGACTGCTCTGCAAGTGTCATTTTTAATGTGCAGGAATTGGTACACTGTAGCCACTTGTTATTCCAGCTGCCAGAGGACATTTCTTTTCCTCTTTGGCAAAGAAAAGATGCCTACATGTAGAGATTCTCAGCTATTGACAGCCTTATATTTTCCAGAGATTTGCCTCTCAAAGTGAGCTTTCCAAGAGCTCAAAGGTCAATTTACCCTAAATAAGAGCTGGTAGCCGCTCTTCCCACCTCCTAGTGGACAGAAAAAGAAAATATACAGAATGGGGTCTGAAGTTGCTGAGCATCTTGTTGTAGTATCAATTATAATTTTTAATAATAATAGAAATTGACTCTGGTTAATTTAATTAAAATGAGATTACAGTCATTTATTGAAAGGTTTTATGACAGCACAGAGAATCCTAGGAAAAACTAAACTTAACTTCATCAAAAGTAGGAACCTCAGTAGCTCTAGGAATCTGGGTAGCAGTAGCTACTAGTGAATGGACAGTCACATCAAAGAATTGCCTTTGAGAAAATGTTCAAATTATTTTCTCATCAGATTGCTAAACCTGATTTCAAACTGCTGGGGAAAAACATCTAATTAGCTCAACTTGACCTAGGCAGAGGATGCAGGACACAGCAGATAAGCCTGTATACAGTAGCACAGGAGTTATTCCCCAAATGCCAGCTGCTATTATATTTGAAAGGCCATCAACATGTGGGGAAACAAAAGGAACAGATACTCATTATGCTTTAGTTTCTGTCTGTAACCCAAAGAAAAGTGCAAGCCTTCCCAGGTGAAACTGTGCCCTTCCAAAGCTTTCAGGTCCAACACATTAAACAGCCAGTATTCTATTTTCAGAAACTAAAGATTATACATAGGAACAAACTTACCCCATCTCTACCTCACACGTCAAGGACAAGATCCCCTAAACCTTGAAAGCAGATAAGGGGTAGAAAGAATGTACAAGTGAACAGCCAAGCACAGTGTAAGAAGAGCCATGATAGGGAGCGCAGGGTATTATGGGAGCACATAGCAGGGGCACCTCGCCTGACCTTGACTCAGCAAGGGTCAAGGAGGAGTCAAGGTGGGTGAGAAGTCGGCAGTCTATAAAAAAGAGTGGGATGTCTGAAAGCAGGAAGAAAAGTATATGATACCTAGAAGGGGATGCTGGAAGCGGTTCATTTGGCTAGGAGCATAGGGGTTTGGAGTAGGTCAGACAGTCGGCCCCAGTTCCTCACCACTCTGCAGGCTCAGCCTTGCCATGGCAGGGTGAAGAGTGCTTCTTTCTGCACTGGCTTTCACTTGACCATGAAATTTTTTAGACATGTCAATCTTAAGAGGCATCTTTAGAGACTAGGTCTCAGGCACTGGATGTTACATTCACATCCCTGTGTTTCTGTGTGGGGAAAATGGAGGTTTCTATGGCCAGGATCCTCACGTGAACCTAAACTATATGATGATGTAATTGGCTACTACTGCTCCCACACCCTAGGCAATGAACTATTATTGTCTGAGTCACTACATAAAGAGCTCTGCCCAGTGCTCTGCAGAGCGGCAAGGAGAGGTGGATTAGGGACCTGTAGACTGCCAGCGCGGGCGTGTTCCTATCACAGGCAGAATAAAGCTGGGTGATAAACACTTTTACCCCAAGAACGTTCCATTGTCATTCCTCCTCCATCTCACTGAATACACAGTGAACTTGCCTGGAGCCAAAACCCTCAGGCAAGATATTGCGCCATTGCTATAGGAAAAGCAAGCCCCAACTTGCCTGCCCCAGGAGGGTGAAAGACATGAAACAGAGCCTTCACACCAGTCCACAGAACTGCATCTATGTGTAGAGCTACTCAGCTGAGCCCAGTCTAGACCACCCAACCCCAGCTGCCACAGCCTGAGGCAGAATTGCTACAGCTGACCTTCACATCATGAGAACAAACAATTGCTGGTTTAAAACTACTGAGTTTGGGGGTGGTTTGTTATGCTGCATTATTGAGACAAGGGCTGAGGGATATAGTGAACAGTGAGAAGCCTGAGAAGGGACTGGAAAGGAAACCAGAGACCTAATCATGAAAGGCCCTGTAAGCCTATTAAGTTGAACTTTATCTTAAGGGCACTGGAGTCTTTTGAAATGTTTTAAGTAGGGAAGTTACACTATCAAAATTCCTTTTTAAAAATCTCATCCTAGAGTGTCTGTAAGGTGGGCAGGTTTGGGGGAATAGGGAGAAGCCAGGAGAAATTACCTAAAGTTCTCAAACTAACAGTTTTCCAAAATGTTTGTACCATTTTACACACTTACCCGGAATGGATGAGAGTACCACTTTTCCAAAATTATATCAACACTTGGTACTGTCAAACTTTTAAATTTTAGCCACAGTGGTAGTGGACTATTCTTATTATGGTTTTATTTTTGTTGGTCACTAAGAAGGTTGAGACTTTTTTCATGTGTTTATTGATTATTTATAAGTGACTGTTCAAGTGTTTCGGCCATTATTTATAGCTGATTGTCTTATTATTATTGAGTTGTAGTTCTTTATATTTTCTGAATTCATCTGATATATATATATATAAGCAATACTTTCTTCCAGTGTATGTATTGCCTCTTGACTGTTTAAATGTATCTTTAATAAGTGAAAGTTTTAAGTTTTATAAGATCCAATTGAAGTTTTCTTTTATGGCTAGTGCTTTCTGTGTCTTTTTTAAGATCTTTGCTTATCTCAAATTAGGAATGATATTCTGCTGTGTTTCTTCCAGAAGCTTTATAGTTTTCACTTTTCAATTTAGGCCTATGATCTACAGTGAACTAATTTTGGGGTATGACGTAAGGTGAATTAAGATTCATTTTTTTCTGCCATATGGATACCCAGCTATTCTGGCACCTTAAAAAAAGATTTTCCTTTCCCCATTGAATTGCCTTAGCTCTGGTATAAAAACTTAATTGACCATATGTGTGGATCTATTTCTGGATTCTCTGTTTCACTATTGATCTATTTGTCTATTCTTATACCAATACTATATTGTCTTGATTACTATAGCTTTAGAGTAAGATTTGAAATCAGGTGGCATAAGTCATCTAACTATGTACTGTCTCAAGATTACTTGACCATTCTAGCACCTTTGCATTTCCATATAAATTTTGGAATCAGCATGTCCATTTCTACCAAAAATAGAAATAAAAAAACTGCTGGAATGGTAATTGTGATGTTTCCATAGATTACTCTGGGGAGAACTGACATCTCAATAATGTTGAATCTTCCCATCATTGAGCATGAAATGTTTATATATTTAGATCTTTACTGTTTTTCATCAGTGTTTTGTAGTTTTCGCACAGAGGTCTTACATCTTTCATTAACTTTGTAAGTATTTTATTTTGGGGATGCTGTGGTGATACTGAGTTTTTCATTTTATTTTCCAACTGTGTTGCTCTTTTATATACATGCAGTTGTTTTTTGTATATTGAGCTAGTATCTTGCAATCTTTCATAACAGGGACGTACTCTACTTTGTAATGATATATTATGTTCTTTCGAAATAGTCTGTTTCTTTTTTGTTAAGAATTTGCATATAAGCACTAGATTGATACCCATCTGTGATTCCTTCCTTGCAATGCTTTGTAATGTCCTTAATTCCTTGTTAGAGTTACGCATGATTCATGAGTCAGGAAGTGTCACCTCCTTCACTATTTTCTGAAACGGTTTGTGTAATGTTGTTATTTTTTCTTCCTTAAATGTTTAATAGAATTCACCAGGGAAGTCATGTGGGCCTGGAGTTTCCTGTGGCAAGGTTTTAATTACTAATTTAATTTCTTTAGCAGATATAGAGTTATTTATATCTTATTTTGTGAGTTTTGTAATTTGCATCTTTTAAAGGATTTGTTACTTTTATCTAATTAACTTTCTAATTGATTGATATGATGTTATTAGATAAAGTCTTTTATTTGTTTTTTAATTATTACAGAATCCATAGCAGTGTCCCATCTTTCATTCCTGATATTGGTAACTGTGTTCTCTCTCTTTTTTTTTCTTGATTAGTATAGCTTGAGGTCTATCCATTTTATTACTCTCTTCAAAGAACACTTTTGGTTTTTTTAAATTTTTCTATTGTTTGTTTACTTTTAATTTTACTGATTTACACTATTTGTTATTTCCTTATATTTTCTATGGGTATAATTTGCTCTTTTTAGTTCTTAAGTAAGGCTTAGAAAATTGATTGTAACCCTTCTTCTTTCCTGATACAGGCATTTAAGACCATACATTTTACTCTACTTCATTAGCACAGTCTCACAAATTTATATATGTTGTTGTTTTATTATCAGGTCAAAACATTCTCATTTTTCTAGTGATGTCTTATTCATGGGTTATTTAGAAGTATGTGGTTTAATTTTTGCTATAAATCTTTTTGTTCTTGAGTTTTATTTTAATTTTGTTATTGTCAAAAAAATACATTCTTTATGACTGCAGTCCTTTGAAACTTACTGAGATGTGTTTTATGACCTGTTTTGGTCTGTTCAGTACAAAATAGTTTATGGTCTATTTTGGTGAATGTTCCAAGTACATTTGTAAATAATACATATGCTGCAATTGTTGAATAGTGTTTGCTAAAACATCAGTTATGTTCATTGATAATCTTCTATATCTTTTCTGATTTTTTGCTTTTGTGTTCTATCAATTCTTGAGAGCTGGCAAACCTCTCCAACTCTTATTAAGGATTTATCTATTTCTCATTTCAATTCTATAAATTTTGTATTCATGTATTTTAAAGCTTGTTGTTAGGTGTATATACATTCAGAAATTGTATGTCTTCTTAATGGACTGATTCTTTTCTCATTATGTAATGTCCCTCCTTATCCCTTGTAATTATCCTTGACTTGATCTGATATTAATATAGCCATGTTTTACAATAATCACTACATGGCTATCTTTTTCTATTCTTTTTACTTTTAACTTGTATGTGTCTTCATATTTAAAGTGTTTCTTTTAGAAAGAGCATATAATTGGGTCTCATTTTTTTAATCCTTAAAAAGTATTTTAAATCCAGTATTTAAAGCAGTATTACTTCTTTTATTAGTATTACTTCTTTCATTAGACTGTCTAGTCTATTTAGATATGATGCAATTAATAGTTTGGTTGGGTTTAATTCTGCTATTTCACTCTTTGTTCTTTGTCCCATTCATGCTTTGTTTCATATTTCTCTCTTTTCCTTACTTCTTTTGGATTAAATAACTGTTTTCTAGCCTTCTACTTTATCTTCTCTATTTGCTTTCTAGTTATGCCTCTTTGCTTTAATTTTTAGTGGTTGCTCTGGGGATTAAAATGAGCTTACTTTAGTTATCACAGTCTACTTTGAATCAACTTTGTATCACTTCATATATAATATAACCACCTTACACACTATATTTTCATTTGCTCCTTTTCACCTTTTGTGCTATTATTGCCATATGTTTTGCTTCTATATACATTATAGCCTGACAATACTTCCCTAGTATTTTTGGTTTAAGCAGTCAAATGTCTTTTAAAGAAACTAAAGAATGAGAAGAATATTTATACCGTGCATATTGTCTATCTCTAATACTCTTCTTCATATTAGATCTGATATTATATGGAGTCATTTTCTTTCTGTCTGGAGAACTTCCGTTAACATTTCTTATGCATGTATACTGGTGTTACTGCAACTTCTGCTTACCTAAAAATGTCTTTATTTTACCTTTGTTTTTAGTAAAGCTTTTTTGCTGGATATGGAATTTTAGGTTGGCTGGGGATCTTTTGCTGTTTTTGTTTGTTTTTTATTTCAACATTTCAAATATGTTATCCCATTATCTTCTGATTGGCTTTATGTCTGATGAGAAATCAGGAGTATTTCTTATCATTATTCCTTTGTATGTAACCTATCTTTTTTCCTCTGGCTGCTTTAAAATGTTCTGTTTTTCAGTCACTTAAGTACGATTTCCCTAGGTGTGGTTTTCTTTGTACTTACCTTGAATAAGTTTTGTTGAATTTATTAGACCTGTATGTAGATATTTTTTTCAGCTGATTTGGGGAAATATTGGATATTTCTTCCATTTTTTTTTCTTGCCTCAGTTTTTCCTCTCTTCTCCTTACACATGTGTTATACAGCTTCATGTTTTCCCATCATCCTTCATTCTGAAGGAGACCTGAATGTAGACTTCTGAGGCACCTTCTCTGTTCAGTTCTTTCTTCTTTGATACGCTACCCCATAAGTTGCAGCCATCAGCAGCCTGAGCTCTGAATGCTGTTTACTCCACCCAGTGCAATCACTGCTGTCTTTTGGGATCCACTTGCTTGTGCTGCCATTTGGAAGGTGTGCCCTGGCAGAAAGCTAGACTGAATGTGGGGCTCACCCTATGTTTCCTTTGTTCAGGGTTCCCTGCCATGCTTTTTGGAAATCTTTACAAGCATTGAGTAAAGCTCTTGGCACATATTAGGTGCTTAGTAAGATGTTTTTTAAGGAGGAAGGCATAATTAACTTGGCTCACTTAAGTCTTACTTACCCAGGTGGTTATTCAAGTGGCCTATCCAGAGAGTCCATTTCCATCTCTCCACCTTCTCCCAGTTCCCCTCAGGGGTAATCAACTTTCTCTTCACAAGCTGGCAAGCAATTTTTTGTGCATTTGTGTTACTCAGTTTGTAAAGCTTCGAGCATTTGGAGAATGATCAGAATTATATTCATCCACGGTTATTATGCACTATTCTCTGGGGCATTTGGTATACTTTTTTTTTCCAAATCAGCTAAATGGTCTCTGGAAGAATTACTGGTGGGGAGGGGAGGCTGTGAACAACCTAACATAAGTCATCATCCAGAATGTATCCTTGAAGTCTTGTACGTGGTTTCTCATCTTTCCAAGAAAAGAGCTTCTGAGGTTGTTCAAAGAGGGTTGCTGAAGGGAAGGAGAGGGCAGCTCCAGGGGTCTCCTGGGAGGGAAAGACCAGGTGGAGGAGGCTCTGGGCAGAAGAAATCCTCCAAAAATGCTTCCCAGCTCCTTTCATTTCCCTCAAACACCCAGCTCTGCCTCATCTTCCTGGGACCCATTTCCTGGATCAATGAATCAAATGAAATACAGGTCATTTTATTTTGTTTTCATTTTGACTGGGAAGATCAGGCCTCTAAAGGAAGGATTATTTCAAGACTACTTTGAGGATTACATTCAGATTTTTCAGTTTGCTATTATCTGTTATTTTGCCCCCACAATACACACACTATGTGATCTATGCCCTCTTGTCTTCTATGAAAGACATTTCCTTTGGCTTTGTGGCCTGATGACCCCTTTCTTGCCTTAGAGACCCTCAGGGGGTGATTTGAGTTTGGAACTCCTATAGTTTGACCTGTGGAACCAGCCCTCCTACTAAGATTTTCGGTTCACCAACAAACACTTTCCCCATGCCTGCATTTGGTTCAAGGCACAAGACAAACAAGGGATTGAAGAGACTAAATGTGTGAGAGTTTTAATTTTCCTCTGGGGGGAAAAAAAACAAGTTATGATTTTCTTCCAAGCAAATAAACTGTTTGCCATATGACTCTACAAGAAAATGGTTTTCCTGTTATTCTGCACGTTCCATGCATGATTCCAGTGGGGGGAATCTTAGGAAGCAGCATATTTTCTCATGTTCCAGGGAAAATGTGTTCTCCAACTCATTGTCTCTGTGCTCAAGTGATTGGGTTTGAGGCACCCACTCCATCGCTGCTTCTGAAAAGGAGCCAGAGAACGGGGAAGTGCAGGGTTTGCCTTTTCTAAGCTCTGAGGGCTGCTGGGTGGGGGCCTGTGCACTCTGCAGAAAGATGATCCAGAAATAGCTTCTGCAATTCCATCTTCTGGACTGGGTTTCTGGGGCACGTGTAGCCCCCACTCTCAGGCCTTGGCTGGCCCTTCACATCCTTGCATGAACATCAAAGATTCTGGTGCCTTTCCTTAATCCCCTACCTCAATACCTTCAATAGTTCACCTGTTGCTTTTATGATAAAGTCCGTACTTCTTAGAGTTTCTCACAAGGTCAGTTGTCAATATGTACTGAGACTTCTACTGCATCTTTATGATCTCTCATTGCTCCCTCTACAATCTGCCCTCCACTCCCCTCTCTGGCCACCACCACTTTCTCACCAAACAGAAATGTTTGCAGCCCCTTCCAGCTCAGGATGTCACTTCTGGGAATGGGGACAGTACACACATCCTGCACCTTGCTGACTCCTGTTCATACTTCAAATCTCAGCACAGGATTGCTTTGTCCAGGGAGCCTTCCCTCAAGGCTGGCCTGGCTGGCCTTCCTACTTGCCACCTTAGTTCACTAGGCTTACCACATCAAAGTTATTCATTAGCAAGCATTTACTGAGCATGTTCACATAGCAGCCATGTGCTAGATCCTGGGGATACAGTGGAAGGAAATGGTAATAAACAGGCAAAATAAGGAAATAAATGAGGAAATAGTATTTGTAATAAGTACTTGGAAAGAAGATATAGAAATGGAAAATCAGAAGTGAAGACTACCTTATGCTACTTTAACTTCCTCTTTACCTCTGTATCTCTATGAGACAGCAATTTCCTTGAGTGCAGAGATTTGTATTAATCACTTCTTTGTTTCTAATGCCCAATATAGGATATGGCATACAAAAGGCACTTAATAAGAATTTGTGGTATGAGCCATAATCATTTTCTGTTCTATTTCTGGGAATATTTTCAACTCTGATGGAAAATGGAAATTCCAAATCTATTTCCAGGGGGGGTAAACTGGGTAATTAAAGCAACAAAGAACAATGACAATGGCTCTTTTGGGAATCAACCTCCTTCCCTCATCTAACATGCACCTATCATTATCGGTATGATGGTATAGTGGTTTCAAAAAATATCCTCAAATTCTTTGTCAATGATCTTTCAAAAGATGTAGCCAGATTCTCTTCCCCTTGAGTATGGGCTGGTCTTAGTGACAAGTTTCAAGTTAACAGGGTATTGCAGAAATCATGTGTTCATTTTGAGGTGAGGCCATGAGAGATAAAGATACTACAGCTTCCTCCTCTCTCTCTCCCCCACCTTGCTCCCACCTGAGAGGACAGCTGTCATGCTTTAAGGCACTCCAGAAGCTTGTGGGGAGACCCACATGGTGAGGACTCAAGCTTCCTGCCAACAGCCAAATGAGTGACTGTCTTGGGAATAGATCCATTTTTCCCAGTCAAACCTTCAGATGACTGTAGTTCTGGCCACAACCTTGGCTGCAACCTTATGCGAGACCCTGAGCCACCACCATTTAGCTAAGCTGCTCCCAGGTCCCTGACCCCAAGAAACCTACAAACAATAAATTGTTTATTTTAAGCCACTAAATTTTGGGGTAGTGAATTATGCAGCAGTAGATAATTAATATACTTTGCACACTTGAATTTATGTAGTAAGACAAGGGAGTTAGCAGGGCCTCCTCAGAGAGGAAAGGTTCTTCCATACTAGAAGGAAAGGAGGGTTTGTCAACAAAATCAGAATGGTAGTTACTTTCTAATGCCTGGGAGACCGAGACAGTTGGGATTCTGGATTTTCAGCCTTCTCCAGAGCATTTCCTTATAACCCCAAATGAGATGGAGACACCGTGTAAGCATGTAATTCGTCAACCATGCTTCTTGAAAACTTTCTATGTGCTTAGCACTGTTCTAAAGAGTTTTGCATGTATTAGTTTATTTAAGCCTCACAACAACCCTGTCAGGTCCTATTATTCTCCCTGAATTACAAATGGGGAAACTGAGGCACTGAGCTGTTAACTAACTTGCCAAACAGGTTTTTAATATTGGAAGAATGCCCTAACATAAATGAAGGCATTTTAGCGGACACTTCATGTAATCCACAAAAAACCTGCAAGGAATAGATCAAAGCCCTGTCTCTTAATGGTAACAACATTGAGGGCCATGGCATTTGAATGACTTGCCCTGGCCACACAGGAAGCGGCAGGCATGTGCCCTCCAAAGCCCTCTTTCCAAGGCACCCAACTGCTTCTGTGCCTGCCACCCTCTACCGGCTCTCAGCTCTCAGATGTGTGTTTGGCAAATCCAGAAAAATCACCCAGGTGCTGGCTGGCTGCCTAAATAGGGAATGAGGTGGCAGCCTTGAATTCACACATTCCCAAGCCCCTCCAGGCAGCTGTTACCTGCACCCAAGTTTATGCCAATGCACTTTACCACAAGCCTTGGGTAAGCGAGGAGTGAGCAAAGCAGGCAGTGGGGAAGCAGGATAAATGGGATGGAAAAAACCCCAGCTGCTCCGTCTTCAAGGCAGAAGTTCCCTAAACCCAGAGGCACCTGTCCTTGTGATATCCCTGAGGCTGAACCTGCCACTGGGCTTGACTTGGCTCCCTGGGATGCAGCAGAAAGTCAGAAGAGATGGGGAGAAAGCTCTCTCCTGTCTGTCAGGAGAGGAAAGAGTCCCATCTATGAATTCAGACAGCTAGCCTCAGGACAAATCGTGAAATGAGGGAAATTGGTACTGTGTACCTATCTCCTTGCCTGTCTCTGCCTGTGTAGGTGGGAACCTTCCTTCCTGTACATAGCATGCACACATCCATCTTAGCTCCTCCTCGGGCCCTTCTGCCCCTTCATCCCAGTGTCTGACATATCCCCTTGCCTTAACATAGAAGTCACAATGGCTTCCTTGTGAGCTAAAATCTGTTAGTTCTCCTTGCATTTCTCTAAGGATATGGTTTAGGACTTCCTCTTGACACTTGGGATGATTGAGTTTCGCCGTAATACCAGGGCAAGAAGAGAGCTATGTGGTTCATCTTGAGGGCTTAAAGATGACCAGGAGAATGAGTTGGAAATACAGACTCCTGTTTCACACCAGCAATTCCAATTCCCTCAGTGTTCCAGTGAATCTGCATGTGTAAGCCATGTGCTGACTACACTCATAGAAGCTGAAAGAAAATTGCCATTTAGAATGGATCCATTAGCCCTGGATTAACAAAAGCTCTGGGCAGTCAAGAAAAGCAGCCCAGTCAGGGGGCTCAATTCATGCTTATCACACCTTGAAGAATTATTAAGACTGGTTACCTCTAACCAGTCAAACATAAAATTTTGTTTTCCATTGCAAAGATGAAGAAGTTCTAAAAAGAGAGATGAAGGTAAAACTTGTCCACAAAATCAAAAGAACAGTTGCATTTTCATCCTTACCGAGAGCTGGCTTTTCTCTGGGGTCCTTCAATCCCTTCCAAGAGCTGTTTTTGTCTATTTCTTGTTTATATCTGTAGTAGACGGAACTTTGGTACCTGTGAATTTTTCTTCTGGCATTATACCCATGAATATGTTATGTTAAATGGGAAAATGGACTTCGCAGTTATATTTAAGGTGACTAATCAGTTGACTTGAAAATAGGAAGGTTACCCAGGGTTGACTTGGTGGGCTCAGTACACTCACATGAGACCTTCAAAGTAGAAAAGGGAGGCAGAAGTCAGAGAATATTTGTTGCTTGGAGATGGAAGGGCTGCGTGAGGATGAGTGCCCTTAAGATGCTGAGAGAAAGATCCCCCCACTGGCATCCAGCCAGCAGCTGGCATCTCAGTCTTTCAAACTCAAGGACTCTGCCAACTCCCTGAATAAGTTTGCAAGTAGAATCTTCCCCAGAGCCTTCAGATAAGAGCCCTGGTGGCTAACACCTTGATTTCAACCTTGAGGCCCACTGAGCAGAGCCCAGGACAACCTGCCTGGACTCTTGACCTATGGAATTGTGAGAGGGTAAGTGGATTTTGTTTGAACCTGTTAAGTGTTTGTTACATAGCACTAGAAAACTAACCATATCTAAGTGCTTTCGAGTTTTGAGTGTTTTGGTCTGGATTTTTGGTTAGGTTTGGATTTTGGTATTCTGTCTTGAATTCACTGCTGATTGGCTCCTCACATAGAAGCTCCCTGCCCTTTTTGAAATCCACATCAAATTCCACTTCCTGCAGGAAGCTTCCCCCAAATGAGTCATCTTTTCTCATTAGCAGTGATAATCTTTGCTGAAAAAGTCCTTATTTTATTGGTGAGTGAAAGGTAGGAATGTGGTAGAGATCATAAAGGATGGGGATATGTATGGGGATAAATGTTTGGGAGCCAAACAGAAAGATAGGTTCATTAATTCATTAATTCAAGAAATAGTGACTGAGCATCCAGTATGTTCCAGGCAGTCTTTTAGGAGCCAAAAATACATTGGTGAGTAAGACAAGGTCCCTGCCTGGTGAACTCTACATTCTAAAGCAGGAAGAAGATAATACATAAATCAATTAAGTAAAGAAAATATTTCAGACAGTAGTAAATCTAGGGTAGAAAACCTCCAGTATATATGGCTTCCAGTGGAAGTTGTGTTAGAGAGGATGCCTGTCAAAGTCCTCCCTGAGGATGTAACTGTTGATGTGAGACTTGAATGATGAGAAAGGAAATGTGTCCCAGCAGGGGAACAGCAATTGCAAAGCTCTGAGGCTAGAAAGAGCTTGACTTGTTCACTGAACAGGGGAGGAAAGGACAGTTTGACAAAGACTCAACGAACAAGGGGGAAGCATAGTTGAGATCAGACTGGCAGGCAGAGGACAAATCAACTAGGACCTTGTTTGGATTGTATTATCTGTGCACTGGGAAGCCAGTGGGTGTAGTTATTACAACTGTTTCCAGAACAATCTCCCTGCATTCAGTCTCTTCCTTACCAATCCCCCACTATTCTACTGCACCAGAGTGACCCTTGTCAATGGAACACCAGGCCATGTCACTTTAACTCTAAGAACTACCAGTTACTCCCACAGCCCGCATGGTGGAGTCCAGTCTCACGATGAGGACTCTGCCGAGCTCTCCAGGCTTGTCCCTGGGCCTCTTTCATCTCAGCTCCATGGTCAGAGTACACTCAGCTGTGTTCCTGTTCCTGTGTACCCCCTACTTTTCTTTCCTTGGTAGAGCAACATCAAAGATCACAGCACGAAAAAACTTCCAGCCTTGCAGGAAGTTTAGCCTAGGGACTGTAGATAGAGGCGAGGGTCAGGTCAGGGGACCAGCAAGGACGGTGAAGAATCACCTGGGGACCAGCAACAGAGGGGCTGCCCTGTGATGGGGGTGGGGTGGGGGTGCAGCTGCTATCAGAGGACTATGGTAGGCATAGAAGGAGCAGGTGAGGATGAGAATATATAGTCTAACAGCTCTAACCTTCCACTGGCTGCATACAAAACAGAAAGCCAGGGGGAAAGACCACTTGGGGACACAGACATAGTGGTCAGCCTTACAGGTCACAGAGAAAAGAGAGAATGGGTCAGAGAGGGGAGAGCACGCAGGCTTGCTGCTGTCACTACCTGGAATGAATTCCCCCTGTTTTTTACCTGGCAAACTAGTAATATCTTCATAACTGCCTTCCACAATCTACCTGGGTAGAGGGAATAAATGAATTTAAGTATTCTACTGAAATTGTTGTACTGTCCAGGAAGTAGAGAAAGTGTTTATATTCATCTGTTTTAAGTCAAGCACGTATGGTATAATCTCTAGAGTAACCACTAAAAAAAAAGTGCTAAAAGAATGTAACATCTGAAAAGAATGTAAGGAGTAGAAATTGAATGCTAAAGAAAAAACACTCGAGTAATCCAAAAGAAGGCAACAAAGAAGTAGAACAAGTTAAAAAAGAATAAGATGTAGATTTGAAACAAATAAATAGTAATTTCAATATTAAATGTAGAGGGACTAAATGCTTGAATTAAAATTTAAAGATGGTGAGACAATTTAAAAAACTCAATTATATACTTCTCAAAAGAAACACACCTTAAATATAAGGACATCAAAATGTTGACTGTAAAAGAATGGAAAAAATCATAGCATATAGCATACAAACATCAAGGAAAACAAAGATAGATATATCAGATGATGAAATATTACTAAGTATATTAAACATTACAAAGAAAGGATGTTTCATAATGATAAAAGAGACATCCACTAGGACTAACTGAACAACTAACTGTTCAGCAGTTAATAGTTACTAATGCTTGATATCCATGAGAAAACATCAGACAAACCCAGACTGAGAAACATTCTACAAAATAACTTCAAAAGTGTCCAGGTCACACAAGACAAAGAAAGACAGAGGAACTTTCACAGATTGGAGGGGATGAAGGAGACCTGACAATGTAAGGCGATGTAGGGATCCTCGAAGGTAGCGATCCGAACCCCAGAAAAGATAGTAGAGGACCTTCAGTAAAATGAGACTGAGGTCTGCAGATTAGGTCCTAGCACGGTGGTACTATGAATTTTCTGGCTTCAGTAACTGTACCATGGTTATATAATGCTACTGTTAGGGAAAGCTGGGTGAAGGAGATACTCTTATGTTGACAAGTCTAATGGTTTTACAAATCTAGAATTATTTCAAATTAAAAAGTTTAAAACCATGAACAATTTTTGTTTATCAAAAGATTCCATAAGAATGTAGAAAGGCAAGCCACAGAACAGAAGATATTTACAACACATATACCCAACAAAGAATGTGTTTCCATAATATATAAACAAGTCTTGCAAATTAATAAGAAATATATATAACACTCAATAGAAAAAGGACAAAAATTGTTCAAGGCACTTTGCAGAGATATCTGAATAGCCAGTAGACATAAAAAGATACACAATTTCATTAGTCGTTGCGAACATGCAAAATAATACCATGATGGGATGTCACTAGACATTTAACAGAATTACTATAATTAAAAGGCCAATAATACCAAGCACTAACAAGGGCTTGAATTAACACTGGACTTCCACACCCTCCTGTGGGAGTGTAAATTGGGACAGTATACCAAAGGTGAACATACGAATACCCAGTTTCCCAGCAATTTTGCCTCTAGGTATATATAACTTTAAAAAAAAGTGTTTGTGTATATATATATATATACATATGTGTGTGTATGTGTGTGTGTGTGTGTATTCACCCAATGACAGGCACAAAAATGAGATAGAAGTATTATTTGTAATAGCCCCAAGTGGGTAAAAACCAAATGTCCATCAACATGAATTGTGGTATAATCTTACAATGGAATAGTATGCAGCAGTAAAAATGAAGAAATTACCACTGTACATGACAACACAATTGAATCATATAAACATAATATTGAGCAAGAAGAGGCAAAACACATCTGTGATGACGAATAGTGGTTGCCTTTGGGGAGGAACAGGTAGTGACAAGAGAAGAGGAGATGGTGACTGGGAGGGGTGTGAGAGGGCAGTGGTTAAATTGGTATTATGTTCTCTTTGTGAAATGCATTGAGCTGTATATTTATGTGTATATATGTTATCCTCACAAAAATGTTTAATTCTTAAAATCTTTTGGATGACCAACAGAGAAAAAAAAGAAACATTTTCATGAAAATATTATAAATCCCTTTGTTTTAAAGAAAACCTAATTGTTCTGCTTAAAACACCTCACTGTGTGGGTGAAGAAAAGCTTCTGGGACAGCCCTTTCACATGTAGGAAGGGCATAAAATCCAAGACTTCTATGCTGGAACAGTATCAGTAACATAAACAAATACTACAAGCAAGCAGGCAGAAAATCAGAGAAGAAACTAACCATACACATCTGGAGAACCAAAAACAAACAAAAAAATTAGCTTCTAAGAAATCAAATTGAAGAAGTGCAAATACATGTTTTAGATGATAATCAAACCACTGAGCCCATGGTGATTTGGGGACTCTGTCTTCTCAGAGTGAAAGCGATGGGTTACTTTGTGGGGCAAGAATAAAGAAAGAAAAAGATACACAGCATAATGAAGGGGCATCAGAATGAATAGAAGATAATTCCCTTGGACATGAAATGCAATCAAGTCAAGACCCATATTTTATCGCTGCTGGAGACAGTCTTATTTGTTAGTAAAGTGCTGGGATAATCAACCATTGTTCTCTCTGCCAAGACTGTCAAAACAAATACAAGCTTCTTTGCTCAATGCTAAAAATGTCTGAGCCTTTGGAGAACAGCTGGGCAGAAAGCAATCTTGTTCAATTTCAGCACATTTTCCCCTAAGTATTAGGCCTTCCGAATGCAAGCCACATCAAAGCATCTCAGACACTCAATGCAGGGACAGACCTGTCATGAGAACATGGCCTATCAAACCCGAGCAAGCTGAACGCACAATGAAACCACTTTAAACTTGTCCAACTCCCTGTCCAAAGGAACAAGGACTTTGAAACAGAAAAAAACTACTTTTCATAAAAGTTGTTTTTTATAAATATAAAAAATAATGTTCTGCTTGCAAACTGCTGTGTTTTGATAAGACTCTAGGAACATTAGACATTATTTATGATCTCGCTGTCATGTCAGTGTTGCCTAAGGGACATCTCCTAAGCATTTGCAGAATTATTCTCCATGCTATTAAGTCAGCTTTTATTAAAGCATGTCTTATTTGTGGCTCCATGACATATTAATTAGGATATCTAGAGATGCAAGTAACAAAAATTTGAAATCAACTCAACTGGTTTAAATAATAAGAATATTTCTTTTATCAAGTAACAAGAATCTAGGATGTATTGTCCAACATGGTGACTATAATTAATAGTACTGTATGACATATTTCAGTTGCCAGGAGATTAGATTTTAAAAGTTCTCATTACAAGAAAAACTGTAACTATATGGTGACAGATGTTAATTAGACTTGTTGTGGTGATCATTTTGCAATGCATACAAATATTGAATCATTATGTTGTACACTTGAAACTAATGTAACAGATGTCAATTATACTTCAATTTTTAAAAATAAATACATAAGAATCCAGAGGTAAAGCAGTACCAGAGGGATTCACCCAGTAGCTCAATGGGTCATCAAAGACCCAAGTTCTTTCCATCTTTCCTCTCTTCCATCCTCATGCTAAATCCCCTCATGGTCATAACATAGCTGCTGGAGTTCCAAACATCATTCCCAGATACTAAAGTGTTAAAGAAAAGAGTGTTCCTTTGATTTTCTTTTTATCAGTGGGGAAAGCAAAATCTGTGCAGAGGGCCTCTCAGCAGATCCCTCATCATGTTCCATTGGTCACAGTTTTGTGTCAGACACCTATGCCTAAACCAATCACTAGAAAGACAAAGGGGATCACAAGGCAACCATTAGACCAATGTACTTCTAACCACGGGGACAGGGTCACTTTTCCATGACTGACATGACAGAGGATTGAACACCCAAATAAATATGGGATTCTGCCACCTAGGAAGAAAGGGGAACAGCCTCTTAGGTAGGTGACCATCTGTGTCTGCTACAATTGGGATGCAGAGCAAAATAAGCTGGCTGAACTGAATTTCTGGCTTAACCATGGAACATGCAGAAAATCTTTTAGATCTTGACCTTGGCTATGGAAAATTGTTGTAAATGTATTAATTCACTCTCCCCTCCACCCACCACCCACCATGTAAAATGGAATGACATCTTTGGTATATCTTCACATAATGACATTCCTCTTCTGCCCTCTGAAATGTCTTCCTTTATCCCCATCCTCAGGATGGCAGGAGTAAGCCCTGGCAGCTGTGTCTGTACTGGGCTCCTGCCTCACTGGTCATAGATGATGGCAGTGGAGGTGCACAGCAGACCCTAACTGGACCAACCAGCTTCTCTTCCCAGGAATGTGAACGGAGGGTGCCATCTGGTTGCATCAGTACCTTCACATGCTTGGGCCTGTAACACAAAATCTTCAGAACTGTCAAGCAGCTGTTTTTTCCCATTTGGAATGTGAAGCACAAGCTGATGTTGGGGAAGGTAAAGATGAGATAGATATATACAGAGAGAAGTAGACATGAGTTTTGGCTCTTTAAAGCACCTTACAATTTCCCTCTCCAACACACACATATCCAAATACAGATCCAGGCTCACGTGGGGGAGGTCACATTATTTGCAACCAAAGCATCCTACCTGATATATGAAAACACAGCGTCCCTTTTCAGGGATGACTGAAGATTCTGCAGAATTTTAGGGTCATCATTAAGAACTTCCAGTTCATATTAGTCAGAACTCCATGTGTAGAAAACAGAAGACAATGAGTCAGACCTGTCATAAGCTTACCCCAGAACTTGGTACAAAAATTACCTTTGTTCAGTTTAATCCTTGCTATTGCTTCAGTTTCTAATGCTTTAATTGCTTTCCCTTTAAGCAAAACACTCAACAGTAAAAACAATGAATAATTGTGAGTTCTGTATATTGTGTTGCATGTTACAGGGGCAGAGAATGGGACTGATACATATATTGAGTTCCAACTATTTGCTTTTCATCTACTGTTTACTTTAATCCTCACCACCTACTATGCAGCAATCACTATAAAACCATGTTACCAAAGAAGAAGCTGAGTCTCAGAGATTTTGCTATGTTTCACATGGCTGGAAAGCCATGGAGGAAGATTTTAAACCCAGGTCTAAGGAAAACCAAAGCTATGATGGTTTTACTACTCCATGTTGTTACACATTTTTTTAAAAAGTGCCTCGATTGGATGTCCTGTTAGCTAGATTGTGGTTAATGGACTTTTGACTCCGACTGTTAGTATGTGCACTAGGATATTCTGTATATTCAGGGAAAAACACAAGGACGAGAATGACCTCCCAGCCTCAGACCTGTGAAGGATATTTCTGCATTTTCTAAATTAAGCTTTGCTACATCTAGTAGGAACAGAGGGTAGCAATCTTTTAACACCTTATATATAAAGGTGGAAAAACCAAAAGCTAGAGAAGGTTAAGTGCTGAGTGCAAGATCCTTAGCTGGACCTAGACACACTCTGTAGCCATCTGGGTCCCACTATCTCAGTAGGTGTACATTCTAGAGCTGTTGATTTTTCTGGACTAATTAAAACTGATTGGAGTTTTAGAGTTTGCTTCATTTTTGTTTTTCCCATCTTTCACATATTCAAACTCACATACTGTCTACTACTGCCAATCGGCAACAATGTTGGGGAAGAGTTAGTCCTGACTGTTCCCAGCCTGGATAGGAACTGTCAGAATGATACATTCAGGCAAAACCAGTCACTTTAATGTGGTTTGTTCCTGGCAAGACAAGCATTGTTAAAATCAAACTTTCCAAACTCCTCAAAACTGACTGAGACCATAGAGCTGCCGATTTGGAATATGCTGTTAGTCAAAACCAAAATGTTATCCTGTCCCACTGCTGTCCTGCAGGCCAGTTAACTCTTTTCTACCTATTGAATGTTTTCTTTGTTTTATGTAGGTTTTATATAGTCAACAAAGCAGTTGACTTGTTTTTCTTAATTTCAAAGAAATGTTACACACTAATTTTAATGCATTCCAACGTTACACACATAAAATGTAGAAAAAGAAAATCTGGATGGCAGTTCTTAATACTGTCAATAGCCCTTCCTCTAAACCTTGCCAACGTCGAGAACATCTTAAGGAATGTGAACTACAGGAAAACTCCAATTAGTCAAAATGCCAAGGCAATGTGAGATTCCAGGTTATCTCAACAGTTTACCAGAAAATCCTTTTAACATCAACCCTTGATGTTGAAAATCTTACTGAAAGGTATGAATCAAGTTTCCTGCCTTAAGAAGGACAGTTTACTCCAAATAAGATTTAATGCTTCTCTGACATTGAGGGTCAGGCTGGAACTCAGGCTAAACATTCAGAACCCCATTTCCATTGTCCAGAAAACAAAACAGGAGACTGGGCAGAATTTGTACTTGACCCTAGGATATCTTTTTGAAGTTCCTTAAACAAGTTTTTCCTCCATGCTCTTTGCCCCTTTTTCCTTGTATTGAAAAAAAAATCCACTAAACTGGGAGTTTTGCCACATAAATTTCAGTTACATCAAGGTTTTACCAGGGTTAAATTATTTCATTTAGTACTAATGAAAGATACAACTGAGGCCTCAGCCATCAGAAGCTGGGAGCCATTCCTTCTCTTTCTGGCCTCAGACCAGAGGCGGGCTTGGAGGAGAAGTGAGTCCCATCCCTGCAGGCCCTACCGTCTTCACCCACCAAACAGAGAACAGAACAGGAGGTATGCTGTATTGGTGATTCCTCCTAGATCATCTGCCACTGTCCAGACCGGGAGTGCTCAGTGGTGGCACATGGACATTTGGGGCGGCACCGTGCTATGCTGAGCACCATTGCTGGCCTCTACCCACCAGGTGCCAGTAGCACCTTCCCCCAGCCCCGCAGTTGTGACAACCAAAAATGTCTCCAAATCTGGCCAAATGCCCCCCAAGATGCAACATCACTCCCAGCTGAGAACGACCTGTCTAGATGGAGGCCCAATTATTCTCTTTTTATCCCTCCTGTCAAGATTATGAATTTTCTTGACCTTGGCAAGGAATTTCGTAACATATTTCCTATGCTGTTTCATAGAAAAACAAAAATAATTCTCTGATGAAAGTAATATTTTGACTCGAACTGTGTGAGGCAGACCTTGTTGAACTAAAACTGCAGGCTTCACATTGTGGAAGGCAGTAGATTCGTTTTCTGCATCAGTCCTGATCTTGGTTTTAAATACTGAATTTGCATATTTCCCCAAATTTCCCTGAGGTCAGTGTCATCGTGGACGTCACGTCACGTCAGTGCCTCAGCTGCAGCCTCTTGTGATGTAACGTCTTCCTCAATTTCACATCTGCATCTGCCTCATGTATATTTTTACCACTGTTGCTGCTCCCTAACGTTTAATTGATTTTTCCCCCACTGGTTTTTTAAATCAATTATTCCCTCTCTCCTGTGGACTGAGTTACATTTAAATCTGATGTTCTTAAATATTTTGAAATCTCAAAGTTTTCAAAAATCTAAATTGGTGAAATTCAGGGGGTTAATTTTATATCCCTGATTTAAAGCCTACAGAGGTATTTCTGTGATATACCTGATTATAATCAGATAAGCTGATTTTCTGACTAGAATTACCCTACATGTGTTGATTATCAATTTTCAAACAATTAAATTAATATTTTATATTGTAATATGTATACATGTATACTCTCTCCTTTACACACACCACACACACACATACACACAATACCTTCTAGGTTCATCAGATTTCTTTGTGTGTTATTCTTATTTAGATTGTAAACATACAACACAAAACTATAGGTATTCTCTGTCTAAAAAGATTTCCATGTACAGATATGAAGCCTAGAATATAAAAATGTAAATAGTTGCATTGATTATAGCCAAGCCTTTTCCCTATCCAAAACTTTTCATAGATGGTCATTTACATAAATTAAAAATGTTTTAATTTTATATTTTTCTGACCTGGAAAGTAACATGTCCCAGGAACTTCACTAAAAATACAGAAAAGCAAAATGACAAAAACTTCCTTGATATTTCACTAACCAGAGATACTCACTATTAACATTTAGAAAATGTTCCCTTTCCAGTCTTTTCTTCCTTTTACTAACCTTAGATCACCCTACACAAACAGTTCTTTACCCTGATGGGTGTTTTTTATCACAGTATGAATGATAAAATATACCTAGTGTATTCAAATTGTCCCCCTTTGTGGGACTTGAGGTGATCGCCAATTCTTCACCATTGTTACATTTAATGCACAGTGAAAATCTCTATACATAAATCTTTGCACACATGTCTGAGCAGCACTTACAGGTAACGCCTGAGAAGGCAGATACAGGGTCAAAGGGTATGAATGTTTTAAGACTCAGTACCTACTGCCAAATTACCTCTAGAAGGCGGTGCCCATTTTCACCCTCTTCATTGGCAGTTCTCTTGGAAGCTTCCGTCTTGTTCTGTCAGTATCCAGGCCTGTGAAGACATTTCCCATGGGACATTCTTCAGATACTCAATGTAATAAGATCCATCTTGAGATATCTATCAGCAGCCTCCCTGGGTCATCTCAGACCATCTGTCAATGGCAACTCGAATATATTTTGGGAAGATGCTGATGTAGTTGCCAAATAACAAGTTTGCAATTGAATCAAGTTTTCTAATCAGCTAAGTTGCAGAATTGAACTGTGTTATTGACATGTGGCAATCTTAGCCCAATATCCAGAGACTCCATGTAGGGACGTGTTATAAATTTCAGGGCAGCTGCAAGAGGGGGAATGTGGATAACCTTTCACATGAATTCTGTAGAGCTCACACCATCCCAACCATGCTGTAAACTTGGCAGCAGGAATTGATTGCTAAGCTTTAGCTTCAGGCGAGACAGAGGAGAAAAACACCACTTTGATGCAGGGCTGTTGTACTTAGAAAGGGAAAGCAACTGATGCCTTGTAGTGGGTTTGCTTTCCATGCCACCAAGTGATCTCTGACCAAGACAAATATGTGGGATAAGTTATGTGCTCTCAGGAAATGGAAAGCATCAGTTTTCCTACAGTGTATGAAAATGTTCTGTAAACCGGAAAGCACTATACATATGAGAGTTTATTACAGTTGTCACTGTACAGTTATGAACTCTGAACTGACTCTGAGATCCAGATATTAAAACGGAAAACATTTAGGGACTGTCCATTTTAATTTGCATGCACAAAATTGCAAATGCCAGTAATTTCCTGGTGTCAGCCCCGACCCCCACTCCCACCCCTCCCACCTCTGTGAAGAATCATGGAGCCCAAATCAGCCTTTAGCTTTCAACGGATTGGTATATATTTCAAGCGTTCAAATGGGCAGAGTTGCCTCTGTTCTCAAATGGACAAAGGGTCCACAGGTTTTTTTTGTGTCTGTACCACTAGCTAATTGAGTCACTTTCTGAAGTGTCACAGACAGCACAAGGTCCCCAGGTATCCAGGCTGTTCCTTAGCTCACTGGACCTCATCATGCCGTTGGCATCTAGTGTGACAGAAACAAACCTCCATACCAGAGCAGAGAGAAACTTCAAGGAACACGGAACAGATAGAGCTTGGGGCCCACACCTTGCAGTGAAGCAGATGGGAAAGGCAGGCCTGACCTGAATGGCTTCTCACTATAAATAGCTGTAATAAGAATCGGTTGTATTTAACTATCCTCAGACAATCTCAAAGCATCGTAGGTGCTTCTCCAGTATGTGGACTGTTGAACACAAGAATGGCCTGAATTCTTTCTGTCATTGCAAAGCAGCCCAAACTGAACCAAATGGTATTCTCCTGGAACGGCAACCAGAATTTGGCCCATGCCATCTGCATGTGTTCTGTGCATTTATTCTCACCCTGAGTGTAGGGAAAGGCAAGGATTAGGAGAGCTAAGGTTTTAAAAACATCTTTACCTATGTTATTTCATGTTGTTGTCCCAATAATTTGACAAGCCAGGACTTTCGTCTCTTTCAGAGAGGAAGAAACTGAGGCCCAGAGGTTACACAGGAAAAAATGGCAAGGCCAGGACATGAACCTTAATCTGCCTAATTTTAAGGTTTCTGTTTTCTACATCTTAGTGCAGCAGAGTCTTGGGTAGGGGGATCCCTTCTGCATTAGCTCCTGAGTGATCTCCTGTCTACAGATCCACAATCTCCCATCTTTGCCTCAGACTTGTTGAGCTGTTTGGGGAAGTGAATTGGAAGGAGGCAGAGCACAAAGAGATCTAGACAGAATGGGAACTCAAGAGATTTTTAACACTTTGATGAAAAATTACTATTATAGGGCATGATATATTGCTTATAGATTGTGCGATTTTTGTGTGTTAATTTTTCTATCTGAAAGAGCCCATTCTAGTCTACATCAACATAAGTAATTGGTATGTCTTCTTACAGGTTTCTGCTTAGCCTCACTCTCCTAATACCTGGGAGTCCTGACCATGTATACTGCACCTAGAACTTCATGTTGCTTTGCATTTTCCTTCACTCCTGAATCGGTGTGGGATTCAGGGTCAGCTTAGACAACTCAAAAGTGCATGACTGTGGCAGAACCAGACTCCCAGTCAGGGTTTCATTTCCTAGTCCTCTCTGCCTCTTGCAGGGCCAATGTAAGAAGCTCATGGGCCCCTTCAAGCTCTCTTCTCCCATTCTGCCTGGATATACAGAACTTTGGGGCCTGAGAGCAGCGATTCTCACACTCAAATATTCATCAGCATCATCCAGAAGGCTATTAAAACACAAATTGCTGGGCCCCAGCCCCAGAGTTTCAGCAGATCTGCTTGGGATCTGAAGATATGCAAGTTTCCAAATGTTGGTGCTGCGGTTGGTCTGGGGCCCATGCTTTGGGAACAATGCCCTAGAACAATACCCCAGTGAAATATTGGTTGGACTTTATACTCCCCTGGGGGTATTTTAAACAGATTGATGCCCAAGATGCTACTCAAACCAATGAAATCAGAATCTCCTTGGGTGCAGCCCACGTATTAGCATTTTTAAAGCTCATTAGGCAAGTACAAAGGGCAGTAGAGGTTGAAAATCGTTGCTTTAAAGTGGAGCCTTAGGACAGAAGGAACCCTAAGTGTAGGTATGCAGCATTGTTACTGTTTGTTGCATTAGGGCTGCTGAAATTCTGGAGATGATTTGTTATCATAGCCAGCATTATTTTGATATAATAATGTTAACTCTTAAGAATGGTTTTTAGAAATTCTCTTTTTATTTCCTACCTTGTTCTTTTCTGAGAAAGAGTATCGATCTAGTTCCAAGACACTTACTGGTTCACATTTTTTCTAAAGGTGGACATTTCAACAGAAATAAGGTTATGGCACGTGTAACATAGGTATAGTCTCGTCTTCTCTCTGTTCCTTGAGGCCAGAATGGCAGGGCAATCCTAGGTACCCCTCTCCCCACTCCTGTGTTTGATCTCACCTTGGACACACATTTATCCTCCCACCTGGAGGCAGGTTCAGAGTTCTTGACTCAGCCTGGTAAATACTGAAGTAATTTAGTTTGGGCCCAGTTCGTCCTCAAGCTAAGCCCCATGTCAGCAAACCAGAACTTAGCTAAATTTCTGGACTCAGCTCTCAGAAAAAGAAGGCCTCCATCCACCAATCAGCCCTTGCCTGCTCAGCACAAGTGACCTGATCTGAATCAAGATTTCCCTTTGCTCCAGGTAAGGAAAGTAACCCTACTTTAACCAATGAGCAGATGCCCAGCATAACTCCCTGTTCTTGCTGTGGGAGAGCAGTTTGGAGCTTCTTTCTGTCTGCTCGATCAGATGCTGCCTGATTCATGAATGGCTGACTAGAGCCTGTAAGATCTTTAAAATTTACTCAGTTGAATTTTATTCTTCACCATAGGACTTGGGCAGCTTCTTGGGCAAATATTCTGGGGAAAGGTGGCAAAAAGCTCTTTTATCCTCCCCTGATGTATGTTGAAAACCAAAAATTAGCACACCAAACCAGCAACAAAGCCCCTGATCCAAAACATGTCAACTGGTGCCAGAAGACATGGACCTCGACAACCAAACAAGCTGTATATGAGAATCAACTGACTAATGAGGAAAGAGAACATGAGGTCCACCCTTACTTACCTGAATTTGCATTAAGGTTTTGGACCAAAGGCCTCTCTAAAAATAAAGTGCTATTTATTGCCCGCAGGAGGCCCTATAAAGAGGTGGGGTTGGTAGGCCAAGGCAGGATTCAGGTGATTCCGGTCCCTGGCAAATGTCCCCACATGCCCTCCCTTAACTAGAAAGATGGTGTAATTGAGGGGACAATGTAAGCACCTAAAAGGCATGGTGACCAAAAAAAAAGACATGGCTTTTACTGAAGAATTCAACCCATGTCCGTGTTCACTTTAAGCAGGCCCAGTAATCACTTGAATAATAAACTGGACAGGTTTTCCTCCATAAAAGTGTCAGTTTTAGATGGAAGGGAATGGAAAGGCTAATGGCTCTAAAAGCATACTTTGCAGGTTCTGCTTCGCATGATAAATGGAAAGGGACAAACACCCTCAGGTAAGACTCGCTTTCCTAGCTGAATGGGCGGCTCTTACTCTTGGAGCTTACTCTCAACTTCCCGTTGGCAAACTGACAGCTCTTTCAGGGGCAAGAAACAAATCCAACCCAAGATAGTACAGGCCCGGAGAACATTTATGGAATCACGTAACCAGGCATCTGGAAACAAGACTTGCTTCAGACATAAACTGACTCAGGGGCTCAAACCCCAGGGGCTCAGGGCCCCGCTTCTCTTGTCCTCCTCTGGGCTTGTCGGGATTCACAGACTGGCGCTTCCTATTAATAGCAAGACAGTTCCAGCGTCCCTGGCCTCCCACCTCTCACTGAAGTGCATTCAGGCTAGAGAGACGGTCTCCTTCCCAGGATTCGCAGCAAAATTCTCAGTGCCTCCCCAAATGGCTCTAATTACGTCACGTAATCGTCAATGAGCCAATCGCTGGCAGCCAAGGACAGACATTGGCAGCCAATCTTTGGCGGCTGAGCTACGCGGTGTTCTGTGGGCGAGGAGACTCTCCCTCTCTTCTGGCTGCACCTGAGTGAGAGGTGCGAGGCTGCAGTCGCTGGAACTGTCTTGCTATCACAGAAAGCGACAGTCCGGCTTAGGCCTAAATCACATGCTCTCCTGAGCTGGGGTCTACTCCTTCCAGATTCACATGACTGAGTAGGTGAAAGAGATGGTGGAATTGTCCAAAGAAGGAGGAATGGCTTCCTGACAGCCAAAAAGCCCGGAGTGTCTCCAATAGTACGTTAACTTCCAGGGTCAGCCCCAGAAAATTCTTCAACTGTTTCCCCTAGAAAGGCTGTTCAGTGAGCACATCTGACTTCCTCCGCAGCTTTTCCAACTACTAGCGATAAACGGGGAAAGACGAGGCAAGGGAGAGCCTATGAAGGGACCAGAACCCAGAGGCAAGGATGTCCTGAGAAGGGAAGGGTGAGGCCGCCTGACAGGTGCTGTGTTGTCCGATGTCGTCATCGCTGTCTCCCCAGGCAGAGTGACCAGCAGGCCGGGGCCTCAGGACCTGGAGAGGGAGCCTTGGGGACGCCCTTGGTGGGCGGGAGACTCCGCAGCGCCACTCCCTGCTCTGCCTGGGCTGCTGCTCTCCTCCGCTCTCTCCACGCGCACATAGATCTTTTTATGATGCTCCATGGAAACCAGGAATGGAATGAATCAAAAGTGGTCAGAGGAACCATTGTTCTCTCTTGTAAAATAACTGAACCTTTGTTAATTTGTTGCCAGCCTTCCATTTCTCCCAGAGAGATCCCCATTGAAAGAAGGCTGTAAACAGGAAACTTGAAACCGGCAGTAGCCCTTTGTATATTACTTATTGTTTGAGGGCAGCTGCAGGGGGTTCGCCATCCCCATCCCCAAGCTCAGGCCTGGGGGTTGAATCCTAGTGGGGAGATGAGCAGTATACTTTTCTAAGGCAGGAGGGAAACCACATTTCTGCAGGAGGAAAGCAGAAATGAGGATCAGAGATGAAGAAAGACGTTTTTAAGAAAGTGACAGATTTGCAAAAATACTCTCACACTACTAGCTGTGGGGTTTTGAAGAAGTCGCTGAATCTTCTCCGCATCACTTGCCTACTCTGTAACATGGAAATAATAATAGTGCCTACTTCCTTGGGTTACTGTGAACACTGAATAAATTACTGCATGTAAAGTGTTTAGAACAATGACTAGCGCTTAGTAAGTGCTTGTGTTAGCTATTATTCTTATTACCAACCACAGAATAAACATAGCAACGTAATATAAATTCACTAACTCCTATGTCCTATATTTATTTATCTGGGGGCACGGGCAGCCTCCACGTGGCCAGTGAAGGTTGGTCTCAGCCCCAGGGCAGTTCCTTATCAAGTCTGCATTCCTTGGGGCTCTGAGCATCTGCACAGCCATGGCACCCCAGGCCAGGACCCAGTACCACCCCCTCATTCTTTGTACCTGGATCTGATGAACAACAGAATTCTCTCTGAAGCTCTTCCCACGGGTATAGTCTCAACCTTTACCTTCAGAAAATTCTTCATGGCTAACTACAATGGTCAATCAGTATAGGTCTCCAAATCTAGAACTTTTTAGCATAGCTCTCCTAATCTGGGTTATTTTCTCCCCACTTAAGGATGTAAACTGTGTGAGGTCGGGGACTGTATGGCATTTGTTCACCTCTGTATCCCTGTCTAGAACCAGCTGGGTTCTGGACTGGCTTATTTCGTAGATCAGTGGATAAACCGATGGAGTCAGCCTTAACTTCCACTAAGCAGAGAATATCAGCCTCACAGTCCAGGCTGGCTTCTGCCCAGTTCCATTTGCTCAGCAGTGTCTGGTGCGTGGTGAGGCTCAAGCCTGCAGGTACTTTTCTGCAGCCGACTTAGGTCTCCACTGTGTCACTCCTGGTGGCTCACCCCTTCATATATCCAGAAAGCAAATTGAAGTGTAGTCTAAATCCATTCGAGGGAAGAATAAAAGGTTTCCTTTACATACAAAATAAAATCAAGCAGTACTGTCTGTGACACAGGCACGTTACCAAATGAACATTTCTCATGGTAGGGACCACATGGATTACTGGGTACATTCAATGAAAATCTAGGGGTTATCTGATTCTGTGAGGTTGCTGCACTCTCATGGCCTTGAGCTTTGTAAACAACTTTGTGAGTTGTAACTAACCCATAGCAATGCAAAGCGTTCTTTGCCGTATGTGTCTGAGCATTCTATGGCTGCTTAACAAACCACCACAAGGGTGAAAATTTATTGTCTCATATTTTCTGTGTGCCAGGCATCCAGGCAAAGGTTGGTTGGGTCTTCTGCCCAGGGTCTCAGCAGGCTGGCTTCAGGGTTTTGGCCTGGTCTCATCTGTGGCTCACATTCCTCTTCCAAGCTCACTGGGGGCTGGCAGACTTCATCTTGCAGTTACAGGACTAAGGTCTCTGCTTTCTTGCTGGCTCTCAGTTCTCAGGCTCTAGAGGCCACCTGGCTTTCTCCAAAACTTGGCAGTTTTGTTTCTCAAAGGCCAACAGAATCTCTCATACTTTAAACTCCTTCCTTCAAAAAGGGTCCAGTACTTTCAAGGGTTCTATTGAGGTCACACCCTTAATTCAGTGTCTCAGAGATTTAATTTTCCTGCAAAATCGCTTCACCTTTGTCACCTAATGTAACCCAATCATGAGAAGAAATCCACCGTATTCACAGTCCTGTCCATACTCAAGTGGAGGGGATTACTAGACAGGATGGATGCACCAGGAGGCAGGAATCTCACAACTCTGCCTACCACAACATGCAAGTGAATTTTGAAAACCATCCCCACTATCCTCCCTCAAGCCAGTTTTGCATCTATTAGGCAAATTGGTATCAGCCTATATGTGTGTGTATGTGCTTTTTGCATTCTTCTTTGAACCTGTTGTATCATCTTACTGGTTCCTTAATTAATAAATGAGTTAAATAAAATCTTTGACACATGTTCATTTTATATCTGTATGAGTCATCATACCTTTAAAAATATCATCACTTTTATATAAATGCTGATGTTGTCATTTCTCTTCAAAGCATCAGGTGTGTTACTATTACATGCGTAACTAACTGGCTCTTTCCCTCTTCCAGAAATTACCCCTAGGAAATATTGAAATTGCGCCTCTTGAGACCTAATACTATTTGCTGCTGTGACAGGGCAATGGTTCTTGCTTTCATCATCGCACTTTAAGTGGTTTAATCCTGGCACCCAGTAACACAACAACCATTGCCTTAGCATTAGAGAAGGGCAGGTAACAGCCCTGCCTCACTGTCCCTAGATTAATTTCCTTGTTAGGAACAAAACGTATCAATGGGCCCTGCTGACACTTTCTCTTGGAATCTTGGGCTTCCAGGATTTTGCTACTGGGATGGGCAGAGGGTTTTCTCCTCTCTATGTTCAAAATAATGCACTTCCACTGGTAATGACTTTGTGGAAAAAAAGTCAATGCAATTTGTTACTACCTACCTGTGTTTAGCATAGTATTCAGCAAATGGCAGCTCTCTGTCTCCTTTCCTGCCCTGCCATGAAGAGCAAAGAGAGAAAAGACTAGGAGGCTCCTGGATTCCCTGCCCCTACCCTAGGATCAAACTCCTTAAAAGCAGGACAACTTATTCCTAAGTGAGTATGGCTCGTAGCCCACTCCTGCTCACTTTCCCAAGCAAAGCAATATCTTGCTTCTGCCAGAGAAGCAAATGAAAGCTTAGTACCAGTTAAATAATACATAATAGTTGTATCATTATCCTGTCTTCTCCCAGTCAGCTAACTTTGTAATGTGTAAACGCTTATCAGACATACAAAATCAAACTACATTAACTGTTGTAAAGTGGAAGGAATGATTCTGATTAGTCTGGCAGAGTACAAAGCCACAGCAATTGTACTTTGCTTCCTTTTCTCCAGTCAGGAGCCAGGCTCACATTCTGGACATTCATTACAAAACAATTTTCCTGTCCAAGTTTAAAGGCATCCATCCTGTCTTTACAACTGGTCCCCCAGCTCTCTCCCCATGCTTCCTCCCTCTCAATTTTCCTCTCTCTGCCTCTGCCTTCAAAAGGAAAAGCTGTACTATAGCTTTTGCCTCCAAAGCCATTAGCAAATATTGAGCATGTTTCATCAAGGTGTGTCCTGGAGAAACAGAAAATCCACTTGACTGTCTTTATCCATTTTTCATGACTACATGGTAAGGATGAAACAAGCCAATTTATAAAGAGCATTAAAGAAGGGGCTTAAGGTGGGGGAGGAGGTGTAGCTTGCAGTGGGAAACTGGAAAAGGCATTGAAGTGTGAGCAATGCAAATCTTTGAAATTGCTTCTGAATCCACTGTTACAGGTTACATTCTCAGCTAGCTGTATTGATTATTTTTATCTAATTTATATGTTAGAATTTCTGCTAATGGGCACTTCTGAAACATCTTTTGCATTTAATGTATCTAATATCCACTGATCAGGTCATTGACTTATTGGTTATCTACTCTGCTGGCAAATGATTCCCTATGTTTGCCTTTTTCATTCCAGGGGCATTTTCTATTGTGACTCATTGCACTAATGGAAATGATTGATATGGAAATTACTAGGCACTGAGCTAAAGAATTCTATGATACACAATCACATTGCATTTCTTTAAGTTGTAAAACTGTTCTTGTATAATTAGAAGTAAATATTGACATGTTGGCAAAATTGTTAATTTAATTCAAAGCAAAAGAACAAGAAACGTCTTTAGACAGGAAAGGAAACACCAAATATTTTGCATAACTATGTATCCTTTGGTAAAATATAGTGAGTTCAGTGTTTATGCTTAACATTTTGTGTTGAAGATTCTTTAGCATCCCTAGTTAAACACAAGTGTATTTTTTATTATAGTTGCTGTAAACGTGCCTGTGTTAAAGATGGAAAAGTTAGCCACAGGGTAACTAGTATTGGCATTATATCCAGTATGATAGCCAGTAGCCACATATGGCTGTTGAACACTTGAGATAAGTTAGTCTGAACTGAGAAGTATTATCATTATAAAATGCACACTGAATTCTGAAGACAATATAAAAAAAGAATAGAAAATATTTCATTAATATTTTATTGATTATATGTTGAAATGATAGAATTTTGAATAGTCAAAAATAATAAAATATTGAAACTAATTTCCTCTCTTTCTTTTTCCTTTTTTTTAGTGTGGCTTCTAGAAAAATTTAAATTGTATTTGCAATTCACATTGTTTCCTTTGGACAGCACTGATCTAGCACAAGTTGTAAGTGAGTGGTGTCTAGCATTGTGCTGTCCAGTATGGTGGCAAATAGCCACACATGACAATTACATTTAAATGTAAATCACTTCAAATGAAACACAATTTAAAATTCCATCCCTCAGTGGTACCAGTCACATGTCATATGCTATTGCAATAGGTGGCTAGTAGCTACCATCTGGGCAATGCAGATAGAGAAGATATATATCATCCCAAAAATTCTATTGGGAAGTTTTGGCCTAGCACATCACTAAGCAAGCATTGGGATGGACCGTGCCACTCTGCTAAGCCATTGTCCATTGACACTGTAATGAAATGCAATGAAAATAAATGTGTCACATTAAAGAAAAAACTGTGCAAATAGTGATAGCATGCAGTTGGCAGTGATGGTTGTTAAACTGGATATTCATCCTTGAAAATTCTTATCTCTAGGTGCCATGAAGGATATAGCTTCAGAGACAATAGTTATCCACTGGGATGACCACCTAAATCTGATGGGCAGAAAAGATGTAAATCAGGTGGAAAAAACTAGAAACACTTAGGGTATTTTAATAAGGTTTGGTGAACAAGAACTTCCATGTCAGCTCTAATCTCTTTGTAGGGGTCTGGTATCTGATGTCAAAGACGTCAGACTACAAAACAGGGTCTGTGATCTAGCAGCCAGAGAATGCCAATGTTCAATCTGTAGGCCTTCTGCCCTGGAGTTAAGAGAGTAATAAGAATTCTGTTTTTTAGTTTAGGTCTTAAGGGGCTATGGGACAGGGAGGTGACAGATTTTAAAGTAAACGCTTAAGGAGCGATTTCTTTAAAGTTAAGGATCAAAATTATTCTTAAAACAATATCCTGGAATCACAAGCCAAAATTAATTTCTTCACTCACTCTTTGCTTTTGGCTGTGACCTCTTTTCTCTGGAGCTATAGAAGGCCAGGGTGTAGTTGGAAAAATATGGGGAAGGAGATACAGGGGTAAATGAACTAGTTCTTCATTTCTTTCTTTGGCACCTATTCTTTCTTGTGATGGTGCAGGGATGTGTGTCCAAACACGTTTATTTGAATGATATGGAACCTCTCTGTTTTATTTGTCCAGAAGGGAAGATAACCAGTGAAAGGAAAGGAGCGACACACAGAGCAATTCACTGGAGAAATCCGCTTTATTAGGGAAAGGTTCTGGGTTATATAGGAAGGGGCATGGGGTGATTGTGGTGTTACTTCTACGGGGCTGGTGGCTATTGGCTAGGTGCTGGGATTGGGAGGGGGGGCGAGAGGTGATTGGGCTTCAGGTGGCGCCGGCGGGAACCGAGGACCCGGAAGAGAACCCGGAAGTTTGCCATCTTACTGATGGGGGCCCTTCATTCCCCCCTTTCTCCTCTATGGGGTTGTGGACGTTGCTTTCTTTCTGACTGCTTCCTGCTGAACAGGGGCGGAGAAGGGAGTGAGGGCTTGAGGACTGGGAAGAAAGGGTTGATAGGACTCCCCACAGTAAGGATGAGTAGATGTGGACTTCTTCAGGCTGGAAGTCAATGAAGGTTCCCTGTAACCATAGGTCGAGGACCTGTTGATTCCAATGGTGCCAAGAGGATAAGGGTGCCAGAAGCCAGGCGTCTGTAGCCATTGTTTCCAGGAACAGTTTCCAGCGGAGAGAGGGGTCCATCTCAGCGTGTGGTGAGGAGGTTACGTGAGGGTGAGGGATCTTCTGTGGCCAGAAGCTGATAGTTCCTGAGTAAAAGCTGGGTGAAAGTTTGATTAGAGATTTTTCCGACTTGGGATTTGATGAACTTTATTATACAGGGTAAGAAGAGACAGGCAAGAAGAATGATTATTATGGGGCCTGCAATGGGCCAGAGCCAGGTAAGGAGGGGGTTTGTTAGTATTGATGAGAATGGGTTGGAATTGGAAGCAGAGTGGAGGCTGGAGGCAAGGTCAGTGAGTTTGGTAATGTCAGTTTCTACAATGCTGGATTCGTTGATGTAATAGCAGCACTCCTCTTGAAGGAAGACGCAGGTGCTGCCCTTTTCAGCTGTAGGCAGATCTAAGGCCCACCAGTTTTGAAGGGTGACCTTGCCTAGTGAAGTGACCTGTCTTTGGAGAGAGGCTAAGGAATCGGCAGTGGATGTCAGGGCTCCCTCAAGTTTGGTGTTGAGATCTCTAATTGCTCATAGAGAGTGACCCAAAGCTCCTCCCTAAAACCCTGCCCCAATGGCTGAGGTGGTCAAAGAGATACCAACCATGATGGGAAGGAAAGCAGCCCTTTTTGTGCATGAGGGCAAGGGAGGTTGGAGCTCAAGAAATTCTGCCATGCTGTAAAGTGTAAGTTGTGGGATTAGGGTGACGAGAATGCAGGGTATATTGGAGTTGGGAGGCAGTGAGTTGAAAAGACTGCCATTACACCAAAAGAAGTGTCCCAGTTGCATAAAAGTCTTAGAGCCGGAGGTAGGGGTGTAGATAGAGAGGCAGTGAAGTGCGCTGGAGGGGGTGGAGTTGGGCCTACACAGTGGTGGATGGTGAGATTATCTGAGTATTCTGGTTCCCATAGGGGTATGTCTGCCAGGGGGCGGAGGAGTTGTCCTGCATGGAAGGAGTAGTTGGAAATATTGAGGGGCACGGCGGCCAGCAGTGGGCGCTGTAGTGATGCGCACAAGAAACAATTGGCGGTGTTGAGGGTGTGGTTGAGAAAGATGGTGGTGTCTTGAATGAGCTGTAACCAAGAGTAGGAGGAATAAGAAAATGAAGAGGCACCGTCAAGAGTTTGGATAATGACTTTTTTGGAATGTCCAATATCTGATGCAACTTGAGAGATCTGGGAGTGAGAGGGAACATACTCTTGAGAGATATGAAGGGTACCGTGGGTGGTCGAGGACCCCCCATAGTAAACTGAGGCTGTGACTCTGGCAGCCCATCAAGAGTCCCAGGATCTGGGATTGATAAGGAGAATGAGCCGTTGGGTTATTTCATGAGGAGTAATACTGTGGGTACTGGGAGTTACCCATGTAGTGAATGGCGCAAGACCAGTAGGGACATCCCCCGTAGGTGTCTTGCCATTGCCTACAATAGGCTTGTTTTTGGTCATAGAGGAAGCAGAGGTAGGGAGAATAAGGGTAGCTGCTAGTGAACACTTCGGTGGAGGGAG
This sequence comes from Manis javanica, assembly GCF_040802235.1. Taxonomy (NCBI): domain Eukaryota; kingdom Metazoa; phylum Chordata; class Mammalia; order Pholidota; family Manidae; genus Manis; species Manis javanica. The sequence continues at coordinate 55,549,280 of NC_133166.1, forward strand.
GAAAGTGGAGGTATAAAGGCTCAGAGCAGCTTTTCAGAGGGCAGTCTGATGTGGCAATGAGAGCAGTAACTTTTGTTTGATGCTGTGTGTAAGTCTGTCTGACTTTGAATCGCCATACAAAGGAGGCTGGGGTGGCAGGGAAGACAATAAGAATGAGGAAAAAAAGTGAGAGAGTGGTAAAGGAGGAAAAAGTCATGATTCGGGTATGGATGGCAAAGGGGGTGAACGGGAGATGCGGAGTTTCAAGGGATCAGAGGGATGAGGCGTGGTAGAGTAGACAGCGTCTTGGGCTGTATCCGAAGGACTCTGGATTGTGACTGATGGGTCTTGGGTGTCCAGAGAAGGTGGGTCCTGGGTATTTGGTTTCCACCTGGAGATATGAATCCAAGGGGTGACAGAGTTATCAGGCAGTAAGAGCTTGGCGGCTGAGGGGGTGCAGAGAATAACTGGGTGTGGACCTTCCCATTTCAGGGTGAGAGAGGGCCGATCCTCTGGCCGCTTATAAAACACTAGTTGGCCGGGCTGTAAGACAGGAGGATTTTGGGAGGCGGGTGGATCAGGAAGGAGCCAATCCTGATATTTCCACAATTCAGTGCAGAGGAGAGAGAGTAGCGGAAGGGCCATATTGGGAGGAATTGGTCCTTTGTGGGAAGGGAGCCCTGGGGGTAGAATCAAGCGGCCGTACATGATCTCAAAGGGCAACAAGAAGGAAGGTTTCTTTGGGAGGGCCCGAATGCGGAGTAGAGCTAAGGGAAGTAAGCGAACCCAGTCAAGGTGTAGTTCTAGAGATAGTTTGGTCAGGATGTCCTTTAGAGTCCTATTGGTTCTTTCTACTTTTCCCAAAGCCTGTGGTCGATAAGGACAATGTAAATGCCAGGGGAGCGAGAGCGACTTGGAAAGGTTCTGGATAATTTGGGCAGTGAACTCAGGGCCGTTATCTGATTGGAGGGAAGTGGGCATCCCGAACCTAGGAAGGATCTGGGTGAGGAGGATAGAGGCAACCGCGGACGCTCGTTTGTTAGTGGTGGGGAAAGTTTTGACCCATCCTGAAAATGTATCTACTAACACAAGTAGGTATCTGGTACGCCATACAGGGGGCATGTTAGTGAAATCTATTTGCCAATCTGCAGCGGGACATTACCCCTTGCTTGATGAGCCGGGAAGGGGCAGGCCTTGAGGGGGGTATTAGGGTTTGTATGTTGGCAGATAGTGCACCTGCGGATGATTTGGTTAAGTAGGGTTTTGTCTTCAGGAGAGAGAGAAATAAAGGATTGTAAAAAATGGATCAAGGATTGGGGGCTGGGATGGAACAGATCGTGTAAGAAGCGGAAGAGAGACTCTTTGTCCTGGGAACAGAGGGTGTCTTGTGATAAGGCTAAAACCGCAATGGCAGACGGATTGTTGTCTGGTGTGTCTTCTGATAGGGCAACTGACAGGGCTACTCTGTCAGCTTTGTTGTTACCTCTTGTAATGGGGGAGTCATCCTTTTGATGTGATTTGCAGTGGACTATGCCTAGTCGGTGTGGGAGTTGTGAAGCCTCTAGAAGTTTAGTAATTAAGGCTGAATTAGTTATGGAATTTCCTTTTGTGGTGAGGAGGCCTCGTTCTTTCCATACTGCCGCGTGAGACAAGTGAATGTGGAATACGTATTTGGAATTAGTGTACAGTGTGAGAGATGTGTCCTGGGCCAGAGTGCAAGCTCTGGTGGCTGCAATGAGTTCGGCCTGTTGATTGGTTGTACCAGGGAGTAGGGCTCGTGCCTCAATGACGTCTTCGAGGGGGACTACTGCGTATCCTGCATAGTGGGTGCCCTCATGTTTAAAGGACGACCCATCAGTAAACCAGATGAGGCCGGAGTGTGAGAGGGCTCCTTTGGAGATTGTGGAGTGGCACGGAAGGAAGTTGTGAAGGGCTTCCAGGCAATCATGCGAGGGAGTATGAGGAGAGTGGGGTAGAGGAAGAAGCGTGGCCGGATTCAGGGGCTGGCAGGGGAGGAAAGAAATGTCTGGATTTTGGAGGAAAGAGGACAGTAAGGTCAGGAGTCTGGAGGGAGGGAGAGTCTGTAAACTTTTGTAGGTTAAGAGATCTTTTAGGTGATGTGGGGACAGAATGGTAAGGGGTGCCCCGAATGTTAGTTTATGAGCTTCTTTCTGCAAGAGCTGTCTAGCGGCTAATGCCCGTAGGCAGGGGGCCCATCCCCGAACTGTGGGGTCTAATTGCTTGGAAAGATAAGCTACTGGGGCAAAGGATGGGCATTAATATTGGCCTAGGACTCCTAGAGCTTGACTGGACCTCTCAAGAATGTATAATGAGAAGGGCTTCGACAAATCAGGAAGATGGAGAGCTGGGGCTTCCACAAGGGCTTGACGGAGCTTAATGAAGGAGTGTCGGGGTGAGGAGGATAATGGTTCTTCAGGGGGGCCTTGCTGAGGTCGTATAGGGGTCTTGCCAACAGGGAGAAGTTAGGGATCCACGCTCTAAAATACCCAGCCAGGCCTAGAAAGGAAAGGATTTCTGTCTTGGTTTTGGGAACAGGCAGGTCAGAGAGGAGTTGTTTTCTGTCTAAGGTAATGGACTTTCTTTGTTGAGACAGAAGGAATCCGAGGTAAGTGACAGAAGGGGAAGAGATTTGAGCTTTGACGGGGGATACCCGGTAACCTCTGGAAGCTAGAAGGTTAAGTAGGGAAGCAGTGTCAAGTTGAGACTGTTCTCACGAGGGACTGCAGAGTAGAAGTTCATCCACGTAATGTAATGAGGTGGACTCGGAGTGATCATGATGAAACTGTTTGAGGTCTTGAGCTAGGACCTGTCCAAAAATATGGGGACTATTTCGGAAGCCTTGTGGCAAAACTGTCCAAGTGAGTTGTTCAGAATGTCTTGTGTATGGGTCCATCCAGGTGAAGGTGAAAAAATCTTGGGAGGAGGGGTCCAGAGGGATAGAAAAAAATGCATCTTTGAGATCTAGGCCTGAGAAGTGGGAGGCTGAGGCAGGGATCTGCGACAAAAGGGTGTATGGATTTGGAACTAAAGGATGGATAGGGACAACGGCCATGTTGATGAGGCGAAGGTCTTGGACAAGGCGGAAAGATCTGTTGGTTTTTTTAACAGCTAATATGGGGGTATTAAACGGGGAGTGAGTGGGTCTGAGGTAATGTTTGTTTAAGAGATCTTGGATGATGGGTTGGAGGCCTATGAGGGCTGAAGTGGTTAGGGGGTACTGGGCCTGACAGATACACTGAGAGGGGTCACGTAATTTGATAGAGGCAGGAGGACATAGAGCCATGGAGGGGCTTGTAATGTCCCAAACTTTGGGATTTACAGGGTGTATGAGGGCAGAACCGGAGCTTTCATTGGGTAGAGGGGGGTCGTCGGCTATAAGGGCCATCAGAAAGGGAGTACTGGGGGCTGTGGGAGTGGATATAGTTATGGAAATGTGGAGGAGAGAAAGGATGTCCCGTCCTAGTAAAGGGATGGGACACTGGGGCATAACCAAGAAGGAGTGGGAGAAAGGTATGGGATTGTCTTGGATTGTGCATAAAAGGGGGGGAGTTTTAATTGGAAAATCTGTTTACCTCCTACCCCGACTATAGGAGTAATGGCAGGCGTGGTAGGCCCCGGTATTCTCGCAAGACTGAGAAGGTGGCTCCTGTATCTAGGAGGAAGGAGATGGGGCGACCGTCTACTATTAAAGTAACCCTGGGCTCCTGTTTGGTGATGAAAATGGTCGGGCGAGAAGCTCCTGGGCCCTGTCAATCTTCTTCTGCCAGCCCCACTACGGTGGGCTTAGGATGGGGGTTGTTCATCCAGCCTCCCCTTCGGGTGGTTGGGCAATCAGACCCCCAGTGGCCCTTTTTGTGGCATCTGGGGCATGGGGTGGTAGGAGATCTGGGGGAGGGGCACGCCCTTGACCAATGTCCCTCTTTTCCTCACTTGAAACAAGCTCCTGGGGGGAGCTTGTTTGTAGAGGGGCGCCCAGGTTGTGGTTTTATCAGCTGAGCCATCATTTGGAAATTGGCCTGATCAGCCTTTTGTTTACGGCGTTCTTTCTTCTCCTCCCACTTATGGAAGACTTTAAAGGCCACTGTTAGGATCTCAGTCTGTGGGGTAGCGGGGCCCTGTTCTAACTTTTTGAGTTTAGCTTTAATGTCGGGGTAGCTTTGAGCTAGGAAGTATGTCATAAGGACATGTCTTCTATCAGGCGTTTCTGGGTCCAGGCTGGTATACTGTAATAGGGCTTGAGTGAGTCTGTCTAAGAACTTGGAGGGAGTTTTGTCCCTCTTTTGAATTATGTCTTGGAGCTGTTGAAAATTGACTACTTTACAAGCTGCCTTTTTCAGACCTGCTATTAAGCAGGAGGCAAAAATATCTCAAGAGCGGAGACACACGGCGGTGTTATAATCCCAGTGTGGGTCTTGTTCGGGGACAGCGGTGGGGCCAGGGGGATAGGTGGGGTCAGTCCTGTGGGTTTCAGTAACGTGCGTTTGGGTGAAGTCTCAAACTTGTCTATGCTCTTCAGGGAGGAGAGTATTGGCCAGGAGCATGAAAATGTCATGATGTGTGAGGCTGTAAGACTGGAGGGTCCATTGAAACTCCCTGATGTATGTCATGTGATCAGTGGAAAAGGAACCTAGGCGTTTCTCAAGTTGGGCTAAATCTCCTAAGGAAAAAGGGACGTGAACGCCCACGATGCCTTTGGATCCTGCTACCTCCCGGAGGGGGTCAATAATTTTGGGAGGCCCTTGGGACCGAGTCTGAGGGGGCAAAGACGGAGGAGGCTCCTGGGACTTAGTTAGAGGGGGGCTGAAAGGCTCAGGCTTGATCTGCAGGAGGGGGGAGGTGAGGGGGATGGAGACAGAGGGGGTGAGGTGGGGGAGGAGATGGTGGTGGAGGAAGGAGAGGAGGGGGAAGGGAGAGGACGGGAGGCTTCTGCGGGGGGTGGAGGCAGCAGTGACTGCGGTGGAAGGCAGAGGGGTTGTAGGAGGGGGAGGGACCGAAGGGGGATGCCTGTATGGCGGAGGCTCGTTGGCTGGGTCAAAGGTAATCAAAGAGGGACTGGGAGTGTGGGGAGGGGAGGGAGATGGCTTGAAGGCTAGGAGAACTTGGGGCAGGGAACAGGTGGTGCAGAGGCTGGGATTTTGAGCTAGGAGGCGAAAAGCTTTGATATAGGGAATCTCCTTCCATTTTTTCAGGCGCTGGCAGTAGTTAAAAAGATCGCGAGTGATGTTAGGATCAAGAGTTCCCCCTGTGGCCCATTGGTTGTTATTGTCTAAGGGGTATTTCGGCCAATCTTGAGAGCAGTATTTACAGAGAAGTTTTGGTTTTATATCAGGTGTCAGGGAGAGGGTAGTTAGATGCTTGAGCAGGCATTCAAGAGGTGAACTTTCAGGGAGGGATGAGGAGGCTCCCATGGCTAAAGGACAGAGAAGGAGACAAACAGGGGAAGACGAACGGAGATCCTCGGACTGGAGGCAGACCTCAAGGAGACAAAGGGCGTCCCCGATGATCCTTGGTGGTCTGCGGAAACTCATATACGAGTCGGAATTTCTTAGGAAGTGTGGGTCGTCACCCAGACTTCTCTAAGAAGGCAGAGTGCCTGAGTCACGAGGTACCTAGTACTAGGAATTTTCGGCAGATGGAATGGATTTAGGCAGACGGAACGGAAGGAGGAGGGAGGAAAAGGGAGCATTCTCATCCGCAAAGGAGTCACCTCGTTTATGGCTGTTGGAGGAGGGGCCTGAGGGTCCACCGCAGCCGTGAAGAAGGCCTGAGGCAGGGAGAGTTCCCTCCTTGTCCCCGAGCGTCAGGGCCTTGCCGGACGATCAAGGTCAATGGCACTGCGATAGCTCAGGGGAGAGTGGCCTACCCCGGGGAAATTTTGCTTAAAAAGTTTCAGCACTGATGGAAGGAGCGGTGAGTGCATTTATGACTGTTGGAGGAGGGGCCTGAGGGTCCACTGCAGCCATGAAGGCCTGAGGCGGGGAGAGTTCCCTCCTCGTCCCCGAGTGTCAGGGCCTTGCCAGACGGTCACAATCAATGGCACTGCGATAGCTCGGGGAAGAGTGGCCCACTCCGGGGGATAACTTACCTAAAGGCCAGAGAGGAGTGGTGAGTGTGATGAGCCAGCGCCGGAAAAAGAGGACGAGGGCAAGCTGCTGCTGGTGTCGGGGGGAAGACGGGGCCCAGTTGGGGTGTCCCATCTCCCGGGTTTTGGCACCAATGAAAGGAAAGGAGTGACACACAGCAGCAATTCACTGGAGAAATTCGCTTTATTAGGGAAAGGTGCTGGGTTATATAGGAAGGGGCATGGAGTGATTGTGGTGTTACTTCTATGGGGCTGGTGGCTATTGGCTAGGTGCTGGGATTGGGAGGGGGGAGAGAGGTGATTGGTCTTCAGGTGGCGCCGTCGGGAACCGAGGGCCCGGAAGAGAAGCCGGAAGTTCGCCATCTTACGGGTGGGGTCCCTTCAACCAGGGAATTATTCCTTACTGAGACCCAGCATGCTAGCATTGTTCCCCATATTCCGAGGAGGAAACTGAGTCTCTGAGTGGTTAAGGCTACTGTCCAAGTTCACTAACTGGTTAGTAGCTAAACCAGGATTTAGGCCCAGGTCTTCCCTGAAGCCAGACTCTGTGTTTTACATCAAAATACCTGTATTGGGCACCTGAGGCAGGACACAATGGGATTCCCTGCAGATAGCATTAATGTGGGTATGGATGAGTTAATACCGTATTATTACTTCTGAAGTGCAGGACTTAGCCTGTGAGAATCTCAGTGGACAGGAGAACAGAGGCTAAGAATCTTGGTTTTGTCACTGATAAATGATCTGTAGACTCTTAATCCTGATTCCGTATTCCTCATTTGTAAAGCTGTTGGCATATTTGCACTGAGCAGATCACTCTCTCTGCCAGCTTAGCTTTACATGGCAGTTTGGAATTTTTTTTCCTTCAAGATTTTATAAAGCTGAGTATAAAATGGGAATGTTTTCATAAATGCTTAAGCATCTTTAGTGAAGCTAATTTATATAATTTAAATGTTCCTCTCTGGCAGTTTAAACTCAAATTCCTAAGCAGGGGAGGGTTGGCACTGAAGAACAAGAAACTGCTCTGTTTCATTGTTCATGTTCAACAATAAAAAATTAAACGGCCTAAAAACTGCAAGCCAGAGAGAAATTTGTAGGCATTCTCTTCTCTGAATCTGAGTGATGGTGATGAACACAAAAATTGGATGCTTCTCTTTTTTTTCCGGGGCCTGGCAGCCATGCCATATGCCTCTGGTGTGACTCAGTCTGCATGGCAGAGCTAGGCACCATACCCAGCATGCTCCTGAAGTCACCTTGGGCAGCCACTTACCGCTCTTCCCTTCTCCTTGGAGCTCACCTTGGGAATGGTGGGCCCAGGGGCCAAAAGCCAGGATTGTGCAATCACCACGAGGCACTTTGGGGTGCAGTTTGCCGGAGAGTTTACTTAGCCTTCAGCCAAAGCCTGTAGCAAGGCCCTTGTGGGAAGATTTTGTGGAGCGACTTTCGGCTTCTCTTGTATATCTCATCCTTGTTTTCGTGTCTGTTTTTGTTTCCAAATTACAAGACGACATGATATCTGCCTTCTCTGTTCTCATATGGAACCAGGTGCTCTATAAATAAGTGATACTTAATACATCACCAGAGGAGGTCTTTCTCCTCACTTCCTATCTGTGGTTTTCCAAGGGTAGTGCCCTCCTTTGTCCTTTGCCTCCCAACCCCTAACCACACCTGAAAGATGCTAAATCCTCTTTGGATGAGATGACTTTTTAAATAACTGTGCATAGTTGACACCATCCTAGCCTTCAGATCAAGAGGTTATGGATCCTGTATAATAACAGCACTGATATAACTGACATGTACCAGGTGCTTCCGCTGTGCCCAATGCCAGGAAAGAGACACCTCATCTGTTTAATTCTCCCAACAATCCTCAGACAAGCACTGTCATCACCATTCCTATTTTGCAGATAAAAGAAAGACTCAGAAAGACTCTGTAACCTGCTCAAGTCTTGTAAATGGCAGCGCAGGTGGGCACCCTGGTCCTGCTGTGGGTATTCCATACATGTTACTGTGTAGAAGCTCAGCTTCTCTGATTCCCATGATGGATGAGAAGGACATTCCTCAGGCTGGCCTCCATGCTAGCAGAGACAGGTAAATTCAGGTATACCTCATTATATAAAAGAGTTATATATTTAGAAATCACTGAATTACTCCAGGATGAGGTGAACTTTGCTGTATTACCAAATCCCAAAATATTAGTGGCTTAGCATAATACAGGTTCATTTCGTGCTCATGCTAGATGGAGATGCTTCAGTTGATAGTTCCAGCTGAGTCCAGCCTTGGAGTCATCCCATCCCAGGCACCAGACATGTGAGGGAAAAAGCCTCTAGAATATTTCTGCCCTTAACATTTCAGTCACCTCCAACTATTCATGTCTTCCTAGCCCCAGACATCATGGAGTCAGACAGCACTGTGCCCTGTCTGAAGCCCTGGCCCACAGAGTGGATGAGCCTAATAAAATGGTTGTTGTTTTGAGTGTGGCTATTATACCTTTCAGTCATTCAATAAATATTTACTGAGCACCTTCTGGGAGCCATTCACTATTCTGGGCACACGTCAGTGAACAAAACAGATGAAGACTTCTGTCCTCATAGTGCTTGAAGGGAGAATAGTTGCTGGGTTTTAAAAAAAAATCATTTAAGTATACTTTTCTGGGTATAAAAATAATGTTTCTTTATTTCACAACATTTGAGAAATACGAAAAAGTGTTTAGAGAATACAAAAAAATCCCACAGAAAATAATCACCATTATGCAGAAATAATGCATTATTACTCTATTGTATCTATTACACATACACACACACACACTCCAAACTGGAGTCACATCATATATTCAGTTTCATATCTGACATTTTTTCCTCCATTTAGAGTACATTGCAAGCTCTTTTAGTCCATTCAGGCTGTTGTAACAAAAAGCCAAGACTGGGAAGCTTATAAATAACAGAGAGTTGTTTCTCATAGTTCTGGAGACTGTGAAGTCCAAGATCAGTTTGCCTGAAGATTCAGTGTCTGGTGAGACCCAGTTCCTAATTCATAGGTGACATCTTTTTGCTGTGGTGGAAGGGGCTAAGGGAGTTATCTGGGGCTTCTTTTATGAGGGCACTAATCCCATTCTTGAGGGCTCTAGCCTCAGGACTTAATTTCTTCCCAAAGCCCACATGCGTTAACATCACCTTGTGGGTTAGGATTTCAACATACAAATTCAAGAGGGACACAAACGTTCAGATGGTAGCACAAACTTTTCCTCAGACCACTCATATCATAAAATGTAATTAAAAATTTCACAGGCTGCACACTGTTCCAGCCTGTAGCAGCACCAATTATTTAACTATTCTGCAACTATTTTACAGCTCAGCTGATTCTAGTTTTTCACTGTGTAAGCAATACCTTGATGAATAGCCTTGTACAGGAATCTTTGGCAGCATCTCTGATTAGTTGCTTAAAATATAATCAGAGAAGTGGGATTACTGGTTCAAAGGGTAGGCAGATATTCAGGTTCTTAATAAATATGGCCAAGTTGCTTTCCAGAATGTTAACACCAATTTACATTCCCACCTGTGTTTTATGAGATGTTGCTTTCATTCTTGTGCCAATATTCAGTATTAGAATGTTTCTAATCTTTGTCAATTTATCATACTAAAGAATGGCATCTCGTTTCAAGACTGGTTCCCTGCATAGGTTGCTCAATAATATTGGGATTTGCCTAAACCTGAATTTTCACCCCAGCTCTGGCACCTTTTAACCAGCTATGTAACCTCTCTAAGCCTCAGTTTTCTTTTTTCAAATAGTGATATTTATTCTGACATCTTGGGGTATTGAGCGGGTTAAATAAAGGATTTATAAAGTATTTAGCATTGTGCCTGTCACAGAACAAATAAGTGGTAGCTATGGATTTGACAATACAGAAATAAACTCATGAGGAGTTCCAGCCTTTTTTCCTCCCTCTGTGTCTTAGAGAATATTCTGGTTTTACTCCATCATATTTCTCTCCTTTCTCTGAATGGGGGGGCTACCATTCTTTTGGGCTGTTATGAATGAGAATCAGGAAGATTGAAAGAGGAGAAGGACAAAGAGACACACTGGCCAGGGACAGAACACCCAAAACCTAGTGGCTAATAAAAAAAAGTTTATCCTCCTACAGATGGTGGGCCTGCTATTGGCTATAAGTAGGCTGATTGTGGCTGGGTTCAGCTAGGTGGTTCTGCTCCAGGCTGTAGGCTGACTTGGTTCCAGGTTTTATACTTGATCTGGGGCCCATATTGAATAAACAGAAAATACCCAAGGCATGTTCTCATGGTAGATCTCCAGAGCAAAAGAGGTCAAGCTAAAACCCACAAGCAAACTAGGTTTTTCTTCCTATTGTACCTGCTAATATTCCATTGGCCTTAAAAAGCGATATGGCCCAGCTCAACATCAGTGGGAAGTCTCTGCCTCCCACAGTGGGAGAGGGAAGAGAATGAATATGTGCTGAGCAAAGGATCATGATGAATGTTCCCAGGAAATTTCAGGAAGTGGGTGCTCGATAGCATGCGGTGTAAGAAAACGTGGAGAAAAGAAAAATGATTTTAAGATGCATTGTGTATGTGTGACAAATACAAATCAGAATCCTTTTAATTTCTGAAAGCCTCTGGTTAAGAACTTGTGAATTACTTCTTGCCTGTCTGGACTGTGCTTTCTCAAAATGAACTTCCCCTTGGGGCCAACCTTATTGTGTAATGACTTTCAAAGCATCACATAATGAAAACGATTACTATCTTTTTACTGCCACAGCCCTACATAGTTCTTCCTTTTTGGGTATTGTAGGCCTTTCAAGCATTTGCTGACAGTTCTTTTCCTTTTTCTTCCACTAGTAGAAGAGTATGGAGAGTGGCTTCCTAATTGTAATTTACCAAGCAGGTAAAGTCTCCGCAGGAAATGTGTCGGATGGCCGATCACCACCTCATATCAAGTAGGACAAACATCAAGCTTTAGGAAACTTGGACAGGAAGGCCCAGGGGCAGAGAATGAGAGCAATCAACTGGGTCTTTGTATTGACTCAGAAGCTCCAAATTCACTTATAGAAACTTCCAGTGAAATAAAACTGAGCACAGGGAGTGACACTGATGAGACAGAGCTGAAAGAGCTCTAATGAGAGGCACCATGTCATTTCAGCGGCCTTTGATAGCCTGTGAGGAAAGCTTCCTCTCGCCTCCCTAGGGACGGACCATTCACCTAGAACCCGACTGGAGCCAAATGTCACTGATCCCCAGGTGTGCTTAGCTCTTAAGACAGCTGGTATATCTCATATGTAACAGTACCCCACATCCGAGTAGTGAGGGGCTTGTTAATAAAGCCATCCCAAATTAGAATTCTTATTCACTGTCTGTAGGTAGACCAGCTGAATATGGATGTATCAGTTCTGCTTCTCTCTCTAAATGTTAAAACTGTCTTTAATTTTGTCAGACATTTTTGTTTTATTTCACAGGAAGCAATGTTCTTGACCTCTTTAAAAAAAAAAACCAAGTTGAGAAGAATCCTAGGCTGTATTAAGAGTTACACTAACTAATTGGTCCTCTGCCTTTCTAGAGCTGTGGCATGGGGTGTCAGTGGCCTCCATACCCGTGGCTCTTTCACAGGAAGAAAGGGCAACGTATGTGCTTCTACGTATATATGCATATGTGAGTGTTTAGTGGGTAGGGAATTGTCTGTGATTCTGTCCCCTCAAGTTATCAGAAGACATTGATTAGAGTTTTGTTGCTTTTTTTAATCTACACTCAGATTGACTGTCTTTTCCTATCTCCACGAAAGAAGGGAATGTGTATATAAAATCATCCCTATTATTGTTTCCCCCTCATGCGCAAATGGTTGCTTTTTTTTCTTTCCTGAAGCCCCATTTTAGGTAATACTACCACATGGTTAAAAGCTTAGACTCAGGAGTTGGATAACACAGGTTTGAACCTTCACCATTTCCTAGCTTTGTGACCTTTGATAAGGTACTTTACCATTCCACGTCTAGTTTCTTCTTCTGGAAATGAGGAAAACAACAGGGCCTACCTGTGGAATGTAAGGCACCTGGCATACCAGCAGCCCCCTCACTGGGCCCATGTGGGATTTCGGCTGTGGCTGCAGTACTGCAGTCGGCAGGTTCCCTGCACCCTGGCTGCGCCCCACCTCCAGCAACCACCGACTGTCTCAGCTTTCCTGCCTCAGGGTCTTTTCCAAAGTGGGGCAACCAGGAAGTACAGAGGTTTAATGCTTAACCAACGGGGGACAGAAGTCCATGGATAAATGTCTCATTACCTGACTCAGAGGGTTCATCTAAGATGTCGTCTATTCGGATCCCAGAGGATCCACATCAGGACTGAGCCTCAGCTGCCTGCAGCATTAACCAGCTCAACAAATACACCTTTTACTTACCTTTCTCTCTCAAATTCTGCTTCCTGGAATTACCTCCCATCATATTGCCCACACCCTAGCCCTTGTCTCAAGCTCTGCTCCAGGGGAAGCCCAGCTAAGAAAACTCTCAGCAAATATTTGTTGTTACTATTTTTATGCAAAGCCTTTTTCTTCTTAGGGAGACCAATTTTGGAACCAAAATTCAAGCTGTGTGTTGAGACATTTTTTTTTCTCATTTGATATTTTATTTAAATTGAAAAATGTGCAAACTGATAAATGATTACATCATTTTGTTACACATTTAGCAAATTCCATGAAATCAGACTGTCTCCCCAGTACTGGAAACTCATGGTTTCCTTACTTCTCTTCATTTCCTGCTGCTTTTCACTCTTGCTTTGGGGAGGAACTGGGCAGCTGGGGCAATGTGGGAGGTACTCAGGGAACTCGGCGCTGTTTGCCAGCTGGTGCAGAAGTGTTTTTCGTTCTGACAGTTGGCTTTCTGCATTGGTGTATGCTGCCTGAATGTCAGCACTGGTTGTCAAGATTGGCATTAGGTCCTCCAAACTCTTTTATCCAACCCCTTTTTGATCCCAAATACCAACACTGGCAGGACAAGTGAGCAGGATGAAGATTCTAGCCAGTGACCATTGAATTGTTTTTCCCCTTCAGTGCAAAGCCAACTAACTGGCCCTGACCAGTATCAACCTCAACTTGGGCTTCACTGGCACCGTGCTGTGAGATTGGAGCCAACCGGCCTACGTGGACAGCTTCTAGCATTACCACGGCCTACTCTTTTCCCCCTTGGAAATTTTAATTGTAATCACTCTGGAGTTTCGCTGTGATTAGGCTCATGATTTTGCGTTAGGGAGCTGAAGATCATGGCGTGGGCTGGCACACCTTGTTAGAGGGGCTGGCGTGGGCAAATGTCTTCCTTCCAGTTCTCTCAAATTCACCCCTCTATGGGGTGGCCACGAGGGCACAGGCACTGCCAACGTGACTTTATTATGTGTGTCCTGGAGTATTTTCCCTTTTGTGCATATAGTTCCATTTCCTGGAATTATTATTTCTGGTAAGATTGGGGTTGATTTCAGGCTACCTATTATTTTTTTCAGCTGAAATGTTCTATTCCTTCACTTTGCCATTTCATGGAACTTTGTGCAAACACCCGTCCTGCTCATGGAAGGTCATTTTAGACAGTGTCACTGCTCTGTTTCTCTGTCTTCCAGGACATAGTGAGATACAAGACCAGAGATACGTCTCTGACACTTACTGACTATGGGGCTTTGAGCTTAAAACTTGATTTGAACATTTGTTTCCTCAACTGTAAAATGGGGATAAAAATAGGGCAAAAGAGATTATGTGAATCAAAGCATAAAGCAATCTGAATATTCATTTATTCTGTAAATATTGAAGGAACTCTGGCCACATGTCAGTCATAGTTCCCAGCTTTAGGAAGCTATGGTTTGGTGGGGAAATAACACATTAATAGGCAGTTAAGATCAGACCTATACAACCGAAAACAGGGATAAATACAAAGTGTTACAAGAGCACCTGAGAATGAGGCTTTACTTAGTCTTGAGGGGCATGGAGGGCTTCTTGGAAAAAGTGTAGGAAGATTAGGAGTTATGAATGGTAATATTTAGTTATAATCAGTAGGGTGTTTACTACGTACTGGGTCATATGCTAACCACTACGCTATTTATATATCACAATTGTATGTATCTCATAGGGGTGTTAACCTGCATTTTATGGTCGAAGAAACTGGGAAGATTAAGTAATTTGAGCAAGGACACACAGCTAACTGGCAATGTCAGACTGAGTTTAAGTTTGATTTCAGAACCCTTCTTTTAACCACTATGTCTGTTCTTGCCATGTCTCTGCTTAAAACTGGCCATTTGTGACTTTCTATCGCTCATAAGATAATGACTAAACTCCTGACATGCCCCTAAATCCTTGCCCACTGCTCTAGCCTCACCCTTCACCCCTCTGTCCACCCCTGACCCCCATGACAGTCAGCCTCAGCAGCAGCTCATAAAGGACATACTCAGCTAAGTCTGAGCTTGTCCTGTAGTTAATAGTGAGCTGTGGGGATTTGGACAGATGAGTGGGAGCAAGACAAGACCTGAAAAGACCAGTTAGGAGAGGGTAGAAGCAGCACAGGCACAGGTACACGGGGACCTGAACGCAGGCAGGCGCAGGAAGGTGCAGGAAGGAAGGAGACAGGTGAATTGGACTCACGAGACTTTGAGTAGGTACTAAGATTGTGTTTGGAAGTGAAGGAATTCAAGGAGCTCAGGCTTATACCCAGATTTATGGTCTGAACTACGTGGTGGAAGGTACTGGTTATTTTTAAGGAGTTGTGATTAAGACCTAACAGAATCAAACAATACCTATAATTCTACTGCATTTTCATTACATAAATGTTGAAGGGTCCTAGAAATTGTAGAATCATGTCCCTTCCCAGGCCCTTTTGTTCCCCAGCTTTCACATTGGGTATAGGAATTCACTGAAAACTCTGCAAAAAATCCTTCTTCCCTGCCCTACCCACCAAGCCAAACTCCAAACCCACCTAGACCCGCCCAGAGTAGGCAATCAGTGCCTGAAATTAAGCTTTTAAACATTAAAATCAATCAAGGCCAAAGAATCTAACTTGAAATGAAGAGGTGTTTAAAAGAAGTAGGCTGAGGTACATTGAGAAAAACAACTTAAATTATTAAAGCGGAATTTTCACAGTGCAGGGAAAACGTTCCAATAATGTCAGATTAAAAATGTAAATCCATTTACCTTCCAGATGGTTTTTTCGAGTACTCTTATTAGAGTCTGCTGCCTACCTGTTTGTCTATAAAAGAGCTTCTTGCTCAGGGAAGGTGATCAGCCTGAGGCAGTCTGGAATTCTTTGCTCGCATCTGCCACTGAGTGGGTATCTCCTTTGACATTTGACTTGTTAGTTAATTACTGTACAAATTTCCCTACTGAAAACGAAGATTTTATTCAGTCTTGGATTCTTTTCAGAATTCAAGTGTCAAATGTTCATGTTATTTAAAAAGATGGTTTATTTCTTCTCTGTTCCCTTCTCAACCTTGTGCTACATTTGTGATACTGGCATTATGACATTAAAATCACTTTCATATCAATAGACTTGAATGCCTAGAATATGAGGTTAAGAGGGTTAGGAGGCAGAATTAGTCCAATGGAGAAACTGGGAGGAAAAAAACCCTTCTTGAGTCAGTGGTCTTCATTCAAGTGGACTTATATTCAACTATGATACAAGAACACTGGTAGGTCATATGCTAAAATATATTATCTGTATCAGTGCTGTTGAAAATAAATAGCTGTGAGCCTCAAATGCAAGCCACATATGAAATTTAAATTTTCTACTATCCATGTTCAAAAAGCAAAAAAAACCCAATAGAGTTTATTTTATTTAATTTAATCCTGTGTATCTAAATATTATATTTCAGCATATGATCAATGTAAATATTATTGAGATCTCTTATGTCCTTTTTTGTACCATTTCTTGAAATCCAGTTTGCAATTTATATTTAAAGCACATTATAATTCAAAATAGAACACTTGAAGTTCTCAGTGTAGCTACATGTAACCAAGTGTAGCTGATGGCTACCATATTGAACACTACCCATCTATGTCATTCAATGACAGTTTTTCCCCTCAAATTGATAGACTCAGAGTAGATTTACCCATTTAATGAATCTATCTTTCCCCCTTTTCCAATCTAAAAAGAAAAAAAAATGCCTGTGATGAAAACAGGCAAAATGGCTCTATTGATAAATTGCAGGCTAAATTCTTTTTCATAGAATAGTTCCTTGGTTCCAGGACTGGTCACAAGTGAAATACCATCCTTTTAAGGGTCTAGACAACTTCGTTCAAGGGGCAGTAAAATTGGGGCATTAAAATAAATAACAAGCAGCATGTTTTTTAAAATGAGGGGTAAGAATTTCATCCTTTCAGGTGGTGCAAAATTTTCATTAATAAATGTCAGCAGATCTCTCTTCTGCAAGCTAGTGACTATATTAAACATGAATTACAAGAATTCTCTTTTGGGTCCCAGCAATATTTTTCTGTAGATTAATCTGTCAATTTAATACACACACACATACACACATTTGGCAGCTCTGGGATGATTTTAATTTCTAGTTGAGAAAACTCTCATGCTCAGCATTTTTTGTGGGTGGGTGCTACAATAATTAGATGCATGTAGAAGTTTCCTAGGAGTTGAATTGTATTATAAAACAAACTGAGCTCTATTTGATATGCTGAGCATCTTTACCTTACTAGCCCTAAACCCAGCGAACACATTCTCTTTCAAGATGCAGGTGAGTTCTGGGTTTTATGAATTGGGTTTTTATTTTTGAGAAGATCTATATGGTGTTATGGAAATCCTTTGGAATCAAAAGGATCTGGCTTTGAATCTAAGTGTTTCCCTGGGTTATTTTGGACCAATCACTTAAATTCTCTGAGTGTCAGATTCCCCATCTATGCAAAGGGGATCATATTATTTAATCAGAGGCTGTTGGGAAAATAAATGTAATCATAATTGTACAATGTCTGAAGCAGATATTTGATTAGTGGTTATTCTCTTACAACTGCATTCTTCAGGCTAACAGGTAAGTGAGACTCAGTGATGTTAAGTGTTCACAGACTCAGTGTTTATGGTAAGGCTTTGTATTAGTTATCTATTGTTATGTAACAGTTTATCTCAAAACTTAGTGGCTTAAAACAACAAACATGTATAATATTTTTCCTGGGTCAGGAATCTGGGCATAGTTAGCATGGTACCTCTACCTTAAGATCCCTCATGAGCTGCAGTCAAGGGGTCAGCCAGGGCTGGCTGTGGTCTCATCTGAAGGCTTGACTGGCAGAGGATCTGTATCCAAGGTCACTTACGTAGTTGTTGGCAGGATTCACTTTTTTGTGGGCTGTTGGATTGAGGGCCTTAATTCACCACTGGCTGTTGACTGGAGGTCTTTACAGTTCCAGGACACTTGAGCTTTTCCACTGAACAGTTTATAAAATGGCAGCTGGCAAGAGAGAGACACACACATACCACTAGTAAGGGGTGGGACCGAAGAGCCCAGGTATATCAAACTACTTCAAAGCCTTCCTTTCAGTCACTTGATCTTGTGGCCTTCTGAGGATACATTGAGGGTAGAAAGTATATGTGTGTGTGTGTGTGTATTTCAAGAAGGAAATAGTCATCTTCTTCCATCAGGAAGCCTTTCAATAGGCAGTTTCC
The DNA here is from genome assembly GCF_040802235.1 of Manis javanica. Taxonomy (NCBI): domain Eukaryota; kingdom Metazoa; phylum Chordata; class Mammalia; order Pholidota; family Manidae; genus Manis; species Manis javanica. The sequence continues at coordinate 55,566,985 of NC_133166.1, forward strand.
CTCCTACACTTTGGAGTGGAGCAGGCCTTCAAGGAGAATGAAAATCAAAGAAGGAAAGAGAGTACAGAGCAGGGAACAGGGAGCCCTTGTGAAAGCATGAGCCCCAAGGGTGACTGGGGGAGTGGTACTTCTCCTTTCACTCTGCCTGATTTTTATGAAGCTAATGGAGCTAAATGCCTCCTTGTTTTCAGTAAATTTTTTGTAAATAAAGTTGTCCTGTGGTCCCTTTAGTGTCCCTGTGTGTGTGCGTGTGCGTGTGTCCTCTTGTCAGTTTCAATTCTTCTTCAAGGTTAAGATGGTCTTTTGAAAGGACTGAATCTTAGATGCGTTGGAAGAAAGGTAAAGATAATAATGATAGAAAATAGATAATAATAGAAAATAAACTATAGTAACAACAAAAGTAACATTTATTGGGTGTTTACTATATACTAGGCAAAATTCTAAGTGTTTTCCATCTATTAACTCATTTAGAAGGTCCTATAGAGAACCATGATGTCAATCCTATGGATGACAAAGGCAGACTTACTAATAATCAATTTCCATGTAGTGAATTACTCTGAAGGTTAGTGACTTAAAACAACAATAAACATTTATTATCTCTGACAGTGTCTGTGGGTCAGGAATTAGGGAGTGGCTGGGTGATTCCAGCTCAGAATTTGTCAGGAAGGCTGCAGTCATCGGAAGGCTTGACTGGGGCTAGAAGCTCCACTTCCAAGATGCTTCATTCCAATGGCTGGCAACTTGGCAGGAGGCTCAGTTCATCTCCATGTGGGCCTCTCCACAGGGATGCTTGAGCATCCTCATCACATGGTGGCTGGCTTCCTCTGAACAAGGGGTCTAAGCCAGCAAGGAAAAAACCGCTATGTCCTTGTGACCCAGCCATGGAAGTTACCCAATGTCATTTCCACAATATCCATTGGTCACACAGGTCAGCTCCATTCAGTGTGGATGGGGACTAATAGGTGCATGGATACCAGAAGACAAGCATGTTCAAAAGCCATCTTGGAGATGGCTACCACAGCAGCTGCCTTGTTAGATGAACCATCACCAGCACTGCCTTTTCCTGAGGACTTACTATGTGCAAGATACCATACCAAAGAGTTTACATACATGATCTTATTTAATCTCGATAGCAAACCTAAAATCCAGGCGCTTATGTTATCCTCATTTTACAAATATGGAATGATGTGTGTGCGTGTGTGTGTGTGTGTGTGTGTGTGTGTGAGATAGAGAAAGACAACGAGATGGAGACAATGAAAGAGAGAGAGAAAGAAAGAGGAAGGGAGGGAGAGAGTAAGAGAGAGAGAGAGAGAGAAAAAGAGAGGGAGAAAGAAGCAGAAAGTAAGCCAGGTACACAAAATCATTCCCAGAGTTGAAGTTCGTGTGCCCAAAGGAAACAAGGATGTTCCATTTTCCTAATGTTTGGTGGCAAATGAGGACTTGAATAAAAAAACGTTTTGTTCACTGAAAAATGCCTTCTTGGGTATCATTATCAAAGCTAGGGGCCTCCCCCCAACATGCATCTGGAAAAAATGAACATACCCACCTACACCTGAAACTATGCATGCAATTTTAGTGGATTTAAAACTTTGAAGCCCATAGGATGGTTTCCCTAGTGTTCATGTATCCCAGGATTAAAATTCCTGAATGCTAAATCTCTCAGAGGTTTTATTTATATGCTTCATACTTGACAAGCTACCTTGTGGTATAGAACTTGCTAAACTTACACTTAGCGTCACAACCTACATTGCACCACATTTCTTCTTAACCTTGAACTGGCATTAGTGTTTTTAAATGTTGACCTGATCCACTTTAGCTTTTATGTTTCCAGACTTGAGCAGACTACTAAAAAGTAAAGTCACTGAATCCTGGCATCCTTGTCTCCTATGCATCCCAAATGTGATGCAGGCATGCTCTCTACAGCCTCCCTCTCAAGTTGCCCCAGCACTTGAGACATGGTACAATTTATATACAGTACAATTCACCCAATTCACTTTTTTTAGGGATGGCTTTCAGGGGTGCAGTTCCACACGTTCTGACAAATGTATCAAGTGCCATAACCACTGCTATAATCAAGATGCAGAACAGGCCACCCCAAAAAGTTCCCCTGTGCTCTTTTACATTCATTTTTCTGCCCCAGACTTGGTAACTACTGATCTGACTTTGGTCCCCATTGTTTTGCTCCTCTTTTCCCGTCTTCTAAACGGAATCATGCAGAATGTACCCTTTCGGGATGGATTCTTTCTCTTAGCAAGCTTTGGATATTCATTCACTTTGTTGCATTAAATGATGTAATGTAAGCTGTTTATCTGTTCATCAGTTGATGGACATATGAGTTATTTCCAGTTGTTGTAGATTATTTTCATTAGTTTTTGCTATTGTTTTTGATTTTCTGGGGGTAGAGGAGGAGGACAATGGAGCACAAAGAAGTCATTGCACTCTTTCACCATTTAAATCCTTTGGGAATTTTCACCAGTACTGTTTTGGGCCCCACCTGTACTGGGGCTCTTGGGTGTCTGTCTTTACATTTACTTTCCTTTTCTGCAAATTGGGTCCCCAGTGTTTCATTGGTGTAGACAGACAAGATGCAGATGAAATAACTCTCTTGAAGGTGTTAGCCTCCCTACTCCACGTGTGGTTCATGGACGACCAGTCTCCAAATCACCTAGAAGCTTGCTACAAAGCAGAAACTCAGGACCCACCTCAGACCTACTGAGTCAGAGCCAGCATTTTAACAAGATTGCCGCATGAGTCGGATGAGTATTACAGTTTGAGAAGCACTGGTCATATTCCAGTCTCGCTACTAGAAAGAAAATACAATGGTTTCTTACACTGTTTGGGCCTTTCTTCGAACCTCTCTATTCCTCCCTGGAGTGAATTCATTTGAGTAGGTAAGTACTCAAGTTTGGGTCTGGGGAACCGGTGAGCGCCGCATTCTCAGAGGATGGAGGGAGCAACGAGAGGAGGAAAAAGGGAAAGAGGAGCCCGAGAACAGAGCCCGGGCGATTATGAGACCCTCGCGGCCAGAGGCGGGCGGGGAGAGGCCGAATGGACCGGACAGTCCCCGGCCCCTCCAAGCCAGGGCACCCGGGACAGGACACGGGCGGCGGCGCGCTGCCGGGACGCACGCAAACTTCGCAGAGCGGGGCCGGGCCGGGCCGGGTGGGCGGGGCGGGCGGGAGGAGGGGCCGGGGGGCGGGGCCGGCGCGGCGAGGGGCGGGGGCAGCGCCGAGGCCGCGGGGGCAGCGGCGGCGCCGGGCAGCAGGAGCGGTGGCCGCGCCATGTGGCTGCTGGGGCCGCTGTGCCTGCTGCTGAGCAGCGCCGCGGGTGAGTCGGAGGGCTTCCGGCGAACTTCTCGGGGCGCGGGGCGCGGCGGTCGGGCCGTCATTGCGCCCCCTCCCCGCGCCGGGCTGCGTCTCCGGGCGCGGGTGTGCACGGAGGGCGGACCCCGGCGCCGGGCCGGCCTGGACCCCGGCGAGGGGCCGCGGCGGGGTGCGCGCCGTCCTATTGTGTGGGCGTGCGCGCCGGCTAGCGCTGTGTTGTGTGTGCGCGGGCGAAGCTTTGTGTGCAGCCCGGCTCTGGGGAGCCCGGCCGCTGTCCCGATTGGGCGTAGCTCGAATGTGAGTGTGTTGTGTGTGTTGGGGAAAGGAGGGGAGGAGAAGGGAGAGAACATTTCCCTGTTCCCCTCATACCAGGCTCCGCGGGCTCGGTGTATCGCTGGTCTCCCTAGGGCCTCTTCCCCTGTCGCGTGCGTGCACCCTCGTGCCTCAGTTTCCCCACCCGGACCGCGGGGCGGATAGTATCGATGCTTCCTTTCACTCTTCCCTGAAACTGTGTTTGGTTTGTGTAAACAGAGATGCAGGAGGGCCAGACCTGGCAATTATTAATCTTTCCCACTGGTCCTGGGAGCAAAACATTTATTTGTCATCCACCATCCCCTCTCTCCCCTCAGTGGGTGTTCTCACTGGCGAGGTCCCTGGGACAGGACTTGGGCATTCTCTGCCGGCCCTTTGAACCTGGCATCCCCATGGCGTGCGCATTTCCCAGGAACTTTTCTGCTGATGTGGGCAATCTTCGAATCCCAGCCCTGGAGCCTTTCTTCCTCTGCCCCTGCCCTCCGCCCACAGCTGTCAGCTACCCCTCCTTGCCTCGGACCGCCCCATGATGTTTATTTCTAGGCAGCTGATGCCCAGAAAGTGGGTGATATGGCCCAGTGAACTTTTTTCAACATAGGCTTGCTTGCCTGACTTTTGTGCCATCCTCATATCTAATTTATGCTTGATTTTCCCAAACGCTTCCAGTTATTTGGCTGTGGAGTGTCTTTGGTGATGTGTTTTTTGGGGGAATTTGAGGCTCACTGCATTCTGAGCTGCCCCTCCCTTCCCCTAAGAGATGTGGGCTTCAAAAGAGAAATCTCCCTCCTACCTTGCAGTCCCTGGTTCTGCCCATCCTCAGAATCGACTATGCAGTCAATCCCCCTCTCAGACCTATGACGACATTCCCTCTCCTCGGAGACTACCTCTAGATGTCTGTAGGTTTGCTGTGGCTTCCAGTGAGGGTGGAACGCTGGTGACTGCTGTGGGTTTTTAATCCGGTCTGGGTCAGAGTAACCTGTTTCTCCTGAATTATTGGGCCACCCCAGGGAGAGAGTTCCAAGGGGACACTGGCAGCTACTGGTAGGTGTGAGTGATTATGTGGACACTGTGAGAACAGGCAGATGTCCAGGGCACCTCAGACATGAAGAGTTGCTCTCACTTTGCATAGGTGTGGTGTGTCCCATGATAACACCCAGTAGGACAGTCTGGAAGCGGGTCCTTGTGTGTCCTCAGATTGCTACTTGTAGCTTAGGGGGATGTCACAGTTTGCATCCCCCAGTTGATAGTGCGTTGCTTTGGTTGAGTCTCCATTTCAGCAAAAATAGCTGTGGAGTTAGTTTTGCCCATTCTCTGGTCAGTGCTGGCTAACTAATATGTGTGTACATATAAAATAGGGCTAAAATAAATAAAATAGTCCTAGTGGGGAGGGAGGGATTAGGGGTCATAGAAAGTCCTCACTGGCCCAGGTGGTGGTGTTCCATTGTCTGTGGTTGTTGACTATGTGACTTTGAATCACCTTTATAGTTGCTGGTTTAGAAACCTCTTCATTAAGCATTCTTTTAGCATGGATTCCACTTTGACCAGTGGTGTCATGAGAAACAGGGTGGTCACTTTTCCTGAAGTTGGCTAGCTGCCCCTGGGCTCCCAGCTTATAGCAAAGCCTGTGTGGGTCAGTTTGGGGTTCTTAGCTGGACCGGAGGCTCTACCCTTCTTATCCTACATCCTGCACCTTGATCCTCTTGTGGGAAGTTGATAAAATGAGAGATTGTAAACGCCAGTGCTTGGAATTTTTGTCTCCCTTTGATAGTCTGTGAAGAAACCTGGGTCAGAGTTGAGCCCTACTTGAGCTCCAGGTCTTTGTAGAGTTGGAAGGCCACTGACATTTCAAGAGCAACTTGGAGGACTTTGTTATTCAGGAACCTTCTTAGATACCTTTATGTGGTTTTTTTCTTCCTATGTTTTTATTGTTTGTGTTAGGGAAGTGAAGCATTGATTTTTGGCTGTTATTATTTTTTAATGAATCCTGTGAGAAAAACTCAGCCCATCCGATGTCCAGTTTCCCTTCCTGTGGGGGACTTGGTGGGCTTTGGTGCAGTGATGGTGAGTACTGTCTAATGGGGGCCGTGCCCCCTGGGTGGTCATTCTTCTCATCTCCTCCCAGGCTGACCTTTGCTGAGACTCCCTGGCATTCTCTTTCTGTTAGGGAAAATGCTTGGTTTTCTCCAATGTTCCAGTGAGGGAGGGTGAGTAGTGAGCTTTTCTCCTGGAAAGATTTGCTTAATAGTGTGAGCGGGTGGCTTTACTATTTTTTTTTTTAACTTGCTGAGTAGCTACGCCCAGCCCAGCCCAGGTAGATGAAGTACAAATAAACACACCTTGCTGCTTTTCATCTTCAGAGAGATGCAGAGAAAGCTCATCTGGAGTGTGAGGTGTTTTCATCTGACAGTCCACTTGGACCCTTTACTATGATAGAAGTGCAGGAGGGACAGGGGTGTGAGTAGGTGAGGGCAGGATGGTGAAATCTGTGCCTCCAAGACCCGTGCAGTTACCAAAGCCACCAGGGTAACTTGAAAGTGCGCTTGTATTACCATCTTCATGAAACAGTTTAGAGACTTTGGGGTTTAGGAAAGTTTATAATCAGATAAGCTCATATTAAAGACCTGAACTTTATAACTTTGCATGTTTGCGTGGGCAAGGAGAGGAAAGAACCCAGTGTTCAGGGAACATCTCCTGTGTGTAAGATGCTTTGCTTGACACTTTAAACACACGATCTTGTTGAAGTTTTCCAGTGATGTCATGTGGCAGGAAGTCATTTTATGGTTCATGAGAGATCATCCATGCCCAGGTGCCAGAGTAAGGCCTGAGGGTGGATTCTAACTCAAGTTTCTCTTGGCCCCAGCCTGGGCTGCACCCACCGTTCCCAGGCATCCCACACAGTGCTTCCCTGCCTCTCCTGCCTCCTGCCTTGTGAATTGGCCCTCGGTGAGGATGCGGTTGTTCCCACAAACACCCCTGCCCTGCTCCCCCTGCCAAATCTGTTCACTTTGTAGTCACCACTTTGGACTTATTCAGTGGTCAGTGTTCATGGTAAATACATAAAATATATCTCAATCCTTGAGGAAAGATGGAACTTTTCAAAATAGTATCAGCCTTTGGGCTGTGTGTATGGCAGGGAGGCATGCTTGGCAGGAAGATACCACCAGCCACCATTCAGTTTCTTGACCTGCATTGTAGTTAGGTGGGTGTTTGTTTCCATTCATTAACCTCTATAGTTATATTGTCCCTTCTTCTTAAATATATATTGTATTTTACAATTAAGTAAAACCAAAAAGATGCTATGTACCGTGGACTTGACAGAACTGCTTTTAGCTGTGAGATAGCCAGGGGACAAACTTAATTTTTTGGATTCCCAAACTTCTGTTTTTGATTGTGGAATTTTCTTGTTGCTTCATTTTCCCGCTAGAACATTGTGGAAATGCCTGGGCCATCCTAAACCTGTCAGTGCCTCTACCTGGCAACCCAGGAGATTTTTAAGATGGCTCCTCGTGTATGTGTGTGTGTGTATGTGTTGGTAAGCGCCTTTCTTTCATTGTGATTATCAGAGAGGGATCTACTCTTTTGGATGCTGAGGAGCATCCTTAAAAATGGTTGTTGGGAGAGAGCACCCAGCATTTGCTTGTCATGTCATTGGCCTGATGTTTGCTATTGCTTACCAGAGTAAATGGACTTTGGTGACGGGGTGACTGCTCAGGCTGAGGGATCACAGATTTTATTTCAGGTAGGACTGTCAGGGTTTCTGGAGTTGCTTGCAGAGATGAGTTAGTGTAGGTCAGGGTTTCTCACCCTCAGTGCTATTGACATTTGAGGCCGAGTAGTTCTTTGTCATGGGGGGCTGTCCTGCAGGAGAATATTTAGCAGCATTTCTGGTCTTAGATGCTGGTAGCAGCCTCCTCCCCGCCCCCACTCCAGTTGTGACCATGAAAAACGTCTCCAGATGTTGTTACCACACATTCTTTGGGGGCAGAATCCCCCCACCACCGTTGAGAACCCCTGGTCTGGTGTGAGGGAGCCCCCTCGCCACACATCTTTGAGGATTGCTCATCCTCAAAATGCAGTTGTCCGGATGGCATCCTCCTCCCAAGTCATCAGGGTTCCACAGCCTCACAGGATCCATGTGAAAATACTTTCTTAACTGGAAATATCCTCATCCCTGACGCTTTCCTCTTACTTCTTCTTGTACCAGAGTGAAAACGTCTGGAGTTTTATGTTGCAGATTTGGTTCTCTTGGGAGAGGTGTGCTGCGGAAGTGGGTAAAAGGCAGGTGGCAGCTGACACCAAAAGCCACCTGGTCCCCTGAATGTCAAATTTGGGAGGCTAAAGGATAGGCTCCCTGAAAGTTGGCCTTGGGAGTTGGCGTGTTGAAATCTTAACCCTGAAAGTCCCCCTACCTCTGCTTAACAGAGGAGTTTCTGTTCCTTTCCGCTCCCTTTCCCTCCTGTAATTCCTTCTCCCCTCCCATCAAAGGCCTTTATAATGAGTCAGTTCTGCAGGTGGTGGGGAAAGTCATCTATACTAGTGGCAAGTTGGTTTTTGAGAAATTTTCATCTTTGACTTTCTTCTCTGAAGTCTTTTTAAAGTTACACTCTGTGTCACTTTGGAACCTGGGGATTCCTTTGAGGTGCTTTGCCTTCCAGCTGCCATTTTCCTTTGTTCAGTGTCCAGCCTTCCTCCTCTCTTCAGCAGGAGTGTTTCACTTCCTTGCCTCTTCAAGCCAGCAGTGCAAGCTGTCTGCTGTTGTCTTTGTGCAGGAATTTGCAGGAAGAAGGGAGGTTCCAGGAAAGAGATGCTGGGCTTGAGGGGAGAACGCTCATTAGCCAGACATATGTGCACCTCAGATCGTGCCCTCCTCAAAGAGCCTTCTCCAGTGAGGCGCAAGCAATTATCATTTCATTTTTTTTGTCTTTAGGTAACTAGAAAATTCTTCTTCAAGCTTTATTTGGCTGTTCATCAGTGTGGTACCAGCTCTGCCACATCCAGGCACTGTGCTGTGCTCCAGGGCGCAAAGCTGTGGGAAATCTTATTCCCTACCCTCCAAGAACTAAATGATCCAGTGATGGAAATGGGGTTGTTACCGTCTTTCATGATCTGGAAAGGCACTCTTCTGCAAGTGGTATCTTGGAGGCATTCCTAAATGTGAGATATACTGAGGAGTCTATGACCTTGATGGAAACAGGGCTGCACAGATATTGCAAGGCCTTGGCAAACATGGATATCCTGTCTTTGGGGATATTTAATAGATGATTCATTCCCAAACAGGTTTCAGAGGTGATGACACGCATCCTAGCTTGCTTCCTGAGCTTTCCAGATAAAATGTTGGGGTGTGCATGTTGGTGCCCTAAGACTCTTGTAGCTCTTGGCTTTTGAGATTAGAGCAGGGTATTTCTTCTGTGGCTTGTGTCAAACTTCTTTATTCTGTGGTCATGCTCTCTCTGTCTCTATAGTTTGTGTGCATAGCTATGTATCTATCTTACCTCTTTTAGTCCGAAATCCTACTAGCTTATGAACCCTTTGAGAGCTGGGAGCGTATGTTAAATATGTATGTCATGTATCTTCTTTTTTCTGTGGTGTCCGGGAGTAGGTCATGACCACACCTTGATTCTGTCTGGCATGTCGCCAAGACGGTGCCTATGTTGTTATTGTCTTGAATCAAAACACTACAGAAATAATACATCAAATACATATGTACTACAAAAATTTCAAACTTAAGTCATTACAATAAAACATTAAACTCTTCCTTCATCCTGATATTTCTCTCTGCTTTTCTAAACTACTGTTAACTGTCTGGTGTATGCCAGATGAGCCCTACTGAGGATTTACACACATATACATGAATGCACACACACATAGTACAATGAGCTCATATTTGTCAAATTTGCAGTTTTTTTGATTTGCTTTTTTTTTTTTTACTTAAATGCTGTGTTTTGTAGATTCTGCTTTGAGCTACGTGACTTAGTCACATGTACCTCCCTGTTGTTTAGACAATTGGGTTATTCCAAAGCATTTATCATTTTCACTCACCTTCACTTGCATTACTCAGTTTGTGAACGGCATTCTTCTTGCCTCCGTCTCAAGCAAAATGCAGTACAGCTTCCGCTGTTTGTGAGTATTTTCCTAGCAAGTCCTTTAAAGTTCTTGGCTCTTGCTTTGCTACAAAAGTGTGGCATTGCAGCTGTTCTTCCAGTGGCAGATATTTGCTTCACTATTGCCATATTTATGCTGTCGCCTTGTCTTTTTTGTGTACACAGTAATTTTTCATTTCAATGCACAATTTTAGTGTAAACTTGTAACAGACATTCTTAACGGCAGGTCAGTTCTGTGCTGTACCAGCAGTGCCCAGAACTGGATGGAAATGGTGACACACTCGAGTGCCTGTGACCAAGTCCCCCCAGGCACCTCCAGTGACCAATTAACCACGGCTTCCGCCAGCTCTGTGTTGTGATAAGATGCTGTTTGCCTTTGGACACATCTTGATTTCAGAGATGTTAACAATATTAAAGGTAAATTAGGCACATCCCAATTTCAGAGATGTTACTATACCAGAGACAAGTGTCTTCTTGACCACCTTTCTTTCAGCTCTTATAAATCTACCCATTCTTTTAAAAACAGCTTAGAAAATATCTTCTGATGTATGTATATGCCATAACTTATTTAAGGCTTTCTCTGCTGATGAATCTTATTTCATTTTCACAGCAGTTTATTCAGGTGGGTAGTACGCTCCGCCGTGTTATACATGGAAGAAATTGAAAGGGTAAGTTACTTGTCCCAAGCCCACAGCCAGTAAGAGGTGGTTTCAGAATCACTATGTAGGACTCTGCGGCTTAAACCTGTGCTCTTCACCACCGGCTTCACTGCTTTGGTGTTGAGTAGTGTTTGGGTTCATGTCTGCGAGAAGGAAGCAGAGCCCTCCCCAGCTTGTGCTAAAGAATCCATCTTCAGGTTGTGAGGTCAGTATTGACTCCATGCTTATTGTATTGGATAGAATGATCTGTTAGAGAGCTGCTGGAGTCAGGAAGCATCCTGAATTGATTTTATTCAAGTCTCCTGTCTTTGGCAGATGGAAACTGATGTTCTGCCCCTCCCCTGGTGGCAAGCTTGTCATTATAGGTAATTTTGTTTATTTATTTATTTAAATTGGAGTATAGTTGATATGTAATATTATATTAGTTTCACATGTATAGCAAAGTGATTCATTATTTACATACATTATGAGATGCTCACTGCAAATTAAGTGTGGTTACCATCTGTCATCATATAAAGATATTACAATATTATTAACTATATTCCCTATGTTATACTTTTCATTTCTGGGACTTACTTATTTTATAACTGGAAGTGTGTCCTCTTAATCCCCTTCACCAATTTTCATCCTTCCCTGCCTCCCTCCTCTTTGTCAACCACCAGTTTGTTCTCTGTATTTATGAATCTGTTTGTTTTTTTAAAAAGTCTCTCTATTGTTTTATTTTTTAGATTCCACATATGAGTGAAATCACATGGTATTTGTCTTTGTCTGACTTATTTCACTTAGCATAATACCTTCTAAGTCCATCCATGTTGTCACAAATGGCAAGATTTCATTCTTTTTTTATGACTGAGTAATACTCCATTATGTGTATATCACATCTTTATCCATTCATTTATTGAAGGACACTTAAATTGTTTCCATATCTTGTCTATTAAATAATGCTGCAGTAAACATAAGGGTACATCTATCTTTTTGAAATAGTGTTTTAATTTTCTTTGGGTAAATTCTCAGAAGTAGAATTCCTGGATCATATGATATATCTATTTTTAATTTTGTCAGGAACCTTAATACTGTTTTCTGTAGTGGCTGCAGCAGTTTACATTCCCACCAACAGTGCACGGGGGTTCCCTTTTCTCTCCATCTTCACCAACACTTGCTATTTCTACAGGTTTTAAATTGGTCATTGTAGAGGTTTGTTTTATTAAAAGAAATAATAACAACAATAAATAAATTATTTTAGCACCATGAGACTTGCCTTTGAAGATATTAGTGATGCAGAATCCTCCCCCCCAATGCTTGATGGAAATATTTTGTTAGAATCCTAACCAAAAGCAATTTTTTTTTGGTCAGTATGTCCCTCCAACAGTGCTGGGTGCCAAGGAGAAAGACCCACTGTTTATAAAATCCAGAAATAGATTTTGAAGACAAAAATGTAGTGCTAACTATAATGCCTCATATAAAAAAGAAGAGCTTATAGTTCTTTCTTACTTTCTGAACCTGAGCTTAAGGTTATTTATGGTTCACATATAGGAGAACTTTCCCTGAACTGGTCACTGATGTTATTTATTGTGGAAGGTGAAATGTCAAAGTACTGCACAGAAAGAAGCTTGAAATAATTCGTCCCATCTTGTTACCTCAAACCAAGCGGCTCTTGTGGGCAATAAGTCATGCCTTGTGAGAAAGTAATGCTGTAGGTTTCTCGAGTGTTAATAACTACAGGCAGACCAGATGAGCCTCAGGATTACAACTGTCACTCCCAAGTTCTCTCCTGAAACTGGTTTCTCTTTTTAATGCATCATTATGCTATCAGGAGACTGTAGATCGGGTAAATTTGCTGGTGCTCAAATCCAACTGTGATTTTTGACCGACAGGTAGCACAGTGTGAGGATGAGGGTTCTGTTCTCTCTGGCCTAGTGAGAGGCCAGAGAGAGGGAGGGCAGCTGCTTAGCTTATTCTGGAACATGCCTTCGGGAACTGGTGCTGGAAGGACATGGAATTTATGAATAACTTGATTTAGCAGACTTACAAACCCAGGGTACCAGTGTTCCATGTGGATACTTGTGTGTCTGTTGGCATAGAGAAATGAAAGCATAAAGGGTATTTAATTTTATTGCCTTAAAAATCCCTTCTTGTTATTGTAAGGCCCAGTGAGGTTAGCTTTGGGGATATCAGAAGTATGTCATTTTTTATGGCATTACTGGGACATTTTCCTTCTGTGCTAGCCTTGAATCAGAGCAGTGTTCTCCAGGAGTAATTTAACTAATTGGACATGGCTGGAAAATGAGCCCTAGCCACACTTGTAGCTTCATAGTCAGTTGGAAAAAAAACCTCTCAATTGGTTTGGAAGATTCTAAATTTAACTTTTTATTTTAATTAAAAAAATAAAATGGGGAGCTTGGGGACCTTGGAAGAGTGATTAGCAAGCAACACTGGGTGTTTCATCAGAAAAAAAATTCAAAGTTGTTGATGCCAAGAGAAACTAGAAGAGAACTGACTAAAAGGTTTCAAAAACAGATTTTATAGGAACATCAACCTTAGTTTGATTATAAATATGGTAGTAGCAAGTTAACCCAGCTGGCAGGGGCCTGGGGAAACAGGCCTGGAAGAGTAGGTGTTCACTACTATAGGAGGGAGAAAATTGGAAAGAATGACTTGCATCAGGAATGTTCTGTATGAATGAAGGCTGGAACTAACCTTGTACATGTTACAGAGAAACTGAATGCATCGGTGGAATGTAGGAGGGGCAGCAGTGATGCAGTGGGGTAAAGATTTACCATGCCCAAAGTTTGCTTAGGTTGCTCTAGTAGATGATGTCAAAATACAAAATAGGGACACTCAATTTTTGAATAATAATATCCTGGAGGAATTGGAAATGCTCAGAAATTGAAATATATATTCAGGGAAAGGAATATTGTCCAGCACTAAGGGGGCACTATCAGGATTGTTGAAAGTACGCATAAAGTGGGACTCAGCAACAATCCTGAACAGAAAAAAGAACTCCTTTCTTGTGTGATTCCAGTTCTGTGAGGCATAGGGCCAGTCTTGTTCTTTGATGTCTGCCTTATTTGCTGTTATACTCTGGCACCTGAGTCAGTGCTTGACATAGTGTCATCACCTGATAGGAATTCCGGTAAATTCCCTAGGAGGAGTGGAGGTTTGCTACAGGTAAGTGAAGTGACTCTGAAGAGAAAGAATTGAAGAATGACATTTACCTAATCAAGCCCCTTGGTGACACATGGTTTCTCCTTGAGATTTCAGTCATCTTTACTTACCTGCAGAGGTATTTACCAGCCATATCTGTGGCTTAAGAAAAACAAAGAGGAAGGGGCCCTTGAGATAGAAATGGATTATTGCAATTTAGAAATCAGGTGATAAATTAGATAATACATTGTGAGACTAGCATGTGGCTCGTTACAAGTGTTTCTGACAGGTTAATGCGAATTGCTGTGTATTTTAATTGCATTTGAGGAAAGTTTACATAGTTTACTTAATGAGTAGAAGTTATCAAGAGGAAAAAGTGAAAGCAGTTCTGATTTATAAAATCTCAATGTTAAATATGTTAGCTAGTAAGAAGCTTGAAGTTATCTTCTGGTCTAACTTAAAAGGAAATAAAAATTGGCCACTGAAGCCACACAAATGATTCAAGGAAGGAAGTGCATCAATAAATATGATCTTAGAAGGAAATGGAGGGTGATACAAATACATCAGTTACAAGAGTCAATGTAAAACAAAGTGTCACTAACACTTATTGAAAAAAAAATCACCCATCTCTTTATTATAGGTGACATAGTTAAAACGAAGTGATCTGAACAGGACGCAAAGCTAGGGAAAAATCCATCATGCAAGGGCTCCTTTTATGGTATCAGATAAGTAATTTTATAGCATCAAACTTTAGATAGATAAATAGGGTTACTGCAAATGGCAAAAGGTTCATTAAACACTGACTATCTGAAAATCCCACATTAAAAGATGTGAAGAGTTAGGAACATAAAGGGTGTTGAAGGTTCTTCCAGTATAGAATTAGTTAGTGCTTGCCAAATTTTGGAAGGTTAAAATATTTAGAGAATACGTAATTTCAGTGTTTCAAAAAAAGAGTCTATGGGAATAGGGAAGTGCTGGATATAAAATGAGCTGACGTCTGTAGTTGGGAGTGGGTGCGGCTGACTGGTTTCTCAGGATACCCCCAGGGGCCTTTCCTCCACACACCTGCTCCCTGGGTTTGTGGCAGTGTTTGCTAATGGAAGCTTTGGGGACAAAGTCCTCCCTGCTGATGAGCTGAGAAGGTTGATGAAGCTTTGAGTTGGCTTCAGTGAGTCTGACACCAGTGGCTGCCCAGGGGGAGTGTCTGCAGGTGGGAGTTTACCAGAGCAGTTTAGGGCCTGCCATGCGGATAGCGAAGAAGGCTTTGCCAAAGTTATTGAGAGTAAGACTTTTGCTTTTATATATTCATGAGTGTTGATATTATTTAAATCATTAGAAAACATTGACCTGGTTGAGTATCTGCCCAGGGGGAAGGGTCTGCGGGTGGGAATTTACTAGAGTAGTTTAGGGCCTGCCATGCAGATAGGGAAGAAGGCTTTGCCAATGTTATTGAGAGGAAGAGTTTTGCTTTTATATGTATTCATGAGTGTTGACATTATTTAAATCATTAGAAAACATTGACCTGGTTGAGTAGAGTGTATTTTCTTCCTTGAAGATGATAGCATAGGGATTATTGTGTAGAGCTTTGCTACTCAAACTCTGGTCCCTAGACCAAGAGCGTCAGCATCACCTGTGTCAGAATCTGCATCTCACAAGACCCTCAATGACTTGTGCACTCATTCAAGCTGGAGAAACACTGGTGTGCTGGCTAAAAATACAGGCTTCTGGGTGAGTCAGCCTGGGTTCACAGCCCGCGCACTGCCTTGAACTTGGCCAGGTTTCTTAGACTTTTACAACCCACTGTTTCTTCATCTGTAAACAGGGATAATAATGGTCCTTACCAAGTATTTTAAATAAGATATTGCATGTAAAGGACTTATCCTATGTAATTGCCCATTAAATATCATTTATTTTAATAATTACTTAGGTTTATAACAAAAATTTGGACAATTTCAGAAAAAATAAGTTACAGTTAAACAACATAAGGATGGATGATATTGGCTTATTTTCTTTCATTTTATATAGTTTTAATTATATGGGGAATATAATTTCAAACCCTGCACTTTTCACTTGTGAATATAGATAGCATAGGCATTTTTTCCTTGTTAAACTACCCTGGGAGAACAGTCTAACTTCACAGAATGTCTGAGGTTAGCTATAAAATTTATCTGACCCAAGCAGGCCTGTGGCATGCTCTCTCTCAGCTCGTTTCCTTATCTGCATATGGGGGTGATACTACATGCCCCATTTAATTTTACCCAGTATTTTTGAGCATCTGATGAGAATCATGTATGTGAAAGCAGCTAGTAAATAGGTAAAACGTGGTTCACATCTTTGTTATTGTAAGTAAGTGGTCATTATGTAGGAAGAGGCTAGAAATGTAATTACCCATTGACATCTAGGACTTTATTCTAATTAAATTCTTGGGGATGCTACAAGTATTCAGCTATGAGGACGTGTGTGGCAGCATTGTTTCTAATGGCAAAACACTAGAAGCTAACAAGGTGCTTTGTCACTAGAAAGGGTGAGCTATCACATCAGTATGCTAAAATACTCTGCAGACAGTAAGAAGCGTGTTACAGATCTGGCCACATGCGACGACTTCAATTTAAATTAAATTAAATTAAATACACTCAGATAAAATAAAACATTCACTTCTTCATCCACACTGGGCATGTTTCAAGTGCCATGTGGCTGGTTGCTACCTTCTGACACATCTCAGATGCGGAACCTTTCCATCTTCTCAGAAAGTTCTTTTAGATAGCCCTGCTCTAAAAGAACAATTATTACACAAAAAGAAAATTCTTCTGAAACAGAATGATTCAAATTTGTAGTGTGTGTTTGTATTATAAATTGCCCCTTTGGTGCATGGCATCTTTTCATTTTTCTAAATTCAGTCATATCTGACCCTGATTGCCTGCAGTCACCAAAAGCTAGAGATGTGGTGTCAGTGATTCTGTAAATCCCCTCCTCCTGAGGTTCTCAGGACCCGTGGGCGCCAGGTCTGGGCGCTGGCATTACTATTGGATTTTTTGTTACAATGCCGGTTGCCTAGTGTAGGACCTTGTCTGCTAAATGCTTCAGACCACCCCACCCTATAAATTAACTTCCCCTCACACTTTACAACAAGTGATTTTTACAAGGCTTGGGGGAGAGGAAGCCCCCATGCCCCCGCGCCCATTCAGGTTGGTGGGGTGCAGTGGGGGAAGGCTGAGACTGTGTGTCAGTAAACAGTGATGACGACAGAACTCCGCTGGTCACTTCGGAACTGTGTGCTCTGCTGTCAGTTTGCAGACCCTTGGGAACATTGCGTAAGAGGGCTCTGCGGTGGCGGATCCTCCATTCCCCCTGGGCGGGAACCTCACTTTGCCTTGCGGGTTTGAGGGATGGGGGAGGTCAAGGAACACGTGGCCCTCACTTCCTTGGAAGATGGTATTGGTGCCCAGGTGACCCCTGTTTCTTGCTGGATTTTTAGCAGATGATTCTGGCCTGCTTGACTGAAAAGGGATGGTGTCTCCCAGCTCACTCCTTTACCCACAGCTGAATGCAGCCTTTATGGGTGTAGTGTGTGCCCTTATTTACTGTCTGGTCTTACTGTTGATTTAGGCTATGCCTGTGTTTGTACAGTTTCTCAAAGAAAGCTTCCCATTCACCCTGCAGAACCCTCCTAGTGTCTCTCCTTGTCTAGGAAGGTGTCCTCGCATATTCAACTCCCATCCATAGAATTAATCTCACTTTTTAAGAAATTTGATATATGTATATATTACAAAATGATCACCGCAATGAGTTTGGTTAACATTCATCACATTACATAGTTAGACATTTTTTTTCTTATGATGAGAACTTTTACGAACTTCTCTCTTAGCAACTTTCAAATGTACAATACAGTATTATTAACAATAGTCACATGCTGTACGTTACATCCCCAGGGCTTACTAATACTGTACCAGAAGTTTGGGCCTTTTGACCATCATCACCTTTTTCTCCACACTTCCATCCCCTGCCTCTGGCACCCACCAAACTGGTCTTTTTCTTTGAGTCTAGGTTTTTTAGATTCCACCTACAAATGAAACCATACAGTGTTTGCCTTTCTTTGTCTGACTTATTTCACTTGATGGAAGCCATCAAGGGCCACCATTCACATTGTCACAAATGGCAGGATCATCTTTTTTCATGACTGAATGATACTCCATAGCCACACATCTTAACGCTTGCCTTTACCTTGCATTTGTTGATGTTGGACTTAACACATGGTATTCTGATTTATTTATGCTCATTCCCTATACTTGAGTAATTAATAAACCTAGCTGACTATAAGAGCAACTTTTATGTTAAAAAATATGTACTTTTTAATTACTTTAAATTTTGAAGTCTTTCAAACATCAAAGAAGAACCAAGAGTAATATAACAAATACTAGTGTACCTACACACAGATCCGATTTTTAACATTTGCTATTTTAATTAAGATTTTAAAAGAAAAACACGTTGCAGATACTATCAAATACTTTTCCTCACCTCATTACTCTTTCTTCTGCCCAGAAGTTACTGCTATCCTCAAATTGGCCTATATCCTTTCTGCCCATTTTTAAAATTTACAAGTTTGTGTGAAACTATATCCAAGCACATTATATTAAAGTCTGTATTAAATATATTTACTATGTACACATATTAAAGTGTACATAAATGCAGTCATACTGTGTCTGCTTTTGCAGTTTACTTTTTTCATTTATTCTTATAATTTTGAGGTCCATCCATGTTGCCACATACAGATTTTTTTTTAACGGCTGTAGGGTATTTCACTGTATGAATATACTGCAATTGGTTCATTTCTTTTTTTTTTTACTTTGGTATCATTAATCTACAATTACATGAAGAACATTATGTTTACTAGGCTCCCCCCTTCACCAAGTCTCCCCTACATACCCCTTCACAGTCACTGTCCATCAGCATAGTAAGATGCTGTAAAATCACTACTTGTCTTCTCTGTGTTGCACAGCCCTCTCCATTCCACCCCCCAACTGTACATGCTAATCATAATGCCCCCTTTCTTTTTCCCCGCCCTTATCCCTCCCTTCCCACCCATCCTCCCCAGTCCCTTTCCCTTTGGTAACTGTTAGTCCATTCTTGGGTTCTGTGATTCTGGTGCTATTTTGTTCCTTCAGTTTTCCTTTGTTCTTATACTCCACAGATGAGTGAAATGATTTGGTACTTGTCTTTCTCCGCCTGGCTTATTTCACTAAACATAATACCCTCTAGCTCCATCCATGTTGTTGCAAATGGTAGGGTCTGTTTTTTTCTTATGGCTGAGTAATATTCCATTGTGTATATGTACCACATCTTCTTTATCCATTCATCTACTGATGGACATTTAGGTTGCTTCCATATCTTGGCTATTGTAAGTAGTGCAGCAATACACATAGGGGTGCATCTATCTTTTTCAAACTGGAGTGCTGCTGGTTCATTTCTTTTAACAAGACATTTGGCTGCTGCTGTGAATAGCCACAATACAGTGATAACCCTTGTTCACAAGAGCAGGACAGGACATTCTCTAAAATATTCCTGAAGTAGAATTGCTGAATGAAAGGGTTTGAATTTTCCACTAGACTAGATATTGCCAACTTACCCTCTGAAATGGTCCTACCCATTTAGTGATTTATGAGAGCACCTTTTCCCCTACATTTCTTCCAGTATTTGGAATAAAGAGTTCTTAATTAATTCCTCCAAGGGCAGTAACTTGTTGTGGTTTAATTTCCTCTCCCCTGATTACTAGTGAGAAGTGTGGCAGGCTGTTGTCAGGCCTTCCCCCGGCTTGCCCCCTGACTCCAAGTCCCCCCACTGGATGTAGCTGGAGAACTCTGAGGGCCCTGTGCACAGGTGTGGGGAAGAGGTGGTTGTGCCATGTTGGTGCAGCAAGAATTTCTGGGTCTGGAACTCTGGGCCTTAGGACTGGGCCATAAGGTCTAATTCTGCTGCAGAGTAGAATGTTTGCTTTTTACATGGATTCTGGGTGCTGCTATGACTCAGTATCCGGAAGGCAGTTCTGTGCTCTTCTGTCTTGGTGGGCGTTTCAGTCTTTAAGGCTGCTGAGACCTCTCAAGTAAGGGTGCTCCACTGTGGGAAAGCCAGCAGAACAGTGGTGATCCACATCTGGACCCCACTTCTGATGGAGGTATCAGAGAATGGTGGGCTCAGAAGGCAGGCTCTTGAATCAAATGGTCTGGGTGGAGATCCTGGCTGTTCGACTTTAGGCCAGTTAAAGAGACCCTCTGTGCGCAGTGGGTGTTCTACCTGTAAAAGGGAGAAAAGTTTAATGCCAACTTCATAACATTTGTGGAGAGAGTGGATGAGATCCTGTATGCAAGGTTCTTATTGAATGTCCAGCTCCTGGCACTTGAGCAGCACTCACCACATGCTTACTAATTCACCCTCTGACCCTGGGCTTGAGGGCTGGGGTGCCATTTATGTCAGAATCCTCAGTGCCTACCCCAGGGCTGGCAGTGGAGAGGGCACTCAGTGAACACCTAATGAATGTATTAGTTTCTAGCTACATATTTATATGCTTCAGTTTATATGTACAACAGGCTAACTTGAGGTTTTCAAGGTTTATTCTAAGAGCAAAGAGACTATTTTTAACCCAGAACTACTGTGATCCCATTTGCAGTCTTAAAACAGAGACCGGGACTATTGGTCCACCTGACATTTTCAATCCTGAAGTTTCTGATCACCAGCCATGAACTGAAGTCATATTTTTTGGACTGATTTTTCACACTGACTTTTAAAAATGTATTCTTCCGATATACCCCTTCTCTGGAGTGTTTTCTCCCTGCCTTCTTGGTCTTTCTGAAATACATTCGAATAGCATTTTTTAAAACGTTGGTGGCTCTGAAACAGAAAAGTGTTTGCATTTGAGCTTGTCGCCAAGTTTTAGGGAGTATTCTCTCCTTCATGACCGAGGATGTGATGGAGGGTCAGTGCTGAGTTAGGGCCTCAAAGCAGGATCCTGAGCATTCTGGACATACTATAGTTTTTCTGTTAAGTTCAAATGATTCAGTCTCCTTTGCCCCTATGGAATGCTTTTCTATCCTAAATTTTGTTTCAAAGAGGGGGTACACACCCTGTGGGGCCCTCATGCAGACTAAGTGACTGAGAATAATTTTCAGGGAATGAACAGCTTGCTTCTGGGAGGTTCATTTAGTTTCCTGGATTCTCTGGATCGCCTTCTTAAGGCGAATGAAAGAGCCTCAAAGATTTTGAAATAGAAATACCCCTTCCCTAAGTACATTTAGAGGAAGACACACTGACTGTTCCCTTTTTTGGTTAAATAATTTTCATTTCTTTGAGAGATGGAGGGTGAGAGCAGAATGGAAAGAAATGGAAATCTCTCTGGAGTTGAGCTATTTACACACATAGGGCACCACGGAAAAGCCATTTAGTGGATTTAGAAACCAAGGGGGATGGGGAACCGAGCAAAAGACTGGTTTTGTAAAATAAATAATTAACAGTGCCTCTTGGAAAGGCTAACTTGAGTGAAAGTGGGGAAATCATGTGATAAAGATGAAACCAAAAGAAGACATAATCAAAACAACACAGAAGTCAGAAGTACAAAGTTGTAAATGTTAATGGGAGAGCAAAGGAGAGTCCTGTACTGCCTGTCAATCAGAATTGTGGAGGAGGAAGGGCCAGGTCCAAGGGCAATGGATTTAAATCCTATTGGATTCTAATTTAAATTGCTTGCATTGCCTGAGATTTAAGGATGAACATATTTGTGTGTTTGTGTGTGTATGCATGTATGTACACACAGCCCTGTATATTTATATGTATGTGTATGTGTGCACGTATAGACATTACTAGCATTGGCCCTATGGAGAAATTCAACATTGGACATAGGAGGTCTCATTACACTATTTGCTTACCTATTTTTAAATTATCTAATGGGGATTATGTCACTGGCTTTTTAGAACAATTATTGATTGCTCACTTACTTGGAAGACACAGTGGCAGGTACTGTTGGATACACAGTTTCTGCCTGACCTGAAGTAATTATGAGTTTAGCAGGAGAGGGAAAATTGGGAGAGGTTCTGAGTAGGGCCTTGTGTAGTGATGTGGAGGGTAATACTGTCACCAGTGGCGCAGACCAGGTGCTGCCCGAAGAGGAGGACCATGCTGATTCCTGCTGCGAGGGATAAACCAGGATTGTGAAGGAGGCCCCTGGTGTGAGTGAGCTTGGCGGAAAGGGTAGAAGGCGGGTGGGAATTCCAGGCTGGCCTGGGAAGAGCTGAAGAGGCAGGGAGGAATGCTGTTAACTGGGCAGCCGCAAGGGTTAGCTTTGCCGGAGTCTCCAAGAGCAGAGGGAGATAAAACCAGGAGGGCAGACTGGACCAGGAACACCCCTCTACTAACGGTGTCTGCAGTTATTGGCACTCCCTGTGTGCCGGGCACTGTGGAAATGGCTTTACGCACACGATTTTGTCCTTTGAGTCCTCTCAAGAGCCCTGTGAAATAGGAACTGTCATCATCACTGCTTGACCCAGTTGGAGACTGAAGCTCAGAAAAATAAAGCAACTTGCTGGTAGTTGGGCAGAAGGTAGGTACGCAGTGTGCCCTGGGCTTTGCCAGCTCCACGGTGCATGCTCGGTGAGCAGGGCAGTGGTGAGGCCTACGGCAGCCAGTGAGAGCTTGGGTTGTGCGAGAGGCATTGGGAAGGCTTTGCCTTGATCAAAGCTGGTCAGAAAGATGGGGTTGGCCCTCTACATGGAGGCTCTGGTATGTTGGGTGTGAGGAGGGCCTGTCCTGGGCTGTCAGGTGCAGGCTGGAGGGCGGGGCCTGGCTGCCGAGACCTTTGAGGGAGCAGTTTCCCTTGAATGGTGAGAGCCGAAGCTGGGTTTGTACATTAGGGTTAAGCTGAGCTGGGAAGGAAGTACAGACAGCCATGCCTCAGGTGATTTCAGGCTTAGATTTAGGGACCAATAAAATAATGAAAAACAAACCAAAAAAGGTTGGACTCCTGCTGTTGACTCACCTATTTTATTGGATCAAATGAGAACACTGAAAGAAATCACCCTTCATTATATAACCACCATTTTAAAAATCACATTAATGCAAATATGTCTGAGTGGCTCATTCACAGAACAAATGATGGTCCTTCAAATGGAATAAGTTTAGTTCTAAGAAGAGTTCCCAGCGATTGTTCCTTCAATTTCCAATTCCATCGCTCACCGGTGGGCACTATGCAGTGGCCCAGGGTGTTCTTGCAGCACACATTTGGCGACACTCTTGAAGAGGCTGTTCTGTCCTGAGGCCTGACTTCAGAAGGGAGCTGTTGGGCAGAGGCTGCAGGCGGGGACAGTGCAGGAACCGGCATTGAAGCCTGTGGGGTTTTTATGATTTGGAGAAGGGTTTTCTAGGCCAGGCAGCCCCGACTATGTGGAGAGGAGCTGGAAGGGCTCTTGTAACACAGAAGTGGGTAAGAGAGGCCTGAGAGGCAGGGAGGGAAGGGAGGCGGAGGGCTCAGATCTGACATTTATTTAGCACCTGCCAGGAATGTGGTAGGAGAGCTCTCTCACTTAATGGCCATAAAAAGTTTTTGGGGGCAGAGGCACTATTGTTCCCATTTTATAGAGGAGGAAACTGAAGCTTCAGGTGTTCGATGGACCTATGTCCCCTCACAACCACGTTGCAGAGTTGGGGTTCAGGCAGTCTGACACATTCTTACTTGGGGCCCTTGCTTTAGGATGACGTTGGCATGCCATTTTGGAATCTTTTCAACGACTTAGTTCGTTTATTTGGAGTAACGGTCTTGATGTGTGGAGGCACTTCTGGGCTTCCTTTTGTGACTTGGGACATTGGTTTTCTTGTAACTTTGGTGACTGTCTCGCTTATATTCCTGAAGTGCAGATCTGTCATTTAACAACTGGCAGGTGGCATGGTATTGATACACAGGTCTCTGTTTTATGAACAGCCTTTCCAAGTGCATCCACTGTGTGTGCATCAGTCCCCCAGTTCAGCTCTGATTTTAAACAGCTCTGGATCATGGAGTCTGTGTGCTGTGTATGAGGGTGACTGGCAGCCGGGGCTTGTGTTTCTCCCTCTCAGGAAACTGAAGCTCAGGGAAGAGGAGGGAGAGCCCTGATATTCCAGAGCAGGCAGGATTTGAACCCTGGCCCCTGTAGGCCAGACTCTTCTGGCTGCAGTTTGTGGAGGCTTCTTCCTCGCATTGGCATGAGCCCCCCCAGATGCTTTCTGGAAAACTCGTGAAGGAATCTTTGAGCAGCTGCCCAAGATGGTTTTCAGGTTTTCAGCTATTTTCTTAATTTCATGGAAGCTCTGCTGGCTAGTTGGTGAATGGGACCCAGGTTCTCCCAGGCTACGTATGTGCTTCCCAATTTTCAAGTATTATCCATGGAGAAAAACCACCCTGCAGGAGCTATTACTGAATGAGCTCAAAGTCAGTCTCAAGTCGTGGGCAGCAGCTTTAGTCATCATGAAGAGTGTTTTGTTTCCCACTGAGGGGGCAGTGGGGATGGGGTCTTGCCATGGCTTGTGAGTTGCTTCTCTGGCCACACCATTTCCCCAGCTCTCCTGGGAAGGCCCAGCATGTGGGCTGCTCAGGGTTTAGCCTCAGGCCAGGGCTTTCTCTCTCCATACAGCCTGTGGGGCTTCTGGGGCTTCATTGCTCAGCTGGGAGGAAGCCAGATGTTGGAACCAGGGGTGCACACCTCGCGTAAACTCTTTTCTGCTTTCTGAGCAGTCATGGGGCTCCTTATTGGCCGAACAGTTCCTCCTAGGAGGAGGCATGTGGGGCCACGTGTGTGTGCCACGTTTTCTCAGAAACCCACTGATAAAAGTATTTACACCGGTGACTTGGTACCAAGCCCTGGCTTTTTTCTTTTAAAAGTCTTAATGACACGTCAGCCATAAGGATGCTGTCTTGTTAGCTTTGGGTTTCTGGCTTGCGGTTTTTGTTTTTATGAGTAGTGAAGATGCCAGGCCTGATCTTCTGAGAAGGAGCCTGCTGTGCGGCAAAGAGTGGTCCCTTGTGTGGCTAATAACGATGAGATTTCCCACTTGTTGAGCGCTTACTCTGTGCCTCCCAGGCAGTGTTCTGAGTGCTTTCAGTGTTACCTTGTTAATCTGCTCACAGTCTTCTAGCTGGGTTGAATCATGTTCCCCCAAAAGATATGTTCAAGCCCTAACCCCCTGTACTTTCAGATTTTGGATGTGACCTTATTTGGTTGGGATCTTTGCAAATGTAATTAGTTAAGCCCTACTGGATTAGGATGGGCCCTAGTTTCAATGACTTATGTCCTTAAGAGGAGGGGACACCAGACACAGGAGGCAGATGGCCTCGTGAAGACAGAGGCAGAAATCAGAGGGATATAGGTACAAGCCAAGGAACACCTTCCTTGCCTTTGTCTCTAGGAGAGGGGCAAGGAAGCATTCTTCCCTAGCTGCAGAGAGAGCATAGTCCTGCCAACACCTTGATTTTGAACTTCTGTTTTAAGCCACCCAGTTTGTGGTTATTTGGTAACAGGAAACAATTAAGTAGGAAGTACATGGAAAGATGTTAACCCCTTTTTTCAGATGAGCAAACAGAGGCTCAGAAGTGGTATGTGTCCTGCCCCAGGTCACTCAGCTCTTGTGTGGAGACAGATAAGGAGATGGAATGATGGGGCTGCCAAGTCCAACATTTCAAGGTGACCTTCTGATGCCAGTTATCTAGGACACTTTAATGAGCATGTTAGGTCTCAGAGGGTGGCTACCCAGTTGCAGTTTAGATCTACTTTAAATCCTGGCTTTAACCAGAAGTTTCCCTGAGTGTGACTCTGGGGGAATGATTTCTTTGCTTTGGCAACAGAGATATTTCTGTCCAGGGGATCTAAGTATGCAGTGACAATGTCATGTCATAGGAGAGGCTTCAGCAGTTCATGTTCAAGGAGGCTCATAGGTAATCAAGGACCAAGCCTCATTTTAAGAAAGGTTAGACAGCTTGTCCGAAGTCTGTCTGCATTTGGAAAAAGGATGAAAAATGAAAGAGTGCCATTTCTTCCAAATCTCTCTAATCCTGTCTGTTTCCAGCTGAACCCTTAACTCCATTTGAACCTAACCTCCCTCCCTCGCAACTGCCACCTGCCTCTTGACTGGGAGGGAGAGAAGTAGTCAAGGATCACATGTTTGGAAAGACCTTATTCCAAGGGCATTGGGGCACTAATGCAGGTTTTCATTAAGGGGAATGATGTGACCTGTTGCGTACTGTCATAGGCTGAATTGTGTCCCCTGCCCAATTTATATATGGAAACTCTAACCCCTGTACCTCAGAATGTGATTCTATTTGAAGATAGAGCCTTTAAAGAGGTGATTAAGTTAAAATGAGTCTGTTGAGGTGGGCTCTAATCCAATGTGACTGCTCCCCTTACCAGAGGAGATTGGAACACACAGAGAGAGAGCCCAGGGACGCAAGGCTGTGGGAGGACACAGCGAGAAGCTGGCTGTCTGCAAGCCAAGGGGAGAGACATTCAGAGAAACCAGTCCTGCTGACCCGCTCTTGGCCTCCAGAACCATGAGAGAGACATTTCTATTGTTTAAGCCCTTGGTCTGTGGCATTTTTGTTATGGACCCTGTGTGGACTGATACAGACATTTCAAAGATGTGATAGCAGCTGTGCGGAGCATGGATGAGGAGTGGTATTGTGGCACTCAGAGCAGCTGGGAGACTTGCGAAGAGATGGAGGTGGACTAGACTAGAGTGGTGGCCACAGATACGGAGAGAAGTGGGCAGATTATAGAAAAATGTCGAGGTAGAATCCACAGGGGCTTGTAACCAATTATTGGGATGGGAGTACGAGTGGGCCAGCAAATTTAGGAAGACCCTGGTTTCTGCCTGGATGGGTGGTGGCTCCATTCACTGGGATACAGGGAACACCAAAGGTGCTGCTCGTGTGGGCGATGAGGAGTCTGAGTTGGTGGGGTTTCCTGTAGGCGGCTGGGCTTTGTATCTGGAGGTCAGAAGAGAGATCTCGGCAGGAATGGAGATTCAGAAAGTGCCAGTGTCTAGTGGGCAGTCCAGTCAGGGGCCTGAATGAGGCAGTGCCTTAGAGGAGGAGCACTGAACTTTGTTGGTCACGGAACTCCGAGGGCGCCCCCAGACGAGCCAAAGGAGAACGGCCAGACGGCCGTGCTGCAGTTCTAGCGGAGACCCAGATGGGGAGGCACTGGCGTGCAGGTGTGAGGAGGTGGCCAGGAGCTTTTGAAGAAGAAAGAGCAGGACGACCAGAGGAAACACAATGGCTTGAATTATTGAAAATGATTTGATTTTGAATTGGTAATACACATAATGGTACAAAAATTGAAGAAAATACAGGAAAAATAGTTCCTTCTCTTACCCCTGCTTCCTTGTTAAGCCAGCCTACCAGTTACCAGTTATACCAGTTCTCCGTCCAGAGAAACCAGCCCTCAGATTCTTGTGTTCTTCCAGAGGTAGCTGTTTGTGTTTATATAATATGTAAATATATGGATACCCACAGATACATATATTATGTAATTATATATATGTAGTGTAAGTTTAATTTATTATACATGTTGTTCTACAACTTACAGGTATTTATTGCCTTGAATTTTATTGTTTTGAAAAAGACACAAACTTACAGCATGAGGTTAAAGTACAAAAGAGCACACAGTGAAGTCTCCCTCCCACCCAGTCCCCAGCCACTCCTAGGCTGCTCCCTTGAGGCACCACTGTTTTGCATTTGTTTTGTATTGCTCTTATAAGTGAGCATCTTTTCAAAATGATCTTACTGATCTGTAGGAGCTACTGACATAGTAAGGAAATTAGCCCTTTGTGATACAAATTGCAGAAACATCTTACTTTAGTCAGACTTATTCATTTCTTTCTAGATGGAAAAATTCCTACAGATTTTCATGGCCTTCCTTGCTCCAAGATTACATATTAAACAACTTTTCCCCTTTTGATTTATTTTACATACTTAAATCTTTCATCCCTCTAGAATTTATTTTGATGGCATATATAAGTCAGGTTTCTGTTTTTTTCCAGGTGGCTACCTATTTGTTCTAATCTTTATTAAATAATCCCTTCCTGCCCTCTTACTAAACCTGAATTTCTTTTCTGTTGCTGTGTAACATTACCACAAACTTAGTATCTTAAAACAGCATACATTTATCATTTCACAGTTTCTTTGGGTCAGAAGTTGGGTCAGGGCTTCGCCAGGCTCCCTATATGTCAGCTATAGCTGTAGTCTCATTCAGGGCTTGACTGGGGAAGGATCCATTTACAAACTCACATAGTTGTTAGCAGCATTCATTTCCTTGCTGGTGGCCGACCTGAGGCCTCATTTTCTTGTTGACTGTCTACTGGAGGCCAGTTTCAGTTCATTGTCATGTGGGTCCCCAATATTGCCTTTTGTTTCATCAAGTCAGTCAGAGAAAGTGGGGCCCTGTAATCTCTGACGTACTTGAATACGTCCCATCACCTTTGCCTCGTTCTGGTGACAGGTCCTGTCCACGTTCAAGGGGAGATGATCATACCAGGGCTTGTCACCAGGAGGGGAGACTATGGAGACACCTTCTGAAGGGTGTGTCTGCCTTGCTACCTTTATTATACTTTAAATTTCTATGTATATGTGACCCCATTTCTGTAACCTCACCAAATTCAAAGGAGTGAGTAGAGGAAGAGAAGTCTGCTCAAAGGAAGGGAGGAGGTGCCATGGAGCTGTGCTTTTCTTTCCCATCTTCCTGGCATTGGAGTCTAACCCTTGTCCAGTTGTGAAGTCCGTACCTCAGACATTTTGGCGGCTGGCTTCAGTCCATGACTGAACTTGATAGAAAGGCTGTGTGCTGCTTTCATGCCCACACTCCGTTCTCTGGACTGAGATAATTTAGCAACTGTTTGGGTGTAATGCAAGCTTGCAGCCTCTCTTCCAAGCGTTTGACTCTGGAATTCTGTGTATTATTAGAGATTATGCTTATATTGATGAATACTACTTTCTGGCTGCACCACTGCCTCTAGGTGAAATCAAGTGTGTGGTTGCAACTTGAAAAAGTTAATCCTAGTAGAATGCAGTAATAGGATAAACTGTGAGGAGTTTGAGATGATGGTAGATTAATACCAGTTCTCTACCCTGGAGAACAAGAGCATGCAAAACAGGCTACTGGAATAATGGGGATTCTGGCCACTGTGTTGTCTCCATGTGGGCCTTCCCCACACTTCCTAAGTCGATTTTGTTACCTATTGCTTGGGGCCCCCACCCCCTAAAATACCCCCATTTCCTTTCTCAAAAGTCACTATGGATTGATTGGCCTGCTGAGAGTAGAGGATTGAAACAGTAATTGAAAGGTGAGGGGTTAAAGGAAGTTGACAAAACAACCATAAATAACAAACTGCGTGTGAAAAATGGCTGTGAACTGGCATGCTGATGGTGTGAACTCTGGCTGTAGGCTCTGTGGAGAGCTGTAGGATGATGCAGTAACTGTTGATAGAGGGAAGGGAGTAGAACCTCTAGATGGGCCAGGCCAGAGAGCTGGGCTGGAAGAGGAGGGACTAGTAGGGTTTTTTTAAAAAAGTGGAAGGCTGTGAGACCAAAACAGAGAATTTTAGTGTTGCTTGGAGGTGCTGATGGTGGTGGAAACTTTTCAGAGCAAGTGAGTCAGAAATTGAGTGCCCAGGCTCAGGAAAATGGCCATTTATTTAGAAGATGCCTTTGTCAGGGTTGGAGACTCAGTTGATGCAAAAAGGGGGACATTGTAATATCAGGCGGGAGGAGCTAGATGGTGCAGAGTGGAGGACTTTCATTTCCCTAGGCGTGAAAGGTGCTCATGGAGGGGCAGGACCCAGGCCCTGAAGTAGAAAAGGGGGCCATCAGGGTTGGACGAGGTGATGTTGGCAATAAACCTGGAGGTAATTCCTTAAACTTGTTGCTGGTGAATTATGTCATGGTAGAATTTGAACTTGGACATGTAGTATATATGGTTAGATCCTTATGTCCCTTCACAGGCAAGAAACATACAGTTGTAGGGATTAGCTCTTCAAGTCTAGGTCTTCCAGAGATGCGAAGGGTCAGTGTCCAGTAGGAAAGGGAGTTGGTAGAGACGACTTGGGGCATAGAGGGGGTGGGGCTGGAACATTCTACCCCACAGCTGGTGATGAGACCTGATTGGGGGTGCCTCTGAAGGAGGTTTTGTAGAGAAGACAGGGATGGGGCCCTAGCAGAATAGATGAGGGGTGTTAAGTAGAAATTCTGTCCTAGATGCAACCAGGAAGGAAGATCTTCATCTACTCTGTGGACATTCTTTTCCTCCCCTCTCCTGACCAGTGGACAAATTTTATTTCATTCATTGTTAAACTTACTATGTTCTAGGCATTGTGTTAGTCACTTGGGGATACTGAGTTGAATGACATGTAATGGTGCTGTGTGTTGTGCGTGCATGCATGCTTGCATGCCTGTATGTCTGTGGATGTGCATGTTTAGCTGTTTGCTTTGGCTTTTTCTTGTTCTTGGAGTCTTGGAAATACGTATGCTTAAAACATATTTATAAATGTGTTTTGTTTGAAAGTTCTCAGTCTACTGGAATTCAAGCCAAATTCAATAACTTGCTTTATTACAATGAAAACTGCATCACTCATGTCCTCAGCTCATTGAATGGCTTTCAGAACCTGTGGAGGTAGGTTATTCAAGTTGGCTTGGTGGCTGAAGGTCATCAGGGACTCAGGTTCCCTCTCTTAGGAATTTCTCTGTTAACTACTTCATGGCCCAAGATGATTGCTTGAGTGTTAGCCATGTCATCTGAATTCCAGCATGGAGGAAGGAGGAAGACACTAAGCGGAAAATGAGCTCCCTCTTCTTAAGGATCCTTCTTGTACATCACACACACAACTTCTTTTTACATGATATTGGCTAAAATTTAGTAACATGGCCATGTTCTGCTGCAGAGGAGACTGAAGACAGTGCTTAGGTCAAATCAGCAATCCTCTTAGTGATCAGAAGAGGAAGGACTCATAACAGTGGATATGTTCAGGGGTTAATTATGAAGGAAAAAGGACCAAATACTGGTGTTACACTTTTGAA
Organism: Manis javanica; assembly: GCF_040802235.1. Classification (NCBI taxonomy): domain Eukaryota; kingdom Metazoa; phylum Chordata; class Mammalia; order Pholidota; family Manidae; genus Manis; species Manis javanica. The sequence continues at coordinate 55,597,598 of NC_133166.1, forward strand.
AACTTGTTTTAGGGCAAGAAAGGGCACAGGGTGGATTGCTTCTTAGTATGTTACAGAAAACATGTCTCACCCTCCCAGGCAGCTTTGAAAGAGGAGCAAGAGGTGTTCTGGGAGAGTCCAAGCAGGGAGAGACCAGTCAGATGCCTGGGGGTGGTGGGCTTCGGGAAGGCCTGGTGGGCTTAGGTGTCAGGCCTGAACCCCATGTCTGCAGTGGGCACTCTGCTGTGTGGATGCCAGTTTGCTGGGCCGTGGCTCACGTTGGTAGCTCTGTGGACTATGCTCCAGGGTGAGGTCTTTCCGATTTAATGATGGCTTGTGATTCTCCAAAGTGATGCAGGGTACACTGGCTAGTTTAAAATAACTAGGAGCTCTCTCGTTTTTCTGGAGGAAGGAAAATAACACTGAAATATCTCCCCCTTGCATCAAAGGCAAAAATGCAAACTAGCCCTCTGTGGACTGGATTCCAGCCTTTCTTCAGTCTCACTCCCCCTGCAAGTTTGCATGCCTGCAGTACAGACCTGCTGCATCCAGTCCTGGTCCAGGACCAGCCAGGGCAAAGCAGCCTCAACATTTCTGTTTGTGACATTCATGTGACAGGCGCCTGGTACTGAGGTGTGTAAAATGTTTGCCTGCAGACTTCAGCTCTTGATATATCTAAGCTCCTGGGTTCATTTGAGGCCGTTTCTCACACATCTCTGGGTCCCCAGTGCTGTCCTGCTTGGTACCGGTGTTTGGACCCAGTACCCTAGACCTGAGGGCCCCTCTGGGTGTCAGTCCTGAAAGGGTTTCCGTGTTCTCTTAGCCTCGTGGTCTCACCTAAGCAGGAGTTACTGCTTTACCTAGAGCAGATTATTGAGCTGGAAAAGGCAGTTAAAAGGTAAATTGATCACTAGCTGAGCCTGAGAGAGTCAGCTTGTTGAAACATTAAAATTTTAAACACCCACATTCTGAGTTGTTTCTCGTAACAGTCCAAGGGCCCCTTCAGGTTAGGGGGAGGGAGAAGGAGTTCTTTAGCTTTAATGATGCTTATCCTTCAAGGGGTATAGCTATGGAGGCACATTTTCTTTATCCATTCACCTGTCGATGGACACTTAGGTAGCTTCTGTAGCTTGGCTATTGTGAATCATGCTGCAGTGGACAGTGGGTGCAGAGATCTTTTTGAGTCAGTGAGCTTTAGATGAGTGTTGAAGGCATGAGGTTCAGAACTTCTGGTACATTTATTCTAGGTTTTTGCCATTCTTTTGCCTCTGCTGAAGGCTCTGGGACAAGCCAAGTTAAATTGAGTCAGATTAGTTCAAGTTCTTTGAAAGAGAATTTTTGAGATACGCGGGACATTGTAGCTCTGTGTAGAGAACCGTGGTGGTTGATGTCACGCTGGGATGTGTCTTGACAATGGGTTTCAGCCCCGGGCAAGTTTGCTATGGATTCAATGTGACCAAAGAAAATGACAGCAAAACGTTCTTGGGGTGAAAGTGTTATACCCAACTTTACTCTCACAGTGTCAGGTCAGTCACTAAAATCCTGTTCACTCAGAGCAAGTCTGCATGCATCAGGCTGGTGTCTGCCTCTGGGCCCCTCCGTTCACAAGCCATACTCCAGGCCTCTCTGCACAGTTGTCCCTCAGAGCAGTCCTCTGGGCCTCTGTCCTCGGTGCTGCCACCACTCCAGCCTCTGCTCTCCTGCAGCCTTGCAGCCCTGCCACCGTGTTGTGCCCAGTGCACTGGGCAGGGCTCTTTATTATAGAGTCAATAGCCATGTATTGCCCACAGGTGTGCAGTGAGCTAGTCAACCATGGCCCAGTGAGAATCCTGGCCACAGAAACTCTCATTTTATCCACAAATGAGATTCTTGAGCCAGTGGCTCTCTTCTGGAGAGGGATCAGGGTCACCTGGTCTCTTGATTTCAGCCTGGCTCTCAACTGTTTTACCAGATCTGTCCACTTGCCTTCTTAATAAGCCAGCTGTTTATCGATATGGGACTTAGTTAAGACTGTTAGAGAAAGGTCATCTATCCCTTCTCTAGAAACGTCTAAGCTAGCTTTAAATGTTCTAGTCTTTAAAATAACAAGGTGATGGAAATTTGTAAAAAATGACGCCTCCTAATTGAGTTTTAATCCCATGTAAGTATTTTTGTAAGATTTATAACTGTGTTCAGTAACTCTCTAATGGCACCGTCAATTTGTATAATGCTGATTATCCAGGCAATTCCAAGTAATTTACAGCTATATCTTCATTATCAGGTGGCAGATATTATCCCCATTTTATTGCTGGGGAAATTGAGGCTTCTTATAGAGAAATAAATGACCCATAGAAAGTCAAATCACAGAAGGAATTACCACCAGGATTTCCTGGTGTTCTCCTTTTCTTTCCACCATTGACTTTATCAGGATGGCATCATCTTATTAGGGAACTAATCCAACTGGCGATTACTTAGTTTGTTTAAGTTATTTCTTTTGGAAATGGGATGACTGTTTCTCTTTACAGACATAAAATGGAAATTCTAATTCACTTAGCTTCCCCACTGTGAAGGTTAATGAACGACTATGAACTTTGTTAAGCAGTTTGGAAGAATGACAGTATGAGCAATGTTATTTTATTAATGATAAACTTGGATTCTGCCACTGGGCCTCATGAAGATGTTTTATGGTTTTCCAAATGTGGATGACACAGGCGCTGATAAATCTTAGTCTCCTTACTTTTTGTCTAAGCCAGCCAAGGACTTCTTTTAGAATATTCCCCCATAAGCCAGATGTTTTGAAAGAGCTTGGTACCAAACCGCAATTATTAAATAATAATTTGTATTGTTCAAACATTAATGAAAGACATTTATAACTATGAAAGATTACGTGTGAAGGAAGTAGTTATTATTATCACACTAATGTGTTTTGATTTCAGCCAAGAACAAAGACATTTCATGTGCTAATTGCCTAGCATATAGGCCAGTGGACAGGTTTGGTTGGTCTTTTTGAACTATTCCTGGGAATCTTTGGTGCCCCTGACCGTGGGGGACCTCAGTTCGGAAGTTATTGTTGGAGACCTCAGGCCACTGCTGACCCCAAGGGAGTCAAGGCATGATCGTTTGGGTTTTTGGTTGGGAAATTTTATGTACAAAAAAGAGAAAGAAAATCTAGCAAATCTTTCTCGGAAGGGCCCATGGTCTACTTAGAACTATGACTGGGTACTTTCAGCTCTCTTTTCTCCAGGCTCAGGGTCCTGAGGTCACACAGAAGGCGGGGGAAGGCCGACTCAGGAGGAAGGTGAGGGCTCTGCAGGCGGAGCTCCTGGGACCAGACTCAAGCTCTCTGTTTCTCAGCTGTGTGACTCTGGCAAGTGTCACTTCCCTTCCCTGATCTCAAGGTTTTTCATTTGCAAAATGGAGGCAATAGCTACCTCAGTGGGTTATTGTAAAGACTACATGGTATAACTTTGATAAAAAGGGGGGTCCCAGTCTAGCACCTGGTCGGTTTGTAATATTAAGAGTAGAAAGTAACTCCTGGAGACCTAAGATCCTGTTAGCAGGGTTCCACATCCTATGGAAAGATTTGTTTTCGCATCCTCATATTTTTTAAGAGTACACTTCTCTAATGTTCAATTAGATAGCCCTGATGCTGTGACCCTCGCCCCTCCCTGGGGGATGGAAGTCAGTTTCAGCGGCCCCCCTCTCTTAGTTTGCAGTTTGCCACAGCCACTGTTGGCACAGACAGCCCCCCTGGCAATGTGGCCTTGGAAATGTGAGGGTGCTTGGCATTTCCCACCGAGTGGGCACTGTCCTGGCTTCAGCCGGGAGCAGGAGCCAGTGGTAGCCGTGCTCAGCCCAGGCTGTGAATGTGATGTGTCTGTGGGTATTTGATGCACACTTGGGCTGCATGTCAGAGAAGCTGCATTTTTCATTCTTGGTTCTCCCACCGGAAACTCAAGGAAGATCACTTCTCACTCGGCCTCATGGCCTGAGAGTCGGAGCTCCCTGGTTCTTCGGCATCAGTTGCATTTCCTCAGCTGGTCTGGATTGAAGTGGTTCACTAGGCCCACATTCGGGTCCTCTTGTTGACTCTTTGAAGACAAAGACTGTATCTACCCAAAATTGGACATAGTGAGTTAGATAAAATACATCATTAAGATGAATTTTAGCTGTTGCTTTTTTATAATGGATTTTTTTATAATGTGACTACTAGAAACATTTAAAGTACATGTGTGGTTTGCATTATATTTTATTAGACAGTACTGGTTACAGCTTTCTCCCTTTAGCCATGTAATACATTGCATGGACCTGCTTGGGTTACATGGTGGGGTTGAGGTTTGAGGGCAGAGGTGAGTGTGAGATCCTCTGACTGGCTAGCTTATCTTTCTGATGGTAATGCTTAGACCCCTGTAGTGGGGTGTAGTGAGTTGAATGGTGGGCCCCCAAAATATATGTCTACCCGGCACCTATGAAATGCGACCTTCTTGGGAAAAAGTGACTTTGCAGATGTAATTAAGTTAAGAATCTTGAGATGATACCATTGTGGAGTATCCCAGTGGGCCTTCAACATAATGATATGTGTCCTTATAGAAGAGGAGAAGAAGAGTAGGCTGTGTGAAGACAGAGGCAGAGACTGGCATGATGCGTCCCCAAGCCGAGGAATGCAGGGATTGTTGGCAGATACTGGAAGCTAGGAGAATATAGCCATGTAATATATTGCATGGACCTGCTTGGGTTACATGGCGGGGTTGAGGTTTGAGGGCAGAGGTGAGTGTGAGATGCTCTGACTGGCTAGCTTACCTTTCTGATGGTATGTCCAAAATTGGACATAGTGAGTTAGATAAAATACATTATTAAAATGAATTTTAGCTGTTGCTTTTTTATAATGGATTTTTTATAACGGCTTCTCCCTCAGAGCCTCCAGAAAGAACCACTGTGCCAACACTGTGATTTTGGACCTTGGCCCTCCAGGATTATGAGAAAATAAACTTCTGTTGCAGGTCACCTGGTTTTTGGTGATTTGTTACAGCAGCCCTAGGAAACCTGTACATGGGGAGATGGCAAACCCACGGTATCCGATGGGAATAAGAGAGGAGCTCCCTGAATGAACAAGAAGAAACTGGTGCAGCCTGGCCTGCGAAACCCATTGCTGTCACAGGCTGCTGCCCACCATACAGAATTATTCTGAAACTAAAAGTGATAATATATTTGAAGTGCTGAGCATGGCTTACGTAGTGAGAGAAGTTTCCACTATTATGTTGAAAGGTGCTATTCCTCTCCTTAACCTTGAAGAAGTGGTAGAGGAAGGTCATACTAGTAAGTCTAGTAGTCAGGAGATATATTTAGTGTCTAGGCATTTAGTTAGTGTTTTGTGAGGCTATCCTCCAAGTTTTTAGTAATTTTGCCTATTTATTTTGTTTGCTAAGGAAAGAGGAGGAACAGTTTGCTAATTATGAGGGTGTTTTTTCCTGCTTGATGATAAATCTGCTGTCTTTTTGGTGCTTATTAAATGCTTGAATTGGATTGCTCCATTTTTGGGAAAACAGCATGACATGCTTGTTTACCTAGAGATTTTGGGTCCCCACCAAACATTTTAGAAGGGGCTCTCATACTACTAATTGCAAAATAAACATCTTCAGCCCCATGTGCAGTAGGCTTATTTGGCCAGTATTTACACTTGTGGGGAAGAGAAAGAATATTTGTTGACCATCTATAGTGCATAAGGCATTTTTGCACAGTCATTTTGGTTAATCCTCATGCTAGGCGTGGAAGGTGGGTGTTATTGCCTGGCTTATAGATAAGGGATCCAGGTCTCTCTGATGTGAAGTGGCCTGTCCAGGGACTCCCATTAAGTGGGAAAGCTGAGTCCTACCCAGTCAGCCATTCTTTCAGCACTGAGAGATCTTTTTTTCTGAGCAAATGATTACATCATAGCTAAATGTGTAAAACAGGTAATCTGAGCTCTGAGCTGCGTTGGTTAGATGGGGGTTGGGTGGGGTGGGTTATGGGTAGGGTAAGTTCTCTGTCCCTCCCCTCTCCCCACCTGAGCAGGCTAGGTGGCATCCTTGCAGAGCACATTTTGCAACTCTTTGTTGTTTAGTTGGTGCCTCCTCCATCCTCCCTTTCTCTGATTCTGCAGATTCTCTGTTGCATTTGTTCTTTTGAGTTATTAGCCTCTAGCATTTTGAATTTTTCCTTTTAGATGTGTCAGGAAATGTAGCAGGCTTCATGCTTCTGCAGATACCATGCGGTGGCCTTGTGAGGTGGTGGGCCTTGCTGGAGAATGGGACAGTAATGGTGAAATCTGCACTGGAGCCTCTTAGCACTTGGGTTCCAATTGGGCTCTGGGTCTTGGAATTTAACCTGTTATTTATTTATAATGATATGTTCACAAAAGGATGTGTGTCAGATAATGTTGTAGTCAGGGTAAGGTTGGCCTTTGCTGCAATAACAAATTTTCCCAATTGTTCATTGGCTTACCATATAAAAGCCTACCGTTGGTTTACACAAATACCCTGCAGGTGGGATGGCAGGAATGGGGATGGGACTCTGTTCCCCGAAGTTGCTTTGTCCCAGCTGATCGAGGTTCCACCTGGAGCACTGGCCCAGCAGGGGAAGAGTTTGCAGGACTTGTCACATGCTGGCTCTTCTGTTCTTTACCCCAAAAGTGATTTGTATCACTTTTCCCCACATTCTGTTGGCCAAAACTAGTTGTGTGTCCCTGCCTACCCTGGGAAACTGGGGACGATGAAGGTAGTATATATGGAGGTCAGATAAGTAACGCTCTCTGCCATAGATAACACAGAGCACACCTGTTGGTGGTTTTTGTTAACTGAGTAAAAGCTCAGGCAGGAGTACTATTTGGCCGATTTACTTGAGAAAAAGTTAATGCTTGAGTTCCTCAAAGTCAGGGGCTATATTTCTTTCTCTCTTATAGGAGACTCTCTTCCTCACACTCAGCACTCAGCAAATGTTGGCTGAGTTGAGTGAATGAGGCATTTAAAGTCTGTTCTGTTTTTGGTCTGATTCATAGCCACCAGAAAAGGGTCTACTGTGATCCAATATGACCCCTTCTTGACTTGGTTACATCTGCAAAGACTGCAAATCAGGTCACATTCACAGGTACTGGAGGTTAGACCTTGAACATGTCTTTTTGAAGGACACAGTTCTACCTACTACAGTAGCATAAAGTACTAACACCAAAGTAGGCCTTCAGTAAACAACAGTTTCCACTCCTTTCTGAGTAGAGTGTTTGGGAAAACCTACAAGGAACTTCCTAACTGAGTTTTGCATTTTTGAATTTTCAGACCTTTGAGGTTTATAATATCAATAAAAGCAAACATTTGCTGTTGTTTTTTGGTAATGCACAGCTTTTATTTGCAATACGATGTTCTTCTAGAGTATATATACAACCTGCCATGCTTCTCAATTACAGAATATGTTTGGCATTCTGATCTTGAGTGACTTTAGCCCAGTGCTGTCGTGGTTTCCTTCAGGCATTTTTGTCTTGCGTAATGATGCAAAATGGAAAATGCACACAAATGGTTCCTGAAAATGAGGGCTTTCAATATTGCTTCTTTTTACCTCTAGGGCCCCAAACTGCAGGAACTTATTCACCGCAAGGCAGCGAGGGCTCTAAATTTCCTGCCTCCGTATATTACATTCCATATTACCCTCAAACATGGCGAAATTAATTGTGGCCGAGGCAGGGGAGACAGGAAAAACCTATACTGGTTTATCATATTTTGCAGGCTTTGTGAAGGCCATAAATTTCAGGCATATAGAAATTGTATTTATTCCTTAGATTTCACAAATTTATCATGTTTCCTTTCTCATAAGATGAAAAGTTCCTCAAGATGGCAGGGTCTCTGCCTTTGCAATAGCAAAGGGGCAACCACAGAGATGTTCCCAGAGCCCCAGAAGACTGCAGAGGCATCCCTCTCAAACTTCTTTGGTTACATGGCTGTTAAGCGCTAAATTATTAATGTGGGTTTGCTGGTGGAAGGAGCTGCTCTTGACCATTGTCTCTTCTCCATCATCAGCTGTTTTACAGCTGCAGTAGTATGAATCAGATTTCATATGGAGCCCTTCATAAATTGCATAGTTGTGTGTGTTGGGGGTGGGGGAGGAGAAGCTCCTGGTGGCCTCTGACTGTATTCTGTGAGTTGCCCTTGTGTCTGAAACTTCATGTTGCAAGAATTTACATCTTGAAATTATATGCATCTTGGAGTTGGCTTAAACAAGGAAATCTACCCATTGCTGAATTCTGCTGACAGTTAAGCAGCTCCTGCAAATCATGGAAATGCCTCCTTTCTCGGTTTATTTGGACATTGAAGATACATATTCCAAGGGTTAAAATTCTCTGAAATGAAAAATTCTTCAAGATGATAGTGAGCACTTTCGGTCACTGATTCCCAGGTGATGGCATAAATAGGAATGCAGCTTTGATTTGATGATCCTTATTTCCTTTTCCAAAGCAAAAATCCATGAATTATTTTTTAAAAAATCACAGAATGGCGTAACTACTCCCAGTAACCCTGTAGCCCACTGGCTTCAAACTCTGTTGACAGCAACCCATAGAAACACAGTCATATGTCCAGACATTTCTATGTACAAACATTTGTACTTGAATAGTTCATAGCAGAGTTATTTATAATAGCCCCAAAGTTGAAACAACCCAAATATCCATCAGTGGTATAAATAAATATGTTACAGTCACGCAGTAGAATATTATTCATCCATAAAGAGAAATGAAGTACTGATTGATGCTACAATATGTGCGAACCTTCTAAACATTCTGCTAAGTAAAAGGAGCTAGACATATAAGACCACATGTTATGTGATTCTGTGTTTATGAGATGTCCAGAATAGGTGTATCTGTGGAGACGGAAAATAGATGGGTGTTAGTGTAGGGGTGAGGAAGGGGTTTGAGAGGAGATGGGGTGGTGACCAGGGGCTTTCCTTTTGGGGTGATGAAGTGTTCTAAAACAAGCTGATTGTGTTGATGGTCGCATAACTCTGAATATACTAAAAGCAGTTGAGTTGTACACTTTGAGTGAATTGTATGGCATTGAGTGAGTTATATCTCAATCAAGCTATTAAAAATCACTTTTACATTGCAAAGTAGAATATTTATGTAAAATAGAATCAAAACCTCCTCTTTCCACCTCTGATACATTCTGAGTAATTCCAGTCTCTCCATCCTATTTCTTTAAAAGGTTGGCAGGCACGATCCACCAAATTGATTCTACTGCCTATACTTTTATAGTAAGATTCCTCTCCATTTTACAGATGAAAAAACTGAAACCCAGAGCTTAAGAAATGGGTGCAAGGCTACACAATGTAATAGATGAGTTGAGACTATATGCTGGATCTTCTGAAGCCCATTCCATTGTGCCAGCCAAGAGGTTGGTGTTATCTTTAAAAGATCAAGCAGAATTAGGGCTTAAAAAAGATATTGGCAGTGGATAGTGTCCTTGTAAACACCTTCACATTGGGATCTGGGGTGGTTGGGGAAGCTAAGGACGTGGAGGAGGGCTGGCTGCGTATTAGTTGAGCACTGAGCACAGGACTCAGCGCTCTGCCCTCTGCATGGCACGGCCTGCACCGGAGGCCCTGTTGTTTATTTTTCAGGCAGAGATGGTATTTTCTGAGCATTGCAGAGTAAAAGTGCCTGTCATTTAGACTACCTGACTTCTAGCCTTCCCACTGCAAAGAAAATTTGAGGTAGGAATGATAGAAAATTAGGAAATACATACAGGAAAAGAGGGAGAGGAGAGGAGCTCTTCAATCAGCCAACTGGTGTGAGTTAACTGTATTCTGAGTACTTAGCCTTGGCCAGAGATGCAAAAGAAAGAATTTTTCATGGAGTAAAGAATGAGGATGGGGTGGGAGGTGGAGGTACCCGAATGGTCTGGGGTCAGTCTGGGTGTGGGTTCGTTTCTGAGGATTTATAAGCTGATTTAGACCTGCTGCCCCCTCCCATGTCTGTGAGAGGCCATTTCCTGGCCAGGGCTATTTTTTCACCAAGTTTTGCTCAACATTTGGAGAAACATTCTATCTCCTTCGTTATTTGCATAAATATTTGCTTCTTCCCAGCAGGGCCATTTCCCCTGTTAAAAAGGACTCCCATGGATTTAAAAGTTTTCTTTTTTCCCTCCCATTATGAACTTAGTGCTGGTAAAAGGGGCCCACCTCAGGAACAGCAAACTCCTTGTTTAGTTAGGGGTCCGAGCTGGCAGTGGGAGGTGGGAGGAGCAGTGGCCTGGCCTGTTCTTCTCTGGGCTGGCTTTCAGTGGGGAGTCCATGGCCCCTTTGTACTTAAAAGAAGAACCAGCCACGGGCTGGTTTCCATCACTAGAGAGAGTCTACTGGGCATGGTTTCATTGTGGGGTAGTGTCTATTTCTTGCTCAAGAATTGATGTTCTTCCTTGCTTGATTGAGAAAGCAAGGGACAAGCAACATGATGAAGAGAATCAGAGCAAATATAAATAATACAGAGTGAAACAGTGATAGCAAACCTTCTTTGGTTTAAGGTCTCATTCAAATTCACCCAACATCCCTGTATAGAAACTACCAAGATTTGGCAGACCTGCCTCCAGCCCTCGCCCCTCCATTTGCTGCCAGTTTAACCTGGGGAATGTAGTGTTTCCCTTTCTAAACCTGTTTGCTCATCTATCAAATGAGCATAGTAATGTCCTCATCTCATGGGATGCAGACAACTGAAGCAAGACAGTCCATGCACAGTCCCCAGTGTACAGAAGGGCCCACAACACGTGCTCAAAAACAATAGCTATTTTTATGATTAGGTGGCAACTTTTCTTGTCCCCATTTGACAGATCTGGAAGCTGAGGCACACATGAGTTATATAACTTGCCCAAAGTAGGTCTGGGACCCGAGTCTGACTCTACACCTCGTGTTTTCACCAGTGTGTTCTGCTTGATCATCATCAATGAATGAGTGATGCTGTGAAGCTTAGGGACGGTGCCATGGCGATTGGCACTGGCTCCATGCTGTGCTGGCTTTTCACATTTGCAGGTCTTCACAGCTGGGAGTTGACTCACCCAGGTGACCGAAAGGCAGTTCACCGGGGGAGGGGTGGTCACACAGCTTGAGCAGAGGGGAACTGCTCACTCCTGTCCTCTCACTTCCCTCTTCCTCTCTTCCTGGAATTGCTGAGGTCTGGGAGGTGTTTTCCACCCCACTTTGAGCTGGAGGGCTCAGCTGATTTTGGCTGCTCAGATCCTCATGCAGTTGCACTTTGCATGTGCCTTTTGTTCATGTTCTCTATGAGAGATTATAGTGTGTTGGGGCAGATGAAGGCCTTTTTCCTCCCTCCCTCTCTTCTTTGATGCTTGCAAATATTCCTAGGGGCTAAAAAGTATTGGATGCACCCAAGAAATAGAATAAACACATTTAATACTAGATTGATTGTTTGACGCCTTCCTGCCAGTCTCCTTCCAGCCATGGCTTATTCACTCTATGTCAGGTTTGTGTGCTCAGCTCTGTGAAATCACTTAGAGCCTGTTGGGCAGGCTAATTAAAAATAAAACAAAAAACAATGCTAGCATGAATCTCTGGAGACGATTTTCCTAGATTCCCTGGGACAATATCCTTTGTGGTTCCAGGGAGGTCAAAGTTGTGTCTGGGAGTGTGTGGCTGTAAAGACTGCAGATCTTTAATTGGGGCCTTGGTCTAATGGCTCAAGGAATCCTGTGGACTTAGTGTAGTAATAGTAATAGCAATTTAAAGTAGGCTCATTACTGGAGCAGTTATTGCTTTTGTTCAAAATGGCCTATCTAAGTCAGGCCCTATTAAATGCAGCAATTTAACTGACACTTAGCGTCTTTAGGGAGATAAATTATCCTTTGGCCTGGTCACCTCCACTCTGAAATTTGATCATTGGCATGAGCCCTGGGAGAGTAGTTCAGGCAGATGCATTTGCTCACGGAAGCTCACATGCCGTCATTTGTTCAGCACACATTTAATGAGGATCTACTCTATACCTGACACTGTGGAAAGCCCTGGATATATGATGAAAATGGAGGCTACATGGGCCCTGCTTTTAAGGAGCTCATAGCTTTTATTCAGTCATGAAACACTGATTGTTTGCAAAGTCCTATGTGTGCTTGGTACTGTACAGGAGACAGAATTAATAGCAGACTGTGTGTGGGGGGCCTTTACAGTCCCATGCAGAGGTTAGACTTGGAATCAATTAACTGGGTTCAGCGTAGAACTGAGTGTACATTAGAAGAAAGGTGCTAGAAAATGCTGTGAGCATGGAGGGAGGAGCGATTTGTTCCGTTGGTTGGGTTGAGGATGGCTTTATGGCAGACGTGACATTAACTGATCCCTGAAGGACATCCTCCCTGATGAGAGTTGCACAGATTTCCTTTAAAGGAGCTTAAAGCAGGGCAACTCCCCAGGGGCCTGGATTGGAGCCAGGAGCCTCCTGAGTGAGGCTGTTCCTCCCCCCATCTCTTGACGCCTGTTGCTCCTTCTAGATGTTCGTGGCTTCTCCTTGCATGCCCGCTGTGTTCTCAGCCTACCCACTGGTTACTCAAGGCTCACGTCCACACCATCCCAGGCCCAGCTTTCTTAAGCTCTTCCAGCTCAGTTCCTGTGGCTCTCTGCTCAGCTTCATCCTGATCCTTAAAGACCCAAAAGGAGGAATGGCAGCCGCCACCTATTAGTCTTTTCTGGCCATATCAAACATGTCACTGGTCCCTGGCAATCCCACCTTGGATCAAAAACCCCCCAACACTGGTTCAGTTGTCAGCAGTTGTCAGGGTCCAGCACAGGTGGGGCCTTGGTCTAGTGGCTCAAGGACTTTCCACAGTCAGGGGCCATGGGCACAGCAGTATCTAGGAAGCTTGAGTCATGTCCTATATTCCCGTCATTGTTACTTGGAGAAGGTCTCTGCATGTGCCTGCAGAGGTGTGTCTGAGGATGTTCACTGTGGGCCTGTTTGCAGTAGTGAAATACTGGACATGACCTCATTGTCCATCTGAGGGAGCTGAGTGAATAAACGGTCCTGTCGTGAAGTGGAGTGCTATCTGGCAACTAAAATGAGTAGAGTAGATCTTTACACACTGATGTGGATAAATCTCTAAAGAAATTTAGAGGGAAAAGGAAGGATCTATAGGGTATATGCCACCTGAGTTTAATATCTCACAAAACAGTACTGTACATCTATCTATCTATCTATCTATCTATCTATCTACCTATCTGTCTGTCATCTACCTATCTCATCTATGTAGTATATATGTATATGTGTGTATATACATACATAAATTACATATACACTACACTATATTATGTGTGTATATATAATATATATATAACACACATGTATACTATTGAGTTATACATATGTGGTAAAAGTAGAAAACATGGAAAGAAGATACTGGAATTGTAGTTCCTCTGGATAAAGTGGAAAGAAAATGGGATGGTGGGTGGGAGGGTGGTCTCTATCATCCATCATAGTAGTATTTTGTTTCTTAAGGAAAATATGAAATACGGCAAAATATTAGTATCTGTGAATTTGGGAGTCTGGGTAAATGAGTCTATCATGTTAAAAGCTGTACTTCTTTATATGCTTGAAATGGTTCATATTGTTAAGAAGTTTGTTCAGAGAATGGGAGACTATGAGGAGAACCTGGATCTTAGTTTGTAGGGAGAAATGTCCTGGATGATCCAAGTAGAAAGGGCTTTGGGGTTGTGGATGTAGGAGCTGGGGACACATTAAGTGGAGACGGTGGCGTGGTCAGCCCCCAGCTGAGGCGTAGTGAGAGGGCAGGAGCTCGAGGCATGGAGGTTGGGTAGGAAGCTGCTGTGATGGTCCTGGCAGGGCGATGAGGGCCAGAGCTGGGAGAGGATGGGTCGTGACTTGGAGAGCTTCCAAGGGTAGCAGTGGGACCTGGTAGGGACCAGATGCGGGAAACTGCACCTCAGCACCGTGCCCTTTACATTCCAAAGGATCGCTGGCTATGGAGGCGGCAAACGGGTGTACCCGGACCAAGGCTGTGTGCTGACTGCTCAGTGGTACCTTCTCCATCAGGAAACCACCTGGAAAAACAGATTATGGTTGGAAAGAGAGCTGGGAGGAAAGAAGGAATCTGGGGAGAAGATGGTCATCTCCCAGAGTCTAACTGGTCACATAACATTTTGTGATTTGAGTGATATGTAGATGTGATCGAAATCTTAAGTATCTCATTTCCAGTCCCACATTACGATGCCACTTACTATGGAAAGATTCTGTGGTGGAATTCGTTAAATAAGGAATTCCATTCACGAGTTACTGCCTAGTTTATCAACAAGTATCTTAATTGAATTACTCAGGGAATTGAATTATTTGGGGGAAATGGTCTCTTCAAAGTCAAAGGTCTGCTTACCTTGACTTACTAAAGGCATGACCATTTGATTCTCTGATGGTCTCCATCCCCACTAAAATTCTGAATAACTTTTATTGCTGTTGTTACTGTTACTTGCTGTTGGGAGACATTTAATCGGAAAAAAGAAAATAAAAATCACCATTATTCCTACTATTCAGAAAAAATGTGATGTATTTTTTGGATGTTACTACGCATCTGTGTGTCTATGTGTATATAGTCTTTAAGCTTTCTGTTTTTGTTTTACACATTCCGAACATTTTTCTAGTCATTGAAACATTTCTATTTAGTATATCCTCAGTTGTCTTTACTCTTCTTTACTCTGTGGGTCAGTATAATTTTTATTAGCTTATTTTCTGTAGTCTGTATTATGAACACAGTAGGCCTTTATGTTCTCAATGTCCCACCTGTGGATGTCTATTTTAATACTGACTTTTGAAACCACGCAGTGCCTCTCTTGACTGGGCTGCTCTTCCTCTAGGGAAAATGCTTCACCCAGTCACCAGTTCTTCCACACCAGTGTTAATGGCTGTATTGTATTCCGCTTGGTAGATATTCCATAATTTATTTAATAACCTCTCACTAATTTAGGGCATTTGTGTTGTTTCTAAGCTTTTATTTATGATAAGCATCATTGTAGATAACATGTTTGTAGCTATTATTTGTGCACATTTCTGCAGGTTGGAAAATTTCCAGAAGTTCCACACCCATTCGAGCCCCCCCACTGTTGAATGGCCAGGAGCAGTGATAGTTGCCTACCACTGGCTCCTACAGGGCAGGAGCCTGGTAACTCCCTACTTTGTGCATATGTCATCCTGTGTCATCCTTCTCATTCCCTTAACAACCAGAGTTGCAGCTAGTACTATGCTGTTTGTTACTCTTACTGCCCTGATGAGAGGTGAGCACATAGATGGTTTCAAAGAACTCATGGACATGCTCAGCCCCATCTCCTCCTGCTGCTTTTTAAAGAAATATTTTAAGTTCTGGCTCTTTGTCTTAGCAGCTACTCAGGGTCACATTTAGTCTTCCCGTGAGGAAACCAAGGCTGCTTAGGTGGATCAGGGGCTCCTATGGTGCACCTACTCCATTGCTTCCCACTTTTTAGTAGGAAAGAGAGAGGAGGGACCATGTAAGTAATGAGGTAGTGTTTATGCAACAGAAGCTCACAGTCATCCTACAAATTTATTAACCTAAGGACTACCATTTCCTATACAACTGTGTCAACTTTATTCATTAGCTGTCTGGTAGAAAGTAATCTTGCATGTGTTATTAGGTTACCATATACATTTTTGTTAGGTAAAACCATACACATTTCCAATTAAGACAAAGAATGTGCAATTTCCTGAAGTCAGGATTGAAGTCATAACCTTGAGTGCTCAAGAATTCCAAGTTGAATTCATCACCTGATTTATGGTTACTAAGAGGAAATGTCCTATCAATATTAGATGTGACAAAAAGGTGATGTGGCTGTGACAAGTCACTCTTCCAAAGGCCAAGCCTGGGCTCAACTTCTCTGGCTGGTCCAGGCAGTTTTGCTATCAGCGTGAGCACATCCCCTCTGGTGACCAGCCCTGTTCTCTTCTAATAACCTTTTTCTGTGTAAGTGTAGACTGCATGCAGATTTTATGGAAGTTACGTGTTGCTTTTATTCCATTTTACCTGTTTTCTCAGCCTGCTTTCCTGCTAAAGTGGAAGGCCCTTCATTCAGGAAGCCTGTGAGCTTTTCAAGCTGAGTGGCATCAAAGAGATTTGGTCTTACAGTAAAGAGTCTTGCCAGTCCTTCTTGGAAGGACTGGGAAGTTTTCACTGTCTTCACCCCTCTTCTTGAGAGTCACGCTCCAGGGAGGGAGCATCATCTTAGTTCAGCTTAGGTCACATGACCTCCCTTTGGCTAGAGAGGGTAAGACTCTTCATTTATGGTCCTTTTACATTTTAACCATTAAGTGAGGTAATTCCAGTAAAGCAGGAGGAGAAGTGGGTGCTGTGTAATTTAAAAAACCACACCAGTGTCCACTACAGCTGTGACTTGGAAACAACCTGCTGGAAACTCCCCATCCTGTTGGAAGCGTGGGCTCAGGGACCGTGTGGGTTGCACCCCTTGAGACTCTTCTCTGGCCCCAACAGTTTGCTCTTGTTTAGTTCCTTTTCTCCCTAAATCCTGTAGGCTGCATAGTTAACATTGACTCACAGATGAGGATGTTAGGCTAGAGGGAAGAGCCTAGAATTTAGGAGGTAAATAGATGGGCTAAAATTTTGGTTCTGCTACTTACTAATTCAATTATCTTGACTTTTCCCAGCCTTGGTTTCCTCACGGGTACAGTCAAGAAGATGGGACACGTCAGACAGTTGTTCAGAGACTTAAATGTAATTGCCTGGGTGAAAGCACTGAGCTATGTGCTCTGGACTTAGCAGGCACTGAATGAATGAAGGTGTGGCATTTTCTCCTTCCCCAGAGCCCTGGCTAGCATCTGGGGCTGGCTGTCCCTCAGCAGGTATTAAAGAGCATGGATTTGAGAGTCATACAGACCTGGTTCCCTTGCTTTCTGATTCTGTGACCTTGGACAAGGTATTTAACTTTCCAAACCTCAGTTTCCCTCCTCTGTCAAATTAGCACTCAACTCTTCCTCCCTCACATGGCCCTAGTGAAGGACTCTTTGAAGATGCAGGTTCTGTGTTCTTGGATCAGTGCACAGCATGTAGACAGTGCTCTGTTCCAGGGGGTGAAATCTGATGAGCTCAAGCCCAGGACCCAAACCTCACTTCCATCTGCATCTGGGTCCATTCTTCTTGCTGGGATAGCAGCACTTGTAGCGGAGGAGGAGGAAGGGGGTGCTGCTACACCACAAGCCTGCTCGAACTTCCCAGCCCTCTTGGCCTCATATTTGTGTCTTGATATGGGTTACCCTGTCCTCAGTTCCGCACAGTGGGCCTCTGACTCTCTCAAATCTGAAAGTTAACAATTCTAATTCCAAGAGCTTTGGAAAAGTCTCACCTCCCCAGCAGGTACTATTTATTTATGCTTTAATCTTTGTAGATTACTCTGAGTTGCTCAGCTCCCCCAAAAGCCCAAGTGGAAGTAGTGCATTCGCCCAAACTAATTAATGCACTTTGTACTAGCAAGGGAACATGTAATTTGCAGGAATGTGTGTCAAGACCCACCCTGCTAAATTTATACCCTGTAATTTGCAAGGTTTGCTGGCACCAAATTGATAGATGGGTGAGTCTAGCCTACCTGCTTTGCAATTACATCTGCTGGCCAGTATTGCAGGATTGAGTAACTGGGGAGAAAGAGATCTCAATCATTTAAGTAAATTAGAACCGGCTCCTGAGACCCATCTAAGCTCACCCTCTGGTAGAGGAGGCTGGTTAATGATGTTTCATTTGTACAAACTTGAGACCCATTGATAAGGGCAAGGAAGGCAAGAGGCAAAGACACAAGTCTTTAGGCTTTCCCTGGTGGGTGTGGAGCACAGTCCTTGGGAAGACATCTCTGCGGAACCTCCCCTCTGGTAGACCCTTGGGAAAGGAAAACACAAAACTAATAGAACAGAAATGGTTTCATGGTCTGTTTTATGAGCTGCATCAGCCCTAGTAATTGGCTCTGAGGAGATTCTTATTAGGTTTTAAAACTGGAAGTCACTTTGCAGCCTCTGCAGACCAGTGATTTTTATAAAATCGTCGTAAATTTTCTGTTTTGGGACATCTGCAGAAGAGTCTTCTAAGCTGACATGCCGTATTTTTGTTCTGTGAGGTGCCAGGAGGAGGCTGGGTTTTCCCATGGTTATGGTTTGATGGCCAATGAAAGAATCCAGTGAAAGATAAAGTAAATTGTAGGCAGTCCAAGCCCTGGTGTAAATCCCAGATCCTCAATTACTCCATATGACCTTGGGCTGACTACTTAACCTCCCTGAGTGGCCTTTTCTCATTTGAGAGATGGAGCTAATGATTCCTTTGATTAAAGCTGTTATAAATATTAGATGTTTGTACAGGCATCTGGCATATGGAGCACACTCAATAAATGGTAATTATCATCAATGCCATTTGTATTTGGGGAGGGCAGATTATTTATCAGTTGTAAAGAACACTTGGCTGCGTAAACCAGGCAGAATTGGTAAACAAGTTGGGTAGAATCCTTTATTCATTAAAAAGCCATTTGTATGTGTACCCTGAGGCTTGAAAATGCAGGTTGGAGGTACAGTTGACCCTTGAACAACACAGGTTTGAACTGCACAGGTCCACTTATATGGGGAATTTTTTCAGTAAATATGGTATAGTGCTGCTGATGTATTTCATTTGTGATTTCTTAATAACATTTCTCTAGCTTTATTAAAATAATACAGTATATAATACATATAACACACTATGTGTTAATCAATAGTTTATGTTCTTGGTAAGGCTTCTGGTCCACAGTGCTATTACTAGTTAAGTTTTTGGGGAGTCAAAAGTTATACTCAGAATTTCAACTGTGCAGGCTAGGTGGCTGGGCAGCATCCCTAACCCCCATGTTATTCAATGGCCAACAGTACTTGATGCTGTTGATGGGAGTGGGCTTGTAGCCAAAGGAAAGCCTCACTCATTCCACTCCAGGATTCAGTGAAGAAGGTGGGATTCTTTTTGGCCTTGGTAACTCCTCCAAGTCTTGAAAAATATAAAGAGGGACTTAGAATCTGGAGAGAGAGAGAGGGAGGGATCCTTTCTCCCAGGAGTTGGTTGTGGTCAGGGAGCAGACCTTTAAATGCTTCTATTGCAAGATTGGGTCTATAAATCCCATGGGATCCAAGCCTGCGGGGTGAGAAAGAAGGACTATTTTCTGTGTGTGGTGTGCATGTGTGGCGCACGTGTATCGGGTGTGTGTGCGCACGTGTGCCTGCGTCTTCTCTTACTAAATATTTATGTGCTGGTAAAATGCAACTGGGAAGAGCCCACGTTTAACTGGCTAAATATTAATAAGCATATTCAAGAGAACTGAGGCCTTTGTTTGCTCTTCCTAAGAAATGAATCCGTTCTTATTCACTGTGTTTCTGCCGGAAACTCTGCTGCACAGGAAGAAGTACTGCTTTGTTTTCCTTGTATGCTTTCCAGCTTGGATTTTTATTTCCACTGAGGCCTTATTTTTAAAAACATGTTTTTACAGCAGAATTACAACTGTGGAGATGATAGCAGTCTCTCACAACTTTGCCTATGAAAATAGTTTATGTATTATTTTTATTTCTTTTAATTGACCATTCATTCACTCACTTTCCTTTTCCTCCACACGGAACTGTGTCAGATATCTCCCTTCATTGTATTTGTTCTGCCTTCTCCAGTACTCTGGGATCGAGGCCTAAGTAGACACCTTCACTTTCATCTCGCTTCCTGGTAGCCCGTGAAATGGATTTTGTACTGTTCTAATGTCCATCCTTTCCCCAGATCCTGTGTGGCTGCTTCTACTGTTTCCTTCCTGGCACTTCCCTGAAGAGTTCATTTCCTTTTCTTGGCATCACTTCCTAGGAAACTTGCTTTTCTGCTCTGAGGCTGACCTGTTCATTTCATTAAATCAAATGCTTCCAAACTACAGTTGAGGCCCACTGGTTTTGGATAGTCATCAATGATAAGACTTTTGATGAATCTATTTGCAGGATTTGGTTGGATATCCTGGTCACCTGACTGAAAAGAAGGCTAAGGAGAAAGTGCAGAAGACATGATTTGTCACTTACATACCTGAAAAATTAGTTTCCGTTAGAACAAAGACATTCCCCCATCCACGGTTTCTGTTGAAATGGGTAAAGTAGACCTGGGAGAATGAAATGAAGCTTTTGCTTTAATCCTGGCTGTGCACACTCATGAGTGGGTTTGGTGCAGCTCAAATGCAACTGCTGTTTGTTTTCTTACTGATTTGCTTACAGAAAGTAGCAGAAATTTCATCCATGCAGAAAATGCTGTGAGTCACTTCATCTCCTGCGAAAGCTTCTTTATTGTTGTTACTGCAGACGGAGCACATCAAAAGGCAGGTCTAGAAAAACACAGTTTTTCTAAAAGCTTGTTTTATGGGTCCTATCAAGCAGTTATTTTTCAGAAATCTGTAAACAGTATCAGGAATTTTCCAGCTTTGCCAACACAGCCATTTAGTACCATCTGATTCTTCTCCTTGCGTTTGCTTCTGTTGCGTTGGCTTTTGGGTTTTGCAGCTTTGAAGGAAACCAATGAGAATTGTTAACAGAGTGCCCAGGCCTCAAGGAATAGCACCAGCATTGGAGATGGAAGAATGTCATCTACTTGGATGTACTTGTGTCTGGTTCTCCGAATGCTCAGCTTTGAGCCCAGTGTAGCTTCCTTTATTGCTTGTTACGTTTGAGAAATGCCTGCCCCTTGCTCCAGTGGTGCAGCATAGAGAAATAAAGTGTAGCGTTAGCCTGAGCAAAACATGTAACTAGGACAGTGGATCTGCTGCCAGAAATACCATCTGCTATTTTCCAAAGCCAAAGATTGATGACTTGGGTTGTCTCCTCCTTCAGCAAACCGTCAAGGGACTCTATTTATTTGTTTTAGGTTGGACCAACCTTTGGTAACATTTCTTATTAGAAGGCAGAATATATGTTGGAGTTAGTAAAGTAAGGTTCAACTCTTTGATTCACAAAGTGTCTAAAATCCTCGTAGCTTCCAAATTGGATTTTCTTACTCTTTCCGACCACAGTATCTTTCTTTGTAGGTCTTCCAGGCTAACCTCCCGGAAGCATCACCCATTTCACATCACTCCCCTGCTCAGAAACGGATGTTGTTGGTTTCTTATTGTGTACAAAGTGAAGTTTGGACTCCCTGCCTGGCTTTTAAAGCTTTTCTCAGCCAGCTTTCCCTTGTTCCTTTTCATGACCCTTTGCTTTCACGCCTCCCCTTAGCTTAGCATTTGATTTGGAATGCAGGTCTCCAGTTTTACCACCCTGCAAAACCAGCCTGGCTGAAAACAACGCCATGAAGCATTTCATGGCACTTCTACTGGAATAAGTTTCTCCCTCAGTGATTCCTACATCCCATTTTCTACTCCTTTCTTAGGGTATTTATACCCCAGCTTTTATAATTACAGCTGGTTAGGCACACACACTCCTCGCTTCTGGTCAACTGTAGGCTTTGAATGTGCTTGTATTCCCTCCAACCTGGAGTGCATGAGGTGCTCAGAAAGTTCTTTTTGGGTGATGGAATGAATCGGTTAGTTGAGTGAACACTTACCACAAAACAGAGCACTCAGTAGACAATGGGTCACTATTAAATATAAGTATCTTGTGCTATGGCCCCCGTGCAGTGGCAAAATTCACTGTCAAGGAGAACACTGGCTCAAGCAGTGTGGCTTCAAGAACACAGCAGCTGCAGAGCTTTAGATTGGATGGTTCTCCCATGTTGGAGATACATGATTCTTAGGACTTGTGTGTCAGAAGTTCCACTAGTCCAATGATACTCCAGTTATGACTTTGAAAGGGTGGGAGAATCATAGCAGTTGCAGCTTGTGCATTTTTCATCATAAGTGATGTGGTCCTGCAGAGTAAGGTGGTCTGTCTTTGCTGTTTTGGGAACAATTGGTAGAGGAAAGAGTGCTTTGAGGAGCCAGGTAGACCTTGATTGGTATCTCAGTTCTCACTGACAGGTTTGTCATCCTGAGCCTCAGTTTCTTCATCAGTACAATGGGGAACAAAGCTACTCAGTAGGCTTGTAGGTTTAGGTAACAGGCACAGAGTACTGGTGCAGGCCATGGCACCTAGTGGGTCCTCCGCAAAAGGAGGCATCACTTCCGGCATCATGATTTTGTGACCATAGTGTGCTTAGCTGTGGTAGAAGAAGGTGGTTATTTCTAATTTGAAATGTCTAAAATTGCTTTTTTGTTGTTGTCTTTGAAGGTGGTTTCTTACTATTGATTTTAATTAGTACATTTAGTTTGCCTTCCTTCTATAGTCTAAGCAACAAGAGGTTAGGGATTCTGAGTACTGTTTTAAAGATGTGAACCTCTGGGAATTTTGAAATTAGAAAAACTGTGGATGGAAAAGGTATCAAGTAAAAAAAGTCTGTGGTGCTTGGGGCAGAGAATGGAGATACATGCAAAGTTTAAATTCTTAGTTCTCCATGATAGTTTTCTAAAGTTACTTGTTAATTTTGAACTCTAATAGAAGACCTACTATGTATAAATAGGCTTGGCCATAGAGGATTATATTTTATATATTTAGAGCTAGAAATGTTAATATTATTTATTTGTATGGGCATTCTGAGAAATTTTCTAGGTGTTTCTGAACTTCCTTCTGTCTTGTCCTTTAAGCAGGAGTACTGAGGATAGTGACTGATTCACTGGGAGTTCGGTAGAAACAGGTGTCTTCCTGAAGTTATGTGCTTGTAGCAGGGCCTCTGAGCCTCTTGGCAGCTTGCTTGTGAGGAGGGACTTTGAGGGACATATGTGTTTTCCATTGGATGGTGTTTTACTAATTGATTCTCTTTTCTTCTTGCATGTGTGTAACCCCCAGGGAGTGTGTTTGAGGATTTTCCTCTTGTTGAGGAGTTGGGGTGGCTGATGGTGCTGCTTGAGGCCTTCCTGCCTCTCACTGACCAGCTTTTCTGACCTGCCTGAGGTCAGAGCTTTTGAGGCCCTGTTCCTCATGTTCATTTGCATGTTGTCTGCTAGGATCAGGAAGGCACTGAGGAGAGCTGATGCAAAGCCTGGTTTGCTGGCAGCCCTTTTTTTCACCTTAAGATACTATTTTTTTCTTTTTTTAAGTCTTCAGTTGGTTCTTTCTTTTTCAGGTTTTCCTGCTGTGATCTTTGGATCTAAGACTTGCTGCTAAGATGTGTGTCTGTGATTCTTGGGCCTGGTGAGTGTGGCCTGAGGTGTTAGTTCCACACCTCACTGCCTCTGTTCTCCCAGAGTTGAGTTTTGAACAGGCCTTCCGTGTTTACACAAGTTTACGATTTTTCCTAGGATGGGGGAGGTGTCAGGAGATTGAGTTGCTCTGGGCTGGAGTTTGAACAGAAGCTGTTTGTTTTGCGGGAGCACAAGAAGCTGATCTGAGAGAGAGAGAGAGACAGACAGAGAGGTGCATGACAGGATGTAGTGTGTCTGTGTAGGGGACACAGATGGATGGTATTGCCCACCTGGCCTTGAATGAAAATGCAGTAACAACATGGTGTGAAATAATGGTCCTGGTTGTGTGGGAAGAGTCCGAGTTGCTGGAGGGGCACCGTATGCAGGTGTGGGCTGCAGCCCTGATGATTTCTCAAAATCAGATCCTCAAAATTAGGCGGGCCCTCTTCGCCGGGTGCTCTTGCTTTCCTGCACTGCCGCCAGGGGTGGCAGCCACTGTGCCCGTGAGCCAGGAGCGACCTTCCTTCACTGGAACTGAGGTTCCGCTCCCTCACCTGCTGGGCAGTGGTGGCTGCAGCTTGGCAGTGCCTTTCTGAAAGCACAATTACAGCAAGCAAAAGAGAAAGCCGGATTCAGACTTCTTACTTGGCCTCAGGAGGACATCAGCGTTCCATTGCCTGATCTGTGGATTCATTCCATGAACTTAAAATTCTGCTTTTTTGTCAAAGACAAATAAAACCCCTTTTTTATTTAGCAAAAGGGGAGGAGCCCCCAAAGTAACCACATGAACACTTTCATTGAAAACCCCGGGTATCCCTGATGGCCAAGAATAACCTCGAAGAGTTTAGGGAGTGAGGTTGAAAGTAACGAGTGGGGGTGCTGATTTCTAGAAGGGGGTGCGGACTCTTTTTGGAATGAGAGCTGGAGCAGCTGGGCAGACTTTACCCAAAGGCTTCCTGGAGGCCTGTGCTCCAGCCTGTTCAGCCGATGGAACTGCAGAGCCTTGTGCCAGGCTTGAGCAGTTTGCATGCTTGGGGTTTATTGGGGTGTGGCTGATGCCATTCTGGGCACTGGAGAAAAGGAGTGGGACTCTTCTGATATTCGGGGAAAATGAACAAATCAATTAAAAATAAATGCTGGATATTCCATTCCCTGCTGCTCACACTGCCAGTCCCCTGCCATCCTAGATCGCTGCACTGGGGGCTGTTGGACTTGGTGTGACTTTGGCCGGGGAGTTTGCCGGTATTGTGGCCTGTAGAAGGAGGGAAGGAGAGAATCTGCCTGGAATGAACAGAGACAGTGCCTGTTAGCCAGCCACCTGCTGAAAAGATTTCTTTTATTATTTAAGTAAGCTTTTTATAGACATTTATCGTATATATCTTGAAAAGTGCTTAGATGTTAAGTGGGGAGCTCCATGGATTTTCATGTAGTAAATGCAGTGGGGAACCAGTGCTCTCAGATCAAGAAATAGAGCATTACCAACATCCCAGATCCCCCACTGTGCTCTGCCTGGCCTCCCAACCCTGCTGCCCTGTCCCAACTTCCAACGTCGTAGATAATTTTTGCCTGCTTTTGAATGGGCAGGAATAAGAGTGTCTGGTTCCTTTTGCTCAACATTAAAAACATCTAATTTTTGCGCCCCCTTTTCCAGGAGGCAGGTTGTAGGATGACCCTCCATCCACTTAGGTCAGAAGGACAATTCTGAGATCTTGGCAGTCAGACGCCCTGCCAACCTTGGGCTCCTGGCTCCAGCACTCTTGTTTCAGGCTCCCTTGAATGGCTCTTCTGTCTTCGAGCAGAAAGGGTGGCCTGATGCCACCTGGAAGATCCAGTGGCATGGAAGCAGGAGTCCAGAGTGAGCTGTAATTGTGGGCTCACAGTGAGTGCAAGCAAGCCTTGGAGAGACATGCTACATTCCTTCTCAGAGGACAAATTAAATTTATATCCTTTAATCAGTCAGAGCCCATCATTCCCATGCAGACCACCAAGGTGGGGGCCTCTTGTGGGGAGAAGGGCTGGGCAGGAGGGACGGGAGACGGGCAGCTGTGGAAAAGAGGCTCATAAGTTCTCTTGGGGAGTTTATTTATGTTCTAAAAGGGAAATACTCCTTGGGTAATTTCCCAGAATAATTCATTAAGAAGCAGCTTCCACAGGTTCTCTGAATGATTCCCTATTCAGTTATTCATTTACGTTTTTAGTTTGGGCCAATGTTTGGGGCTGTTCATTTCATAACTGTGTAAAAGAACGCTTACCCAAACTTGCTTCTCCTAAGTTTAAAGGAATGCTTTGTCTGTTTTGTATTTTGTAAATTGGTGAATAGGATGACCTTTTCCTTTTGGCTTTTGCTTCTTAAGGTTAAAGGAGCCAATATCTATGTGTGTGTGTGTGTGTGTGTGTGTGTGTGTGCATGATTTTATACTGAGTGGTGCTCTGCAACCACTCCCCAAGATCGACTTGGTTATTCTTATAAGTTCTTCAGGCATATTTACTCTCGTGATATTTTCAGGAATTTGTTTGAAAGAAAGATGCCAATAAAAATATACACGTATTTTTAACGGACCTCTCAGTTCCTTCCCTCAGAGTGTGTGTTTTAGAATCTTGCAGACACGTAAATACAGGTGCTTATGTATTATCACTTATATATCTAGAGATAAAAAAAAGATGGATTATGCTATACCTTTTGTTTTGAAACTTGCTTTCAGCCCTCTGCCTATATTATAGATCCTCTTATGCAGAGGAACATTCTGGCTCCTGGGTTGTTCGTAAAGCTGCAGTGTTCCAGCATGGATGTGCCCTATTTACCCATCTCCCTCTTTTCTTTAAAGTTTTGAGCATTTACAAATGAGGATGTAGAGGGGGAAAAAACTTCTCTGTGTGTTTCTCTATTCCTAAGGATAGAGTGCTAGGAATGGAATCAGTGAGTCCAAAGGTAAGCCCAGTAAACAGTGCTGGATCCTGCTAAAGGACCCCAGAGAGGTTGTCCCGATTTATGTGCTCACCAATGGTGTGAGTGCCAGTTCCCTCACATCGGTGCCAGCTCTCACTATTACCCACCTTTTAAACTTTACCAATAAGATTGTTTTAAAAAGTGGCATTTCCACTTGAATTTGTTTAACTGCCAGTGAGGCTGTGTATCTCTTTTTTCATTTGCTAGCCACCTTTATTTTTTGCGACATGCTTGTTTATTTCCTTTATCCATTCTTCTCTTGCTTTGCTTGCAGTTTTCTTACTGATTTTTAAGGAGTTCTTTGTAGTTAGGGACATAGGATTGTTTTAAAAGATACATTTAGAAAAAAAAAACCATACCGATTGGCATTCTTGGCTGTACAACTCCATAAAAAATCAAGTACTCTGTCTTCTCTTTGGCACTGGTTAAAGACTTTGCTTTTCTGTGTTGGTTTTATTTAATTAGGTGAAATTTTTCCTCCTGACTGAGAGTCCTGGCTGTCTATAAGTGCATTATCATTTGTACAGCACGCGGTGAATTGTGATATGCAGTGGAAAGTGAGTGGTACCAGGCAGGGGGTGGCGCCTGTCAGAGCGGATTACTGCAGAAGCTCAGTGAGAAGCTGATCCCTTGCTTCATTTGTCTCAAAAACTCTGGTCTCTTCTGTCTTTAGCATGGAGGCACATGATCGACAAAGGAAGAGACGGGGAGGGCCTCTCAGGCTGTGTTGGCAGTTGTGTGCATTATGTTTCTTTATTCTGCTGGCGTGTCCTGGATCAGCTGCTCCCTAAGCTCTTGGCAGGTTCGTATGGAGCCAGTGCTCTTTCCTTTGCGTCCAGAGCCGGTGGAGGCTCGCTGCCTTCCATACTGGTGAACAGACTGGACCGCTGGGTCAGAGGATGACAGGGCTGCCAGGAATGGGGGCAGCCGGCGG
Organism: Manis javanica; assembly: GCF_040802235.1. Taxonomy (NCBI): domain Eukaryota; kingdom Metazoa; phylum Chordata; class Mammalia; order Pholidota; family Manidae; genus Manis; species Manis javanica. The sequence continues at coordinate 55,624,642 of NC_133166.1, forward strand.
CCTGGGTACCAGCGCTCTTGTGGCCTTTGATGACAGAGGCAGACCCTTGGCTGAACCCACATAGGCCCCTTCATTCCAGCAGGCCACCCTCACTGCCTCCAGGAGTGGATTGCTGGCTGTTTTGCCTGCTCTGAATGGGTCCCAGCCCAAAATGCTGCTGTCTCTGGTGCAGCTGTCATTAGGCCCTGGATAGGGAAAGAAGCCAACAAAGGTCAAGTGCAGGGCACTGAGGGTTTGGGGTTCACTGCAGGGGAGAGGGGAAACCAGCCTCCCTGTGATGGATACCTGAATGTGTGACTGAGGCTGCCGCCAGTCTAATGTGGAGCAGGCACAGGGCCGACTCTTAGGGGTGTTTTCAGTTCCTCAGTGCTCCTGGACCTGGTTCTTCTCCCCACGTAACCTGTGTCCATTCTTGATGTCCTGTTAGCTGACTGAGGGAGTGGGCCCTCACAGGATGTTGGATTTGTCTTAAGATATTGCTGACAGCCTGTGTCATACACAAAGTCTTCGTGTCCGAGAGTTCTGGAGGCCAGCTCCTGCTTGCCGAGGTCACAGTCTTATTGGGCTACATTTACAGGCTATTGGGCTGTATTTGAGTTTTCTGCTGTGAGCCATGAAGAATTACTGCTTTAAACTCAAGCAAATTCAGAGGTGAAGATCGCTTTGTGGAAAAAACTCCAGGGTCCATGGACTTCTCAAGGAAGAGAATAATATGAATAGAATATATATTTGGTTACTCCTTTCTACCCCCATTTTTCAAATAAATGAGTTCAGATCGAATTATTATCTGAGCATGAAGAAATATGTTTTCATTCTATTAATCTTAAACTGCATGTAAATATGGACTGTCCACAGGATTGAGGAATAATCCTAATTTTCAGGAATAATCCACAAAATATTTGGTGGAATGTTTTTCATCATATCATAGCACAAAGAAGCAGCCATCCATATTTCCATTGAACCACACACTTTATCCCTCCATCCCTTCCTCCTTCCTTCTGTCCATCTGTCCACCCACTCTTCCCTCCCTCCTTCCCTGGCTTCTTCCATCCCTCCATCCACCCATTTCAATAAGCATTCTCTCTTTGGCTCTGGGCTACCTTAGGACACAACCTGTCCTCTGGTTTAATAGTTGCTTGTGTGATTTTGCAGAAAGACAGGCACACAAACAATGGAGCACTGTGGCAAGTGAAGAGAGAGAGAGATTTGTGTATGTCATGTTGAGAGGTCTGATGAGGAGCTTGTAAAACGACCTGGAGGAACTGCTGGGGGGTGGACTGGCCAGCACACGCAGGACTCCTGTACTGACCCCAAGGCCTCGGGTTTTACCCTTCATGGGATGGAAACCCTGGGAAGACTTGAAACAGCAAGTGACATAGTCAGATTTGCCTATAATTTATGGGGATACCTTTTAGGGTTGAGATTGGAGTCACAAAAGACAGTGAGGAAGCCATTAATGCAGAACAAGCAAGAGACTAGGATTTGAACTAGGGTTGTGAGAGGTAGGGATGGCGAGGAAAGATGGATGTGGGAAATATTTAGCCCCTGTTGGTTGATGTGGGTGTGGGTGCCGGTGGAGGAGAGGGGTGGTTGGCGGTTTTCCCAGCTGAAATACCCAGGGATGCAGGAGGAGGGCTAAAAGAAAAATGAAAAGTTTTGTGTTGGATGTGGTGCGTTTGTGTCAGGGATGGAAGGTCTGGGCAGTAGGGGGTTCTAAAGAGCCTGGTGTGTGTGGGAGGCCCAGGGAATGGAGTTTCCAAAGGAGGGAGCCATCCAGTTGGTCCCTTCCGGCAGAATTGTATGGAAGGTAAAGATTGAAAACACTCCTTGAACTGAGCAATTGGGAGGCCTGGGAGGCCATTGGCAACTTTGTGAGTGAGGCAGGTTCAGGAAAGTAAGGGAGATGGGAATCGGCTGGATGTTGGGGGATTGGAGATCATGCAGACTATAGGGTCTGAAGGAATTGAAAGGTTAATCATGTCTTGGGGTTCACCAAGCCTTTGACTCCTTTCCAGGGTTTCGGTGCTGAGCTGCCCATTAGCAGAGCACTGTAGTGACCTGAACTGGAGCCACACTGTAAGGCATCTTCGATTTACTGAAACATCGTTTCTTAAGGAGCAGCTCCTTTCTCCAGATCTCTCATTGCACCTGGTAGGATTCTATTGCTTTCAGTTCAGGGTGGATCCTTTTACACTTGAGATCACCTTCCTCTAATTATTAATTATGTAACTACATTATAATGGTATGTCTTGTGTAATGACGTATTATGTGTCTACATCCCATCTTGTCTTTATATAATAGTAATTCTTTAATAGTGAATAATAATACCTTTAACAAGTGAACTCTGGCTAATCTTATGGCCTCTATCTGTGTGCTGTCTTGTAAGATGTATGAAAATCCCTCAAGCTTCTGTTGAATTTTTAATACATTCTTTTTTCCTTCAGAGGTTTTCTGGTGAGAGTGATACACAATGAGAGTTCTAATGTTTTCAGATCTGTGACCATGTGACTCCAGTACCAAGATGGACAGAACAACCCTTTGATTACCCAGCGAGCTTATCAACATTGTGTGTGCATCTCCATTTTCTAGATGAGAAAATTGAGGAAGAGATGGCTCACGCCATTCCCTGAGCTTGGAAAGAGTGGAATTAGAATTCAGAGATGGTGGGCTTCACAGCCCATCCCAGGGAGTGGAGCTGTAGAATCTCACATAATTTTTAATTTCCTTTATTTTCTGGACTGTCATAAGCTGCTCTTCACAACCTGGAAAACCCAAACAGGTTCACCTGTGTGGTTTCAGCCCATTGATTTACCAAATCTGACAAGTCTCTTGCAAAGGTAAATTGCTCACTCTGAAAGCGGCGCGCATTTGGACATGCATGCTGAAGCGAGTACTCCAGCAGTAAATACTGCTTAACTCTGGCACTTGCTAGATGTACAAACATCATTTGCTCAAGAAGTCAGCTAATTCCTTATGATGGAGGGCCTGTCTTCTCTCTTGGCGCGGCAGGAGGGTGCCTGCGTGAGCAGACTGTAGAAGCAGGATGGGCTGGTTTAATGAATTAAGCTACTTAAGGAAATCTAAAAAGACGCACCGGTTAATATGTATTCCCCCCTTGCTTGGCGGTAACAGGCTGGCGTTTCTGATTTCCCTGGCAGAGTTCCTCGCCTAATCGGAAGTGATAAACCAAATGATTATTCATTTGCTGAGACAGGATGGAAGATTGTGGATGGTCGAAGTGAACCGCAGAGGCCCTTGAATCCATAGGGAATGGGAGGCCGGTCTGACTCCTGACTCTTTGGAGATTATTTTCTCCTGTTGTGGCGGAGCGTGGGACCTGTGTCTGAGCGGTCAGCGGGGCAGGTCAGGGTTCTAAAGTGCTGAGGCAGGGTCTGGAAACCTGGGTTCTCTGGCCAGCTTCTTTTGACGTGCTGGTTGATCTCTGGGTCTTAGTCTCTCTGTATTTAAAAAGGAGGAAAAACCTTCAGTGCCTGTCTTGCAGGGCTATTTTCATTCTTTAGAGAAGGCGTTCTGTATAAATCCCAGGTATTATTTTTAAATTCTGAAGAATGTATCTAGGACGGGCAGATGGTGTTTGCCTGTCATGGGGACTGGCGATGTGTCCACAGAAACAAGAATAGCGAGTTGAGAGTTGGAAAGGAGCTTGGACGTCATCTATTACTGCCTGATTTTACACATGGGGAAACAGGCCCAGGAAGGTGGAGTGGCTCCCCCAGATCCCAGTGGTGAATCCCATGTGCATTTCTCTTTTGACCTGCTTAAAAGAGGCTCCTGTTTATAGTTTGGCAGCTGTTAAAGATACCTAGGAATGAGCGAAGGAGGGCTAATTATTTCTTAGGAATAATCAAACTGAGACTGTTGTGTGTCAGAAGACACACAGCTGGAGTTGCTCTGGGAGCTCCTTTAACTGCTCTTAGAACCTGGTGTCTGTACCCAAAGTCTACTTTTTTGGACCTAAGTGACCACCAGCTCTTAGCCAGCCGGCCCCACTAGCCCAGGCTACTCCCTTTCTAAGGAAGCAGGTAGAGAAAAGGGACCCAGCCTTGTTTGAGTTCCTCTAGCAGTACCAGCCCTATGAGGAGAATCAGGGAGAATGCATGGACGAAAGGGTGGAGTAACAAATACTGGTACTATTTACTGGATCCCAAGTATTTGTCACCTACTTTGTTATATTTACTTTATTCCTTTATCTATTACATAAATGGATAGATATTATATCCTACTCTTCATCAGCAACCCTACCTAGGAGGTGGGGTTACCCATTTTACAAATGGAGAATTTTAGCCTAGAGAGGGTAATAACTTGTCTGAAGTCACACTGCTTCTTATAGTGATAATAGGACAGGCATCTGGTGATTGTGACTGGGGTGCCAAATCACAGCCTTGGCTGCCTCAGCCAATCTGATCTTTGTTGAGCCTCTTGCAGTCCCTCATCCAGGGACAAGGAGGCAGACAGCGTGGGCTATTCTGAGAAAGACAGCTTTGCTGTGGCTTTTCCCATCCTAACATCTCAGGGAGTTAGTATTTAAAAAATATCTGACCTTCTGTCTAGGCCTTGCTATTTTTAATTTTGGAATGTCATGGCTTAATAAGTTGGGTGGGTAAATCTGTCTTATGAGATGTGTTTATTTTTTCCCTGCACAACCCACTTCTACCCCTGCAACTGTTGCTGCCTTTCAGAAAATGAAAAGAGTCCCTAACAGACCGGATCTCTTAGATGGACATCCTTGCACTTGCTCATTCCCCCAGTGTGAGCACTTACCCCCTTTTATCCCTCATTCTTTTATAGCTGATGGAGTTTTGAAGCTAGAATATTAGTGGTAAACATTTCCATATGTCTTTCATAGATTTTTCTCAAATATTAGCATAATTTTTGTTCCTTATAAAAAATTTTGTCAATGAAACAATTTTTTTTAAATGGAGAAAAGTACCAAGAATAACACAAAGAAAGCCTGTGTGTCTTCCACCCAGTTCTAGTTGAATTGTAGTATTTTGTCTTGCTTGCTCCAGATTGTTTTAAAGAAAGAGACCTTAGTCACACCTCGGACTCTCTGATCCCCATCACCAGAGGGTAACTACTCTCCTGATGTTGATATTTTTCTTCCCTGTACATTTTCAAAAATACTTTTATATCTGTATGTATCTATGAAAGCAGTATATTTTTCAAGCTTGATTTAAGCTTGATTTGCAACTTGCTTTTTTCACTTAGCATTTTGCTTCTTAGATTTATCTATGTTGATTCACTCCAGTAAATGAAATTGCAGCCCTGGGTAAGTATTCCATTGTGTGAATGAACCCTGATTTTTAATCCATTATTTTTTGTGTGAACGTTTAGTTTGTCTTGCAATTTTGTATTGTAATAGTGCCACAATTAATGTTCTCTTGCTGTCGTCTCCTGGACGTTTTTCTTCAGGCCTAAGGTATGTACCAGAAGAGGATGGGATGGCTCAAAGGGTGGGAGCATCTTCAGCTTCCCTAGGAGTCTCCAAATTGCTCTTTTGAGTTACTCCGCCATGTGCAGTGTGTGCTCCAAACCATTTCACCACTTGAGAATGTCACACTTCAAATTTTTGCAAGTCTGATAGGTGTGAAAGATAACTTCCTTGTTTAGTTGATTATTTTTTTATTACAAGTGAGCTTGAGTATATATTAAGTGGCTATTTGGGTTTTCTCATCAGTGTAAGTACTTGTTCATATTCTCTGTCCAGTTTGCAGTGGGGTGTCTGTGTTTTCTCAGATAGTCTTGAAAGAAAATCATAGCTGGTGATCTTCGTGGGTTATATATGTGGTAAATACTACCTCCAGTTAGTGGCTTATCTTTTACCTTTGTTTATAATACCTTTTGATAACTAGGAGTTTTACATTTTAGTGCAGTTACGTTTATCAGTCTTTATAGCCTGTGTTTTTTTGGAGTCTCATTTCAGAAATCCTTTACCGTGAGCTAATAACATATGCTTTTGGGTCTGGATGAAGCTGATTTTGCTTTTCTGGCCTGATCTTGGTTTGCTTTTGTATTTTCCATACTTGCCTTGCCTGGGTGTCTCTGTGCAGAGGTGAGCGTAGAATGTGGTATGGCTCCTGGTGACTGTAGGAATTGTTGCAGCCATCTCTAGGGAGATGGGGCCAGACTGAACTTGGGGTCAGAGCAAAATCCTTCTTCTTGACCCTGTGGCTGTTCTGAGAGGTGCTAAACTGCAGGGCTGATTGGCCCTCTCTTAAGCTGGGCTTATCTGCAAGCCTGATAAAGTTGTCTACTCTCTCATCCTTCAGCTTAGCTTCACTGCCTGATTCACACTTGCTGCTGTGGCTGATTGAAGCTGAAAAGACAGAACTGTGCTGGGAGCTGCTGCTCCAGCTTCCTACCCGGGTCGGATATCAGCAGCCAGCCCTTGGTGAGGCCACCAGTGTGCACGACAAGTGCACTCATCAAAGTTCATCTGGAAGTTCTTCACTTCTGTTCCTTTCCTCTAAGGAACTCAGACCTGTTCAGCAGACCCAATCTCATTTATCCATTGTGTTCTCCATGGAAGGATAAATGGGTTCAAGTAGGGTTAGATAAAGTTGCAGAACTTGAGAGTATCAGAACTGGAAGCGTCCTTAGAAGTCATCACTCATTCGGTCAACAAGCTTTTACTGAGTGTCTGCTGGGTGCCTGGCGCTTGCCCATTGCCGAGGACACAGCCGGGAATAGGACATCCAAGGTCCCTGCCTTTGTTGTGGTGCGAGCGACCACTAAACCACAGGGACCATTTCAGCTTGAAGGGTGTGACAGGATAGAGAGGAAGTGCCTTTGGATCAGCCCCTTTGCCACTTTGTTGTTTTAGATAGACCTATTAAGTCTTGTAGGTCAGGAGCCAGCAAACTGTGGCCCAAGGGCCAGAGCCAGCCAACTACAGTCCCCAACCCTAAGAATGGTTTAACATTTTTAAGTGGGTGAAAAAAAAAATTACACAATTGCAATAGATTTTAGTGTTTGGAAACACTAACTTTGAATCTCAGTCAAGTGAAATGTTAACCTATACCCTCCCTTCCTAAAAGAATTCCGTTCTTCTCATTAGTAGATCTGTATTACAGAAACTTGTTCTCAGGTATTACAATAATATTTTGAATATTGTCAATAAAAACTTTGTGGAATATTGTTTTCTCTCATGTTATATAAGTACGTACCTATTATAATATCTTTAATTTGGCTTCCTGACCTGCACAACCTAAAATATTTACTATCTGGCCTAAAAAGTTTACAGACCCTGGTTCTAGCTGTGTGACCTTGGGAAAGTTACTTCCTTAGTCTTGGCTTGCTCATCTGTAAAGTGGGCATGGCACCTGTCTCATAAGCCTGTTGTGAAGGAACATAAAGAGAATGATGTTTGCCATCCCTATAGCTTCAGTAGCTGTTAGATCTTCCCTAGAGAAAAGTCACTAGGAATGGATTTATGAGGATGTGGTAAAGGGAGCATTAGCAGGGATGGGCACCAGGGTGGGGTGGGTCCCAGTGCTCGCTTGGAGGGTCACCATCATGAGGAACCACAGCTCCCAGGGTTGCCGTCCAGCCCCCTGAGGTTTGGACCTTGAACCTTGCAAGGGCTGCTTCCTGACAGCTCTGCAAATCCCCATGACATTAATGCCGCTCCGACATAATTTTCCTCGTGAAATGCAATGAAGCATAACTAAAAAATGTGAGTAACAGCTTCGGGCCCTTAATGAGGCTATAAATACAGGATGGAAATAATTTATAAAGCTAGCTTCTAAAGAACTGTCCTTTTCCTAGACCTCTTCACTTTCTCTTTGCTTGTCTCATTAATACTAGCCATTGGCTCTCTTTGCTAACTCATTTTAAGAAAGAAACAAGGCATTTATCATTTTGTAATGGTTGCTGCTTCTCATTTCATGGGAGAGGGAAACAAGAAAGCTATATGAACTGCAGATACTGGGTGGACGGCTTGGCTCACTCACTGTCTAGGTGACTTGCTCCATCCAGCAGCAAAATTACCTGGTCTTCCTTCAGGGTCAGTGTAAATATGCTATGCTGTATGTGTAAAAATGAAATCTGTGAATGCCAAGGGTCAGCAGTCTTGAGTCATTTCATGCCTTCTTACCAGCTTCCCTGGGCTGTGTCTTCCTTGAACAGATGGGCAAACAGAGGCTGGGGCTACTGGAATGAGCTCACAGGGCAAAGGGGCCTGCAGAGCCTGGACAGAGCTGGAGACCTGGCTATGCTTGGGGACTTGGAGTCAGAGGCACATCCTCGCTCCAGGGTCACCCATCCATGCACAACTGCTCCCTGCTTCATGACAGCCAAAAGGCTCCCTGTAGCAAAGCTCCAGTAGGAAGCAGTTTGATGAGAACCAAATGGCTCTGGGAAGAGCTCAGGACAGATGTCTCTGGTTCTGTCTGACACCAAAGACGATGCCACCATCATCAGGAGCAGTTTGGAGCCTGGAATCCAAGGGACTTTGGGGACTTTTCCAGGGATGTTACAAACCAGTCATCACAGGCCAGCTCACTGGGTGTTGTGAGTGTGCCCATGCATGGAATGAATGTATGTGTGAGTTTGAAGAAGTGAGTCAAAGGGAAAACAGAAGGGTGTTTGCAGTGGCCTTGTAACACTGTTTGTTGGTACCAGGCTATGGGAAGAGGTGTGTCAATCATCCCCTGGGGAGGTCTTAGGGGAGAGCTGTTTGAGATCCATGCAATGGAACGCTGAGCCATGCATGTGTCTGTACGTGTTTGTGTGTCTTGCTTTGTTGTTCGTTGAACCTGCAGACCAGACTGCTGGGAAGCAGAGGGTAAAAATGAAGGCAACGGGGAAGAAAGCTGAACACAGGGCCTCTTGGTAATTTGCAGATGTCCACTGTATTGCATCATGACAGGGGTGTCCCTGGGGGCAGAAGACCAGCAGAGGGGGAGCAGAGGATGCGTAGGGCCCCAGCTGGGAGAACAGAGCTCCCATTTCTCAGCTGGAAAGTTCAACATGACTAACTACATGTTCCCAAAGGAGAGTTGGGGTAGAATGCAGCAGCTGTCTTGGTCTCTTCAGTTTCCCTGGCTTTGGCCCCCTCATTGAATATGAATTTGTGGGTGCCTGAAACTTTGGAAGAAACTGCTACAGGCTGTTTGCCTTTGCCCAGTGCAAGAAGACTTGGGATTTTTTTTCTCTCTTGGTACAGATGGTGTAGTTATTTTAAGTAAGTGACGTGCTGCAGTGAAAATGGGCAACTCTTCTTCATTTTTCAGCTTACTGAAAAAAAGAAAAGGGAGGAGGAGAAGCCCCACTAGCCAACTTCGTGCTAATGCTTGTCTTTTTTGGATTCTAAATGTGTCCCAAGACACCGAGATGGGATAAATATTTCAGCCACTAGAAAGTCCTGCTGTCGGGCTGAAAAGATTTCTAACCTCTTTTGAAGTAGGCAGGGTGGTAATTTACTTGCACAAATCCAGACACCCCTATGTCCTTTATTTTTGACTGTGTATGTACAGATCCCACTCACCTTCTAGGGGGTGGGGTGGATGGAACTTGCCAACGAAGATTATGAGGGATGGGGATAAGTCAGTAGCTGAGCACTTGTTTTTCTTCTTAGAGCAGCCACAGATATTTATTGGGAGGCTTCTGAGTGCCGGGTGCCAAGGGTGCAGAGCTGAGGGAACCAGGCCCCTGCCTTTAGGGAGTGTGTGGTCCAGTAGGGAGATGGTACAGAGGCCCCAGAAAGCACAAGCTGGGGTAAAGGAGAATGTAAAGTTAAAGGAGAATACAGGCACTATCAGAGTGAGAAGCTGGGGGACCAGCCTTAGGCTGGGTGTCTACAAAGAGGTCTCCAGGTCAGTGATAGAAAGCTGACGTCTGAAGGGGTATCAGCCAGAGATGTGTGAGTTTGCTGGGGCGGTCATATCAAAGTACCGCAGACTGGGTGGCTTCAACAACACAAAGGTATTTTCTCACAGTTCTGAATGCGAGGAGTCTGATATCAAGGTGTTGGCAGGGCTGGCTGCTCGTGAGGCCCCTGTCCTTGGTGTGTAGATGGCTGTCTCCTCGCTGTGTGCTCCGTGACCATCCCTTTGTGCCCTCACATCTCCTCGTATAAGTGCACTGGTCATATTGGCCCACCTAGATGATCTCATTTTACCTGAATTATTTCTTCAAAGACCCTGTCTCCAAATACAGTCACATTCTGAGGTGTTGGGGGTTAGGACCTCAGCCTGTGAATTTGAGGGGACACAATTCAACCCATAGCACCAGGTGAAAGGTGGGTGGGAGAATTGGGGTCACTGAATAGTGGCGTGTGGAGTCCTCGCTGCACAGAGGACCTTGGTTTTCCAGGAAATGGTTGGAAATGAGGCTGTAGAGGTTGCTGCCAGGGCTGGGTCATACTGGGCCTTGTAAACTATGGCAGGGGTTTTAGATTTATTGTACAGACACTGAGAAGCTATCAGCAGCATTTTAAAACCTCACCCTGCTCAGAGGGAAGGAACCTGGGAGGTGTGTGCGGGAAGTGCAGTTGGCTGGTTGGTTTAAGCCAGGATTTCCCAGCCTCAGCACTATTGACATTTGGGCTGGGCGATCCTTTACTGTGAGGGGCTGCCCTGTGCATTGAAGATGTGCAGAGCAGTCCTGGTCTTTCCTCTTTCAATGTCACAACCCCAAATGTCCCCAGACACTGCCATATGTCCCCCTAGGGGCAAAATCCCCTGTTGAGAACCACTGGTTTGAAGGGGACAAGAGGTCAAGGCTTCTCGGGTTGGATGATGGCCATGCACGTTGGATGGGCTTCAGGAGGATTTTTGAAGACTGAGTCAACAGGATTTAATCTCTCTTTGCCATGGTTTCTCCTTGTGCTTCTGAGTTCGATGATACTGTCATTTTCCTAAAGCAATAGGCTCTGTGCCCCCGGAATGCATGATGGAGTTGCTCAGAAGCAACTCCAATCACAAAGAATGTTCCTCTGTGTTACAGTCACCAGGCCCTGGGGATCCCTGGTCCCGCTGGTAAAAGCGCTTTGAGCCCTGTGGCTGGCAGGACCACCTGGGTATAACAGATGTGGTATTTAGTCTGTGTATTGCACCCTTTCATTTGTCAAGTCCCTGTGCTGCCAGCCTATTGACTCTCAGAGCAAGCACTTTGGAATCTAATCGGGCCAATTTTCTGGCTCCGGAAATCTGTTTATCAGAACAAGATTTCATGGTTGCAGTGACTTTTCCACAGGGCTTACCTTCGAGAAGCTAGCTCTACAAAAGCAAGTGTAAGTGATTTCCAAACAAAACAGAATGGCAGTTACATTCTGGAGCCTTGAAGAGCTCCCTGCTTGCTGCCGGAGCTCAGAACAGTTGTTAGGAAACAGCTGGAACATGTGGGTTAGCTAAGTTGTGCATTCCGTGTCTGGCTGGAATCCAGCAACTGGCTGTCCTTCTAGGCTTTTCTCCTGTGCATCTTGAGCACTCGCCTAGAGATGGTGAATCAATTTCATGTTCTCAGGGTTGGTGGTGGCTTTCTGGAGTCCAGTCTCAAGAGGGATCCTAATACTGAGTGTGGGCTCTGTGGCCAAGTGCCACAATTAGTGATGTCTGACTTGGTAGTAGAATAGGGGAAGTAGGGGCACAATATGTCCGCAATTCTCAACAATCAGAGCTGCGTGGTTTTTTGTTCCATACCATTCAGGGCCCTGGGCTGAGCCTTCTTGCATGTGCCTTCTCTGTCGTTCCTAGGCCTAAGGACCCTTAGGTTCCATCCCAGTATCTATCAACATCTACAGCAAATGCCACCTCTTTCCCGATGCCTTTCTGTAATGCTGGAAATTTCAACTTTATCTTACAAACACTGGGGAGCCATTCAGCAGCTTTTTAAAGTAAGGGAGTAGCATGATCAATTTTTTCTTTAAAGAGAAAGGCCACTCTGACCAGTGAGGAAGACATGGGGAGTAGGGAGGCCACCTTGGGAGGTTGTGACAATAATCCTGGAAAGAGATGGTGGTGACTTGGGCTGGAGTCACAGCTGTGGCCATGCAGGACTTGGCAACTGGCCATCTGTAGGGGGTGCTGCAGTGAGGAGGGGCAGGGAGATTTTTAGGGTCGTGGTGCAGGTGGCTGGGGCAGGGTGAGGCCCCAGGCTGTAACTGCTCTTCTAGAATTCTTCAGTGAACTGTGGAACGTCATTTGCAGTAGAGAGACCTGGTGTACGCTATGAATTCAGCTCAGCGGGGCTGATGGGGCTTCTGGCCTGAGGCCATGGCCATTCCAGTTTGTGGTTGCCCACTTGTTCCAGCTTAAAATAGCTTTAGTATCTCCCCAGTAGTACCATAGCCACACAACAGAGTGAGAGCTCATTTCTGCTTGGAGCAGTCAGGGAACACTTCAGAAAGGAGGGAGAGGAACATAGAGGTTGTGTGCGAAAGGGTAGATAGGGATTTACTAGGAGACCCTGCGGTCCAGGGGCATGCAGGTAAAAATAACAGCACATGTAAAGAAGATGTGCTGTCAGGGATCTGCAATGAGATGCCTCCTTTTGGCAAAGCTCGTGAAAGTGGATAACGGGTCCTGCTCTCCACCTGCCACCCCCGGGCAGGCCAGGACACCTCTTTGTACATGACAATGAAAGTGTGTTGGTATCCTGTGTGCCTTTCCGGCCTGAAGGAAAGAGCCCCAGCTTTCCTGTCTGCTTCTTTAGGTTCTGGCACAAGGGTCTGGTCATAAATGTTCAATAACTGCTTACTGATAATGGAGGAGGGAGCTCTAGAAGGACTGGTCTTTTTTTTCTCCTTTTCCCCCAAGCCTGTTTTATTTCCTCTGGCTCCTTATCTCCCTGCCACTGACCACACTGGCTCAGACTGATCAGATTGATCAGATTCTGGCTCCCTTGAAAAATCTGCCCCCGGGGTGCATTGATGGATTAATTTGGCCCACTCTGCCCCCACCATCTTGGCCTTGCCTGTTTGCTTTGCAGCCTAAGAGTTGGCACTTTTGAGCAAGGGCCTTGGCCTATCGTGACTCTGCTCAGTGGAGCTGAATCTAAACCAGGGGGCTAATTCTGTACCTCTAAGGAATTCTTGGCAAGCAATCAGCAGCCTTGGCACACTTTTGGGAGTTAGAAGGCCTGAGTTTTAAATTTCAGTTTGACCTTTCCTCCTCATGTGACCTCAGACAGGTTGATTTTGTTATTTCCCAAAGTGAAATTATCTCCCAGTTTTCCTGCTGACCTGGCCCAAGTTCACGGTTATGTGATTGCATGTGCACAGGGCATGAGGCTGGACGGAGGCATGGGAGTCCAGTGCTCACTCCTGTGTTGTGACCTTCATTTTTAGCCCCTGCTGATGGCTAGAAAAGAATGTTTGGGTTTTGTAGCTGAGCTTTTTGGTGAGAAAGAAGAACAGTCAGTGAGCAGCAGTTGTGTGCCAAAGCGCCTGCCAGAGGCTTTCCTGTACCTCTCCATTTAGTCTTCTCAGAATCCCAGGGCAGGGCAGTGGGGTTTGGAGCAGACTCCCAGCTCATTTCACAGATGAGGAAGTTGAGGCCCTGAGAGGTGAAGTCACCTGGTCACCTTCCGGAAATCTCCCATGCATAACCCATGCCAAACAAGAGCCCATCCAGTGTGGGGGCTCAGGTCCTCGTCACCCTTGCTGCGCTGCTCATCTCCCTGTCCCTCTCTCTGACAGAGAGCCAGCTGCTGCCTGGGAACAACTTCACCCACGAGTGCAACATCCCAGGCAACTTCATGTGCAGCAATGGGCGGTGCATCCCCGGTGCCTGGCAGTGCGACGGGCTGCCCGACTGCTTCGACAAGAGCGACGAGAAGGAATGCCGTGAGTGGCCGGCGCTCTGCTTGGGAGGTGATGGGGGAAATCCAGGGCCGGCAGGTCCTGACGTGGCTCAGAGCCTGTACCCTGTGCTTGCTGCAGGCTGGTGGGTTTCTCTCCACTTGGTAGCTGTCTCAGGGCAGCATGGTCTGCGCACACAGGAGAACTGTGTGTTCTGGCTCTGAATTGTCTCTCTGGAAGCCAGCTGTCTCAGGGCAGCATGGTCTGCGTAGAAACAGGGGTCTTGGTGGGGATGGAGCCTCAGCTTTGGGGGAGCAGAGGGCCCTTCCACCAGGATCTACGTGCCCCCACCCCCCATCATGGGGCACTGTCACTGCTCTCACTTTACATGAGCCTCCCAGAGGTCATGTAGCTTCAGAGTCTCCCAGGCAGCAAGCAGCAGGTCTGGATTTGAACCCAGAGCTGCCTGACTCGAGGCCTAGGCTGGTCTTTCCCATCTCATACACTGTGGAGTGTTTTTGCTGACTAAGTAAGGGATAGCATTCTATCAAGTATCTAGCAGGCATTTGGGACTGACTAGGTAGTAATCTGCTTCCTTATGCCCTTTGTCTGCTGGTATGACTGGGCACCACCAGGGACATGGCGCTTGGGGTTCCTTCTGTTCCTCCCCAGCACACCTCCTTCTTCATGCCCCTAAAGTAGGCATGAGATGTGCGTAGGGGATAATCTGTGAGAAAGGAGGCATATGAAAGGAGGGGCATCCGGGGCAACAAATGATTGTGCCCCTTGCCCCATATGGGCACGTTCTTTTCCCTCACCAGAGTTTGGCACGGCTGAGTGAACTTGGCCACCTCACGCTGGCAGGAGGGAAGCACACCTGTGGTGGGCTGCGGCCAGGCCTGCCTAGAGGATGACGGCCTTGGGACCACACAACTGGACAATGGTTCTTGGCTCTTTGTGGCCTTTGGGCACCCCGCCACAGGGCCTCTCTGACAGGAGAACTGTGTGTTCTGGCTCTGAATCTGCTCTCTCTCTGGAAGCCAGCTGAGGAAGTGGCTGAGGATAGAATGATAATTTGAACTTTTAACATAGCCGTTACCAAGGTTTGAGGCCCAGTCTGTTGACGCACAGGAAGGAGCCCTGGGTTTGGAGCCCAGCTCCAGAGCCAGCCACCCCTCCCTCGTGATGTGCTCCATGGGCAAGCCGCGCACTGTGAAGCTGGCCTCTTACCTGTCCAAGGGATGCAATATCCCTGTTTGCCTGCCCCAATTCTTAGAGAGGTTTTGGGAGACGGGGGTGTGGATTAGGAATAAGATTTTTTGTGGGGAATATTTAATTTGTTTGTTGCATGTGAATTTCTTCTGAATAGACCAGTATACATAATGCCTTTGTATTTTTGCAGAATTTTTTGAGAAAGTATTGGGTCTATTTCAGTTTTTTTCTGTTTCTAGCATGGCTTCAAAATTGCTAGAAATTTAACACTTGTGTTTACAAATGATACTGTATGTGCAAACTCTATAATATGCCCAGTTTTGAGCATAATTAAACACTGTATGAATATGTGGAGTGATATTTTTGGAATATGGTGTGTATTTGAACTCCAGTAAATGCAGCTTATCTTCAGCTGGCTGAGTGATAAGTTCGTGAAAGAGTGCAGGATTGGGAGTTGAGACCAAAGTTTTATTCCCAGCTTTGTCAGTAGCAGCCGTGTAACATGAGGGTATTCTGTGACATTTTGTGTCCTCTGTCAATCCAGTTCCAAGATTTCAGAATTCATGCTCAGACTAGAGAGATAGTGGAAAGAGGGTAAAAAAAAGAGATGGTGTGGGCAGCCGCCTGGCGCTCTATATGTAGTTTGGTTTGGAGCAGGCTCTTCTTGGCCATTCTCAGTCATTTTTTTCTCCTCATTTCCTATCTTTAACCCCCAAATACAGTAGAGACTTAATTGGCATTTATTTAATCTTTTGATCAAAACATAATTAAAAAAACTATATACACACAAGCACATGCGTCAAAAAATAACTACACTTTGTTGCCATTTTTTTTGTCTTTAAATTGTATAAACAGAAGAACACTGGAATGCGTAGACAATAGAGGGAAGGAAAAGAAGTTCTTTTTCTAAAATAACTTCTACTTGCATTTCAAATTTGTTACATATTCTCTTCCAGTCTAGGAGTTGAGGGTATGAGCAGCAGAGAATGACTGTGTTCAAATTCCTGACCTTCCTTCACCCCTTTCCCTCCATGCTATGTGATCTTAGGAGAGTTACCGCAATGTTCTGAACTGTAGCCATTGGGAGGATTCAATGAGAATTCCTTAATCTCCTACTGCCTCAATTTCCTACCCTCTAAAATGATAATAGTAAGGCTTCTAATAAGCATTGTTGCGAAGTTCTAATGCACGTTAAGCACACAGCGTGATGCCTGGGGTATAGTAGGTGACTTGTAAACGTTATCTGTTCTTGGTCAGTTTGCACAAACTGTTTTAATATGGCCCCTGTCATAAGGACGTGTGATTGAGTTCTACGTCCTGCTAGAGGCCCCTTGGCGCATTACCATATTCAGCATTCATAATTGTTGTTTGATGAGGTTGCCTATTATTGCCTATTGATGCCTATAGTATATCAAGTAAATGCACTATAACTGAAGCATTCCTCATAGTTGGGTGTTTAAGTCTCTGTGCTTTTTTACTTGTGCTGATTGAAATATTTAGGATAAGTTAAGAGGCTTATCCATACCCAGAGGACAGAAATTCACTATGGTTTCAGCTAAGGTCAGGATGGCTGGGCTGAACTCTACAACGTACCAACTGGGCCATCTTTTCAAGGGCATCCTGAGAGTAGCCAGTTTAGAGTCTGTGCCACCTCCTTTTGTATCTTACTCAGAAGTTGCAGAGTCTTTTCTCTGATTCTTTGAAACAGTGTGGCACTTATAGGGAAGAGAGTAAAGGTGGCTTATATTCTCACCTGGAAAGAGGTGATTGCCTCAAGTGTCCTAGGAAATAGCTTTGGCATTTAGAAGATGATAATGTGCTTAAGAAAGAGAATTCTTGCCCCTTCCAAAGGTGAAGGAAGAGCCAGGAGAGGTGTGTGGTGGTAGGATGCATGGCAATGAGTGCTATTCTGTATCCACGTAGAGGAAAAATTTTCGTAAGACAGGAAGAAACTTTTTTATCATAAAGGTACTAAAAATCACGTGTTGTGAAAATTGCAGGAATGGGAAGGAGGAAAACAATGGAATCGCATGTAGAATCTGAATTCTGATAGACTAACTGTTAGCATCTTAGAAATTTTTATTCAGGCTTTTCCGAGTTGTAATCACTGTGGGTACACCATTTTATATTTTGATCTTTTTTCTAGGTAATAACATTCAACATCTGAACATTATTCTTTGTTTTTTGTTTTTTTCTCTTTATCAGTTTTAATGCTTAGATAAATCACTTGGTATAATGTAGTTTCTTTACTCATTATTTGATATTTATGTTGTTTCCATTTTTTTGCTGTTAGAAATAGTGTTCACTATTGTGAACATGAGGGTGGATATGTCTTTCCCCTTGTTTTGAGAAGTTTTCTTAGGCTAGATTTTCAGAAATGAAATGACTAGGTTGAAGGACAAGCACCTTGTCTGGTCCTTGAAACAGATACCCACTGGTTTTGCTAAAGGTTGTGCCAGCTTGTTTTCTCACTGGCAACATGTGAAAATTCACATGTGGCTTTATTTTAGTTTTGGCTGTATTGGGTAAAATCCTGAAAGTTTTTTTCTGGTTAATTTAATAGTAGAAAACGGTTATATATTTTAATTTTCAAATTTTTTATCATCTAAAGAGGTCGAGTATGTTCTCATACCCCTGTTTACTAGTTGTATTTCTGACTTGGTGAAATATCTATTAGTGGACTAGAATAAATTTCCAACTGGGCTGAGTCATGTAATTTTCCACTTCATGAATCTGGAGAACTTCCTCCTTTGAGTTTTGAGAAAAGAGGCTCATTTTAGAATAGCTTGGGTGTATTTCTGTTCTTGACTAGTGGAATGCCCTAAGTGATCATTTTATCCAAGTAGCTTTTTGTTTTGGTAATAAAAGGAAAGGAGATAAGTTTTAGAAAAATGTGGATGCTCTGTGAAAGCTCTGATTATAAGAATAATTTTGTGCATTTACTGGAGCTTCCTCTGGGCTGCACTGTGCCAGGCACTTTACATTATATTAACTCATTTGATTATCAGAAGCCTTTTGTGGAAGGCACTGTTGTTATTTCCATATGCGGAAACTGAGCCATAGAAAGATTATGCATAGTTTACCTGTTATCCCAGAGAATAAGTCCTCACAGCCTTCCTCCATCAGAGACCACCAGTGAGGTCCTGCAGTCTTTCTCTATATGGATCTCTGTTACTCTCCTGAGAGGGATCATGCTGTATGTTATCACTGCTAACCTGCTTTCTAAAAAACTTTACAAATGTCGATAATATCGTCCTGTATAAATGATTTATGAAATGGCTGTTAGTCCTGTGAGTCTCTGAAAGAAGAGACTGTACTTTAATTACTGCCACTCGCTGTAATCATAAAGCCGCAATCCAGATTTCCAGAACCCTCACGTGACCTGATCTCAAGAGTGCTAAGATCTCCTTCTAGCTCTGTGTCGAATTTCAGCTGTGCCCTAACCAAACGGGGGAGAGATCTTGGAGATTTGAGGTCCAAGGTTTGTCACAAGGTGGCTCATTGTCTTTGAAAAGCTGCGTTGATCAGTATCTTTGACTAGATGCATACAGAGCTTTAAAGTCTCAGGCCCTTTCTGTTTGTGTGTGGGAGGAAGTTGCAGGGGTGCAGAGGAGATGAGGATAAATTCAAGGATCTTGTCAAATGACAAAATTTTGATGAAGTTCCAAGTCCAGAGATGAGAAAGGGTGTAAAATGGAATTCGAATTTTCTTTGCTTTTACTGTTCCCAACCACTTCTGGAGCATGACTTTTAATTGCTACTGTGTGATGGTGTAAATTCGTAAGATAGAGATGAGAGGATATGTTTGGACTAATGATCACCAAGAAATATAAAAAGGGGAGGAAAACGGGGGCAGAAACTCTTCCTTTCCTTTTTGCTGTCGTTTTCACCTTCTGCCCCTAGGTGGCGCCACACATAATGTTTTCTTTTAAACCTGCCTCTACAGGCCAAGCAGAGGTGAGGGGAAAAACTGGATTTTGAGCTATTATCCTTACCAAACTTTAGCAGTAATTCAGCTATTTCACGAGAGCACTTAATGCTCAGCTCCCATGCAGAATGCCGAAGAAATTGGGGAGTTTCCGCAAGGTGGATACAACTTGCTTTTTCCTCTCTTCAGCTGCTCTGCCTTTTGTCAGAGCAGGGGACGGTAACAGCCAACTGCTGTGGTCCGGGGAGGCAGCCTGCTGATGAATTGGGGGATGCAGCTACAGGGGGATTTAGTCTTCCCTTTTACTGTGTATAGAGCAAAACTGTCACAACACCATTATCATGCGCTGAATTTGTGTATGTGTGTATCCCACCAGCCAAGATTAGGATGGTGAAGTCCTAATCCCCAATAGCTCAGAATGTGACCTTATTTAGAGACAGGGTCTTTATAAAGGTAGTCATGTTAAAATGAGTGGACCTTAGTCCAATACAACTGTGTCCTTATTGAAGGGGGAAATTTGGAAGCAGAGATACATGTGGAAGGGAGGTGGTGTGAAGACTTAAAAGGCGGTCATTTACAAGCCAAGGACCAAGGCTTCAGATGGGGCCAATCCTGTTAACTCTCCGATTTTGGAGGTCTGGCCTTTGGCACAGTGAGACAGTTAGTTTCTGTTGTTGAAGCCACCCTGTTATGGCACTTTGTTTCAACAGCCCTAGCAACTAACCCAGCCATCTTCCTATCTCACTGGTTTTTAAAAAATTGTTACATAATGAATGGCAGGTGTCCCATGGACATGTAACAGGATGGCATGCACAGACATCCTGCTTCTGTTTTTTTTTTCTTTAATAATTTGAAAGCAAGAATCTCATTGTTACTAGTTGAATTGTGTCCCCCAAAAAAGACATGTTGAAGTTCTACTCCCAGTCCCTCAGAATGTGAACTATTTGTGGTTAGGATTGTTGGGGCCATAATTAGTTAAGGTAACATCATACTAGAATAGGATGGGGCCCTCAGCCCAATGGGACTGGAGTCATTGTAAGAAGACAGTGAGGACAGTATGCAGGCAGGCCACGCAACAGCAGAGGCAGAGGCAAAGACTGGAGTGGTGCAGCTACAGGCAAAGGAACCCCCAGAACTCACAGCTGCCACCAGAAGCTGCAAAGAGGCAGGGAAAGATCCTACCCAGAATCTGCTGACACCTTGACCATGGACTTCTGCCCTCCAGAAATGTGAGAGAATAAATTTCTGTTGCTTAAAGCCACGCAGGTTATGGCATTTTGTTATGGCTGCCCTAGGAATTGAATGCACTTACTTCCCAGGGACAATTAAAGCCATTTGGGCTTCTGTGGGGCTGCTCAGCCCACAGATGTGGGCCTTCTTTTATTAACCTCCCTGCACCCCCTGCCGTGCCGCTGGTCCTCTCTGGGAGTCACACCCTCTGTTTCTGCTGGCACACCGCCCTGTCATGTGATTGAGAGGTCCCTTTTTCTCCAGGTTTTAGATCTGGCAAACCGTTGTTAAGTGCTGAATTTCAAAACCCTTCTAAAGCCGTTGAGCTTCAGAAAACAAAACTGGCACATACGAGGGCCTGGAGAACATCATTGCAGTTTAACACTGTGCCCATTAGACACTTCAGAGTGAAAGCTCATGGTCCTGCTTAGCCCTCATGGTACTGAAGCAATCTACCTGTGCGTGCTCATGTTGCCACTTTTCTAATGCAGTAAATTTGTTTGTTCGTGTACTTGTTTCTAAACATCTCAGGTAATTCCGGGCATGCCTCCCACTTCATTTAATTTCTTTCATCTGAAATGTGAGACCGTAAATCCTGTTTTAAGAACAGGGGCTTTGGGGCTAGCCTCCGTTTATGACCTCTGAGGCTCTGGGCTCTTTCCTCATCTAAAATGAGGATTTTTAGAACCGCAGTTTCCCTCCTCCTGCTCTCACTTTGAGAGCCTAAGCCATAGAAACACCTCCTTTGCTGGGTCAATATCTTCTTTGCACTTGAGAGAGTCTTGAGCATACCATCATGGGCTCTTACGAAATTTCTTTAGCTTAGAGCTCCAGGGAACCAGCCAGACCCTGAAGCCGGTGCAAAAGGGAAGGAAATAGATGTTTGAGGGCCGGAGATGAGCCAGGCAGGCCCTTCAGGTTGCAGGGAGGGAAGTTTGGAAGTAGCTGTCCTGCGTTCAGTTGGGGCTGGCCAGGGGACGACTGTCTGAAGGGACCTGCATTTGGCCTCCACCTGCCAGCTGTTTGAAGATGTGGGCAATTTTACACCAGGAGAAGAAATACAAAGTGCTCTGAAACTCTCTGGAGGTATTAGATTCCAGGGGGGAGCTGGGGCAGATGTTAACAAAATACCGCACACCAGATGGCTTAAAACAAAGGACAAGTATTCTCTCACAGTCCTGGAATCTAGACGTGTAAAATCAAGGTGTCGGCAAGGCCGTCTCTCTTTGAAGACTCTATTGAAGGGACCTTCCTTGGCTCCTTGGCTTATACATGCAACACCTCTCTCCTTGCCCAGGGAGAACATGGCATTCTCCTTGCCTCTGAGTCCAAATTTCCTTCTTGGATTAGGGTCCACCTTAATCCAGCAAGACTTTGTCTTAACTTGATTATAGAAGCAAAGGCCCTTATTTCCAAATAAGGTTGCATTCACCAGTTCCAGAACGCAACCTGCTGCCCTGGGTAAATGTTGAGAAGGTAGAGTGCTCACTGGCCAGCAGCCACCACAGTGTGTTTCCACTGTGCATAGGCGAGTTCTCACTGCACACGCTTGGGGTATTTAATGTTCGTACCCCTCCCTTGATAGCATGATGGTTGTGGAACAGGGCCTTGTCAACAGAACAGGAGTGGGTTGAAAGCCTGGAAGAGTGCTTTATATTAAAAAAATACATATATATTTTTAAAAATCAGTTATATGTAGTCTCACTTCTATCACCTGTGTCTTGATTTGGCCACGTCCATGATGAAAAAAGTATTCTCAATGCTAGTCAGTGCTTATGGCAGCCTATGAAAGTTCTGTGCCTTTAAAAGCCATGGGGATTGTGAGGACAGGTGGGGGTATGTGCTGTAACAAAACTGATGCCTGTAACTCTCTGCCTTCCAGCCCACCTGGGAGGAAGCTGGGAGGGCTCCCAGGCAGATTGGGCTGTAGTCAGGTTTCATTTGTCCTGTGCAAGAACACTGAAAACACGAGTTAATTGCCAATGTTTCTAAAGTGGGAACTTGCACATAAAAATTGGGATTATCAGATTTCCTTGAAAAATCAGATTTGGCATTAGGATACTTCCTACCCTCTGAGCAGTGTGTTTCCACTCTGCATCTGTCATGCATTTCACCATCTTGTTCATGCATCTTTTTACATGTTCAGATCTCTGAAGTTGAGATGCCTTTTATAATTGATGGGATAAGAAAACATGGTATTCTGGTTGAACTGACAAAGAGTTTTTTCTTCCTTAGCTGTACATAAAATAGTGGCATGCTTTGCAATTGATGGCATCTTAGATTCAATGAAATGGAATTAATTTTCTTTGATTGTTAGCATATGATGTTTCAACCGAAGGTGCTGACATTTCCAAACAGATAAATGTGTGTACATTTTCCTCTGCATGCTGTGCTTGAGGACAGCAGGCAGGGTGCAGAGTGGGAGGGGTCCGGTTCATAGTACCTGGCTTACTACTATACTGAATCCAGACTCTGTCACATGTGAGCTATGGAACTTGGGCAAGGTACTTAGCCTCAGTTTCCTTAAATCCCATGGAATATGTGTGAGGGTTAAATGAGCTGAAACCTTGAAAGCCCTTTAGTCAGCAGCTGGCACATAGTAAGTGCTCCGTGAATGTTAGTGTCCTCTGGTCAGCAGTGTGGAGTCACATTTCTGGTTTAGGTGCTAGCTGTGCCTCTGTAGTCACTTCCCTTCTTAGAGCCTCCACTTTTTCATCTGTGAAATGGGACCCGGCCCTCAAAGGGGGGTGTGAAAATCTGATGTGCATGTGCTGATGCCTGGTGCAGAGCAGGTGCTTGATGAAATCATCTTTTCTGTCTTCTCCCTTCCCCAGCGAAGCATTATTCTCTGAAAGGGAGAGGCTCCCCAGTTGCCAGAGAGGTGTTGACCCAGGCTCTTTGGGCTCCTACAGTCATCAAAGGTGGCCCAAGAGAGTGCTCTGTGGATTCTGCATTCTGACAGGTTTTCTAAGCAAAGGAAGGTAGACAGTTCTATTTCAAAAAAATGCTGTGAATGTTTAGGTCAGCAACACATTAGTGAAAATGAGCATCTGGCTTTTCCTGAGCCATTTTCAGAAGACCAGCCTGAGGGACCCCATGAGACCCAGCTTTGAGGGGTATGCTGTGTACCAGGGTCCTGGCCCCCCTCCCATGGGCTGGAACAGGAGAGCCAGACTCTGTCTGGGGGAGAAGTTGATGTAAGGCGTCCTGGAGCCTAGAGAAAACCTAGGAGGAATTTGCACAATTTAGTATCTTCCTGGAGGAGAGCAACTATGCCATTTCTGAAGTCACCAAAGAGCTCAGTTCCAAGAAAATTTTGTTTTGTTATTTAGTTAAGGCTCCTTTCACACATTCTTGCTCATGTCAGCCTTATCCCAACCTGGTGGTGACAGGAAGACTTGATGGTGTTTACCAGAGCCCCACCAAGCCCCTTCTAGTTTCTTTGGTTCCTCCCAGGTGATGGCTGCTGCTTCTTGGAAACTACGATTTCCATGCCAATACTTTCACCAGCGGAGAAGTTAGTAGCATAGAGTCATCTTAAAGTTGTCATTTAAATCAACTGTTTTACACAAGTACCAGCGTCACTCCATCTCGCTAGCCCTCCCCACCACATCTAGAAACTCTGCTATTCCCAGCCCAGTGTTCTACCTCTTCCCCAACTGCAAGGCAAGAATCTACATGAAGTAGCCCTGAGCTGCGAGAGTTCACATGCCTGTGTTGCTGGAATGCGTGTGGCAGGTCGCCTGGACACCTGTCATCAGGCACGCTCTGGTTGCCAGGACGTAGCTGTCACTGCATGATGTTGTCTGTGCTAACAGGCTCTGTAATTGCTAATAAAATTTAAATGACTGCAAAATCACAGAACATCAAGAATTTTTTTCCCCTGGCACATCCAGACAAATTTTGCTGACCCAAGTTAGCCTATGACTGCAGTCTTTTCTGTTTTCTTTCTTTATGATGACTTGCACTTTTAATCTGAGATATAGCTAGTTTGCAATAGTCTAATGGCTTTTTAAGAAACTCAGAGACAGATAGGAGTAATAATTAAGAGAAGAGGATGTAGCACATTCCTGTAATTTAGGCATGTGATCAGAGAGATTCTCTTGCTAGTAATGCCTGAAGGCTAGTTTTTTGGCAGTTTAGAGTAGGAGAAGATGAGCATAGAGAATCTTTGAGGTCAAAAGTTAACCCTTTTGAAAAAGCATTTCAGGAACTCTTAGCTTTAGACACGATGAATATGATGTCCTTTGTTAAGATTCCTGCAAGGAGTCCCATAAAATGTAGGGCATGTCTTGGGGCTAACGGGTTGTCAGGTTCCCAGAATCCACGGTTAGAAAGGAAGAGCCAAACAGGTTGCGTGCAGGTACTCCGTGTCCTACAGAAAGAGAAGTTTCAGGTAGATCCCAAGTTAGAATGCACTCTCTGCCTCCTTTGGCAAGGTGTGGTTTGCATGTACCAGAGTTGTTTATTTTTACCATCAATGCCCTTCATCTTGGGAGGATGACTGTGTGGAGACAGGTAATCGGTGTATCCGATTCCCGCTGGGGTTAACTATGCAGGGGCTGGAGACAATCTTGCTCTTGTTGTCAGCTGGGAAGGGTTGTTTGCTTCTCCAGTTCTTTGGGGATCTAGCAATGAAGCCTGTGATTTCTACTGACTGAGTGAAGGGAAAGTGCTTTGGGAAGGGATGAGACACAATGGGAGGAGCAGGTGATTCTGGAGGGGAGTCTTTTCAGTGGTGCATTGAGAGCATCAAGTGTCCTGGAAAGCAGGATGGGCAGCCCACAGGCACGGTGATTTTCTGGTGGTTACCCAGCAAGATGTATGTTTTTCTCTTGGCCATTTTGAACATTTTGGCCAGTGAGAGAGGAAACTGAGGCAGGAGCCTGCCCGTGGCTGTACATTTGTTCCCAAGCCTGTCAAGCCCATCATCATTACTGGGCTGGGTGTCACAGTCACTGGGTCTTTCCTATTGAGCCCCTGGCACGGCACGGCCCCTGGACGCTCAACCGGATAGTCACACTGCTCTCGGTGCCTGGGCAGCAGGTGGGCGTCCCAGGGGGAAGCCCTGTGGGGCTCTGCCAGGTGACAGGCAGCAGATCGTCTAGATACACAACATGCTGGGTCTGTGCCACTCGCTGTCTGATAGTAAAAGCCAAACCACGGTTATCCTAGTTCTCTGGAGTTGAGGACACTGGCCAGTCTGGTGCTGGGAAGGGGTGAGGGAGAGAGGTCACCTGCCCATGTTGGGCTGTTTCTGGGTTGCAGCCGTGACAGTGCCTGTGCTTTGACGTGAGGCCTGGCCACTGCACCCACCTGCTTCCTGACCCCTGCCACACTCAGGACCTCCGCTGAGCTCCTGAGGCGGAAGTGGAGGTGAGGCATCCCGCCTTTTCCCACCTCCCTGATTAGCCTGTGCTCAGCAGCATGCCAGGATGTTAGTTCTTATGGGGACTGTGGAAGGCCCTTCAGCTGCCCTGGCTTTGGGGACAGGCTGTGGGGCTGCAGTTAGGACTCAGGCTCTGCCCACGTTACTCAGGTGTGCTGAGACAGGATTGAGTGGCTGAGAGATTTACTGGGGGTGGGGGCTGGGGAGGGCCCGGAGGGCCATGATGGAGGTTTGGCATTTGGGGAGGAGAAGGAAGGAGGACGAGGAGGGCAGGAGGAGCCTCAGACTGCAGTGTGGGTCCACGACCAGGTCGGCTAGGCCCATGGTACGTTCTGGAGTCAGAGGTGCCAGTTGGAGGAGTCCTGGGTCTTGCAGGGGTGGGTCCAGAGGGCCAATAGCTGGGGCCATCAGTCACGCTCCCTGTCTCCCGAGACCTGAGTGGTACATTTTTCTGACCACCACAGCCACTGAGGAGTTATGTTGATACCCTCATTAATTCAGTTAACAAACATTTAGGGAATACCTTCAGTGCACTTGACACTTGTTGGCCCTGGGGGAGAATGGTAAACAAGGAAATTTGTGTCACGAGCCCTGGTGGGTGAGGAGATGAGTCAGCAAACAGGCAGTGGCCATGGGGTGTGATCCACTCTGGGAAAGGGGCATGTCCTGGGTGTGATGGGATCCCATGGGGTGGGGCACCCATGGGTGTCAGCTGGGGGCATCCCGGAGGGAGTGTGTTGGGAAAAGGCCAGTGTCTAAGCTGGGACTGGAAGGGTAAGGATGACTTAAACTCATAACCTAGTGGAAGAACTGGAGCAGAAAGATCACACCACCACAGCCCAGAGGGCGACAGAGCCGGGGGTGTGCACTTAGGCTGCTTGGAGTCATTCCTGTGGCTGGTGGGGTGGGAGAGGTTTTCAGGTGGTGTTAGGAGCAGTACGTGGTGGAGGCTAATCATGAGGGGCCTTGCAGATCAAGGGAAGGACATTAGCTGTGCGCCCAGGTTAAGAGCCTTCTGAGTGGGACAGATCATGCTCTGCCAGCTGTGTGGCCTGGACAAGTTGTTTAAACTTCATTTGCCTCATCTAGAAAATGGGGTAGGAACAGTTACGTTTCACAGCGTTATGAAGATTAAATGGCTCCTATAAAGGTCCTAGAGTAATACCTTTCATGCCGCAAACATTCAACAAATTTTATAGTCTGTGTCATTATCACATGCTTGAAATTCTCCTGCACAAAAGTTGTGGTAAAATGGTCTTCAATGCCTGTCTGCTGTCATCTGACAGTTATCAGACTTATCAAAATGACATGCCTAACACATTTTCTGAATGAATGAAGGAGTATCATAGTATTATCTCCATGGCTCAGGATGAAGCTGCCTCCACATAAATTTGCCAAAAACCAAAGCAAAAATATGAAAAGAAAAACCCTCAACAAGTAAGTTTCATTTGAGTTTTTTTATGAACAACAACTGAATGAAGCTCGAGGTTGTTCATTGCCTGGGGCTCTCTGGCTTGTAGGCACAGCCCGCAACCAGTGTTTCCTAACGCATGCTTGGTGGGCCACCGGACTCATCTGCTAATGTAGATTTGGGGATGACTCAGAATGTGCTGAAATACAGCGGTGGGCACGGAGTCTGCATCTCAACAAGCAGCTCCCGTAAGTCTTGTGCCCACTATGTTTTGAGATGCACCTGGCCTCTCCTTACACTAATGGTCTTGATGAAGGAGGAGCTATTTAGGACAAATCTTGCATTGCCACCTCTTTCACATCAGGGAAGAATGGAGCGTCCTTCCTAAGAAGCCCAGGAAGATAAGAAGCATCCAACTGGTTGGGCATTACAGAAAATAAGATAAAATAGGTAAACGATTTGGCTTTAAATCGTGCTGGCCTTCAAAGCAAAATATCTGAGCAGAGACCACTAAATATTGCAATGGAGACGTGCTAAGGGTCAGTGTCTGGTTTTGCTTTCAAGGTGTCTTCGTGCATATTGTCTCCTACAGCAAACACATGGTTTCCCCATGCTATCACTGCACTGCCACGAGAAAAACGACTTAATTCTCAGCAAGAGGTAACCTGGCCTTTGGAAATCTCAACAAGTAGTGCCAAGAAGATTAAATCCCTGTTAGCAGTGGGTATCTCTGGGAGGTAGGATGATGATAATTGTTTTTTCCTCACTTCTTATTTTTTGCACGGGAGGAAGTGTGTGGTCCATGCTGAAGCCTGCGTGGGTTCGTCCTGGTTGCTCTGCCTACTGGACAATTTATTTAATCTCTTTGTACCTCAGTTTCTTCATCTGTAAACTGGGAAATAATCAGAGTGTCTACCTCATAGAGTTTAATGTACTTATACTTGTTCAGTATTTAGAGAATGCTTGACAGTTTCTAAGCTCTTGAGAAGAATCAGCTATTATTGCTGATAACATCGTCGCCTTCATGTACATGCCATGTGTAATCAGGTAATTAAAAAAACAAAGTGCAAAGAGAATGGTTCCTAGGTCACAGAAGCTAATGTGTGAAGGGGTTTGAGTATCTGCCATCATAGGGATTTGCCTGAGATTTGCCAGCATCCAGCTCTCTGGTTTGGGGCTTGATTCTTCGTCTCTGCAGTGAGGGGTGAGACCCCAACAATGTTTCCAACTGTGCTCATTGGAGTGCCACAGAGGGACAAAGGGTGTTTTGGATGTGGACCCTTCTCTCTAAAAGTGAGGCAGCTGCTGCTTTTATTACTTTTTAATACTCAGTGAGCTTTGTATATGACCTCATTTTCACTGAGGATTCTGCAGTAAACAGACCAAAAGAGTTGAGACCCACTGTTAGTCTCTTCCTGACATCTGCACTTCCAAGGACAGCCCATAAGTAGCCTTTTTCTGAGCAAGGGTCATTTCCAACCATCATAACGTGGGGAGTACTTGAAAATTTATTTCTTCTAACAAGCCCAGATCTGCTTTCTGGAGCTCTTCAGTGGGAGCTGTGGGGTGCCTTATGTGCTAATGAGTTCCCTGTTTTTAGAACCGCTCAGGCAGATGGTGAGTTCAAGTTCTAGCTTCCTGAACTGCTGGCTCTGGGACTGGGTAAGTTTCTGCCTGTCTGAGAATACATGCAAAGTGCTTTAGTCCAGTAATGTGGGGGCCAGTGACCCTACTACTCTAAAAAGCAGAAGTGACTGGGGACCATCTGCTTGGATCATCTTCCTGCTACCATAGAAGACAGTTGCTCAGACAGCAGAGCAGACCTACCTGTTCTTGGTTCCAGACAGTTTCTGGGCGATGCTCTTCTAGGTGATCTCCCTCCAGTGCGGCTGACCTTGCCAGTGGGTCATATGCCATTAGGAGCCTGGCCTTTCATGGTTACTGGAGGGGCTGCCTGGAAATATTGTATAAGCACCTCAAGAATTGTGGCTCTCACTTTAAAACAGTCACCGTAATGCTAGCAGTCAGCCATGCCTGGAGACGAGGCCCTGGACGTTGTTCTCCTACAGTCCATCAAGTCCACACTCTTCCCTTTGCTCTGCAGGGTGTATTTCAGAAGAATCATAGACCTTGGATTGTGTAATCGTGCTCTGATACAAACCAAATCTTGGCCAAGTGTGAACAACTATGGAAACAATATGTGTGTGAGACACACTTCCCTGTGCTCTCTATTTAGCGTTCCAGCTCTTGTGCCAGGCTCCCCCCATCCTCTGCATTTCAAAAATATTCTGTTTTTCATTCCAGACAGTGGGAGTACAAAGACAGATTTGTTTCATCACTTGATTTGCTAATTCTGCCAGGCTTTTTCTCCTGCTGATCAGCAGTCCTCCTTAAAGTCTTCCATTTGAGGTTGGCCTTTAGGAAGATTGCATGGGAGCAGTATTGTATTTACCCTGTGTATAACTGCAGAGAATCAGAGTAAAATCAAAACAAGACGAACAGTTGAGAAAACAAAATAGTGCTTCTGTGAGTGAATTCTAGGGTAGGCTGGTGTGCCACGGCTGAGCAGGGTAGGGCAGCAGACCCTTTTTTGTTTTTGACCTTTGTATGGAACTTAGAGCATGTGATTTTAGTTTACTGAGCCTTCCTTTCCTTCTAAGTAGAAACTTGCCCCCTGGCATCTTCCCAGAAATACTGGTTATTCACAGGATTGACATCACCCAGTTCTTTGATTCCCTTGCTGAGAGAAGTGTAAAACTGTAGAACCCCAGCAGAAGCTACTGCTGAAAAAGAATGAGGATGGATGGACGGATGCATGGATGGACGGATGGATGGGTAGATGGATAGATGGATGGATGGATAGGGATAGACTGATGAGTGGATGGACAGATGGATTGATGGGTAGGTGGATGGATGAAGACAGGGATCTCTCTATAACCACATCTCTGCCCAGAAGTCTTCCTACTCTTCTTCCCTGGGCTAGGTAGACACCCCTTGTCCCTGCTTACATAGCCCTTGTCTGTTGTTGACTTGTAAACAAGCAGATATAGAAAAGATCATAGGTACCATCTTCCAGGTGACATTAGAAGCTTCTGTATATCCAGGAAAGATGTTGCATACATCTTGTTTACTGTTATCCCCACACAAACAGTGTCAACTCCTGGCACATGGAAAATGTTCAGTACGTATTTGTTGAATGAACCAATGAAAGAATAAGGACTCTTCACAAGGGGTCAAAATCTCTGCCTGCCTTCTTGTATGTCTTTCACATTGCTGTTCTCTCAGAGCTGTTTTTCTCTTACGAGGAAGCCAGATGGATTCTTCCTGCCTGTAACTCTCTCTCTCTCTCTCCCCCCCCACCCCGCCCACCCTCAACTGCCTCTCTGTCAGGAGTTTTGAAGGGGTCACCTGACTGGTTTGCTTTAACAGCCCGACCTCATATCCTCCTTTCTGCTTCCCCCATCCTAATTCCTTCTTGTTAATTAATCATTCTTCTGATGGTAAATATTTCTCCAGGCTCTCTCCTTTTTCTTTGGGTCCCCAGGGATGTGACCTCTGGGAGAGCCCTGTCTCCCTTTCTTTCTAAGCCTTTGTGTAGATACCCGTTATTATCAGCTCAGTCATTGTGTCCTGATACTTTGCTTGGATTTAGAGAGGAAAAGCAGGGGCTAATGAGGGGCTTTCGCGCTAGGGAACAGAGGGCACCTGGCAGCTTCATCAGCTTTTCCATTTAATTCCAGGCTTGGAGGGACACTGACCATGTTTAGCACAGCCCAGGAGGAGAGGTAGATAGCGTGGTCAGCCTTCCCCTGCTTAGCCATTGCCTGCACAGCCTTGCTGCCTGTGTGCAGAGGAGAAGCCGGAATGCTGTACAAGAGACCAGCCTGTGTTCCTCCTGGTTAGTTTACTTTGCTGCAAAGAACTAACTCTTGCTGGGGCTAAGCATTCTGGCTTTTCTGAGCTTTAGTTTTCCCGTCTTTAAAGTGACTTATCATCTCCATGCCTCCTTAGAACTACAGATGTCTCTTGTTGAAAATAGCATGTCTTTCTCCTTGTATGAAGTGGGCATTTTCTAGTATGTGGATGTACACATGTAGGAATGGATTTAGGCTGGTTTAGTTTTATGCAAAATGTGCAGACCTTAAGCCAGCATGTAATATAGGGGGTCCAGGGTCAGACTATGGAACTTTGAACTAGGTACTGGGCACGGCGCTCAGTGTGCTGCATAGATGATCTCATTCAGGCCTCACAGCTGCCCTATACAGTAAATCCTATCAGTATCCGCATTTCAGATGAGGAATTAAGGCTTAGAGAAGTTGAGTCTTTGACTAAGGTGCTGGGTGAATGAAACAAGTTTTGAAAACGCTTTCAGGCTTGAGGGAGTAGATTGACTGCTCTGCTATGCTGCCCTCTGCAGGTAAGTGCATGCAACAGCCGATCTGCGCAGAGGTTTCCAGGGTTCCCACGCAGCCTCCTGCCTCCCTTGGAAAGGGAGTGCAGGTGGAGTGTCCTGTGCAATGCTTTCCCATCCTGCTAGAAAGGATTACATTTTAAGTGTTTGCATCACGCCTGACTTTTCTCTTCATGCCTGGAGGATGCAGTAGCGCTTGAAGCATCCAAACCTGTCCTGGGCTTCCTTTTAGCCATCTTTTGCTGTCTTTTGTGAAGATCAATAGCAACAAATCTCAGGGCACTCTGCACTGCATATGCCTGGCAGGAGGGTGCCTGGGTACCTCCCCACCCACCCTCAAGGCCCTCCGTCCATTCCAGTCCAGAACTTCACAAATGTTGTATGTGTTGGAAAGGCGGGGATCTTGGTAAGATACAAATTCTATGTCAGTAGGTCTGAGACAAGGCTGGATGTTTGAATTCCTAACAGACCCCCAAGGGGTTGTCCATGCTGCTGCTCTGAGGCCTGCATTTCAAGCAGGGAGGGTCTAGAGGCCATAGTTATATCAGAATGACCCAGCATCCTCAATAAAGCAGCTTCCCAGACCTTCCTGGGTGTTCCCAGGGAGAGGCCAAGGACGGGACCCAGGAAGTGGCAAGTGCTGCCTTGGGGGTTCATCTGATCCCTGTATCCTGCTGTGCCGACCTGACTTGGTGTCACGTCTGTATCCCCATCAGAGCGCAGGCTCTTTAAGTCTCACTTGCATCCCTGACATTGCGTATGGCTCATACTTGCTGTGGACTCTTGGAATGAATGACTGACTGACAGTGAAAATCAAAAGCAGGCCCCCTAATGTAGAGGGCATGTACTCTCAATGTTTGAGATTGGGTTACCTTGGACAAAAACTTAGGAATCATCCTTGAAGCCTTTCTTGTAGTAACTTCCCCCTCTCCCTAGCAAGTCCAGTCAGTTCTACCTCTAAGGCAGTGGATTTTGACTCCCAGCGACATTTGGCAATGTCTGGAGACATTTTTGGTTGTGACAGTTGGGGATACTGCTGGTATCTAGAGGTAGAAGCCAGGGTTGCTGTGAAACACCCTGTAGTACTTGGCCCCCACACCCAGGACTTCTCCAGTCCCAAACAGTGCCAAGGGCGAGACATCCCAGTCTAGAAGGTTCTGAGGCTGTTCACAGCTCTCCATCTTACCCACTCTCACACCAGTTCAAAGCACTCTTGTCACCCCTGGAATGGTCTTCCTGCCTCCCCTGCCTGAAGCTCCTCTCCAAAGGCAGCTGAATGATCTTATTGAGAGGTAGATAAAATCACTCCCCTGTAACAGTCCCCATCACACTTGGAATCAAACCAAAACTCCTTTGCGGTGCTTAGGAAGGCCTCCCTGAGCTGGCTTCTGGTGTCTCCCTGCCATGTACCCCTCACCCTCTGTGCAAGGCTGTCCTTTCTGATCCGGGTACTTTCTAGCCCAATGTGTTCTTGTGATGTTCTCTCTGCCCAGGCTGCTCTCCCCTCTCGTTGCTGTTTGACTGGCTTGTCCTTTAGATCTCACTGTTACTGCTTCTGCCTCCAATACTCCTGTCCTGATTACCCAAGCTAACCATGCGTTCATTATCACATCTTCTTACATCTCTATGTAGCACTTAGCACAGTCTGATTTTGTTTGTTAGATCTGCACGAGAGCAAGACCTCCCCTGCCTGGTGCAGAGCTGTGTCCACCCCTGCTTAGAACAATTCCTGGCACGTAATCAGTTTAAATGGTGATGGGAGTAGAAATGATAGTAATGGCTTACACTTTTATAGTGAAGCCTAAGAACGTGCTCTAAATGATTTACATTTAATCCCCACAATAGCTTTATGAGATGTGGTGCCATGACCTTCATCTCCATTTTACAGGTGAGTGTCAAAGATCATGTAGCTAGAAAGTGGTAGAGCTGGAATTTGAGCTTTAGCAGTCTGACTCTAGAATCTTAATCACTCAACCACACTGTTTGTTGAGGAAATGAATGTGACTATGAATGATGCATTCATACCCATCCTTCCTGGGCACATGCATGTTAAGGCAGCCTTTGCAGGACTGAGATTTTGTCTGATTTGGGTTCAAATATTGTGACTCTCTCACATTTTGTGGCATACTCACTTATGTTTGGGTTATTAGAAGAGAGCATCAAAAATCTCTTTTCTCATAAATGGTTAGGTTTTGATGTCCTGGACACTTTTTTCCACCCCCACTACTGATCATGTTTCCTTCATTGTTTTGGCTACCAGGAGACTCATACTAGAATTCAAGCCCTGATGAATTTGAGCTCATAACCATTTAATACTGTATGAAATGCCACCTTTTGTCTATCACCTTCTTTTCTTCTACGTTCCCACATAACATCCTGCTTTCCTAATTTTTAAGTAATTTATTTTCCTAAGCCAACTCAACTTATGAGTCGAGATAGAGCAAAAACAAATATATATGGAAAGTGTGTCCCTGGGTAGCTTACTTAATCTCACTCATTCTCTGTACAGTGTGGTAATCATTCCTGCCTCACTGTGTTTTGGTAGAGTGAGAATTGGGTAAAGCCCACAAAAGGCCCAGGGTACATAGTAAGCATTTAATAAATGTTAGTTTTTTTTATTTTCTTCCCTCATTTATGGTGAGGGTGAGGGAATCTGGGGCTAGGACCAGGCCTAGTGGAGATGTTGGAAGACACTGGTGGCTTAATATGTTTTATCAAGCCACTCTTGTCCACTCCTAAGTGGTGGACTCCATTACAAAGACCCACAGCAAATGACATGCTGTCATCTTGTCCTGTTTTTGGTGACTATTTCCACTATAGTAAACTGGTGTTTGAGCAACAGAAAGATATTAGGTCAGGTAGATAGAAAATACTGCTACTGTGCAGTGAGCTTGTACATAAAGCCCATCCTGTCAAATAGAAAGCATTTACTGGGAAGAATGTGAATCAGACTCACAGAAACTTGGCAACAGGGTATTTGGCCTGCCCCTCTTTGGCTAGAGTATACTATAGTAGTGAGGAATGTCAACTGTTATGTCTCACTTGCTTATTAGCTCATAAAATGTACCAGTTTATATATTAATTGTTGCTGGAGAAAAAAGTACTATTTTGAGATGACCCAGTCACCCATTCCCTGGTTCTAAGCCACTTTAGGGCTTGAACAAAAAACAGTAATTATAGTAATAAAAGCTCTTAGCCCTTACTGGCACGAGGCATCTTCTTATTTAATCTATGCAACCACTTTGTAAGGTCAGTTACAGCATCCCATTTTATAGATAAAGGAGTAAAGCCCAGGGCAATTAGGTTACTTGCTCAAAGTCAGAGTTCTAGAAGGAGTAGAACCATGATTAGACCCACTTCTTATTTCTAAGTCTTTGTCTTTACAATTAGTATGGAATTCTTTCTTTAAATCACAAAAGGCAACAATTCAAGAGTATTGACTTTTCCCTAGTTGAGGATTCTTCAATCTTGAAATTATTGATATTTTGAGGCCAGACAATTTTTTTTATTTCATTAATCTACAATTACATGAGGAACATTATGTTTACTAGAATCCCCCCATCACCAAGTCTACCACACATACCCCATTACAGTCACTGTCCTTCAGTGTAGTAAGATGTTGTCGAATCACTACTTGTCTTCTCTGTGTTGTACAGCCCTCCCCATGACCGCCCCCCACTATATATGCTAATCATAATGCCTCCTTTCTTCCCCCCTACCCCCCTTATCCCTCTCTTTCCACTCCTCCTCCCCAGTCTCTTTCCCTTTGGTAACTGTTAGTCCAATCTTGGGTTCTGAGATTCTGCTGCTGTTTTGTTCCTTCAGTTTTTTCTTTGTTCTTACACTCTACAGATGAGTGAAATCATTTGATACTTGTCTTTCTCCACCTGGCTTATTTCACTGAGCATAATACCCTGTAGCTCCATCCATGTTGCAAATGGTAGGATTTGTTTACTTCTTATGGCTGAATCATATTCCATTGTGCATATGTACCACATCTTCTTATTCCATTCATCTACTGATGGACACTTAGGTTGCTTCCATTTCTTGGCTGTTGTGAATAGTACTGCGATAAACATAGGGGTGCATCTGTCTTTTTCAAACTGGGCTGCTGCATTCTTAGGGTAGATTCCTAGAGGTGGAATTCCTGGGTCAAATGGCATTTCTACTTTGAGCTTTTTGAGGAACCTCCTCCATACTGCTTTCCACTATGGTTGAATTAATTTACATTCCCACCAGCAGTGTAGGAGGGTTCCCCTTTCTCCACAACCTCGCCAACATTTGTTGTTGTTTGTCTTTTGGATGGTGGCCATCCTTACTGGTATGGGGTGATATCTCATTGTGGTTTTAATTTGCATTTCTCTGATGACCAGCGATGTGGAGCATCTTTTCATGTGTCTGTTGGCCATCTGAATTTCTTCTTTGGAGAACTGTCTATTCAGCTCCTCTCACCATTTTTTGATTGGATTATTTGCTTTTTGTTTGTTGAGGTGCGTGAGCTCTTTATATATTTTGGATGTCAACTTTATCAGATCTGTCATTTATGAATATATTCTCCCATACTGTAGGAAGCCTTTTTGTTCTGTTGGTGGTGTCCTTTGCTGTACAGAAGCTTTTCAGTTTGTAGTCCCACTTGTTCATTTTTGCTTTTGTTTCCCTTGCCCAGGGAGATATGTTCATGAAGGCCAGAAAATTTTTTATTGGATGCTTTGTACAATGTTTTGCACTGTGAGATATTTAGCGGCATCCCTGGTCTGTGCACTAGATGCTAGTAGTACTCACTTCCCAGCTTCCAGTATCACCAAATGTTGCCTGGGGAGTAAACCAGAAGAACTAGGATGGAATTTGGCCTATTTATTACCTTCCTAGAAAAAAGCAACTAATTTCTGCTGTTGTCAATCCTCAGGAGTTCTTATAAAGTTTGTTGTTTTTTATATTTGGAGAATTACCCAACTATTGCTACTATCTAGTTTTAGAATAGTTTTATCACGCCATAAAGAAACCCCATGCCCATTAGAAGTTACTCCTTATTCCTCCTCCCAGTTCCTGGGAACCACTATTCTGTTCTTTTGCTTCTATTGATGTCCCTATTCTGAGCACATCATATAAATGGAATCATGTGATATGTGGCCTTTTATCTAGCATCTGTCTGACTCTTTTACTTAGGATAATGTTTTCAAGGCTCATCATGTTGAATCGTGTATCAATACTTCATTCCTTTTATTACCAAATGATATTCCGTTGTATGCAATGTTAGGATACAGCTTCATTCTTTTGCATGTGGATATCCTGTTGTCCAAGCCATGTTTTGAAAAACCATCTTTTTCCCTAATGAATCTTCTTGGCACCTTGTCAAAAATCAATTGACTGTAAAAATGATGTTCATTTCTAGACTCCCAGTTGTCTTCTGTTGATATATATATATATACCCTTATGCCAATGCCACACTGTCTTGATTATTCTAGCTTTGTGTAGGACATTTTGAAGTCAAGAAGTGTTAGTCCTCTAATTGTGTTCTTTTTCAATACTGTTTTGGCTATTCTGAGTCTTTTGAATTTTCATATGCCTTTAGGAACCTCTTGTCAATTTCTGCAAGAAGCTAGTTGGGATTTGGGGAGGGATTATCAATTGGAGAGTATTGCCATCTTACCCAGTTTTTCAATCCATGAACATGGGATGGGGTCTTTGATTTCTTTAAACAATATTTGTAGTTTTCAGTGTATAGGTTCTGCACTTCTTTTATTAAATTTATTCCTAAGTATTTTATTCTTTTTGATATTATAAATGGAATTGACTCATTAATTCCATTTTTGGGTATTTTATTGCTGGTAGGTAGAAATACAATTAATTTTGGTGATAAATTCCCATTTATCTGTGTCCTACATACAATCTTGCTAAACGTGACAGTTCTAAGAGTATTTTGCAGATTTAAGATCTATTTTTGTCTTTAAACATAAGCATTTACAGCTATAAATTTCTCTCTCAGTACTGCTTCAGCTGTATCTCATAAATTTTGGTATGTTGTATTTTTGTTTTCATTCAATGCAAAGTATTTTCTAACTTTATTTGTGTTTTCTTCTTCAACTCACTGGTTATTTCAGAGTGTGTTGTGTAATTTCAACATAGTTGTGAATTTCCCAGATTTCCTTCTGTTACTGATTTCTAATTTCATTCCATTGTGGTTGGAGTATATACATTGTATAATTTCACTCTTCTTAAATTTATTGAAGTTTTTTTATGGTGTAACATTTGGAATATCCTGGGGAATGTTTCATGTGAGAAAAGGATGAGTTGTGCTGAAGTAGGATGGAGTGTTCCGTGAATGTCTGTTAGCTGTAGTTGGTTTGATGTGTATATACTTCTATCTCCTCACTGATGTTCAGCCTAGTTGTTCCAACTTTTATTGTTTGAATGTCTGTTTCTCTCTTTAGTTGTGTCAATTTTTGCCTCATATATTTTAGGGCTCTGTTTTTGGTGCATATAATTATGTTGTCCTGATGGATTGATTGTTTCTTTGTCTCTGGGAACATTTTTTTGTCTTGAATTCTATTTTGTCTGATATTAGTGTGGTCACTCCTGCTTCCTTGATTTTGGATAGTTTTTTCTTTTAAGCTTCCCAGGTTATTCTAATGTGCAGTCAGGATTGAGTGTCACTGTTCTTAAAGGATAAGTTAGAAGCTGAGGGTTATTGTTTTGTTTTTAAAGTCTACCCACACCACCAAGAGATAATATCCATGGATTATGGGATTTCTTTGACTGGTGTTAAAAGGCATCATAGAAACCTCTGGATTTGTGGGGAGTTAAGTACTTGTTTCTGAAACAGTTGTTTTCAGGTGACCTCATGACAGACAGAGAATGTTGTCTTGCTTATTAGCCTGTCAGAGCAGCCAGGAAGCTGCCGCCCTTCCTCTCTGCTCTGTTGACACTACCCTACAAAGAATTTTACTTGATGCCTCTGCATGAAAGTCCATTGCCCAGTGGGCCTCACATTGGTTTAATCATCACATCATAGGCCTTTCTCTGGTGCTCTTTGCAGGCATTGTAGTAACAATTAAGGAGACAAAATCTGAACTCTGAAGTTCTTCTATTTATGTGGGTGTGTAAGGACTGTTGGAGATACTTATAAGAGGCTAATAAGAAATGAGCTTCCTCTTGACAAATCTGAAGGTAAAGAATATGCACAGAAATGAAGTATTGAAAGAAGAAAACCCTGAAGCATTTGCCGGGGTCCTGAGGGCAGAAAGGGGTGGATGCTCTGAAAAGTAAAACCTTCTTTTGTCAAAGGAGGCTCCCATTGCCTGGCCAGACGGGAAGTTATCTGAATGGATTCTTCTTCATTTGTTTTTACACAAACCTGAAAACTGTTTTTGCATCTCATTTCCCTCTCTGTCCCCCACCTTTCAATTTTATTTATCACTTTCCCCCCGTTTCTTAGGAATTGTCCCTTGTATATCACCTTTCATGGAGTTGGATGATGCCTTTATCGAAGTCTCTTTTTAAGGTGTAAACTATTCTGCTCTATCCTATCTGTTTCCACATCTGTTCTTAATCTTCAGGATTCTGATTCACTGTCAGGAAGTTTTTCCTCCAAGCAGTGAAAAACCTCCAGAAGCTAAGTTATCTGACCCACATTTATTTATTATCTTTTTAGAGCTTTTTCCCTCTCAGAATTTGTCTGCAGAAGAATCTGTTGGGAATGTCTTGGTTTCCTGCTTATAGGTTATCTGGAATTTCCATTCTACTATGTATGCATGCAAACATTGCTTCACACACATATGTATGGGCATTATAAATAACTAAAATAAATAACCTGAAAAAGAAACTTCAGTTCGTAACATAATGTCCTAATCCCAAACTTTCTAACTTGTTCTCTCTTTTTCCTGTCATTCTTAAAGATTTTAAAGGGCAAGCACCTCAGGCACTTTGAGTTCCGTACTCATTTATAGTGCCACTTCTCCTAAAAGCCCTTAGCATATTATAGACTGGGCTGTCTTCCATTCCCTCTGGGCTGTTAGGGAGTGAGGAGGATATTTCCTTGACTTACATGCCTCATAATATCCTTGTGAGTCAATAAAACTGTCCTTCATAAAAACCAAATCTAATGGCACTTTCCTTTGTGAAGACGTCCGCTGGCTCCTGAGACAGGTGTCCCGGCTCCTGAGACAGGTGTCCCAGCTCCTGAGATCGGTGCCTCTCCCCAGCCTCACCTCCTGCCGCACCCCTGTTCCCGATGCCCTGACTCCTCTCCCACCTCTGTATGGGCTATACCCTGTCACCACCGAGGTCTGCTCACATCATTTGCTTTGCCTGGAATGCCCTCCCAGTCCCTTTCAACCTGCACTCCCACCGATCCTCACGGCCAGCCGGACCACCTCTCGTTTGTGTGGCTCTCCCTGGGGAACTGTTTGAAAATAATGGTAATAAATAACAACAGTAATAATAATAGCTAATACTGTATAGTACTGTATGACCCTACTCCATGATACTATATTTCATAGTGTAATATCAAATAATAATAGCTAATATGTAATATATTTATACATACATATATATATATATATAAAACACTAGTTAATACACTATTATCTTCATAACAAATTCTGTGTTCCAGAGAAAGACTAAGCAGTTATTGTCATTTAGCCCCCACAGCAAACCACCACCTCGTTGGTTTGCCATTCCACTAAATTAATATTGCCATTTCCTGGTGTGGAAATGGAGGCATAGAGAGGTGAATAACTGACCATAAATCATAGAGCCAGTAAGCGTTGGCGCAAGCATTTGAACCAGGTGGGCTGACGTGTAATCCTGTGTTTGTAACTACTGTATTACAGTGTTGACATGCAGATGTTTATCAGCTTTTAACTGTGTGTGATGTATATATATATATAGCACTTAACGCACCTCATTGCAATTTTCTGTTTATTGTACTTCTCCTTTTTTTCCTTCTTGGTCATGTATTCCTTAACTAGGAGCTTTTTGTTGACAGAAGTTATGTTTGAATGTTTGATCCTGTGTGTGTCATAGAGAGTCTGAGAATGAACGCTAATTCAATAACTGAAAGAGTGAGGCCTTAAACAGTCTGAATATTACATTGGTTTCCACCTCATTTTTCTTGGGGCCATCCACACACGTGAAGAAGAGCAGTTTGTAGCACCATGAACCATGTTAGGGAGGGGAGGGTATTATCTGATCCCGACTATGTACCAAGCATTATGCTGTTTTCTCTGTTTGTAAAACGTGATGTTATTTTCCAACAACTGATAAGGTCTGTGCCATCTTTATATCTCTTTTACAGTTGGGGACACTGAAGCCTAGGGAGATTAAGTGACATGTGCAAGCTCTCAGCTGTTAGGTGCCCAACTATGATAAAAAACCATCTGCTTTCTTTCTATATTTATATTCCAGTTAGGTTGTGATCTTCTGCTTGCTCCACTTCCCAAGGTGTATCTCTGAAACAGCCAAAGTGGTATTTTAGGAAGAGATAATATATTGCAATATCTGATCAGTAAAACTTGGAGTCCTCTCTAGTAGACATGTGGCGTTGTACTGCTGGAACACTCAAGGGCTTTCTGCTCAGGCAATAATAGATTTGCAAAAGCCTGAATTCTACATGTGGATTTGGCTTTCTGGGGTATTTATCATCTGCTCTGGCACTACAATGAATGACCTATATTTTCCCTTCTCAGACTTCTTAGATAATCTGGGCATACTGGTTTTTAAAAGTCTATTCTTTTTATAAGGCTCTTTTTGCTTTCTTGCTCCAAACCATGAAGAAATTCTAACTTAAAAGGAACCACAGTGTGACTTTTTATAAAATGAACCAGGGAGCTGAATATAGTAGCAATTTCAGATCCATTACTTTTTGCAAAGTTTTTAGCCAGTGGTAGCTGCATGTGGGCATTCACTTTCAGGGGGTGTGCATGTCAATTCAATTCATGTGAATTTTATAATTTGATTTTTTTCTCACTTACACTTTAGTATAGCACTTATAATTCTCACATCTATGGTATGAGCTGAATTAGAACTACCTCAAGGCACATTTCTTATGAAAAATAGTTTTAAGTTGTTTTAGTTAGAAAAAAAAGGCCAGGTACCTTTACTGATCTGAGAAGCAAGTTCATACTGAGCCCCCTTCCATTCTTCCATTACCACATTGTTCCTGCCTCCCAGCCTTTGCACATGCTGTTCCCCCTTCTTGAAACAGTCTTTACTCCACAATCCCAGGGACACCAAACTTTCATCCATGATGTAGTTATCTCCTATGTATCCTCATTGACACTGGGTTTGTGAATTAATGTTAGTGGAATGAATAACTAAATGAGTAAGGCCTTAGACCATCCAAACCTTACATTGGTTTCCACCTTACCTATGTGTGAGGTATTCCACTGAGGCTGGCATTCTTCTGAGGAGCTTTTTCTGACGTCAGCCTCCTCCCCAGTCTGACAGTGGGTGTCCTCTCTCTCCCCTGTCAGAGCACTCATGGCATTGCATTCAGAGGCTCATGTACTAGTCTGTGTCCCCTGTAATCAGTTAGGGGGTGCTGTTCAATTGCCACAGAAGTGACTCAGTGCCTGACAGATAGTAGGACAGTCAGGAATATTTTGTTATTCAGGAGGGGGAAGGAAGAAATTTTGATCCTGTTAGCCCTGTTTTGTGTAGTGCACAGTTAAAGTATAAATCCTTAAAAAGTAAACAGAACTGGTTAAGAGGTTTAGAAGGACCTTTTTGCTAGGTCAGCAACCATATGAATATGAGCCCATGGCTTTTGTGTGTAACACAGAGTTGTTTTTATCTTGCACATGACAGTGGAAGAAGAGGGAACCCACTGAAATGGGGAAAGATCATAAAGAGGCCTGTGATTTCTTTGGGGGTATTCTTTTCATGGTAACTACACTATGTGGGATGTGAGCATTAGACTTTACTCAAGGGGGTGATGGTCTGAGTAAGCTCCACACTGGCTCTGTAGCCGGAATTCTTGGAGTGGCCACTGCTCTATGCAGTGGCAGCATCAGGCAGGAAGGACTGATGAGGTCATTTGCTCTCTGGGAAAAAGCATAGAAGCTGTCTTAGTAGGGGTTTCACACGTGAGTGTTCACTGGACTCCTCTGTATGCTTAATAAAAACGCAGATCCCCTAGAGGAGGCCCAAGAATTTGCATTTTCACAAGCATCCCTGGAGATTCTGCTGCAGGAGATCGCTGATCCCCTTCTTCATCAAACATGCATTGCCTTACAGGGCAGGAAATTCTTGAGAAAAATTGGCAAGTGATCCCTGGAGTGACAACTTGCCCTTGGTCAGGGCTCTTAGACAGAGAGGGAAGTGCTGTCTGGGAAAGTCAGCTGAAGGAGCATCTCCTGGAAGGAGAGGGATAATCATTGCATTAGCCTGTGATTAGTGTAACTCAGGGAAACCATTTCCAGTAAAGATTGATGCCCTGCACCCGATACAAATTTTAAAAGATAAAAAGAAGAGTCATGGTTTCCTTGACTGGATAGGAATGCCCCCTACTCAGCAAAGTGATGAAAGATGCAGATGTTAACATAAAGAGAGACAGAGATAGATGGAGAATAACAGAGCACCAGCAACAGTGAAGGACCAACTTAACATGAACGCCAGAGGAACCATGGAGTGTTCTTAGGCTGTGTGTGTCTAAGAATATCATTGCCAGCAGGGGAGAATCTGCCCATCTCAGACAATCCTGGGCTGCAGGGTTGTCTACAGCCATCTGTGACCAGAAGACAGTACTGGCTCCTCATGGAGGAGGCAGTTGATGATCAAAAAGGATGCCAAAATATGAAATATGCATGTTCTTTGACCTAGAAGTTTTACTTTAAAGAGATACTGTCCAAGTGGGGGAAATAACATATGTATCAGGATGTGCCTGTTTATTGAAAATATCCACAGTAATGGGACTTAGAGGGACATAGATAAAATTACTCTTAGTCTTTAAAAGCGATGGTGTGGATCTGTAGTTATTGACCTGAAAAGATGTCATAGTATATTGGTAAGTAACAAAAGCAGGTTTTAGAGTAGCATAGTACTTTGTGGGTGCATTTCAGCAAAACTGCATGCTTGAATTTCTACTTATTAATTCAGTCAGTAATTATTGAGTAACCTACATGCCAGGCAGTTTTCTGGTCACTGGAGGTAGAATGAGCAAAACAATGGTCCTTAGCTGCTCAGAAGCAAAGTGCTTGAAAACAGCAGCATTGACATCGTCTGGGAGTGTTAGGAATGCAGATTCCCAGGCTTCACTCCGGACCTACTGCATTGTCACAGAGGTCCTAGGGCAATCCACTAACCATGCTTCAGGAGCATGTTTACCACAATAGCCACAGGGGATTTCCCACAGCAGCAGTTTGGGATCATTTTTACATTTGGCTTTGTGTATTTCTCTGTTGTTTGAATTTTTCACACTGAGCTGTGTCTTGAGTTTATAAAAGCAAGGACAGTGATTTTGCATAAGAGCTTCAAGCTCCTGCTTCTGTTCTTTGGCTTGCCAGGATCCTGGCCAGGAATTGGAGGCAAGCAGGGGAATAGAGGTGGCAGTTGTTGATCCTTTGGCCAAGTACAGAGGTCTGGAGGAGAAAACCCTGAACATTCACAGCTACAGTTAGCGCTGTTACCATGGCCTGAGAGGCGCTGCAGGTCTGATGAGCTGAGTTCATGGTGTTCTGGCTGAAGCAAGAGGCTCTGTCTCTGCAGCCCCTGTCCAGCTCTTTCGTGGGATTCTTACGCGGGGAGGGTCTGGGCTCACAGCCGTGGATATCTGGCCCAGGCGCAGCATGTCATCCTCCAAGACCCAGCGGGCAGCCTGGAGACCTTCCTGGCAGATTGGGAGCCACCGGCACGATGCCTGGTGAAGAGCATTTCTATCCAAGGCTGCTTACCATATGGAAGACTCATGACCCCTTCTCGTGGGGTCTATCCTGAATCTGGTCCCTCGTGGGGTTTGGCAGGGTGTGTCCTCATCAGTGCCCTGCCTAAAGCATAGTATAGTTGAGAAAGGCTAGATTCAGGACCATGAAACTGGATTCTAGGCCAGTCTGATCCTAAATACCTGTGCCTTTGGGCAAGTTCCAGGTTACCTCCTTTGGCCTCAGCCTTTTCATCTGTGAGAGGTGAGAATTAGTTAATGAATAGGGCTGTGTGGACTACCTGTTAGGCTCCAGATGTTATGCCTATAAAGATCAGGTCTTTGTTCTGAGTTCTGAGGCATAACAACCTGGTGACACCGGCTCCCTTCTAGTTCTGACGCAGTCTGCAAATACAGCTTGGAGGGCTGTGTCCCTTCTG
The DNA here is from genome assembly GCF_040802235.1 of Manis javanica. NCBI lineage: Eukaryota > Metazoa > Chordata > Mammalia > Pholidota > Manidae > Manis > Manis javanica. The sequence goes on from NC_133166.1 coordinate 55,669,281, forward strand.
CATTTTGGATGCTAAAGCAGCTTTTCATTTAGGGCAATAGTGAGTAGAGGTTATTGTATATATTTTTTTGTTTATGTCCTTGTTGGTTAAATAAAAAGTTGACCACTAAATTAGCCCATCCTTTACTCCCATCTAATTAAAAAAATTTTTATTTTATTTTATTTTACTGATCCATGAAATCCAGAGGTGTAACAACCAGACTCAAATCAGGAAATAAACCAACCTCGATAGAGCTCTGATCACTGCCTTGCTTCTAGCGAAAGCTGTTGCTTTGAAAAGTTCACGGAGCAAGTCCTTGAAAAGTGATGAATTCTCTATTCAGTGGGATGAAGTCACCCTCAGTCTGTCTGCTTGTCAGGGCAATTTTAGGCACAGTCAGTCTTCCTCCAGGGGCTGCTGAGTTTTATGCTGAATTCTCCCCTTTGTGGAAATGTGTGTGGGGGGACTGGCAATCCAGACGCTGTCCGGGCCCCTCTGAGCTCCACAGCTGGTCACTGAGGCAGGAGCCGCGGACAGCTGCTGTCAGCGGTTGACTTCCCTCTGAGCCTCTGCCAGGCGCTCTGCTGGCTGCCTGTGATCTGCCTTGGCAGTTGCCTTAGCAGGCGTCTGAGGATGCAGATGTGAATCATAACAGGACAGGCTCCCTGTGACAGAGACAGCAGCAGAGTGGACTGACAAGGCAGGATGTCTCATTAGTAATTCCCAAAGAGGGTTCAGGGGCAGGACCAAAATGCTGGTTAATTTAATGGTAGCTAATTCATTCATAATTTGTAATATGCTCACTTTCTTTTCTTTCTTTGTCTCGTAACAAAGTCTAGTCCTTTGGAGCTGGACTGCTCCTTAGAAGTATTTAAGGCGGCAGTAGAGCAGATGAGCCAGGAGCAAGGTTTGAGCTTTGACTCTGTTTATCAGCAGTGCCAAGCTCCTTCACTTCTGGGCGTCAATTTTCTTACTTGTAAATGTGTTTTTTGAAGAGTAAGTGAGATGATATGCAAAACCTAGAGCTCATAGTAAGCACTCAGGAAAAGCTAGCTATTATTAGCCAATCCCGCTCTCTCCCTTTATAGATTGATTTGTATTTGGCAAGTATTTATTAGGTACCTCTTGTAGGCAGTACATAGCCCAGCTTCTTCTGAAGTGCTGAATGGAAGCATGCAAACGAGTGTATGTTCATCAGCGAAGCAGCGCAGCACAAAACCGGTGCCATCTGTCCTAGAAGGAAAGGAAAGCAGAGTAAGAGCTAGTGACTGAGGCAGAGTCAGTTTCTGCAGTAGAGAGTACAGTGGCTCAAGAGACCTTAATAAAATGGAGGCATGAGCCTGCAGAGCCCTGGGAGAAAGTATTCCAGGCAGAGAGAATAGCGGGGGGCAGAGGTATTGAGGTGGGCCTGTGCCTGATGGGCTCAGGGGGAGCTGGGAGTCCCGCATAGCCAGAGCACAAAGAGGGGGCAGGAATGAGAGAGAGAGGTGCCAGTAGCTGCACGATGCTGTGATGGGGGCTTTGGGCTTTTGTAAGTTGATGCGAGGGCAGTAGCCTGCTGAATGGAGGAGTGGTGTGATGAGGTTTGTGAAGAAACATGCTGAGCTGAGATGTCAAAGCCTGTAGGCAGCCTTTCTTCCCTGATGCCTGAAAGGGTGCCCAGAGCAAGGCTGGCTGGTCCTCTGATTTGAGTACTGGGTCTTGCCTGTAACAGTGTCTTGCTTGTGGTGTTTGCTTAAGGGTGACTTTCTATTGCCCACATCCCTTCTACATCTATTAATTGGAATTCTTCTGTGAGCAGGAACTTCCCTCTTCCCCCATTTACTAATTTATTGGATAACTTATGGTATCAGTATGGACACACAGATGTTTATTTTAACCTCTTGGTTATAATCCAATACAATGGTTTATTTTTTTGCTCAGATTGTTCTAGCTCTGGCCATTAGGAACTCCTTCAGTTTGACTCCTCTGTCCTTTTGATATTCCTTCGTCATATGGCAACACAACATACTGCAGGTTCATCTGGAGTTGACTCCCCTTAGAATCAACCACTTGTCCAGGTCTCCTTTATTGGATAATGGTATTTAGAAACCAAGATCTGGGTGCAGTTGGCTCATTGCTATTGGGATATATTGCTTTTAGTTTTCTTAGCAGATGTAGTTAGGAAATAGATGTATATACACTACTAACTCATGCACACACACAGATCAATATTTCCATCTATCTGTCTGCCTATGTACCTATCTATCTATCTATCTATCTATCTATCTATCTAATCTATCTAATCTTTACAAATTTATAGTTCATATTGATCCTTTCAATTCTAGCCCAAAGCCTCAGGGTTCATTTTAGCCTTCTCACTTCCCTTCTTTGTAACTCTTTCCTCTGAGAGTAAGAAACCTCATTCTTATCATCAGTAATATATTTACGTATTTGTTCAACCCTAGGATACACAAAGGGTAGCTTCAGAATTGCTAATCCATATCCCTGTGGCAAACAAATATAATTAGAGTATCATATTTATGTACGATTCTTCTTCTCTTTAGCCTTATAGACTGGTTAAAATAGCAGTTTCCTGAATTACTTAGGTGAGTTCTTGTCTTACGCACCCCCTTCAGTACAGTGGTGTTATGCATCTGTCATACAGTTATGTTCATTTGTTGGTGCTGTTTGTATTCCATTCTGAGTCTCCCCCCTACCACACACACACACATGTAGTTGTTTTTAATTGTTTGCTTTTTGGGTATGTGAAATATTATGGTTCTAAGAGTCAGAGCTATACAAACAGACTTGAAGAAATGTGCATACTTCTCATCCCTGCTGCCTCACTCCATTCCCATTTCCCCATTCTTTCTACCCTTTTCCCACCTAACCCCCTGTAGGTAACCAGTCTTTAGTTTCTAGTTTATTCTTCCTGTATTTTTCACAGATGAGCCAATACGTGCACATTTTCTCATATCCCCTTCTTGTGCTGTACAGAGGGTTAAAGTACTATAGATACTTTTTGTACTTTTCTTTTTTCACTTAACAGTATTCTGGAGATCATTCATATCAGTTCATAGAAATCTTCCAGCGTGTGCTTTTTTTAAACTTTGATAATAGAAAAAAATCAGCAGCCCAAGGATTAATTTTAAAATTCTGTAAGTCTTTGATGATGATGATAAATAACGAGATTACCACTAATTAAACATCTATTATATGCCATGCTCTGTTCGACGCATTTTATATAAATCATGTCATTGAGTCCTTCCTGGAGTCCTATGAGGTATCTGTTACCTCCAATTTACGGATGAAATAATGTTCTAATATGTAGAAACTTGCCCAAAGTCATAAGAAGTAGAGCCACAGTTTGAACCCAGGGCACTTTCCCCCAGGTTTGTGGTTTGTGAAGAGCACACCGGCAGCATTATAGAAGATCCAGGTTGAGGCAAAGCCATGTGAGTTTTTAAAACCTAGGCACAAAATCCCAGGCCTTAAAACCCCATTGATGGTGGATAGCTGCTGCCATAGTTAGCATGTTTCTGATAATTTACTGCTTGTTTGTTCCAAAGAAATGACCCTTCCTCCTTGAGGACCATGGGCCCTGTCTTTAAGACAGGAGACCAGAGGGATGCCACGTGCAGAGCTATCTAGGATGCAGCAATAGATCTGATTCTTACACCTCGTAATTGCAAGTCAGAGCAGCCAGCCCCATTAACAGGGAAGTACATTACTCCACAGGGCTGTCTGGGGAGCAGGACACTCAGTCAAGCTTACGTTATAGCAGTTTCTGTTAAAACTGTTTGTACAGCAGGATGGAAGAATTTCTCAGAGCAGGAGTTGGGCTTCTGGCTTCTGTTGTAAGGAATGAAAGACTTTGACAGAGAGGCAGTGCAGTTGAGATGGTTGAGAGCCTGGCTTTAGAGTTTGAGTCTCACTGTATGGCTAGATTTTCTAGCTGGGTGACCTTGGACAAGTCACTTCACCTCTCAAAACCCATCTATGGAACACAGATAAGAACCATTCCCATCTTTGTTGGGTGTCCCCAAGACTGCCCCAGGTTTGGGGATTTGCTCAGAGGACTTGTAGAACTTAGCATATAGGCATAGTTACAGCTATAATTTATTACATCATAGGGATAACAGAGCAACACTAACAAAGGGAGAAAGTGAACGAAGTCCAAAGGAGACCAAATTCAAACTTCTAAGGGTCCTCTCCCAATCGAGTCACGCAGGATGCATTTAATTCCCCCAGCAACAAGTTGTGACAACATGTGTGAAATGTTTTCTCCTGGAGAAGCTCACCAGAGACTCAGTGCCCAGGATTTTTATTGGGGGCTTGTCTCACAGGCACCTGGTACCTAGCACGTTCCCATATCCCAAAGTCTCAGAAGAAAAGCAGGTGTTCAGCATAAACCACACTGTTTGCATAAATAGTTGAGGCACAGTGAACCATTCTTATGAGAGAATGGTGCTGATGCTCCCGAAATCCCAGTTCCCAGATGCCAGCCAAGCAAGGGCCAACGGTGCAAGCCTTTGTAAGGAGAGCATTCTCAGGCCTGTTCTGGGACTTGTTTTCTGCACACCATCCTGCTGGCTGGTTGCTGGGTTGTCTAGTATAGTAAGCCCTCACTAAATGCAGATGATTATTTTGATGGTCAGGGAATGGATTTTGTGTGGTTCTTTAGCACCTTAAGAGCAAGCTGCATCCATCACCATCTACCCACCCATTCATCCCTTTGTTCATCATACTTTGAGCCCTGCTGGTGCAGCAGCTCTGTGTGGTGTCTCTGGGACCTTTGAAGCAGCAGGATTAGCCACTCCCTTCCTAGAGGATGATGCACATTGTCTTCCAGTCTGGCTGGGTAATTGGAGATGGGGGCTGTTAGTAAGAAACCTTTGGGGAGTTCATGGTAAATGTAAAAGCACCCGTTCGTACACTTGAAAGTTAGTAGGGTGGGCATACAGTTGTCAGAAAACTTACCTCCTTATGTCTTACCATTTGTCTTGTTCTTCCTCCTGCAGCCAAGGCTAAATCAAAATGCGGCCCCACGTTCTTCCCCTGTGCCAGTGGCATCCACTGCATCATTGGCCGCTTCCGGTGTAATGGGTTTGAGGATTGTCCTGACGGCAGTGACGAGGAGAACTGCAGTAAGTTCCAGAGTGCACCCTGCCCCCTCACTCATCCCAGCTCTCTCACATGAGCTCCCTCATCCCTGTGCTGCTTATGCCCTATAGGCTCAGGTGGTTACTGTTGTCACCGCTTCTGTTGTTCACCGCTTCTTTCTTGTGTAAATGTGTGAATGCTCAGCTACCACTTATCAGGAACTCAGCTGAGTGTCCTGGGCATTGGGCATACTTTGTTTGCCATTTGACAGTAGCCCTGTAAATGCCAGATGTGTTACCCCCATTGACAGACAAGGAATCTGAAGTTCAAAGAGATCAATTAACTCACCATGTCATACAGCTCCAGAGTATCAGAGCCAGTTCTAGGCTCCTTCAGACCCTCATCTGACTGAGAGTCCTATTCAACACCTCTTTTTATGGGCTTGCTTTCCATCTTACCTTGAATTCTTTAAAAAAGGGTTTTAATACATTGTGTATTTATTAATTTTATATATATATATATATATATACACTATAAGAATATATTTTGGGGAAAAAAGTCCAAACAGTCTGGAAAGCCAAAGTCTCCTTGACTTGTGACCACCCTGATTCCTTTTACCTGCTTGTATAATATCCCATGGTGGGGTTCTTGTTCACGAAGCCCAAGAATGAGCTTCATAAACACTCAAGGTAGGAGAGCAAGGTACAGGCTTTTATTTAGAGATAAAGTGAAAGGACAGAGGTCCCAGGTCACGCCAGAAGGGGACAAGAGAATCCAGGTGGTGCATTGTCTTGGGGTTTTATAGGCAGTTGAGGATTTTTTGAGAACATGTAAAAAAACTTAGGGGTGTGGACTTATTAAGTGGTCCCAGAATATTTAGAATTAACTTAACACAAGTCACTTCCTGCTCTGATGATTTCTCCCTGAAATAGCAGCATCTCGGTCTGGGGACATATGAAACAAGGCCACCTGCTCAGCCCCCAAGGTGGGCTGAGGTATTGTTTGCTAAAGAGTAAGGTAAGAATTTCTAACATCTTAACTTCTTGGGTATTAAAATGCAATCTTATCTTTAAGGTGGAATGTTTAACACAGAGTTTTAGTAGGGGGTTTCCTTGCATGTAGTTACATGGCTCTGACTTAAAATATCCTGCCTTGCTTTTTCCGGAGGCCCTCACCCTACTCTGACTACATCCATGGGCCCTGTCTCAGTATCAGTACATAGACACACAGCCCCCTCTCTTGTTCTGTCTACCCCACCTTGCCTCTGAGCAGGCTTGGTGTTGAGCTTCACTGTTCCTTGGCCTTGGTACATGCAGCCCCTTCCTTGCCAGCACCTCTGTGTCCAGAGTCATGCCACACAGCTGCAGTGACCCATGAGTGGCTCTTGCTTGCCTTTCATACTGCCCCAGCTCTCCCAGCAAGCTTTGTCCCTGACATTGGTCACTCAACTCACAGCTCACCGTTTTCTTTCCTTTCCCCCTACTTAAATGCTTAGACTGCTGGAGCCTTTGTGACTAGAGTTGGCTCTGGCCAAATTTACACATTTATTTTCTGCACTTACATACTCTAATCACATTTTTTCCTTCTGACTACTGTAAAGAACTTACAAATAATAGAAAAGTATAAGGAGGATGAGAAAGCTGCCCAGAATGAAACAGTTAATATGTAGGCTATTTTGTACCTGTTCTTCCTCTATTTGTATACGTGTGGGTGTGTTTATATGTATCTTCTCGAATGTGCTTAAATGAGATGTCCTCTTAATTGGGACCATTTTCTCATGTTACTCATTTTTTTCAAAACATAAGTTTTAATGACTTCAAAGATTATTTCAATAAATTAATTTTCCCTTACTCTGTTGGATCTGGTTTAAGTCCCCGAACAGGAAGGTGACTGTCTCCTGTGTTATTTATGTCTTTCCAGGGAATAATCATTGCTGGACCTTCCCAGGAGGGACATGGAGAGTTTATAACTCTCCCATGTGCCTTCTCCTGTTGCCTTATTTCATCCTCTGGGTCTCAGTGGCAGAAATACAGCAGGTGCTAAAGTGTTGAATAGTTAGTAAAGTGGCTGACACCTGCCTTAGCAGGGAGGATGCATCTCACTCTCAAGATAGGGGCCTGACTGAGCAAAATGACACTGGAGCCGGTGAGGCTGGCCTCAGATTTGTGTTCTAACCTGGTTATACGTGGGTTGGCATGCTACCTAATCTCCTGGCCCATGGCTTCCTTGCCTCTAAAATGGGGTGGGTGCTGAGCACCTGCTTCCTGGGTTGTTGTAATAATTAGATGAGATATATCTGAAAAGTGGTTAGTGTAATTGATTTAAAAAATACACAGTGACTTAAAACAGAACTGTGATTAAAGAGAAGACCGTATTTACTAGGATTTTGCATTTGGCTTAGGATGGCCAAGGAAATAACTTGTATATTTCATTTAGTACTTCAGTAAGTGCATCAGCTTCATCTCAGCTTCCTCATATGCATGAGGATCTTATAATCTAGAGGGGGGATTTTTATAAATATCTTCATACAGGAAAGTAATCCAATGGCAATAAAAAGCCAGTGTGACCTACAGTATGTACATTCTAAATGCTTGTGTCTCCTATGTACTCCCTGTCATAATTAAAGACCCTGTGTGATTTAAATGTTTGGATATTCATCTTTAATTGCCTAAATGAGTAAATACATCCATTTTAAATTAGGTCAATGGGGATTAAGCCAGCAATTTCCTCTGGCATATCTACCGTTCAGAAATAGGGGTTCTAACTCACTATTTTAAAAACTGGTAAATCAAAGAGAAGAATCAAGCATTTATCTTTGCTTTTCTATATGAATTATACTTCTGAGTAATTAAATAGCTGACCTAGGAAAGTTCTTTATTATTGAAGAATACCAGCTATAATAGAATGAGAGAGTATCTCTATTTTGTAACCCCTCATGAAAAAAATGGATCATTAATGGCTTTTAAGACCATTAGATGAAAAATTGATGGGGAGCTTTCTAGTGGCTGGATCAGGTTGAAAACTCCTAAAACCAGCAGTCAGTCTTTTCTCAGACAGCTTTAAATCAATATTGTACCACTTTGAGTAGAACATAGGAACCCTATCACTCTATAGATCTCTTTATGTTAGAGTTGTCTTAGTACATCTACATACATTAAAATCCCAAAAAGATGATGTTTTAAATTTTGCTTTAAACTTTCAAATATATTTTAAAGAACTTCAGAAAAGAATAGGCCATTATATTTATTATTTTGGTTGCTCTCACTTCTTTCCTGCTGTTCCAACTCTCCTTTTCATATCATTTCGCTTCTGTCTGAAGAGCTTCCTTTTGCAATTATTTTGAAGCAGGTGTGTTGGCTGTACATTCTCTTAGCTTTCCTTCAGCTGAGGATGTCTTTATTTCACCTCCATGCCTGAAGGACATTTTCAGTGCATATAGAATGCTGGGTTGATAGTTCTTTTCTTTAAGCACCTTAAAAATGTTCTGCCACTTTCCCTGGCTTCTCTGGTTTCTGATGAGAAATTTGCAGGCATTCAAACTGTTTCCCCATAGAGAATGCATCATTTTTCTCTGTCTGCTTTGAATACCTTTTTTTTTTTTTTTTTTTGACTTTAGTTTTTAGCAGTTACAGTGTGTCTGGGTATGTGAATTTCTTTGAGTTTATCCTGTGTAGGGTTCTGTTTGAATCTGTAGGCTTTTGTCTTTTGTCATGCTTAGCACATTTTCAGCTATTATTTCTTCAAATATTTTTAAGTGCATCCTTTCCTTTTCTTACAGAATCCTTTTAATGACTTTAGATCTTGTGTTATTGTCCCACAAGAACCCTGAGGCTCTATTCATTCTTTTAAGCAATCTTTTTTCTTTTCATTGTTCAGGTTGGATAATTTCTGTCAATCATTTGTCAAGTTTACTTTTTCCTCTATCATCTCCAGTCTGCTTTCAAGCCCATCCAGTGTGATTCTTCTTTATTTCGGTCACTATATTTTTCAATTTTGAGATTTCGTTTGGTTCTTTATATGTTCTGTGCTTTCCTGAGACTTTGTATTCTCCATTTGTTCTGAGAGTGTTTGTGATTCTTAGAGTATTTGTGTAATAGCTGTTTTACAGTCTTTATCATGTAATTCCAACATCTGTCTTATCTCGGTGTTGATGTCTGTTGATTATCTTTTCCCATGAGAATTGAGATTTTCCACATGACATGTAATTTTGGATTCTATTCTGGATATTTTGATTATTACATATGACATCCTGGGTTTTGTTTAAATCTTACAGAGAAAGCTTTTTTTTTTTCTTTTTTTTTTCAGCAGGAAAATGACCCTGTTGGGTCAGGCCACAAGTTACTGGCAACCCTCTGTGGGTTATGGGTGAAATAATTTTCAAACTGTTTTTGTAGTGCTGTTTGGATCTGTCCTGCACATGCCCCTCCCAGTGGTCAGCCAGGGGCCTGGGCAGTGTTCTACAAGTTCAGTTCTCAATGTTGTTAGTGTGCTGAGTAGGACCAGTTCCATGCATGTGCAGCTTGGAGATCAGCCTAGGAGTTCATAAATAACTTTGTGGAGAGTGTTTCCCATGCTCTTCTTCCCTCTCCATGATCTCTTTGATACTTTCCAGTTTCCTGGGACTCTGAGAAGGGAAAAAAGTTAACTTATCATCATGTCAGGGATAGTTCCAATTTTGGTCTTTCCTAGTTGGCCTGTACCAGTTTACTTTCCAGAAAATAAAAATAGCTTGTACATGTATTCTGTGCAGGGTTTTTTTTTTTTAGCTACATTGAGTGGGAGAGGCAGGGTGGGGTGTGATTACTGCATCTGACCTGGAATTGGAACCTCCCACGAGCCAGTTTTAGCATCACAGGGAAAGAGACAACCAGATGTTATCTGCCTTCTGATATGACCCAGCAGTAACACACATCACCACTATGAGGTACTTCTGCCAAAAACATCTAATCTGAATCTAATTGAGCCTCTAAATCTGTCTTCGTTAGTTGGGCTGCTGTAACAGAATACTGTAGACTGAGTGGCTTACACAGCAGAACTTACATCTCAAAGTTCTGGAAGTCCAAGATCCAGGGTACCAGCATGGCTGGGTTCCTGCTTTTCCTGTTTATGACCTCACATAGACTTCCTTGGTGCATGCACACACACAGCAAAAAATCCCCTGGCTCCTCTGCATCTTATGAGGGCACTAATCCCATCATGGGGCCCCATCCTCATTACTGCTTTAAACCCTAATCACCTTCCAAAGACCCCACCTCCTAACACTACCCTATTAGGGGTTAAAGTTTCAACAGATGAATTTGGGGAAACACAAAATGTAGTCCATAAAATTTAACCACTAGTTCATAGAAAATTCAGGGGCAGAGGAACATGTTAGTGACCCTATGGGTAAAAAAACTGCCAGGTCCAGAATGTAAGAAATCTTCAGGACCCAGTTTAATTCATTAATCAATTCTAAGAAAAAAATAGAGGAAGAGGAACCTGTAGATTGAAAGAGACAAAGAAAGAAGTTAACCAAATAATGTGTGGACCTTCGTTCAATCCTGACTCAAACCAACTGTTAAAAAAAACAAAAATTGAGTTAATGGGGAAAATTTGATGTGGTTATATATTTGGTGATATTAAAGCACTGTTAATTTTTTAAGTGTAAGAATGAGACTGTTTATTCCTTTAAAGATCCTTATGTTTGAGAAATAAAATATATACTGGAATATATAAAGATGAAATAATGTGATAAGTGATATATGCTTTAATCCTACCCTGTTGGGATGGGTAGTGAGCGGATGGGGGTAGGATTGAAACAAAATTGTCAGTGAGTTGATAATTATTAAAGCCAGCTAATTGGAACATGGAGGCTCACTGGGCCAGTCTCTTTTTTTGAGTATATTTGATATTTTCCATAATAAAATGGTAAGAAGAAATAAAAGAAAAGGAGAGATTCCGTTAGGTGATGTCTTGACTTTTAACAAATAGCTGGAGAGTCGTATTTTTAAAGAACCTTGTTTCTACAGATGTGTGTTTTTGTAGCTTTTGCATTCTTTGTACTCAGGAGTGAGGACAAGCAAGAGTCAGAATTTCTGTTACAGCATCACAGCACTGAGACCTTACTTGCCACTTTTTCTCCTTTCTCCTTTTGGCCTCCTCCTTCTCCCTTGTACTCAGACCCTCATGGCTGGAGGTGAGGTCTTGGAATGGGCCGCCAACTAACTCTCACCCTGGTTCTCATGCAGAGAGGTCAGGGATTCCTGTCCAGAACCGACATGGCAGGGGTGTCGGGGTGACCATGATGGGAAATTAATTCAAGCTGATGGTCTTGTGCTACTGCTTTCAGCATAGGTGTGCCCAGAAAAAGTTTGTCCTAGACTGTGTTTCTTATACTGCTGACAAATTCTTGCCTGCACTGCTGATGCTGGTGCATATCTGTTAACTCTCTTCATGTCAATCAGATTGGATTCTACATTTCCTCTTCACTCCTCAGCCAATCCATCAGTGGAAGCCTCAAGTAGCAGTGCCTCACATCTGGTGGGCTGGGTGTGTGGCATTTGCAGCAAGAGGACTCTGCCACCTGGTGGTCCAAAACTCCATCATCAGGGACTCCTTAAAGACTCCTGTGTGGTCTGCTTCCATAGGGAAATGTCCCTGGTTTGCCGAGGCCAGGCTGGGTCATTCTTCAGTGTATTTGCACACAATCTTGGACCTTCTCCAGAAAACTGCCACCCAATAAGAAATGCCTAAATACCCTGTAAAAAATAACCCCTTGTCTCTCTGGTCTCCCAACTCTGTCTCCTTCCCTGCTTCACTTTGCACCACTTTCATTATTTTCTGTCTTCCCTACTACATTGTGACATCTGTGAGACGGTATTATTGCATAGCTTACCACTGTATTCTCAGGGCTAAGCATGTGTCTGGCTCAGCCTTTGCATGCAGTAAATATAGATAGACTAGCACTTCTCATGCTTCATCTTCATTGCATATTGAATCTCCTGTCTCCCCACTAGAATGTAAGTGCTTTAGGAATACAGACTGGGTTTTCTTTTATCCCCAATGCCTAGTTGAGTGCTATTTAAAGAAAATGATCAATAGTAAATGTCTATTGAATGAATGGGCCAAGCAGTTAATCAAACAAAGGGTTAAAGAAGGAAGACAGTCAAGATATCTTCCTAACTTATGGATATCTTGGTTGCCTTCTGCGTTTCAGCTGTATACCGGAAGGGCATAGTTAGGCCATGCATTGTTTGTTAACCCAGCTCTTACCTTCTTTCAGACTCATCCTCTTTCCAAACTAATATGCCAGACACCATGCAAGATGCTGCAAGGGATATAGAGATGGGTCAGATGCAGGACCCTGGCATTGCTGAGATTATGCTCGAGTAAGGGGCACAAAAAATACTTATGTCCAAATTATTATAATATGGTGTTGACAGTTGGGAGTGCTGTGGGAAGCAATGAAGGGAGAGAGTATTTCCCTCTGGGCTCATCAGTAGGGTTTGTTGAGGGAGATGGACCTGGGAGGATGATGATACCATTAAATTGTGGGCAATACATTCCATTGGGTATTTTAGCTCAAGGCCCAGGCAGAGGCTGAGAAATATACAAATTCTTCAGGGCATAAGAAGCTACTCGGTTGACAATTACCAAGCACTTACTATGTATATAGCACATTTATATATACCTTACACGTACAATCTCATATGAGATTGGTAATGTTATTACTCCTTTTTTATAGATAAGGCAACAGAGACATAGGAAAGATCAAATAACATGCCCAAGGTCATACATTAAGTGGTACAGCCTGTATATCAATCCAGGCAGTGCAAATCCAGGGTCTAAACTCTTACTCCAGGGTCTTAACTTCTCTGTATCTCCAGTAATAATAATTAAGCATTTTTTAAGCACCTGGGCTACCATGTGGGCTGCCTGCTATTCTCAATTGTTTGCATGCATTATCTCAATTTTCACAAAATCTTATGACATAGGCACAATTTTAATCCCCATTTTATAGAGGAGGAAATTGAGACTGGGAGAAGTTAAATGATTTTCCTAACATCATGTTGCTAGCGAGTGTAAGAGCTGAAATTTGGACCCAAGTGGACTTCACAGTCTTACTTTACAGCAAATGCATGCTGAGAATGGTAGGCTGAGGCAGATCATGAAAAGTTGAGAATTTAGGATTCTATTTTATACCCAGTGACGAGCAGTTGGTATTAAGCCAAGTTCAGGGTGGGAGAGAGAAGGTCAAACATGGCTGGAACCTGGGGATCTGGGACATGGTGTCCCTTTAGCAAAAGGGGAACCCCAGGAGAGGGAGAGAGTGATGGATGTCAGTTTCAGACAAGCAGAGTTTGAGGTGAAGGTGTTATACAGGCAGAAGTGTCCACAGGCAGCAGGAGAAAGATGTTTAGTGTTACAGAAAAGATTTGGGGGGCCGTCCACAGAAAGGTGGTGGTCGAAGCAGTGAAATTAGATGAAAGTTAGGCCTGGTTGTTGGGCAGGAGGCAGCTGTGCCCAGAAAGCCTTTATAGGGAGGAGGAAACAAATGGCCATTAGCAGTGAATCACAGTTCTGCTACGGGCCGACTCCAGAGGGCTTTTGAAAATTGAAATCTGAGTCTTCAGAGGCCAGGAAAAAGCAAGTACCATTGAGGACTCTGCCTCCTGCACTTGCCGAGAGTGGTGGCCCCTTTCCCTCCTGCAGACTCGGAAGAGGCTCTCATTCCAGAATGTGGCTGCACCTGGGCTGTACTCTGTCTTGGTGGGTGGAGGGCTGCTAGGAGAGCCTTGTTGAGCAGACTCCGAAAGAGAGGCGAGAACTTGCAGCTGGTCACGTACAGGCTACCTCTTCTCCTTTGAAGATCGGGGCAGCCAGCATAAATCAGCCACAGAGGGAGCAGTGCTTGCTCACGGGACAGATGATTTGCAGAGTCTTGTGGCCAGGTGTCCTCCATCCTGGAACAGAGGAAGTATTAGGGCAGCTCCATTCCACCCCCCCCCAACCCCGTGGCCTGGTTTCCAGAGAAGACGAGATCCCCATGGAGGCCCTGAGGTTGGGATGAGGAAGTGAGTGGGAACCACGGCGGCCGGATGGGGAGCAGATGGGAAATGTGGGGTCTGGTGACGAGGAGTTTCTCATTGATGTGTTCTGTCAAAGACTCTTTGAGGTGGAAGAGGGGCCAACTTCACAGACTTTAAATGGATTAAAGGCAAACATTTCCTACATCCTGCTGGAGACAGATGGCTTCATTTCCTGTCTTGAAGCTGGTCCCTTTATTTTGGGCAACCGCAGTGGGTCCTTGGTCCTTTTCTTCAGATGTGGTTCAAGTAAATGCCGCCAGTTTCATTAGCCACTGAGCTTAACCTTAGTGCATCCCACCCCCGCTCTGGCAGGGAGAGACAAGTTGTCTCTGCTGAGTGCTGTGGGCTGGGAAACAGGTCCGTCGCTCCCTGTGTTTGCTGTGGTAATAGCTGCGAAGCTTTTGAGTCTGCTGTTTGTTTTTGAAGTTGACTCTGAGATAATTTTCTCCATCCCTATTAAAATAAATACTGTAAAACATAATGTTCCTTTCCCTCGTTAACCAAGTAAAATATGTTTTTCAGTAACTGGTAACCTTAAGGACAAAGAAAACATACATTTAGAGCACATTAAATATTGCTAGAAGATACTGAGACATAACATCCTAAAGTACAAAGTGTTTCCTGGTCAGTGTATGAACTGGCGATTGAGTGGTTACTGTTTTAGGGTCCTGCATGAGCTCCACGGGACCACAGGAACCCCTAAGACTGGGCCCCTGCCCTCCCAGAGCCTACAGGGTCAGTCCATTGTAGTCCCATGCACACTCGCTCTGACATATGGCTAAGCCCCATAAATGGCTGCAGAGGCCCTGGAAGAGATACAGTGAAACTTGAGCCATCTGGGGTCTTTGGGGAGATCTGCCACTCAGTGTGAGTGAGTCTGCCGAATAACTGGACATGTGTGCCTTTGAGGCCCATGGTTGACAGGGATCTCTCTGGCATGTGTTGCCTCTTGATTTCATCAGTGTTTACCTTTGCTGGTGTCTTGGAAACATTAATTTTTAGACTGGGCTATAATACAGGGTTGCCTGTGGCTCCATTTAGAACTTTCTGGTCTCGAAACTGTATTAGGCTGCTCTGCTTTTGGAATTTGTAGGGCTGCTTTTTGTGGCTTTTCTGTCTCCTGCCACAGTTGTCAGCTTTTATTTCTTGCCTGCAGTTTGTCTACAGGGAGACAAACAGCCTGTCTCTTTCCCCCAACCTTTCTAATTTGCTGTGTCCCTGGGAACGGGAACCAAACCTTGTTAGAATTTACATAAACAGAGAATCAATAGACCTTGGGGGAGGTACAGACTTGAGGGCCCTTCCATAGCTCCAGGCACTTGGAGCCCTTTTTCCTGGCCTGCTGCTGGGTTTGGGCAGTGTTCTGGCATCCTCTGTCTCTGTGTCTCTGCCCTGAATTGGGCAGTGCTGGGGAAGTGGTGTTTTTGGAGAACCCACTGACCAGGGAGGAGTCCCAGGTGTGGGTGTTCCTTTGTCTTCTGAGCAACAGGGGATCTCAGTGTGAAAGAAACTAAAAACAGGTGTTTGTGGGCCAGAGAGAATTGTGTGGGGGCAGAGCAAAGGAAGAGGGGAACATGTCTGCCTGACTAGACTTTTAAAAATGTTTGGTGAAGTCTTTCAAACACTGAAAAGGGAAAGTAAAATTAAATGAACACCTGCATTACCAATGTTCTGTTTTAAAAACCATATTACCTATAGTGATTATTATATGATTATAACTATATCGACTATAGTTAATATTATATTCACAATAAATTATACCATGAAAAATTTGCAACTATATTAAGTATAGCTAATACATACGGTATTATGTATTTGAAAGTTGCTAAGAGAGTAGACCCTAAAAGTCCTCTCACACAAAAAATTTTGTAATAATGTGTGGCGTTGGATGTTAGACTTGTGGTGATCATTTCACAGTATATACATATATCAAGGCATTATGTTGTATCCTTAAAACTAATATAATGTTACATGTCCAATATTTGGATTTAAAAAAATCATTACCATGTTGTCTTATTTGTCTCAGATTTTTAATGTAACAGAATGTTACCAAATATCATTAGAAGCCTACGGTAAGATCCTATCCTATTCCCTTTTCTCCAAAGGCATCCAGTGGGCTGAACTTAGGGTTGTTTCTTCCAATGCAAGTTTTTATTCTTTCAGTATATATTTTTGTATCTGTCAATGATAAGTAGCATTTTTTTGCATGGGTAACTTCCTATAAGTAGTATAACACTGTACATTTTCTTCTGTAACTTACTATTCTCCTTCACTATTATATTTGTGAGATTTATCTATCTTGATTCTGATTCATTCATTTTTCACTGCTGTTCAGCAGGGGTTGGCAAACTATGGCACCTGGGGCCAATTTTGGCCTAGAATCTGCTTTGTAAATGAAGTTTTATTGGAGCACAGTCATATTCTTCATAGATTTTCTATGGCTGCTTTGCACTACAGTGGCAAAGTTGAGTCATTATGACAGAGACCTAATGTTAGCAAAGCCTAAATTCTTTACTATTTGGCTCTTTACAGAAAAAGTTAGCTAAACCCTGATGTAGAATTCTGTGGTAGCAATGTGGGACATTGGATCTCTTCTCCTGTGGATGAACATTTGGATCATTTCTAATTTTTTTATTTTTTTAACAGACAGTGCTTCAGTAGACATTTTTGTTTGTTCAGGATTCTCCTAGAGTGTATAGCTGGCAATGAAATCCCCAGGCTATAGGGCCTGTGCACTTTAAACTTTACCAGGTATTACTCAATTGGTTTCCAAGGTGGTTCCACCAGTTTGCACTCCCACAAGTAGTCCATGAGACTTCCTCTCCCTGACATCCTTGCCAACAGCCGTGAAGTTTAGTAAGTCTAGTGTGGTTGAAGTGGTGCTTTCTTCCTCGTGAAAGTCAACACTTTTCCAAGTTGTTATTGATCATTGCCATTTCTCTTAATGGAATTGCATTATCATTTGCCCATTTTCCTATTAAATTATTTTTCTTTTTGAGCAGTGAGATTTTACTTGATGTAGTCTGGCTACCAGTCATTTTGTTATATGCATTAAAACCAGTCTGTGACTTGGTTTTCAGTTAATCTGGCTTCTTTAACAGAGCTGTATGTTAAGGTATAGCCAGTCTGAGTTCATCTTGAAGATATGTGTGGTCTGTATCACATATACATACATATATTCAGACACACATTATGTAGTATCTGAGCACATAAACGCACACACACACACACGACTTCTTTTCCTTGGGAAAGTTTGTGAGGTTGAACGGGTCTAAAGCTGATGAAAAGTAGACGTAAGTAGTGTCAGCAAGGTTGATTCAGCACAGCCTCCTCACTAGGGTGTCCACATGAGTTTGCAACTGCCCCATCTTGGAGCAATTAGAGCCTCTCTGAGGCTGTCCGTTTGCATGAGCTGATTGTTGCTGATGCTCTGGCTGTGTAGACATGACCCACGAGGTACCAGGGAAGCTGAAAGCCATCATGGTGGGCTGTGTGAGAGTTTGGAGGGCTCCCTTGGACAGAAAATGAATTTAATTTGTGATTTTTTATTTCCCCATTTTGGTTTGGGCTCAAGGCAGACCGTGGTTTCAGCTTAATCAAGCTGAACCATTTTCTGGCCCACAATTTAAATAATTAAAACATCCATTTTTGGGCAGACTACTTTTGTTTGATTTTACGCTGGTCCATCATCTTTGGAACTGAGAGCACTGGCTTCCCCCATTCCTCTACCTCCTCTGACCTTTCGACTTAAACTTTCTGAGTGAACAGTTAAAGAATAAAAAAACTGCAGTACTTCAGGTTTATGAAGCTCTGTGAAGTTTATAGTCCATGCAGCCATGATCTCTGCGTCTCTTAACAATAATAGTTCAGTGAAGCATATGGGGAAGATGTATTACAAATGCGATCTCACAGTTGAGGACTACTGAGAAGTACCGGAGATGACTTCTGAGCCCATAGCAACCTTCTGTACTGGGCCTGGCATCCTGCTCTGGGGCTCTTCCCACCATGTGCCATTCACATGAGGACTCAGTTCATTACTTCTTCATTGCCACCAGAAGCGCTCCCTTCAGGGAGGGCCCCAGTGTGGGGGCTGAGGGAGACATAACTAAGGGGACACATGTAACATTCCCTGAGCCTCTGCTATGTGTTAGACTTTGCACTTGACATTTTCTCCTATGTCATCTCAGTTGATGCTCAGATTATACAGGGCCAGCTTCATGGGCCTGTTATCTGCACAGGTATATAGGGCTCATGCTTAACTTAAGAGGGTGCCACACTTGGTTTTATGCCCTCCACATGCCTTCTTGAGTTTTTACATAATTTCTGAACATGAACCCCACATTGTCAGTTTGCACTGGGTCCCACAAATTATGTAGCCAGTGCTGCCCACAGATAAAGAAACCAAGGTTCAGAGAGGTGAAGTAATTTGCCCAGATTATGCAGCTCATAACTGGCAGAGCTGGGATTGTAGTAATTTTTACTTTGCCACTTTATTTATTGAAAATAGAGACCTGGTTTGAGCCTTGTACGAACTGCATTTCAAGGAATGGGGAAGTAAGGTAAATTGTGCTCTAGAAATACTGCTCTTCTCTGGCCAGCTGCCACCCTTTTCCTTGAGGGGAGGGACCATATCTGTCATTTCTTTTGAAGTTCCTAGAACAGGGAGTCTCATGGGGGTGCTGCTTAGGCAGACCAAGTGGTTAGTGGACTTCTTGATGGCAAAGAAGAAATTGAGACCAGAGTTCACCTTGATGAACCATAAAGATACCTGAGGATTTAGGAGGCTAGTCCTTGGGCAAGGAACCAGAAGGAACCGACATAGCCCTGGGACCAGATCTTGCCGTCACTCCATCTGTGGTGGAGGTCCGCAGATCCCTGGCTCAGTGCCTCCTTCTGGCTTTGCATTTCTCTGTGTGTCTCATGCTACCAGCCTTTCCACTTCGGACTCTCCCAGGAGATTCAGATTTTGTGCTAGGCCCCTCAGAGGCTGCTGGCCTACCTAGAGGTTGACCACCTTGGGTGAGGCATGACCCTCCAGCCATGGTGGTATAGTAACAGGGCACTAGCATGGAGACTTGGGAGAAGGAGCTTTTATAATGGGGCAGAGTGCACCATGTCCTCTCCCAGTCATTGGCTAACAGTCTCCCAGGACAGGCTTTGAGCTGCCATGTTAGAAAAGGAGCTCACTGCTTCCTGGGTGGGACATTCTCCTGACTGGAGAAGGTTCCAGGGGCCCCGAAGAGACTTGCTGGCCTCCTTGGTGATCTGTTCTGTTTTCCCTTCACAGCAGCAAACCCTCTGCTTTGCTCCACCGCCCGCTACCACTGCAAGAACGGCCTCTGCATTGATAAGAGCTTCATCTGTGATGGGCAGAATAACTGTCAAGACAACAGCGATGAGGAAAGCTGTGAAAGTTCTCAAGGTAGGAGCTTCTCAAGCTCTAAAAAATAATTGCATCACCACACCCCAGGAACACTGCAAGGAGGAAAACAACACCCATAACTACGTCTACACCCAACAGCTGTGTTCATTTTCATTTACTGTGTTAATGCAGTTTCCCTCACAGCCCTTGTACACATGCTTCTAACTGTAACACACCTACCATTTAGCATTTTTGTATTTCTCATGTATTAACTATCATCTATACATTTTTCTCTACAAAACTGTCCTTTGCCTCAGCTCTGCTCCCTACTGTCCAGGAGCTCTGCTGTCATTCTCTAAGCTGGTGTGTTGTTGGGTGTCACCTAGGTTGTTGCTTCTTTCCACTGATAAATTCTGCAGAGTGGGACGTCTGTATGGCTTATGGCCACACCTCGCCATACAGCTGTTGGAAATGCTTTTCTGCTTTATCCTGCTGGGAGCCTTGTCTGCGCATGTCAGTTTTATGGTAATATCTCAGGCATTCACTGCTGTTCTAGTTTTTCCATTTTTGCTAATTTGATAGTCATAGAATGATAGCTCCCCAAATGCTTTAATTTGCATTTCTCTTCTTATGAGCAAAGTTAACATTTCCCCCGTGTGTTGGTTTACTACTTTGTTTCCTCTCTGTGACTTGCCTGCTCATATCAGGGCTCTCCGTCTCAGAGCTATTGTATGGAAGCTGAAGGCTGCAGTTCAGGGATGGAAGCACAAGCTGTGTAGGGAAACTAGAAGGACACAGTGAGGTTGTATTCTCCCCTGTTAAAACTGACCAGGTACTTTTCCTTACCCATAGACTCTTTTCCAGTAAACCTGTATTTCTTCAGTGATTAGAAAGAAACACAGATTTAAAATGTACGTCCATTTTAAGACCTCCTAAAAAGCACATATTTCTGATGTTATAAACCTGTATCATCTTTATGCAGGTAATTACTGTATTGCTGTGATTCACCCATATTATTGTTCGTTAGTGAGTTCATTTGTTTTGACTGTTATTTAGTATTTAACTGTATGACTACCACAATTCATAGATTTAATAACACCTTAAAAAAGAAAAGCAAGAGAATATGGCAAACTGGTTAACTCATATGTTGATGAGATAAGTTCCATGAAGTTAAACATAGGTTATTTTCAGGGTTCCTACTTTTATTTTGGTTGGTGTTTATTACGTTACTAAAAGTGGATGAATGAATGAATGAATGAATGAATAAATGGGTCATGCATGGACCACTGGTAAGAGTGGGTCATAAACCAAGGATTTTGATCAGTCCACATCTGTGTGCCTGAGATCCATAAACAAGACGAAATGTGTATCGGCTTGGGCTTTGCCAAAATTTCTACACAGAATGGCTCTGGGAGGTGAGTCTTGGGTAGAATTAACCTTTGATTGTCCTTGCCTGAAAAATCCCTTCCTTGGGTCTTTTCTTTACCAATGATTCTCCAGGTATTATCCTAAGAACAGCAGCACCAGTGGCATGTGGGAAGTCTTTGGAAACACAACGCTCAGTTTGTACCCCTGGCCAACTAAATCAGCCAGGAGGTGGGCCCCAGCAATCTGTGTTTTAAGAAGCCCTCTCTGTGATTGAAGTGCATATGAAAGTCTGAGAACCACTGTTCTACACTAACTTTAGAGAGATTTCTAACCTTGCCATTTGCCTAGGAATTTCTAAGCTTCTGATTGAATGGCAAGGTGTTTGCAGCCTTTACACAAAGCCAAATTTTTACAGACCAAAACATATGCCAATATGCCTCCTATGGCATGTGCCACCAACAGTGATGGCTACCAAGTAGGGGAACATCAGTCACAAAGTCAAGTAAGTAATAGCATAGATCAGGAGGGATTAAGGAAAATATTCTGTCAGTACTGTTTCATATGTAGTTTCTTATGTATTTATGCATCCTAGATTCACTAATTCTAGAGGTGGTGAGATGTTCATCAAAAGGGTTCCCAAGTCTAAAACTTGGAAGTGAGGGAATTTGTCCTGATGGTTTGTTGAGCAACCCTCACCTCTGACTGTCACCCCCACCCTAGTATTGTGCTGAAGCGGATTTTTGCTTACCTTTAAGAACTGTCCCTCTATAGGCTTGTTGAAGTTAGTATTTCTAAATCCAGATCCTTTCTCTCTCTCTCTCTCTATTGTGTTCTCATAGTATAAACACGAGGTATAGGATAAGTAAGTGGTGGATGCATTGTACAGGAAGCCCCACTCTTGGGAAATACCTTACTTAGAGCAACTGTCCTTAGAATCTAGACTTTGTGCCTTTCATACCCAAACCCTTCCATACCCAACACCCCTCTAGAAAGTAAGCTCTGTTTGCACATGCTCTGAAAACAAGCCCCAGCAGGGCGTAGGTAACAGCTGTCAGATGCCATTAGGATGCCAGTCTCCAAGCAAGGTGCCCATGGTGGAGAGGCATTGCTGTTAGCTACCTGGAAACACTAAGTGTGCCTCTGCCTCTCACGTCCCGCTGATCCTGCCTAGTAGCACAGGGCCCTGCAAACATTGGACACAGTAAATGCTGAAGACTAGGGAAGATTTCTTTGTATGGTGTTAATGTAAGTAAGCTTTGCTTTATTTGTACCTTACATAGTATTATATTGTATATGTGTTTAAGTTACATAAGTTCAGATCTGCACAGTCTTATGAAAATAGTAATAGTAAATATTATTATTATTGTTTAAATAGAGTAGATGCCTCTGTCATTCCTTCGATGGAAGTGTGCCCCACAGTGAGCATAAGATGGGAATTGGGACCTGCTGTCCCTTGGCCAGTCTGTGGTTCCCCATCCTTTCTCTGGTGTGAAGGTACCTCTGCTTCCAGTGTGATTCTAGTATTGAAGGGTATGCTTTCCTCTGTCATGTAGCTTCTAAATGTAAACTGACTGCAAATTTTGGTGTATAAACAAAGGAATGCCAGTATACCAGTGCTTGGGGAGACCTGATGCATACTGAGCTCCATGTGGTATCTCTCTGAAGAATTTCAGAGGTGTCTTGAGTAGGCAAAATATTGTCTTATCTCATGTATTTGACCCACTGTCATCTTAATAATAGTAAACAACTATCAAGCCTTACCATGCAGCAGGTACTGTGCTGGGCACCTTCTCTAAATGACCTCACTTCATCAAAATATATCTCATTTGCCTCTGCTGGGCTTCTAGCCCTTGAAAAAAATGCCTATTTGCTTTCAAAAGATGTGGGAAAAGAAAATTATGTCTTATCATGTTTATTTTGATGGAGTGGAGAAAACTGGCCTCATGACAGGAAATAGGGGCTGAAATACTGTTCTAAATTGGTGAGGGTCTGAGAAAGTGGTACTTACGCTTCAGAAACACCAGCTGTGTGTGCCTCCCCTGCCTTTCTCCTCTCATCCCCGTTTAGTTCCCTTCCTTATCCTTGGCCTTAAAACCAACCACAAGCTGTGTCAGGAACTGGAAACAGGAATGGACCGTAACAGTGAAGTCATTTCCATACTCTTCCATATGGGACATCTTAGAGAACAGGGAACTCTATCTATGGTGGAGTCTAATTTTAATTGGGGATTCCTTGATTGGGAACATAACCTGTTTACTGGAAAGTTTCAGAAGCAGTGTCTGTGGAACGGATTTGCATGTGCCTTTTCTGTTCTTAGGAACTTTCCCTTGGGAGGGACACAGCTAAGGATCAGCGGGTGTTGCCATGCACGTCTTAGATGTGGCCAGCACTCAGGTGGCCTTAAATATGTTGGAGTCAGTCCTAATGGAACAGATAGATTCCTTCCAACTTTGGATAAATGACTGACTGTGGCAAATAGCCTTGAATGATCCCCAGCTCCTGGCGTTCACATCCTGGTATAATTCCATCCTTTGAATGTGATCTGGACCTTATGACTTGCTTTTTTTTTTCCCTAATTATGGAAAAATACACATAACATGAGATTTACCATTTTAATTATTTTTAAGTTTACAGTGTTTTTAAGTACATTTACATTTTTGTGTGACCAATCTGCAGAACTTTTCCATCTTGCAAAACTGAAACTGTGCCCATCAAAACAACAAGTCCCCATTCCCCCCTTCCCCCCAACCCCTGGCAACCACCATTCAATCTTCTGATTCTATGTATTTGACTATTCCAGAAAGCTCCTATAAGTGGAATCACACAGTATTTGTCTTTCTTTGACCGGCTCAGTTCACTTAGCATACTGTCTTCAAGGTTCATCCATGTTGTAGCAGGTGTCAGAGATTCCTTATTTCTTAATTAAGGCTGAATAATACTGCATTGTGTGTATATGCCACATTTTTTTATTCATTCATCTGCTAATGGACGTTTGAGTTGCTTCCACCTTTCAGCTGTTGTGAAGAATGTGCCGTGAACATAGATATCCAAATCGTGACTCACTTTTAACAAAGAAAAGCAGCAAGAGTGATGGGCTGTCTAAGAGCCCACACTGGTGGGAGCCAGCTGCCACGGTGTGAGCTCCCATGGATGGGCCCGTGCGGCAAGGACGTGGGGAGGGCTCCAACTGGAAGCCTGGGAGGAACTGAGGCCTGCCAGTAGCCACACAGTGAGCTTGAAAGTGACTCCTCCCCATCCACCTTTAGGCTTTCTGTGGCCCTGGTGAAGATTATAAGAGACTCTGAGACTCAGCCAAACCACTCCTGAATTCCTGACCCACAGAAACTGAGATAATAAATATTGGGGTTTTTAAAGCCTATAATGTTTGGAATAAACTCGTTATGCAGTAATAACTAATACAGTGACTACCTCCTAAGTGGGCCCCGATTCTGACTGCTCTAGTCACAGAGCTCATGCAGACTTGGGTGATGCTGAGGAGCTCGACTTCTGGAAGGAGATCAGGCAGGGTGTTTATAAGGGTTGCCGCCCCACTGAGCATTAACTAAATGTCAGGCACCATTCCAAGCATTTTAATTGTATTTTCCTATTCAACCCTCACAAAACCACTGTGAGAGTAGTTCCCGTCACAGAAAATGATCCCCATTTCTAGATGAAGAACCCGAGGAACACAGCTTGTTCCATGGCTGTGCCATGTCCACACAGCGAGGAAGTGAAGCCAGGATGGGGACCCGAGTCATCTAACAAACAAATGAAGGTTCTTCATGATTTTCCTTCATCCCAGGCTGCTGCCCTGTGGTTATCATTAAACTGGGACCAAGAACTCCAGGCCCTCCATCCAGACCCAGCCCTTTAGCATGGGGGAGCTTGCCTTTGAAGGCTGGCATATTTTCTCTCTGTTGCACTCAAGTTTTCAGTTCAGTGAGAAAGATGAGTGCCACCTGTCCTGCTTTCTGCCTCATGAGGAAAGCTAGGAAGGTGAGCTCTTCTGAAGAAGCCAGCAATGCCAGCATAGTTAATTATTTTGGTAATTGGGTTGCAGTTTCTTTATCATGCTTGCTGTATCCTGGTGATAACACTTAAGGAGAATTTAGGAAGCTGGATGTGAGGTTTGGCACCTCACCAGAAGTTAACAGGGACAGCCTTGTCCTGTTTTGGAGACTTAATGGCTGGGAGGGGGTCAGAGAAGGGGAGAAGGGGGAAAGGGAGGGGGAGGGAAGAGTCCTTACCAGCATTTGTGTCAGTGGGTAGATAATGGGGTGTCTCTGTGTGCCAGGCCCTGAGCTACATGCAGGGGATACAGAAATAGTCTTAGTCTCTCTCTTTTTTTTTTGAAGTAATATATAAATTTTAGTTCTAGAACTCATTAAAACTGCTTTAATCTAAATCACTGCATGTTAGAATATTTATAATTATTCTTTTCATATGGTTCATATGCTATCATGTGATTTAAGGGACATTTCACCAAGACATAATTAACCTGCTAGCAAAAAGTACAGTAGGAACATAATTATGACATATAGATAATTGAAATAATAAAAATTGAAGAAATCTGAGATATAAACTGAAAAAAACAAAATAGCCAAGGGCTATTTATGTGTGACTAGCATATATAATAGATAGTGATTAAAATATGACTACAACTTTAAAAGACCATGGTTGCGTTTGGACGGACCAGAATTCACAGTTGACATTGTAAACTAGAAGTAAACACACAGCATATTCTTGTTAGCACATGGTCTTAGTCTCTCTTGAATTGTCATCCCCCCAAAATTTGTAAGTTGAAATCCTAAACCACAGGATCTCAGGATGTGACCTTATTTGGAAATAAGGTCATTGCAGATAGAATTTGTTAAGATGAAGTCATAATGAAATAGGGTGGCCTCTAATCCAGTATGACTAGCATCCTTATAAAAGGGGCAGATTTGGACACAGACATGCATACAGGAAGAACTGTGTAAACATGAGGCCAGAAACTGGGGTCATGTGTCTATAAGCCCAGGACCACCAAAGATTGTCAGCAGGCCGCCAGAGGCTAGGGAGAGGCATCAGCAGATTTTCCCCAACGGCACTCACCAGGAGCCAGCCCGGCAACACCCGGCCTCCAGAACTGCGAGACTGCATTTCTGTCGGGTGGGTCATGCAGTGTGTGGTGCTGTGGCATGGCAGCCCTGGAACGCTAAAACAGTCCAGGAAGTCACACCCAGGACTGGCACAGCCACAGTGAAATACCAAGCAGTGAGTGTGAACCTGCAGAGAGGTAGTTGAATAAAAAATATAGCCACAGGAGGAAAGAGTTAGGGATGGTGATTCTTTCTCTCCCTTCCCAAGTGAATACCTCAATGAAGACCTAATAGCTGAGGGAGCAAAGGAGAGGGTTCTAGTGACTGCTGGGCAGAGGGGTCACCCCTCGAGGCCGGCACTGCTAACTCATTGACTTTTGTGCTTTCCACCCAATGTGACCAGGGCATGTTACATATGTGCCATTAGGGAACCATCCTTTGGTACTGCTAAAATGCAAAGGTTGATTTCCCTTCCCATATCTTCTCCCCTGCTGCATGGGGCCTATGGTAGATGCCATTCTTACTCTGTGCTGCGCTCGCTCTCTCTACCCTGTGATGTGTCAGAGTAGCCAGGGGAAATGTCCCCACACCATTCATGCCTGGCTCATTTTGGACATGGAACGTCAGGAAACATGATGAGAAAGGAAGTTGAAAGTGTGGTTGCCTGTGTGCTTGGTCTCTTGCATTCTAATGCTCAAACTGCAAGAGGAACATACCCTGGGGGAGGTACTTGTCCAAGGAAGATATGGTGTCACATGGATCAGACCTGAACCCAACCCCAGCCCAGGGTCAGTCCCAGCTGAGCCCAGCAAAGGTAGGGCTAACTTGCAGACCTATGAGCAAGAAAAATAAATCTTTGCTGTTTGACAACAGCAAACTGAGCTGTGAAGGCGTGTTTGTTACATAGCAAAAACTGACTAACATCAGCTCCTTAGCAAATGTCTGTATGTCTGTACTTATTTACCAGGTATTTATTGGTTCCTGCTATGTGCTAGGCACAATGCCCAAGAGACACAAGGACATAACAAAATTTTGACAAATATTAAGATGACATCAAATGTAAACATTCTTTTATGTTTTATGCTTTGTTAAGAAATAAAAACTGCTGACAAATCATGACATGCTATTGATTTTAAGATACATCCCAATTTTCACAATGTTAAAGTGTGAAAAAAGTGCATCTTAGAGGGGAGGAACAGTAATAGAGAACAAAACAAAGGTGGTCTCTACTCTGATGGAACCTACATGCTAGTAGGAAAACCAGGTGTTAAGTTGGTCCCTAGCGTAAGGAATGTATAGCAAAGACGGGACGCTCTGGAAGTGAGCAGCAGGAATCTGCAGGGTGCTGGAGGCCACTGAGGAAGTGGAGCTGAGTTTGAAACCACAAGGATTAAGGAGTTAACTGCACAAGAGTAGGGGAGGGTGGGGAGAAAAGGAACATTCCAGGCAGAAGGAACTGTAGGTTAGCAGATCCAGAATTGAGAAACAACAAGGTGCATTTGAAGAACCAGAAGGTCCACATGGCTGTGCGGGGGTGGACAGGAGGAGAAGAACCTGGGAGAAGGAAGCTGGAACTGTCAGCAGAGGCCTGTGGGTTGGTGGAGTGGGAAGCCATATTAAGGATTTTGGACTTTCTCCTGCAGGTGTTGGAAGTCATGAACAGGATACATGAAGGTGATGATGACACTGGGGTTAGACAAGACAGGATGACAGCTTCAGGAAGTACTTGAGGCTAGCAGCACCAAGATTTGATGGTAAACTGTGTGAGGGTGGCAAGGGACAGAAAGAGCCCATGGCCGTTCCCCATTGGGGATGCTAATAGAACTGGGGAACCTCTGTCATTTTCCAGTTTTGTGTGCTTTTGGCCCTTCTGCTCCAGGGCCCCCACTGGCCTGCTACGTAGAGAGTCCGGGGAACTTAGGCTTTTGGAAGAAACCTTTACTTGCTGTTGCAACATAAAACTAAGTTACTGAGCAGCCAGAGATCATTTCTAGAGAAATTGTGGTGGGCATGAGTTGGGAGTAGTGCTAATTTTTAGTCTAGTTTTTCAAGTATGAATGGAAAAGGGCTTTATATATTAAAAAAGAAAAAAGTACTGGGCTTAAGGGATCCAAGCAAAAATGTCACACTCTAGAATTTGATGGTTGGTCAGTATTTACCACAAAACTTGTGGCTGCCAAGTGATGTCAAGAGCTTTGTTAGAAAGGCCCTAGGAAAGAGTCATCACCCTGGAAGAATTCATTTCACTTAGAGTGAAACTGCTGGATGTATGATTAACAGGAGGTATGCAGAGAAGCCTTTTCTCCACTTTTAATTTGAGAGTTTGAAAGCCAGCTGGGCTGGAAAGGCAGAAATGCTGACTTAGTTGTAAGAATCAGAAGGAGGTTGAGAGAGGTTGATTGCTGCCTTTCTCTACCTGTGGGGTTTTCATCTTAGTAATTCAGTGTTTGCATCACGAAAGCTTCCTTTCCTTTAACCACTGCTGCAGGAGTTTGAGGATTTCTAAAATGTCTCGTTTAGAAGCAAGTCAGAATGATTCTCCACTCAAGACAGTAATTGCTTCCTGATCTCATAGCCACCATGGTAGTCTTCAGAGCTTTCTTTAGTCTCCCCCATTCCTTGCATATGCCCCCCCTTTTCTCCCCTTCCCTGGCTTCTTCCCCTCCTCCCCTGCCTCCGGCCTGTGATAGGATGCAGCCTCGACGCCTGGCAGAGCATGCCTCTTCCTGAGGCTGGTGGACCAGGTTTCAGGGCCATGGAACTAAGTATGAGGCTTCCTGCCTCTTTGCAAGTCTGCTTTGCAAGTTTTTGGAGCTGTGGGATTGCTGTGCTGTGCTGTTAATAATGCTGGGGACCTTGATCCATCCAGACCATGGACAACTGTGGCCCCTTAGCTCCCCTCATCCCACCCCAACACCCTTTTACTCTCTTGACTCTTCCTAAAAGTCATTCACACACAGGTCATTTGCAGAGCGCCTGCTATTGCCTGGCCCCACCCAGGTTCTGGAAGAAACGCAAAGCTGGATCAGATCAAAGTTGCTCACAGTCTACAAGGGACAAACATCATGCCCTGTAGATGATTACCCTTAAGTGTGATAAATGTTATAATAGAGGAATGAGCAGTGCACCATGGGGTATGCTAGAGGACATGACTGGGGCAGCAAGAAATGACCATTTTTCCTTGGGGGAATATGGCAAGACTTCAGAGAAATGAAATCTCTGCCCAGTCTTTAAGGCTAAATAAAACGGCCCCAGAAACAAGTATGAGGGTGGGCATTTAGCCACAGGGCGTGGCATGTTCAAACACAGGTTCTGAATCGCTAGAGTGGAGCAGTCATGTATGTTGCAGGGCCTGTGGGGGGATATGAAGATGTCAGGGTGGGTTGAGGTTGGCTTCTGGAGGCCCCCACCCTGTATGCTTCAGTTGGAAGGTGGAGCAGGAGGAGGAAAATCAGGAGAAGTGAAATGCAAAGGAACTCCCAGGAGGGGCTGATTGTCATACACACAGTGGGAATTCTGATTCTCCAAGGTCTTGCTGAGCTCTGGATCCTACTGGCAGGGGGATTCTAATTGAGACTTGAGGGTGGGGATATTGTGAATTAGACCGAAGAATTAGTAGATTCTGTGAATTCTGCCAGTTGCAAATAGTTTGGAACTAGATATTCCCAATCCCCCACCCTTGACTAGTAGTTTGAAAATCTTTTTTGGGTTATGCAATCCAGTAATTATCTTTCTTTTTCTGGCCCTAGTTTGGCCACCTGAGAGCTCTCTAATCTATGACAAGTGGAAATGTACTTTGATGCTGCAGATATCTTGCCACATCCCCCAAATGCTCCTGGCATCTCTTTCTCATTCCCTCTTTTTTTCTTTCTGGACACTGAGCAGGTTATCAGTCCCGTTAACCTTTGGTTCTGGATTGCTACAAAATACTTACCCATGTTCTCCTGTGAGTTCTCTTCCTTGCGATCTTGTGCCCTCTCTAAGATGTGTGCTCCTCAAATTTGCATCTGTATATCAGCTTTATGAAAGGTCTTCTTTTGTAGAGCACACTGCTAGGTTCTATGAGAGGTCAAGAGAATTTCTAGGTGCTGCTCCATTCTCTAGTAGATTGTTTTCCAGTTGGAGAGGAAGGCCAGGAATACGCAACCACCCTTTGACCAATACTACTAACTTGAAAAATGTCATATTAAACCTTGCATTTCAAATATATATATTCTGGGTGCTAGGGTATATAAGATATGCTGTATTAGCTACTCTGTCCTCAGCTCCTTCCAGACCATGTATGCCACTGTTAACCCAACTCGGTGTGCACACCTGACCCAAGACCAGTGAGTTCATGGGCTGGCCATTCAACAAATCAGAACACCTCTTAAACTCAGACATGCACGGCTGAATCAGTCTTACAAGGCAGAGCAAATTATATAGGGGTAGGACACAGCCCCATGGAAGCCACAGGTGGGAAGGAGAATTAATAGTAGAGGGTTCTAGTCTGTCTAGAGGAGATGGCTGAGTGGCCAGAGGTGGCAGCCCCCCAGAGAGAGATGGAGACAGTGTTTACTTCATCCTGGATGGGTTCCCAGTCTCAGCCCTAGTTTCCATGAGACCCAATGTCTCTATCTTTCAATTAGGACTTTGTATCCCAGAGTAAACCTTTTTTTTCATTTGAGCTGACTTGAGTGGATTGCAAGTGATAATCTGTTGAAAGAACGTGGTCAGTCATTCATGGAGCCATGGAAGGACTTACATTATGTACTTCTGACAAATAAAACGGAGTGGGAAGATGGGAAGAGCAGGGAAAAGAAGGGTATGTGCAAATCCTTTGGGAACCTTTAGGATCTAGTTCTAGTGTTTCTTCTCTGATTTTTTTCTAAGATTAGGTCCTAGTTCAGAAAACTTTAGGTGGTCCAGGGACTCTGTAGTCATTAGTAATTGGCTAAGATGCTATAGCAGAGATCTCATCAGATAGTGGCAAAAGAAGGTGGAGAGGTAGCTTAAATAAATACCTTCAGTAAGATGAAGTCTCTCTGTATAACACCCCTGAGATGAGCACAGTGGGCCATCAGGGAGCTCTGCCCTTGACAGGGCTCCCAAGGCTGCTCAGACATCAGAAAGCAGGGAGAAGGAGAAGACTAGGACACGCTGCTTCATCTTTAAGGAGATGACCTAAAAGTTGCACATACCACTTTTATTCATAATCCAGAGGCCCGAACTTAGTCACATGACCACCTTAGCTGCAAGAGAGGCCGAGAAATGTATTCTTCATTGTTGTATGTACTTACATGCCCAGCTAAAACTCAGGAGTATATATTCTGTAAAGGCAGAAAGAATGGATGATACTGGAGAATAATTATCCACAGTCTCTGCCAGACTTTTAAAACGGGCCAATAGTTCAAAGGTCAGTTTATGCCAGTAGCAAGCATGTCCTGTAGGGTTTTTGCAGTGGCCACTACCAGACCACAGACTTGCATCTGAGTGCCCTTAGTTCACAGCCTGAGAGAGAACACCCGGTGTGTGCTTAGCCTCTCTCAAGCAAAACAGGTCAGAACTGTAATGCTCTGCAGTGCCAACAGGGAGAAAGCAAGGTATGCATCCAGTAGAGACAGCCCTCCTCCATCCAGATGAAGAGGCCCTTCAAATACTTGTTTCTTTCTTTGTAGACTCATTTATCAGAAAATCTGTTGTGGGCCTTTGAGAGCCAAGCTTTTACCTTGCTTTTGAAGTTTGATCAAGGTGATAGTTATTCCTCAGATGGCAGGAACCTGGCTTTGCATTTGCTCTTTTTACAGACAGTGGGCCTCAGATTTGGGTCACTTTGCACCTAAAGGAATTCTGTAACGGGACAGATGCTTTGTCCTCATTAGCTGATTTGGTAAGCAGTCTTTCCCATGTGGCTCAGAACCCCTTTACATATTTTCCCTCCCACCCTTTTGATCTACCAGTGCCTGTCTGCCTGCTTCCCTTCTGGAAATATGATGAGCATTTGGGTGAAGTGAATGTATGGTGCCTTCCTCCTCCCAGTACACTCCCCATGCTTTCCATAGCCCAGTTGCTTCTGTCTTTTTCCCAACTTCAGTGTGGCAGCTGTAAAGTATGTGCACAAATTCTTTGTCATTCCTCTCATCAAGAAGTGGAGTCTGTGTCCCTTCCCTTGGAAACCGGGCCAGCTTTTGTGACTACCTTGAGTGACAGAGTATGGCAGAAGGGCCACTCTGTGACTCCTAGGATGGAAAAGGCCATCCAGCTTCCTCCTTACTCTCTGGAAACTTGAGCCATCATGTAAACAGTCCAGCTGCCCTCAGGCTGCCATCTTGTAGGGAAGCCCAAACTAGTCTATGCACAGAGACCATGGAGAGGCCCATGAGGAGAGAGAGGTGCCTGGGCAGCTTGCAGCTGCTTTGGCCACTGATTGCAACAATGTATGAGACCCCGAGCCTGAACTGCCACATCTTTTCTGAATTTTTAAACCACAGAAACCAAGTGAAATAATAAAATGTCATTGTTTTAAGGTACTAAATTTGGGTATGATTTGTTATAGAGTAGTAACTCATTGGAACCTCAGTCAGTCAGAAGGTATCTCCCTGCACCATTAATCTGCTCCCTGAAGTAGAGAAGTTGATCAGCTCAAACCCTTCCCTGGCTCTCTCATTTCCCAAGAGTGCTTTCATGGGGCTCTTTGTCTTCCCAAATTCTCTCCAAGATGGTGTTATACACAGACCAGAAGGGCTACCAATCCCAGATTCCACCGTGTCATGTCTCAGTCACACAAAGCAGTTCCTAGTCACCCCACAGCCACATCCCCCAAACAATGCCCCAGTCCTGGTGTACCTCAGGTGTAAGCCACAGAGGCTGTAGGAGGTGCTCCTGACAGAAACTGGGCCAAGGCCCTGACCTGTCACTTCTCAGCATGAGACAGAAACCGGGGGAGCTTTATTTCCTCTGCCAGCCCTGTGTTAGGCATGGAGGATCGAGGGGAGAACATGAGATGTGAGAAAGTTTTAAAAAGTTCCATCAGGCTGTGGGTATAAATTTTAGGAGCAAGCTGATTTATAAGACCCCCACATCACCTTAGCAACTCTTCTCAGCCATACTCATGATTCAACAATTTAGAAACCCATAGGCTTTATTGCATAGGGCCAGGCAGCAGTCTACCAACTAGTAGCTTTGTGACTTTGGGCAGGTTACTTAACCACCCTGAGCCTCTTCAGCACCAAGATGACAAGGCTTGCATCCGGGGTTACTGGAAGGAACAGTGAGAGAAGGCTGCAGAGCACTTAGCTCAGAGCAGGTGTTCCTGAGTGTGGGGTCCACTCCCCATAGGTCAGCAGTTCTTATGTATGACCAACAACCACCTTAGCTACCAGTCTAAGCCTGTTCTTCTTTAGAGAAACACTAAACATAAGAGAATCAGGTGGGCTCTCCAGGGTACTCTGTCTCTGACAGCTAACAAGGTTTTCTCCCTCCTGACTACCAGCAAGGAGCCAGGCCACAGTTTTGGTTCCATCTGGCATCTTGATTCCTGGCCTGACAAAAATGAAAATGACAGTGGAATGTTCCAGAGTGTGAATGTTCAGATATGTGTGGGGGTGAAGCAGCCCCCTCTACCTGGTACACAGGGATGAAGGATGCTCAGGAGGGGCTCTGTTGTCTAAAGTGTTTCAATTATAACTTCCCCAGCTGTATCTTTGGAGAAACTATCTTCTTGGTAAAGAATGGAGGCGAATCTCATATTAGTGTTTGTTCGCTCAGCAAATATTACCGAATGCTAGA
This sequence comes from Manis javanica, assembly GCF_040802235.1. Taxonomy (NCBI): domain Eukaryota; kingdom Metazoa; phylum Chordata; class Mammalia; order Pholidota; family Manidae; genus Manis; species Manis javanica. The sequence continues at coordinate 55,702,991 of NC_133166.1, forward strand.
CTCTTGGGATGCATCATTGAATACGAGAGGCCCCCTACATTATGTGGCTCTCTCCATTTCTAAGGACCAGCACCAGTTAAAAAGCCATGTGTAAATCTTGGTTACTCGGATTATTGATCAGGAAGAACAAAAACTTGCCTTTTGATTGCAGGAGTAATCTTTTAGACCAAAAATTGTGAGGTAGAATCTCAAAGAACAGGGAGAAAAAAGTCTCTGGATTCACTGATCATCCATTCTAGACAATCACACTTGGAAACTTGGAAAAGACAGGCACCTCAGACTAATTTATGGTGTGTTTTCTATTAGAATTGCAAAATTCACACAGTCAGAGGGTGTTAAAATATGGCTTCACATCATATTTAATACATGCTATATTTAAAACTGGGATTATGAACTGAAATGTAAAACAAAAACTAGAAGGAACTATGCTGATTTACTGGATTCTGAACTAACTTGATTCTTCAGTTGTCCTTTTCCGTTTCAACCATTATTCCTCCTCATTTTTCATTGTAAGTATTTTGAATCAGAACCATACCGTGGATTTTCAAAATTAGTCAACTAGAATGAATCTGAAACCCTCCAGCTGACCTGGGGCTGAACCCATAATTGTCCGAGTCCCTGGCACCCCCCAGCTGGATGGTGTGACAGGCAGCTTGACGACTGTGGCTGCAATGGTGTCCATTGGACAGGTTCCCTGTGCGCCCTGCGGGTCCAGGGTGGCATCAGCGTTAGTGAGAATGCCTTAGACGGTGGCTGTTCTCTGCTTGGTGACCCTTCAACTACCAATCTGATAGCAAAATTCAAATGATTCTGTATGTGTATATCCTCTGTGAAAAGATCTAGAAAGTGGAAACGAGTATGATCAGAGTTCTATGGAGACGTAAGTTATTAAAGGGGAGGACAGTATAACCATGCCAAGGAGATACCCTGGAGAGTTTCTAGTTAGGATGGCACTTAACCAGTGATGGTAGAGAAATGTAGAGGAGACAGGGGCATCTGGAAGTGGTGGTGGTGAGTTTCAGAATGAGGGGGCAGCAGGTGGAGACATGATTGGCATTGAATGGATGGGCTCAGGGACATTTAATGTCCTTCATCGTGGCGTACAGTCTTACAAAGCAAAGCAATGTGCCCACCTGCAAATATCAGTCATGCTCTGCTTGAGAAGCATTTAACCAACTCTTTCATTTTATAAAGGGGAAAATGGAGGCCCAGAAAAGTGATGTGATTTGTCCAAGGCCCCACAGCTTCGAAAGGAACCTAGTTCATCAGACCCTAAAACTCAGGTTGCTTCCCATTATACTGTTTGTAAGGGGTAAAAATAACTTAAGAGTAATCAGAGGGGAAAAAAAGTCTGCACGGTATTATGTACAACATTGGTATATTCACACTATGCCCTTTGGCACCATGTATCTCTTAACAAGAAGCAAAAAATAAATTTGTGTCTGAAATACCTCACTTTTTGCGAGTTGGAGGCTCTAAACTGAACTCTATGTTCAATTTGGGAGTGTATTTACACAGTGGACCACTATCTAATTTTAGAACATTTAATCACTCCAAAAAGAAGCCCTGTACCCATAAGCAGTCATTTCCCACTAAACCTATGACTCCTCCTTCCATCCTACTACCTCTGTAGGTTTGCCTATTCTAGACATTTCCTATAAACAGAATCCTATAATATGTGCTCTTTTGTTATGGACTTCTTTCATTTAGCATAATGTATCAAGGTTCATTTGGTTGTAGCATGTATCAGTACATGTAGCATGTACATTCTGTTCAAAAATACAGAATAACATTCTGTTATATGGATATACCACATTTTATTTACCTACACATCAGTTTTTGGACATTTGCGTTATTTCTACTTTTTGGCTATTACAAATAATGCTGCTTATGAACATTTGTGAGCAAGTTTCATATGGGCCTATGTTTTCATTTCTCTTGGGTATATACCTAGGAGTGGAATTGCTGGGGCATATGGTAGTTCTATGTTTAATTCTTTGAGGAGGTGCCAGACAGTTTCCAAAGTGACTGCACTGTTTTACATTCCCACCATCAGGGTTCTGATCTCCACATCCTCATCAACACTTACTACTATCTGTTTTTTTATTATGGCCATCCTTGTGGTATGAAATAGTATTGCACTGTGGTTTTGACTTGCATTTTTCCTAATGACTGATGATGTTGAACATCTTTTCATGTGTGTGTTGACTGCTTGCGTATCTTCTTTAGAGAAATGTCTGTTTAAATCCTTAGCTCATTTTTAAGTTGGGTCATTTTTCTTTTCATTAACTTGTTAGGTTTTTTATATACATTTCAAGCAAGTCCTTTATCAGATTTGTAATATGCAAATATATTCTCCAAGGTGTTGAAGATTTACTCTTATGTTTCTTCTAGGAGTTTTATAGTGTTGGCTTTTATATTTAGGTTGATAATCTTTTCTGAGTTTGTTTTTATGTGTGATGTGAGGTAGGAGTCCAACTTCATTCCTCTGCATGTAAATATCCAGTTGTCCAAGACTGTTTCATTGGAAAAACTATTTGTTCCCCCATTCAGTTTTTTTTGCACTATTGTCTGCTTTGTTTTTAATAAATACACTGCCTAGACTCTGTCAGCTATATTTCTAGTCTGGGGACAAATCACAGGTAGTGTGTGACAGTCCTTGCCTTGTAAAGATTTATAGTCAGTTAGGATGAGCTGAGAAACAAACATAAAAGACGACAAAGCTGTGTGATGATACAGGAAACATTTTTTTAAAGAGTTCAGAGCCCTTCCTCATTGGATGACTTCATAATACCAATACCTCCTCTTCATAAAGCCAGAGGCAGTCTCCTTCACCAGAGTGATATTTTTTTACTCTCCAGGTTGGAGTATTTGTAACTGTAGCTGTAGTAAGTGGAAACTATCATATAAGTGTTTGTGTGCCAGGCACTTCTCTGAGCACTTGGTACATATCATTCATTTAAACCTGAGAACCCCATGAGGCAGTAACTGTAACTCACATATTACCAGTGAAGAAAATGAGGCCCAGAGAGATTAGTTAGTTTGCTCTGGGTCACTCAGCCAGTAGGTGAAGGGGCCAGGTTGACACCCAGCAACCCAGATTCAGACACCAGTCCACACATTCAACATGTCAACAAATGAGGCCAAACTGCTTCTCCCATTCACTATTCTATCCCTGTACCCAGCACAGAGTTGACACTCAATAACCATTTGTTGAATACACAATAGGATGAAAAGAATAATCGGCCAAAGGAACAGTCCAGACAGAACAGCAGCGGCCAAGGGAAGGTAGGATTGATTTATGGGCTGAAATTAGAGGAGTGAAATCCATAGATAGAGTTTGCTTAAGTGAGAGTGATGAGGGGAGCCAGCAGGCGCCCGCGGGAGCGGGATTGCTGAACACGCGGTAGAGGGGAAGTGACAGGGGGTGGGTGTGGGAGCGAGGCTGGAATATGAACGAAGAACCCCACTGCAGCCCATGGAATGGCCTGGGTGAGGAAAGTATGGAAATACTCAAGTAAGCACACAGGCTCAGAGCATCTGAGCCCATCATTTGAAAGGTACTGGCAGGAGCCTGGGCTCTGCAGCCTGCAGGGCAGACCAGTGAGGGCTCACCTTGGATCAGTCAGGCATCAGTGGCTCTGAGGAGTGGTGCTGTGTACAGATCAAATCATTATTGTCCTGGCAAATACTGTTTGTCCTGGAGTTCAGGAGAAGGGGTATCTTAGAAGAGAGGCATTCCCAGGAGTGTTTAGGCAGGGCCCGCAGGATCTTATAAACGAGGAAGGTTCCATGGGCTTTATCAGGTGAGTCATGCTAGGAATGTTTAGCCCCTTTACTCCTCTCACAGTGTAAAGCCCAAAGACCGCCTCCAGCTTAGAGGGACGAGGCAGTGCCAGTGTGAGCGTGTGGGTAAAGCCACGAGAGTGCCCTCCCTTCTAATGCCCTGCTGCCAACTGCAAGCCCATGAAGAGAGCCAAGAGGCCGTCACTAGTGTCGCTGAGACCCACTGTGCGCCAGGCACCATTCATTAGCATTTTACTCGTATATCAGAATCCTGTGAGGAAGTTTCTCCTGTTATTATGACCCCCATTTTACAGGGAAGGAAAATGAGATCAGGAAATTATGGGACTTGCATAAGGTCATTCTGATGTTGAATTTACATATCTCTTTGGTTGGGCTAGGGGAAGCCCAGAGAACTGGTAAAACGTTTCTGGGTGCATCTGTGAGGGTGTTTGTGGAAAAGATTAGCATTTGAATCAATAAAGTGAGTAAAGCAGATTGCCTTCCCTAATGTGGGTGGGCCTCATTCAGTCTGTTGAGGATAAGAAGTCAGAGGAAGGGCAGATTCCTTCCCTCTGCTTGAGTTGGAACATTCTTCTTCAGCCCTTGGACTTTGGGACACTGGTGCTCCTGGTCCTCAGGCCTTCAGACTCAGACAGGGACTCACACTGCTGGCGCCCTGGTTGTCAGGCATTTGCTTTGGGCTGGAGCTGCACCAGGGCTTCCCTGGGCTTCCAGCCTGCAGGGGGCAGCTCGTGGGACTTCTCAGCCTTCACAGTCGCCTGAGCCAGTGCCTCAAATTCTCTCTCTCTCTCTCTCTCTCTCTCTCTCTCTCTCTCTCACTGGTCTTGTTCTATGGAGAACCCTTATTGTATAGCTATCCAGTAAATAACAGAACCAGGATTTGAACCCACAATTTTGTGACCTCAGATGCAAAGCTCTTAACAGCTACATTCTAAACACATGCTGCCTGCCTGCAAGGATCTTACAGTTTGATTTGGGTGATGACCAAGAGAACAAACAGAAAACAAGAAGTAAGGATTGTGCTGTGTGCCCAGGAGAGGAAGCAAGCAGAGCCTCGTGAACAGCTTGGAAACACCATCCAGGCTGGAGCCGTGGTTAAGGAAATGATGGCTCAGGGTGTGAGAGAAAATGGAAAGGGCTCACTCTGAACATCTGAGGGTTAACTGATGAAATAACCCCTCCAAGACTTGTTTTTTTTCCTCTGAAAAAATGGGAACAAGATCCTTCTCATTTATTATGACTATCAAATGAAATAACATTGGTAAAGAGCTTAGTGTAGTGCTTGGCCCATAGGAAGCCCTCAGTAGGTAAGAGCTATGCTTATTGCTACTGTTACTAAGCAGGACTCTCTTAGGTGCTAGGCGTCCAAGACAAGTAAGACCCAGCCCCATCCCTGGTGGAATTAGTGACAGAGATACATATGTGAGCAGATCACCCCCACATTGCTTGTGACTTTTCTATGCAGTCCTCAGTCCCTGGCAGTAAGTACTCAAGCAGACATTGTCCTGTGAGTGACCATCAGGGCCTATTTTTAAATGTAGTGTGATACGTACAACATGAGATATATACCCAGTCTGTAGTTCAGTGGGGTTCAGCAGATCTAGGCCAGGCTTCACTCCATTTGGCAAGTTGGTCCATTTAAGTTTGCTCTACCTGTTTGTCTTTCTTCTGGGAAAAAATGGGCTACTCAGGGAATATTTGACTCATTGCAGTGTCAGAAGTGCAAAAGCCCGTGCCCAACTGCACAAGCATATTTCAAGCCTCTGCTCAGGACACATAGTATGGTCCTGCTGGCCAGAGCAAGTCTCATGGCCAAGCCCAAGGTCAGTGGGGTGGGAAGTACACTCTTCTTCTAGTGAGAAAAACTGCAAGGTTACATGGCCATTGCATAGATATGGGAAAGGGTGAAGAATTGGGAACAGTGTATTTCACACTGGAGGGGTTATGGGCTCGAGCCACAAATGGCTGCCCTTGCCTGGCAAATGTCTTGGATTCTGGGAGACTAGCCCAGCTGTTGCAAAGCGCCTCCTCACTGTGATTGTCTGTGCCAGCGGCCCCAACTCCTAAAGGCTTGCTGTGGCCATAGAGCCTAACTCGGGCTCCAGCCAGCTCTGCCTTTTATTGAGTCTGCCTCTGACTCATTATTTACATAGACTGTAAAATACAGCTTAACTCAAAATTACCGTAAGTCAGCGCGTCCAAGTGTAGCCAGCAGCTGGACCTTCACAGTTGAAAGCAGACTAAATAAAAGGGGGAGGGGGATAAAAAGAAGAGCTGCAAATAAAATGTCAGGGAATGCTTAATTACATAAAGGTTATGCATCTGCCTGCATAATTGTCTAAAGTGGCTGATGGCAACAGCTGGCAGAGGAAGTTGGGCTTCAGTTGTATTTATGTGTTTATCTGGGGCCTGTCACCATAATGGCTACAAGCTGTATTGATTGCAAATTAATTTTGCCTGATTCCTTCTCTTTCTTGGCTCCACCCTTACCACTACCTCCCCCACTAAAATAGGAAACATACTGAATACATAGCAAAAGTTTGGCATTTTGTCAGGCAGAGTCCTCCAGGTAACACACAAACAAGCTCCTATTACATGATTTGTAAGAGCCTCGGTGTTTTTTACAGGTAGAACTGACTGCTAATACAACAACCCTATAAGGTAGGTATTATTTTCCTCTTTTACAGATGAAGATAGTGATGTTCAGAGAGGTTAAATAACTTGAAAATGTCACACAGCTCGGGGTGACCTGGTGATTTATTTAACCATGGCCCTCCTGATGGGCTCTGCAAGGTGGTATTTTGTGAGTTCTTTTCATTGTAGTGAAACCAAACTCTACCAAAGATGGCAATACCCTGGATGTTCCAGCTCTCAGCTAGTCTCCAAACACACCTTATGATATTCTCCTTGTTCAGCTGGCCACATTGTGTCCTTCCCATTCCTTAGGTATGCCAAGCCCTTGCCTGTCTTAGGGCCTTTGCAAGTACTATTACCTCTGCCTAGAACTCTGCCCCTGCAAAGACCATGGCTTCCCTGGTCACTCTTTGAGCAGACAGTCCTCCCCTTGCCCTCAGTGTGCTTGACCACAGCACCTTGTGTGTTTCTTCTAGGACAGCATTTGGAGTTGTTCTTCAGTTGTTGCAGGGCTCCCTGTGGTCTGTACAGTCGTGCTAGCAGGTCATGCTTGTTTATTCACTGCTGGGTACCCAGAGCCTTGGAACACAGGGGCAGCAGAGTGCTTCAGGGCATGGACTCTGGAAGCAACTGCCTGGGTTCAAATCCCAGCCCCACCACTTACTATGGACTGTGTGACCTTAGGCCAAAGACATTATCTTTCTGTCCTCTGCTTCTCCATCTGTGAAATGGGGAAAATGATAACATTGTTATTAAAGTAAATAAACTAATCCATTAAAATGCCCAGCATGGTGTCTTGTACACAGTCAGCAGTCAATAAATGTTAACTGCTTTTATTTATATATTTTATTTATATGTCCAAATTAATATTATTATCAGCACATATTAGGTAGTCTGTGTTGTATGGATTGAATGAATACATTTCTATTTCTAGAAGGGGAGATAAGCTTCAGCAGGTTGATGGGATTATCTGTGAGCTTAGCACCCCTGTCCAGCCCTGTCCCCTTACACCTCTTTGCTGAGTGTGAGACAGTCCTCGGAGATGGTTCAGCAGGGTGACTGCATGGTTATTCTTGTGTCCCACGCTGCTCTCCACTCCTGGGCCCCCAACTCTCCAAACCTAGTCCTACTCTATAAAGTAGATAGGTTTGGGAGACTACCCTTTATGCAAGGGTCTGTAAATCCTTTTCAAGGAGCTGAGCGGGGGACCTTGTGGTGGAAAATGATGTTTTCTTGTTCATCCAGTGGGCAGATGATTTCCAGCCATGAGGAAGGTATGGCTGGTGGGCTTCAAAAACCCTCCTCCCCCAATCCAGTCTTCTGTGCAAGGCCACTCCTCTTGTCAGGCGTCTGGTAGAAGAAGCGGTAGGCATGTACTAGGGCCCAGCCAGGGCTAAGCGAGGCCCCTTGGAGCTGCTGAACAAGTTAGCCCTGCGTGGTGGTCTGGGAGCACAAGGCCCCTCCTCACGCTGCCTTACCGAGTCGCCGTTGGAGGGTCTTGTCCTGATCTCTGCCCTTATCCTTGCCTTCTGTTCTCCAAGGCTTCAGCAGGCCCCCCGCAGGAGGCTTCAGCCCTCTCCCACCGCACTCCGTTCCTTCCTTCTCCTCCCTCTGCCGCTCTGCTGCCTGCTCCTTTTGCCCACCTCTGCCGGCTTCTCGGTGCATGGTGTTGGCATCACCCTTCAGTGCCTACACACGGGCTGCTCTTCCTGGCACCCTTTACCATCTCTAGTCCTCAGCCCTGTTCTTGACTTGAGGCTTACACCCTCTGAGAGCAGGCTTTCCTTTTCCCTTCATTCTTTTTTGAGTGTAGTCACTCATTCTAACTTTATTAGAGGATAGATAGAGTGCTCAGCTCTCGTAGTAAAGATAGTACTTACGGTGGAGGCCGGCAGCCTCATTTCATCCACTCATGGCTTCCGAGAAGTAGGTGGAGCCTGGCCCTTGTCTTGGTCAACCGCAGGGGCTGGTCCCCAGAAGAAGTCATCTGGCTGTTAGCTATGGCTTTGGGGTAAGGATGCCTGGTGTCCAGGTCACTCTCTGGGGCTGTCCGCTTTGTTGGGGTTTTCCAGTGAAAGTGCGTTAACATTCTCAGTAACGGAATGCTGGGTGGTCTATACTGCCCTTCAGATGTTAGTTCCTGGGAACTCCCATGTTCCTGGTGTATGTGGCACATCTGTGACTTTAATTTCCTTTTTAATTTCTGTTGCAAGGAAGAAAGAACTCTCTGGAGTGACAACCTACCTATGTGGTAAGACCAGTTGGGTATTTTGAATGACTAAGTAATTTGAACATGCGCAACCACCCAATGAGAAACCCACTTCCAGTGAATGGATCCTGCACACTCGATTCTGTAAGCAAAACTGTGTGCAGGACCAATCTGGAGGAAAAGTAGCAAACAGTGAGCTGTGATCATCTCTGGTGGTGAATCGTTGGAGACTTTTATGTCTAGTTTTAGTTATTTTTTTTTACGCTGAGCACTTGACTTTCATGTTTTGTGAGAAGGTTACACATTAAAAAAAAAGTGACACCCATATTCCTAAACACTTGGTCTTGTGATCTTAATAAAAAAGACTGGATAAAGGACTACTAGAAGCTAAATATGCAAGTTTTAAAGACTCTCTTTTATTATTTATTTATATTAAAGGAATATTAATATAATAAAACTCCAGGTTTGCATGGCAGTTGGGCATCAGCTGAACAGGCTTGAGTAGTCTATTGGTGAAAGTTAGAACAGAGAATAAGATGGTACTAGAGAGGAAGGAATTTTCACAGCTATGTTTTTGAATGCATTAGTAAGTAGGTGCTTTTTTAACCCTAGGCTGGTTCCTTAATCTCACTGTGCCTTAGTTTTCCCATCTATAAAATAATGTGAAATAGTACCAGTCAAATGGGATTATTCTTAGAGTGAAATGAATTAATGTTTGTGAAACTTTTACAACAGGACTGGAACATAGCAGGTACTCAATAAATGTTTGCTGCTGGGCTACTCTTGTGATAGGGTTCTAACTGTAGTTTGTGCCTCCATATCTGAAGCAGCAGCAGGGGTAAGGTTATAGTAGCAAGTTTAGGAATATGGGCATTCTTACCACGTCTGAGCCACCATGCTCAGTTCTTTTAGATTACTTCTTTTGCTCCTCACATCTACTTTTACCATTTGTTCTGTTACCATCTTGACATTACAGATTAGGATGCAGGGGTTCAGGGAGGTAAAGTTACCTGCCCAAGATCACACAGCTTGTAAGAATTTACCCTGACTCTAAAACTCATGCATAGAATCACTGTGTTCTATTACCTTGTTTTACACTTTGTGTTCTCCTCCATGTGCCCAAGATACGCAGTTGCTTCTGCTTTCCATGGCATTCCTCTTATGGCTCAAAATTCCTCTATTTGAGGTGCTTTAATGCCCTGACAAAGGGATATGCCAGGAATTTCTGTACCTGTGCCTCTAAAACACAGACCAAGGCACCTCCTAGTGGATATATGTGAACGGAGGCACCCACTGATCCGAGGCGGCAGACAGCAGGAGATTCATAACTCAGATGCCATGTTTTGATGGCAGAGGGTTTTAAGAAATATAAAGCAATTACATGGCTTGCAATTAAACTCAGGATGGGAATTGAAAGTTAAATAATTGATTCCCTGTTTTTTTGTAGTACAGTGTCTAGGCAAACAGTTCATCAGCTTCTGTATAAATACCTACCCCATCGGGCTTGGGGCCCAGTAAGGGGGCTCCCTGCTTCCTCTTAGCATGTTGGTTAATCTCACATTGAGCAGTATCTTACTCTGCCTAGCTCTGTGCTGGGTGCTTTGACAAAGGCTACTCAGCTGTCAAGTACATGGATGCTCCCCTGGGACCCTCAGATGGAGATGCCTGAGAGCTCTAATGAAGGGCCGTAGAAGTCCATGGGCCATGGAAATTAGACTTTACCCCAAGAACAGGGGCAACCCAAAGACGTAAGATCTGATTTGCTCTTAGTACAACCACTGTTTGCAGGGTGGAGCAGAGGCCAAGATTAATACAGAGGGATGCAGGCTGGGAGGCACCTCTCGCATCCAGATGAAGTCTGTGGTCTCTCCCGTAGGTGGAGGGGAGAGGGCATACTCAAGGTATGTTAGCAAAGTAGAGGTAACAGGACTCAATTCTAGATTCAATGTTTGGGGCATAGACACCAGTGATAGTGAGGGAGCTGGTCCCTATATCCAGCTTGAGAGATTTAATGAGCCTTCTCAGATAAAAAAGCCTGGGTCATCAAGTGAGAAGGGAGAAGGGATGATTTAGAATATATGTTGTTAATTCTGTGCCAGATTCTGAGCAAGATGATAACATCCTCTTTATTATATATATATATATTTTTGTTGTTGTTATTGTGGACTGTTGTATCCCTAACCCCTAGAGCAGTGCCTGGAACACAGAAAGTGCTCAGTAAATATTTGTTGAGTAGAAATAGCAATGGCTAACTTTTATCAGCTGAGATCCTATGCTCATAGTTCACTGTGCAGTGAGAAGATAGGCATTGAATTAGAAATTTCATCAAATGTGACGTCGTGTAAGGAAATGTACAGGGCACAGGTTTCCCTGAGGAACGGGCATTAAGCTGAGGCCTCTGAAGAGTGAGTAGGAGTTTGAGGAGAAGAAAGAAGAGTTTCCTAGATGGAGGGAACAGCACAGGTGAGGACATAGGTGGAGAGAATGGTCCACAGGATAGGACCCACACATGAAGAGGAAGGGACTGTGGAGAGACCTATCTTGAAAGGTCAATCAGTGCTAGATGGGGCTGGGTCTTAGAAATGGTATTAAGATGCTGGCCTGGATCTCTAGGCATTGGGAGACCAGTAGAGGGAGGGTCTGAGGGCAGTTTGGAAGACAGAGGCTGGAGGCAATGCCACCTTGCCCAGATGAAGCAAAAGTGACTCAGGGCTGTGGCAGGTGGGCACCAGTTTTGTTCTCTAAGTCAGGACACCCCGAGTGCCCAGACTGACAGATCAAAGTTTCTTCTTCAGGGCCCTCCAGCTCCGTGTGTTCTCAGCCTGAGCCCCAGTCTGAGTGCCTGCTCGCTGCCAGCCACTCTGCTAGGTCTTGCACGCAGACTGACCCACGTGATCCTCACAGCCACTGGCTTAGGAGCTATTTTTATTATTGTTGTTTTTGTTATCCTTCTTTGCAGTGGTGGCAGCTGAGATTTCCAGAGTCACCCGGGTTCACTCTTCTGGAAGATGTCAGAGCTGAGTCCAGGTCCACCTCCTATGACCTCTTTCCTTTTCCTGGCCTGGCTTACCCCTTCTCAGGATCCCAGGGACCCCACCCTACCCTGCTGGTGGCCCCAGGCCTTTACCTGGTGCTCACCCAGTTCTGGCCTCTCTCAGGACATACTCACCCAACTTCCTCTGGAATCCAAACCAAGCCTTGCAGGTCTCATCTTGCTGAAATGTGGCAAACCCGAGAAGCAGCTCTTGACACTTGAGCAGGAAGGAACTTAGGATGGTCTCTGAGTCATTCCCATTCCCTCCCAACTCTTGCCCACCACCGTTAACCCATGTTTCAGTGTGCGGCTTGTGCCTTTCAACACAAGTGAATTGCAGATAGTGAGAGTGGAAGCAGCAGAGTTAGAGAGCCAGTGTGGGGTCCTGGACCTCTCTGTCTGTGAGAATAACGTGCTGCAGAGCCTTCTCAAAGAGGTGAAGGTTTTACCCAAGCTGAGGTTTCCGTAGTGTACCAAGGCATAAGTTGCCTGACAGTGTCCTGCTTGGTTCTGGAGACAGCCAGTTTGTAAAGTAACTATGTTTGCAGTTGCTTTGGGGCGGAGGACATTATACCAAAGCAGGACATGGTCCCCGACTGTATTTTTGTGCCTATTTTTATGAATGAAAATGCTGTCCCTATTATTGGAGATGACGTGCTTTTTTTCCCCTCATTCTGTTTTTTTAACTATGGTAAAATACATGTAACGTAAAATTTACCATGTTAGCCATTTTTAAGTGTACAGGTCAGTCGTACCAAGTACATTCACATTGTTATGATGATTTGCCTTTTGAAATCCAGAAAAGAAAATGTGGGTTTAGTTTGTCCAGAGAGGTTAAAACAAGTATAGCAAGTTTATAATATTACTTCCTTGACTACTACTGCTGTTGAGCTAGTTACTGGCATTTGGGTAGTCTCTTCCAGTTTGCACAGTCTGGACTCTTCTGGGGCGCGGGTGGGATGGTGAGGAGCCCAAGGAGGCCGAGGTGGGGGCATCTTCGCTTCAGGCATGTTCTAGTGCCACCTAGTGTCGGTGGGGACTTGTGCCAGACCAGCAAAGGCAATCGGATTTCCCCAGCGTGGGTGGCGGCTCTGTAAACCCAGTTGGCTTTAAAAGAACACCGAGGAGATGTTTGTCTCTTTATATCAGCTGGTGTTTTTCTGGCTCTGATCTCTCAGAAACCTGCAACTGAAATCTGTTTCATTAACAGTCAGAACAGTTTGTCCCTTTGAAGCTTAGACAGGGTGAGATTAATATGAACCTGATATTAAGCTATTAAGCATCAATTTGGCAAACCTATTTATAAAGGAGAGCTGTAGGCAGAAAATAAAGAAGGCTGCACCGAGGTCCTCCTTTGCCAAGTCTGCTGTCTCTCACTGGAGAATGTGACTTAGTTACCAGTTTTTATGTGAGAAAAGGGAAAAAAGAGAAAGTGCATATGCGCTCTGATGATGTGTGGTTATTCTCATAGTGGTAATAAGAGGAATAACGTGATGTAGCTAAAACTATATGATGCAATGTGCCCAATGCCTCTGTAAGCACTTTATATATTTTAAATTATTTAGTTCTCAAGACAATCCAAAGGGAGTAGGTGTTATTATTTACCCATTTTATAGATGAGGGAACTGAGGCACGGAATGGTTAATTGGTTTGGCAAATGTCATAAAATCACAGTAAGTGTGTTGTGACAGAGGACAGCCTGAGGAGTTGGAGAGCGGGCTCCAGGAGGTGGTGTGTTTCCCTTGTTGCCCTCTGTCCCGTGGGTAACTTCTGGTGACCTCTGTCCCGTGGGTAACTTCTGGTGGCCCCTGTCCTGTGGGTAACTTCTGGTGATGGCTGTTGGTGCCCATATCCATGTGGGGCTCCTCATAGCCTCACACATGGAAAAGCCCTCTGGTAGTACTTGTTGAGCAAATGGAACAGTTTAAGTTTGTATGGGGTTTGGGGCTTGTTTGTTTTAAGCAGCCCCTAAGTACAAGGCCGTGAGAGGCTGTGTGTATGCGGCAGGGGCTCCAGCTTGGAGTCAGCAGGTCAGAGTCCTCATCCCACCGATCACATGACTGTAGATAAGATTTTCCTTCCCACACCTCAATTCCTCCATTTGGGGGATAATAAAGTGAGTTTTATAGAGTGGTATTATTTTTCCAAGAGGATGCATGGGGTAATAATTATAACAACACCTTGTCTGGCACATTGTGTCTGCTCATTAAATTTCACCTTTGTTTACTTGTGATCTGAAAAGTTTAACTTATTTACTTCAGCTCTCCATTCACAGGGCTCTCGCATCTCTTGCCACGGCAGTGTCCTGCCCTGTCGCCTGAGAGGGCTAAGTCTATTTTCTACATTGCAGGGTAGAATGGCCCAGCTCCAAGTGGACATGGGTTCTTAAGTGTCTGTTCTAGTTGAAAGAACTGAGAGCTGAGACAGCTGGCTTCATCACCTCTTCCCCTCGTTCAGATTTCCCTACTCATATATGCATACATATCAACTTCTGTGCTTTTGGATGAAGTATAACAGGAATGGTGGTAAAACCAGAAGGAACATCAAACATTGGGATGGACGACCAGACACTGGGGAATAAATTATGTTTGTCGGCATGTTACCTCCTACAATGCAAATTATATCATCATCATGTTATGGAAACTGAGGAGGGAGAGCCTGAGAGATTTCCTGCAAGCAAGGGATAATAAATCAAAACACATTATAGGGCCCTCATTATTGCAATTTAAGATGTGTTAAGTGTCCCTGCTAGTCTCCTTAATATACAGCATGTGTTGTATTTAGGTGAACTGATAATATTAATAAGCACTTTCTTAGACTCCTGTGAAAATGGAGTTCTCCTAATCCTCTTTTCCATTAGGTCTTAGGCTTCTCCTTTACGGAATCTCTGTCTGTGGGATCTGTAATATTTGCATGTCTGAAAGAAGTGCATTAGGAAAGAAGATTTCCTAATCCAAAGGTATGGAGCTCTGAGAGGGAGTTTTACATATTATCTTAATGGCAGTGTGGGAAATGAGATATTTCTTTTCCCCTTCTCAGGTCAGGCAGGAGGCAGCAGTGCAGATTTGCAAGCATGAGCCCAGCCCTTCAGCTGCAGGGTAGGAATTGCCGGGAGAGCAGCAACACAGGGCATCTGCCTCTGACCGTCGTGGAGAAATAGAATCATCCATCCATTCCCTCTTGAGCTCATTCAATTACAGTTGGAACCTCGCATCTCTGGAAAATCTTTCATTTGACCAAAGCAGACAGAATAGCTTGGAATTGAGGAGTTGGTGGTGACCCCTGGAGCATCAGCTCCCAGCACCTTGGGGATGTTAAACGGGGAAAGACACTATTTACTCCTTCAAGTCCTCTCTGCCTCTCATCCCCTCCTCTTCTCTTTGCCTGCTCCCTCTTACTCCCTAAACCCCAACTCTCACCATCCTTTTCCTCTTGATTTCCCCCCATTTCCCTCTCTCTCTTGCTTATAGATGCTTCAAAATAAGGTTACGTAGACAGGTGGGTTGCCCAAGGCTTCCACCTTCCTTTGACTCAGCCCAGAGATGCAGCCTCTCTGCTTGTCTGTGCAAATCATTTAAATACAAGGTTTAATAAGTACAAGATTTTGCTGTGGCTTGTTGAGTAACCAACTCACTCTGGTCAAAGCCTAGGGTAAGTTGTGCCTGTATATTTTAATTCTGTGCCATCTGATTCGTGAAAGACTCATTGTCAGCTTTTGTCCTTTTCCAGGTAGAGTCCAGGGTGGTCAGGGACAGTTGCCACTTCTGACCCTTACTTAATCCTTGGAAAGTGGTGGCCGTTCTGACCTTCCATCCTCTTCCTGCCTTCTGTTCCTATTTTGAGTCTTTTCATTAACCTGAGGGTCTAAAATGATAACTTTTTCGTGCCCTCTCCCACCAAGAAGTATGGGAAGCCCTGGGTAAAAACCAGATTAAGCCATTTTCTTTGTTTGGGACTGTTTTGAGCTTTGGATGCACTTGGGTGATGGGGAATCCCTAAGTGGGGGAAATGGATTCTGGCATTTCCCAGAAGTACTTGCCCACAGAATTATTTGAGTTACATCTCGTGGATCAACACTGCCCCAAGCATGACTCCCAAAGGCTTTCTAGTATCACATGTTCTGGGTAAGACAGTCCTGCCCTGTTCCTCAGCTCATCTGTGCATATGAACCCACACACACGGAGTCTGACACTCTGTGGCATAATTTGCTTTCATGGGTGCATGCTGCAGGAAGCAGGCTGACCATTTTTAGGAGGATTAAACTGACGTGAGAAGCCTGAGTGCCTTACTATCCAGGTATTTCACTTGCGCACTCCTATGTAGATTTCATGACACCCCTGCAATGGAGATAGGACATATTATCCCTGTTTCACAGATGTGCCTTCTGTTGCACAATCTAAGTTGCCTTAAGCCCTACAGCTAGTAGATGGCAGAGCCAGAATGCAGTGGAAACATTTGGAAGAGTCCGTGGATAAAACCAAGCTATGCTCAGCCTCAGGTGTCACTGGTGGGTAACCTGAACAGAGGCTGAGCAGGGCAGAGATTTGTGATGGGACCATATTCTCCTGCTGATTCTGTGAGTGAGTGAGGGATAATCCCTCTGCTGCCTGCAGCTGGAACACTCTCTGGCTACCAGGATGTTCACCTTTTAAAGTTCAGGACTCATTTGAAGTGCCTGCAGGTTCTGTGTTTACCTGTCCACATTCTAATGACATAACCATGTGAGTTCATTTCACCTATAACTTCTCTTGCTGGGATTAGCAGATCCTCTATAACTTGGGGACTCTAGTCAAAATCAGGGGGAGAGATTCTGGTAGCAAAGCATTCAACTCTCACAGCCCCAGGAGAAAGGGTGTAATCTCAGCAAGCCCTCATCTGCAGTCAGCCTGGATCACTGAAATTGGTTTCCAGGAGGTTTTAAGGTTCATGAGAACAGTTCAGCAGAGCTAAGCTGGTATTAAGAAGTGCCTTGTGCCCATGGACGACATTGTAGATCAATAAAATACATGCTTGGAATTCAGATGATAAATGAGTACCATTATGACCTAATTAGCAAGACTCATATTTTGAATGGATAAATAATAATTCCCCCACATAATCTTTAACCACTGTTTGAAAAATGCTGTTAGAGCTGCCCTCCCGGCTGCACTCTTGAAGGCACAGGGAGCAGAGCTACGGTTCACATGTTTATTTGCTCCAATGATGAGTAACTATTTTGTCTGTATTCACAGACTTCTCTAGCTCAGCTGGGATCATTATTTTTTTAAGGTTAAATAATATTAAAATGTTCAAACTAAAAAAAACCCAGCCAGTCTGCCTCTTGAGGGTGGAATTTACTGAGTTGATCATAACTTGAATGGTTGCAACCTCACCCTTTAGTTCATTGCATTTGAGCAGCATCAGCCTGGGTAACTGACTGAAGGTCACAGCATTGGGCCCAAGACTGCCAGTGACCCAAGCTGGCTGCCCGCTGCAAGAGAACCATCCCATTGTAGGCAAGAACAGGGGCTCTGGAACTACAGAGACCTGAGTTCAAATCCTGGCTCTTCCCCTTTCTTAGTCTTTCTGAAAGACAAATATATGAGGGGGATCCTAGTACCTACTTCCTTGGGTGGCTGGGAGGCTTAGTGAAAAGCATGATACAGGACTAGATCAATGTTAGTTTTTATTGATAATTTTCCTAGACCACAGGTTCATCTTTTGTACAGTGAAGTGGCTGAGCTGCATCATGGGTGGTCTTAGATCTCTGGGATTCCATAAACACGTATGGGGCTGGCACAGGATGGCATTTTCAGTCTGAATTCAAAATGCCCAATTTATTTTCTCTTGGTTGAACTCATTTTACCTTAATGGCAATGTGGCTATCTTATGCTGATCAGAGGCTTGGAATGGCAGTAACATTTGTTCATGATTAATAAAAAAAGGTGGGGGGAATCAGATGAATTAGTACTTAATAATTGCGTCGTGGTGATAGATGTTGCAACCAGACCGCCCTCACACATATTTAACAATGCTTGGGATTTGGAAGGTGGTGTCTGTCACAACACAAGATCCTTGCAGGGTGCTGGGGGATGGCTGGACAATAAAGAGGATTTGTGGTGGTGGACATTTGGAATGCTTGGTGTGGGGGTTATTTTCCAGTTGCCTTCTCTGATTCTGTGAGTCCAGGCAGCTCTCCTCTGACCTCAAGTCATTATTTTAATAGTAATCATGACCGTTTTTGCCTATTTGCACACTTTGTCTGTCCCCTCCTCTCAAACCCATTATCCCCCCACCTTGGGGCCTTGGCTTGAGCAAGATAAATGTGTTTATAGTCTCAGGAAAATGCTACACTTCTCTCTGCTCTCTGTGGCCTAATGCAGGGTGCCAGCCTCGGCAGCGTTGAAACCTGGCTGGCTAATCCTGCACCGTGAGGGCCGTCCTTTGCCCTGCAGGGTGTTGAGCAGCATCCCTGGCCTCTACCCCTAGATGCCAGTAGCACCCCCACCCTTGAGCTGTGATAACCAATGTCTCCAAGACCTTGCCAAGTGTCCCGGGGAGCCAGGCTAAGCCTAACATCTACATTCTCCATGAAGACTTAAGTCTTTCCAGCCCATAGAATTCATCAGTATTTCTGGATCAGTAATTCTAGATGATCCTGACTGGTCTGTGTATGTCTTCATTTTGTCTCCCCAACCAGGATATGGTCCATATCTTATCTGTGTCTCCTGAGAGCTGATCCTTTTTTCACATATTGATTTTTAACAAGGGCCTCTTGGCTTGCCATCGATGACCACAAATCAAGTGCCTGGTATTTCCTAATCACTTCATGCCTGTTTTCCCTTAATGCTTACAACAAGCCACATCTTTATTGAGAAAGTTGTCTGAGGCTCAGAGATGGTAGGTAATTTACCTATTGACCCAGAGTTGATGAATGCAAACCTGTGCCCTTTCTACTAAGCCGTCCAATTCCTCCAGTTCAGGGAGGACAGCGAGAAGGCAGCTGGTATCTCTGCATGTCTGGAGGTGAGAAGATCCACTCTGGCCAGTGTTTAAATCATCTCTAGGTGACAAGAGTGATGGGAGAGCTGGGAGCACCCTTTGTGAATGATGTAGGTAAGAACTAGTGTGTAAAGAACAGGTGAGACAGGTGACAGCCTCTCTTCCTTCCACAAAGCCTGGCAGCAGGAAGCCAGCTGAGGTGACTGCCTGCCCTCCAACTGCAGAGTTGGGCTCCCAGTAGTTCCTGGGGCTGCAGTCCTGAGGGCTGTTGGGAGGGGTTCAGCCTGACATCCTTGGGGATGCCCTGGAAAATGCCATATCTCTTATTGGGCTCAGTACCATGCCAGAGAGAAGTAAATATTCCCTCTGGCAGCTGTGAAAAGAACACCCAGTAGCAATGAGCAAGAGAAGGGCAGTGGTTTGTTTTGCCTTGGAAAGCTGTGTGTTTTGCTTCTGAATGTGGTGTCTTAACAAATACTGACTTAGGCAGTTCACAGAACAGGAAATCCAATGAGCTGTGAACCTGGGAGAAGATGCTCACTCAAAGCAAATCAGAATGGCATGGGCCCCTTCTCACACTAGAGAAAATCTTGCTATGTGTATAAAAAGATGTGATTAAGGATTGTCTCATCATCATTGTTTCTAATGATGAAAAAATTCCAAATAATCTAAATATCCATCTATAGAGAATTAGACAAATCATATGAAATACCATGCAGCACTTGAGTTCCAAAAAAAAAGCAAGGTGTTAATTGATAGTATGAGAATAATACAATTTATGTATACTTTAAAAACACATGCAGATAATATATATTGAATATAGATTTAAATGTGTATATGAAAGTATATTTTAAAATGGATTTTAAGGTTGCAAAAGAAACTCAAGAAAAATTCTGGGTGTTGTTGAATATATGGTGTATGTGTGTGTGTGTGTGTGTATATATATATATATATATTTTTTTAAAGTCTTTTTCTATAGTTTTTTAAAAGTCTCCCTCTAAACAGAGAGATGTTTCTAGCCCTGTCTCTTGTGTGGGGCTGTCATGAGGATCCGATGGTGTTAATAGATGTGAAAATGCCCCATCAACCAGGATGCAAGGCAAAAGGCCGGTAGTGTTTATTTAATAAAAATAATCACCTATTGGGCTTTTCTTTGGTCCTTAGCTAAGTAGCATTTGTAGCTTTTGGAGGCCTGGGAGGATTTGCAGTGATTTACACTCTCCTCACCCTTGAAGTTCATGTTCATTTGTTTTGTAAAACTCCCCAGAGCACACAGCACAGATAAAAGTAAAGAGAAAGTGGGGATCGCATTTTTATGTGCATCTTGGAAGTCTGGAGAGGATGTGGGAGCGGATGCTCCCCCCCAGGAAAATAGAGACAGCTGTGCTGCAGTTCCGGGTCTGATCCCCCCAGCAGTTACATGCTCTGGAGGAGATCCCACCGAGTCCAGTGCATGCTTGCTGGGCCGCGGTGTACATAGCGCCCAGAACTCAAGAGAGAGGAGAGGTTGGTGGGGCCGGGGGTAGTCAGGCAATAAAAGAAGAGAGGGATAGGGGAGGAAGGGATGTCAGCTAACCAGTATAGATGCAGGGCAAGGTGTTAGAGGTTTCTGTGACAACACATGGACTGAGCTGGGTGTCCCTGGTCACAGAGACAAGTGTGCTCTTCTCAGGGCTCCTTCTGTTACTGAAAAGGCAGCCCCTGGAGCAGTCAGGGGAGGATGGTGGAATTGTTGGGAGGAAGACAGGCTGGGTCAGACGAAGCTTCGTCTGCATTTCTGAAGGCAGTAAATTCTCATTTAAGCTGTAATATTGATCTGCTCTGAAATTGCAGCATCAGTAATTTTTTTAAGCCTTACAATTGGGACCTTTCCCTGAATCTCAGGATGTGCAGGGTTTAATTTGTTCCATTTCCTGAGAAAAATAAATCTCTGTTGCTGGCTCCCAAACCCTGCCCCATCTTCACTCTGGGGAGAAGCCATCAGGCAGAGTGTGGGGGTGCCCTACAGACCGTGCCCGTGCTCAGCAGTCCCTGTGGCGTCTAGCAGGACTGCTCCGAGCACAGTAACACCCTGAGGTTGGCTGCTTGTCTGAGGCCCCTCTCTGGTGGTTTTACTCTGATGAAAGGGTGGACTGCAGTCTAGACCTCCTTCAGACATCCCCACTGGATTTTTTAAGTGAGCTGCACAAGAACTAGACACAAGAAAATTCATCCATCTGTCTGTGTTGGTCTATAATTCTGCTGTCTGTGATTGCAATCATGTTCAGTTTAAAAGCTACTGGTAAAATCTTGAGGTGGATTCTTAATAGTACAACCTGTTCACCTGTCCCCTTTTATTGTGACTCATCACTAACTCTGAATGTTGGTTACACAACCCCGTAGTCAAAGCTGATGAGGACTGATTGACTTGACCCATCACACATGCTGAACTTGTACCTGGTTCCACCTGCTTCTCTCTACACCTTGAGTCATGCCTACAAATATCTACAAGAGACGAGGCAGGTGGGTAGTGGTGTAGCTGGCCAGGTGAGATCCATGCACGTTGTGGGGCACATGCTTCATAAAGGGGAAGCCCCAACTTAGCTCTAGCCAGGCACTGCCATGGAGGAGGGCACTTTCTGTATTGCTGCGTCTTCCAGTTTATCAAAAAGACGCAGAGGTTGGCATTTTTATTTGAAAGCTCTTCATTTCTAAGTGCTGGGAATGAAAATTCAAAATATTTAACACACGGTAAAGTCACATGAAAACCCAGCCCCCAGGCTCACGTTAACTGCAGTGGGGAAAAGAGCCAAACTAGCCCAATGGGATTTAGGCACCGTTAAAAAAGGAACCGAATTTGTGCAAAGCATTTTGTTAATACACCCAAGACATGGTTATTCAGCACCTACTATGTGGTGGGCACTGTGCTAAGTGCTTAACATTACATAGTCTTACCCAGCAGTGACGTGGGTGAGTCAGCTTCAGTTTACGGATAAGGAAACCGAGTCTCTGCTTGGGGAACGAGTTTGCTTGAGGTCACACAGGAGGGACTGGAACCAGTATCTGAAGCCAAGTCTCTTGCAGAGCCTGTGCCCCAGCCATGGCACCCCAACCCATGCATTCTTCCTCCCTCTAAGTCACAAAGCACCTCCTGGCCAAAAGGAAACCCAAGCCTGCTCCCCCTTCCCCACCTGCCCAGTGGTGGTCTGAGGCTCTAAATGAGAAACCTCAGAGGATGGCCCTTCTAGTGAATGTGTCTTTGACACTCCACCTACCCCCTGGCCTTGGAGAGGTTTGCCAGAAGTCTTGGCTGTTGTTATTAGCCCAAGAATAACCTCACTGGGCAGGAGAAACCTGTAGCTGGGAATATGTGCTTTCCTGCTTCCCATTTGAGCCCAGGGTGGATGCCACTAGGAAAGAAGAAATGGACATAAAGGCTGTGTCCCAGTCTTCCTACATGTCATAGCTTGAGCTGTCATAACACAGCACCCCAGATTCTTTGGCTTAACAGCAGAAATTTATGTTTTCACAGTTCTAGAGGCTTGAAGTCCAAGGTCAAGGTCAGCTTTCTTCCCAGACCTCTACTGTTGGCTTGCAGAACACCACCTTTTCTTCATGCGGTGTCTCCTCTGTGCATGCATGTGCATAATGCCTCTCCTTTTTCCTGTGGGTCCAGATTTCCTCTTCTTACAAGGACATCTGGCAGAATGGATTAGGGTCCAACCTAAAGGCCACTGAATTACCTCTTAAAGAAGGCCTTACCTCCTAATATGATTCTATTCTGAAGTGCTGGGGTTAGGACTTCCACTTAGGAGTCTGGAGGCAGAGCTACAGTTCAGCGCGTAGCACTAAGTAAAAAGCCAAGTGGACTGCAGCTGAGAAGACCCAAGAAACCCAGATTCTTATTCAGACTCAGCCACCAGCTCAGCCTCATGATTGTCCTCCAGCTCCAGGTGCTCATCTGTAAAATGGGAATAGTGTTTCCTGTGCTGTCACCTTCCCAGATAATTTTTAAGATCAAATGTCTAGCAGGTAAGAACTGTGAAATGGTAACAAGGTTTTGCTATTAGCGAATTATCAGTGATAGGATGGCAAATTGTGCATTTTAAATAATTTTTTCTCTCTTTATAAAAGTAACATACACCCATTGTTCATCTCTATTACATAATTGAAACCATGCTGTAAATAGTTAAATAAGCTGCTTCTGCTTATCACATTAGTTTCCCAAGACTGCCATAAATGACCGTAGAGTTGGGGGCTTGTAACAACAGAAATGTATTCTCTCCCTGTGCTGGAAGACAGAAGTTCAAAGGCAAGGTGGTGGCAGGGCTGGCTCCCTAGAGAGCCTCTAAAGAATTTGCTTCGTGCCTCCCCTAGCTTCTGGTGGCTTCCAGCAATCCCTGGCACTTCTTGCCTTGTAGATGCACCACTGTAATCTTTACTTCTGTCATCATCTGACCTTCTCCCCTTAGTCTCTGCATCTCCAGCCTTCCTCTCCTTACTATTATAAGGACACCCACCACTGGATTTAGGGCCCACCCTAAATCCAGGATCATATTCCCACATCAGGTCATATTCCCACATCAGGTCATATTTGCAGGTGCCAGGGATTGCCTGGATGTATCTTTGTGAGGGGACACAATTCAACCACCGTACATAGTATCATGTGCATTTTCTCAAGTTATTAAAAGTTCTTCAAGCAATAAATGTTTCAGAATATCCCATTATATGGTTATAGTGTAATTTATTTAGCCTTGAAGTTTACTTCATGCCAGGCTTCTGTGGTAATGCCTCTTGTAGCACCACACACAGTACCTGGCCTCCCACATGCCTTGTGGTTTCACAAGGGTGAGCTTCCAGTTTGAATATAAAGTACCAGTTCTTTTCATTCTTTCCCTGTTTTTCCATTTTGTTTTAATTGCTCCTTTTTACTTACTTGTAAGTGGTCCAATCTGGTTTAGGGATTTTAGAAAACACAAAAAAAGCAAAAGGAAGACTGATGTTCTCTCGGTTTTTCACCTGTGTCATTTGTGTTTTAACACCTTCCCTGTCATTTCAGGGGTTTGCAAGCAGGAAGTGGGTATCCGTGGATGCCTAGCCCACCATCCTGATTGCACTTGGCTCTATTTTCAGAGTTTCTGTGGTGACTCTGGGGACGTCTCAGTTCATTTAGTGGCAGATGCAGCTTTTCTGTTCTCTAGCTGAGACATTGCTATCTTGATTATTTTCTCTTGCTGCCTGCTTTTGGGAAATTCTTCTATAGTTATATTTACCAGTGGGACCAAAAGGGAAAGTTTCAGTCTGACAGCAGTTGTGATGAGAAGCTTGTAGAATCAGAGTGGAGTCTAGGAGGGGTGTGAGTGACGGCCAAGGAGAGGAAAGAGATAGAGCCGCCTTTGGGTGTTCTGTTCTCTTGCACTCCGGCTCTTGGTGGCCCTCAGATACACGCAGCAGCTGGGGAACCGAGCCAGGAAAGCTCCATCCAGCAAGGCTCCCAGACCTTACCTTCTAAGTTCTGGGGTGCATGGACAACTCATTGTTTTCTGCCTCCACAGATCTTAGCCCTGTAAAGAATGTGTCCTCCTGTCTTGGGTAGGCAGAAGGTATTGCTGAAATTGAAAAAACATTTAATCTCTAATTTTTGCAATAGGTGGTGCTGTAAATGCTACAGAAGGAGCAAATGAAGTTAGTGATCAGGACCCACATGTATTTTTCATCTATCCGTTAGCCACCATTGGTGGTACCTCTGCTGAGCTGGCCCCCGTGTTGTTCACTGGGATTGTGAAGAGAAAGATCTGGACTCTCAAGAAACTCAGAGTCTAAAGAGACACAAAGAATCCAAAACCACATATAAAGGCCAGTTGGTGAGTTCTGTTGAGGACCCATGTGGCTGATAAGAGTGTATGACTCTGTTGGAGTGGGTTCAGGGGAGGCAGGCCTTGGTGCAGGATTCTTGGGGATGACCAGGCATTAGGACCAGGTGGAGAGAAGACAGAATGTCTGGGGATTCTGTACAGAAGGCCAGGAGATGAGATCTGTCAAATCAAATCTATAAAAGAATGGAGAGAGGTGGCAGAAACAAATGCAAGACTACCCTGGATAAAATTAAGTTGGCAAAAAGCAAGAGGAAAAAAGGAAGAAAAGAATCTGCATGTGGTAAATAAAAAGGAAAGGACAAAATAACCCAATTTGGAAGGCCCCAGAAAGAAAAATGATTCAAGAGACACCATCTCTGGCTGAGTTGCTGACCCTGCATAGCAACAGCCACGGGCTGGTGAGACATGAGGGTAAGAGGGAGTTTGAGTCTGACCCCTGCTCCTGTTCACTTGTTAAAAATGTCAGAGCCGTGTGTCCAATCTGTGCCACAGCTCAGGGGCCTGTGCCTCGCAGCGCCACACTGATCTGCCCTGTTCATCTCAGGGGGTAATTGGAAAGAAAACTACTGCCTGGGACGAGCGGTTATGGGTGAGGACAGGCACACAGCTGCAGCTGCCCTCCGCCAGCTAGCAGCCCTGAGGGACGCTCTGTGCCTGGTTCCACTGCCCCTGCGTTGCTGAGCGAGCAGGCCAACCCCTGCCGTTTTCTTCCAGCAACACTTTTCCATACGTAGGGCACGGGCAGAGGTGGAGTAAGGGAATGTAGTAGGGTGAGGCAGGAAGAGCGGGGGATCCTCTTCCACTCCCAGAAACAGCGTTATTGAAATTGCCACTGGCTGCAGTGGGTGTCGTTTACTGGGGACTGTGTGGTGTCCCATCCTTTACTAAAGAGCTTTGTCACCTCCTGGTGGCCGTGTCTGTCTTGGACACCACCTATCCCACTACTAGGAACATCATTTGTTGAATGCATGAGGCATGAATTGGTCCTTTTAAAACTCCCCTGCTGAAGCTGAATGCCTGGGCCCCGATCCTGGGCTTCCTAATGCATCTCGCTGTCCCTCATCCTCTCTGCTTCCAACTCATTTTCCTCAAAGCCCAGTTAATAGTTGTCTTGCTCTCTGTGCCAACTGCATACAGCCCAGCTTCTTGTCTGTGTGGAAGGTTCCCCACATCTGTTCTGGTCACCGTTGCCTGTACCACCTTGGCTTTCCCCGCTTTCTCTCATACTTCTCCCTCTTCTTGGAATGTCCTCCCTGACTCAGCCAGGCAAAAGATTTCCAGTTGGTGTAATTCTTATTCAATGGCTTCTGTTGAAGAAGCATAATCACATCTGGGAATGACTTCTGAATTCTATCGTGTAATTCTCTTAGGGTACTGGCACTGATACTGATAATAGCACCAGCACTTACTGAGCACATCAGGACATCATGTACAGGCCAGAGGCAATGCTGGTCATGGGGCCCAGGCCTTAATATAGGTAATCTCAGACCTGAAAGGTATAAATTGAGGCTATAAATGTTAAGTTTCTTGCCCAAAGCTACATAGCCAGTAAGTGATGGGCTGGGCAGGAATTAACTCAGGTCTGTTTCCAAAGCCCATGTTCTTTCCATGACCTGCTACTGCCTCACTAGTAGATGCTAAACTCTGTGAGGTCAAGCTCCCACATCTGAAATCTTCCCCCTCCTCCTTTGAGCTTAATGAATGTTCCTTGGCCAAAACCATTAATCCTGTTTGGTGCCCATTACACACTGGTGTCTGTAGTAGAGAATCTGACATTAGCATGGATTCAACAGAGTTGGCTGGGCTTTAGACTCAATAAAAGACTTGAAGGAAGCGAAATAAACAATTCTGCTCCTGAAAAACCAGGTGCTAAGTCTGTTGTATCTCTTGGTAGCATTACAGGGAAAGTCTGGATCATAAACTGAGGGACTGGGCGTACCTGAGAGTGTCTTAGACACTTGACCCCAACACCCCAACTAGGTGACTCTGCTAGTGTAGGAACTCTGTGTTGTCCATGCTGTGCCCCCACTTTTGAGAACAGGGCCTCCTGGCAGGTTGATGACCCACAATAACTACTTGTTGAATTATTCCCCAAGAGTAAATAAATGCCACTTTACATTGCTGTGTGAAGCACGTGGGTCCCAGAAGATCCAGAGGTTATTGTCAAATGAAGAGTAAATTCCATGTAAGTTTCCTTCTGACCACTGGCTGACATCTGGTTGCTGTGAGAGCAAGCGTTTAAGTGGGCACCGTGGTGGACATCTCTGCTTTATCCATACTCTGCCTGGTCTGCTGGCTCATGTATCCAGACTTAGGAGCAAACTCCCATTACCCCCACGAACACTGAGGCTTCTGTCTGGATTACCTTGGATTATCCACCTCTGGATCAGTCTGTAAAGTTGTTGTAAATGTATGTAGACCCAGTTACCAAGTTGTATGATGTAATTATAATTAGCAAGACCCTCATTTTGAATGGCTAAGTGGAACATCCCCCAATTGCAATCCCAGTGACCCATTTCCTAATGCTTCCTTTATGCTGTTTTTTTTTCCTGCTTCTTGAACAAGGGAGGGGGAGGGAAATAGCCATTTGCATACTAATTTGCTCCAGTGGTAATGACCATTTACCCTCCCTGCCTTAGGGGATTTCTCTAGATTTCTTTCTTGCTAATGTTTCTTTTATAAGATAAATAATGTGAAAATATCACTGTAGACCCACAGTGGGCTGGCCAGCCTCCGGAAGGTGGAATTTACTGCCTCCCCCACAGCCCAAGGACACAGTTCCTCCTGAACTTTTAAACACTGGTTGGAGTTGCACTTCCGGAGGGAGAAAGCAGGAGGACAGCCAGGTGACTGGAGAAAAGCTCAGACTGAGGCTTAGGAACCCCAGGTTCTAAGTGGTCCCAACCACTGAGCGGTCCCTGAAACTTTGGCTGTTCCTTTTCTGTAAGTGATGAGTTAAGCCAGAATGTTCTGTTGCATCTCTGGCATTCTTGCAGTGTCAGTACAGAGTCCCAATTTTGATCTCAAGAATATCACATCCACTAAAAGTCTCAGTTTAAACACCTGGAGGAATTAAATATGAAGAGTGTGCTCATTCTGTCACCATTTCAGTGTCCCCAAGCTGCAAGTGAGGCAGAGTGAATAAATGGTGATCACCTGTAGTGTCCAAGAGAGGACATGACCCCACATGGCATGGCCAAAAGACTCTTAGACCTCACTTATTGCTTTGGGGCACAAGTAGCTGTCCTAAGGCACTGTCCTTAGAACTCCAACTATAAGCAGCTCCACCTGTGGTCACTGAATTTGGGAGTGTCTGTCCCACTTACATAAGAGATTTGGAGAAATCTAACTAAAAAGAAGTGGTTAGATCTGGGGGCTTGCATGCTTAACATTGTCTAACAAATATTTTCCAAACTTAATTGACCTAAGAACCCATTCTTTACCCATCTTTTCCTATTGCCTTTACCCTTCTATGCAGATCCTTTCTGGAACCTGTGGCTAGAGTCAGCCATGTGACTTAGTTGGGAAACTACTACCTATCTCACCATCCATCCTAATTTTCTTGGAGCCTTTGCCAGAGTATTAAGACTGAATGTTTATGCCCTCCCCCTAGAAGTCATATGTTGAAACCCTAATCCTACTGTGATCAGTGGGTAGGAGGTTATTTGGTCATGAGGGTGGGGCCCTCATGAATGGGATTAGTGCCCTTGTAAGAACAGGCCAGAATGCAGCTAGCCCTCTCCCCTTTCTCCCATGTGAGGATACAAGGAAAAGTCCTCAGTCTACAACACCAAAAAGGGTTCTCACCAGAACCTGACCATGCTGGCACCCTGATTTCAGACTTCCAGTCTCCAGACCCAGTTTATAAAAAGATTAATCTTGTTTCTAACACCTAGTCTATGGTACTTTATTAGAGCATCCCAAACTGACTAGGACACAGAGAAACATCTGTGTCCATCCTAATGCTGACCTCAGTTGGGACACTGTAAGATGCACCGACAGATCACCAGCTGCCCCCTGGCCTCCTATCACAAGTGCCCTCCTGTGTTCAGGCTCAGCCTATCTGTCTGTGTGCCTTTCTCTCCTTTCTTTTCTCCTTCCTTGGGTCTACACCTCTTCCCATTTTTCCATTCTTTATCCTCTCTCTCTCCACCTTAGTTTGAACTCTGCGGGGAAGAGGATGGCCTTTTCTTCAGATATACAACTCTTTCAGCTTCAGGCTGGTTTAGGTGCCATCATTTGGTTTCTCGGTGATTGAGAATGAAATTGTTGGCTGACAGTCTCCTTATACTGGATCGTGCTGTCCAGGAAGTCTGCTGATCTGAAACATTTTCAGATGTTGTTAACAATCCAAAGAACATGCTGTCAAATGTTGTCTTTTTTCAGCCTGCCCTTGACACTGCCTACATGGGATTCAGCCACTTTGCTCTGTGTCCTTTTGATGACATTCATTACTTATTCAGGGCTTTTGAAGCTATGTCACAAAATGTCATTAAGAATTCTAAATTATTTGATTTTCTTCCTTTTTGGTTTAAAGAATTACAATTAAAAACTTTGTTTTGAGTCAGTCCAACTAAGTAGTAGCTATGTTGGCTTATTTGGCTTTTGCCTCTGCTCCCTAGCTCATTTTTGCTACTTGTTTTTTCCCCCATATGGCTCCAAGGTTTAGGACAAGTTAGATGGTATCACTTCCTAGATTTGGGACTTTGGGCAGTTGCTACTGAATGTTCTGGAGCCTTGGCTTCTTATTCTGCATAATGGGCATAATAATACTTACCTCGAGAATTTACATGAGAGATGTAGACAATGCAATATACTTACCACAGTTAAAAAGCGTTGTTATCTGTATGAGAAGAGAAACTTTATCTTCTTAGGTAATTCATGGGGACCTGCAAATTGAAAAAAAAGTCTCATTAATAGGAGAAGATTTTTATTGAGGTTACTATTTTTAATGTTCTGAGTGGGAGCTTCACAGAAGAGAACTGAAAACACAAAGAAGTGGTTAGATCTGGGGCCTTCATGCCTTCTTAACAAAGAGCAATAACTTGTGGGGAAGTGAAAAGACGAAGGAAAAGTTTGAGATTCTGGTTGTAGTAAATTGTG
This sequence comes from Manis javanica, assembly GCF_040802235.1. Taxonomy (NCBI): domain Eukaryota; kingdom Metazoa; phylum Chordata; class Mammalia; order Pholidota; family Manidae; genus Manis; species Manis javanica. Next base: position 55,732,614 of record NC_133166.1, read on the forward strand.
GAAAGGTAAATATAGGGGGAAACTAGTGGTAGATTAAGGTATGTTTATGCAGACATCTCAGTGCAGGCTCCATCTCTAGTGCTTAAGTTGTTCTCGTCTTCCTGGTATAAGGGGGTGCATTTTCACAAGAGGAATTTATGTCACTTTTACAGAGGAAAATTTAATACCTTGCTTTTAAGTAGATAGAGGGCAGGCAGAGAGCTCTGTGCTATTTCTCGGTTGTGTTCAGCTCACGATAATCTTTATGCCAAAGTGGCAAATTTTGGAATGGCATATTCTGATCCCTTTCACATCTATCACTTTAGGAGATGGGGCCCTCTTGTTCTGTCCTATATTTCCAGAGGTGTCTAGCCCATAGTAGATGCTCAGGAAAATTTTTACAATGGAAAATAGAGGAGTGGGCCATGCCTATTGTGAAAATCCTCTATCAGAGTCTGGCGTAGGCTCTCAAAAGTCCTGGGCCTATCTTCCTCCTAGCTTCAAGGTGCTGAGCCTGCCATAGTCGCTAGGACCACCTGTGTTGTTCTCTGGAAAAAAGAGCTTTGAGCTGGGAGAATGCATTCCTAGGTAAATCATTTTCTCACACCCCATCTCATCCTGGTTGCACATTAGAATCACCCAAAAAGCTGATGCCAGGGCCATCCCAAGACTAACTTTCCTGGTCTTGGGCCCTGTAATTCTAATGTGTGGCCAGGGTCAAAAAGCCTTTGTTTTAATCTAGGAAAATTTACTAGGTGGAAATTATATAACCTCATCAAATGCTAAGCACTTAAAGAGATAAAAACAAGAACTCAAGTAGATTGTTTCTGAGTTGGGATGGCAAGACTGATTAAGAAGCAGTTAGTTGTCTCTGTGGGGTGACACCATCCCCAACTTGAGAGCAGTTTGTGCAAACCCATTGTCACTCTACAAAGTCTGCACTTAGACAACCAACTCTACCTAGCAGAACCCTAGGTGGGGCCAGGTGTCTTGACATAACATGAACCAGGTAGTCCAAGGCCACTTGGAACAATGTCACTCATTTGTCATCATTTCCATGAGCAGAAAGTTGGGTTTCCAAGGCAATAAGCAGCAACTTTCTGAAGACCTACCATCTTTAACGTAAATGCAGATTGGGTTTTGTTTGTTTACCCACTCCACACTTTCTCTTGGGGGTAGGTTAAGTGAGGAACACAGTTGCAACACTGGCACTCTGATGTGGCATTATTTGGAAACAATAACTTACTCATCAGCTGCCTCCCTCCCCATCCTGCCACCCACACAACGGGTGGAGAATGACAAAGGACGAAGGTCAGCATTCATCATCTTCAGTGTGGTAAGGTTTCAGAGATTTTTAGCATTTGATTTGTGATGTTTCCAGAAAGCAACATAAATCATGTTGGTAATTTTTTTTATCATGTTAAAAAAAATGGAAAGTCTGAATCCATTTGGGAGAGCCTGTGTGTCAGTCACAGCCTCTTTGGATCTGGTTGAAAAGCTACAAATATTTTTCTCCACACAAAGTACATTCAGGTTTTGTTGATGATGTTGTTGTTAGTACAGATCTCCTCAGGGGCTCTGAGTAACTCTGAGAGGAGGATGGGAAATAGAGCAAGGGCTATAATTTTCAGCCTGGAATAGAAGCAGCAATTTCTAGCAATTTAAAAAATTCTGTTAAGGGCAATCTGTAGGTCTCCTGCTGGAAAGAGAGAGCTTTTTTCGGAATGCGCTTGCTAGTGCTTGTGAAGGGCTGATGGGATCTCCAAATTTTGCACAGTCTCCTGCACCCCCAAAGTCATCATATAGGACTACCACCCCCCATTTCTGCCCCCTTGTACCTTTAAAGAAGAACATGAATAATTTCCTGCTCAGTGAAGAATATATTACAAAAACTAGAAATGAGTTATCCAGATAAAGCAAGACCTCTGGGGCCTGCCAGACAAAGTTGGTTTTGTCAGAAAAGAAAAAATTAGGGGAGTTGACTGAAGAGTTTCCCACATTGCAGCTTGTGAGTGGTTGTGTAGTGCTTTTGCTGATTTTCAAAATTTCGTTTTATTTAGCCACCACGTTTTAAAGTCCCAGATGAGCAATGGGTTCTCAGCCAAGAGAACAGCTGAATGGTGGTTCGACCGGGGAATTATTACCCGGCAAACTGCCCATGAGTTAGTCTCCACTCTGCTGAGTGGGGGAGATCATGATAAGGAAAGGGAGCCTTGCTCATTGTGTGGGTATTATGAATGTCCTAATATTATAATGGGGTGGGACCCTTTGAGGCTATGGGGTAAGGACCTACCCCATGGTCAGAAAGCAGGGTGTCAATCTTTGGAGGAAGTAGAGTGTCTCTATTTCAGTCATTCCTGAGATAGGCAATGTCTGGTGGACAAGGAAATGTCTTCACCTCTCTGGGCTTTGTTTTTGGAGCCTGCACCGTCAGGAATCTGGGTTTGCCAAGGGCAGGTGCTGGTGGCAGAAGTGGGGCTTAGTGACTGCGGGTCAGTAGCTTTCAAGCTATTTTGAGCCCTGTCTCCAATAAGAAATGCTCTTTATATCACAGTCATTTATATCACACGGAGGCAGGGTGGGGCTTAATGACTGTAGGTCAGTAGCTTTCAAGCTATTTTGACCCCTGTCTGTAATAAGAAATGCTATTTATATCACAATCATTTATACAGATAGGAATGCATACTAACTATATGCAGTGTCTGTTTCCTTCTTTTCATTTTAATTTGCTGTCTTTGACCCACCCTGTTAGTTTCTTTACTTAATATTTGGTCGAGACCTGATACTCAGAAAACATGGCATAGGGTATTTTGCAAGGAGGAACCCTGCACCTTGAGTTCTGAGAGCTGCCTCAGCTAGAGTATGTCCAGGCATGTTAGTGTCCCAGGTTCATTCCCTTTGTGTCCCATTGAGTGTTAAAGAACAAGCCTTCTGCTGTTTGCCAAACACCCAGGAACTCTCTCACCCCAAGGTCTTGGCACTCGTTCTTCCTTCTTAGGACATGCTTCTTCCAAATGTCTATGGTCCATCTCCAATTCTCTATCAGGTGTCACCTTCTCAGTGAGTCACCCCATCCCCCATGCTGTCCTTGCTCATTCTTCATTCAGCTTCCAATGTTCTGGGGTTTTTTGGTTGTTGTTTGCTCTTTGCTACAGCCCTTACTACCTTCTAACAGAAAATACTTTATTGATTTATTATACGTATTGTCTGCCTCTCTCTGCTAGCCTGTAATTTCTTGAGGACAGGAAATTTTGTTTTGTTGATGGGTATATCCCGATCAGCTGGAGAAGTGCCTGCTACAGGATGGAGGCTCACTAAAGACTTTGTTGACTGGATAATGAATGAATAAATGGTTAAAAATTACAACCTCTTGGTGTGACTTTCTTGAATTTAGGAAATTAAGGGAAAGGCTGAGCCCCCACTTGGGCTAGAATGGAAATGAAGGGGATGGGATTGTGGAAAAGGATGCAAATCCCTGGGTTAGAAGGGAGATAAGCACCAAGGTGACAAGGTCCTGTGCCCTCTGCCCTCAAGAACCCACCCCGGGGGCCAGGACATGACGAGGGTTCCACCTGGCCATGTCTGCATCTGCCCACGCCTGGGTCTTCCTGCCTTAGGGGATACATCTTGGGGCGGGGGGGGGGGGGTCCTTCAGCATCTCAGCAGCAGCCCCTGCTGCAGGGCTGTTGTTGGGACCCCCTTGAAAATACTCGGTGCCATGTTACTGCTCGTTGCTCATGGCTGATAAGATACTGTGGGAGAATTTTTAAATCCTTTGCTTTAGTGGCTTTGACTGAGGCAGATAAACAGCGGGAAGCAGTCTGACAAAATTAAAAGCACCCTCCCCCTTCCCTTTTCTTGCTTGAGACACAAAGAGTAAACCCGAAGCTGTGTGGTGAATGAACACTCTGGCAAAGTGGAAACGACATAATTCCAACTTGCTGCTTTATGGAAAATATGCAAGCCGCCCTGTCTTTGTTCTCAGACACCCCCATTCCTTGTGCAGGCTAGCCATCAGGGCCTTTTGCCCACCAAAACCTGGAGGAAAATTGCACTCACAGAAAGGCAGCATGATTTTCCAGCCTAAGGAGATAAGGCTGTTGGGGAGTGAATGTCTGTAGATGCCAGTTGGGCCAAATCCTCCTTGAAATATGAGATACATGAATGCATATCCCAGCATTTCTTTGTTCCTTTTAACCCATATTTAGCCTGCAGTCAAAAAAAAACCCCCAAAAAGCTTGTTACTGGAAATTTATCTTTCTTTTAATTAGGCTCTTACGGTTCAGTTTTTCAAATGTTTTTATCCCATTTCTCAATCCAGGAACTCTGTGCATTGGAGGAGAGGATCTTTGAATAAAATAATGCCTTCTGATTCCCTTTATAGTCATAGTTGGCCCTTTTATACTAAGTTATCAGTTTAAAAAGTATTTTCACATAGAAGAAATCAGGACTGAAAATTCACTCGTGACCCGCCCAAAGTTGTACAGTGACTTGGCAGGGACCTGCTGGAAGCTGGATCTTGAACTTTGCCGAGAGCCAGCTTCCCCATCTTTACCCTTCTTCACTTCCCCATCTGCTACAGGAAGCAAGGGCCTCCTGTCTTTCTTAGTTCTCTTTCCTCTAGGAAAGGGGGTAAGAGCTTTTGTGGTGTCAGGCTGTGTAGGTGTGAAGTGCCTTCCATACATTACCCCCTGGCTTTCACCCAGCAACCCTGTGAAACCCGTTCTGTCACCACCATTTTCTAACTGATGAAATGGAAATTCAGAGTGCTTTTATGGCAAATGGAAACCGAGCTTTGGCATCTGACTGAGCCCCTGCAAGCTGGGTGAGACATGAACTTTGATACATGGTGGAAAGGCCAACAATATGTAGATGTATTTATAAGTAGGAAAAAAAAAGAAACAGACAAACATTCCTGCCTTTGTGGAGTCTACCCTCTAGTAATTCATTTGGGGATGGCTGGATGGAGTCTACCAATCCTCAGAGTCTGACTCCATTTCCATCCCAGGAACAATGACAAGCCCCTCTTGCTAAAGGGCTAGAACAGATGCATTTGTAGATACATGCAACCTGTGCTTCAGAACAGGGATGTTTGATTTCGCCAGTAAATTTAGTCACTATGGCAACAGTGCACCTTCTGACTTATAAAATATCTGAGAACAAGTGTAAGCCCTTTGAGGACAGAGGCCCATCCCTTCCATCAGTCTTGTCAGCCTCACTATGCTTAAATCATGTAAATCGGTTAATGTGAGACTCTCTGAGAATAAATTAACATCTGTCAAGAGTCATGCAATCCACAGACTTGAAATATCCAAAAATAATCACCCCTAGAGAGATCTTTGAAAATCAACAATGAAAGAGCTAAATGAAAACTATAAATCATTCTATTACAGTTTCATACATTTACCAGGAAGTGGTTTTGGAAACAAGGTCAGCGTATAAGCTGTATTTAGCTTTGGTGTGCTCATCAAATATGAACCAAATAAAAATTCCTGGCGTTGTGTTTTAAGCCATGGGGAGTTGGGGAGGTGGGCTGCTGGGGAACGAAAAGAATTGGAGGCGCATCAAAGCTATTTTTGGCAGTTTAATCTACATATTTAGGAAGATGCATTTTTGAAGAATTGGAATATCATTCACCTCGCCTTGACAGGATTCTTCATCAAGGGAGAAATTACAGCACATCCCATCTTCCTTTTCAGATCACATTATTAAAATGGTTTTGTTGCTGTGCATCACAGGTAGTAAGAAGAAACCCTTCCTTGGCATGCCTGCCTGTCCTTCGCCTCCTTATTTATAGCCTGCGATAGACTTGCTGAGTGTGGAGGGAGAACCCAGACAGAATGTTAATGCACAGAAATGACATGTGAGCCCATGGCGCCCTGGGCTGGGAGTGCACATGATGGAGGGAGGCCCAGTTTGTAGTGGCTCTGTTCCTTGCATTAGCTTTGAGTTGCTAGACACTGAGTGCTGAATGAATGGGAGTCTCAGCCTTTAGCCGCTCAGCCAGGAGCCAAGTCATGGCCCTACGTCTGCAGCTTCCCACTACTTCCCAAGACCACTTAATCAGCCAGGGTCCTGAGCTTGGCTAATGGTGGGCCCAGTAAAATGCTTGATTTGCAATGGAAATCTATAATTTGGGATGGGGGTCTCCCTTTTTCAAAGATGTTGGCTAGCATCTCAGCTTCTCCATCTGCTTCTTGTGACAGTCTTTCTTTCTGGAATATTTCAAATATGAGGGATGAAACGGGGTTGTCTTTAGAATTGGATCTTCTCCAGGGGCTCAGCAGTTGTGATATTTAGCAGGACAAATACGGACCTCACACGCCAAATGGCATCTTTCTCCCCAGCTAGTTAAAACAGGTTTGCTCCCGACTTTGCCTGTGTGTGTGTGCATGGCTGTCTACTATCAGGGTCAGTTAGGGCTAACATGCGGGGCAGGAAAAGCAATGCAGATGCATCAGTCATAAGGCCAGGGTGGATCAGGGAAAGGTCTAGAATTATGGAGGCTGAAGATAAGCAGTTTGGGTTGGTTTCCAACACAGACAGTTACCGGCTTTAATGTCTAGATAAGAGCTTCCTTGTAATTGGTAGATGGATTGCTTGGATATAAATGGAGCCTGAAAAGAATCTATTCCCTTCTAGCAATTAAGGATTCCCCCCTGCTTTCTCCACTCTAGTTACTCAGCAGACCCTTTCTCCTTCATACACAGCGTAGAAGTGTGTCGTTGTCCAGCCTGGTTTGAATTCATTTATAGGCTACACTCTAATGAAGGTTGGCCTGTTATCTACAGCACAGTGATCAGTGCGGATAGATGGATTTTGGAGAACTATGGTGTGAGATACATAACAGTCAGATGTGGGGGTTCCTTTTAAGTATTCCTTCCCTCAACAAGACTGTCAAGGCAGGAAACCATTGTTTCTTGCCCTTCCTGCCCACCCTACCACTGCTTCACCTGTTTGATAACCCACTCAGAGATCTAGAACAGTTTTCCTAAGAGGCTTGGGTTGGGGTAATTAGAGTTCAAGAAAGTATTTTTTACCTCAAAGAAGAAGAAAAGCTTTATATTGATACCTGGATCGACAAAGGATCATATATATAATATAAATCATTATGTCTATATTGGGGGTATATGTTTAAAAAATTCTTCATGAAAAATGTTTGAAGTCCAGTGGTTTGAGCATTGAATGAGACACCTAGATTCCGTTCCAGTCTTGCATCATCATTATTGCTGAACGGCTTCACTTTTCACTACTTTCATCCATGTCCCACTTGACTGGGTTATACACTTAGAGACCTAGCGTGCTTCCTGAGCAGAGGAAGTCAGACATGACTGAGGGAAGACACCCCTCTAAGGGGCCCTCTCCTGCCTCTCCACTGCCCTTAGCGACCTTGTGATGGAGTCCTGGCGATCGCAGCCACGCACTGTCCCACACTTCTCATATAAGCTCCTAAGGCAATAAAGATTGTAAAGATGCTTCATGTGAAGCACACAGGCATTGGGTTTGCCTGTTGCAGGAGGCCCAGTTCTCTGTCCTGCTTTGCCCATGCCGCAGCTGCTGCTTCTGTTTAACCTATTTAGGTTGTCCAAGTGCTGCTTTATTTAAAATTAACAAGGTTCAGGCACTTAGAAAATATAGCAATAAGCACATTGCTCAAATAAAATTGTTCCCCTATCCCAGCGCCCTGCCTTAGATTTCTCCTCATTCCTAGAAATGGATGGCTTGAGCATGGTCGAAAAGCTAGAGATGATCGCTTCCAAGTGCACAGATTTCAAAGAAAGGAGAGTACTGTGATTGGGTATGATCTCTAGCAAAGAGAAACGTCCAGTCCAATCCACATCCGTCCATCTGTGTGTCTGTTCTTTAGCACTGCACAGCTGATCTCCTTCCAGTGAATGAACTTCAGCAAATGGAGTATTTGTGACAGCCATTTGACTCATCCTAGAGGCTAGTAGTTTAAAGCTGACAGCTCTGACTTTTCATTTAACTTCTTAAGTGCAGTATTTTTGGACAGATATAGATGGCAAGCAGCAGCAAGCCAAATTCTTCTACATCTGAGATATGGATATTAAGATTTGAAAATCTGGTATTTACAAATAATATTTCATCTTGAATTAGCCATGATTCAGTTGCTATTATTTGTTGAAGAGGACGTCTTTAACAATCATACTTATGCAGCCGACTTCTGTTTCAGAAGTGCAATAAAATCATGTGTCTATTATAAAAGTACACGTACTTCTTATAGGACATTTGGAAATATCCTGTATTACATATCAAATATTGTAGGATATTTGGAAATATCTTAGAAAATGGAAGAAGGAAACATTCACCTATATTTTCTCCATCCGCAAATAATCATTATTAGCAATTGCTGGATTTCCTCCATGTTTTTTCAGTGCATTTGTAATGGAGTTTTTTGTTCTTGCAACCATGATGTTATTTATTCAGTTTTGCATCCTTTTCCCCCATTTGTATTACTAAGTATTTGGCTATGTTGTTGTTATGAACTCTTAATAAACATTTTTAATGATTTCATGGTGTTCTGTTGAATGGAGGTATCTTGTTTTACTTAACCACACACTTAGTAGTAAACATTTAGGTTTTACCATTGAATTATGATAGGCAAAATTGGAATGGTCTACAGTTTTGTTTCATATTTTGAATTACTTTCTTAGGATAGATTTCCATATACCATTTATACCAGGTATCAACACTTTAATGACTCACTGCCCTTAAATTACTGAATTGTTTTCCAAATGGATTGTATCTTTGGACACATGGACAAGCAATTGGATAGAACCTTTATTTCACCACATCCTTGTCGATATAGGGTATTACCATTTTTAAAGCATTCCTGCATTACTAGGTAAGAAGTGATACCTAATTGCTTTTAATGTTGCAGGTCCCTTCTAAGTGTTGATTGAGGCTTTATTTAGGAAAACCCTGCTGTGTTTTGCATACTTCATGGAAATTCTAGGAAAGTGCTCTTGGAAAAGGAAGTAAGTTAATTTTATTCTACTTTTTTAAAACTCTCTTCTCTTTTTTCCCCTACTTTTGAGTCATCTTACCTGCAGAAATACGTGAGCAAATTAGAGGAGCATGAAATTAATACTCCAAAGATTGTGGTGATTGAGATGGTCACCCAATTTTCAGGCAATAAATGACCTTACCTGGACTTTAATTTTTCTGACTTAGAGTGTTTAGTCAGTAACCATGAAGTGCCTACTGTTTACAGTCCTTTCTTCTTCCCTTCACCCTTCCCTCCTCTTTCTATCCTGTGACAGTTGAGGTGAGGATTTGACAGAGGGAAATTAACTGGTTAAACCATGAACAGCAGCTCATGGTTCCTTCTTATCCTGCTGAACATTATTTATAGTTGTTTGGCAGAAGGTCAAAAACTGATTCCTCAGAGTGGGGTGTTGGAGGAAATATTTGATTTCTTTGACATAGTTCATTAAAAATTCATGCATATGGATCTGAAAATGAAACATTTCTCCATGTCAACATGAGTTACCGTGGGGAGCCTAGGGCAAGACTTGGGTATTAGAGTCAGATGCTGTTCCAAGTAATCGCATCAGCATAGTGGCACCTCATGATGAGACAGAAGGGAAAGAGGTGGTCTGGGCTCTGGGTGGTGAAAATGAAATTTTTCTCTTTCGCCTAAGGGCTTGCCATGTAAATAAAGGTCAGTTTATTAGAAAACCTCTCTATCTTAACAAACCCACTTTATTCATTTATTCTTTTGTCTACTTGCTTGGCAAGTATTTTATCTAGCCTCATCTGTTGGTAAGATGCATAACGATGAGACTGACTTATTTCAGAACTCCCTCTTTTAGCTTTCTTTCTTAGTTCCTTTTCCCTGACCCTTTACTTTAATGTCCTCTGACTTTTACAATGTCTAGACTCCAAGCCTTTTATTGTAAATACCGTAATGGTTGGAAACATGATCTTGTAGCCCAGTGCTTCTCAAACTGTAATGTGCATATGAAGCAACTGGAGATTTGTTAAAATGAAGATTCTAATCCACCAGGTCCAGGACAGAGCCAGAGGAGCATTCCCACCAAGCTCCTAAGCAATCCCATTGCCACTGATCCAAGCACCACACTTTGAATAGCAAGTGACCTTATCTGGAAATAGAGTCTGTGCACATGTAATTGACTATATTAGTCAGAGTTCTCCAGAAACTCAGAGCTAATGTCTGTCTATTTATCTGTCTATCTTTTGAAAGAAAAAGAGATTAATTGATTTTAAGGAATGGGCCCACGTGACTGTGGGAGTTGGCAAGTCCAAAATCTGCAGGGCAAGCCAGCAGACTAGGGATGCAGGGAAGAGTAGACATTGCAATCTGGAGTCTGAAGCCACCTGAAGGCAGAATTCCTTCTTCCTCGGAGGACATCAGTCTTTTCTCTTAAGACCTTAAACTGATTGAACCAGGCCCACCCATATTACAGAGAGTAATCTGTTTTTCTCCGAGTATACTGATTTGAATGTCAACCACATCCAAATAAATAATTTCATAGCAGCATGCTGTTTGACTAAACACCAGGTACAATAGCTTAGCCATGTTGACACATCACAGTTACCCTAACACTGAAGTCTTAAGTAGATTAGAGTGGGCCCTAAGTCTAGTATGACTGGTGTCCCTATAAGGAAATTTAGACACACACAACAAGGACCATGTGAAGACAGAGGTGGAAGTGGTGTAATGCATCTGCAAGTTACGGAATGCCAAGGATTACCACCCACCACCATGGGCTAGGGAGAGGCAGGGTGGATTCTTTCGTAGAGCCTTAATTTGTGTCATTTTAAGCCCCCCAGTTTATGGTACTTTATTAGGGCAGCCCTAGGAAACTCATACAGTATCCTAAGTGGTAAGCCAATGACAAGTCTAAGGACATCATCAAAAATACTTGACTTTACTGATCATCTGCTTGCTTTGAAAGACAAACCCAGAATCCGGAAAATACACAGACTAATTTCATCATAGACGTTCAGAGCCACTGTGGCTGGGAATGAATTGGTCAAGTCTCCCACTTATTCCCCAGCTCATAATTTGGACTGGAAATATCATCTGTTCCCACCTCTACTTTCTCTTCTCACTCTGCCTTCAGGTTGCAGGGCAGCCAGGTGACAGATGAGGAGTTAAATTTGCTTTTCATTGAACAAACTGTACTAATTAAAACACACCCCACTGGGATTGTCATTTGCCATAAGTAATGCATATTTCATTAACATTGCTTTAAAAACCAACAATATCGTAAAGTTAAGATTGCTTTAGCCTAACTGCTCTCCAGATTTGATATGCATGATACAGCCTCCCCGCATAGCAATAAGCTCGAGCAGGCAGTTTTTGGTGCCTCGCTGATGCTTGTTTTTAGCAAAAGAAGAATCAATACTGGGTGAGGGTTAGACTAACAACGTGAGCTGTCACAGAAACGAAGAAATAATTAAAGTTATAATATTCACAAAGCAACATGGTTTTAGGGGAAAAGGATAGATAATTTTATTCTGTATTTTTCCCCCCTGCCTCAGGCATATTTGTTGACATTTTCGGAGATAGAATCAGGAGGTATTTTTCTGCTGGGGAATGTTTAAGTAAATGTCAGTTGTGATCAATGGAGTAGCCTCCACAAGGAAAGCAAAGCTGTAAATGCCACTCATTTCACTTTTCAGCAACAATTGTGCATGCGTGTGTGTCTGCGTGTACACTGAAGTCTGAAACCAGTGAATTCAACTTTAGCCAGGGGGTATCAGCCAACATCAGTGATAAAGAAGTACAGTTACTCTGAGAAAGTTGACTTCCTCTTAACAGTGATAGCATGAAGAATCCAAACCCCTTGATACTGTGATTTCTTGACTAATGCAGCAAATTAAGGTGACTCCTAGGACTGTCTCAGGCGGACTTCAGACCAAGCACAATGTACATCATTCTTTGAGCTTGAAAATGATGCTTTTAAAAAGAGTGTTGACCTTTTAGGTTGAAGTGTAGCTCTAAAGAATGGCATACAGTGAGGAACTCTGTGCTCCCATGGTAAGATTCTCCCTGCTTTTCTTGGCACCCCCCAGAGAGTCTTTTAATTACTGACTTGTGTCAATGCAAACTCTTATTATCGAGCATGAGCTAGACCCTTCCTAGTCCTGCATGAAACAAAGCCTTCTTGTTGCACTCTTGTTGGTCTCCTGTGAGCTGGTGCCCATCTGCCACCACAGCTGTAGAACACCCTCCTGCTCAGTCCTGCATCTCCATCTTCCAGAAGCCATGCTTCCCCGCTCTATGGAAAAGATGAAGGCCACCCAGCATGAGTTTCCTCAAGGATCCTTTCCACCTCAGGCTCTCGCTTTCCTACTGCTCTGCCCCCTCCACTGTTTGACAATCCTTTCCTTGTAGAAACCATCACCTTTCTTTGCCCATCACGGTTCACCTGCCAACTGACCTTCCTACCTCCTTATTCTCCCAGCCCCTCTTACACTCATTGTCACATTTATTTTTCTCTGTCTTCCCTCTAGAGTTACCTCCCAACTCAAGCCCCTTCCAAGGAGCCCCCTCCTCTGCCTTATAGAGGAAGACTAAGTTCCTCACGCCAGCATTCAGGGCTCTGACTCCAGGGAACTTGTTCACACCCCAGCACTGTGCCACGGCAGAACTGGATTGCGTGTCATTCCCCAGATGGATCTTGTCATTTCCCACTTCCCAATCCAATGCTGTTTCCTTTCACATGGAATATTCTGTTTCTATTTCCACATGCTAAAAGTGTTTCCATCCTTGAAGATTCATCTCAGACACCACCTACCTATTGAATCACATGCTAATTATCACTTCTATACCAGGGAGCATCGCTCCTGCTTTTGAACTTCATAACATTTAATTTGTGCTGCTTTTCCAACACTTATAATGGAGAATTTATAGTCCTGACATTTATTTCCCTTTAATTTTCCACCTATTTGATTGTAAGCTTCTTGAGGTCAAGAAAAGAGAGTGCCATGTCACCTGTGGGATGGGCCATCTACCTCAGTTATTACAAACCCTCCTTAATTGTAAACTGGACTAAATTCCCAACAGGGCTGGGTGTGTCTCTGTAGCTTAATTGTTTCCTCTGGCTTAAATAACAGGGAGGCAGAGAGGCAGAATGCCCTGGCTGATTAGGGAATCCCAGGATATTCAGTAAGAATGCATTCTTGAGCAGCATCCTTGAAGATTGAATCAAGGGGTAGAGCCCAGAAGCTTGTGTTTTTAATGAGTATCTCAGAAGCTTGCTGCTGCCCAAACACCTCTTGGGAACCACGGTGCAGTGGACCATACAGATCTGAGTTTGAATGCAGTTATGCAATTGCCTAGTTGTGCAGACTTGAGCGGCCTTCTTATCTGTACAATGGGCATAATAATACTTGCATTTTAAGGCTACTTGGGAGGATTGAATAAAACAGCCTATGTATAATGGCCATCCCATTGCTTAGGCCAGAAAAGACAAGTGAATGTTGGGTTTCTTCCCAAAGTGCCACATGCATTTCTGCATCCTGGTTCCAGGTAGTTCTTACCCACCTGAGTACACTGTTACTTGTCCTCATCCAGAGCATTAATGCGAAGGTTCCTTCCATCATAAGCCAGCACCCTTCTCCAGCTGGGATTTGTCTACTTCTTCACCTCTTTCTTCTCTGTGGTCCAGTGCAGTGGACCTGAGTTACAGAGGACACAACTTCAATGCCACCTTTTTTAGAATACTTTTGTGTTGGTGCCACTCCTTCAATGCTCAACTTACAGTTGTTGAGTATCTGTTCTGTCAGACACTGTTATAGACACTGGACATACAACAGTGAATAAAATGGATAAAAATCCCTGTCTTCAAGAGACTTATATTCTAGGCAGACAAGAAATGTGATAAATAAGTAAGAGGATGCACAGAGAGCCCTGTGAGGCCACCGTGGCTTGAGAGAGGAGATGGAGAGGATGGAGAGGAGGCGGGGACCAGATGATGATGCCTTAGGAGGTACAGAAGGGACTGGTCTATTCCAACGGAGGTGGAGCTTGTAGAGGGTTTTGAGCCGAGGAGTAATGTGGGCTGCTGGCTCCTGTTTTCCCAGGATCCCCTCGGCCTAGTCTATGTTGAGAATAGACTAGGGGCAGTGGTGGACAGGAGGAAGCAGTCAGGTGGAAACTGTTGCAGTGAGCTGGGTGTCAGATGACGGTGCTTGGGCAAAGTGTAACTGGAGGTGGTGAGAAGCAGTTGGGTAGGAACGGGCTCTGTTTTGAAAGTGTAGTCAGTGGGAATTGCTTCTGGACTTGATGTGGAACATGAAGGAGGACTCTGGATGATGCGGAGGTTCTTGGGCTGAGGAAACGGAAGGATCAAGTGACCAGTAACAGAAATGAGGGGTGCATTGCAAGAGGACCAGATTGGGAGGGAGCTCAGCTGGGGACATATCGCCTCCTGAAGCTAAGTGTGGCTTCAGGCAGCTGGTCTCCAGGGAAACTCTCAACCCCACATGTGGCTGAACGTTAACTTTTTAAAAATAGACTCAGGTGAAAAAAAAAAAAATTCTCCCTCATTACTACTGCTCCCGTGGGATAATTATTGTTCAGTTGGTTTTTGAGTTTTTTTGCAGATGACATTTTTCTACATTAACGCATACAGGCCCTAAGCTAGTAAAGTGCTTGATAAGCATCACATCACAGCAATGCTCTTATTGACCTTTTGAATGTAGATACCTTTGTTGTCTGCATTTTATAGATGAAATGGAATTAGGTGGAGTAACTTCCCCAAGGCCACTGAGGGCAGTCTTCAGACACAGAAGCCTCAGCTCATGACCACTGTCCTGGGAGCAAGCACCCCAGGATTTCACGAAGGAGGCTTCTGAAACTTCTGTGGCATTTCCTGCTATGGGATTGGATACGAGCTATTTCCTGTAGACACTACCTGAATTAAATTAATACTGACTAATTAAATGTGGCCTCTTGCAGTCGACTGCCACATTTCTAATTACAGCTTGCCTCTCTCCTGAGAAGGCAGCCCAACATTGTTTTGAAAAGTTGCTCAATTATTAATGGTTGGATAACACTTTGAAAATGTGAAGTGTCATTAAATTGTTAATAAGAGGACCCTGAGGGGGATGGGAGTCAGTTTTGCCTGCTTGCCTGCCTCTCTCCTTCCCTCTCTCTCTCACACACACACACACTTGCACACGCACATCTTCAATTCACAACGGACCCAAAGCATTAGGAATGAAAGGTCAGACTGCCTGATCTTAGCTGCTAGGAAGCATCTATCCTGCCTTCCCTGACTTGGGCGCTGACACTTGATCTGAGCCGGCAGATAACAGAAAGGAGGATCTTACCTAGATAGGAGCAGGGGAAACACCTGGGAGCAAATTGTTGCAGTGAGAACTAAGGAAGATAAATTGGTCAGCTTTAAAGAGGAGGTGGCTCCACATTGCTCTTGGGTGGAAGTGATTCCTGACATGGAATTAACATCCTGGGTGTAAAGTTACTGCTTGTGACCCAGTCCTTTCCTGATAGAATGTATGAGATTGGAAACTGTTCCATGCTCATCACCAAGGTGTGTGCAGGTTTGTAGGTCTCAGAGCCGGAAGGCACAAAAACATGGTTCTGAAAGAGACTTGGGAAGTAAGTGGGGGAACATAGACAAAAAGTATAATGGCTTGGAAGGATCTTCAGAATTCAGTCCCTCAGGTTCAAGATTTTGGCATCATTTCAACATTTTTTTTTGCTCCCCCTATTCATGTTCACCCCAGCCTGCCCTCCATTAGGAGAAAAAGGAGTGAGTTCTGGTCTTGGCAACGTCTACTGCTCATCAGTGCATTTGTACTCCTGGGAGACTTACTGCTCTTGGCTTCAGAAGTTCTGCAAGCACCTCGTTCACCCCCTGGAGTGGAACAGTGGAAAGTTGCCGGTCCCCCTCAGTTCCCTGTTGAAGTTCTTGCAGAGCCCTGACCGTGTATGATGCCATTCTCTAGGGCAGAACATGATGACAAGTCACAAAGGCTTTCTGCCTTCATCTGTCATCTCTGCCTCTTTGGGAAAGGCATTCCTGGAATGACCAGGGGCCATGTTTCTCAGTCTCACAGGGCAAGCTTTTTGTTTTCATTAGACACATGTACATATTCAGCATTAAGCAAAAGAAGCCAGGCTTGCTTAGACAGTGGTGCCAAGTAGTTGCTGTCTTTGAGGAAGCACAATGAATCTGGGGAGAAAACAACAAGGAGGTCTGTAAGGTTGGAGCTACAAGTCAAGAAATGGATTCATCATTTATTCATAATGGCTTCCAGGTTTCGAACATTTACAGTGCACCAGGGACAGTGCTGAGCACTCTGCATGGTACTGAGGATGTAGACGGTGGGATGCCCATGTTGTAGGTGGGGAAGGTGAGACACAAAAAGGTTAACTGAGCTAGCTACAGGCACACAGTGCTAGTTAGCTGACTTTTGAGAGACACTGGTTGGAATGAGTGAATGACAAGTAGCATGTACTTTTACCAAACCCCAGTTTAAGCAAAGCTAATAAATTTATACACAGAGAAAAATTTAAATAATTTTTAAAACATCATTTTGCTTTGGAAAAATAGAAATACCAGGTTCCAAAAACATGTTTTGATTTTCTTGTCTAAATCCCTATTAAATTAAAGTAAAGCACATTGACCATAATGCAAGGAAGAATATTATACATCCTACCCAGCTATTCTGGGTGAGAAAGGTACAGTCAGCAAGAGAGGAAAAACTTCATATAGTTTGGATAAAAGGAAAAAAAAATAACTTCTGAAATCTGTCACCAAGAAGCCACTATTCCAATACTTCCGTAAGTATAGATGGCTTCCACACCTACTAATGTTGCATATCCCTAGAACCCAACTGAGTCCCAAAGAATCAACAGAGGTGGGACTTGGGGGATCAGGGCCCCCAAAGCCGTGTTTTAACAAGCTCAAAGGTGACTCTGTTATACGCCATAGTTTGAATTTCCTTTACACTACCTCATTCCATGTCTGTCAGCCTCTTGTCCATATTCCCCATCTTTTTGTCTCTGCTGCATTCTGAATAATTCCTTCTGAGCTATTTTCAGTTCATTTATTCTTTTTTTCTTCTTGTTTATAATCTACTGTTAAATTGGTCATTTGAGTTTTTAATTTTAGTTATAGTACTGTTCACCTCTAGATAATCTGGTTCTTTTTTCAAATTTATTTGATCATTTTTTAATAGCTAACTAATAGCTCACTGTTCGCTTACAGGATGTATTCAAGCTTTTCTTTTATTTATTTTAACATAGTAAGCATGTTTATGACGTAGTCTATTCATTTTTAATATCCAAAGTCTTTGTGTGTCTCTCTGATGTCTGTTTTTCTACTGGTTTACTCATGGTACCTTGCTTCTTCAAGTACTTGGTATTTTGGGCTATATACCACACATCACCTTTGAAAAATTATTTGTGGGAATTCATAGAGGCTTATGATAAAGATGCCTTTCTCCAGGGAGATTTAGCTTAACTTCTGTCATGTGCCTGGGAGTACTACCAGTACAGTGTCATTCAAAACAGTTTATGAGGTTCCCTAGACCATCGAAGTAATGCAAACTCAAGGTACAATCCGTGAGAGATCTATCCATAGTGACAAACTCCTCCTCATTTCCCGTGATGCATCTGTGGGAAAGGTAACTCTCTCTCTGCAGTTCTCTGGGCAAGGGAAGGAGGTTTACATCTGGTTCACCCTTACCTGAGAGTTAGCATTTTGGAGCCCCATCATAAAGGAAGCATCTCCTTTAGATTCCCACTTTGGACAGGCCCTGGACTTTGACTTCAGTCTTTGGAAAAACTGGGACCCAAGTTGGTCCAGATCACCATTGCTCTTAGGAGAAAAGTTGTCACAGTTTCCCAGAGGCTTACCCTTTACTTTTTATCACTTCTTCAATGATATTAAGATGTTTTTAAAAAATTCTTCACTCCAGCATTTTAAGTTTTTTTTTTCCCAGTAGGAAAGTTGGTTTGAATAGATACCCACCCATATTTCGAGAACTGGGAGTGCTACACTAGAGTTTGAGAACCATACCTCTGTCCACTTCAGCCCACATTAATAGAGAGAGAGAAGGAAAGCTCTACTTCTGGCCTCTTATTGAGTAGAACTTTACTTGCCTTTGCCCAGATATTTCACTTTTATTCTCCCTAAGGCATCTGTAGGTGTCCCTAAGGTGTCAAATGACATGGCTCAAGTTTTAAAGCAACAGTTAGTATAATGCAATAAGAAGATAACCAATGCTTTTTGGAGGAGGCAAAGCAAATGCCATAAAGGTTGAGAATCCTCAGACCCTGGGAATTTAGGGAGCAGGAACCACAGCAAATGAACTTGGGCTAGTCTTCCCTCTCACAGTCTCCCTGTGCCTCTAGACAGTAAATGCCACTTGATTAATGCAGTGGCACACAATGGCTTGCGTTCACTGCAGAGACTGATAAAGGCAAGTTGGAAAGAGTGCTTCAGTTCCTGTCATTGAAAATTGGGTAGACAGTCTGTACCCAGGCTCTGTCACTCGTTTTCATTATTCCCACAAATGGATTAATTGGCCTCTCGAGGTGAGATTGCCACTGGGTCTGAAGGATGCCTCTCTTTACCACATTATTGCTCACCCTTCACTCTGCTCCTGAAAGTCACTCTTGAAAACACACATTCCTCTCCACCTGTGAAGTCTGATTTATCAGCCAACTCCTCAGAGGAGAAACAAGATAAAGGCCTCTGGCTATAAAACATTGCTGTACATTATGGTCTGTTGGTTTTGTGTCTAGACAGAGCTGAGGCCCCTTTGAGACCTATCCATGGCCCTACCAATACCTAGGGATGACTGTATATTTACCTCTTTTAGGAAAAGAAGGGACTTGACAGTTTTATGTGTTAGAGGCCAGAGTCTAGCAAGAAAGCCCTAGCCAAGAACCATGGCACTTCCCACCCTGGCTTTGCCCACCCTTCCCACTGAGAGAAAGCGCAGCCGTACGGGGGTCCCAGTCCTGACACTGTCGCACACTGATTCCATGACCTCGGGTGAGTTTCTCACATCTCTGCCTGAGTTCCCCATCTATAAAGTGGAGGTAATGATAGTACCTATATCAAGGTGGTGTTGTAAAAATAAGTCATGTAAATTGCTTAGAATATAATGCTTGGCTGTAGCAAGCACTTAATAAATGTGAGCTATTGTGATTATTATGCTAGCCCAGAGCAACTCTATGCAGGTACTGTCAATGCCAGTAAAATAGTCCCTTGTTCCAAAGAGTCACAGGAGCTAAGAGCTCCCATTTTGAAAGGGGAAATTGATAGTAGTAGCTGGCTAATTTGAGAAAGCTGGTCCATCTCCACGGATCTGTTTGGCTCATACATCCTTGCCAGACTGATTGCATGTGTGGCCTAGGGTTATCATGTTCATTGCTAAGAGACATGAGTTTCTAAGCCAGGAGACACCCATATTAGGAGTACACTGAAACAGAAAGTCTCTGGGAAATGCAGAGAAAAGACTAAATAGTGCCACCAGGCAGGAGCTGGTTGAGGATTGATGAGATGGATCAGGTATGAATCCCACACTACAACAACCCTTGACCTGTGGCAGCTTCTTGGGGTCAAGACAACTGACCCACACCTGCCTTTGATCGTGGCTAAGTGAGCTTGTCCTCTACAGATCCGCACATCTGAATATAGCCAGATAATGTTAAAAACAAATTCCCCTTGTGAATTACCTGGGTACGTCCATTTTTTAGAAGCCATTGAACTATACAGTCAGAATGTGTGCATTTCACTGTGTAGAAATTTCAGTTTTTTAAAACATGAGTTTCCCTTTCTCTTAAGTTGGTGGGGGAGCACGTACAGATGTGCAGGTGTTCGTCATGGCCAGAGGGCATCCTTTTGTGGTCACCAGCTGGAAGGAGGTCTCGCTGTGGCATGTCCCCAGCACAGTGTGTGACCTGCCCCTGACCTCTGCCCACCCCGGCCCCTTTCTTAGCCTCTTCATCACCTATCTCTCTCTGACTTCTTATTACCTTCACTTTCCTTCCCAGATTCCATTTTCTTTTTTACTTTTTATTTATATTTAATCTTTTCCTTCTCATGATCAAAAATCCTACATCCATGTTATGAAGTTAAACTGTTCAGAAGTGTGCAGAGTTAAAAACGAGTCTTTCCTATCCCTCCAACCCCACTCCCCAGAAGTGACCACCACGACTTGATGGGTGAGAATGCAGCTGGACCTCTTTTCTGTGTGTCTGTATCTATATAATACAAATATGTGGATAGGTAGAGAAATGCGTACACATATATAAGGTTTTGTTATTACAGAGATGGACTCTTCCTCATGGCTCTGCATCTTGTCTGTATCACTTAATAGACAGCGGGGATCTTTTCATGGCGCTGTGACAGAGATACCACACAACTCTTTTTTCTGTATTTCACCTCAGACAAGATGGACAAGATGTTTTTAGCTGAGAAACAGACCCCAAAAGAGTTCCATCTCACTCATTCCCTTTCAGTGACACTCTTAGATTATGGGATGTGTTTGTTTTAGGCAATGTGGAATTCAAATGGCTTTGGCAATTGATTGGATAGTGTTGGTGGAGTTAAAACTCTCCCGTGTCATATGTCTATATGACTAGATAACATTCTTTTGAACGTCACAAGGGTGATTTATAAGATTACTAGAGACAAACCTTTCTCTCCTGCAGACAGGCCGAAATGTCAGATTGAATGTTTCAGGAGCTGAAAGGTCTTAAGTAGTAACAAAGCCTTGTGTTTTTGTAGTACTTTATGCTTTTTGAAGTGCTTTCACATAGTTATCCCATTTGATCCTACTTAGAACTCTGAAGGTGCATAGGGTTTATGACTGTTACCCTGGGAATGCAGATGAGACCAGGGATAGCAATGAGTAGGAATGAGAGCTAGGATTAATCCCTCCTTTCCTGCTCCTGCCCAGTGTTCTTTTTACACTGAGAAATGCACCCCACCAGAAGAGATAGCTGTCTACAGCAGAGACACCCAGGATTCCTCTAGGATCACTTACCTGAAAATCCAGGTGCCCTGGGTAGTTTAGGTTCAGGAGAATAAATGATAGGACCAACCTACTGGGAAGACTTGTAGCTTAAAATGGCAATGCGGACATACACATTTACCTCTGTTTTCTCCTGAAAATCCACTCAAACGATACTTTAAGGGATAAATCCTCAAAGACAAAGAGAGGAGAATAAAAATGGCAGTGAAGACATGGAAGCTGGAGAAAAATGGATGAGCAGTAATTGATTTAGTGGGTTTGGAAAATGGAATCTTAACAGGCACTGAGGAGAACCAACAGCCAACCAATCTACTTCCAGAAGCTCTGGGTATTGGCAGCATGAGTTAACTTTGGAAGCAGAGGGGATGGTGGGGCTAACCACGGAAAGACTGGTTGGAATTTTATTAGGAAGCTGTCATGCATCCAGATCCTCTCCCTGCCTGACTTAGTCGGGCATCTGCCCGTTCACACCCAGGCAGAAGACTAGAGCTTATTTTCTGGTGAAGGTAAAGAGGAAGGTCTCTGGAATACCAGATGTCAAAGACAGTGAAGAATGGGGATACCTTTCTGAAAATGGATTCAATGCAATTTGACATTATGAGTGTTGAAACCACTAATCTTTTTCCTCAAGTCATGTCCCAGGACACAGTCAGCCAGACTGAGATAACTTCCAGTCAGGAGTTTAGAAGTCTTCTTGGGGGGAATCTCAATTAGAGATCCCCAGTGAGATGGCCCAGCTGGATCGTCTCATGGTGAAGCCAGCAGCCACCAAAGCACAGGCAAGAGCTTTTGAGTTCCCCACCCTTAAAAATGTGTGGTCAGCTGAGATCACCATACACTCGAGGGAAACCCTTGACAATGAAGGACAGACATACACACACACACACATATATTCATGGGCACCCCCAGGCACAGGCACATGCAGAGAAAGAGTGGTGGAAACCACTGTAGAGAAAACAGGCTATACAAATGGAAAAAATCTTAAAGAAAATATGAAAGATAACTGAAGGTATTAAATTCTTAAAACAAAAACAGGATGTCCCTGTTTTCAGGATCAAACAGGAAAGAACTCAGAAATTTAAAATATGAAAAGCTGGGACATAAATTTGAGGGGATATGTTCCAGAAAGTACAAAAGCACAAAAAAATACAAAGTAAGAGTCAAGTACATCATTAGATTTATACCCAAATAATAGGAGCTAGAAAGAAGGGGAAGAAATGGAGAAATTAAAGAAAGGATAGAATTTTCAAATAGGAAGGGGTCCACATAATGCTCAGATCTGTGACTGAAAATAAACTGCACCAAGTCCCATTGGCATGAAATTTCAGAACTTTGGGCAAAAAGCAGATCCTACAAGCTTCTAAGGAGGGCATTGATGAAAATAAATTTATAAATAAAAACAGGTTTTGTACAAATGTTCAAGAATCAAAATGCACCAGACTTCTTAATAACATTGGACTTGAGTCAGCAGTTCTGAAGTGAATAATTTCACATTCTGAACCCTCAAGACATTTTCACAGATGAGAAAAAAGTGACCTCCATACAGCCCTTTCAGGGAACTACCACAGATAGGCTCCACCAAAACTAAGGGAGTAAACCAAGAAAAAGGGGGACACAGATGATGGGAAATCAGGGTCCAACATAAGTAAAAATGAATGGGACCCCCCCTAGGAACTGATGGAATAACCAGTGGATTTGACTATACTGAGTGGAGGTTTACAAAGCTGGGAGACTTTGTGTTGGCATTTGTGAGAAATACATAGAATACAAACTTTATGGAGAATACATAAAGAAGGGAAAAGACTCTCTTAACTCCAGGGAAAACAAAAAGTTTTGCTGGGAAGAAAAGTGTTTACACCATAATATACTATTAGTGTGTCAGTGGATAACATTTTCATGAACAAGGTAAAAATACTAATTACCTAAAATGACTATCCAGTGAGGGGGCTTGAAAGTGGGCTTGCGTGGGGTCATCACTGAGATGGCAACAAATGAGAGCTACAACCTCACCGTGGAGAGTGGGAAGTCAATGGCTGATTCCCAAAACTGAAAAGCCAAGAAGCAGTTCTACAAGCATGTTATTTACAGATATGGAGGTGAGCTAGGAAAAGACCAACCAAATAGTAGAAATAATTGCTTCTGGGAGTGGAGGGTCAAAGAGTGCTATTTCTTTCATCAAGCCTCATACAACTGACTCTTTAAATCATGTGCACATGTTCGTTTGATAAAAATAAAAATGGAATTTAAAGAATGTGCTGGTAGGGATGATTGGTCTGTAACAGCACTTTAAAAGGGAGCTGTCAGAGAAAAAGTTCTTTCAAGAGTCTCCGGTCTTGCCACAGATGGTCCTGGCATGAACACTTCTGTACCCCTGCTTCTCTCCCAGTCTTGGGCCCACCTTAATGATGGAAGCACAGGTGCAGTGGTGATGTTTCAGAAGCCCATGACCTGCCTTTTTTTCTCTGCAGGATAACCACAGGATGAGTGTTTTATTGAAAAATCTAATTCTAAGTATTTTGGTCTACCGCAAACCAGAGAGGTGGCCGAGGTGCCCTCTAAGTGGCTTTGGGTCACACACAAAGCATCACAAGGCCCCTTTGTCATAACTTACAATTCTTAGTTGGTTTTCACAGCAGAACCACTTGGCATATATCTGGGGAGCAGGACAAGGATTTACTCTCTCTTCTCTGCTCCCACACCACCCCCCAACCCCCAGACAGCCTGGGGGTTGTGTACACTGATTGTGGCATGACTTTATAAGCTCCAAATGCAGTGTGTTGCCTGATTCATCTTTCTGGCACCTCCTGGGGTGAATAGTAGAGGCTCCTTCCCTAGAGGGGATCCTGCCAGGTGCTCCCTAGCATGAGCCCAGCCAGCAAAAGCAGCAGAAGCCAAACGCAGATTCTCATTAGTGTAGCAGTTCCAGCATAAGCTGTGGGGCCAACGCATCTGGGTTCAAATGTGGACCTTGGTTCTTATCAACTGGGTGTGACTCAAGGTAAGTTATCTCACTTCCTTGAGCCTCTGTTTCCTCTTCTGTAAAATGGGGATAACAGTAGGACCAACAGCATAGAATGAAATAATCCATCCAATGTACTTTCTAGAAAGCTCCTATCACATATTGCCTATTGACTCAGAATTATATTACCTATGTCATATTGTGAAAGCCACTGACTCTGTGATGCTTGGTTTCCTCATTTGCACAATGGGGTAAGAATGCATCTCTTAGGTTGTTGTGTACATTTGTGAGCTGAAGTGTACAAATTGCTTAAACCAATACATGGCAACTAGTGAGAGCTCAGTTCATGAAGGTAAATATTACTTACCTTCCTTTCCCTATCTAGACCTTTAGCTGATTTAGGCCTACCTCTTTCGCCTGGCCACCCCAAGTCTCTCTCCCTCTTTCTGTGTAGCTCATCCTCCATACAGTTGCCAAGACAGTTTTTCAGAAGCACAGCTCTTATCACTTCCCACCCCAGCTGAAGAGCCCACTGTGGTTACAAAGTCAAAACACTCAAGTTTGTTATTTAAAGCTTCACTCCGCTGC
This sequence comes from Manis javanica, assembly GCF_040802235.1. NCBI lineage: Eukaryota > Metazoa > Chordata > Mammalia > Pholidota > Manidae > Manis > Manis javanica. Next base: position 55,757,155 of record NC_133166.1, read on the forward strand.
CTCTTTTCTGTCCATGTGGTCCCCTAATTCTTCATCCACTCATGCACCTGCTGCTTCTGTGGGCTGCACATTGTCACGTACCCTCCCCAGCATCCCTCTTAAGAGCATCACTTAAATTTAAGAGTTGATTGGATGCTCACTTCCATCAGAAAGGTTTCTCTAATCACTTCTTTATTCCTCAGCTCAACAGCCCTTCTGGCCAGCCAGAACTGGCTTTGCGCAGTCTGGGGCACATATCCCTGGCCAGAAATCCCCTGAGCGTGGTGGGATGGAGCAGGAGGCTTTAGAGACTGACAGATTTGGATTCAAATCTTAACTCTGCCACTTACTAACTGAGACTTTGGAAACATAATTTTACCTCTCAGTGCCCTCAAATGAGAATTTGTAAACTGGGACTATGACGACACTGAACGATAAGACAAGACATGAAATCATTATGAATCCCTTAGTATCACATTTGGCATTTATTTGCTTACATATGAATTCTCTTCCTTCCATTGTTTCCTATGTGCATATTTTGTTGCTTTGCTACATCGGCTCCCTAGGTTTGGGGCCTGGACATTTTGTTTGTGTAACTTACTCCTCTGTATCAGTCAGTATATGCTAGCTAATGATGTGGCAATACATGGGTCCAAGTCTCAGCAGTTTAAAGCAATAGAGGTATATTTCTTACTCTCCCTGCATGTCCATTATGGATGAGTAGGGCAAGCTCTTCTCATTTTAATTACCCAGAGAGCTGAACCACTCACATTTCACTGACCTAAGTAAGTCACATGGGCAAGTCTAACATCTAGGGACAGGAAAGTCTAACCCTACTGCATATTTCAAAGGAGAGAAATTGAGGAATATTGGTCAGCTGCCTAATGACAGCCGTGTCTTCTAGGAGTCTGCCTCAGGCTTCGTAGGTGGAAATGCTTGTTTAAAAGCCTAGTGTCACTGCTGAGTGTATAGTTCTCTGCCAGGCACTTGGAGTCTTGGTGATTAGGGACAATCCTGTTCTCCATGGACTTGTGGTTTCCTCACTGTGACCCACAACCTATGCCAGAAACCCAGAACAAACCCACTTTTCTCAAGACTCAGCCATTCCACTAGGCAGTGAGGGTAGACAGAGAGGAAAGTTTTATCCTGTCTGAAATTATAACAGTATTCAGGGACCCTAACCCTAAAGTTCTGTCATCTTTGACTCATTTGTTCATTTATTCATTCACTCAAAAAATACTATCATTACTGACACCTGCTATGTGCCAGACACTATGGTATTTCCAACAATACAGTGATAACCCAGACTTGCCCTTGCCCACTGATTATACAGTTGGGCAGAGAAGGCAGTTAACTATAATAGTTGAGAATAGACTCTATGGTCAGATACCCATCTGGGTTTGCATCACTTCTAGCAACTGTGAGCAGATTCCTAAACTTCTGTGTGCCTCAGTCTTACCATCAGGAAAGTGGGAATGATAAGCATACTTACGTTATAGAGTTATTGTAAAGAGGAAAAGAGAACCTGTATAAAACACTTCATAAATATGCAGGCACACGGAAGAACTGGTGAATGTCAGCCCTGGCTGCTCTCGTCTTCAGTACCAGAGCCTCAGTACTGCAGTAATCAGTGGTATGTAGAGTAAATGATGGTGGGCATGGCAAGATGCTGAGCCAGAAGGCAAGGTTCTGCATTTTCCTCTAAGAAACATAGGAAAATGATTGTCTGCATTACATATTAGTCCATGACGGCCTGTTTCATGTGGACTTGAAGCACCCTGTGAATACCACCATCGCCGTCATATGTCACCACCATTGATAACGTTGTGCTGGATCCAACTAATACCCTGTGACTGGCCATTAATGTGGTTCCAGCTGATACACTATTGCTGGCCTCCTAAGTCCCCCGTTTGAACATTCAAGGAGCTTTTCACTGTTGAAGTTCAGAGCAGGAAAACAACAACTGAATATGAACTGAACATTTTTAAACAGAGAGAAAATAGCTAATAATTCTGAAAGCCAGGCTAAAGGGCTGCAAAATAGCCCCATGATATATCATGCCAGAAAAGCCTGGGTATACTTCTTTATGGCCAGATCTTCGTCACTGTTTCTAAGGAAAAAATATATTTTAAGTCCTTCTTTGGGGTTCCTGACCCTGAGTCACCCAAGACACTTGATTAGGAAATGACAGCTGGGTTTGGCAGGAAGGACAGGAGAGCCAGAGGAATACCCACATGTGCATAAAATTCAGACACTTCTGGATCTATGTCTACTCGTGTTTAGGATCAGCAAGTAAAGAAAAAGGAAGTCACCCCTGCCACTGCTAATCAGTCAGATGTTACCTGAACCAAGGGTGTACCTATGCCATGGTAAGCCCAGCCCAACCTTTTGCCAAAGTGTCCATCCCCCCAACAAAGTGAAAAGTATACCCCATCCAAAACACTGGCCTAATTAAATCGTGACAGATTGCTGCTTTACTTCACAGCTGCCTGATAGCTGGAGCTGTTTCTAAGATCTGGCAGGAATAGGATACATCTGGCTTGACTGAGTTATTTAATACCTCTGGCATGAGCCAAAGAATGGTAGAAGTGGTAGAAAATGTGTACTTATCTTACTCTAAGACACAAGGGATTTGGGGAAAGTACTGTTTTTTTTCCTCTTTATTTTAAAATGAACAGAGTGGGTGGGAAGGTGCGTTCATCTGCAGCCAGTGGTGTGTATGTTTGCATGCCATTTGTAGGGCGAGTTGCCAGTGCGTGCAGTCCTGCAGACTTTGAAAGAGGGTGGCAGCTTAACCATATCAAATGCTTAATGAGGTGAGGCGCCATCTCATCAGTATTCAGTGTGGCACTGATGTTACATACACTAATCCTGAAACCATAAGCTATAAGGAGATGCTTGCTTTCTTGGTCTGAAATGAACCAAGCAGCCTGAATTCTTCCAGTTTTATCTCCTGCTTTAACCTGGAATGATGCCAGCATGTTGGGTTTCACCCTGGGGAATGTGTATCATGTGAAAAACTTAAATCAGGTCTGTCTGCCAGTACATGCAGTCCTAATCCGTTAAATATTTCTAGCTAACAATGCACATGGGGCCCTTTAGCTCCACAGACAGTCATATTCTGCTAAGATCATGTAAATATAACTGCTTCTGCCTGATTTTTTAGGGAGGGATCAATAATTCCCCATGCCTCCAGGGTTTTAGCCAAATACCTCACATGGTGCACGAAGCACTTGGCATGTCTTAACCCTGGCAGTGTACACCACTCATTCTCTAGGGTTGAATTCTCTTCCTGTGAGCCTGGGAAGGTTTCAAATGAAGGATTGTCTTTCTCTTAATTAGGTGCTTAAGAAGAACCAGAATCTTTGACTTTATCAAGTTATGAAACCTTGAGTCCAGAGTCCCAGCTATAGAATATGCGAAGAGTGTGGCATTGAGCCCTGTCAGCCCCTAGTCCCTTCTGGATTCAGGAAAATTAAAACACTGGGACTTGTTTTAATGAATGGAACCTTGTATGGAGCATTTTTCTTCAGAGTCGGTCACTGCTGTCTGAAAGAGAAAATTTCTTTCCAAAAAACTCTGGTTTTTCAGAACTGCCTCTTTCATTCTGCTGGTTCTTTCCCAGGGGCGTAGTTTTTAAATTTTGTTTCATCCAAAAAAAGGAGGTAACGTTTTTAGGATTCTGCAAAGGAATATGTGATCGGTCTTTCATTAACAAATCTTTATCTTTGGTCTGGGTACAAATTCTGGCTTCAACCTTTAGTAGCGGTGTGAGTTTATGCCGGACACACAGCCTTCCTGTGTCATAGTTTCCCTCCAGTAAAATGGAGATGTCAGCCATTCCCACCTCATTCTGAAGGCCTTAGAACAGCACCTGGCCCTTAGTAAGTACTGGGCAAGTGGTGAATACACCACCACCTAATCAGGAAGGTCACAAAGGCTTCCCTGAGGAGCAGATGATTGACCAGAGATCAATGGCAGGGGAGGCTTTAATTGATTATAAAGTAATTTAAGTCAGAAATTATGGGAAAGTAACCTCCAAAACCACCCTTATTATATCCACCCAGTGGTAACCACTTACTATTTCACTATATAGCTTTCCACATCTTTTTTTATGAATGAATAGAAATACACACACACATATATTCACATCCACAGAAATGGCACCCTCTCTTATATATATGTTATTCACTAACGTGTTTTTTCCCGCTTAACAACATACCACAGGTATCTTTCAGTCAGACCTCAGGACTGACTTCCTGAGAGTCTCTTTGGACCTTCCAGCTTAGGACAAGGGAGGATGGTCTGTTCCCGGAGTTAGCCCTTCCTTACTCCCACCGGACACCTCTTGTCAGACACCCAGTGACTGGGCTTCCATCCATCTGCAAGGCTACTTTAAAGGACCCACTTGAAGCCTCCAGACTCCCCTGTAGCATATTCTCCTATGTGAAAATGGTATCCAGGAGCTGTATGTCTGTATCTGAACACCTAACTTGGGTTTACAACCAGTATTTATGGGTTTATCTGGAATGGGAGGCTCTGTTTAACATGTGGAGGGAAAATGCATATACCTACACATCACCTTACTTCTTAAATGACCTCTCATATTTTGGGAGACTGAATTCTAAAGAATTGCTGCTAAGGAATTTGCTCCTAGGGCCGTAAGAGACCCACAAACCTTACGAGTCTCTTGGAGGATGAATTGTTTGTCCTGAAATTGCTGAAGGCTCAGGTCACTTAAAGTCACCTTTAAAGGAGAGATACTTTGAGATGGACTCAAAAAAATAGCCATCAGTGGCCTTCTGCTCTGTGAATTGGCTTTCTAACTCTGTTTTCTCTCTGTCAGTCAGTGACAGGTTGATTCATTCTCTTCCTATGTGGTATAGTTAAAGACAAATCTGCTTTCTGGATGAGGACCCTGTTAGCTTCTATCTCTACATTCTGTCTCATGCCTGGTGGGTGGCATCAGCCGCTTAGCAGGCTCTAAGCATTAGTCTTCACAATATCCCGGCCAGCTTCCTTTGTGTCCCAGAGACTGGTCTTCTCCCTCTTGACTAGGTTTTCACTTGTTTTTTCCTTTGTATTATCACAGCCTCACCTTGAATAGTCCACAATGTATAAGGTTGTCCCGGCCCACGGGACGAACGTGGAGTGTGCCGGAGACGCCTGCAGAAATGAAACAAGCAAGGGACACAAAGAATGACCAGCAAGACAGGATGTCTGATCAAGCTGTCCAAGTTTATTGTTTGTAGGCTTAATTTATACAGGTCAGCAAGGAAGGGGTGGGTCAAAAGGCAATTGGACCTTAGGTGACGCTGGTGGGAAGGTGTAAAGGGGTGATTGGGCTTTGGTTGGCGCCGGCGGGAGCAGAGAACCCGGAAGAGAAGCAGGGAGTTTGCCATTTTGTGGGTGGGGGCTCTTTGGTCTCCGGCATAAGGTGAGTAACCAAGGTCGTTCAATAAAGCTGTGGAACAGCACTGTGGTCTGTGCAGGCTGCCATGACAAAATACCACGGACTGGTCCCTCACACAACAGAAATTTATTTCTCATAGTCCTGGAGGCTGGGAAGTCCAAGACCAAAGTACCAGTTGAATCAGTTTTCTGATTTCATGTGTTCTCTCATGGCAAGAAAGAGAGTAAACTCTCTGGTGTCCGCTCTTATAAGGGCACTAATCCTATGACAAGAGCCCCACCCCCCCAATCTTATGTAACCCTAATTACTTCTCAAAGGCCCCACCTCAAATATGTTGGAGGGTAGAGCTTCAACATATGAATTTTGGGGTAGGGGTGGGAGGGGAGATACAGTCAGTCCATAACAAACAGATTTGAGGACTTGGGGTTAAGGAAAGCATGCTGCAGAGACCAGGGCTGGCAGAAGATTCATTCTGAACGGTCAAGATGGTCAGGCATCATCTGAAGGGGCAACATGCATGGTAGAAACAGAATGGCAGCCAGCTTTGCCACTTACTGGCTTTGTGAACATGAGAGACACACTTACTCTGTCTGAACTTACCTTCCCAGCTGTACAGTAACGGGCTCACTCATGGACTGCAGTGAGGACTCTTTATTCAGTCAGTCAGTCTAGAAGGGACTGTGGTTTGATTGATTGGTTATCTGTGATGTGTCCAGCATGGTGTTAGGTGCTGAAATTAAATGAAACTCATACATATGCATAAAGGCAAACGCAGGACAGGATAGACACTCAATAAATGTTTCCTTTCTCGTAGCACACAGAATGGTTCACGGAAACAGGATTAGTGGGAATGATTCAAATAAAGGATCTAGTGATAGCTAAGTTCAGTGACAGTATAGGAAGAAAGAAGTGTTTTCTTTTGTTTTGTTAAGCATGAAAGTGAAGTGTCTTGGATGCCAAATTGCAGTTGCGACCTGAAAATGGCTACTAGTTAGAGACTTTGGAGGTTAAAAGTGGGGATGGGTGATAATGTGAGCCACATGCTATTCGTCTTTGAAGACTGGAGATACAATTACCAAAGCGTAAAATAAGTCTACAGCCAGAAGATCACCAGACCATTGGCAGGCTTCTCCACCCATCACAAGCTTGTCTTTGTTGCTATATGGTAGAAAAATAGAAATATGACTCTAAGGACATTTATGGGACTGGCCTTTTATCGTAGCTTGACATGTACAACCCTGTCTTTGAGTTAGAAGCAATCACATCATAGTTTTAATGCACACCAGAAGCCTGAGTGCTCAGGTTTGCTGTAATGGCTGTTAGTGGGACTTTTGTTGTGTGGTTGTTGTGTGTTTTGGGGCGGGGTGGGGGGGTGCTGGATCTTTTAAATTAATTTTCAATTAAATTTTGAAAGAACAAAGTACAAAATTAACTAACTTGCAATTAATTTCAACAGTAATTATGCAAAAATTCTAGGCATGTGAATGATGGGGAGCATGGAATAATTAGTCATGGATTTTTCACTACCATAATTACAGTGATAAATATGTATGAGGCCATTTGGGAAAGGAACACAGCAAGCAACTGTAGTTAATTAAACTTTTAGCTGGCTTAGCTTGGGAAGTCTGTATTGGCTTTTTATCTCCTCAAACTATTAGCAAAGTCTCCCCAAACAAATAGCACTCAGAAATATAAAGGATACAGGTATCTTTTTTCTCAGTTCTTATTTTAATTTTGCTGACTTCTAGTTTTCCTGGACCTCTGGCACAGAATGCATTCTTATCCAGGGTGTGGCCTGCACAGTACCTTGTATTATTATATTTATGGCAAGTAAGTATTGCCCAAACCCTACTACATAGGCCACCTTGTTCACCCTGAGTCATTGGGCCTTTCCGGGGTACCCTTTTCTGTGGTGCAGGATGCAGGAATTGGATTATAACATGAATATAATAATAAAAGCACCTGCTTGGTTAAGCAGTTACCACAGGCCATTGGATGTCCTCAGTGCTGGACACACATTACTCCCTTTCCTCCTAGCCACTGAGGTCTGAGACTTAACATAACTTGCCCAGGGTCATTTGCCAAATGACAGAAACAGATTTGAACCTAACTCTTTCTTATCCTAAGACCTGTGCTGTTTGCCACTCATTCACTCTCATATTTCTCCAACTTGGAAAAAAAGGAAATCCTTCTGTCCCCACTTTAGGCTGCATGTAGAATTTGTTGAACTCCCTTGTTTTCCCAACCTCACCCACCTACTACAAATAGACACACCAGGGGTACCTATGCCAATAACACAAGACTGACAAAAAGCCATGAAGAATAATAGAGCAGACGTAGTGGTGACGGTGGTCCCTGCAGTGGCACCAGCAGGTATTTCCTGAGCACTCAGACTATTCTGTAGCTACTGTGTTGTTTACTTTATGTATGTTTTTAAATAGGCTTTATTTATTTAGGTTCTTAGCAATACACAGCATAAGGTACAAAGATTTCCCATATACCCATTGCACTTTTCACTTTTTTTTATTAAGGTATCATTGATATATAATCTTATGAAGGTTTCTCATGAAAAACAATGTGGTTACTACATTCATCCATATTATCCAGTCCCCCCCACACCTCACCACAGTCATTGTTCATCAGCATAGCAAAATGCCACAGAGACACTACTTGCTTTCTCTGTGCTATGCTGTCTTCCCCATGACCACCACACACACCATGTGTGCCAATCATAATGCCCCTCAGTCCCCTTCTCCCTCCTTCTCCACCCCTCCCCTTTGGTAACTGCTAGTCCCTTCTTGGAGTCTGTGAGTCGGCTGCTGTTTTGTTGCTTCAGTTTTGCTTCCTTGTTATACTCCACAAATGAGGGAAATCATTTGGTACTTGTCTTTCTCCACCTGGCTTATTTCATTGAGCATAATACCCTCTAACTTCATCCATGTCATTGCAAATAGTAGGATTTGTTTTCCTCTTATGGCTAAATAATATTCCATTGTGTATATGTACCACATGTTCTTTATCCATTCATCCTCTGATGGACACTTAGGTTGCTTCCATATCTTGGCTATTATAAATAGAGCTGCATAGGGGTGCATATGTCTTTTTGAATCAGGGACCTTGTTTTCTTTGGGTAAATTCCTAGGATTGGAATTCCTGGGTCAAATGGTATTTCTATTTTGAGATTTTTGAGGAACTTCTATATTGCTTTCCACAATGGTTTGAACTAATTTATATTCCCACCAACGGTGTAGGAGGGTTCCCCTTTCTCCGCATACTTGCCAGCATTTGTTGTTTCTTGTCTTTTCGATGTTGGCCATCCTAACTGGTGTGAGATGATACCTCATTGAAGTTTTAATTTGCATTTCCCTGATAATTAGTGATGGGGAACATCTTTTCATGTGCCTGTTGGCCATCTGAATTTCTTCTTTGGAAAAGTATCTGTTCAGATCCTCTGCCCATTTTTTAATCAGGTCATTTGCTTTTTGGGTATTGAGGCATGGAAGTTTTTTTATGTATTTTGGATGTTAAACCCTTGTCAGATATGTGATTTACAAATATATTCTCCCATACTGTAGGATGCCTTTTTGTTCTACTGATGGTGTCCTTTGCTGTACAGAAGATTTTTCATTTGATGTAGTCCCATTTGTTCATTTTTGCTTTTGTTTCCCTTGCATGAGGAGATGTATTCAGAAAAAAGTTGCTCATGTTTATAGTCAAGAGATTTTTGCCTATGTTTTCTTCTAAGAGTTTTATGGTTTCACGGCTTACATTCAGGTCTTTGATCCATTTTGAGTTTACTTTTGTGTATAGAATTAAACAATAATCCAGTTTCATTGTCTTACATATAGCTGTCCAGTTTTGCCAACACCAGTTGATGAAGAGGCTGTTGTTTCCCCATTGTATATCCATGGCTCCTTTGTTATATATTAACTGACCATATATGCTTGAGTTTATATCTGGGCTCTCTAGTCTGTTCTACTGATCTGTGGGTCTGTTCTTGTGCCAGTACCAAATTGTCTTGATTACTGTGGCTTTGTAATAGAACTTGAAGTTGGAGAGCATAATCCCCCCAGCTTTATTCTTCCTTCTCAGGATTGCTTTGGCTATTCGGGGTCTTTTGTGGTTCCATATGAATTTTAGAACTATTTGTTCCAGTTTGTTGAAGAATGCTGTCAGTATTTTGATAGGGATTGCATTGAATGTGTAGATTGCTTTAGGCAGGATGGCCATTTTGACAATATTAATTCTTCATATCCATGAGCACAGGATGTATTTCCATTTATTGGTGTCTTCTTTAATTTCTCCTGTGACTGTCTTGTAGTTTTCAGAGTATAGGTCTTTCACCTCTTTGATTAGGTTTATTCCTAGGTATTTTATTCTTTTTGATGCAATGTAAATGGAATTGATTTCCTAATTTCTCTTTCTGCTAGCTCATCATTAATGTACAGTAATGCAACAGATTTCTGTGTATTAATTTTGTGTCCTGCAACTTTGCTGAATTCAGTTATTAGTTCTAGTAGTTTTGGGGTAGATTCTTTAACATTCTTATGTACAATATCATGTCATCTGCAAACAGTGACAGTTTAACATCTTTACCAATATGGATACATTTACATCTTTGTGTTGTTTGATTGCCGTGGCTAGAACCTTCAGTACTATGTTGAATAAAAGTGGGGAGAGTGGGCTTCCTTGTCTTGTTCCTGATCTTAAAGGAAAAGCTTTCAACTTTTCTCTTATTAAGTATGATGTTGGCTGTGGGTTTGTCATATATGGCCTTTATTATGTTAAGGTACTTGCCTTCTACACCCATTTTATTGAGAGTTTTTATCATGAATGGATGTTGAATTTTGTCAAATGCTTTTTTAGCATCTATGGGGAAAATCATGTGATTTTTGTCCTTTTTAGTGATGTGGTGTATGATGGTGATAGATTTTCAGTTATTGTACTATCCTTGCATCACTGCAATAAATCCCACTTGAACATGTTGGATGATCTTTTTAATGTATTTGTGAATTCAGTTTGCTAATATTTTGTTGAGTATTTTTGCATGTATGTTTATCAGGGGTATTGGTCTGTAATTTTCTTTTTTGTGTATTGTCTTTGCCTGGTTTTGGTATTAGAGTGATGCTGGCCTCGTGGAATGAGTTTGGAAGTATTCCCTCCTCTTCTACTTTTTGGAAAACTCTAAGGAGGATGGTTATTAGGTCTTCACTAAATCTTTGATAAAATTCAGCAGTGAAACCATCTGGTCCAGGTGTTTTGTTCTTAGGTAGTTTTTTGATTATCAATTACATTTCTTTGCTGGTAATTGTTCTATTCAGATTTTCTGTTTGTTCCTTGGTTGGTCTTGGAAGGTTATATTTTTCTAGAAAGTTGTCCATTTCTTCTAGCTTATCCAATTTGTTACCACATAATTTTTCATAGTATTCTCTCATAATTCTTTGTGTTTCTGTGGTGTCCATTATTGACTTTCCCTTTCTCATTTCTGATTCTGTTTATGTGTGTAGACTCTTTTTCTTAATAAGTCTGTCTAGGGGCTTATCTACTTTGTTTATTTTCTCAAAGAACCAGCTCCTGCTTTCACTGATTCTTCATATTGTTTTATTCTTCCCAATTTTATTTATTTCTGCTCTAATCTTTGTTATGTCCCTCCTTCAACTGATTTTGGGCCTCATTTGTTCTTCTTTTTCTAGTTTCGTTAATTGTGAGTTTAGACTGTTCATATGGGATTGTTCTTTCCTGTGGTTGACCTGTATTGCAATATACTTCCCTCTTAGCACAGCCTTGGCTGCATCCCACAGATTTTGCAGTGTTGAATTATTGTTGTCATTTGTCTCCATATATTGCTTGATCTCTGTTTTTATTTGGTTATTGATCCATCGGTTATTTAGTGGCATGTTGTTAAGCTTCCTTGTGTTTGTGGGCTTTTTTGTTTTCTTTGCATAATTTATTTCAAGTTTCATACCTTTGTGGTATGACAAACTGGTTGTTACCATTTCAATCCTTCTGAATTTACTGAGGCCCTTTTTGTGGCCTAGTATGTGATCTATTCTAGAAAATGTTCCATGTACACTTGAGAAGAATGTGTATCCTGCTGCTTTTGGGTGGAGTGTTCTGTAGATGTCTGTTAGGTCCATCTGTTCTAATGTGTTATTCAGTGCCTCTCTGTCCTTACTTATTTTCTGTCTGGTTGATCTGTCTTTTGGAGTGAGTGGTGTGTTGAAGTCTCCCAAAATGAATGCATTGCATTCTGTTTCCCTCTTTAATTCTGTTAGTATTTGTTTCACATATGTAGGTGCTCCTGTGTTGGGTGCATAGATATTTATAACAGTTATATCCTCTTGTTGAACTGACCCATTTATCATTATGTAATGTCCATCTTTATCTCTTGTTACTTTATTTGTTTTGAAGTCTATTTTGTTTGATACAAGTACTGCTACTCCTACTTTTTTCTCCCTATTGGTTGCATGAAATGTCTTTTTCCATCCCTTTACTTTTAATCTATGTCTTTGGGTTTCAAGTGAGTCTCTTGTAGGCAGCATATAGATGGGTCTTGTTTTTTAATCCATTCTGTAACTCTTTGTCTTTTGATTGGTGTATTCAGTTCATCTACATGTAGGATGATTATCTATAAATATATACTTATTGCCACTGCGGCTTTAGATTTGTATTTACTAAATGTTCAAGGGTAGCTTCTTTACTGTCTAACAGTCTGACTTATCTCAGTATGCTATTTCAAACACAATCTAAAGGTTCTTTTTTTTCCTCCCTTTTTCTTCCTCCCCCTCTCTTACATATTAGGTATCATATTCTGCACTCTTTTAATACTCTGTCTTTATCCTTGATCTTTGCCATTTTAATTATTATATGTCTTGGTATTATCTTCCTTGGGTCCCTTGTTTTAGGAGTTCTGTGTACCTCCATGGCCTGAGAGACTAATTCCTTCCCCATATTGGGGAAGTTCTCAGCAATTACCTCCTCAAAAACACTTTCTATCCCTTTTTCTCTCTCACCTTCTTCTGGTACCCCTTTAATGTGAATATTGTTCTGTTTGGATTGGTCATGCAGTTCTCTCAATATTCTTTCATTACTAGAGATCCTTTTTTCTCCCTGTGCCTCAGCTTTTTTGTATTCCTGTTGTCTAATTTCTATTTACCATCTCTTTTACCATATCTAATCTACTTTTAAATCCCTCCATTGTATGTTTCATTTTTGATAGTGTATTTTTCAAAGTTCTGTCTCTTTCTGGAAGTCCTCCCTGAGGCCTTGAATATTTTACTGTAGCTCCGTGAACATGTTTATGATTTTTATTTTGATATCTTTATCAGGAAGATTAGTGATTTCATTTTCACTTAGCCCTCTTTCTGGTGTTTATGGGATTTTTGTTTGTACCAGGTTCTTTTGCTGTTTCATATTTGTAATGATTACTATGGAATAATGACTTTGTGTGGGCATCTCCCTCTAGTGCCCAGAAGCTCTACTCTTGAGTTGACCAGTGCCTGGAGCGATGGCAGAGGCCGCAGGCGAGTGGCACCCATGCCTGCTGGGAGGAAAGAGCTCTTTCCTGCTTCTCGGCCGCAGTGCCTGCCTCCACTGCCAGGGCCAGTGGGCCAAGTGGGCAGGGAAGAGTCTCTGCATTATGCCCCTGTAGCTGCTGTAGGTAGGGCCACCCTCTGGGTGGCCTGTCTCCATGGTAGGAGCAGTAGGTTTGCAAACCTGTGCTGGTTGGGAGTAAGGGCTTGGTTCCTGCTGGATAGCGGCTTTGCTTCTTTACCCTTTTCCTTGATGTCTTCTCTTTTCTCCAGATGTAGACAGTGTGTCACAGTCTTCTTTCTAGTCACTCTTTCAAGATGTATTTTCATATTATATGTGGTTTTGAGGGCAGGTTTCTGTCTCACTTCTCACACCACCATCTTTAAGCCTCTCTGCCTGTGTTGTGTACTTTATAATGACCATTTCTGATCTTCACAAACACCCCATGAGATGGCTGCTAAGTATCCCCATTCTACAGATTAGGAAAACTGAGGCTCAAGAGTTTAAATAACTTACCAGGATTGCAATGCTGGTAAGTGATAGAGCTAGCATTCACACATGGCTCTGTCAGCCTCCAGAGCACAGGGTCTATACTGGACATCAGTGTATCATCTTCTCAACCTCTTTCCTGTGTCCATGGGTAGTCACTCACCTGGTAGGAAAATGTGGCCCTACAAAGATCATCTTAATTCTCGTCTCCTGCTGGTAAGAGCCAGAGTCTGACCATTGGAAACCCTGGAAGTTTCCCATGGTGCATCTGAGATGATATTTGGGTGCTTGTGAAGAACTTTCTAGAATTTCCAGAGCAAATAATTAGAGAAGTGTAGATTGTATCTAACTGTTAACGTTATAAGGTCTTGTTTTGGTTTGCTCAGGGCACTTTCTCTGAGGTTCCCATTTCCAAATATAAAACCCATGAAAGGCTTCTCAACCTTTGCCTCTCTGCCTCTCTCTTAGCCATGACTACTTTTGATTTTTGAAGCATTCTCTGTAAGGTCAGTGGTTACTATCTAGAAGAGTGTGTGATTTCTGAAGGCAGTTACAGCCCAGCAGAGGGGCCAGAATAGGCCCCAGTGAATGCTGGTTCCACCACCCTTTTTGATTCTCATTAAACTTGATGGCTTTAGTTTAAAAAAAAAATCCTATCACACATGCATACCAGACTACCATTAGCAGAACTGGGAAGAACCTTTCGCCAAGTGAAGCAATTTCCTCATTCTGTAATTAAAGCAATTTAGAGGCTGACTGTATTTATGAGGAAACTTGCTGAAGTGAAACAGAAGCATTTTACAATGTGCATGACAGGAAAATCAGAGGCTCTGGGCAGAACATGCTGGGTATTTCTCCATCATAAATGTGGTGTTACAGGTTGAGCAAGTCTGAGCCAAATCTTTGTGCTGTGTCAGGTGCAGCATAAAGAGTTGAGGAAACTGCAGTGAAGGTAAGCAGTTTGCCCAAAGTTGGAGAGTGAGCCAGCCAGGGGCCAGACTGGTTCATGCCAGTCCTTCCCCCTGTTCCTGTGTCCCTCCTGGGATGTGCTGTAGGGCACGGGGTGTGTGCTTCTCCCATCGTTTGGGGGTTTTGTCGTTGTCATTGCAGTTTCTTTGCTAATGGTTTTAGATTTCCTCTGGCTCTTACATTTACAAAGTTTTCCCAAGGTATCGTTTCACTGTTAGACATTGCTGTCTCCTGCCAGACAACCCATTTAGATCATTATGTCATGTCCACACTTGCTCTGCAAAATTCTGAGGAGTGCTAAAACCCCAGGCTCAAGCCGCCTGCCCTTGTGCACCCCAACCCTAATTCACAGCCCACCCTCCCAGCCCCTTCCTCCTCCTCATTAATAAGGGACCAGAATTCTCTGGAACCAAGACTTACACTTTCCAAACTCAGCTGGGGCTCAAGGTCAATGTTCATTGTTCCATCCAATTTGGATTAGGCTTAATCTTAAATCTAACAAAACCTATGAATTTAGGATAAGCCAAGGCAAGAAAACCTGGTCCCCTCTTGGTCTCCACAGGCATGGAGATCCTGCCACCAGTTGGGCTCATCCTGCAGTTGGCTGTCATCAGGGTGAAAGGCCAAAGGCGGCTCACAGCATATCCCTGCAAGAGCGACACCCCAGTGCCCTGGTCCTTCAGTGCCTCTGGTTTTTCTCTCTGCTTCTTGAAAAACTGACTTTTAAGGAGTGGGACAGTCACAGATTTCATAGGGGCCAGCCCTGTAATATTTGTGACCTCCCCAATGGTGTCCACATTGAAGGGCTGTTTTACACAGCACCTTTTATCCACAAAGAGAACCAAAGGTGGTAGAAATACCACAAATGACAGTATCTTTAGCTTAAGACTCAGGGTTGAAGGATCTTCTGAACCAAAGAAAGCAGGAGATTCGTAACATCTCTTACTCCCTTGAAGTCTTTATAGAACAAAAAGGGTTAAGAGCTTGTTTACCTGCTGTCAGACAAGAGGCTTCAGAGTAGTTCCAGGTTAGGTCTGTCCTGTTGAGACCATAAGGGGAGTTTGTAATCATGACTGATTATGAATTTTCTTCCTCTAAAGCCAATGAAAAAATAGGCAAGTCTCCTTTATCTCCCTCATTTGTGTGTTCAGTTAGAACAATTGGACATAGCTACTGTTGCAAGAAGAGCTGTGCCGGGAATAAGACCGTAGCCAGGAAAGGCCCAGAAATGATGAGGAGAATATTAATTGACATGAATCTTATTGATGCTCCTGCCTGGAAGTTCTGCCTTGAGTCAGTAAAGATTGAAGGTTGGTCTTGATATCAGTGTCTCCTTGTGGCTCTGGGTGGAGGCATCACCAGAAGGAGCACTTTATGTATAAAAACAGCAGAATTAAGTTAGAGACCCTCAACTTTTAGTCAGGAGTTCTCTCTCATTTCCTCTTAATTTGGAGGTTCTAAACTTGGGGAGGAAAATCATGGGAAGCCCAGAAAATCAAATCTTTGTTAGGAAAGGGAACATTCATTTGTGAAATACTGAGTGGTGATAATAACACTTAGAGTAGCTAAGACCATGCCATGGTAAGCACTGTGAGTGCCAGCAGATCCTAAACCCATAATTTAAGGTTTATTATTACTTACTGGTTCTACAGATACTGTAGAGTCTCTAATATAAGTGTGTAGGGCTGAATTTAGTGCTGGGAAGTGAGAGGGACAGGTTATAAACATGACTGAGATGGAATCCAGCCCTCGAGAAGTGTAGGGTTTTCTTTACAGGAAACTGACTATTCCAGTAACTACCAAATGGGAAGGAGTAAGAAGTGCCATGACCTGGACTGGTGAGGTGCAGTGGGAGGCTGAAGCAGAGAAGTTATTTCTAGTTGTGGGGAAATGTCAGGGAGAATGGCTCAGTGTCCATTAGTGTCTTGAAGGCTGGCCAGGATGTGGACAGGAGTCATGTCAGGAAGGACATAGCAGACCAAGAGAGCAGCAGTCCTAGAAAAGGAAGACTTCCAGAAAGATTTACTTTCTGAGCCCTGTAACTAGTAAGACTGCTGTCTGCTCCCCTTTCTCCTAGGACATGAGTTGATTGTAACGTTTTGTACACAAGTAGCTGTGGCTCAGGGTCTCTCCTGAGGTTGCATTTATGCTACTGACTGGGACTGTGGTCTCATCTGAAGGCTCAACCAGGAGAGGATCTACTGCAAAGCTCCCATAGTTGTTGGCAGGGTTGAGTTCCTTGTGGGCCGCTGGAATGAGGGCCTCAGCTCCTTGCTGGCTGGCTGGCTGCTGGAGGCCTCCCTTGGTTTCTTGCTGCATGGACTTCTCCACAGGGCAGCTGAGCAGATGAGCAGGAGAGAGAGCAAGTGCCTACGACAGACCAGAAGCCACAGTCTTTTTTTTCTTGGAATATAATTGATATATAACATTATCTTAGTTTCAGGCATATAACATAATGATTCAATATTTGTCTGTATTACGAAATGACCACCACAGTAAGTATAGTTAACATCCATCACCACACAGCTACATTTTTTCCTCATGATGAGAACTATTGAAATCTACTCTCTTAGGCAACTTTCAAATAGGTAATACAGTGTTGTTAGCTACAATCACTGTGCTGTATGTTACATCCCCAGGACTTAATTTATTTTATAACTAGAAGTTTGTATCTTTTGACCCCCTTCATCTTTTTTTGCCCACCCCAACCTATGGCAACCACCAATCTCTGTATCTGAGAGTTTGGTTTTTTTCTCCTCCTTCTCCTTCTCCTTCTTTTCTTCCTCTTCCTCCTCCTCCTTCTCCATCCATGTTACTAAAAATGGCAAGTTTTCCTTTTTATTACTGAACATTCCATTTGTGTGTATGTATGTGTGCGTGTGCATACCATATCTTCCTCATCCATTCATTGATGGACACTTAGGTTGTTTCCATATCTTGCCTGTTAAATGTGGAGGTGCATATATCTTTTTGAGTTAGTGTTTTCATTTCTTTTGGATCAGTACTCAGAAGTGGGATTTCTCGGTTATATGGTTTTAAAATTCTACTTGTAACTCTTTGAGGAACCCCCATACTATTTTCCGTAGTGATGCACCAGTTTACATTCTTGCCAACAGTGCACAAGGGTTCCCTTTTCTCCACGTGCGTACCAGCACTTGTTATTTCCAGTCTTTTTGATGATGGCTCTGCTAACGTGTGATGTGCCACAGTCTTTTTATACTGGAAGTGACATCTCATGATTTCTGCCATATTCCATTCATTAGAAGTGAGAAGATAAGCTCAGCCCTGACTCACAGGAAGGGGATTGTTCAAGAGAAGAATCTCACATGGCAAGAATGGAGGGCCCATCTTTAGGGGTTTCCCCCCCCTGCTGGACAAGAGAGGGGAAGGCACAAAAGGGCCTGAGGCCACAGGGAACAAGAGGGGCTGCTCAGGAAGAGTTTCAGAGGTCTTAGTAAAACTTTAGGTTATATTTTAGTAATTGCTGAAGTGTGAAATGACCTATCCACAAGGATTTTTTTATTTTAAAAGATTATAACAGGAAAAGACTGTAAGTAGATCCTAAGTGCCTATCAAATGGGTTATGGTTAAATAAATGATGGTACATCGCTACAAATTGCACACTATGCAGCTATTTATTAAAAAGAGTTAGTATTGACCCTAGGTCTGGGGCTGGGAAATACAAGGTGAGCCTGAAGCATCTTCTGCCAGAAAGTAAACAAGTAGTCCAAGAAATAAAGAACATCATGAAGTATTTCAGAAAGTTAAAGGAGCCAAGTCGACCTGAAAAAGCCCCCTATGGCCAAAATTGAAACAACTTGAATAACAAATTAAATAATAATAATATTGGATTATAGCTCAGAGAACAAACTAAATATTCATGAGTCTATCTGATACAAGTGAACAACCAAATAAATAAATAAATGGGAGGAACAAGCATATCTTCCTTACAGAAAAATTCCAATTAATAAATGTAGAAGGAATGAAGGAAATAGAAAATCACTTTATGAACAACACAGTAATGATTGCTGCAGTTAGGGTCCATGACGAATACTAAAATTAGTAAGTGAAAACTAAAGCAGAAACAGGATAGTTTCAAAGAATCTCTTCCAAGATATTTATTAACTACAAAAGGGAAAAAAATAGTAACTTTACGGTGTAGAATTTTGGTACATAACACCTTAAATTGACCAAAAGGTCATGGTCAACATCATTGGTAAATAAATCCAGCATCCCCCTAAGACACACTGAGAAGGGCACATCACCTCTATGATGGTCTCCTCAATATCTTCTCTTTAATCATGAAACTTTACTAGAAAAACCCACAATGAAGAACATTCTACAAAATTCCAGATCAGTCTCTTCAAAAGTGTCCTGGTCATGGAAGACAGGGAAAAATTAAGAAGCTATCACAGATTAGAAGAGACAAATGCAATGTGGGATCCTGGATTAGATGTTAGGACAGAAAAAAGACATTAGTGGGGAGAACTGGCAAAATCTGAATTAATTTTGTAATTTATTTAATATATTGTTCCAAAGTCAATTCTTAGTTTTGGCAGTCACTCTGTGGTTAGGTAAGGTGTTAACACTGGGGGAGTTGGGTGTAGTGGTGTATGTGAACTCTGTATTGTTCATGCAACTCTCCTATAAATCTCAACTTAGCTCAAAAAGTTCTACGAAAAAGGAGAGCCTGGAATATAGTAACTGTTGCCTTAAATAGACAAAATCGCACTTGGTTTTAAAAAGTGAAAAAAATTAATTAAAAATAAGAGATGTTTGTTAATATGTATCAGATTATTTCTGGAAGCCTCCACAAAAAGAAATGGTACCAATGTTTGCCTCTGCAGAGGGGAACTGAAAGATAGGAGACATATATGAGAAACAGACTTTTCTCTGCAAACCCTTTCTTACCTTTTGAGTTTTAAAACACACATACATTCAAGCCTATTCAAAAAATAAGTTTTAAAAATCTAAGCAGCTATGGAAGCTCTGAGTCCCCAGCATTCCCTGTTCATTCCCCAGCAGCTCTGACTCCATAGCAGTGACCCAGAATCTGCTGTCAACCCGTCACGGAATTGCTCTTTGTATCACATCAGTCCAGGAAGGTCTTCTTACTCTCTTCCTAAGAAGACCAGCTTGGAGCCTCTGTCAGTGACTGAAGCCTTTGGTTTCTTCCCTTGCTTGTTCTAACACAGCCCCATTAAGGTTTAAAAATGCTTGCCTGAGCTCTCCAGCCTGTCTGCAGTGTCTGGAGAGCTTTTGACAAGGATACATGGATTCTAAAACAACCCTGGGGAAACTTGGTGATTATACTCTCTTTAAAGAATCAAACAGGTCACTTTGAATCCTCCCCTGCCCCAGACCCTGTAGTCAGTCATCTATTTATGGAACAGCCGAGTGTGGTGACCCTCTGCCCAGGAGGCCTTCTGGTGTTAAAGTGGAGCCTCCAGCACGTGGCCTTAGAGAACATTAAAACCTCCACCAAGCCTTCATTTCAGGAAGCATAAATGTGAGACACCCAGGCCCCTCTCAGGAGACAAGATTACACAGTCAGGCATCTTGCCCAGCCACCCAGGCAGGTGGTGGTGGCAGAAAGCAGACAGATTTTTAACCACCCAGCTATTTCATATCCAAGATTGAGACCAAGTTTACCATTTCCTGTGGGAACATTTCAGTCACTGCTTCTACAGACAACAAAAAATGAGAGCCAGTGGAGGCACGGCCAGAGAGAGGGTGGTGCTGGAGCGCTTCCTTGATGCCCTGATTTCCATATTTACTTTCACTGTGGTTACAGTCACCTTATCGTGATGGCCACATTTTGTGTATTAGGGTAACTTGCCGAAAAGATGGTAAGCTGGGTAAAAGCAGTTAATATACCTCTTAGTTTACTGCTTATTACAGTGTTTGCTCACAGAGTCAAATTAGACCCGTGTGGGCCATACAGTCAGTCTTGTAGGCTCTGTGAGCCTGAGTCTCATCAAAACTATGTAACTCAGCCATTGCAGCAGAAAAGCAGGTGTGGATGGTATGTATATGAACAGCTATGGCTGTGTTCCAATAAAACTTTATTTATTGGGCTAGAACATGGGGTGCTAGAAGGCAAATGGCTCAAGATCAGGTTGTAGAAGGGTTGAGGGCCAGATCAGAGAGGTCTCTCTGGGCCACTGTGAGAAGGTTGGATTTTGAGTACAAGTAAGCAGCTACTTTATTTACTTCCTAAAAAGAGCTTTCTGGATGCTGTGTGGAGAATGGATTGGAGAGGAGCAAGATTAGAAATTGGGAGGCAAACTAGGAAGTTCATGTGGCAGTCCATGCAACTGATGATGGTAATTTGCCCCCAAATTTGGAGCTAGAAGGATGTACCCCTGGTTATGAGTTGGACATGAAGGCAAAGTAAAGGCAGGAACCAGGGCTGATGCTCCAGCTTTAGGGTGGGTGGGATGCCACTATGGGACCATAATAGATACTTGATGATATTTGTTTTCTCAGTCCCCACTAATGAGATTTTATTTGCAGTGACAACAGCATGCCTCAGGTAGAATTGTCCTCTTCCAGTATTTAGGGTTAGCTTTCCCTGCAGTGCTGTTTGTGTGCAATGATACAGCACTCACACAGTCTGATCGAAGCATCGCTGCTTACTGCACCCCACCTGAGTTAGCAGTGTTGTGCTCTAGCCCGCTGTCACTGCAGGCTCAGTAGGCCATTGTATTTTAACTCACCAAACCTTGTTCCCCAACCAGAAACCAACTGACCATCAAGTGCAAAGAATGTCTGCTAAGCGTTTAATTTGGCATCTCTACCAAACACTCCACGTAAATATATATATATATATACATATATATTTGTAACAGTAAGCAATAGAAATAGTAATTCTGTACAACCGTCTTTATTCAGCAAATTCCAGGACGCATATATATTCATTTTAAGCAAGTTGCTTGCAGGAGCAGCCCAGGATGTTACACGCAAGAGCCTCGGTCAGCTGAAGCCACTCTGTGCAGGAGGAGGTGCCCTGGCAATCTGCCCTTTGACAGGATGGTTAGAACACGGGCCCTAATACTCGAGTGCATTACCAAAACACATACCCCTCCCACGCGGCTCCTGTTGGCTCTTGCTTCTTGTGGTCGCAGTAGAGAAGTGACAGGGAGCTACTACTCCCCCTTCCACTCATCTGTTGACATTTTATAAGCCATTACACAATTGAGCAGAGTTCTAAAAAAGGCCACCCAGGCCCTAACTCCCAATTACCCTCACTGCTGAGTTTTGGTAGCAATCTGAATTCTTGTTAAAAAGTGTCTTTTTCTATCTTAAATAGCCCATTAAGTTCTTTACCCTCCAGCCAATTCTGTAACTGCCCTGGCCAGTTTCTTAGCAAGGAGGCCATTCATCACCTAACTTCCTGGGTCATCAATGGTGCCCTTCCTCATCAGAGGCAGACAGGCTCTGAGGGTGTGTAGCTCTTAGAAGGCTTCAAAGAGCTCTGGGAGCCCCAGGGGCTTCCTCCATACCAGCAAGCACTCCTCGCGGCAAGCAGCTTGTCAATTGGGGGCCACTGGGAACAGTTGGCATTTTCAGTTGCAGGACCTTTCACGGATGCATTGTCTCCTGTGGGTAAGTTGGGGTTCCTATGGCCAGGATCCTCACTGAACTTAAACCACCTGATGATGTAACTGGCCTTTTGCTAGGCTACCGCTTCCACACCTTTAGGCAATAAGCTATTATTGCACTATGTAGACAGCTCAGTCCAGTGCTCTGGGTGGAGAGAGAGACGCTAGTGTTGGACCTACCACCTGGAGAATAATTGGGTAATAAACCTTTTCACCCCAAAGAACATTTTGCTGTCGATTTCTTTGGTCACATTGAATCCATAGTGAACTTGTCAGAGGCTGAAACCGATTGGCAAGACATCCCCTTTACCCAAGGGTGGGTGTTCATGAGCGGTGGTAGGGTGAGAACCCCTTTGGTCTCTTGGAATAAGAACAGCGGACAACTCCCAGGAGATGTCTGCCTCAGGGTCTTCAGGCTTAGAATCTCTTCATGTCTTACTCCTCTCCTGTCTGTCTCATTTTGGCTTCAATTTTGTGCTTACGGTGGTCTGGATGGTCCTAGAGTCCTAGTTCCCTCCCGGCAAATGGGTCCCCTCCCTAATTTCCCTCTGGCTCAGGCCAGGACTGTGCCTGCTGTGGTCCATCCGATGCTGGGCAGCTGGCAGCATGGATTTTCCCATCACCCTCCTCTTGGTTAATTTTAGAAACTTGAGTTGCAATGGTAATGGTTCAGTGGCGTTTTCATGGTTCTCTTTTGATTCAGTCAGTCATTTGCTGATCTGTCCTTTAAATTAAACTTTTCAATCCAAATCTAAATTGGGACAGAAGATGTGCTTGGAATGGAGATCCACAAAGGCGCTGCAGCCCCACAGGATGTTTTTTCTGAACAGGAAAGTCAGGGTGGCTGTGGGGATGCCCTTGGTTTACGACAGCCAGGCCAGTTCCTGGAAGCTTTCTTGCAGGGGAGAACATGGCACTCTAGGGTGAGTGCTGGCGGGAAGTGGGCCCCTGGGGCCTCTCCCACGCCTGAGCTCCTCCATGGTCAGGTGTCTGCTCTTTTCGTTCCAGAATCCCCCACAGTGAGTCCCGTGCCCCCAGCCAGCTGTCCTACTGCAGTTCCTAGCACAACCCTCAGAAGACCACAGTCTGTGTCCCTGAAGCCCCAGCTGTTCCTCTGGTCTTCCCCCGGCAGCCTTGCCTCTTCCCAGTCAGCACTTAGGAGGCCCTAGGAACGGGGTGCAAAGGGATCAGTCTTTGCACAGATGAAAGAAAGTCTGAAGCAAGCTCATAGCCGGTCACTCAGTGCAAATTTAAAACATTAGCCTTCAATGTTCATATCAGCTCTGTGGTGGGTACAGGTTTTGAATCCCAGTTTCACAGGTGAAGCTTACAAAGGGGCAGTAAATTGCCCAAAGTCATTCATGTGGTCTTTGGCAAAACCAGAACTCTCAGCCAAACTCCCAAATATAGCCTAACTACCATGCACAGCCTCTTTCTAATTGGACGGACCTATCCTCATTCATACTTAACCTACTTCCCTAGTGACTAGACATGATAGTATTAGCAGCTGTTTATGCAGGTTTACCACTCCATGACAGGGACGTCACCTGTATTAGCTCTAAGCCTCTCAGTGACTCTGCAAGGTGGGTGTTTATTGCCCCTACCTTCCAGATGAGAACACTGAGTATTAGACTCCCAGGGTATCACAGGAACTCAAGCAGAAGTGGGATTTGGGCCAGACATGCGGACATGGGTTGGATAGTCAGTGAGAGATTGCATATCAGATGGACAATGGCCAAAGCATGTGGAAAAGCAAAATTCTGACCCACAATCTCCAGCAACCAGCCCAGGAAGCCAACACATTGTTTATAGTAATTGCTATGAAGCCAAAAAATAACCCCTGTAGTCATGGGCCAGAAACATCCAAGACTTGACTAATAACTGACAGCTTCCCCAGTTTTTGCCCCACTTCCAGCTTAGGACCAACCAGAAAAAGCCAAATAGGCTCTCCTAACTGACCATACTGGATGCCTGCTTCTCATTAGCCCGCCTCCTGCTTCCCCACCGAGCAGCCTGTAATCAGAGCACCCTTAAAGCCTTCCCTTTTCCCCACTCCTCTGCCTCCTTTGAGTCTCTACCAAAGTGCAGGTGGTGGTGGCTGACTCCCTTGTTGCTGCAAGCTCTGAATAAATAGGCTTTGCTTTTCTCATTTGGGTGGTTTTCACTTATTTCCACATCAGGATGAGGTGGGCATGGGTACCAGCACTGAAGGAAGGTGCTTCCCTGAGGACACCCCTGAGCACAGCCGGGCAGTGCCGGTCAGCACTGGGCCCCAAAGGGCAGCAGGTAGTACCATTTAAGCCACACCTCCTGCAGCTTGTTGTTAATCATGGTATAAAACAAGATACCCTTAGGGTCTAGCAGAAGGAAGAACAGCATGTCACAAGAGCACAAAGGAATTGTCTCCTCCCAACAGAGGAGACAGTGAAAGGCTTCTTGCAAGAGGTAGCCTCTGAGAAAGCCTGGGAGGAAGGTAGGAATAGCCCAGCTGATCCAGGGAAGGCGGGCGAAGGTCACAGCAGAGCAGGAGGGAGCCCTGCACCCGAAGCTCTCAGTTGGCCCTCTCCAGCCAGTCTCCACGCTTCTCCCCACGTGCACTGCTGCCCTTCCTGGGCCACGTCAGCTGGGCCTTCTTGCCCTCTGGCTTCCGGATGGGTTTGGCCAGAAGTAGCACCAGCAGGAGGTTGCAGGGTGGGAGGAGGAAAAGGTCAGAATATTTGTTCCTCTGCTGGCTGGCTGCGAGGCCACAGGTTGGCAGCAGTTGCATTCCTCCAGCAAAGGCCTCAGCTGCTGTCAGGCCTCACCTGATATGGGAGTCACATCCTCACCCTCCAGGCCTGAGGCTGGGGTGGTTTCCCACTGCCCCTTCACTGCACGCTTTCAGTGACCTCTTTTAAACTAGTAGGCTGTGGGACCCAACTTTTATGGGAAGTAGGTGCTAGGCAGGAAGGTTCTCGGTGACTCTGAAGAACTGTGAGTACCTTATTGTAGGCTGGTGTGGCCAGCCCAAGGGAGGTAGAGAGGGAAGCTGGAAGAGAGAAGAGCAGAGGAGGGGAGGAGCCAAGCAGAAGGGCCAGCTCTCCTAATGAGGGCTTGGGACTTTACCCTTGGGAAGTAGAAAGTTCTGGGAGGGTTGTTAGCAGGGGCAGAGCCAGGTCAGGTCCCCATGGGGTTGGCCTCTTGTGACTGGGGCCAGCTTGGACCAGGGCTCCATCTTGGCCCCTCTGGGAGAGGAGACCATGTGCACAGGCTCCACACATCCAACCCTGTGAGGTGATTTGGGAAAGGGTTATGTTGCCCCCATCTAATTTGTGAGAAGGAAGATTTTAGAAGGATGAAACTGTGTTTTTGTATAACAAACATGTGTCGTCTTTACAATCCTGAGCTCAGGTAGCTGCCCACCAAACAACAACATGAATATTTCAGCCACTGGGGTGGTTTCACATTGCCTGGAGCAGATCATCTCAACAGGCTTGAGTGGGACCTGTCCTCATACCACGTGTATGTCTGTGGGTTGGTCGGACCGACCTGGGCCCAGTTCTCAGCTCTGTCAGCTTCCTGGCTGTGTGACTAGGGACACATGACCCTTCTTCTCTGCAACTTACTTTTCTCACCCCTTAGGTTAAATGAAATCACAGCCATGAGGCACTGGGTGCATAAGCCACTCAGGCTCATGTGAAAGATGCAAGTGTGTCTGGCAGGAGTACAGCATGCTGAGACCATGACTCAGAGACCCTCTGCCCTCTTCCCCAACAGACGTGACTGGGCATCACCTTAGGCGCTGGGCACACAGTAACAGTGGAATCCCACTACGAGATGATTCCATACAGTGAACAATGACAGGCAGTGACAAGGCCTGGGGAGGGGATGGAGAGGGGTTGTGGTGGCCCAGGAAGTCCTCTCACTAACACATACCTGGGAGCGGAGACTTGAGTGGGATAGGGTGAGAGTGATGCAGATGCCCAGGGAGGGTCAAAGGCCCTGGGGCAGGCACATGCTTGGTGTGTTCCATCCACAGCAGGGAGGCTGGTGAGTCCACAGCAGCAGGAGCCAGGGAGGGGTGGGAGTGGAGGTCAGAGTGGTGATGGGCAAGATTATTGTGGGCCTGGGAAGCCATGGTGAAGACTTCACACTTTATACTGAGTATCTGGGAAGCCACTGGGAGGTCTTGAGCAGAGGAGTGACATAAAAAAAGACATTTAGGTTTCAGAGGGAACACTGTGCAACTAGGGGGAAAAGACTAGAGAGCAAGTGGGGAGCAGGTGGAGGTGGGTTGGGACGGGGCGGCAGCAGTGAGGGATACAGACACAGGCACCCGGGCCAGCGTCAGGACTGGCCAGGGGCCAGGGAGCGGTGTCCTGATTGGGATCAGGTGTGGCTTGTGCTCCCCTTTGGGGAGGCTTTGTCCTGCCAGCACTGGGGCCAGTCACATGACCCCAGTATGTACAAAGAGAATAGCCCTTCCCTCTGGGCTGTGGGGGCCCTGGTGGTTGTGTTCTTTTCTGAAATCTGTGGAAACTATTAATGTGTTCATGAGCAATAAAGCTCACCCTCGGGAGCCCCACTTGTAATGCTTCTGTTATCAGCCCTTTCCCCTAAATTATTCAGAATTTTCTGTACTAGGAAGCTTCAAGAATGCATACTTAGCTCTTCCTTGGGTGATAAGGTTTAAGGGGCAGATGCAGCCCCGACGAACCGAACATGCAGGGGCCCTGCGGACTCGCAGATCCCAGAGCACAGACTCAGGGCAGCCTTGGGCTCCAGGCACATTTGAACAGGACCATGGCCTGCCTGCCTGCCCAGTCTTGTCAGGTGTCCAGGTGACAGGGTGTCATACATCCCTCCCGATGGCACCTCTCATTCACACTCAGGCTGCCGCACAGAGCTTGGCAAGCTTCAGTCAGTGATGGTGATGCCGAACCTTAACCAGCTGTGGCCTGAATGAAGGGAGAGGGGTGACTGTTGCCCAGATGGGTGGGTGACTAGAGCAGTCACTTCTCAGCTTCCACCTCCTAAGTGGGCAGCTCCAGTGACAGGCTCCTTCCCAATTACATGTTGGGAATGTGATTATTCAGAATATGATGTGTGTTCTGTCCATCTTAGCATACCACTGAGGCTGAAGTGACCACATCCTCTTGTGAAGCATCACAAGGAACGTTTGCCTAGTAAAGGCTCTGAAAACACCTGTAATGATACTAGTAATAATGAGAAGGGTTTGTTGACTATTTACCGTGTGCCAGACATGGTTCTAAACCTTTTTAAAATTTATTTTGTCCTTTTAGCCATAAAACAACTCTATGAGGTTGATGCTACTATTATCCTGTTTCACAGATGAGGGTTTTGAGGAACAGAGAGGTGGTATAACTTTTCCTAGGTCACACAGCTAGAAAGTGACAGAGCCGAGGATTGAATCTAGACAGTTTGGTCCCAGAGCTTGCACTCTGACCAGGTATAAAGAATGTGTTTTAATTAGTCTAATCCAGTTTTTCTCATATCTGTTTGATCAAGGGACCTTTTTTCATGAAATACCACTTGCCATCTCACAGAAAATACTTCAGAATGTGTTAGAGTCTAAGATTGAGTCTACATTGGAGTTACTGGAGAAGGGACCCCATTGCAAGAGCAGTAAACTCTAGACTTCTTTCCCCATACCCTCTGAGGTGGGTGTTAGGAAGCCTGGACAGGGAAGACCATCTATCTATGTATCTGGCCAAGGAGAGTGATGTGAGCCATTGAGGGTCCTTGACTGTCCAGAATTTTATAAGAATTACCCAGCAACAGAAACTGATGGGAATATTGCAGAAGGATTAGAGGACAATGAGAATAGAGATGGGAAGACCCACAGGGAGGTTTCTCTTTCTGGCCCATGCCTGGATGCAGCCCTGCAAACATGGACCAGAAGCAGAGACTGGAGAAACACTGCCCAGCAGAAATTGATCACACATGGTGGTTCCATGTGGACAGAGAAAAGGAAGGCATTCAAGACACCTGAAATGTTCAAACCAGGGGATCA
This sequence comes from Manis javanica, assembly GCF_040802235.1. NCBI lineage: Eukaryota > Metazoa > Chordata > Mammalia > Pholidota > Manidae > Manis > Manis javanica. The sequence continues at coordinate 55,785,155 of NC_133166.1, forward strand.
GATGGCCAGGGAAATGACTAGCATCTGGGAGTCCACCCTAAGAAATGCAGAAATATCTGTACAACCTGAAGAAAAGTACGTGTGTGTGGATAGGCATAGAGAGTAGTTTTGAAGGATCTAAAGTGTGGCTTGAGAAACTACAGCCAGTGGGCCAAATAGAACTAGCTGCCTGTTTTTGTAAATAAGGTTTGATTGGGATGCACTGTACTCAATTCCTAATATATTGTCTATGATTTTGTGCTACAACAGTCGAGTTGAGTAGTTGTGACTCAAACTGTATTGACCACAAAACAGAAAGTGCTAACTATCAAGTCCTTGGCAAAAAAATTTTCAACCTCTAGTCTACACCAAACTGTTAACTGCTTTTTTCTAGTAGTTTGGGGACTGGCGGTCTTAAACATTTCCGTTTTACTTATAATTTTAATGGACTTTTGTAATAAAAAATAAAGTTCTATTCGGAAGGAAAAAAAGGCATGCAGGACTCACACTATCTGATTTGAGACTTCTACAAAGCTATAGCTATCAACACATTTACTGGCATAAGGACTGGTGTATAGCTCAGTCAAACAGAATAGAGAATCTAGAAATAGACACAGACTTATTTGGTCAATTGATTTTCAACAAAGGTGCCAAGGTAATTCAATAGGAAGGGGTAAGCTTTTCAACAAATGGTGCTGGAACAATTGGTTATCCAAAGGGAGAGAAAAAGAACATTGAACTTCACCTTATACCATAAACAAAAATTAAGTTGGAATGGATCATAGACGTAAATGTAAGGGATAAAGCTATAAAACTTCTAGGCAAAGATTTCTTGGATAGAATACAAAACACACACAAAAAAGTAATTAATACAATAGACTTGATAAAAAAACTTTTAAAACACATATTCAAAGAGACCCTGGAAAGTATATGAAAAGATAAGCCACATGTATTTGCAAAACACGTTTCTGGAAAAAGACTTGTATTCCAGAACATATAAAGGACTCTTACTGTTCAGTAATAAGTAGTCAAAAAACTGAATTTTAAAATGGGCAAGAGATTTAAGCAGAAGATATATGGATAGCAAATCAGCACATTAACCAATGCTCAGTATCATTAGTTAATGGGAATTGCAACTTAAAACCTCAGTGAGATACCACTACCCACCTACTGTAGTGGCTCAAATTAAAAAGACTAGCCACATTAAGTGCTGGTGAGGATGCAGAGCAACTAGGGAAAGGCAAAATCCTATAGCTACCCTGAAGAACAGGGTGACAGTTTCTTATAAGCATATACTTTGTATGTAACCCAGCAGCCTTACCTCTTGGTGTATACCCAAGAAATTAAAAAAACACATGTCAGCACACAGACCTGCCTTCCAGAAACTGGAAACAACCCAATCCCTGTTCTCAGCTGGTAGGTGGATAAACAAATCCCAATACATCCATACAACAAGCTAAAGGAATGAAATATTTACACTCATAGCAACCTGGAGGAATCTCAAAAGCATTAAACCAAGTGAAAGGAGCCAGATACAATAGGCTACATACTGTATGATTCCACTTATATGGCTTCCTGGGGAAGATGAGTCAATTTGGGCAGAAAACAGATCCATGGTTTCTCCTGGCTGTGAGGGAGGGGAGGAGCTGGCTGCAAAGGAGAGACCTTTTGGGGAGGGATGGAAAAGTTCTCTATCTTGTTTGTGATTATGTAGCTCTTTCATCTTGTTTGAACTCATCTAAGTGTGCATTTTAAAAGGGTACATTTTATTCTGTGTGAATTATATCTCAGTATACCTACTTTTAAAAATATTTAATCTGGAGAAAAATAAACTTCATAACTAAATTTTTGTAAAAGGCACACAGGAGTTGATTTTTCAGAGGAGTGGTGAGAATCACTCTGGACAGGAATTCTGGACTCCAGAGGTGAGGCTGAGAGTTTTGGTGCCGTTCTCAAGGAGTGGCCAGTCAGTGGGGGGTCTTGAGTGAGTGACAGTAGGGCATGTGCCCTAAGGAGCACTCACATTACAGAGAGAAAAGGGAGGAAAATAATAATGAAACCAAGATGCGCCACGATGGACAGCACACTACAGATAGTAGAAAGAAGTAAACAATGAAAAGTAAGTCTCCCTATCAACCCTGTTACCCCCTCTAGGAGCTCCCACTGTTACCAGCTCTGCATGTCCTTCCAGAAACATTCCATATGTTCTCTGCTGAACTGTGCTTTTTTCACTTACCAAGATACCTATCAGATGGTTCCACATCGGTGTATGTAAAGCTGCCCTCATTTTTTAAATAGGTGTGGTACCGTGTGGATGCACAATGATTTTTCAGCCAGGCTGCAACTGACAGACATTGAGATCATTTCTGATGTATTTGCTATTACGAACAATGCTTCAATGAATACTTGCGTTAAAGTTATTTCTCATTTGTGTGAATATATCTGTTAGATTCTTAAGAGTGAAACAGTTGGTCACAGGATATGTACAGTTTTTATTTTGATACATATTGTTAATCCTGTCACCACCCTGGGCTGTTCCAATTTACCCTCCCACTAGCCATGCATGAATAATTATACCTGTTTCCGCAAGACGTAGCAGCAAAATGTGAAATCAGACTTTGCCAGTCTGATAGGTGGAAATGGTACTTGGGAGGAAATTTAACTCGCATCTGGAGGAGGGTATTTTGTAGAAGCAAAGGAACAAGTCACAGGTGGCAACTGCCTTCATCCCTCGGTCAGTCCAGACGGCCCTTCTGTGTGAGTTAGAAAAAGACACCCCTCCTCAGGACACTTGACTGCCATCTGCTAGGAAACCTGTGATAACTACCAAATCTGTTTGGACTCCATGGTGAGGAGCTCCCCTGGAGTTGTGCAGAACACAGCCTGCTCCTCCGAAGGCAGCAGCGGGAGCTAAAGCAGTTTTGCCAGAGCAGCGGTCTCTGGGTAGGGACCAGATTGCCTGGAATTAATGCGGTAGAAGCAGCAGATAAGGACAGGAATTCAAGCTGTTTGACAGTGGAGCATGAAGGCATTAGCTTGAGGGACAGCCAGAATGAATGGAAACTTCATTAACCATGGATTATGCACTTGGAAGTCAGGTCCCAGGCAACTTTGATATTAGTAATTTGGCCAGTGGGCTCATTAAGCTCTTAAGAAAAGTGAGTCTAGTTAATGAATTAATAGAAGATGACATTTTACACACAGAGCAAAAACGAGATGAGGCACTACTGAGTTATGTAACATCATAATTTCTCCAGTAAATGTGATTGCTGCTTCTCGCCTGCCAAAGTGGGCAGATCTAGGGAGAGCCTGCTTTTGGAGACATAAATGAGACTGTTAAGATCTGCAATCATTTTACATTCCATTCATTTTAAAGAGTTCCCACTTGTATTCTTAAAACCTCAAGTGGTTACACGGAAGTCAGTATTTTAAAATCTGTGGACCCATTTGTTTTGTGTGAAAATCCATCCACTTTCCTCTTTCAAGAAACACTTTTTACAGGAAGGAACTCACTCAACCCTCATCCCCTTGTCCGTTCTACCCCGCAGTGGGGGATTTTTCCAGCCTCCACCTCTGGTCCAGAGAAGTTGGTGAGGAAAACGGGAAGAAGGGTGAACATAAGAATTAGCACTAACCAGTTGGGATGATGAAGAATTCTGAAGATGGATGGTTCCACAGCAGTGTGAATGTTCTTAATGCCAGTGAGTGTACGCTTAAAAAGAGCTAAAATGGTAACTTTTATGTTACATAGATATTTTACCACAGTAAAAAATCAGAAAGCACTAGCGTAACCGAGGGCCAGGCACTTTGCTCAGCACTTTGTATACACCATGTATCACATTTTACCTCCCAGCAATCCAAGAACATGCTACTCTTACTTACCCAGAACCAGCACCGGTTTAAAGACGAGGCGATGGAGGCTCATAAAAGTTAAATAACTTATTTGAGCAACAGCTAGAAGTGATGGCCCCAGCATTCAACCTATCAGCTCTGTTGCCGGCAATAACAAAATAAAGAGGATATTTTATTTCAAGCCTGAATTTGGAACCATACACACACACAAGCCCCCACGCAGACTTTAATTATTTGAACTGAGAACGGACAGTACTCCAGGGGAACCCCTGAGTGACAGCTAATTGTTTCCAGAAAAATCCCAAACTGCCTTCCTCCCCTGCCCACCTGCAGTGAGCCTCTGCCCTCTGTCTGGGACCTTACTTGCTCCTTTCTGTGCCATGGACTCCGGGAATGCCGTCTATTGTGGCTCATGTTGGAGTGTGGCTGGGAAGAAAGTTAACACAAAGCCAGGAGCTTGAGGGGGAAGGTCTTCATGTGTCTCAGACTAGGATTATTTGGGTAATCAAGAAATAGCTGTATCTGGAAAGGAGAGAAGATAGTGTGCTTCACAGCTTGTGGTTTCGTGAAGGAGAAATATCTGGGTTCTAGTCCTGACTCTTCTGCTTACTTCTTATATGAATTTAGACAAGGTAGTTCACCTCTGGGTCAATTTGCTCATTTGGAAAATAGGAATAATAAATAATAACAGCACCTCCTTCACAAGGGTGTGTAAATACACAGGTTTCTTTTTCACTGAATTGTATTTAGTTCTTTGGTAAGTGCCACCCTGTGCCAGGTGCCATCCTGCACATGCGGAGACAGTGATGAACAGCCGGGGCACCTCTAGTGATGTGGTATTGGTGAGCTTAGCTTAGCCCAGCTCCAGACACGGGGCCCAAGCAGCCAGTGGTCACCTACGTCAACAACAGCATCCAGTACTTGGCCAGCCAGGCCGAGCAGAACACATCAGAGGTGGACTCCTACTCGGAGGTCCTGCTGGACCAAAGGTGTGCTGGATGGGAGACACTGGGGCACGGGAGGTCGTCCAGTGTGGAGAGTGGAAAATGTGCACATGTGCTGTTGGTAGTTTGTTCCACATTCTGGCTTCTGTGGACCCACTAAAACCTCCTCACCATGTGGGGTTGAACAGGCACAGGGTGTGGCCGCCAGGTTTGCTTATGTGGGCTGCATGTAGTTTATTCTTCCAGGTGGACCACAACAGTGGTCAGGTGTGGCTTTTTGGCAAACGTAAGGGGTCCCCAGCTTTCTATGAGAAGGGGCCCCTCTGGGTCTCTGTGCCAGCCTGAAGCCTGTGGTTGCTCCATGTACCAGCTGACTGGGAAGCCCTGAGTATTTGAAGGTGGCTTGTTGGTACATGTGCAGAAGAGGCACTGGGCAACCTGCAGGGGTGCAATGCGTGCCAGACCTTTGCCTGATGCCTCTGAGGGAATGTCTACAGATCACCTAGTGGACTGCAAGACAGAATGTTAGGGACAAGGAACACTGGGCCCAAATCATGCAGGGCTCCTTACCTCCTAAGCCTAGGACCCCAGTAGGGGACTCAAGCTCTCCAAGCTTTACTTTCCTCATCTTAAAAACAAAGCAATTATAGCACCTACTTCATGGAGTTGCTGTGAGGCAAGTAGATAATGACAAGCATGTATTTGTACATCTTGAACATGCCCCTACATAGCAGTGTGTCAACAGTTGTTCCAAATGCTTGATGCTTATTCACTCATTGTATGCTCACAACAGCCCAGTGAGGTGGGGTCTGTTACCATCCTTCCTTTACATATGAGGAATTTACAACACAGAGAGGTTGACCACTTTCCAAAGGGCACACAGCCAGTAAGTTGAGAGGCCAACATTTGAGCCTCATCTGACTCCAGAATCCTTGATTTTAGCCTGTGCTGTGCTGGCTCTCTATCTTGAAAGCTTGGCATGGGGCCTGGCATAAAATAAGAGGTCTACAGACATAATGAGCCCCAGACACAGCAACCAGTGTTTCTCATGTATATGATGCATTTCCAGTGAAAAACTGATTTCTGCCACAGGAATTATCACTCCTGTGCCCTGGATATATTCCTAAGGCTGATTTTCTTTTTAAACGACTTCATTAAGGTATAATCTCTATAACGTATCAAGTGTATAATACAATGAGCTTTTGTAAACTTAAACAATCTGTGCAGCCATCACATATCCAGATTTAAAACATTCCCATCACTCCGAGATCCCATGCCCATTGCCAGCAAATCCCTGTTCCCAGCGACAGCCCCAGACAACCATGAGTCGACTTTCTGTCTCCATAAAGTTGCCTTTCCTGGATGTTTCATATAAATGGAATCGTACAATATTTGGTCTTCTGTGCTCTTCTTATCTTGCTTAGCATAATGTGTTTAGATTTATCCCTGTTATAGCATGGATCAGTACTTCTATGGTCAAATAATATCCTGTTGTCTAGATGGCCCACATTCTGTGTATCCATTCACCAGTCAATGAACATTTGGGTGGTTTGCCCTTTTAGGCTATTGTGAACTGTGCTGCTGTGAGCATATGCATGCCCAACCTGGGAGTGACTTTGAAACTGAAGGGTGAGCTAAAGTAGTAACCCCTCTCCTTTTCTCTCGCCTCGGGTTTCCCAGAGCCAGGCAGTGGGCAGGTGTTTGTGACGTCGGAGAACCAGCTCGTGTATTACCCCAGCATCACCTACGCCATCATCGGCAGCTCCGTCATCTTCGTGCTGGTGGTGGCCCTGCTGGCTTTGGTCTTGCACCACCAGCGGAAGCGGAACAACCTCATGACACTGCCTGTGCACCGTCTGCAGCACCCTGTGCTGCTGTCCCGCCTGGTGGTGCTGGACCACCCCCACCACTGCAATGTCACCTACAATGTCAACAACGGCATCCAGTACGTGGCCAGCCAGGCCGAGCAGAACGCGTCGGAGGTGGGCTCCCCGCCGTCCTACTCAGAGGCCCTGCTGGACCAAAGGTGTGCTGGATGGGAGACACTGGGGCACGGGAGGTCATCCGGTGCAGGGAGTGGAAATGTGCACATGCCTGGCTTCCTGGGTCCTGCCAAGGCCCTGCATTCAGCAGCGACTGACATTTACTGAGTCCTTGTAAACAATTCACACGTTATCATTTAATCCTCTCGAGAACTCACTAAGAGAGGGTCTGTGTTTGCCTCAGTTTTACAGATGAGGAAACTGAGGCCCTGGGATTTTAAGTTACTCATCTGAGGACATAAAGCCAAGATCCTGGCCGACTGGGATGGAGCCCTGCTCCTCCCTGGTAATGCCACAGTGACACATGTTCAGGCCCCTCACTGGCTCTGGGGCCTCACCTGTTACCATAGGTCAGTGCCCTATAATTTACCAGAGGCTTGGTTCATATTTTTTGAATGAATGAGTATGTGAATAAGTTCCTTGCTTAACTTCATCCATAAAACAAAGGGGGTAGAATAGAGCACTCTTAAACTTGATTAAAGAATAGGACTCTCATTTCAAATGGAGTTGTACAAGAAACCCCAACATGTCAATATAAAGTCAAAAAGCAGAGTTCTATGGTGCAAGCAGGCAGGGGCCTGCGTCCTGCCTGCTCAGCCTTCTTTGGTGACCCAGCTCCAAGGTATCCTAAAGAACCCACTTTGGAAGCCCCCAGACCAGAGCTCTCTGAGTCTCCTTTGGTTCTAAGATGGTCCTACCCTGCTGGCCCCCTGCTTAGTGTCCCTCTTCCTCTGAGCCCAGGACTCTCCTTGGGTGGGGTGAGACATCGGGCAGGCTGTGTTCCCTGGGCTCTCTTGGAACCTCGCTGGTGGCAGCTCTTACATCATTTATTCTTCCTTTACCCTCCTCATAAAAAGTAAATGTAACTTCACAGGGCAGTACATAAGGACATCTTTGCAAATAAGTGTAAGAGCCTAGAACCTCAGTTGCCACTCATAACCCTTTCATTTAGACCATCCAGGTCAAGTAAGGTGAAAATCTCTGAATCTGGAGACAGAACACGTGGGTGCAAATTGCAGCACTGCTGTTTACTAGTTGTTTATGATTCTGTGCAAGTCGTTGAGTCCCCTTGCCTCAGCTTCCTTCCTAGTACAATGGGCATAAAAGTAATGCCTACCTTTTAGTGTTCTTGTGAGCATTAAATAAGTAACACAGGTAAGGCACATGAGCTGGTGCCTAATTCACAGTAACTGAGACCTGAAAAATAAGATGTCTTTTCTGTTAAAAGTTATTTAATTGCAAACAAGGTGTCATCCATATCCCCTTCTGCAGATAAGGAGATTGAGTCATTGAGAAGATGTCCTCTCACCCAAGTCCACAAAGCCAGGAAGCGTTGGCTGTCAGTACAGTCCTCAAATTCTGTGCACCCTCAGAGGTTCAGTCACAATGCCAGGCCAACCGCTTGGCCACAGGGCCCCTAGCTGATGGAGCTGAGTGTTGCTGGCAGGCCACCCAGGACGAGGCGAGGGAGTGCTTGGCATCCTTGCTCTGAGTCTGCCCAAACAATGTGGTTTGGCACTGCCCCATGCTCGCCAGCCAGAGCACACTCACCTCTTCCCATCCCCTTTGTCCACTTGCAGACTGCTGGTTTTCCTAATCTCTGGATCGCCTTTCCACTCAGAGGGAAAACCTCATTCCTCACATTAGCATTCACTCAGACACAGGCAAAGCTGGCATTGCCAGCCCTGCCTTGGCATCTAATACCTTCTCTTCCCTCCCCTCTCCTCCCACCTTCCCCCGCCATCCTTTCTCTATTGCAGACCTGCGTGGTTCGACCTTCCTCCACCGCCCTACTCTTCCGACACCGAGTCTCTGAGCCAAGCCGACCTGCCCCCTTACCGGTCCCGGGCGGGGAGTGCCAACAGCGCCAGCTCCCGGGCAGCCAGCAGCCTCCTGAGCATGGAAGACAGCGGCCAGGGCCCCGGGCATCCTGGCCCACAGGAGAGCACCACTGAACCCAGGGACTCCGTGCCCAGCCAGGGCACTGGAGAAGTATAAAATTCGGTTATTCCCAAGTCCATATGGGTTAATCTGCTCTGACCTGTTACCACCCTGGCAACTTGCAGCTCATGGGAAGCTCCTCTGGGTGCTTCTGGGAGTGATTTGGGATGTCATCTGTCTCTCCATTCCCTCCTTCCCCCAAATTTCAGAGGTGTCCTTTACAGGGCAACCTGACATCTTCCTGGCCTCTTGGTTGACATGATGTATTGTGCATGTGTTCTGGGATGCACTCTTCCTTCAGGGCCCAGGATCCTGAGCTCACTAGTCCCATCATTCTTCAGTTGCTGTTGAAATCTTGCCGAGCAGGTGGCGTAAGTTTGCAGGTGGTAGGGTAAAGCAGTATTCAGCTGTCCTTGAGAAAACAGTGTTTCTGTGCCGTGTTGGATGTGCCAAATGGCAAAAGACATGGGACCAAATTCTCTGTGGGCTGCTATCTTTCAGCTCCATTTGTGCATGGGGTTGGACGATCCTGCCAGGAGGCTGTCACTAGACGGCCACTGGAAAGAGGGCAGGGGAGCATCACATTCTGTCTTGTGCTATCCTTCAGTCCAGCAGAAGCAGTGGCCAAAGAAAAGCTATCAGCAGTTGGCACTGGCCTTTTGGTTTCCTGAATGACTCTGACACCCTTGACTCTGAATAGATTCTGGTTTAAAAAATGTGTCTGAGAATCCTCGCTGGAGAGTTTTCTCCGGCAGCATGTATCATCAATCTCATCCCTGGATAGGCTTGGAAGCCCCTGCTGTAATTTTTTCTGAGTTCTTAGCTCCTAAAATGCAAGCTGCCAAGAGCCTGGGTCTGCTGTGGTCCACAGCCCCTTTCCCAGCTTCTGGATCGTCACCCTCCCAGCTGTGACCTGCCCGTGACCAAGGGAAGAGGGCCCAGCCTGAGCTGGCCGAAGTCTGCTCTGGCCCTTGTCCCTGTGAGCCACACCCGGCCTGCCTTATCCATTCCTGCAGCATCAGCACTAGCCTCCTGTGCTCCCTGAACACCCACAAGTCCTTTACCATCCAGACTTGAAGACACTGGTTTCTGACACGCATGCACCTCTCACCAGAGCTCCTGGCTCCCTGCGCTGCACACACTTCCTTTCCCAAGGTCCAAACACCAGTGCCCCACTTTAGGGTTAGGGTTAGGGTTAGGGTTAGGGGTCGGGCCTCTCCTAACTTCCCCTAGTTTCTTCTCTGAGAGACATGGACAGTAGACATTTTAGGGTCAAGATTTGCCATTGGACTTTTTTTTGTTTATTTTAATCTCTTAGAAATGCATTTGAAACGGTGTGTTTGTTTTTCCCTTCTAGTTAAGGGACTATTTATATGTGTATAGGAAAGCTCTGTTTTGTTTGTTTGTTTTTCCTTTCATGAGGTCCAAAGAAAGACACAAAAGGAGATGGTGCCTCTGTCCCCCAAACCCTGATAACACGTCACTCCAGACCTGTGTGCCAGGCTTTTGTGCATTCTTGCACTTTGAGTTATTATTTATCAAGTTCTTGAAGGATTCAGAAACAGGGACCCCCTTGCCCCTCAGTTCACAGTCTCTGTGTTCATGCTAGCTCTCCTCCTTCTCGGAGCCCAGCCAGAGCCCACCCCCTGGGGAAATAATGGGTAGAAATGGAGGCATTATTGGGCAGGAGACCACACTGACTGGGGACAAAACTGGAACCAGGTGGAGCCACTCCAGGCAGTTCTCACCCATTCAGGGCTTTTCCATAGCTGAAGACATGTTCAGTAGCCTATTTGATGCTCATTTAAATGGAGCCTGCAGGAGGGGGAAGGAATCCGCATTCAGTGACCCTGTTCTGTAGACTTTTTAAAAAATCAAATCCAAAGTATGCTACAGGAAAGCTAGCCACTTGGTGATTTTTTTTTAACGTAAAAAAAAAGGAACCTAGTTGCTTACATCTTTTCATTTTAAAAATAACTGAGTTATTTTCTGAGTAATCCAATAACGAAAGAACTTTTGATGGCAGCCAGAGTGTGGTAGGAACTCTGGCTGAGCATTTCATCTCCTGTGAGTCAGAATAACTTTGTTTCTTCTCCCTTTGATGGGCCCCTACTTCTTTCTGGTGCTCTGAAAGTTCTTTATAGAGGAAAAGAGTCTAATTTTAATTAATTGTACAGTGAATTAAGCTCACACGCTTTTCTGCATGCAGGAATCTTAGGCACCACAAATGGTCTTAGTAGATAAGGGGAACCTATTAATGTTGTTTTTTAAAACAAACACAGGTACATTTTTATTATAGATTGGATTTTTTTAATGAATGTTTTTTAAGAGATATAAATAGGACACCACAGCTGCAGGGGTTTGAGGGTTTATTTTTCCCCTACTCAAGGTGGCAAGTAAGTGGCCAGCAATATTTTTTAACTCATTCCAACCAGGATATTTTTTTTATACGTTGCCTAAATCAACCAGAAAGCCATCTGTGCCATCTTTTCTTAAATGAGATCCGTGAGTCCTTTTTATTTTAGCATTAAAATAGTTTCACTGTGATGGGTAGCTTATTACCTGACGCAACTCCCTCTACTTTGAAACTGACAGTGCTTTAAAAATGCAACTGGAGGTTTAATAAATAGTGTCTGATGTTCACAGTTGATGTAAACTGGAAAGGTTGTGTGTGGTTGCTTTTTGTTTCTTGGTTAGGTTTTGGTTGCTTCTTTTTTAACTTTTATACTTTCAAATAAATTTGCAGTTTCATTCTTGCTCTTGGTGTGAATGGTTCTTAATCTACTCTTCTCTATGGCGGTATGAAGAATGGACAGTCACGGCTGCCATGACTTCTGCAGTTAATTTATGCTATAGTGAAATGAGAAAAAGGACAGGATGTCAAAATTTGATGTATGTTGAAGGATTCCATAGCTGGTGCAATTGGAATACAGAGGTGGTCGTGACCCTTCATTAGTATCACAGGCCCTAGCATGTCCGTTTAGAAGATGGGCCGTCACTGCCGTCACTGTGGTACTGTATGAGGGAGAAAGGCAAGTGACTGATGGACTGCAGATACTACAGCCACCTGTGCAGGGGCACACTGCAGCTTTTGCACAGCATGCTGGTCATCAGATCTGGGGCTTGAAGGCGTGACCATGGGGAAAGCTTGTTTATTTTAACATGACAGATGCTTCATGTGGGCTGGGTTTGGGTTTGTGGTCTGAGGAGAGTGATTCATGCTAAGTCCCGGAACCAGGCACTGTCCAGCTTTCCTTGGCTCTCCAGTTTGTCCTGGTGAATCATCATGGTTGGTCCGCAGAGGAGAAAAGACATGAAGGAGCGCACATGGCTGGCGTTTATGGGCCAGCCTGGAAGCGGTTCACACCCCTCCACTCACTCCACTGCCCCGAGCCTGGTCAGTCCCATAGCCCCACGTGCATGTGAGGGAGGCTGGGAGGGTGGGTTGTCTGTGTGTCCTGGAAGAACTGGAAGTGGATTTTGGTGCCAGTCACCGAATTATGTGTTTGCACATGTCTTTTTCACACATTGAATACACTCACTTCTCCCAAAAGAAGAAACCCAACCATCCCATCTAATCAGATTGATTCAAAGTCCATGATCAGTGAAAATTTCCATGTCAGGTCCAACTGTGGCTCTTCTGCAAAGACACCTTCTCAACCCCACAAAGCTCTCATCATCCTAGATTGCCTCCCTTCAACCTGTTCTCAGAATCCCTGAATAACTTTCAAGTCACTCAGGTGAGTCAAAGTCGTGGTCTCACACACTGAACCTCACACCATTGGCTGCCTTTACCTGTCTAACCTTATCTACTGCCTTCCCCCGGCCCCACGCTACTCCGGCAGCCCTGGCCCCCTGGCTGGCCCCTGAGCCTAACAGACACTCTTCCATCTCGGGACCTTTGCTCTTGCTACTTCCCCTGCCTGGAACACCATCTCCAGATACCTGGAACACTCCTCCCCATCAGAGAACCATCAGGAGCCACATTCACTTAGTATCTTACTTTTGCCATCTTTGGGACCTCAGCTGCGGCCACATGGAGACTCCTGAGAGAGGGAAACCCTAGAGCACCCTCTTGACCAAGATAGTTGCGACCCACATACTGTTGAGGGATTCCTAGACAAACGCGGAATGTGGGAACTTGGGACAGTGTTCAAAAGTGTGGTATGGAAATTCGCTTTGGACTAAAGCTAATGTTACCTGTGGGTCAGAAGATGAGTCAACTTAAGAAACACCTTGAAATTAAAAATAACACACGGACTGTGCAAAACAGGACCTAGAGATTGAGGTGGTACTACTTGAACACATGGCAACCAGGGGGCCTGCTCTTTTGGCGCCCCCCACAGGATGTGTGACTCTTTTGCCAAGGAACTTGAACCAGACCTTCACCTTGGAGTGTGTTCCTGGTGTACCGGTCTGTGACTCAGCTAAAGGGCATACAGACATGCCTGGAAACTTTTTAGGATCACAGATTCTGTTTGGAGATGGTGGTACCCTCGGTTCAGAGGTGAGGAACTGACATCTAGCTCAAAGAGTGAAAAAGTTGTAGAGAGGTTACAGAAAGAAGAAAGGGGCTGGCTTCCTTGTAAGTGAAAAATAAATGTCTTAAATAACTCATCCCTTCAGTTGGAATCAGTTGCCAGGAAATGACTGACTGTAAAGTGTCTTGACTCCACTTGCTGACTTGGCTTAAATCTCTTAAGTGGCTCGTTCATGAAAATGATGTCTGTGCTTGCCTGGTTTATCAGCTGGATCAGTCAAAGCCACTACAAGCATTACAGGAATAAGGGACTGAATATGGAAATCAGGGCTTAGTATGGTGTGGGGAGAGCTGGCAAAATGATGGCCCGGAAGGCTACAGTTAAGGACACCAGCCTGAGCCTTGGACAGGTGGAGAAGCCACCGTTTGCAAGGCACCAGAAGCCACCACATTGACCCCCAAAGTGTGCTGCGAGTGAGCTCACAGAGAAGACTGCAAACCATGACCTAGAGTGTCAGCGACTCAGAAGCGTCAGCCTTGAGAAGGGAATGTGGGTCTCCCTCCTCCTCCCCCTTTGTCCCTCTCTCCTCGTCCTTGTCCCTCTCTCTCCTTCCTCCTGTTGCCTGGTTAAGATAAACCTCTCATGCTCCTGGGCGTAAGCAGGATGGCTAAGTGCCCTCAGTTTAATCTGAAGCTCCAGTGTTCCCTGCTAGAAGATGTGAAAGTTTAGATTTGGGAAACAGACGTAAGAGGAGACTTGCATTTTGGTTTTAGTTAATAGATAGGTATTTCTTACCAGTCTTTCCTGGAGAGAAATCTACTTTGAGAAATTACTGGATACTTGCATTTACTATTAAAATTGGTATCTTTATTTTATCTTTAGTCCTTGCCTCTATACTCAAACACTGATTTTGTACACCAGCAGCCCAAGGGTAGTACTCAACCCATAGATATGTTTTAATCAGTTCGTAGACTATTTTCTATTTGAATCTGTTTTCAGTGATTAAAGTTTGGACAATTTCACCTAAATACCTGGATATCTGGTTTCTTTTAAAGAACCAGAAGATACAGCAACACCGGGCTTCCTTCCCACACGTCATTCTTGTTAGACCAGCTGCCCTGTTCAGATGGAACACTGTCTTCAGTTCATCACGGTCCGTGCTTCTCCTTCCTGTCTCCCGTCCAGCCCACTTCACTTAATTGCTTGTCTGGCCCCTGTCCTACTTGTTAGAACCTGGAGGGAGCAAGGCTGAGGAGCTGGCATCCAAATCTCTACCAGCAGTTTCTGGAAGGAGCAAGCACCGAGATTCAGACAATGGCCGGCTTTGCCGCAATTAGTCATGGCATTTCCCCTTCTTGAACATGAAACCCTAGTTCTTATGATGGACAGCCAACATGCCCAGCACTTTTTTCTGTGGTAAAATGTGCATAACATATAATTTGCCATTTTATCCCTTTTTAAGTGGCAGCAAGTTTATTCACACAACTGTGCTACCATCACCGCCATCTATCTCCAGAGAGTTATCATCCCAAACTGGACTCTATACCCATTAAACTGTGACTCCCCATTCCCCCTTTTTCCCAGCCCCTGGCAAACACCAACCTACTTTCTGCCTATGTGAATTGACTGCTCTAGGAACCTCACATAAGTGGAATCACACAATATTTGACTTTTTGTGTCTGGCTTCTTTCACTTAGCATAATGTCTTCAGGGCTCAGCCACATGGTAGTGTGTATCGGGTGTTCCTTCCATTGTAGTGTATATGCCACGTTTTGTTTATCCACTCTGTACACAGACATTTGGTTGTTTCCACCTTTTGACTCATGTGACTAATGCTGCTATGGATGTGGGTAAACAAGTTTCTCTGAGTCCCTGCTTTCAATTATTTTGAGTATATTTATATATGTATATTTATATATACACTCAGAAGTGGGGTTGGCCCAGTACCTTTTGCACACCCTTCCTAGGTTTGGGCAGTTCCCCTCCTCTGAGTCCTGCCTCCCCAAGGAAGAGTCAGTAACTCACTTTCTCAGGCTCCTTGGGCATGAGGGCCCAGACACGTGGCCAAGGCACAGCTAATAGGACCCTAGCTTGAAGACATGTATTTGAAAAAGTGTAATGTGAAGAAGGAGGCACCATGCAGAATTGGTTCTGAGAGTGGCAGAGGACTGTCAAGGTTAGACTGCAAGAGAGACAAACATCTTAAAGGTGCTCAGTGTCACTGGTGCCACCGTGGTGCTATGCCAGCAGCCTCTGCAACGGAGCACCCAGCATTATCATTTCAGTGGGGTATGTTCTTCCACACAACCTCAAGCCTGATTCTGTTTCTCCCAGAAATTCTCCAAACTATTTACTTAATGAATCTTTCTGTTTAAACCAGCAAATTTATCATTTCCATCAAGGACTGAAACAATGCTCAGCACAGCTACAATGTGGGAGAATAAGCACTGGATTTGGAGTCCATACACCTGAGATCAAGCTCAGCCCCCAACTCAGCATGACTTCACACAAGTCTGTCTTTACCAAAGCTCATTTCCTTGTCTGCAAAATGGTTGTAATCATCTTCAAGGAACAGTAAGAAATCCATGCCATATTGCAAATGAAATCCCTTGTGAAGGGCAACAGAAACTTTTAATGGGAAGTCATATTGATGTTACTTCACTGGGGATCCAAGCTGCCCTTGCTTTTAAATGCTAAGCAATTTGAGAACCTTTATTCAGCGACCACTTCAGGGCAAAGTCCTGAATGCATTTGCATCCAGGGGTTTGAATTAATCCATTCAAGTGCCCTTTTTGGAAATTAACTGAAGTAGGTAAAGGCAGGAAGAGGAGGAAAAGTACTTACTGGGCAGATCCTGATGATCCAAATGGCCAAATGCAGAACAATAATGCCAGTGATGATGATATTAATAACATTTAACAGCCAGGTATTTTGTGCCAAGCACTTTCGCTGTCATTTGTTTGTCTCATGTAATCCTCTGAGTCAGGCAGGGGTTGAAATCAGGGCCAAATCTGGCCCACTGCTTGTTTTGTAAATAAAGTTTTATTGGGACACAACTATGCCTATTCATTTACTACTTAAATAGCTGCTTTCACTTCACAACAACAGCATTGAGTAGTTGCAACAGAGTTCATAAGGTCCCAAAAGCCTAAAATATTTGCTACTTAGTCCTTCATAGAAAAATTTGCTGACCCTTGCTCTAAATGAAGGCAGAGAGATGGATGCTGTTATTCTACCCACTTTCCAGATTGGGAAACTGAGGGCCAGAGATATAAAGAGGCTGTTCTGAGACCTAAACGTAGTAAGTCCTCAATTTCAGATTTGAGCTCAAAGGCCATGCACCAGTCACTAAGTTGTGAACTTTCTACCATTTTATGACAGGATGGTCTCCTCATTTTCCTTCCCATTCCCCATTCCCTGGGAGGGAAACTGGCCTACAGTAGTCACCCCTTTCCACCTTCAAATGACTACACCAGGCCTGGATTTAAATGTCCACTTTCTGTCTCCAGGCTCTTGATTAGACCTGGATGCTGCTTCCTGGGGGTTATTTGTTGCCTTGCTGCTCTCAAAATGAGTTAGTTCCCCCAAGCACACTGCTGCTGTTCTATTAAGGGGAGGAAATCTGCGCTGGTTTGGGAGGAGGGCCCGGAAGGGACGCAGGGCTGGCTTTGTGGAAACCCTCTCCCTGGAACATACATTTCCAGGCTTTCAGCTCCTGTCACTTTCAGGTGCCTGCACCTCGCCCCCCACATTAGGGAGAGGGTGGTCTGATATTTTGCTCTACTTCTCATCTGAGCCCAAGGCTTCCTTGGCACGGAGTCGTCTCTGACAATCTGCAGACCATTGATGGCCACCACGTGCTGCCCCAGAGAGGAGCTCTGGGGCTGGGCCCCCACTCACTCAGTGCAAAGCTAAAGGAGGAAGCCAGAGTGCACCCACTTACAAGGCTGCACAGTGCCCATGGTGCTGCCTTCCCAGTTCAGTCATTTCCTCACCTCTGTGGTTTTCAGTCAACTTCACCATCTTAATTCTGGCATCTATGTGACTCATAAAACTCATTTCAGGGTTGGGACAAACAGGTGGCAGAAACCAGTTGGGAAGCCCTGGCACATTGGTCTGCCAGAAAGGGCTTGGCCCACTGCTATGAAGCCCGAGAGAGTGAGTGAGTTTGAGCCTGGGCTCTGCTCAGAATCTCATTCATTTGCTCTTTCAAGCAAATGAATGCTGATTAATGACTCTGATTTTCAAAATGAGATTCCCACAGCCCTTACTACCATGCAGAATTGGCTCATTTGTCTTCTCAGGATGTGCCAGAGAGAAACTCTGTCATGCATAATTCCCAAAGACAGACAAGCCTACGCTAGCCCTGGCCTTGCTCCCCAGGATGATTTCCATGTGTAAGCTCCATCTCTGTGTCTCAGCAAGCCCATCTGTAAAATGGGGGAAACAGCCGGCCAGCAGCCCAGGGAGAGCCTGTTCCAGAGAGCCCTGGTCCCAGGAGATAAACTGAGCCTGGCAGCTGATACTCCAAATGCAAACCATCAGAGAAGAGGTGCAAGAAGACCCAGGGAGCTCCCAGAGCCGGAAGGTGGGGAAGAACAGAAGAGATGCCATCAGAAAGTCCACATGTAGGCAAGGAGCCCAGAGCAATAGAATGAACCTTGATCTCAGCATCAGTGGACCCAAATGCAAATCCTGACTCAACCCCTACCTTACTACAAAGCCCTTCTGGATTTAACTTCCAGATAGGTAACCTAAGAATATTACATAAGTAACTCATAAAGCTTTAGGATTCTGTGATGACCCTAGTTGGATTAATGGATATATGAAAGCCCAAAGAGATGCTGAGTACTCAATGTGTCCCCAGCTGGAGACAATGACAAATTTATCTCGGGTCTCAGATTCAACCATTAATTCCACAAACATGTAGTAGAGAGGCCTTCAGTGTCCTGACTGTGCCAGGATGTAGGAATTCATTATGAAATAAGAAAGTTCCTGTTCCCACAGGATCATAATCGAGGGGAGAAGGACAAGAAAACCATAAACCCCCCAGTCATAGTGCAGCAAGCACGCCGGGGCTGACTGCGGATTCTGATTTCGGGGCAGTGGTGAGAGTATAGGTCCAACTGTCTGACCGAGGCAAAAATAACAGCTGCTCAAACCAAATGGATGTTGATGGCTCCCTCACATAACAGCTCAAATATAAGGCCTCTGGGGCTGGTGGGACTGCTCCAGGATGGGAGGGACTCCGTCCCTCTGTGGCTCTGCCCCCCTTTGTGGTGTGTTGTACACACGGCTGAAGACGGCTCACCATGTCCTCTTCCCAGCCAGCAGGAAACAGGAAGAGAGGAAAGAAGGGCATGACAGGAAGTTGCACACACTCCCATTCAAGTGGCCAGAGCTTCCTCTTAGGGCCACATGTAGCTGTAAAGGTGGTGGAGAAGGGTGGGAGCCTCCAGGCAGCCCATGAAGGACCCGACTGAAGATCCAGCATTCCTTACCACGGAGGGGAGGATGGGAAGTGGGGGACAGCAGACACATGTCACCAGCCTTGCTTTCCCTGCTCTCAGACCATGACCAAGACCACATAGAGCCAACTTTGCCCAGCAGGGAGACCACACAGTGGGCTCAGGAGACAGAGTCCACACCCTTACAGCCAGTAGATGGGTTAGAAATCGGAGACCGTCTGCCGTGCTTTTGTAGGAAGAGGACAGTCAGGAAAGTAGGCACTCAAGATATTTCCAACAGAGGGCGGTTAGTACCAGGAATTGGTTACACGGGTGACCAAGGAGCTGAGAAGCCAGACAACCCAGAGATTGGCAACACAGGGGGTCATGCCACTCACAGGCTGGGAATGAACAAGGGATTAGAGTCAGAGGCCAGCTGGCAGGAGCCAAACTCATGGTGGCTGATGCCCAGTGGCACCAGGAGCCACAGAAGGAAGGGATTTGTATCAGGAACTTGAGCCCCAGAAGAGATGCAGCCTGGAGATGCCACCTGAGGCAGAGTGAGAGAGAACTGGCTCTTCCCCCACAGGAATGCTTCTGGTGGTGCTGCCCTTTGGCCAAACTAGCTAGAAGTCAGCTGGAAAGGGATTCTTGAAGCTAGCCCCACGCAGTGCTGAGCAGAGCAAGGGGAGGCAGAGGGTAGATGTGAGCACAAACAGGCTAGCACAGGCCAGCACGGGGCCACAAACACTTGAGGGATAGGCCTCGGAGTGTATTATTGGAAAATCATATTTTCTCCAGGCTACAAGTAATGAATACAACAAAGTAGGCTTCAACTTTTGTGAATAAGATAAAGGCTGGAATCCTGATTTCAGAGAAAATAAAGTGAAAGTAGGAGACCCTTGTGTTAGTTTCCTGTGACTGCTGTAACAAATTACCACACGCCCAGTGGCTTAAAACAACAGAGATTTGTTATCTGACAGTTCTGGAGGTCAGAGTATGAAATGATCTTTCTGGCTAGAATCAAGATGTTGGCAGCCTTGTTCCTTCTCAGAGTTCCACGGGAGCATCCATTCCTTGCCTTCTCCAGCTCCTAGAGGCTGCCCCCCTCCTGGTCTCATGGCTACATCGCTCTGACCTCTGCTTCCACTGTCACATCTTCCGTCAGTCTCCTGCCTCCCTCTTATGAGGACACCTGTGATTACACTAGGCCCAGGATAAGCCAGGATAGTATCTCCATCTCAAGATTCTTAACCTAATCATATTTGCAAAGTCCCTTGGGCCTCATAAGATAACTTATTCACAGGTTCTGGAGATTCGGATGTGGACATCTTTATGGGGGAAGGCATTATTCTGCCCCCTACAATCCACATTTTCCTCCCAGACCTGAATCTAGGACTTTCAAGACAAATCAGCCTGCTAAAGTCATACAGCCAAACTTCTTCAGCCCTTTAGTAGGTCTCCCATAGGTATTGTGGAGCTCAGCTGCCATCAGAAGACTAGCAAGCGCACATTGCCCCTTTGAAGGGTATTCGGAGGGGCCTCATCTGATGCTGGCTGCGTTTCTGGGTAGGGTGGCATTGGACCAGTAAGGAATGCTTTTGGCTGTGAGCTACTGAAAATACGTTAATGTTTTTGATTTTTCTTCTTAGTAGCAATATTCTATACATTCAGTAGTTCAGTGATGTCAGGGCTGGCATCTTTGTGAATCTCTCAACAATTTCCTGATGACTTTGCTCCACAATCACTAGATGTCTGCACCAGCTCCATGTCCAAAGGCATCACATCCAAAGTCAAGGCAAGGAATAAGGAAGAGATAGCACCGATAATTCTTGTGTTTGTCATCAGGAAAGTAAGTTTTTCCAGACCGCTCCCTCCCCGGCCGATTTCCACTTAGATTTCATTGACCTGAAACAGCCGTGTCATCACCCATAGAAGCAAGGGAGATGGGAAATGCAAATATTTGGCATTTCTAGTCTCTGTAAGAAAGTTGGACAAGGGAGCAAGAAATTAGGTATTGAACTAATCAAACAAAAGAAGCTGTCACCACTACCTGTGCTGGATTTACTTGGTTCTTCCCACTGAATGTGAATGCCAAATGTAGTTGGTTTGGGCTGATCACGCTTAACATCAACTTTTATCTCACCTTTCCTCTTTGAACTCTCATAGCAAAGTTGGCTCTTTGGAAAAGCCCATGACCACACTGTCCTTCTTTGCTAAAACGAGGGTCCTGGCAGGCCAGTGCTGGGACATGGGGAGCTCAGTAGAGGCCCTGTAGCATGGATGATAATGGTCAATAATGGTGGTGGTGGTGAAAACAGTTATATGAGGTAAGTTCTGTTATTATTCCCATTTTACAGAGGAGACTGGGGCTTAGAAGTTGCGTAGCCTGTTTGAAAGCAATATACCACTACTAACAACCTAAGTTTTTTGGTCATTGTACTATACCACCTACTGGAATTCACTTTCCAGGATAGTAATACCACAGGGCAACAAATCTATAAGGGCTCCAAAAGCGGGAGGAGGAATGTCCAAGATTGATGATCTGAGTGATGCCACCAATGTCCAAAATTTGTTGCACGTACAGCATCAGTGGAGTTAGAACGTGATCTGGAGGATCAACAGGCACACCACACACTTAGCCTTGTCTCACAGTTCATTAATCACCCTCAATTCAAGAACATTTATCATGATTAGATCCAGCCAGCCCCTTTGGAAATGGATTTTAAAAAAAAATATATTGCAAATAGAAAACCGTATCTTCCCTGTGGCTTCTACAACTCAAGATCTGAAGGTCAGGCCCATTCATTCACTTAACAACATTTATGATGCACCTACTGTGTGCCAGACACCATTCTAGATGCTGGAAATCCAATGGGGATCAAAATACATAAAATCCCTGTCTTCATGGAGTATATATTAATGGGGTCTATAAAGTACGTATACAAATTATTGCAATTCTAAACAAAGACAGGACCAGCTCAATAAATGGTTGTGAACATTACCAGCCTTTGTGAGATGCTCCCAGGAGGCTGGAGAAGTGGGTCATAGCCACATGAAAAGCCCTGTTGGCCAGCTCAGGCCTAAGTTCAAGGTTACCATGCTCTGTCCAGTGCAGCCATTAGACATATAGGCATGGGGGTCACACAGCCCCAGGTCTGAGTCCTGTCTTCACTATTTACCAACTGTGAGACCTTGGATGCATTACTTCACCACGTTAAGCCTAATTTTCCTCACGTGAGAAACAAGGATAATGATAACACTACCCATGGCAGAGGCTGTTGTACTGAGGATACTCAGCCCACTGAGGAAGTGCTCAGTCACAGTGGTTGTCATTATGGCATCATTTAACAAACGTTGGAATCAACATGAAAAACTCCCTTGGCTGGACTGAGGATAAAACACTGGCATTTTGTAGCTGCTGTTGCATTGCCTTTGTGAGCCTTCCAGATAAGCTGTGTCTGCCTGGCTCTCTTGTTAATCAAACACACAGCTGGCCTGGGAGCTGCCCGCCTGGAGCTCCCTGCACTGCAATGTCTGCAGCCATCTGGATATCAGAGGCAATGCAGAGAGGGGCCCAGTTGCCACGGCAGGAACAGCTGGGCAGAGGGCTGGGAGAGTCCTGGGCGGCAATCTGTTTGCTGCACACTCATTTGAGAAGCATGGGTTCTGGCAAGGAACGAAAGAGCATCTCAGGATACAGCCAGCTGCTGTCTGCCTTCCTCCTTGTCATGCAGGGAGCTTTGGCCCAGTTTTGGCCAGTGAGCAGCTCTAACGGCTGAGTTGTCCAGTTTGAGGAGAATGCAGGGCAGGACAAAGGAGACCATTTCCATTGGGGGGGATCTTTTCCCTCTGGGTGCTTCTGACATCAGATGCAGGAGGAAGGGGTATGAACAGAGGTATGTGCAGGCAAAAGCACTGATGTGTTCATTTCTGAGTGGCAGCCACCCCACTGGGCCCCTTGAAGGACTAACTGCAGGGGAGAAGCAGCACAAAAACAGAGTGCAAGGTTCTCAAATCTCACAGGGCTCAGAATTGCCTGGAGAGCCAGTTAAAAAACAGTTCTGATTCCGTAGGTCTGGGGTGGAGCCCAAGAATTTGCATCTCTAACATGTCCCCAGGTGGTGCTGATGCTCCAGGTCCAGGTACCACACTCTGGGAACCACTGACTGGTGGATATGGGCTCTGGAGCCAGTCTGCCCAGGTTTGAATTAAAACCAACTCAGTTACTTCCCAGCTGTGGGACTTTTGACTACTTGGTTTCCCTGAATCAGTTTCCTCATCTGCAGGGATGTGTCACAGAACCGATAATGACAGCACCTCATGGGTTTCATGTGAGAGCTAAACAAGTTGAGCGTATAAAGTGCTCAGAGCAATGCCGGGCATGTAGGAAGCACTTAACACCCATTAGCTATTATAATCTGCAATGTTTAAACATTTTATAATGAAAATTACAATTGACCTTTGAACAACATGGGTTTGAACTGCATGTGTTCACTTACATGTGGATTTTTTTCAATAAATACATTGGAAAACTTTTTGGCAATGTGCAACAATTTGAAAAAACTTGTAGACAAACTGTGTAGCCTAGAAAAATTGGACAAATTAAGGAAAAAGTATGTTATAAATACATGAAATATATATAAGCTCTAGTCTATGTCATCATTTACTACCACTAAAATCAACTGTAGGCTATTAGTAGTTCACTCTTTAGGGAGTCAAAAGTTATATGTGGGTTTTTGACCTCATGAGGGGTCTGCATCCTCAACCTCCATGTTGTTTAAGGGTCGACTGTATTACATGTGAGCTTTTGGAAATAAAGGTGAGTAAGAAAAGGTCCTTATGTATTTAGTGCATATACAAAATGTTTGCGTATGATTTTGAGGGGCTCACAGACCTCAGAAAACTCATCCTTCTTAATGTCCCTCCCTAGTTTAATAGATTATAATAGCCACCAGTTTTTGAGCCTCTACTATGTTACATAAAGGGTGACAGGTAATTTATATTCTAAATTGCATCATTCTGTTTCCACAATCACTTGTAAGGCAGTTGTCATCATTCCTGTTTTCAAACAAAATCACTAAGGCTCAGAACACTTGCCAAGAAAATGCTGGAGTCAGGATTTGCACCCAGGCTCGTCAGACGCTACATCACATTGCTACTACAATTCCTTAGAGCTATTGTACCACCAATTTATCTAGAAGAACATATTTAGTAATGTCTAAGTGCACATGCTTATACAGAGAAGAAATTAGTTACTTTTGACCTCAAAGTACTTTTATCTAACTGAGGAATCAAGAGGAACATATATAAATATGCAAAACCATATACATAATTAAAGACTAAATAATAGGTGTGGCAGAGAGTATATGTGGTTCACCAGATATTCATTTGTTCTTCACATTTCCCAGCCTCCCTTGCAGTTATATTACGGCCATGTGACTGGGTTCTGGCCGGTGAATGAGGATGGGCATGACACAAGTTACCTACAGGCTTGACCCTTTTAAATCACATGATCTCTCTTTAACTTGCTTTGCAGCAGTGACCTGGGAAGCCACATGTTCCAGGTGGCATAGCACAAGATGGAAGAGGACTGCTCAGCTGGAATCAGATTGAGATGGGAGGAGGAAACGAATCTGTGGGTTAAACCTCTAGTCTCCCCTAACTAGTAAAATGGGAGAGCCACAGTTGTATACTGAGGGGTTCCATAAATACTAGTGAGTTCTGAAATGTTCAGGTGTTAAATTGGCTGAAGGTTCCATCCTAGACCTAGGGAATCAAAATATTTAGGGAAAGGCCCTGGGAGTCTTTATTTTTAACAAATTGATATTGAGGATTGATCAATTTAGCGAGCCTGGTGCTGTGGGCCCCTACTAAATCTACCACAATAGAGGCACCATCAAGTGACTGTCTAAAAGGCAAGTTTGGTGGGGGGCCCCTTGGACTAAAATCCTGCCTCTGCAACAATAGAGTTGTGATAATTAAATGAGTTAATAATATACTAGTTATCTCTTGCTGCATAGCAAATTATCCAAAACTTAGTGGCATAAAACCACCATGTATTACCTCTCACAGTTTTCATGGGTCAGGCATTCAGAGGTATTCCATTGGGAAGTTCTGGCTCAAGATGTCTGACACAGTTGCAGTCAGATGTTTGTTGGCACTGCATCATCCCAAGGCTTGAGTGGGGCTGGGTGGGCATTCCAAGGTGGCACGCTCATGTGCTGTTGGCCAGAGGCCTCAGCTCCTTTCCACCTAGTGATCCAAGAGGCCAAAGGGAAAGCGGCAGTGCCTTCTCACACTGTCATTTCCATCATATAATTTCCTGGTCACACAAGTCAGCCCTGGTTCAGGGTGGAAAAGGACTAAACAAGGGTGAGAATATAGGGTGGCAAGGATCATGGGGGGCATCTTCAAGGTCAGAGAGCATAAACGTTTCAGTTAATACATGAAATGTGTCAAATGATGCCTAACATGATTAGCACTCAATAAATATTAACTATTTTTATCACTAACAGAATGATCAATAACTCTAATTTGGAGTTTAGCTCCTCCACCATCTTATTATTCTTCACTCATCCTCAACAGCCCTCCTGAGTAGAACCCAACTGTATACACATCTGTGGGGCTGTTGTGCCAGGCTGGGCATTGAGCTACTAGAGGACAGGAGTCCTATCTTGGTCCCTTCATATCTCTGAGGTAGACATACTGTCCTAGAGACATGGAGAGATGCTGAGAGCCAGGGAGAAGCAGTTGATTAATATGAATTCTTATATGGGGGTGTCACATGTAACAAGGCTTGTTCACATTGATTTTCTTGCTTGAGAGGCATGTGATGGAGTGATAAGTGTACAAAGTCTGGAATGAGACTGCCTATAGCAAATTCCAGTTCCTCTTTTTACCAGCCGTGTGACCTTGGGTAAGTTACTTAACTTCCCTGTATCCCAATTTTCTCATCTGTCACAAATGGGAATAATAATAGTTCTTACTTCACAAGGTTGCTGTCTGCATTCAATATTCTAAGCATTTAAAAAGCTCATAATAGTATCTGGCTCACAGTTCATGTAAAAAAATGTGAACTATTATTCTTCCATCTTAAATCATCCAGGGGTTAGAAGTCAAGGACAAGATAAAAAGACAAGGACATAAAAAGATGTGTGACCTACTGAGATCCCACTCCTGACTCTTCAACCATTCAAGGCAAAGTTGGCCTCTAAATGTGACTTTCCATCTGGAACTGTCCCCCAGACTGACTAGCTCCGCTGAGTGTGATGGTCACACAGGGGTGAGCTTGACCCAGAGCGTGTCTCGGATGCTGTGCGTCACCAGGCCAGGGCTGGGCACCCTCAGAAATACCAGCACACTTCTTGCTGCCTTCTTCTGTGACCTGGCCTCGGGTAGCACTGGCCCCCTCCCTTTGTTTCTCTGTCTTTGTCTCTCTTCCCTAGTTCCTTTTGTTCATTTCAGACAAGCCCAGGGGTTCCTGAGAAGGTCTTGCTTTCCTTTGATGGGTGAGCAGCAAGGGAGGTGGGGCTGCAGCTGAGGGGCCTGGACGTGGAGACGGACGGAGTGAGGTGGGGGCAGGCAGGTAGAGGGAATCAAAGGGCTCCACATCAAAGGAGAGAAGAGCCGATCAGCTGGAGATTTCTCCATCCTCTGAGACTGGGTCAGCACGCTAATTCGTGCATCTTAGTTAAGTTTCAGAACCCAAAACTAAGGCTGTGCTGGAAACTCCTGCCTGATGAAGGTATCTGTTGAAAGGATGCAGGGGTGTGACCAAGATCCAGCTCCCGTGGAGCTCTGCAGAAAGGGAGATCAGGTCCCAGAAGGACCATGGTGATCATGCCAAACGAGGCACGCCTCTCTGGGAGCTTGCCCTCTGGGGAAGGAGACAAGGTCATTCCAGCAAATGTGATTCAGGATGGAGAAAACATTGTGGAGGGTGCCTGGGGGGCCACTTTGGATCGGCTTGTCCAGGAAGCCTCTCTGCGAAGCTCATGTGTGGACAGAACTCTAAGCAGGCAGGTGTGGATCTGGGGGGAGAGCCTTCCAGGGGGAGGGGAAGTCTGGTGCGAAGGGCGTTGGGTAGAAAAGAGTTTAAAGCAGTTGAGGAGGAGCAGGGAGGCCAGCGTAGCTGGAGCAGAGTGGACAAGGGCAGCGGGCCCTCTGGGAAGGGGGGGTGGAGCCTTGAGGCTGGGACAGGTGAGCCCGTGAGGCAGGTTTTGAGTGCACAAGTAATGCCCCCTGATGGGTTTCAAGGGACCACTTGCCTACCAGGTAAAGAATGGATTTCAGGGGGCAACAGCAGAAGCCAGGGGTGCTCTCTGGGGACTTTAGGAATCCAGGTGAGAAGTGCTCTTGTCCTGAACTAGTATTGATAGTGGAAATGAAGGGCATGGCAGGTTGAGAGCTTGCTATGCCATGGGTATGGGGGTGAGGAAAAGCATGAGTCAGTCAGGTTTTGAGGTTGGGGCTTGAGTCCTGTGGACTCTCCATCTGCACCGGGTCTACCTTGGGGTCATTCTCCTTATGGTGAGCTAAGCAAGCCCTAGAACTCTGCTTACAGCTCCTGGGGATAGACCACAAAGGGCCTGGGCTTGATGAGGACACAGGGTGGGGCTCTGAGGAGATGGGGGCTGGAGGCCACCAGTCCTGCACTGTCCAGAAAAGTAAAGGGTTTGGGGAGAGTCCTGGTTATAGCCCAATCCCCACCAGAGGAGGAGAAGGGAGGGATAAAAGAAAAGGGCACAGGCTCTGCTACAGACTGAATGTTTATTCCCCAAAATTCGTATGTTGAAATCTAACCCCCAAGGAGATGGCATGAGAAGGCAGGGCCTTTGGAAGATGCTCATTTCATGAATGTGGAGCTCTCGTGGGACCAGGGCCCAGAGAGCTCCTTCACCCCTTTTGTCAAGTGAGGACACAGTGAGACAGTTGTCTGAATCAGTAAGCAGACCTCACCCAATACCAAATCTGCTGGCATCTTGATGTCAGACTCCTTAGCCTCCAGAGCTGTGAGGAATTAATTTCTCTTGTTAACAAGCCACCAAATCTGTGGCATTATTGTAGCAGTCTTGTTACTATGGAGGAGTCACTGTTCTTCTCTGGATCACGTCTCAGAGGTGTCAAGGAATGAAGCCAGCAGACAAGAGTATGGAGAAACTAGCAAAGCTTTTAATGAGGAGTGTAAAAGAAAGAAAAGACTCCCACTAATCAGGAGGAGCTCCAAGGGAGGATGTGGTCAGGGCTATAGTGTCCAGGATTTATAAGCACAAAAATGGAGAAATTCATGATTGGTGGGGGCTTGTTGCTAGGATCAAGCTGGGTTCAAAAGGAAAAAACTCCCTTATTTTTCAGGCTCAATTTTCCAGGTGACCCAGGTGTGTCTTGTTTATTGTGAAGCCTTGACCCTGTTTCCCTCCTGACTGCAACTTACCGGGGCCTTGAGCTCTATCTGCCTGCATCCCACTAACACCTGCCTCAGTCTAAACAGGCAACTTCTACTACAGCATTGTCTGTAATAGCAAAAGGTTGCTAACAATCTTACTGTGCCTCAATTCTGGAAAAATAATGGAAACTTCACTGACATGGAGTTCAGAGGCCAACAGGGGGAGCTCTTGCACCCTACCACTCCATATCCATTGCAGACCTAACAGGAAGACATGGGACCTTGCAAGAAAATACCGCTTTAGATACTACCTTGTACACCAGCCTGAGGAAGGAAGGTTTTCCTCCTACTCTGACGACAGCCCAGCCAACTGGAGACTGTCTCAACTCAGCCAATAAAAATCCACCATACTTCCAACTGGGTTTACTTCAATCTTTTTGTTTATAACAGCCTTCCCAACTCTGCCTATTCCTCTATAAAAGAATGGTCATCTCTTTTGTTCTTCTGACTTGCTTGTGGTTTTGAAGGTATCTTGCTTTTCCTGAGGTGCAATTCTCTGCTATTTCTGAATAAACCCATTTTTGCTGGTAAAATAACTGACAGTTTTATTTTTAAGGTTAACAGTAGGAAACTGTCTAAATATAGTCCATCCAGACAATAGAATTCTGTGTGCCTGAGAAAGGAAGAAGCTCCTATGTACTGATAGAAAGAGGCCTCTTTAGGATAGATTAGTAAGTGAAAAAAAGCCAGGTGTATAGAATACACTGTCTTTTGTTTAAACTTTGACCAAACTTTTTCTGGGAAGGGCCAATAGTAAATATTTTAGGCTTTGCAAGCCATAGACCACCTGTCTCATATGCTTGTTTTTGTTTTTTCTTTGTTTTCTTATAAGCTTTCAAAAATGTAAAACCATAGTTCCCTCTCAGGACGTACAAAAACAAGCTGCGAGCTGGCCTCAGCCCTGGGGGTGAGCTGAGCTGCAGTTTTCTGACCTCTGCATTAAAGGGCTAGGATATGTGTGCAGGCAAAATCTCTCTCTGGAAAAATGTGCAATAAACTGAACCCATTGGCGCCTCTGGGGAGGGCCACAGTGAGGGAGCGTTTTCTGTGTGTACACTTTTATACTATTTGACAGTTTTGATCATGTGAATGTATTACCAATTTAAAAAAATAAAATAAAATGAGCATTGACATTAAAATGGAACCTCTTCTCTTCACCAAGGTCCCAAAAAGCCAAGCACAAAACAAAAAATGTCAAGTGCCCCAGTGTTCCATGCTGAAACAGCATTTGCAAAGGAGGTGCTGAAAATGTTCAAAATATAGAACATTAAAGAGTTGAAAGGATTGTACTCATAAAATTAGGAAATTGAGAGAATTTATTTGGAGGGAGTTATTTGGAGGATTTATTTGGAGGCTATGTGTCCCACTGCCCCCCACAGGGAAGGATAGGGTGTTTATCCTCCCTCCCCCAGCCTTGTGAGAAGCACTTCAGGAGGCCATGCCCACTTGACCCAGGACCCTGGAGCCTGTGAGGCTCAGTGGCAGGTATGGACTACCCCCGGGAAAGCCTGAGGAGGGGGCCAATGCGCCTGGTCTGCCACTGTGCTTGGGAGAGGAGGCTGCACAGGGGAGGCCTGAATTTCTGAGTCTGTTCAGACAGAGGATTTGAAACTCCCCTGTGCATCCGGGGACGCCGGAGCTGCTGCTTGGAGTTGCCTGCTTGGAAGTTGACACAGCCTCAACAGAGTGACCCAGTGACCTGGGGAAAACCAGGGCTGGGGGGAGTCCTAAGTGGTCACTGGAAGAGACAAGCACCATGGTAGGATTCCAGGGGGGAACCTTCAGAGAAACCCCCAAAGGCACCTCAAGTTTAAGCACCAGCTCTAAGCATCTCCCCTGAACCAGAGGTCCCCACAAAGTCTGCAGCAGTTCCTGCCCCTTTCCACCTTCCCCCCCACTCCAACCTTGCCCACTACTGCCTGGAATAACGTCTTTCTCACTTCCAGGAGAGCGCCCTTTGATATGGCACCCTGCCGCGTCCCTTCTTTGTCTCCACCCTCTATTCCCAGCAGGTCCACCTGGGGCAGCTCCCTGCTTCAACCGCCCACACTCCTGGGGCCATCTCCTCAGTGTTTGCCTTCTTTCTGTTCTCCTAGGGATGGTCCTACATTAGAACTTAGTGCACCTTAATTTTCCCAGGAACAGAAAATCACTCAACTTGGGGTCAGAAGGCACTTAGCTGTGTGACCTCCAGCAAGTTATTTCACATCTCTGGCCTGTCTCCTGGTCTGAGGAGGACTTAGTGCACACGGCCACCAGAGGCTTTCTGTGATGGCCTGTGGTGCCCAGCATTGGAGATACTTTGCCCTCTCAGTGGATGGAACTCTACCAGTTGATCAGAAATACAAATAGTTTCCTGAATTCGCTGTGGAGAAGCTCATGCTGCTCAGGACTGTGGTCAGTGGAAAGGCACCTGGACACCCTCAGCTCCTTCTAGAAACTTCACTCCCTTCACCCCAGTCCCACCACAGAGGCTGGATTTACACCTATGGTTAGGGCTGAGCCCGGAGGCCCACACCCAGAGCCCCACACCTAGGCATGTGGGGAATGTTTTCTGAGGACACTGACAGGACAACTCAGAAGTGCCTCCTTCAATCCTGACAGCTGCCTGGGGCTGGGCTTGGGAACGTGCAGCAAGAAACCTCGGCAGGCAGTCACTTTGCAAGGAGCCAGCAGAGATCACTTTAATCTGCCAGGTAAATGTATTGGTGTGGGGAACAGAACAGAGCCCGGGCCCCCAGAATATGGGGGCAGCTGGAGGCTCAGTCAGGGTCTGTCCTGGGGAGGGGAGAGGAGAGGAAAGGGGCAGATAGCACCTGCGCCTGCCAACCAGAGAGGCTTCTCATTCAGAGGAACCACAACCTCTAGGGGCTCTCCTGTGCTCTTGCTGCCCCCCAGCTGACATGAGAGGGACAAGCCTCCTGGTCCCCAGGACATGCACAGTCACTCAGCTCTTCACTGAGGACATGCGATGAGCCCAGTACTGTGCTGAGTCCTGGGCATGGAGTGTGACTTGGGTGGGCATGGCCCCTACTCTCAGGTCTGCTGATTTCAAGTTGTTCTCTTGAGAATTCTGACCCCACCTGGCCTGAGTCAGCACTAGGGAGTCGGACGTGTGCACACCCCTTTGCAGTCCCCAGGACAGCGAGAGCTATCCCTTGTGACCTTGATTTGCTCCCTTGGCTTCTTGGTCCAGAGTTTAATCCGGCTATGATTAAAAGGTATATATATACACAGTAGCTATCACAGAATTGAAGTGCCACCTAGGGTCATGAAGATCGTTTGTCCCCCGTCCCTTTCTTCACGTCCCGGGCCAGTGCTCTTGTCTGCACCATGGCACCCACTCTGGTTTAACTCTCTCATCTTGATTGATTCCCCATAGGCCTGGCAATGAAGCCAGAAAAAGAGGGCTCAGGTAAGGCGCTAACTGCGATGGGCACTGTGAGGTGTGGCATGTAGGCCAAGGGCAGTGGGGAAGCGTGGACAGGGACATGGTGGATCTTCCATTTGTTTATTATGCCCATTTAACAAATGTTTATTGAGCATATGCTCTATGCAGGCTGTGCTGGGCTCAAGGGATACAGTGTTGAACAAGACAGACAAGCTTCTCACCCTCAGGGTAAATTCCAACGGGGAGACAATGACAAGTTAAATAAATAAGTATGCACATAAATGTACTAAATTAATAAGACTTTATACTGAGGACAAGGAAGAAAAGAAACAGGATTCTGGGATTGAGAATAAAAGGAGAAATCCTCTTTAGAGAGAGTGGCCTGAGAAAGTTTCTCTAAGGAAGTGATTTTCTAGCTGAGCCCTAAAAGAGAAGGAGCTGGTCTTGTGAAAACAAGGGAAAAGGGTGCTCAGGGGCTGGGGGGCAGCAAGTGCAAGGCCCTAGCGGCAGGAGGACCTCAGCAGACCCTGGAACCAATGAGAGGTTGGCACAATGGGGAAACTGACATGAGTTGAGGAGGCAAAGGCTGGTAGAGGTCATTGTGCTTAGAGGATACTGAGAAATATCAGTGCCATGAACTAAGCTGGTGCAGAGATGCAGAGAAATGGGCCACTGTGAATACATTCCAGAGAGAGAACCTGCAGAACTTGCTAATGGATTGAGTTGGTGAGGGTGCGGCAGCACCAGGGAGCGGGAATAGGCAGTGGCAGTCTCTCAATTTCTGGTTGGGGCTCTTTGCTGAGATGGAGAAGCCTGGGAAGAGGAGGATCAGGTTTAGAGGATAACACAAGATCTAATTTCCTTTCTGGAAAGCATTGTGAAGGCTGGATTGGGGAAGACAGGCCCAGGCAGTAAGGGGCTGAGACAGTTGCTGGGTGAGAGATGGTGACGAGGGATGAGAGTGACTGAGGGCGGTGACTGGGAGGAATAACGGATGTCTCTGCTGGACAAGCAGACATGGAGAAGAGCTTTCTGCCTCTCCAGAAGCTATGGATTCCTGTTTGCAAGGTGACCAAGCTGGCCAACCAGTGGGGGGAGATCTTTATGGAGAACATTGAGGAGAAACCACCGTATGGAGAAGAGTGGAGGTGAGTGCTGTGGAAAATGGGGTCACGAGAGAGACCCGGCAGAGGCTGCAGCAGTGTGGAGCCTTCCTAGACCAGCTGTTTAACATGAGAGAAGGAGCACAAGATGTGCACCCTCTGTGCCAGGGAGAGGGCCGTCCAGGGGAACCCGTGGCCAGGCAGCCATGCCCATGTCCCCTGACTAAGGGATTTATGGGGGAAAGGCAGGGTGACCCTCTGCTGCCAGGGTGACCTTCCTGCAAGGTTTAGGACACAGCATTCAGAGAGGCGGTGGACATAAGATGCTCTGGAATTTCTGCTGTCAGTGCCATGTTGCTTCCCCCAGAGCTAGATCTGAGACTGCATAGCTGAGACAAGCTCTCTCCTCCTGGCCCCACTGTCTTGAGCAGTCCAACCTCAGAGGTCAGCCAAGGCAATGAGGGATGGGGATAGCCTGGCAGCAGTGGGGAGAAGGAAGTATGTTCCCCTGCAGGAAAAGGCAGCAGCTGGTGGACACAGGACATGGCCAGTCAACCCTGGACCCTGTTGGGACATTCATTCATTCACTCATTCATTCATGCCTGCATGAATTCAACACGACCGAACACCTACAATGGCAGGCAGTGTCCCAAGTGCTAGAGACAAAATGGTGAGTAAGACCCAGAGAAAAGGCAGATCAAGGACTGGACAATACTGGCCACCAAACCCTCGTGCTCCTTCCTTCCTGACCCTGTTCCACTTCTGTCCTTGGTGCCCAGAGCTGTCCAAAATCATCACCTAGGACCCATGCCCTCTAGCCCGGATCCTCACAGTTAATTCTGCTTTATGCCTGTTTCTTTAATCTTGTTTCATGGGACTAAAATGTAGCGAGAAGTCAGGTTGTAAAAAACACTGAATGACCTTTTTCTGAGTTTGGCCTTTATTCTGAGAGCACTGAGAAGCCATTTAAGTATTTAAAGCAAAGGAATGGCATTAGATTTCCATTTAGAAAACACCTGCAGTGACAAAGGGGAAAGACGAGCTGCAAGGAGAGAAGGCTGGTTGTGCTGGAGGCAGGGAGACCACTCAGGAGGCTTTTGGAATAAGCTGGATGAGAGATGACAGGGGCATCTTGCCACCCTTACTTTTACCATCACATCCAAGTTCCTCTCAGGAGAGAATTGTTGAGTCTTTTGACCCTGTGGAAGGGTTTGCCCCAGCAGAGGCAACTGTACATGCTTTAAGTTTAACCAACATTGATGGGTCAGCTTCTGTTTTTCAGACACCTTCATGGGTAATTAATCCCCTCCAGGCTGTGTTGTCAGGAAAAATTAACCTTCATCTCTCTTTCTTAGAGATGAAGAAACTGAGACTTGGCTCCCAACCAACCTGAAATCCTCACCCCACCACTTGCCCAAGGTGTTCAGCTAGGAAGTTTCACAGCCCAGCCCGAGATGCTGTGGGCTGAGCGCCGGCCAGTGGCTGCCACTGTCAACGCCGTATTTGGAAGAGTCCTGTCTAACAGGCCCCAGTAGTGGGCCTTCTGCCATCCCCAGTCTGTAATGGAAGCGATGAGGAGACAGCAGGAGCCTCTGCATGGGGTCCTGGGAGCTTCAGCGGCTCCCCCGTGCGCCCGCCCTGCCCC
The DNA here is from genome assembly GCF_040802235.1 of Manis javanica. Lineage (NCBI taxonomy): Eukaryota > Metazoa > Chordata > Mammalia > Pholidota > Manidae > Manis > Manis javanica. The sequence goes on from NC_133166.1 coordinate 55,819,428, forward strand.
CATCGTCGTCTCCTCTCTGTTCTGCTGCCTTGAGCCGGAGGGGAAGGGTTCCGCGGGTGAGGGAGCCTGGGGCCTCCTCGGCAGGAAGCTTCTCTCATTGCCAGCGTTCTGCAGAGGCCGGCCCCCCACCCCACCTTCCCCACTCTCTCCTGGTCTTTGTTTCCGTTTCAGGCTGGGGTGGGAGGATAAGGAGAGCAACGGCGCCATCTGCTGGGCATCTTGGGCCAGCGCCCGCTGCGCGCAGGTGAGAATTTCCCTTCCAGTGTGGCTTTGGGCGTAGTAAGCATCTTGGGTCACCAAAATGGATATAACAAGTGACAGGTGACCTCTTCTATAGGAGTAACTCTGGGGACAGAATCCCATTTCATCTAGTGGAAGGAAGCTCTCAGTGCCAACAAGGGCTGCCTGTTATCTGTACCCTCAGGTGACAAAGGTACAGTGGTGAACAGCTGGGAGGGTGTGGGGGAGGCCAATATGGAGAAATCTATAAGGCAGGGTGGTGAGGGGCTGTGGGAAAATACAGGCAGAGAAGACAGGCCAGTAAAGTTGACTTCCTAGGCCTGCTGCGTGCTGCTCCTGAATCCAGAAGGATCAATGGGAGTTAAGACAGTTAAGGGAAGACATTCCAGAGAGGACGCAGCTAGGCCTGGAGGTTTGTGCTGCCATCCCTGCTCAGGCCCAGAGCTAGCCGCTTCTTTTCTGCCCCCTCCAGCAGTTGCAAAGAACTCAGCCTCTTCATTCTGCTGGCCCCTTGGAAATGCTGCTCCCTGAACTTTGTGAAAACGGCAGGAGCTCAGAGTGCCACATCATCCCCCCAACTACCCCCCTCCTCCCCTCATCTCAAAGCTCCTATCCCTTCCTCCTCCTACCAAGTGAAACTAGTGTGGTTGGGAGACAGCTATGAGCAGGCATCCCCATGTGCATAGACCTGAAGTCAGTCAAGGCTAGAAAACATGGTGTAAAGATGGGAGAATGGTCCTAGGTGGTGAATCAGGGCCCAGGCACCGCGGATCCCTCTGCAGGTGTTAGAATGAACTGATCTGGCATAAGAGGCACTGCTGGGGAAAAGAGATTTAGGAAAAGAGATTCAAGTCAACCTTAATTCCACCAGTCTGCCATTCTAATGAATTTGGTATAATTTGACAATCATTTATTAATACAGGTCAAATCCTGTGTGAGTTTGTGGAAGAAGGTGGGACACAAATGAACATTTATGGGCAGTCCACTGTGTGCTAGGTACTGTGCTAACTGCTGTGGGCACCAAGGAGACATGGTCTCCCTCCTCGAGAAGCACCCTACAACCCCACCCTTACCTGCATGCAGCCTTTCTGTTCTCTTCCCCCATGAAACCTGCAACTGGTAAATTAAGCCACACTGAGCTGTAATCAACCGAGCAGGTTTCATAACTGTGCCTTCAATTGTCTCTCACTATCCATTCTCTTCCTGGTTTTAGTAATGAGCCCCACCCACTCCTCACCCCAGCCACCACTCCTAGAGTTCGGGCTAGACACATGACTGCCCAGAGACTATTTCCCAACCTATCCTGCAGCTGAGTATAAGCCATTTGACTGTGACCAATGGGTCATGAGTGGAAATATGTGGTAACTTGTGTGGCACACCATCCTCTTCCTCTTGGCTCTTTTCCATGGGCTAGGATGCAGACTTGGGAGTTACTGGTGAGCAGGCTTTGCTCATAGGGATGAGGGCTGGTAAAGCAACAAGATGGAGGGAACCTCAGGTCTGTGGACCATCTCCTAGAGCAGAACCACCCTGCCTTATCTTCTCAAACCTTCTACCAGCCCAGATTTTACATGAGAGAGAAACTCAGTTCTTTAACAAAAATGGGTTTTTGTTAAAGCAGTTTCAAATCAATATCCTAACTACCTGCTAGTTAAATCAGTAACTGTTAGCTGCTCACTACCAGAAGTTGAATAAGCCAAAGGAATGTCTGGAGTAGGAGCTGTATCAGAGCTCCTGAAATACTAAGGTTAGGGATCCAGTATGTAACAGAGTGCCCTCTTGATGTCCCAAAGCATCTCTCAATTCCTTTATCATTAGACTCAAGGGGACAGCCTTGTATTTTACAGTGTGGCATGTGTCTAAAGGCACATGGCTAGTGCAACATTGATACCAGGTGCCAAGAAGGCTCCACTGTCAATCTTCAGTCAACAGGTCTACTTCATACTTCACTGTAAATTCATGAGCTGCATTACCTAAGTAGTTTTCTGCACTTAGAGATGAGGCAGGAAAGCCCATCAGTCTTTCCCAAGAGCCCAGGGCTAATAGAAGCTCAGCTTCTCAGATTTACCTTTAAGAGCTCTTGACATTTTCTCGATGAAGAATGGTTCTCTCCTTAGGGGTTAGAGTCCTCTGGTGCTGACCAAAGAATACCATTAAAAAGTCTTTTTTTTTTCTTAAAGTAGTTGTAGAAAGGACAGAAATGTGAGCACTATAGAAAAGAAGGAAGTTGTACAAAAGTCAAAAGTCAAATCATGTAAGTAAGAAAATGTTTAGGTATTATCAGTATTTGGAAGTCAGTGGTTACAGGTTCAAAACAGTTCTTGTAAATGTTCAACCACTGGAAAACTTAAAAAATGCCAGAGAGCCAGTGGTTTCTAGATGAAAGTATTTCTTTAAAGTAATCAAACCCTCTCTCACTTCTGATAACATTTCAGCTTACTGAACAAAATAACGAAGAGCCTTCTGTACCACCCCGGACTCACTTCCTGGAAATACACATGTAACTACCACACATCTTGACTAATGGCTTCTCGACACGGTGCCCACTGTGTGGGTGCGGAACTAGCACCCAAAAGTCTGGTCCTCACATCCATGTCTCTGGACCCGAAAATCACTAAAAAGGGAGGCAAAGGAGCAGAAAGACGACCCAGATTGGAAGCGGAAAGGACTGCTGAGGGAAAGAGCTGAGAGTTGCCAGATTGAGAGAGCAGCTCAGCCCTCTGGGAAGATACCAAGTTTTTCCCCCCCAAATGGAAGTTGGAATGGAGAAACCACTGGCATTTGTGTTGAAAAGTCCCAGATTCAAGTTCTAACTCAGCCCTGGACCCGCTCTAGCTTCCCCTCCGTAAAATGCACGAACCCCTAATGAATGGACGCTCAACTGATTTCAGGGGCTGAAAAGGAAGAGGCGATGATATTTGGGAAAATGTTTCATGTACACACGAGTGATGAGGTTTATGGAGAGGAAAGGTGGGGAGATGGTGCATGTTATTACTCATAGTTCTTTTGTTTGCAAGTGCAAACCAGCGTAGGCAAAAAATGAATCTTTTGGTTCAGATGATGGCAGACAGTAGTTACCAGAGCTAATCACAAATATCCCATTTCCCTTCCCTCTTGGTATATGGTAGGATTGAAGTTACCTGTCCTCTTCTCTCTTTTGGTGCAACCATGTGACTTGCATGTCACTTTGCACAGCAGCTTCAAGATCAAGGGTGCAGTCTGCCATATTCCCTCAGCCTGCCTTGAGGGGTTGGGGCACGTGTTGAGAAGTTGCCATTGTCTTAGGTCCCTTAGTGACTACAGTGAGCAGTTCTCACTCCCTGTCCCAACATTCATTGGCTGCATAGCAAACATAAACTTTTGTTGTGTTCAAAGTCACTGCAGTCTTGGGATTGTTACTGCAGCACAACCTTGTATGGACTACATCTTATCTTCTGTATGATTGATGCTTTGGCATTTGGGAGTCTTGGTTTTAGAGAGACTGCCCCTCTTAGGGCTGGCTAATTCCTAGAGAGAACAAACAAATCCCCTGAAAATATACACAAATTGGTCGATTTTATACACAAATGAACCAATCCACAGCCACATCAATTATGTCTTTTATCACTCACATACCCAGCCAGTATTCCTTGTGCCCTGAATTGCCCCAAGTACTGGACAACTAGGGAACACTCCAATAGCCCAAAGCCTGCCAAAATATTCAAACTAGCCAATCCTAAATGGACTCAGTGTATCTCTTCTGCCTTGCCCATTCCTTCTTGTGAAAACCTCAACAAAGACTCTGGTTCATGCTGTCTCCTCACCCTTTCTGCCCCTTGACCAGCCCTTGCCCTTTCCCAGGTGGCCCTACCTAACACGCTATGCCTCCTGATTCTGGGGATCCACGTGTATAAACCTTCCTCCCTCATAACACTCATTCCCAAGTCTGTGTGTCTTACCATTCCTACATTTTAACACAAATCCAGTCCATTCTGGTCTGATGAACGCACTAGGAGGAAGACTGGGACTGGCATCAGGCACACTGAGCTTCTCATCTTCCCCATCTTTGGGTTCTGCTTTGCTCTGGGCTTGCTTCCCCTCCGGCAGATGGTCTTCCTCTGTGTGGTGGCAAGATGGACCTGAGCATCCTGGCACCACAGCAAGGAGCCCAGAGGCAGGAGTGGGCTTCCTGATCTCAGCAGAAAAGGTCATAGGAAAAGATAAGACTGGCCCAGTCTGAGTCATGTGCAATCGTGGGACAATCTCTAGGGAACACAGACATTGATCAGGATTGAGTCACAGGCTTGCCCCTGTGCCCAAGCAGGTGGCACGGGCTGGGCAGCCATGAGCACAGGCACCACAGTGATCTACCATTGCCCTTTTGTGGAGTTTGGACATCCAAACCTTGCTGCCCTCTACAGTTTTCAGAGAGCTGCACATCACACAAAGTACCACTGGGAAACTAGAACTTCCTTTGAGATCAACAGATAGAAGCTAAAAGGTTTTCTGGGATAGGATATGGCCAACCAGAAATATGCTATGTATGAACAAGCCATCCTTGCTAACAGTGGAAAACAAACTCCTTAAATGAGCACATGAGGTGAAGGGTAGCAAACATTTATTGAATTTTCCAGTCATTTGTTGAATGACCTCTGTATGTCTTGTACCCAGATGGTTCTGTTCAGGTCAGTCTGGCTAAAGGAATGTCCAAGTATCCAGACACCTGTACTGGGCTTCCTCCTTCAACTGAGTTTCTTATGGACGTCCACAGGAGGCCCAGACAGCAGGGATTTGGAGATGTCTGTGGGTCACAAGGTGTGGAAGAAAAACCAAGGGAATGAATTTACAAGGCTGAACTCAACCTGCAGATAAGACCAGAAGCTCTCCACGTGGAAACTCTGGGCCTGCTTCCAGGGTCCAAAAACTCTTGACATTGAATGTAAAAAACAATGCTCATTTCCTATAGCAACAATCCACACCTTTCATCAGATTCTCAATGGGTATGGCCCTGAAAGGGCAAAGACCTGCCATTTTATCAGAAGGTAGCTCAGCTTCCAGAAAATGGCAAAGGAGAGCTTGGGATATTTTTCTTGACTCTCTTGGAGTCTCATGAGTAGATTTTCTTAACTCCACTTCAGTTCCAGTATTTCCCAAATGGAGCTGAAGTCACAGAACTCTGCATCCCTTGCTGATTCCTCAGTGGTAGAGAGAAAGCTGGAGACATTTGTGCGCTAGTCCTAATGAGGCCGCTTACCAGCAGGGGACTTAACCTCGGTGAGCTGATTTCCTTGTGGACAAAGGGTGGATACTAACATCCACTGTCACACCAACCCTATTAGAGGAGAGTAAACATGGAGTGCAGCTTTCTGCTTTCCTTCCCCTTAGAGTATTAAAATAGCCCCTTAATAATATTGAAGTAACATTATCAAGCCCTTTCTATTTGCCCTAACAGTGCTAAGTGCTTTTAGGTATTATTATCATTCACTATTCACAAAAGCCCTACAGAGTAGGCACTATTATTATCCCTGTTTCATTAAAAAAAGAGGGGGGAGCTGGCAAGAATTGAGGCTTAGAAGTCAAACAAACACCTTACCACTGAGAAGCAGGGCCGCTAACCCCTGGCTGTCACCCTCCTCACCCAAGCTTCTACATCTTCCATTCCCCCTCCCACCCCATCTGCATAAACCTCCCGAGAAGCAACCAAAACAAGGCATGTAGACAGCAGGCAGCAGGCTGTCGCTACTGGGCTGACATCTGGATAATGGCGGGGGGTGGGGGAGCCCTTCACACTGAGTCCCTATGATACGCCAGGCACATGATAGCGATGATCTCACTTGGGGAAGCGCTGAGGAGCGCTTCCAGCATAGCTCTTGTAACAGGCATCTACTGACTGTCAACCTTCCTCTATTTTGCTCTACGTGACACACAAACACATGGAAGGTGGTAAGGGTCATATGCCTGGTTTCAGATCACACCTGGCTCACAGACAGTTGGGCAGTAGGAAGTGGGGATCATTCTCACAAATGAGAGGCAACATTGGCCTAAAACACTGACAACGTGGGCTAAGGACAGAAGCTATAGGATGAATGACCAGAATCATCAAGTTTTTAGAACTGTTGTTTATTTCCAGTAATTCTTACTTCTTCACCTTGGAGTGGCTGGATTTTATCAAGGAAGGGGCTTCTGACTTCATGTAAAAGGGAACCAGCATCCCTTTCAGATTCCCTGAGGGAGTCGGGAGGGCTCTGGACTTAGGACACTGTGGTGGCCCTGCTCTGTGGCATCTTCCTGCTTCCCTGACAGTGAGGGAGGCAAGCTGGCAGCACCCACCCAATTCCCTCTATGGGTTCCAGGGGTAGAAATGAACTAATCGGAACTAATGCTGCAAAGGAACTTGTTAGACAAGCTCCACAATGTGGGGCTGAGTTTTTCCAATCAGCCACGAAGAGGCAGCTGATGCAGCAAATGCCACACTGCTACAGCAACAACCGAGTCAGACACAGAGCCCTACAATGATGAAGCTTCTGCTCAGCAGCTTCAGAAAGAGAAAAACAATGAATGGGGAGAACAGCAATGGGCCATGGCTGCTCCTCTCAATCCAACCATGCCTTCTGGATGGCAGCCCATCTCCATCCCCGCTGCCCCTCCTGCTGGCGGCTGCAGCCACCAGGGCGGTCTGCGTGTCGGCAGGGGCTCCACGGATGCCGAGCTGCTGGGCAGGCAGCTGGCTGCGTCATTTGTTGGCCACAGCAGAAAGCTGGTCTCGGATGCGGCCCAGCCCATCTAACATAGTGTCCAGGGTTTCCTTACTCAGCTCCATGGTGACGGCTGAGATGGACGGTTTGTCTCCACACAGACTGGGATCTTCCTGGATCTGAAAAAAGAACATGGCCCAAAAGTCATAGCTGCCTCTCTCCCTATCAGCCTGTAGGTGAGCCCTGGACGTACGAGCCCTACCCCCTTCTGTTGCACCTCTGAGAAGCCCTTTGCTGAGCTACTAAGTCTGAGTCCTGGATCCATTTAGCAAACGGGGTGAGGCAAGGACTGCCTCAGAGGCTTGGGTCAGTTGCTGTTTGCCACGATGGTTCAGAGCAGGTATCAGAGAAGCTGAGGCTCACTCACCCCAACCCCTAACTCTCGGCATTCAAGTGAGAAACCACCACATGGTCCACACCGGTGCTTTACACAGTGGACTCTAGGGGTACATAAGCATCCACTCCGATGTGAGAAAAATATTACAACTTCTAGCAACTTCTAGTTATAGCTATTTGTATCTTTAAAAAAAGTAAGGGTTATCTCTTACAACACTAAACTATGTTTTCTACCTTTATCTTGCATCTACCTACCGCTTCAGCATTTTATTAAAAATAATAATAATAAAGAGAGAAATGTGGTATCCACATATAAAGTATAAAAATCAAACGAATATTCATATTTGGACTGATTGTTTATAGTTCATAATGCGTGATCAAAACCAAAAGTTTCTGTGATGACTGCCCTTGTACTGGTCACCATGTAACTTATTCACTATGTAATAACTTGTTCACCATGTAAGAACTTGTTCGTTATGCTTCAGAAGATTGGAGACTGACGAGAATTAGGCTTGGGGTGGATTAATGATTGTGCATTGAGCATTGACCCCCCTATACAGAATTTTATTGTTGTTAACAACCATTTGATCAATAAATATGAGAGATGCCCTCTCAAAAAAAAAAAAAGTACACAATTCCAATTGTAAAATAAATAAGTAACCGGGATGTAATGTATAGCATAAGGAATATAGTAAAAATATTGTAACAACTTGGTATGGTGATAGCTGGTACCTAGAATTATCATATATATAAATGTTGAATCACTGTGTTGTACACCTGAAACTAATGTAATACTGTGTGTCAACTACCTTTCAATAAAAAATAATTATCTACAAAAAAAAAAAAGTAAGGTTTATTAATGTTTTAAAGCTTAGTTGTTAGAAGCACTGTTTTCATTTTCTTAGATGTGTTGAGTTTCTGGGTTGTCTGGTTAAGTAAATACAGCTTATGTTACCTAGTTTTAACTAAATGGACCCTAAAATGGATATGCGGCTTAAAAGGATTCCAGAAAAGAACTGTTAAGGTGAAGACAACAGCAGTGAGGCAAAAGCGTGGGAACAAGGAAGAACTGGACTTCTCTGCCTGGTAACAAGAGCTCTTGATCGGCCACATTACACATAGTGATGGCCCGATCGTATTGGACAAGTAGTTTGCTAAAAATACCAAAATTATCAAGATGGCAATTTGAAATCTAAATGCACGCTCCTATTGTTAAAGCTAAACTTTCTTGTGAGTGTATAAGGTTACCTGTGGGGACTAGAAAACTATTTTTAAAATTGATGTTTTGTATTTGTCTTATTTCAAATTTCTACTTTTAGTAGATGTTTTATTATGTTTATAATAGGTTAATACAATAATGTACATATACTTTGTAAATAAACAACACATTTGTGGGGATGCTAAACTTTTTTAATTTATGGGGTTAGAGATCCCCAAACTTTGAAGTCTGGTATTTTCAATGGCCCACAGAGGTAACAAGCTACTGCTGTCCCTTCTTTCCTTCTAATGAGCACGACAGTGACTGTACCTTCATCTGGAGCAGGCAGGTGGGGACGGCCATGCGGCTGATGCTGTCTGAGGAGGTTTTGATATCCACTCTCCAGTCCAGGTCAACCAGGCGCGGCAGAGAGACTGTGGAAGAAAAAGCTCAGCTTACAGCTCCCTCCAGCCACACATAGCAAGCTTTTACTCTAAGCAGGCCGCTCTAAGTTCTGTACATGTGTAATACATTTTATCCACACAGCAAGTCTCTAAGGGAGGCAGACAGACAGACAAGGTCCATGACCCCACAGCAAGTCACGGGCCTTACCTACCACTGTTCCAGGCCACCAGTACTTAGGACTGACTCATGGCGGGAAGCATCTCCAGGCGTCTGCCTGAACACACAACCCTCCAGACAGCAGGACTGAATGAGAAATGATACAAGGTAGAGGTGCCTCATCTTAAGAAGATGGGGCTTGAGTCTGAGGAATGTGTAGCTTCAACAACAGTGGAAGGAGTGTTAGTTTGAGACGGAGCTGGCTTGAATACAGGTTCTACACTTGTCTGACCACTGAGCCTGTTTCCTCGTCTGTAAAATGGAGATCACCTTGGCCTAGCTCACAGGACTATTGGGAGGACTAAATGAGTTAATGCAGGTAGAGCTCTTTGGCACTGTGACTGGTTCAGGGTAAGTTTAGTGACTATTTATTAAACACCCACTTTTGTTCAATTTTTCAAAATAATTTCACTTATGGTTAATTTTTTTTCTAATGGAAATATAATTGTTTTAAGTACTTAACTTTCTGCTTTGGATATTTCTGTGTGATTGTTTTAAACAACTATATTACATTAAGTTTATGATAAAAATATTTTTAAATGCAATTAAGAAAGACACAACACATACTGTTTGGCTTGGGATTAGGTTAACTCACTTTGAGTTTTGGTTGAAAACTCTGGCCACCTGGCAGATTGAGAGCTGAGGCTGGAAGGAGGAGGCAGGGGGAAGAGGCAGGCTTACTGGTACTCACTTTGATTTGCTTGGGCCTCAGTTCTCCAAGTGGATCTGTTTAAGAGTGAAACATGAGGAAAAATAATGGAAAGAAGATGAGAATTGAGTCTTCTGGTAATGAGAGAGGCCCATGGGCCTCTTCTGTGATCTTCCAAATGTAATCACTTCCTGACAAGAGAGGACCATAGACACACCTCCCTCCAAAAAGCAGTTTTTAGTTTACCAAGGTCAGTGATGTTAAGGTTGTAAGTGCTGTTAGTAGTTCCATCAAAGGAAAAAAAAAGAGAAGGCTTAATGCATTGTAATCTTATTGTGCTACTGTTCTCAAAGACAAAACAGAGAAAAGGTCAACTGATTCTCTTTTTATTGAGCATCTACTACAAAAAGTATTGTATCTTACGCAAAACACATCTAAACAGGCTGTCTAATGCTATGACAAATAGCATCATAATGAGATGCCAAAAAGAGTCAGAAGAAAATGTGCTCACATGAAAGTTTCTAAATAACTAACAACCACTGGTAGGTAGGCATGATCTGTTAATACTACCAGAGAGGTCTGTTCCAGCTTGTTGCTAACCAGGAATTAATCAGTTCTGCTTAAGTTTTAAGTATCTAAAAGGATTTGCCAGCCTGAAAACCCACAAAAGAAATAAAAATGATCAATAAATATGTTGATGTTGAAAATGATATTTAACATCACTACTATCAAAGATAAATAAATTGAAATGAAGTACTATTTGCCCTTTGTGAAACTGGAAAAACATGGGGAAAAAAAATCAGCTCAGTATTGATGAAGGTGTGGAGAGAGCAGCATACTCCTTTCCTACTGGTGGAAAAATAGGTGGTGTAATCTTTCTGATGGTCAACTTGACAATATAAAAACAAAACGTCAATATCACCTTTAACCAAGTAAGGAAGTAATTAAGCAAGTGAACAGTTTCCATGATAAACTGTTCACTGAAGCAGAAACTGCAAATAACCTGAATATCCAACACTAAGGAATTTAATTAAATTATGCATAATTTCTTCATATAATGGAATATATTTAGACATTAAAAATATTGAAGGTAAATATTACTTGAAATATTAATGTAAATACTGTCAATTAAAATAAACAAGTTATAAAAAAGCCTTAACCCATTGTGTTAAAAACAACAAAACAACAACCTTTCTCTATATGTGTCAGTGGAAAATATAAACAAGTTAAAAGGCTTCCCACTAAGTAATTAATACTGCTAACCCTCTGGGTGGTAGAATAGTGTTTTTCTCCTTTTTACTTACCTGTGTTTGCTTTTCAAGAATGAACATATTATTTCTAGAACAAGAATGCAAAATATAAAGATTACAAAGATGTTTCAAGAAATGAACACTTACACATGTTCTAGGATGATTTTTGTCAGCAGGTTTTTGAGGTTCTGGTGGAAATTTTCAGGAAAGAGAGCCAGAATCGCCTCAGCAGAGGACAGGTCCCGGAACACCACCAGCCTGGTGAGGCGGTGCAGAGCCTGGAGCAGCTGCAGGACAGATGGGGAGCCCTGGGCAGTGAGAAGTGGGGCCGGGGATGGGGACAGGGCTCTAAACCCCTACTGTTAGGAAGAGGGCCTGACAAACTCTGCCAGTCACTCAAACTGAGTCCCGTGCATCCTGAGGCCTTTGCTGCAGATGCTGATGCCCACATGCCTCAGCCCACCTCATGGTTCACCTGCTGTTTCAGAACACAGATGTAGCTGCCTTTCACAGGAAGCTGTCAACCTGCCAGAAATTCTCTGTTCATGGACAAAGGGTTATTAAGTCTCTTTTCCTCCTGCACAGAATCTGACCTTCAGCTAACATTCTAGCCTGTTCCCCAGGTAATGTGAGAGAAGTGGCAAGTCAGCTGTTACTAGGCAACAGGGCATTGGTCTGATGCCTCTGGCCTGGGAGGGCTGCGTAAACACCAGGGCCCATGCTTTGGGCTTCCCTGAGTGTGGCTGCACACCTCTTGCCAGAACCTGAAGCTGTGCTTACTGAATGGCTACCAGAGGTGGCTTCTGTGGGGTTTAGGCTTTTAATCCAAGGTGGTAAGAGTTTCATGTCCTTGCCCGTAGGCTGTTACCTGGGAAGACAGAGAACAGGTCCAGGCCCAGTGTCGGGATTCACCCCAGGGAAGAGGAGGGCTGACGCTGCCCTACCAGGATGCTGTGTTCTACCCTATGTCCTTCCAAGTGAATTTGTAGCCCAGTGTGGCCTATTGTTGTCTTGAGAATATAAAAGTGTTTAGGTGATTCTAAGAAGACTCTCCAGAGGTGACTTTGTTTGCTTTAGGGCTTTTTGTATGGCCATGGGAGATTGCTCAGCTGCAGAGAGGCACAACCCAGAGCTGATGGACATTAATCCTCCACCAATAAGGGGCGGGAGTTGGTGGATAAATGCCCCAACCTCCCTGCCCTCCTGGGTGACAGCTGTGGAATGTGCTCCATGTGGTTTATGGGATCCTCCAGTTGCCTACAGCAGTAACTGCTCATTAACATATCTTCTCACTGGCTTCTCTCTCTTCTCCGTTTGACTTTTCCCCACTTTGTGCTTGCTAGGAACACCTCCCAAATAACTACTTGCAGCCAAGTCTCTGCCTCAGGGTCTACTTTTGGGGAACCCAAACTAAGTTTCCAACTCAATTCCATAAGCTTGCTTCTGCCTTTTACTGTTCTACTGCTGACTTTAGTGAACAAAGCTCCCAATTAAAATAATAGTAACATAAGCCTGTTTGGATGAGCTCCTGTTTTAGACACATATTTGCCCTGAAAAGAAAAGGCTGTGAGTGCTGTATATGCTGAGACATGCTTCCTCCTGGCCACAGCTGAGAACAGGTCAGAGCCCAGCAGCACGTCCTCCCTAATCATACTCAGGCCTCAGAGCTTCTGCCCAGTGACCCCTGAAATGCCCACCTAAGCTATCCAGCTGACAATTTAACAGCAATGCAAATTCATAGGTTGGGAAAGAAAAATCATAAAAAGGTTGGACTTTATCCACACTTTCCAGGGACCAAGTGTAAAATGGAAATGGTCAGGAGCTCTGAATCTGGGTATAGTTCTCCAAACCATGCTTCATTTGTCATAAGGAAGTGATGGTTCACAGACAATAGCTTTGAAGTTCGCTAACATTAAAAAAAAATCTATTTTTAAGTTTCCTATAATGTCAGCAGGCGAATGGGGGAAAATTTTCTTTGGACGTGGTAATGACTAGGGAAGTCAAGAAAGAGACTAATGAGTTGAGAAGCCAGTGGCCAAGTCACTGCTGCCCACACTTACTTGCTCTGCCTCCTCCTGGGTCACAGACAAGCTGGAGCACGTCATATCCAAGAGTTTTTTTGAGCCAAGCGCTGAGCTGGAAAAGCTTTCCTGGCACAGCTGTCTGACAACATCTTTCGAGGAGGCCTATGAATTCACAGATGGAAGACTCTGAAAATACATGTTTTAGAACCTAATATTGTCTTGGTCATGGTGCGACAACTTTGAAACTCGTAATTTTAAGGTACGTTGGACACTTCCATTTCTGGGAAGATGGAGTAGATAAAACTTTTCACTAAACACAATTAAAGCTCCTGGGCACTAAATAGAAAACAAATGTGAGACAACTCTGCAATGGGGAGAGAAGAGGGATCTGTGTGGACCTCGTGATCAAGGAAGGGTACAGCGGTAAGCTCACTGGTCTCCTTGTTCGTTTATCCCAGACTCTGAGCTGATGAAAAGACAACCCAGAGTGCCAATTCCTGCCAATGAAACTCAAGACAAAACCCTCTGACAAATATGGGCTCTCTCTAGCCAATGGAACGAGGAAGGCGCAGCTTAGCAGGACCAAAAACCTCCAGACCATCACTACTTACTCCAGTCAAACACTACAGAAAAAAACTGTGGCTCCACTCCCACCTGTATCAGCAAAAGCTGAGTGGGGAGCACAGGGTTCCACCCTTGTGAGGCTGTAATAATGCATCCCAACATCCCCACCAAGGTGGTATCAGAGAAGGGATCTCCTTCTCTACCAGCTGGTAACAAATCCCACCACCCTGTGGTATTAGTAGAAACTACATGGAGCTAGAACTTCCACTCCTGCCCAGTAGTAACAAGGAACTCCCACTTTTGGGTGTCAACAGGAGCAAGTGCAGAACCTGGACTTAAAACATAGGATTTAAATAAGATCCAGTCTCAAAATATAGTATGAAAGTGTCCAGGTTTCAAGTGTCCAATATTCACTCATACCAAGAACCAGTAAGATCTCAAACAGAATTAAAAAATACAATCTTTAGATGCCAACATCAAGATGATAGATATTAAAATCATCTAAGATTTTAAAGCAATGACAAAAATGCCTCAACAAGTAATTACAAACATGCTTGAAACAACAACAACAACAAAATCAAAGGTCTCAGCAAAGAAATAGAAGACACAAAGAAGAATGAAATGGAAACTTTAGCACTGAAAAATAGAGTAACCAAAATAAAAACTTGGTAGATGGGCTCAGGATCACAATGGGAAGGGGAGAGGAAAGGATCAGTGAACTAGAAGACATTAGAAATTACCCAATATGAACAACAAAGAAAACAGACTAAAAATAACACAGAGCCTCAGGGATCTATAGAAATGTAACAAAAAAGTCAAATCTAAAAATCTAATTCATGGCTTTAAAGCCCTAGAAGGAGAGGTTAGAAGAGGACATAACTGAAAAAGCACTCAAAGAAATAATGGCTAAACCCTTTCCAAGTTTATCTGGACACATAACTGTATATGCTCAAGACCTTAAGGAAATCTCAAACAGGATAAATCTAAAGAAATTCATGCCAAGACACATTATAATTAAGCTTCTCTAAAGACAAAGAAAAAAAATCATGAAAGCAGTGAGAGAGAAACAATACCTTATATGAGGGAAAAACAACTAGAATGATAGCAGATTTAACATCAGAAGCCATGAACTCAAGAAAGAAGTAGCACAATATTTTTCCGATGCTGAAAGGAAAGAACTGTCAACCTGTAATTCTACACCCAGCAAAAATATTCTTCAGGAATAAAGAGGAAATCAAGACCTTCTCAGATGAAGGAAAAATGAGAAAAAAATGGCAGAAGACCTACCTTAAAAGAGTGGTTAAAAGTTTGATTAACAGAAAGGAATAAAAAAGGAACTTTGGAACCTGAGAAAGAAGGACAGAACATGACAAACACACACATGGGTAAATACAACATGCTTTCCTTCTCCTCTTGAGTTTTTAAATTCTGTTTCAAAGTTGAAGCGAAAATTAAACCCTAGTCCATTACAGCTCTAAATGTAAAGGAAATACTTAAGACAATTATCGATTAGGGAAGGGATATAAAGGGAGCTGAGATTACTGCACTTCACTTTAGTAAAATAATGCCAGTGATAGATTGTGATGTCATGTGTATGTAAATTTAATAACTAGAACAATCACTACAAAGGTTATAAAAAGAAATGCATTTATTTTATGTTTGTTGAAGTATCACTGATATACAATCTTACAATGATTTCAAGTATACAGCACAGTGGTTCAACAGTTACCCATATTATTAAATCCTCACCCCCCACTAGTGCGGTTGCTGTTTATCAACATAGGAAGATGTTAGAGAATTATTGGCTATATTCTCCATGCTATACTACCATCCTGTGACCTACTTATATTATAATGGAAAATTTTTGTGCCCTATTAACCCCTGGACACCCCTCCCCCACCCAGCCCAACCCCTCCCCATGGTAACCACCAGTCACTTTTCAGTGTCTCTGAGTACTGCTCTTTTGTTCACTTTGTTTTTGTTTTTATACTCCACAAAGAAATGAAATTACAGTATTTGTCTTTTTCCACTTGGCTTATGGAAATGTACTTTAAAAATGCAGATCAATCAAAACAGAGTAGCAAAAATGTTCATATAGCCCACAGGAAGGCAGAAAAAAAAAAACCAACAACAAAATAAAGAGGATAGAAAAATAAAATAACCGAAATTAAAGAGAACACTTAATCTCTAACATATAACTATAATAACTGTAAAAGGTCTAAATATGTCAATTAAAAGATGGAAATTGTCAGAGTGTATTAAAAATATGACTCAATTAAATGCTGTCTATAAGACACTCCATTCAAATACAATGATAGAGACAGGTTAAAAGTAAAAGCATGTTTTCATTAATCAAAGGAAAGGAAGAGTGGCTACAGTAACATCAGATAAAACAGATTTCACAGCAAAGAAAATTACAGAGATGGACACTGTGTAAATATAAAAGTTTCCATCTACCAAGAAGACATCATAAATGTGTATATAACCTGCAAGACAGTATATGAAGCAAAATCACACAAAACTGAAGGGAGAAATTGACAAATCAACAAGCATTGTTGGAGACTTCAACACCCTTCTTTCAACAATTGATGAATCAACTAGATATTCAGTAGGACAAGACACTCGACACCACCATCAGTCAATCTCATTGACATTTATGGAATACTACCCAGCAGCAACAGAATACACATTCTTTCCAAGTGCCCAATGAGCATACACTAAGATAGATCATATTATGAGCCACAAAACAAACTTCAACAGATTTAAAAGAACTGAAATCATACAGAAGGTGTTCTTAGTGACAATGGAATCAAACTAGAAATCAGTAACAGAAAGATGACAAGAAAATGTCCATCCCCTTGGAAACTGAACACACTTCCAAATAAATCTACAGATTAAAGAGGAAGTCTCAAGGGAAATTAAAAAAATTACAATGAGTGAATGAAAACAAAAAAAACAACATACTAAAATTTCTGACACACAGCCAAGAGTGTTGAGAGAAAAATGTAAAGCATTAAATACATCCATTAGAAAAGAGGAAAAGTCTCAAATCAATAATCTAAGCCCCCACCTCAAGAACCTAGGAGCAAACCAATGAAACTGAAAACAGAAAAAAGGGAAATCACTGGCACAAAGAACTGCTTCTTCAAAACTATCAAGAAAACTGACCATCCTTTAGCAAGACTGGCAAAGTTAAAAAGAGAGTTAACACAGATTACCAATATAGGAACGAAACGGCATAATCACTACAGACCCTGCAGATTTCAAAAGGAAAATAAGGGAATAACTACAAACAACTCTCGATATAAATTTGACAGCCTAAACAAAATGGATCAATTCCTCAAAAAAAAACACAAACTACCACAACTCTCCCAATATGAAATGCACAATTTAAATAGCTCTATAATTATTTAACTATTAAGAAAATGGAACTGTAATTTTTAGACTCTCCAAAAGGTAATCTCCAGGCCCAGATGGTTTCACTAGAGAATTCTAACATTTAAAGAAAGAATTAAGTAATTCTACACAATCTTTTCTAGAAAACAGTAAAGGAAGGAACACTTCCCAATTCATAAAGGTAGTATTTACTACTTCATAAAGCTAGTATTATACAGATATGATACCAAAATGAGACAAAGACTATATAAAAAAAAAACCAAGTACAAATAATCCTCACAAAAATAGATGTAAAAGTTCTTAACAAATTATTAGTAAATAGAATCCAGCAATATATAAAAGAATTATTACTATAACCAGTTGTTTATTTATTCCAGCGATGCAAGGCTGGTTCAGTATTTGAAAACCTATGTAATCCACCATATTAACAGGCTAAAGAAAAAATCACATGTATCAGTCAATGCAGAAAAAGCAGTTCACAAATTCAACATCCAATTCTCAATGAACTTTTCATAAAATTAGGAATAGCCGGGACTTTCCATAACCTGACATACAACATATACAAAAACAAAAAGACTGAAGTTGGGAACAAGGCAAGGACTTCTGCTCTTACCACTCCCATCCAACACAGTGCTGAAAATTCTAGCCACTAAAGTAAGGCCTCCCTGTCCCCCAAACACCCCTCCAAAAAAGGAAGGAAGGAAGGAGATAGGGAGGGAAGGAAGAAGAAAGGGGTATGCCAATCAGGAAGGAAGAAATAAAAGTGTCCCTATTTGCACGTAACATGATCCTGTACACAGAAAGTCTCAAAGAATGTACAGAAAAACTACAGAAAAGTGACTTCAGTAAGTTTGCAGAAACAAAATACACATACAAAAAAATCAGTTGTATTTCTATATACTAGCAATGAACAAGTGGACACTGGAATTGAAAATACAGTATCATTTGCAATTGTTCAAAAAGAGAAATACTTAGATATAAATCTAACAAAACATGTACAGGACTTGTATGCTGAAAATTACACACAACACACAAGAAGGAAATCAAAGAATAAATAGGCAGACATATCATGATCATGATTGGAAGATTCACTAAAGATGTCAATTATTCCCTAATGGAGATACAAATTTAATGCAATTCCTATCAAAATCTTAGCAAGCTTTTTTTTACATATAGCCAAGATCATTCTAAAATTTATATAGGAAAGCAAAGGAACTAAACTAGCTAAAACAATTTTGATAAGGAATGAAGAAGGAGGGAATCAGTCTATCTTATTTCAAGAGTATATAGCTATGGCAATCAAAACTGTATTATCAGAAGGATAAACAAATAGATCATTAGAACAAAATAGAGAACCATGAAATACGACTCACACAAACACGACCCACTGATTCTTCACAAAGTTGCAGAAGCAATTCAATGGAGGAAAGACAGCTTTCTGAACAATTGGACATTCATAGGCAAGAAGAAAAAAATCTCAAACTGTCTCTCACACACCTTATACAAAATTAACTCAAAATCAATGATGGACTTAAACACAAAATATAAGTAAATGTAAAACTATAACTAACAGAAAAAACCTGAAAATTTGTAGATCTATTTAGCAAAGAGTTCTTAGACTTAAGACCAAAAACAATTCACAAAGGACATAATTTTTTATAAACTGTACCTCAGAAAAATAAAAAATTTGCTCTGCAAAAGCTCCTGTTATGGGCTGAACTGTGTCCTACTAAAACTCATATATTGAAGTCCTAAGCCCCAGTACCTCAAAATGTGACCTCATATAGAAATAAGATGGTTGCAGATGTAATTAAGATGAGGTCATAGAGTGGACCCTATTCCAATGTGACTGGTGTCCTTATTAAAAGAGGAAATTTAGACACAGAGATGCAAACAGGGAGAATGGCACATGCAGGTGAATGTAGAGAGCAACAAGCCAAGGTACACTAAATATTGTCAAAACCCAACAGAAGCCAGGAGAGAGACATGGAACAAGTTGTCCTCACAGCCCTCAGAAGGAATTGAGCTGATTTGTTTTGACATGTGTAAGGGCCAAAACAATCTCTTAACAAATATTTGGAAGAGTGTAAGACTGAAAGGGAGGCACTTCATAGGGTTTTGTTAAGAACTAAACAAAATTATGGATTGGAATTAACTTCTGACTTTCCCTGTAGAAGATGGGACAGCTTTTGTCTTCCTTCAGAATCAAGGAAGATGCCTTGATCTCAGACTTCTGGCCTCCAGAACTGACAGACGATAAATTTCTGTTGTTTAAGCCACCATGTTTGTGGTACTTTGTTATGAAAGACCTAGCAAATTAATACACTCTATGAAGAGAATGAAAAGTACAGACTAGGAGAAAATATCTTCAAACCACATATCTGACAAAGGACTAGTATCTAGGATATACAAATAATCTCAAAACTCAAAACTAAAAAAGCAAACAATGAGATTAGAATATGGGCAGAAACTAAGATATTTCACTGAAGAAGATATATAGATGGTAAATGAGTATGTGAAAATATGTCCAACATTATTAACCATTAGGGAAATTCAAATTTTAACCACAATGAGATATAAATACACACCTATCAGAAGGGCTCAAGTAAAATATAGTGATGACAACAAATGCTGGCAAGGATGGGAAGGAACTGGATCACCCATACATAGCTGGTGGGAATATAGAGTGGTACAGCCACTCAAAAACAGTCTGGTAGTTTCTTTTTTAAAAAAAACATGAAACATGAAACTACTAATTAATCCACCAATTGCACTTCTGGGCAATTATTTCAGAGAAATAAAGAGTGTGTTCACACAAAAACCTGTACACAAATGTTTATAGCAGCTTATAATAGCAAAGCACCAGAAGAAATCTGTCATACCATGGAATATGGCTCGGCAATAAAAAAGGAAGGAACTATTTATGCACACAATGTGGATGAATCTCCAGAGAACTAGGCTAAGTGAAAAAAGCTAATCCCCAAATGTTACATACTGTATGATTCCACTTATGTAACATTCCTGAAATGACAAAAATTACAGAAATGAAGCACAAAGTTGTGAATGCCTGGCAGCTATCAGTGGTAGGAGCCTTTGTAGTCCACAGACTAGAACTATAGTTCAGCTTAAAGAGGGATAAGGGCACAGGGGAAATGGGCATGACTACAGAAGGGCAACATGAAGGATCCTGTGGTGATGGAAGTGTTCTGTATCTTGACTGTATCAATATCTGTGTACTGGCTGTGAAATCGTACTATAGTTTTGCAAGATGTTACCACTGGGGGAAACTGGGTAAAGGGCAAATGGGGTCTCTCTGTACTTTTTACAACTGCATGTAAATCTCTATCTCAAAATTAAAAGTTTAAGTAATTTTTTAAAGAAGAAAGTATACAGGACATAGAAATGAAAATCAATTAACTAATTATGTATTGCTACATAATGGCAAGCAAAAGAAGTCAGACACAAAAAAGTATATCCTGTATGATTTCATTTATGGTAAGTTCAAACATGGGCAATATTGAGGGGATCAGAAATAAGGATAGTAGTGACTATAGGGAAGGACAGTGAGGGTGGTAATGAAGGAATAATAGACTTCAGCATACTGGTAATGTTTCATTTTTTGATTGTGGTGATTAATGGGTATGCAATAAATCACTGAGCTGTACACTTATAATGTGCACTTTTCTGTTACACATTTTTAAAAAATTTCTTGCAGAAATCTATAGTACGAACAGAGTATGGGGTGAGGTAGGGGGGCAGAGCAGCCAAAATGAGGGTGAACGGGGGCTGAACTGGGAACTGAGAACTCTGGTTTTCCTATCCTGGCTTGGTTACTTCATTAAATCATGTAACAACTATTTACTGAGCACATAGTGTACGCTAGGCGTTGAGTATACACTTGTTGGGGATACATCTGTAAATAACATGAAGTAGATATTTTAGGGACAAATGATACATGTGAACACTGGGGAGATTGTTGATCCAAATGAGGGACACTTGCAAGGACCAATGATGATGATGTATTACGAACTGCTGAGTGGAATTAACTCAACCCTCTCCACCTTGAGTTTTAAAAAGCGGTCCCTCGTGGATCTTTCATTCTTGTTAGAAAAACAACAGACAAATAGCTCACAATGTCAGCTTGTGACAAGTTCTAGGAAGGAAGATAAGGCGGTCCCATCTCCTACAGGGGAAGTCCTTAGTTAAACTCCATCATTTTATTTGGTCCTTATAAAACCTATGAAGTACACCCCTTTCAACCTCATACTCTTTCAAATGATTGTCGAGTGTTTTGGCTCTGACACATGTCAAAGCAAGTACATTAAACCCGGGGCTCAGAACACAGAACGCATATTTATCAGCAGAGGTCTGGGCGCTCGCAGGGGAAAGAATGTACCAACCATGGAGCCAGAGGGGCCGGGATGAAACGGGGGTGCTGGCAATGAGGATCTAGCAATTATCACCCCAATACACCGATCCCAAAAGACAGCCCCAGAGACCATTGGTAGGGTACATTTGTACGCCTTCACGTCCATTATCTGTGTTTCCTCACTATTCTGTTAGGGCGAACTTCATTTTGTTCCTGCTTTCAAAAAGCTAGGAAAGGCAAAACGACTTGCCCGGGATCATACAGAGAGGTAGTGGCATAGTCGTCATTCTAAATCAGGGTCCATTTATTCCCAATTCCTGCTCCACGCAAAGTCCTGGGACACAGGCCCACCTGACGCTGCCCCCAACCCTCTAATTTACCTTCAGCAGGCTCTGGAGCGCAGCGAAGCTCTCGGCAGTCACCGCGGCCATCTTCCCCGAGTCACGTGACCGCAGGACCCGGAGATGCTGGGTCATGTGGCTCGGCCGGCGCTGTGGGGCGTGCCGGGGGCTGTGGTCCTTCAGGGTGGCTGCAGCTGCCAGGGTTCTGGTGCTGTGGAATGGGCCGCTGCCGCGTAGGCCGCGGCCCTAGTGTGGCGCAGCCCGGGGAAGCTAGGACAGCAGGGTTTAGCGGACGCGAGCGCGGGATGGTTTTCAAGGGAGGAGTTTGGCTTGTTTACCTACAGGGTTGGGGGAACCGGCTGTTTTTCCCTAACGGTATGGATTGGCTGGCCAATTTGGAGAAGGCCCCTGCAGGTCTGACAAGCGCCTTGGAAACATCTGTTCAGGAGTAATTAGCGTACCTTGTGGCTTGGAATTAAAATGTAGAGCCTTAAGATAACAGTAGCTTTGGCCAACATCTTAACTACAACCTCGTGAGAGATTCTGAGCTGGAACACCCAGCCGAGCCACTCCTGGATTTCTGCCTTCAAAAGCTGTATGATTATAAATATTTTTTTAAACTACCAAGGTTTTAGGTAATTTATTACACGGCAGTAATTACTAATACATGGAGTCGATAAAGCATAGGGGTTTTAGAAAACGATCTAAATTTGAATCCCAACTCTGCATTTTACTAACTGTAATTTGAACAAATTCTTGAACACTGAGCCTCAGTTTCCACATGTGTAAAATGACGTTGATCCTACCTTCTTCAAAGAGCACAGGTGAATGCTGGGCGCTGCCCTAGTGGGCGGGTACCCAGCTCTCCTTGCCCTGGGGGGCAGGTATGTTATGAGGGTATCCCCTGGACTCCAGCAAGTGCCTTGTAAGGCCTGTGGCCCAGCACCACGTCGTCTCATTTTGGTAGGGCTGCCCAGGTTGCCTCTACCATATTGCACTTGAAGGTTTGTCTCTAGTCTGGAGCACTTCCAGCAGCAATTCCTAAACAATAAATGTTTTCATGGGAAGGAACAGAACAGAATTCATTTTCATGATTTGGTCTTACTACCTGATTTTTGTTAGGCCTAATCTGATTTCTTTCCAATTCTGGGTATATGAATCTGCTTACTTTCATTATTTAATAAACTTGCTATGTGCAAGGCTCCATTCTAAGCCTCTCACACTTAGCTACTTCCCATAACAATATGACAATCCTTCATGACACACACACACACACACACACACACACATGCACACATACACACAGTACTATTATTTCCCCCCACTTTACATATGGGGAAACTGAGGCACAGAGAAGTTAAGTAACTTGTCCACAAGCTAAGTAGTGGCAGATCCCAGATTCAAACTTGAGCAGTCCAGCTCCAGAGTCTGTGCTGTTAACCACCAAGTTGTACATGTCTCCTTGTCTTCCCATAACTGAAAATTTATGCTTCCGTCTGGATGTCTGACTACCTTTCCCAGGGGGCAAGAACACTCTAAGGGTGTTCCTGGACAGTCAACCCAGTGGTATGGTGATAGACAAGATAACGAGTGGAAGGGGTACCTTGGGCTTTGGAAGAAGACTCATGTTCAATTCCTGGATCCTATGGACTTTTGGAAAGTTACTTCATCTCTGAACCTTTTTCCTTATCTGTAAAATGGGAACAATAGCAAAAATACCTTTTGACCATTAGGGGGAGCTCAAGGATGATTTATACCCAAAATGGGGAAGGATTATTTATATGGAGACTCCGTTCTAGCCACTGGCAGCACTAAAGAGCAGAGCTTTCTGTGTTGGAGGAAAATATGGGCATTAGGGTGATAAATCATCTTAGTTTACATAGGAATGAGGGATTTCCTGGCATGCAGGACTTCAGTGCTAGCACTAGGATTGTCCTGGGCAAAACAAGCTAGTTGGTCACCCTGGTTTGAGCCCTGAGCTTTTGAGGAAAACCATCATTGTAGAGCTCTTGTTCTGTCTTCTCCATTCCGACTGATGTGAAGAGAGTGTTATGGATGCAGAATTTTTAATAAAAGGCGATTTAAGGGCAGTAATCTTAGCGTTAAGGTTTTTTTTTTAGTAATAGCCTATTGAGGTGTAATTTATATATATAATTTTTCTACTTCAAGTGTACAGTTCAGTGAATTTTGGTATATTCACAATGTTGTGTAACCATCACCACAGTCAATTTTAGGACATATTTGCCACCCCAGACCCTTTAACCATCATCCTACCAACCCTCTTCATCACACCCAGCCTTAGGCAGCTGTTCATCTCCTTTCTGTCTGTAGATTTGCCTCATCTGCACATTTCATGTAAATGGAATAATAATATATGGGCATTTTATTAGTTTCTTCCACTTCGCCTTATGTTGTCATCCATGTTGTAGCATGTATCAGCACTTCATTCCTTTTGATTGCCAAATAATTACCATTGTATAGATAAACCCCATTTTGTTTACTCATCAGCTGATGGACATTCAGGTTGTTTCCCCCTTTAAACTATAATGAGCAATGCTGCTGTGAACACTCTTGAACAAACTTTTGTGTAGCTTTATGTCTTCATTTCTCTTGGGGTACATACCCAGGAGTTAATTTGCTGGGTCATATATGGTAACTCTTGTGTTTGATTTCCTGAGGAACTGCCAGACTGCTTCCCAAAGTAGTCACACCATTTTATATGCCCATCAGCAATGTATGAGGGTTCTAGTTTCTTCACATACCCCCCAGACCTGTGATTGTCTGTCTCTCTCATATAGCCATCCTGGTGGGCGTGAAGCGGTGTCTCATTATGAGCAATCTTGTGTTGAGGTTACATTTGCATGGCTGGCACATTTTGTCCCACTACTTATGTTTATTTGAGGTGATGGACATTATGGGGCTCCAGCTCCGAGTCTGCCTGTGGTCAGTCCTGGCTGCCTTCTTTATTTGGGGAACATTTGCAGGAGGTGGATGAGGCCAAGTGCCCTCTGGTCCTTCAGGCAGACCCCCCTCATTTTCCCGGTTTCCCTTTTTCTCACCCCCATTTCATGGACTGAGATGAAGGTGGATGTCCAGGAAGTAGAGGTTGTTTCATCTTTCTGATCTTATGCCACCTACTCTAAGTCAGGGAATGCTTTGAAATGGCCTGATCCGCTCAAACCTGCAGACTGCAGGCAAACCAGGGACAGAAGACTTGAAAATGACAGGTATGCGCTGGCTTGGAAATGTTGTCAGTGTCCAGCTCGGGCCTCAAAAGCTGTGGGAATTGGGGCCCACTTTGCACTAGCAGTATCTTAATTAACACACTGTTTCAAAGTTGGAAAAAGTAACATAAAAATCCATTATTTCTGGCTTTTCTTTAAAAGCTGATAGGCCTAGCCATGCCACTCCCACCTTTCTGCATTGCAGCAGTTGATTGGAGCTGAGTCCTGGCTGTCCCTTGGACCCTGGCAGGGGCTCTCTAAGCCCCCCTGTCCTCACTACTCTCTGCTGTGTCACAGTGGGCCTCCCATGCTTGTGTCACCTGACATTGCTGAGAGTATTTGTAGGTGTCCAACTTCCCTCAGGGACCTAATGGGGTAAACTTAGGCCACAGTAGACAGCAAAGCTGAATGTGAGCATTCGAGATCCTGGGTTCCCAGCCATCTCCCCACCATTTCCTCATGAGTCTAAGCAAGAAGCAGACATAAGGTGGGCCTCTAATTTGCCACTCATGCTTTTCAAGTGATTGTCATGGGCCAAGTACTGTCCTAAGAATTTCACCTCAATTAACTCATTTAATCCTCACAGTAACCCAAGAATAATCCCAGTTTACAGGAGGGAAAACTAAGGCTCAGAGAAAAAATGTGCTCCCAATCCATGGGTAATGAATGGCATAGCAGGGATTTGAAGGCAAGAGCAAATGAGGTTGCTTGGGGAGCTGGCTCATAATATAGTATCTGGTCCATCATGGGGATCCACTGGATGCTACTACATGATGATTCGTCTGGCCTTACCATCTGCTGCTGACATGCTGCATGGCCGGGCATCGGTCCCAGCCAGGTGTGCTCTTGTTAAAGCCTGGAGTGGGAGTAAATGGTATATGTGTCTCGAGAGATGATATCTATGATTCTTTTCAGACTGACTTGTGGTGAGTTCCTGAGAGCTGGTAAGAGAAGAGGAAAGGTGCATTTGGCAACTTGCCATGCCTAGAAGACTAGCGCATTCCCAGTCAGTTCCTCCTGAGAGGTGTTCCCTGCCTCCCATTAAGAACACCATGGGCTGGGAATCCAAAGTTCCTCTCTCAGCTCTGCATGGCCTGGTGGCTATGATTAGTGAAGTCCAGAGAGCATCAGACCTGGCAGGGCACGGCGGCCTCATTTCTTGTCCTCCCATCCCCAGGAGTAACCCAGAAGTGGCTAACACACTGCATTGTCCTCACACACAGAGCCTCTTTGTCTCCCTGGCACACAGAGAGGAGGCTACAACAATGGCCTTGAATGTCACTTTACTCTCTTTTCTCCAATGGTATACTTGTTTTTTCAGTTCTGGAATCAGCTAAACAATAATTTCCTGCAGGGAGTACCAGCTTTTCATTTTTTCTGCCTGCTTCTCTGGCAGTCCTCAGGCCCCAGGTCAGTGGGAACTGAGTGGAGAACAAGCCCAGAGAGAGCTGGGCCCATCAGAATGTCACCTTTTTAGAAGGCTGGAAGGCTGTGGCACCTCTTCTCTCTTTCTTGGAGGAAGGAACCAGACCAGGTAACAAAGGAAAGATCGAGAGCTGCTGGTGGGGAGCAGTGGGCTGCAGGTGATGGCTAAGGGTCCAGCCTGAGGAGGGTGAGTCTGCGTTTTTAAGACACCCTGTTTGCTTGAGAGCCAATGTCTGCTGGTAAGCAAATAAATAAGCAAAAGCAACTGGAGTCAAGTTTGGCAGCCTCCCAACTAGGGAAGCATTCTGCATGACTGACCCCCATCCAGTGCCTCTGGTGGCTTTGGGTGACAGAAACTTCAGGTCCATGTGGGTTTATTGAGATAACCATTTCCTTAATAATAGTTGTCATTATTAGCCTCTTAATATATGTACTGTATATGCATACATGTTACTATATGTATCTTACTGTATTATAGCAAGCACTTACTGTATAGCAGACACCTACACATTGTGCTTCACATTCTTGCTTGATTCAAACCCAGGCAGTCTGGTTCTAGAATCTGTGCTTTTCATCACCACACCTCTTGTATGATGTTCTTTACAATAACCAAGCTTATTGCAAGTTTTTACTTTGAGAGGTAGTGATGTATTATGATAATTGTGTGTATTGAATGCTTGGCCCTGTGCCAGGCAATGTGTTAAGTGTTTTGCATCTATTTTCTCATTTATTCAGCATAATGACACTATTGAATGGATACTTTTATTATCTCCATTTTATAGCTATGAAGAAATTGAAATACAGAATTTAAGTAACTTGTTTAGGGTCACACAGCTGTCAAGTGGCAGAATCAGGACTTGAACTCAGGTCTCTGGAGTATTACATGACTCTAAAGCCTACTCAGCTTGTGGCTGGTTTGGAGATAGTCTCCTACTCTGGGTCATGAGGTATAGAGGGTGATGTCTGTCCCGTCTTTGTAGAACTTCTGTCCCGGAGCTTCCAGTTTGAGGAACACAGAGCTCTTAAATGGTTTGCCTGTTGTCATTAGCTTTTGCCTTGTCTGAAGAGGATGGATTTGCTCAGTGGGGAAGAAATTGAGAATGTCAAGAAGTGCTCAGTGAATGCCATCTCTTACTTGGCCAGAGACTGGGCTAAGCTGCCACATATGTAGGAAGGATGTTTGTTAAATAAACAGGACTCTTGTGGTACATGCAGGAAGCCGACTTTATTTTTGCCTATCACCACCCCTAAGTTTTCTCTGTGGTGCCCCACTCTTTCCTTGCCTCAGGATGAAGATTAGGGCAGGTCCATGTCTTGTCCGTCTGCCTTTCTAGCCCCAAACACTGTCTCAGTGCAGTGACTGATATGGGCAGGTGTGGGATAACCAACCCTTCAACCTTCATTCTAAGCAGAGAGTCTTCCTCCTCTAGCTGGGCCTGGAGCTGAGAAAAGGGTCTGCAGCCAGTTCCTTGCTTCCCTCCTAGAGCTTCCATCTGGCTCCTGGAAGATTCTGACCGTGGCAGGGTGAGCAGTGGAGGAGAGGAGGGGGGACAGGAGCAGGGCGTTCTTACTTGGTTAATGCCGTGGGGAGCTGGCATCCCTCAGCTGGGCCTGGTGGGTGTCTACACCTGATTCTTTACCTCTTGGTATAATTGTGCAGGTACTTCAGAGAACACCCTCATTCCTCATCTTTGGAGATTTCTAAACTGCTGGTTCCTTGCAGCTGGCTGCGTATGATTCTTTCCCTGGTGCCCCAGCATCTGAGCAGTTCTAGATCAGTCTGTTAGGGCTACCGTAACAAATATTACAGACTGAGTGTCTCAAGCAACAGAAATTTATGTTCTCCCAGTTCTGGAGACTGACGTCTAAGGTCGAGGTGTTGGCAGGGCTGGTTTCTTTTCAGGCCTCTCCTTGGCTTTGTAGATGGCCGTCTTCTCACTGTGTGTGTCCAAGTCTCCTGTTCTTATCAAGATACCAGTTGTATTGGATTCAGGACTACCCTAAAGACCTCATTTTAACTTAGTTGCTTCTTAAAGCCATATCTCCAAATACAGTCACATTCTGAAGTATTGGGGATTAGAGCTTCAACACATGAATTTGGGGGTACAGTGTTCAGCCATAACAGATGCTATCAGCTATTTTCTGTGGAAGAGTTTCCACTCTCCTGGAGGCCCTCTTTTAAAGGATCTACACAACCCACAAGGTTGTCTATTGTGTACTTCTTGCTTACAAGAAATTCTCAACTCCCCTTTACTCTAGCAAATCAAAAACCACCACTTCCCCTCACACCAGCTGGCCACCCTGTATCTCTTGCAGCTCAGGTTTCTCAGGCATGATTCAGACGTCAGCCTTTGGTGACATCCAAGCTCCAGGGACACAGTGTTTTGAGATCAGTCTTAGGAAGTGAGGAGTAGGCATTTGGGACTTGGACTGCACCTATTGCTCACTGCAAAATTCCTCCTCTCCTCTCCCACTCTTTTCCTTATCCAGTCTGCCTTTGTGGGATGGAGCTGGTCTGATAAGGGGGAAAGCAATTTCTTTCCTAAGTCCTGCATACTGGAGTCACAGCTCACCTTAGAATGTGTTGCCTAATGTCTTGAGGCTTCAGCACACTGAGACTAAAATAGTTTTCCATCTTGTCACACATACAACATCTCATTTAAGTTTCATGAAGAACTCTAGGAAAAAGATAATATTATACATATACAGATGAAGAGAAGAATCTGGAGCTCAGACAGCTGCAGGAACTCACCCAAAACAGATTTTACAGCTAGTAGGGGTGGGAGGAGTGGAGACCCTGGCTCTACCCACTTCACCATCACTTCTCTAGGCCTTTGCCACCAGAGTCCTGAGTGGCTTTGCCTGCCAGGTGTTTTTCTGTGCTGGTAGAAAAATTGCCTTCTTGGAGAATGGCTTAAGGATCCAAAGGTACACTCCCTGCCTGTGCTCCAGGTGTGAGGCAGGGGCTGTGCCGCCATGGCAAGTCCAGCAAGCATTTCCCAGGCACAGTATGAAATGAACTCCATGTCCCAAGGGGACCTCGGCTTAAAACCCTCTCTTCTCCCCCAGTACAACTCAGTCAAGGGAATAATGACACAAGAGTGGAATATCGCTTTTTGTAGAAGTGCTGAAAAGCGACATTGTATTCTGAAACTCTTATTGGAGGCCGAAGGGGACATATCTCACTTTCTGTCTCCTAGGAGGCACAGATATTTATTTTTAAGAAAAAATTTTGTTTAGATTTTTAATTATTTTTGTTAAACATCAAAAGCCCAGGCCTGCCGTTGCTCATTCTTGCATAAATTCCTAGGAAAGGAGGGATGACATATGGGTCTGGCAGCTGTTTGGAAGCTGATACTATGCCATTACCAAGAAGTGTTGGCGTGTGTGTGTGTGTGTGTGTGTGTGTGTAGTGGGGCCAGCTGGACTAGGACTGGAACTGCTGAGGACCCTTGTTAGCAGAAGCAGAAGGAAGTGAGGCATGGGAGTTGTTCTTTCTTTCAGCACATTGCAAAGTGAAACGGTAATGCCAGCATGCAGAATTTAGGAAAGAAACCAGTTTCCCCTTATTGGTCTATCCCACAAAGGGGGGCTGGATAGGAAAATAGTGGGTGAGGAGAGGGGGAATTTCAGAGCGGGTTATAGGTGCAGTCCAAGTCCCAATTGCCCACTCCTCACTCCCCAGTTGCGTTGAAGGAAAGAACTTTCTAAGTGCATATTTAGGGCCTGGCATGAGCTGAGTACTGGGGAGAGGAAAGCAAAAGGGACACATTCCATTCTCCTGAGAGTTTACAGCCCAAGTAAAGGAGCAATTAAAATGCAATGTAGCAGAAAGACTCTGAAAGGGAATTGGGAAAGGGCTGGGGAAATTTGGATATGAATCAATTATTCAGTGATAATAGACAATGGTTCGTTTTTTGGGTGTGATTATGGTATTGTATTTTAGGTAGGAGAACATACCTTAGCTTTTTCCCTCTTTTGGAGGTGTAAGTTTAAATTTAGGGGTGAAAGGTCATGATGCCTTTAATTTACTTGGAAACAAAATAAACAGAGAGAGAGAAAGAAAAAGCCAGTAGGTTAAAATGTCACCAATTGTTGGGAGGATATGAGAGCTCATTGTACTATTGTACTATTCCTTTCACTTTTGGCTTTTCTTTGTGAATTATTTTGTAATAAAACATTAAAAATACAAAGGAGAAAGCACATGGATAGGAAGTAAGGGTACTGTGGGAACCAAAAGGAGGGCCCTTAAGTGGAATTTGGTGGGTGAGAGAAGTTTACCAAAGAAAATAATCATTTTGGACCTGAGAGGTGAGTGGTTGATGGGCAGGGGATGGGAAAGAACTTTGGGGAGAATCCAGGCAGAGGAAACAGCATGTGTGAAGGCCCAGGAGCTTGTTTTGCTAGAGGAACAAAATGACATTTCATGTGAGTGTAGAATATGAAGGAGGGAGTTACCAAGAGGGAGGTGAGCAGGTCCCACAGAGCTTGGACTTTGTCCTGACAATAGAGTGTAAGCGCTGCGGTTGCATTTCAGGAATAAGGAGCTAACATGTAATGAACCACTGGGGTCTGGCAGCCACTGTTCTAAGCACTTCATCTGCACTTAATCCTGCTGCCTTTTCCAGGTCCCTGCAAATTAGCCCCTCTATTTTAGAGATGACGCAAACTAAGGCCCAGAAGAGTTAAGTAACCTGCTCATACTTGCAAATCCAGAGGAGCCAGGAATGGAACCCAGGCGACCTGGCTCCAGAGCCTGCTTTTAAACATGAGGGCACCCCACCTCTCCCTCTCCAGTCCAGTCTGCCCTCTGTGAAGAAGGAATTGGAGGAAAGCAGGATTCGAGGCAGGAAGACTACTTAGGAAGCAGTTGTACAAGCCCAGGCAAATGGTGATGGTGACTTGAACTAAAACAGTAACAGTAGAAATGGAGAAAATGCTTTGTCGGTAGGGGAGTCAAAGGCGGTGCCCAATCCGTACACTGAGAACCTGTCCCATCACGGCATGACAAATGGGACATAGAGAATGGAGATATCCTCTTCATAAAAAGTGAGAGGATATTAGTAGGTCCCTTACATCACCTCCATCTGTGAGGGGCACCCTGTTGTACATCCAACTGCCATTTCCCTTGTCCTGGCCTCTGCTAACCATCGTTTTTGATGCAACTCGCTTTTTTCATTGTTTGGATTTTGTCACCTGCAACTGTTGTGATCTGTAGGTCATTCCTGTACCTGAAAGGTCCTGGCACATGTTGGCTCCAGCCCCGGTCCCTTTCCTAATTGTCTCCCAACTCACCTAGCATGCTGTTAGCCTTGAATGATGTGACATGTTTTACCAGAAGCCCTTGATTTTTGGACTTCTTCAGAGGGCTGAGCAGGGACAACAAATTAAACAAAAATTGAAAAACAATAGAAAAAACACTTGACTGTGCCCTTCTAATGTTTATTGTTTTTTAAGATCTTCTCAAGCATGAGAACAAGATTTACTACTGGCACCTTGACATTTGATTCCTGTCATTGGAAGAGTGGTTATTGATTGGGTGAGGGTTCCCAGCAGGGTAGGAGTGGGCTTGACTCCCCCGAGGTAATCAACTCCAGATGGAGCTCAGCTGCGAAGGAGCTGTACTCACTTGAAATGAGGGGCACTGTGGCCCAGGAGGGTCTTTGAAGTATCCTGGGAAGTCACTGAGGCCTCTCTCAGCTACATACTAATTCTCTGGGGGCTTTACTTTTTTCTTGCTAAAGGCCCCAAGAATTCCAGGTTATCATTTCTGTATATCAAATACGATACAACTACTTTGTGAATTCATACCTAGAGGACATACATGGGTCTAACAGAATAAATCATAAACTCTTGTGTCTATATTGCTGCCTTCTATTCCTTGCTCCAAAGAAACTGCTCATTTAACAGGAAATATTTATTTAGCTGCTATTATGTGATACATCTGGTTCAAGGTGTTTTGCAGCACACAAAATGAAAAGCTGCCTGCTCTCCTGGAGCTCACTTTCTAGGGGCAGTGTGAAGAGTCTGCTATGTAGCCTTCCTGTATTCATCTACATTGTCTATACTCAAATCTATAGTTTTGTGCTGTACACGTGATTCTGTGACTGGCTTTTTTTCACTGAGAGTGTGTCTTGGATGTCCTTCTATGTGAGCATAAGTGGACCTTCCTTATTCTTTGACAGCTGCACAGCGGTCTTCTTTAGGGATAAACCCCTGTGGACAGACATGGTTCCTTAAAGGTTTTTTTTTTGTGTGTGTGTAGAATTTTTTTAAAAAATTTATTTTGGTATCATTAATCTACAATTACATGAAGAACATTATGTTTACTAGGTTCCCCCTTTCACCAAGTCCCCCCACAAATCCCATTACAGTTACTGTCCATCAATGTAGTAAAATGCTGCAGAATCCCTACTCGTCTTCTCTGTGTTGTACAGCCCTCCCCGTGCCCACCCCCCAACTATAGATACTAATTGTAATGTCCCCTTCTTTTTCCCAGCCCTTGTCCCTCCCTTCCCACCCATCCTCCTCAGCCCCTTTCCCTTTGGTAACTGTTAGTTCATTCTGGGGTTCTGTGATTGTGCTGCTGTTTTACTCCTTCAGTTTTTCTTTGTTCTTATACTCCACATATGAGTGAAATCATTTGGTACTTGTCTTTGTCTGCCTGGCTTATTTCACTGAGCATAATACCCTCTAGCTCCATCCATGTTGTTGAAAATGGTAGGATTTGTCTTCTTCTAATGGCTGAATAATATTCCATTGTGTATATGTCCCACATCTTCTTTATCCATTCATTTACTGATGGACACTTAGGTTACTTCCATTGTTGGCTATTGTAAATAGTGCTGTGATAAACATAGGGGTGCATCTGTCTTTTTCAAACTGGGGTGCTGCATTCTTAGGGCAAATTCCTAGAAGTGGAATTCCTGGGTCAAATGGTATTTCTATTTTGAGCATTTTGAGGGATCTCCATACTGCTTTCCACAATGGTTGAACTAATTTACATTCCCACAAGCAGTGTAGGAGGGTTCCCCTTTCTCCACAACCTTGCCAACATTTGTTGTTGTTTGTCTTTTGGATGGTGGTGATCCTTACTGGGGTGAGGTGATATCTCATTGTGGTTTTAATTTGCATTACTCTGATGATTAGCGATGTGGAGCATCTTTTCATGTGTCTGTTGGCCATCTGAATTTCTTCTTTAGAGAACTGTCTATTCAGCTCCTCTGCCCATTTTTAATTGGATTATTTGCTTTTTGTTTGTTGAGGTGTGTGACCCCTTTATATATTTTGGTGTCAGCCCTTTATCAGATCTGCCATTTATGAATATATTCTCCCATACTGTAGGATACCTTTTTGTTCTCTTGATGATGTCCTTTGCTGTACAGAAGTTTTTCAGCTTGATATAGTCCCACTTGTTCATTTTTGCTTTTGTTTCCCTTGCCCCGGGAGATATGTTTATGAAGAAGTCACTCATGTTTATGTCTAAGAGATTTTTGCCTATGTTTTTTTCTAAGAGTTTTATGGTTTCATGACTTACATTCAAGTCTTTGATCCATTTCTAATTTACTTTTGTGTATGGGGTTAGACAGTGATCCAGTTCATTCTCTTACATGTAGCTGTCCAGTTTTGCCAGCACCATCTGTTGAAGAGACTGTCATTTCCCCATTGTATGTCCATGGCTCCTTTATCATATATTAATTGACCATATATGTTTGGGTTAATGTCTGGAGTCTCTATTCTGTTCCACTGGTCTGTGGCTCTGTTCTTGTGCTAGTACCAAATTGTCTTGATTACTGTGGCTTTGTAGTAGAGCTTGAAGTTGGGGAGCGAGATCCCCCCAACTTTATTCTTCCTTCTCAGGATTGCTTTGGCTATTTGGGGTCTTTGGTAGTTCCATATGAATTTTTGAACTATTTGTTCCAGTTCACTGAAGAATGCTGTTGGTAATTTGATAGAGATTGCATCAAATCTGTATATTGCTTTGGGCAGGATGGCCATTTTAACGATATTAATTCTTCCTAGCCAGGAGCATGGGATGAGTTTCCGTTTGTTAGTGTCCTCTTTAATTTCTCTTAAAAGTGTCTTATAGATTTCAGGGTATAGGTCTTTCACTTCCTTGGTTCGGTTTATTCCTAGGTATTTTATTCTTTTTGATGCAATTGTGAATGGAATTGTTTTCCTGATTTCTCTTTCTGGTAGCTCATTGTTAGTGTATAGGAAAGCCTCAGATTTCTGTGTGTTAATTTTGTATCCTGCAACTTTGCTGAATTCCGATATTAGTTCTAGTAGTTTTGGTGTGGAGTCTTTAGGTTTTTTTATGTACAATATCATGTCATCTGCAAATAGTGACAGTTTGACTTCTTCTTTACCAATCTGGATTCCTTGTATTTCTTTGTTTTGTCTAATTTCCATGGCTAGGACCTCCAGTACTGTGTTCAATAACCGTGGGGAGAGTGGGCATCCCTGTCTTGTTCCTGATCTCAGAGGAAAAGCTTTCAGCTTCTTGCTGTTCAGTATGATGTTGGCTGTGGGCTTATCATATATGGCCTTTATTATGTTGAGGTTCTTGCCCTGTATACCCATTTTGCTGAGAGTTTTTATCATGAATGGATGTTGAATTTTGTCAAATGCTTTTTCAGCATCTATGGAGATGATCAAGTGGTTTTTGTCTTTCTTTTTGTTTATGTGGTGGATGATGTTGATGAGTTTTCAAATGTTGTACCATCCTTGCATCCCTGGGATGAACCCCACTTGGTCATGGTGTATGATCCTTTTGATGTATTTTTGAATTCGGTTTGCTAATATTTTGTTGAGTATTTTTGCATCTATGTTCATCAAGGATATTGGTCTGTAGTTTTCTTTTTTGGTGGGGTCTTTGCCTGGTTTTGGTATTAGGGTGATGTTGGCTTCATAGAATGAGTTCGGGAGTATTCCCTCCTCTTCTGTTTTTTGGAAAACTTAAAGGAGAATGGGTATTATGTTTTCTCTGTATGTCTAATAAAATTCTGAGGTAAATCCATCTGGCCCAGGGGTTTTGTTCTTGGATAGTTTTTTGATTACCACTTCAATTTCTTTGCTGGTAATTGGTTTGTTTAGATTTTGTGTTTCTTCCTTGGTCAGTCTTGGAAGGTTGTATTTTTTTAGGAAGTTGTTCATTTTCTTCTACGTTTCCCAGCTTGTTAGAATTCATAGTGTTCTCTAATAATTCTTTGTATTTCTGTGGGGTCCGTCCTGATTTTTTCTTTCTCGTTTCTGATTCTGTTGATGTGTGTTGATTCTCTTTTTCTATTAATAAGTCTGACTAGAGGCTTATCTATTTTGTTTATTTTCTCAAAGAACCAGCTCTTGGTTTCATTGATTTTCTATTGTTTTATTCTTCTCAATTTTATTTATTTCTTCTCTGATCTTTATTATGTCCCTCTTTCTGCTGACTTTAGGCCTCATTTGTTCTTCTTTTTCCAATTTCGATAATTGTGACATTAGACTATTCATTTGGGATTGTTCTTCCTTCTTTAAATATG
The DNA here is from genome assembly GCF_040802235.1 of Manis javanica. Classification (NCBI taxonomy): domain Eukaryota; kingdom Metazoa; phylum Chordata; class Mammalia; order Pholidota; family Manidae; genus Manis; species Manis javanica. The sequence continues at coordinate 55,855,320 of NC_133166.1, forward strand.
CCTGAACTGCTATATACTTTCCTCTTAAGACTGCTTTCACTGCATCCCACAGAAGTTGGGGCTTTGTGTTGTTGTTGTTATTTATTTCCATATATTGCTTGATCTCTATGTTAATTTGGTCGTTGATCCTTTGATTATTTAGGAGCGTGTTGTTAAGCCTTATGTGTTTGTGAGCCTTTTTGCTTTCTTTGTACAATTTATTTCTAGTTTTATACCTTTGTGGTCTGAAAAGTTGGTTGGTAGGATTTCAATCTTTTTGAATTTATTGAGTTTCTTTTTATGGCATCGTATGTGGCCTATTCTGGAGAATGTTCCATGTGCACTTGAGAAGAATGTGTATCCTGTTGCTTTTGGCTGTAGAGTTCTATAGATGTCTGTTAGGTCCATCTGTTCTAGTGTGTTGTTCAGTGCCTCTGTGTCCTTACTTATTTTCTGTTTTGTGGATCTATCCTTTGGAGTAAGTTGTATGTTTAAATCTCCCAAAATAAATGCATTGCATTCTATTTCCTCCTTTAATTCTGTTAGTATTTGTTTCACATGTACTGGTGCTCCTGTGTTGGATGCATGTATTTTTATAATGGTTATATTCTCTTGTTGGACTGATCCCTTTATCATTATGTAGTGTCCTTCTTTATCTCTTGTTACTTTCTTTGTTTTGAAGTCTATTTTGTCTGATACTAGTACTGTAATATCTGCTTTTTTCTCCCTGTTGTTTGCATGAAATATCTTTTTCCGTCCCTTGACTTTTAGTCTGTGCATGTCTTTGGGTTTGAGGTGAGTCTCTTGTAAGCAGCATATAGATGGGTCTTGCTTTTTTATCCAATCTATTACTCTGTGTCTTTTGATTGGTGCATTCAATCCATTTACATTTAGGGTGATTATTGAAAGATATGTATTTACTGCCATTGCAGGCTATAGGTTCATGGTTACCAAAGGTTCAAAGTTAGCTTCTTTAGTATCTTACTGTCTAACTTAACTTGCTTAACTTGCTTAACTGTCCTGTGATTTTTTATTTCTCTCCCTTTTTATTCCTCCTCCTGCATTCTTCATATGTTCAGTGTTTTGTTCTGTGCTCTTTTGTGTTTCCTTTGACTGCTTTTGTGGGTAGTTGATTTTATTTTTTGTCTTTAGTTAGTATTTGGTTGGTCTTATTTCTTTTCCGTGATTTTATTTTCTCTGGTGACATCTATTTAGCCTTAGGAGTGCTCCCATCTAGAGCAGTCCCTCTAAAATACCCTGTAGAGTTGGTTTGTGGGAGGCAAATTCCCTCAACTTTTGCTTGTCTGGGAATTATTTAATCCCTCCTTCATATTTAAACGACAATAATGCTGGATACAGTATTCTTGGTTCAAGGCCTTTCTGTTTCATTGCATTAAATGTATCATGCCATTCTCTTCTGGCCTGTAAGGTTTCTGTTGAGAAGTCTGATAATAGCCTGATGGATTTTCCTTTGTAGGTGACCTTTTTCCTCTTTCTAGCTGCCTTTAATACTCTGTCCTTGTCCTTGATCTTTGCCATTTTAATTATTATGTGTCTTGGTGTTGTCCTCTTTGGGTCCCTTCTGTTGGGAGTTCTGTGTGCTTCCGTGGTCTGAGCAAATATTTTCTCCCCCAGTTTGGGGAAGTTTTCAGGAATTATTTCTTCAAAGACACTTCCTATCCCTTTTTCTCTCTCTTCTCCTTCTGGTACCTCTATAATGCAAATATTGTTCCATATGGATTGGTCACACAGTTGCCTTAATATTCTTTCATTCCTGGAGATTCTTTTATCTCTCTCTGCGTCAGCTTCTCTGCATTCCTCTTCTCTGATTTCTATTTCATTAACGACCTCTTGCACCTCATCCAGTCTGCTCTTAAATCCTTCCAGAGATTGTTTCATTTCTGTAATCTCCCTCCGGACTTCATCCTTTAGCTCTTGAATATTTCTCTGCTGGTCCATCAGCATGGTTATGACCTTTATTTTGAATTCTTTTTTGGGGAGATTGGTTAGGTCTATCTCCCCCAGCCCTCTCTCAGGGGTTGTCTGGACTATTTTGGACTGGACTAAATTCTTCTGCCTTTTAATGGTGATTGTGATGGCTGTAGGCCAGTAGAGCGTGGGTCAGCTGGGAGAACAAAGTCCTTTCCTGCTTGCTGGTTGCCTTGCCCTTCTCCGCTGCCTGTGTCGGTTACCTGCACTCTTGGAGCAGCTTCTGGGTTAATCCTCTAAACTGCTGTGGGTGGAGTCTCCATCAGAGTAGTGCAGAGCACTGTGGGGAGGGGCAGGAGCTCCAGGTGCGCTTTCCCATGAAAGCAGTGCCCCTGCAGGTCAGCTGTGTGCCGACAGTGGCCTTTGGGTTTCACCTGGGTTGCTGTGCACCAGGCTGAGTGGCTGCTCCTGGGCTGCTCCTCCGCTGCCACCACTGCCGGCTCCCAAGGGCCGCTTCTGGGCCCCTCTGGCACCGCCTTCCCCAGTGCATGCTGCTGCTCTCCCACTACTGGGCTGGTATATCAGGGTCCGCGCCGGTTGGAGGAACGACTGGCAGGCTGCTTATCACCATGAGGAGCTTCAGAGCTGCACTGCCATCCAGGGGGTTAGGTTACCTAGAGTTTCCTGGATTCCCAGGTGCTGGGGTGCATGTTCGGGACGACTTCATCCAGCTATGAGGTCCCTGTCCCTTTAAGACTTGCAAAAAGCATTTGCTTTTCTTTTGTCTCAGGGGCGCCGGTTGCAGGGACCTGCTCACGGGTTTTGCTTTTCCTATTCTCTAATATCCAGCGCCCCGTGCACCGTGTGTCTGCACTCCTGGTGTGGGTTTCTAGAACTGGATGTTTAGCAGTCCTGGGCTTTCACTCCCTCCCCGCTCCGACTCCTCTTTTCCCACTGGGGTCTGGGGTATGGGGGTGTTCGGGTCCTGCTGGGCCGCGGCTTATATCTTACCCCTTTCATGTGATGCTGAGTTAATCACAGATGTAGATGTAGCCTGGCTGTTCTACTGTATCCACTGGTCTCTCTTGTAGGAATAGTTGTGTTTGTTGTATTTTCAAAAATATATATGTTTTGGGGAGGAGATTTCCTCTGAACTACTCACACCACCATCTTGGCTCCTCCCTCCTTTAAGGTTTTTCACAAACAGTGCTGCAGCAAACTTTCCTCTGTGTATGCTGTTGTATACACAGGAGTTTGGACACTTACTAAGTAACCATGGGTAAGTTAATTAACCTATTTCTGCCTCAGTTTCTTCATGTATAAAGTAAAGGTAATACTAGTACCTTCCTCTATTCATCAAGGAAATGCTGACTAACCATAGTGAGATGCCACTTTCCACTTGGATGTCTAGAATCCAAAAGATAATAACAAGTGTTGGTTGATGATGATATGAAGAAATTGGAATTCTTGTACATGTTGGTGGGAATGTAAAATGATGCAGCCACTTTGGAAAAACAGTTTGTCAATTCCCCAAAAGGTTCACCATAGAATTGCCATATGACCCAGCAATTCTACTCTATGCATACACCCACGACAGATGAAAACACATGATCACACAAAACTTGTACACAAATAGTAATGGCAGCATTATTCATATTAGTCAAAAGGTAGAAATAACCCAAGTGTTTCCACTGATGAGCAGATGAATATGGTATATATTCACAATGAATATTATTTGACATTAAAAGGATATGAAATAGTCTGATATATGCCAGAACATGAATGAATCTTGAAAACATTATGCAAACTGAAAGAAGCCAAACATAGAAGATCATATCTTGTATGATTTCACTTATATGAAATGTCCAAATAGGCAAATCCATAGAGACAGAAAGTAGACTGATGGTTGCCAGGGGTTTGAGGGGTTGAGGTAATGGGTACAGAGTTTCCTTTTTTTGGGTGATGATAATGTTAAAATTGTGATGATAGTTTTAACTCTGTGAATACACTAAAAACCATTGAATTGTATATTTTAAATGGGTAAATTGGATGGTATTTGAATTGTATCACAATACAGCTGTTGTTAAAGAAAATAATAGTACCTCCCTCATGGGTTGTGAGGATGAACTGAGGTGACATAAATTTGGGTAGAACAGTACGTGGCATTCTGGAATCTCTAGGTATCCACTACACTTGTTCTTTCTGAAGAATGGATTCCTTGAAGTGGAATTGTTAAGCTGAAGGGTTGGTGATTAAAAAAATTTTTTTTTAATTTTCAAAGACTCTGCAGAGTTGCCCTCTAAAAGAATTTTCACCAGTTCACCCTCAGTGATAGTGTCACCCTCTCTTTTCTCCTTTTCAAAGAAGCCACCACCAAAAAATTCTGGAAGAACACATACCAATGTTCAAAGAGGTTTCCTTTGGGTGATGGGATCATGTGTGAATTTTCTCTTTTCCCATTTTGCTTATCTGTACTTTCTCACATTTTAAAAACATAAAATGTAATAATTATATAATATTTTAAAAGCAAAAACTATCCCCCATTTGTTCTTCACCATGGGACTTTTACCCCTTCGCAGATTTCAGTGGTTAGAGTAAGTGGTTAGTGGTAGAGAATTTATACTTTTAAGTCCACCCTAAAAAGACATGGTCCTTCTGATTGGGAAGATTTTATTGCAACTTTTTAGAAGAAACAGACAGAGAGCAACTATAAACACAAGGAAGTACATAAATTGCAGTTATTAGCCTTAGCCTGCACTTTCTTGCTTAATGATACCAAAAAGCCCTATAATAAAAATCAGACTTGCAAGTCATTTGTACCCTTACCAGGCACCAGACACCACAAGTTTGCCAAGTCTTCATATGCATCGTCATTTAATCCTCACAACAATTCTATGACACAGGTACTGATGCAAAAATAGAGTTAGAGAAATTAAGTGGCTTACTTAGGGACACACTGCTAGTAAGTGGCTAAGGTAGATATTGGTTAAGATGCCTTTAGCTGCAAGTCAAAGTCACAAACCAGAATATTTTTTTATCTCATTGAAAAGTAAGGACACAGGCCAGCCTTAGGGGAGGTTAACTCAGAGTTCAATGATGTCCTCTGGGCACCCGTTCTTTCCACCGCTCTTCCTGCTGTTTCCATCTCTAGGAAGAAATAGGTCTGTAGCAGGGATGTGTACACACAGCAAGGTTCAGAGAAAGAGAGAGGGTCAGTTTCTTTCTAGGCCTTTCTCCTTAAGTGAAGTAACTTTTTCTGGATATTTTCATCCTACTCCTTCCAACAGACTTTTCCCACAGGTGTACTGTTTGTTGCAATGGCCTATTATAGGTCACCTATCTATTCCCAAACCACACACAGGCAAAGGAATGGAGTTACCTCTAAGGCAGGTAGACCTGTTCCCAGGTTTTGCATTGGAGGTGGATCATTGCTCCTTGAGGAGTGGAGTTCCCTGAACAAAATTAGGATTCTATTTGGAAGGGAGAAGGGGAAATGGATGTTGAGGGCTTGGGTGGAAGAACCACTAGAATCCAACAGAAGAAGAGCTTTAACCTTCTGTTGTCAAACTCAAGTGTCTATTCCTAGTTCCTGCACTTTTCTACTTCTTGACCAAGACTTCCAGTGCTAGATATTGATTATTTGGGGTGCAGCTTTAAAGTCATCCACATCTGCCCCTTCACTCTATGTGCAGGTCCCATCCTCTATGAAGCAGGGCTTGAAATCTTGATTTAGGACAGATCATTAGGAGTGAAGAAGAGTATTTAAAAAATGTCCCAGTCTTGACCAGATCATTTCCATCTTGAGGATGTCTAGTCTGGGACCCTTTGGGTCCCTCAGGAAAAGTCCTTTTGGGATGGTCTCCTGTTGGCAGCTTACAGGACTAATTTGATTAACAGGACAGCATGTGTTTGTAGGGTTAGAGGGCTTTGGAAAGATGTACTTGACCTCCCTTCATGGGAGTCACATTTTCAGCCAGTGTGGTAGAGTATTACTCAGCATATCTCTACTCACTTCCCTTGTGGCTTGACAGATAGTATATTTATTGCCCCACTGACTTTGGGCTTGGCCATGACTTGCTTTAGCCGATAGAATGTGAGTGGAAATGACTCTAGCAGAGGCTTTAAATAATTCTTGTACTGTTCAGCTTCCATTGTGCTACTGTAATCGCCAAGAGATGAATAAACTGTGGACAGCCAGTGCCTCTTCTCTCTGCACCCCAGAATTAGTCACATGGAAATTGTAATGAAACTGAAGCAGAGTTACCCTAGCCAACCTATGAGCAGACCTGTGAGCAAGAAAAATAAGTGCTTATTTTCGTAGGTCACAAGTTTTTATTTTGTAGCAGTATTACAGCAATAGCCTACTGCCCTAGGTGATATTTTTGAGTGTTTCCCTAAGGGTATGGGTGGTACAGACATGCAGGACAAGCTGTGAGAACATGTCCCATCAAAGCAGCCTCTGAAATAGCATGTGTGCAATATAGCTTAGGAGGGAAGGGACCTGGAGATGTTTTGTTGTTTCTTGGGACAGCCCAAATTCTAAGAACTTTCTATAAACTGTTCTCCGACCCATCCTCAACAAAAACAGGCTTCATGGCCAATAAATTGCTAAATGATGTGTTTCATCATCATTACTCACACGTAGTAGAATGTAGAGGAAAGCGCTCTGGACGTGGTATCGTACCACAGTTCAGGTCCTGCCTAGTCTGTGACTTTGGGTAAGTCGCTTAATCTCTGTGGAAGTTACTTTCCCACCTGCAAATTGGGAGTAATTTTAAGAATAAAACAGTTATGTATATCTATGGTTTTCAAATCATACTTTTAGCGGGTGGATCCATGTATGAAACTGATAGCCAGATGCAACGGTCAGTTTAAATATTTATTATTTGGCACCAAGTCTTTCACTGTTGGCAGAACCTGCTAGGTTCCTTCTCAGAGTCCTCAGGGTTCCCTACAACCCAGATTGTAAACAGCTGATAGTGAAACCCCTCTACAAATGGTGGTGGTGGTGGTGAATTCAGTCTCCCAAAGGGTTTCCTTGTCTTCTCTTTCTCCCAGATCTCTCCCACTGATTGTAATCTGAAAGTTAAAAGATTTTTGTATGTGTGTTTTTGTACACTTTTAAGTTTAACGAGATAAAGAGACTCAAACACACTCAACAAATCAGCCATAATTACAACACAGTCGCCATGGCAATTCTGTGATATTTGAGTCTATACAATCATCTGTTCTTCAACCCCATGTCACCTGCAGGAGTCAGCTCGCAGCACTCCTTCCTCCCTGCAGATAGCCCAGCCTGGTGGCCTGCAGCCTCCTGCCACTGCCAGGTGACTTGCTATGCCACTGGCCTGCCCAGGGCTGTGCAGCTGCCCTTCCAACCCTGTTAACTCAGCAGCCCCACCATCACTGCAGGGCAGGCAGAGGGTGGCCCTGCCCACAATGATATCAGCAGAAATCACCACTTTGACCATAAAGGGCCTGCTGAGGCAAACCGCTGGCTGCAGTGGATGGAGACAGACCACTGCTCATAGGCAGACAGAAAGGTGGCTTCACCCTTACCCACCAACAGTAGCTAGGCCTCCACCACAAAGAAGAACCAGGCACTGGAGAATAAAGAGTCTTGGGCTGCTGGGCACCACAGGATGTCTTATGCATAAAGCCATTACTCTCTAGGCCAAGAGGCATAGCAGATCCATCTAATACAAAGGAAGAAACACAGAAACTCAGAAAATGAGGAGGCAGAGGAATATGTACCAAACAAAACTAAAGGATAAGACCCCAGGAAGATGGCCAAATAAAATGGAGATCACCAATCTCTTTGGTAAAGATATCAAAATTACAGTCATAAATATGCTCACCGATCTGCAAAAAAGAATTGATGATCTCAGGGAAGACTTCAAATAAAGAGAAGAGCTGAAAAAGAGCTACTCAGAGCTGAAGAATACAGTAACTGAAATGAAATATGCAAGGGAGGGAATTAAAAATAGAATGCTGCAAGTAGAGGAGAAATCAATGAGATGAAAATTAGAGAACAGGAATACAATGAGGAACAGAAAGAAAAAGGGGCCTCTAGGATTGGAAGAATAGAGAGCTCTGTGATAACTCCAAATGAAACAATATTCACATAATAGGGGCACTGTAAGGAGAAGAGAGAGACAAAGGGCTAGAAAGTCTCTTTGAGGAAATAAATGTTTAAAACTTCCCCAATCTGGAGAAGGAAATAGACACTCAGGTCATGGAAGCACACAGAGCCCCTAGCCAAAGGAAGACAACACCAAGACATATAATAATTAAAATTACACAGATTAAGGAAAAGGAGAGAGTATTGAGAGTAGGCAGAGAGAGAAGAAAGATTACTTGTAAGGGAAACATCATCAGATTGTCAGAAGACTTCTCAGCAGAAACTTTTCAGGCCAGAAGGGAGAGGCATAAAATAGTTTATGTACTGAAGCAGAAGGATCTTCAACCAGGAATCCTCTTCTCAGCAAGATAATCATTCAAATTTGAAGCAGAGATTAAACATTTCCCAAATAAACGAAGGCTGAAGGAATTTATAGCCATTAAACTGGAATTACAGGATATGTTAAAGGGACTTCTGTAGATGGAAATGTTCCTAAGCCTAATAGTATTCACCAGTGAAAAAAAACCCACAGTAAAGGTAGGAGATCAATTACTCACCAAGCAAGTATGAAATTTAAAAAAAAAGTAGTAAAAACAACTATACACAAAATCAGTCAAGGGATACACAAAAAGTGCAGATTGTGACATCTAATACATAAAGTGTGGAGGAGGAAAAAGAAAAAAGTACTTATAGATTATGTTTCAAATAGAGCAATCATCAACCTAATATAGACTGTTATATAGTTAGAAAGCTGTCCTTGAACCTTATGGTAACCAGAAACCTAAAGCCTGTAACAGATACACATAAAATGAAAAAAGGAGAAATCCAATCACCACACTAAAGAAAGCCATCAAATAACAAGAAAAGAATATAAAAGAGGAAGAGAGGAATTATAAAAACAATCAGAAAACAATTGATGAAATGGCAATAAGCACATACCTCTCAATTATTACCTTAAATTTAAATGGCCTGAATGCACCAATCAAAAGACATAGAGGGGAAGAATGGTAAAGAAATAAGACCCATTTATATGCTGCCTACAAGAGACTAATTTCAGACCCAGAGACATACAGAGACTAAAAGTGAAAGGATAGAAAAAGATTTTTCATACTAATAATAGGGAGAAAAAAGCAGGAGTAGCAGTACTTATATCAGACAAATATATTTCAAAACAAAGTAATGAGAGACAAAGGAAGATATTACATAATGATAAAGGGATCAGTCCAACAAGAGGATATAACCGTCTTAAATATCTATGCACCTGACATAGGAGCACTTAAATATGTAAAACAAATACTACCAAAATTAAAGGGAGAAACAGACTGCAACAACACATGCCAGCATCACTCTAATACCAAAAAACAAATAAAAACACTACAAAAAAGAAAATTATAGACTAATATCCCAGATGAGCATAAATGCAAAAATCCTCAATAAAATATTAACAAAATGAATTAAAAAATACATCAAAAGGGTCATCCATCAAAACAAAGTGGGATTTACTCCAGGGACGCTAAGATGGTATAATATTCATACATTGATCAATATCATACACCACATTAACAGAAGGAAGGATAAAAACCACATGATCATCTAATAGATGCTGAAAAAGCATTTGACAAAACTCAACATTCATTCATGATAAAAACTCTCAAAATGCATATAGAGGGTATGTACCTCAACATAAAAAAAGCTATATATGACAAACCCACAGCTAACATCAAATTCAATTGCAAAAAGCTAAAAGCTTTTCTCCTAAGATCAGGAATAAGGAAGTCCATTCTTACCACTTTTACTCAACACAGTACTGGAGGTCCTATCCATGGCAATTAGCCAAGACAAAGAGATAAAAAGGGATCTAAATTTGTAAGGAAGAAGTTAAACTGTCACTATTTTCAGATGGCATGATATTATGCATAGAAAACCATAAAGATTCCACTAAAAAATTATTTGAATAACTGGGTTCAGCAAAGTTGCAGGATACAAAATTAATACACATAAATATGTTGCATTCCTATATACTAACAACAAACAAGCAGAAAGAGAAATCAGAAAAACAACTCCATTTACAATTGCATCAAAAAAGAATAAAATATCTAGGAATAAGCCTACCCAAGGAGGTGAAAGTTCTGTACTCTGAAAACTATAAGACACTCATGAGAGAGATAAAGAAGATACAAACAAATGGAAATCTGTCCTGTGCTCACGTATAGGAAGAATTAATATCGTCAAAATGGCCATACTGCCCAAAGCAATTTACAGCTTCATTTCAATACCTATTGAAATTCCAACAGCATTTTTCAATGAAGTAGAGCGAATAATCCTACAATTCATATGGAACCACTAAAGACCCTAAAAAGCCAAAGCAATCCTGAGAAAGAAGAACAAAGCTGGGTGTATTATGTTCCCTGACTTCAAGCCATACTACAAAGCTATGGTGATCAAAACAGTATGGTATTAGCACAGGAACAGACCCATAGATCAGTGGAACCAAATAGAGAGCTTAGATATATACCCACACACATATGGTCAGTTAATATACCATAAAGGAGCCATGAATATACAATGGGGAAAAGAGATCCTCTTCAACAACTGGTGTTGGGAAAACTGTACAGCTGCATGCAAGAGAATGAAACTGGATTATTGTCTAACTCCATACACAACAGTAAACTTGAAATGGATCAAAGACCAAAGTGTAAGACATGAAACCATAAAATTCTTAGAGGAAAACTTAGGCAAAAATCTATTAACATGAGTGTGAGAAATTTTTTCTGGACACATCTCTGGCAAGAAAAGCAACACAAAAAAATAAGAAGGGGGACTATATCAAACCAAAAAGCTTTCATACAGCAAAGGACACTATCAACAGAACAAAAAGGCAATCTACAGTATGGGAGAATATATTCATAAACGATCTATCTAATAAGGAGTTAACATCCAAAATATATAAAGAACTCATATGCATCAACACCAACAAAAACAAATAACCTTTTCAAAAAATGGTTGGAAGACCTGAAAAGACGCTTCTCCAGAGAAGAAATTCAGATGGCCAACAAGCACATGAAAAGATGTTCACATCACTAATCACTGGGGAAATCCAAATTCAAACCACAATGAAATATCACCTCACACCAGCCAGAATGGCCACTATCTGATAGACAAAAATAACAAGTGTTAGCAAGGATGTGGAGAAGTGGGAACCCTCCTACATTGTAAATTGTAAATTGGTGCAGCCATTGTGGAAAGCAGTATGGAGGTTCTTCAAAAAACTAAAAATAGAAATACTATTTGACCCAGTAATTCCATTCCTAGGAATTTACCCCAAAAACCCCAAATCCCTGATTTGAAAATATATATGGCCCTCTATGTTTATTGCCGCATTATTTACAACAGCCAATATATGGAAGCAATCTAGGTGTCCATCAATAGATGAATGGATAAAGAAGAAGTAATACATACACCCAATGGAATATTATTCAGCCATAAGAAAGAAAGAAATCCTGCCATTTGCAAGAACATGGATGGATGTAGAGGGTATTATGCTCCGTGAAACAAGCAAAGAAAGACAAATACCATATGGTTTAACTTATTTGTGGAATATAAAAACAAAGCAAAATAAAATGAACAAAAACAGCAGTAGACTCATAAACACAGAGAAGTAATTGTGTTACCATAGAGGAGGATTTGGGGTGGGTGGGTAGGGAGGGTGAGAGGGATAAAGGGGCACAAAAATTCCCAATCAAAATGTAAGTTGGTTATGGGGACAGTAGTGCAGCATGGAGAATATAACCAATCATTCTGTAACATCTTCCTATGTTGATAGATAGTAACCGCACTAATGGTGGTGAAGATATAATACTATGGGTAACTGTTGAATCACTGTGTTTTATTTGTGAAACCAATGTAAGATTGTATATCAATGATACTTCAATAAAAATAAAAGCTTACTCCCCTGGGCCCTACTAGTCATTCACACTTTAATAAGAATTAATTCCTTAGAGTCTACTCTGGGAGCATTACATGGGGATGGTGAGGAATGTCTTAGTTTGGGTTCCCCCAAAAGCAGACCCTGAGTCAAGGGTTCACATGTAAGTAGTTTGGAAGGTGAGAGAAGCACTCTTATAAGAGTAGGAAAGTGAGATGAGCAAGGGAAAGCTAATAAAGGGTGTGTTGATAATAAAATTATTGTGGGGTGATTGAAGACAAATCCTACTAGGGAACTCTAGGAACTGGCATGGAACATCCATCTCAGTTTTTCCCCTTAAGAGGAAAGGGAGCTGGGCTATTTATACACCGATTTCCTTAGTCACTGGGTGATAATTGCTCCTAGGGGCATTACTTCCCTGACTCTTCTAGTCATGTGTATGAGTGGAGGGCACCGCTGGTTCTCAGAATGTCCTTAGGTAAAGAATGCACTGAAAGGGTAAGGCCCGAGGGGAAGTGGGCAGGACACTGATAACACCTGCTGCAGTCGACCCCTCTACCTCTCAGATCTGCCCACGTCCTCTTGTGAATTCATTCTGTTCTGTCACTGATTCTTCAAGGTGTTGGTCTACCATGATTTCTTTAAAGTAAACCAGAAGACTGAAAACAGAGAATTCATGGGACAAAGTCCCATACTAGGGGAACTGAGGTCCCAACTGCCGCAGTTCATTCTGAGGTCATATTGAGAGTCCTCCTCTCCTGCCCTCATACCCTATTCCAGTTCCCCATGCCCCACTCACACTTCTGCTGATCTACACTGCTTATGCATTGAAGCAACCCAGACCTCCATCCTTGAAGGATCTGAGTCTTAGGTTACTGTGTTTTGGCAAGCTGTAGTTACTGCGAAGCCTTTTCACAGTTCTTACTGAACATGGAAGCACCAGAGATGCCTCCAGAGAGTCCCTGAGTTCCAGACATGCTCCTTCCTGCCCGCATTAGGTTTCCTTCAATAATCAAGATCAACATCTTCACGTGTATAGTAATTCCTTTTTTTGCTTGCTGGTCACTAGCAATTAGGCCCTCAAAATAACCAGGTGTCAGCTATAGTTTCAGGTTTAGTGTGGCTGCTACTATATCCCTGATAGAAGCATTCTCTTCCCCTTATCTCTCTCTATACTAGGACCTGGCAGCTCCTGAAACTGGGAGAATGAGAAGTCACTGGGAACGATGGTGAGAGGAGCCATTCCTACTGCAACTCCTTGGTGTCTGAACCTGTGTAGTCTAGCTGCTGGGGACATAGCACCATGAAGTATCTGGTTCAAAGTACACACTACATCTTGTGTCATACTCCATAAAGTGTCTTCTCCAAGTTGGCATCTTACCTGACTTTTTATTAGATCATTCTAACTTATTTGAGGCAAACAGCTTCTGGTTGATGTGATAATAGTTGGGACCAGCAGATCTTGTGGTTATTGTAACATCTTTGCTATAAAGTGAGTCTCTTGGCAAGGCAGTGGTATGCAGGATCCCATGACAATAAATCAGACATCCTGTGGCCCTTGAGACAGAAGTGCTAGCTGAAGTGCTGCAAACAGGAAGGGCAAATATATCCCTAGAATATATTGTCCATTCTACTACCCCTGCTCTATCAGCACTTTGACTTTAGCAAAGGAGATTTGCTGGGGATATGAATTCAACATGCTTTGCAACTTTGCTTTTCACACAATTAGATCCTGTGCTTGATTTTAAGCACATCTGCTCTAGGGCTGCAGGGATTACGCTCTATTTAAGTGCTTTCACTGGGGCCTTCTGTCTTTTACACCATAACCTTTGTTGATAGCTGGATGATTTGAGCCAATCATTTTCTTCCTTCAGTGCTCCTATTGCACTTAACTTCTAACCAACCAACTGCTCCACAGTCCTTATAATCCTTATTCCCATCTCTCTCCAAAGCTGGATATCACATCTCCTTCCACCTATGTCCCATGCTAATTCCCAACCCATAGTCTCAGTCTTTGTGGCCTTACAACACACTAAGAATTAGCAACACCTCACTTCCACCAGCAACTGGTCCTTGTTACCATCTGGCCAGTGAGGGATCCAACTTCCAGAGTCCCATCCTGAGAAACTGCTTTTTAGGAGCACTTCCGATACCAAGAAGACCTTGAGACAAGGATCCCAGTACCAGCAGTGCATTTCAAATATGAAGGAGGCACAAGCAGGGAATGAGGAACTGACCAGCAAAGGAAGGCCCGTAAATGGTATGTTATCAAGCAAGTGACCACAGTGGGCTGAATCCTACTGGGGACGCTGGAAAACAATATGGAATGCGAGCCTTAGTGTTTTTCCTCCTGAGAGTCAAAGGAACTAGTTATTTATGTACCCCAAACTTTGGTCAGTTATTGGTTGAAGGCTGCTGGGTGGGGGACGGTATTAATTCTTGAGCCCTCACAGCCTGCCTTGTTCCTGGGCAGACTGGACCCTAGTAACCAGAGAAAGCTCTTGGGCAAAGATGTGTAGATGCTGGTCATTGAAAACGAGGCCAGTGTGTCCTGAAATGGTGCCACCCAGGAAAATGTGGGTGGGACACTGACAACATCAACTACAGGGCAGGAGGGAGAATGCAGTGACTGAGTCTAGGGGAGTTTAGGCAAGGGTGTTAGGACAAATCAAAGAGTATCCAAATGGTCCTAATTCTCAATGTTAAGTGTTAGTCCCATTCTAAGAGGTGACTTCTTGGCACTGCTGTTTTTAGTAAAAACATTAGAGGGATAGGAGAAGAAACACATATCATTTGTTGGTGACATATCTAGCACCTTTGTACTGTTTTCACAACTGCAGGCATGCAGCTCTGACTGCAAGGAGGGCTAGGGAAATGAGCATCTTAATGGGGAGGACTGTGGCTTGGCCCCTAATGAGCCCGCTGGACAGGCAAGGGCCTCCCTGCTTGGCCTCCTCCTGAGTTGGTAGGCTAGGCTGGGTTGAATTCTGTATTATCTTAATGAAGCCCCTGAAATTATTAGTTAAAAATGCTCTCTCTATATATTAGCTACTTCAAGGTAATGCTTTTTTCTTGGCTGAGGAGCAATAGAATATTTGGAAAAAGATGGACATGGAGGTCTCCCCTGGGGCTTTGCTGAGTGTGTTTTGCTTCTTTGCTCTGATAGCTTGTAGTGGTGGATAGTGTTGGAATTTGAGATGCCCATCAACCTCCCTCCCCACTGAATTCTAAACAAGTAAGACCTAGACACAAGGAGTCACAGCATCAACTTATGAATAGCAAAAGCTTAGAGACTATCTGAATGTACATTAATGGGGGAAGGATAAGTAAACATCGTATGTCCAAAAAATGGAATACTATGCAGATATAAAAATGAAGCTGCTGTCTCCAAGTAGTCACATGAAAGAGCTCCAAGAAAATAAGCAATAGCAAGAGAGGATAGTATAAGTGTGTAGGGTCTTATATATACAAAAATAAAGTTTGGGAGGACTCACAAAAAAGTGCTAATAGGTAGAGCTTGGGAGTAAACACAGGATGGGTGGGGGCCTGGGTGGATGGGAGACTTTTCTGAATACCATTTTGGGGTAACAGGCACATATATTACCTGTATATATCTAGAGATGTAGAGAATGAGTTCGGGAGTGAAAGACATGGAGGGTATGGGTTAGAAGAGGCTTTGTTCCTCACTGTAAGTCACCTAGCTGTCTCTTGTTGTGACTTTGGGAAAAGGGAAAAGGGAGAGAGCAGGTAGGAAAATATGGGAAGGTATGAGAAAAAAACAGAGAAGGTGGAGAACTCCATCTCCACCTGCTGATGATATCCCTGGTGTGCTCCCTACACTTCAATTCACTGGGCACACTTCACACTGAGCAGGTGAGCCAAAATACTGCCAGGCTTTGAGCCTCCGAGGGTGCTGTATGACCTGCTGGCACAGCTCTTTACTGCCAGCCACTTGGGGAGCAGCAGCAGATGATGGGATTCCCGCATCAGAATAAACCTGTGTACAAGTCCTGCCTCTGCCACTAGTAGGATATGTAATTCATCCCTTCCTCACTTGTAAAACAGGAACAAATGAGCACCTGTCTCACTGTTAGGAAGTGTCCCATACAGAGTGCTCAGAACAGCACATTATAGATGCTCAACAGCTTTTGGTGTTTATTTTAACTAGTTAAGTCATTGTGTTTTGTGGCCAAGAGTACACACCCTGATGCTTGTACTTAAGACAGAACACAATCTACAGTTTCTTGCCTGGGCAGGGAGACCTGCCCCTTTCTGACACCTTTGGCTGACAGCAGCTGCATTCTCATTCCAGCTTCTAAGGGCCCACTGTGGGGCTCTCCGGAGGAGCTGCTCTCCTGGCAGATGTAGCCTCCAGGACTCCAGAGGTAACACCAGATGTTGGCGTGCAGCTGTGCTCACAGAGCACCCTGTCAGTGTTTATTCCCTGCATAATTGCAAAGCAGATGGCTTACTGTTATTGCGGAAATGACTCTAAAAGTTAATGGTTCCTCTAATAGGAGAATCCTCCTCCTGCTACCCAACCTCACCAGATCATTGGTTCTCAGTCTTCTGTCTGCTTCATGCAAAGAAGCAGTGGACCCAGACTACACCCTGGTGAGAAATTTACCTGGAGTTCTGTTTGTGATTATTTAATCTTGGTTGGAGTAAGAAAAGTAGAGCAGGTGTGAGGCATGTTATTGGGGATTTCTCACTTTTAGTATGGCTGTGCTTTTACCCCATCTCGTGAAAGACATTTTAAGCCACACCAATGTCCAAGGCTTAGAGTTAAGTGAGTGTCAGGTTTTAAAAACATTTAGTCCACCAAAGAGTTTTGTCCTGGTCCCCATGTTCTGGTCAGAGGCAAGTTTTACTTTGTAGTAGGGCCAAATGTCATCTCTTGAAGCGCCAGGTGAGCCAATGGCAGATGAGTCTACCCTTCCAGTGTAATCCAGGCTGTGCTCAGAGCAGGGAGAGACCTGGGGGCCAGACATCTGGTTTGTGAGTCCAGGTTCTCAAGTGTCTTTTCTGTATGAAAAAGCCAGACACCTCAAAAGAGTGGCCCAGCAGTAGCCAAACACCATTGGTTTTACCTGCACTGCCAATTAAACCTGACCTGAGGAGGAATAGTAAACAGAATTATGGACACTGTCAAGTCAGGAACTAGAGACTGGAGGTCAGAGGGCACTGCCAGTTCTCTTCAGGGCATTGCACTGCAAGGGCACAAACCCCACTCTGGATGGTTTAGTGTAGTGGTTCAGATCATGGGCTCTAAGGCTAAATTCCCTGAGTTCAAGCCCTGGTTGTGCTTCTTACTGGCAGCTGTTTGGTTTCCATTGAGTTGCTTGTCTTCTCTGTGCCTTAATTTCTCTTCTATAAAAAGATCTTAATACCTACCTTACAGGGATGTTGTGAAAGGAAATGAGTTCATGTGGTTAAAGTTCCTGTTTCATAGTAAGTGATATAAAAGTTTAGTCTGGAATACCCTATAATGAGATTTTTTCCCCCTGTTTAGTATCTGGTCCTAAAGAATACTTCATGCAGTTGAATCCAGTGGTTGGAAGGAAGGAACTGGAATAAGCTGTCTGCAGATGATTTATGTAACCTGGACGGACGTCAGCTGGCCCCTTGGGCTGGGGCTCTTGTGTTCCCAGGAGTGGCCTCTGTTTTTGCCTTGCAACAGTCCAGATCTTGGCACCTCATTCAGTTGCCCTGAAAGAATCTCCTTACACATTAGTGAGCAAGGTGGATGTTACTGATGATATTTGGGTTACTCCTGAGGAGGGGAGGAGGGGATGGATGTGATTCGCAGTGGCTGCATACCACACACGCATGCCCACACTTCAAACAACTTTACCATCTCCCTTGGGATTTCTTCTTCCACAGACCTTGCTTGGCTGTGCTCTGAGGGTTCCCTCAGTGCCCCTTTGCCCACACCAGCCTCCAGTGTTGTTCTCCTCCTGGGAACTTTATGTTCCTTGCTCTTTTCAGTAAGCAGAGCCATTTGGCCCTATCCCGGCTCTAGCACTCAAGCCCACCCGAACATCTTTGATCGGATTCATTTGATATATCGGGATGGTGCTTTCCTGAAGGGGCATCAAAGCACTTTGCAGACATCTAAATTCCCATTCCCCTATTGATTACCTAATGCTCTGTTTTTTACTAACTCTGTGACAGTGGGCAAGTTATTCAATCTCACTGAGGCTAAGGTTACAGAAAAATGAAGGAAATGACAGGATCAGTGGGACTGTTGTGAAGACGAAGTGCAATTGTGCCCACAAAGCACAGAACAGCACCTGGTGTTTAACTGGAATATAATCTCTGCTTTTTGAATAAATAATAGCCTCATCTTTCACAAAACATAAATGGAATTTCTGTCAGTAGAAAATGGGCATTGATAACTTTTTATGGATATTAGACACTAAAAGGTACAAAGGGGAGAACAGTTAAATGAGGATAGTAATAGTATTATTCATATAGCTGTTGGGAAGATTAAATGAGAGATAATGCACATAAAACAGAGCCTCATCCAGTTTATAAATTTAGAAAAGTGTAACTATTATTGTTAAAAGTTTATACCTTTAATTGAACTATTAGATTATAAAAATATATTTGCCTAGAATAAAATTCTTTCCTGGCATAAAATTCAAATTTTCAAAGTTCAGATGATTTTAGGAAATCTCAATGTTATTTTACTAATTTTACTAAAGGCTTTAGTCAACAGAGAAACTGATTAAGCTTATAGCTTTGGCTTTAGAGAATTCAAATCACTATACAATTCATAAACTCGCTAATGGTTCTTCTTGTATTTAGTTTTGGAAATCTTTCTGGGGCTATTAGTTTCGTAGCGGTTTCCTTTCATCAGCTACACTTTAAGAATTAATCTGGGGTATGCGCTTACAGTCCAGCACTCCTGAGCAGTGTTCATTTTGATTTTGAGTAAATTGTGAGCAATGGGCCATATTCCATGAGCAAACTAGCTATGAAGATGGAATATGTACGAGCAGAGTTTAGTGTTGGGATCAAATAAGGCTTGCAATGAATTTAATGTAAGGTTGTAAAGGATATGCAAAGTCAGCATTGTGCTGTGGGGTAATCACACATAAATGCAGTTCACACGGATGGCTATAGTTACTTTGCTTCCAAACAAATCCTTCCAGGACTAGCTTCTGAGGAAGTGGGTGGACATGGAACAGAAAGCAGCTTTGGGTTCCCTCAGACCTCCTGAACCCAGAGCATCCAGATGTCTCTCTTTTGGGAAGGGGGCTGCTGGACCAGGAGGCTTATTGTTTAGGATGAAGATATGATTAAATCAATCTCCTCCCAGGCCTTTTGGGGTTTGAACACAAAGAAGTTTCTTATTCTAGACCAGAGGCAAGCCAAGTTTTTTTATAGAGAGCTGGATAATTAATATTGTAGGCTCTGAGGGCCATATGGTCTATGTTGCAGTGACTCAACTCTGCCAATGTAGGGCAAAAACAGCCACGAACTACACAAAGACCGATAGGTCTGGCTATGTTCCAATAAAGCTTTATTTAAAGAAAGAGGTGATGGGCTGGATTTGGTCCATGGCCTACAGTCTGCGGACTTGTGGTCTAGGCTAAGACTCTGAATGGGTTACTGGAGAAGAGAACCCAAACCACACTTTCCTGAAACAGGCTACCTAGCATCTGGGTTAACACATGAAAGAGCACTATTGGGGCACACAAGGAAGCTTCAGACCTCTCTTTCTCTCTCTGTCCTTCATAGGGCTTGCCCATCTCAATGAAGGCCACCAGCTGGAAAGGTGGTACAAAATGGACAGGAGTGTGGGGACTGACTGGGATCAGGTTTAAACCTGAGTGCTCTCCTGACTTAGTTGTGTGACCCTGGGCAAGTTATTCTGCCCCTCTGTGTGTAGCTGTAAAAAATTAGGATGATAAAACCTGTCTCATCTAGTTATGAGGATTAAATGAAGTTTGTTATGTAAAATGTTTAGTGTTCTCTAACTGCTAGAAATGGTGTGTCTGTATATTGTATTTTACGGACAATTTAAGATGCCTCAGGAATAGTTTTGCTTTGGGAGCTATTTTTCACCTCTTGTATAGACATTAGAATACAATTCCCCATGAGTTGGGTCTATGTTCAGAGTTATCCGATCAGTTCCGTGATATACCTACTAACGGAATCATTGGGTCATGGATTGTGCATGTTTAGCTTTAGTAGATACTAAACTCCTGAGTGGATACCATTCCAAAATGGTTGTACTTATTTGCATTCCCATGAGCCTTGTTTTGAGATTTCCAGTTGTTCTTCATTCTTGCTCTGGTGGTTTTCACTGGCGTCTTCCAAGTGAGTAATGGGTTTGTGCACTTTTTCATATACTTATTAGCCATTTCAGCATCCTCTTCTGTGAAGTGCCTGTTCAAATGCCAATTTTTCTTATTGATTTGTAGAAGTTCTTTACATAGTTTGGACATGAAAATTTTAGCTGTTACAGGTGTTTTCTGATAAACAGACATCCCTGACTTCAATATAGTTCTACTTATTAATTTTTGTTTTACTTTTTAAAATTCAATGATTTAGGTAAATTATTTGGTACTATTTTCATCACATTACTTGAAACACTTCCCACAGATGATCAGTGCACACCAGTTAGAACCACTGAATTAGCTATTTCCTTCTAATCCTGAGATTTGATGAATCCATAAAACCCATTCGGTTGGTGTTCATTTGGGTTCATTTCAACATACCTGCAAAGGATGGACATGGGTTTGTGGAGCTACTGTTAGCTTTGCATCATTATGTACACCAAGGCTGGGCATTTTGGAGGGCATAAGCCTGCACAAGGACAGGATTTCAGGTCAGGGTTGAGTGGTAGAATGAGATAGAGGTTTGTGCAGCCATGCAGCAGAGCCAGGGAACTGTCCTGGATATCCAGAAAAGTGTAAAAGAATTAGGTGGGGGTGGGCCACAGGACAGCTGGGAGGGAAGGGCATTGGGGGAAAAGGCAGAAAAGAAAGTTTAAGTTTGGTAGCAAATCTCGGAACTTAAATATAAGGAAAGAAAGTGTTCATAGGAGCTTGGCCATTGAGTGCTGACTTCCTAAAATTTTCCCAAATTTTTACTAGGAAGGCCCTAACAGTCCAAATCACATACCAAAGATTTTTTTTTTTTATAATAGAGGCTCTTCATATTCCCCACTTTTTTTCATCTCCTGATGGGAAATAAAATGGGTTATTAACTTTTGAATAACTACCGTATGAAGTGAAAGGATCCAAGGAAATTTAGAAGAAGCCTGCACTGTGAGGAAGGCATGTCCTGTGTCAAGATCACAGAACTAGTCCAGCCTAAATCCCCCTTTTTCTTTACGAGCTCTGTGTAGGTCGTATTGGAAGGCCTGTTGTGTCAGAAACTCTTGCTTGCAAGTGACTGAAGACCCAACATAACTATTCCTGAGGAGGATTCAATGACAAAAGGACATTTTTTACTCTCATAACAGAAGAGTCTGGAGCAGATACGCTTTTGCCAGCAGCTCAAAGGACATCACCAAGGATTTGGATTTTCTCCATAATTTCACTCTGCCTTCATTTCTATTGACCTCATCCCTTGTTTACAGGCATGGCAACCCTGATCCCTGGTAGCTTCCCATTCGCTCCTCAGGAGAGCAAAATAGCTAAAGCAGTGGTAACCTGCAACTCCCACTGGACACAAGAAGATGGGGAATCTATTCTAATGTCTCCTACTGAAGACCAAGGATTCACAACCTCTCACTGGCCCAGACTGAGTCACGTATGCATACGTCACTCAATCACATGGCCCGGAGACTAAAGCAAGTCTTCTTTGTGGGACAGTCAGGATCCAACATGAACTTGGTCGCTCCCAAACTGCATGGCTGAGAGCAGGAGAGGAGGGAATCGTCCAATAACAGGACGGGCACTGACACCCGGGAGGTGTCCAAAGCTGTGTTACCCAGCAAGGGAACTTGGAGCATCAGAGAAGTTTCATGCACAACGAACAGCCATGTGATTTAGAAGCCAAAACAAAGTGAAGCTTTCTGTCTGGATTGTGACTCCAGTGCTTAATAATTAAGTTTCCAGCCTTTCTTTGAGTCTTATACTCCTCATCTGTTATGACAATGATTCCAGTCCTCTTGTTATTGAAGGAGTAAATGAGAGAATATTTTCAGAAAAGGTTTGGACAATATAAAACATATATGGATATGAATGTATGGTATTTTTATTACTGAAGACCACAGCAGGAATAAAAAAAATCCCCAGTGCAGTGTTTCCATCTAAAAGTTGACTTCTCAGCTAATATTCATGCAAAGTAAGGTATAAGTATTGATTAAGATAAAAGTACTAACCACTAACATCTGTCAAGGGCTTACTATGTGCCAGGCACTGGTCTAAGTATTTTTCATATATTATTTCATTTAATATGAGGTAGGCACCATTATTATCCCCATTTTACAGATGAGAAAACTAAGCCACAGAAAGGTTAAGCAACTTGCCTAGCATCTCCCAGCTGGCAATAGTAGAGCTGGGATTCAAATACAGACAGCCCATCTCTAGAATCTGAACTCTGAACCACTCTATTACCCATAGCTAAGTGTATTGAAATCTACCACTTTGCAAGTCAAATGCTTGAGCCAAATTTACCTACATCATTTTGTGCACTAATATATCCAATCAATGCAAAACACATTAATAGACTCATTAGCCTGTGACTAGAAACACCAAAAGAGATGCATTCATTAGGGTGGCATTTTTTCTTGCAGGAACTTTGTTCTTTTGCTTTCACCTGTGGGTATGTGGACCCATCCCAGGGCTGAAGCACCTTGTGGGATTACAGCTTATGGAGTAGAAAGAGTTTGGAATCAAAAGACTAGAGTTACAGGCCCAGCTTAATTAATTAGCAGCTATAACCATTTCCCATTTCTATTTTCTCATTTGTAAGGTAGGGATGGTATAATCTAGAGACTCTCCAGAGAATGAATCTGGGGCCAAAATAAGATGGAGCAGAGGACTGTCTTGGGAAATCTGTCAAGCGCTATATAGATCTAAGACATTATTTAATTTTCATATTAATAATGCTCCCAGAGACTATTTGTGCTACCATGAAATATGTTCTGTAGGCACAGCATTTAAGACTTCTCTGTATTCCCATGGTATTATGTTTTTAAGTTTTCTTGGAGTCTGGCCCTCCCGTGTGGCCCAATTTCTTCCTGCGTTGCTGTCTGGATCACTGTTATTATAACATAATGGGTTACTTTACCTACTTTGCAGGCCCACCCAAAGTCAGCATAAACCAGTGCTTTGTGGAGATTCTTGAGGGATAATGGGCAGCCTGAATAAGCCAAGAAATCTCTAGACTCCCAGGGTCTGCCTCCTGCCTAGTGCCACTGTTGGATTTACCCACGGGTATAAATATTTTATTTCCTTAAAACCACATTCTGTTTCTCATCTTACCTAGTTTATCAGTTAGTGTTCCATAGTGGATACTTGCATGTGGTTTTGTTTGTTCAATTTTTTTGCCATCTAATATCTAGTTATTTTTATTCTGGCAAAAGAAGTCTCCATACTGGTTTGGGCAAGTTTAACCCAATGTGTGCTAGAGTTGGCGAGGAAAGCCCCACTGTAAAGTACAAGCCAGTTGTCAAAATTTAAATTTAAATTATATAAATGTGCAATTAAATAACATATTAAGAGAAAAAGTAAGACATGCTCAAAGTTCATCACTTCCTAATATTTTGCTAGAATTTGTTATTGTCTATGTCCTTGAGAATATTCATGTCCATTGTATCTCTGCTGGAAATACTATATAATGGGGTGCTACTGTGCATTTCTTCCCAGCTTTAATTTAGTGACATGTTGATGGCTTGAAGTCAGACTCTGTAGGAGTATTTATACTAGGGAATTCAGCAAATGTAGCAAGTCAGGGCTTTCCCCACCCAGAATCCTGGTTTTCCCCATCTCAGCTCCACGGGGTAAGTCCTGATTAACGTAAGCCAATCAGTCAGTCCTGTCCCTCTGACCACAGTGAAAGGCTGATCTGGGCTAGTGAGTATCTGATCCAAGACTTTCATTTTCCTGTGGAGTGGATGAAACTGTCCCTGCCTGGGCTGCAACCACAAAGGGAGATCCAGTCTGAGACTCAAGCTAGCACATGAAGGAAAGCAGACAGAAACTGAGAGATGGAGTGCCTGGATTTTGGAAATGTCACTGAGTACCTGAATCAACCCACACCTGACTCTGCTCATAAGTTGGGGATCGGCAGGCTTGTCCTGTGAAGGGCTGGGTAGCATAGGTTTCGGGCTTTGTAGGCTGTATTGCTTCTGTCACAGCTACTCATCTCTGCTGTGCTGCATAAAAGTCACAGACAACACATAAACTGATGGGCAAAACTGCATTCAGTAAAACTGTTTACAAAGGCAGGTGGTGGGCATTTTGTCTCAGAGCAATAGTCTGCAGATCCCTTATCTATGTAAGGCCCTTTTGAGTGTTAATGTACAAATTCCCTTTTTTGCCTAAGCATATTTGGCTTCGGTGTTATTACACTTGTAACTGAAAAAGCCTTTAATTGATCCAGGTTCTTGGATTGTGGACAATAGAAATTGACTCTGAATTCCTTAAGGAAAAACAGAAATTTATTTTCAAAATAAAAGATAGCCAAAATTCAAAATCTAGGAGAGAAATTCTCATTGTTCTAGCTCAGGTTGCATGTCCAGGGGA
Organism: Manis javanica; assembly: GCF_040802235.1. Classification (NCBI taxonomy): domain Eukaryota; kingdom Metazoa; phylum Chordata; class Mammalia; order Pholidota; family Manidae; genus Manis; species Manis javanica. The sequence continues at coordinate 55,879,984 of NC_133166.1, forward strand.
AGGAGATACACCCATCTTTCCAAGGCCACGTGTCAGATAAGGAGTCATTTCTATAGGGAAAATTAGGGGCTATTATCAGAAGAACCAGGCCTGGGGGCTGGACTTACTCCATTAAGACAGTGAAAAGTTCCCACATCCAACAAATTCAGTAGGCACCCTATACCTGAAGCTCATCAAAGGCAGTGTTGTATGTTAGAAAAATATTCTCCTTGACAGGAGACCTGGTACTAGTTATCCTTCTGCTACTACCACACCATGTTGCCTTAAAAAAGACAGGAGACCTCTCTGGGCCTTAGTTCTTCAAGTACCAAGAAAAGGTCATGAACTAGAAATTTTTAAGGCCCTTTTGAGTGTTAAATATTGGTGGTTCTTTCCATATATCAATTATCTTACCTTAATCTCTAAGACTGAACACTGTGTGCTCTCTTTGCATAATTGCTACCTGTGGGAGCATGTCACTTAATTTCTCTGAGTATGAATTTCTTCATCTGTTATTGGCCCTGCCATGGAATGTAGTGTGAGGATTAGAATTACGTGTACGTGCTTAGAAAGGCAGTGTGTGTACCTATTCAAAATGGGGGCTTTGTAGTTAGATTAGTGGGATGAAATCCTTGTCTAGCCTTTTTCTTATTGTAACAATGAGCAGATTATATTTAAGCTCTTGAAATCTTTGTTTCCTTATCTGTAAAATAAGGATATTTATACAACCCTCTTCGTAGGATTCTTGCATAGATTAAATGAGATATGCTGCATATAATGTGTTTAGTACAGGGCCTGAAACATAGCAGATAATCTGTAATTATTTATTGCCATTGTTTGTAATGATTTTATTTGGTTTGTAGAAATAGATTCCTGATAGAAAGTGCCTCCTGATTTTTACTGTTCTTAGGGAATTTTTCAGAAGTATGCATTTGGGTTTTGAAGCTATGGTTGCTTTTATTTATTTCTCTAAAGTTGCAAAAGTAATACATGCCTTTTTAAAAAAATATTTGATTCTAACCATTATAGAAGGATGCTTTCAGTTAAAGTAACATATTTATATAAGAAAGAACATTTATTGTCCCGTGTAATTGCAAAGTCCTCAAAGGCTTAATGCAACACTCCAAAAAGCCCCCAAAGATTGTTTTCTTCCTCTCTCTACATTCTGCCTTCTGTGGGGACCATTTCATGGTATAACGATCTCAAGTCATGGCCAGAAGATGGCCGCCAGTCCAAGCGCCACATGCTGTAGAAGAGCAGAGGTCACTCCCAGGGGCTGTCTCAGAAAAGCAAGGAAGCTTCTTTCCCATAAGCCTGTCTTTTCAAGCCTTGTTCGTCCAGATTAGGTCATGAACTCACTTCTGAAAGAAATTGTGCCCACAGAGGGTGGGCATCACTAATGTGCTTAACCTAGGCCAGACCCTCCTGTGCCTCCCACCACCGCACACCCACGGATGCAGGAGAGGCATGCCCAACGGACCTCTACTGGGATGCAGTGGCAGAGGCAGAGCCTCCACATGGGCCCACCACCTCTGTGTTGCTTCTAAGTCCCTGTACAGTTTGCTAGGGTGGCCGTAACAAAGTGCCACAGACTGGGTAGCTTAAAGAGCAGAAATGTATTTCCTTACAGCTCTGGAGGCTAAAAGTCCAAGATCAAGGAAGGTGTTGGCAGGCTTGGTTTCTTCTGAGGCCTCCCTCCTCAGCTTGCAGACAGCTGCCTTGTCCGTGTCCCCACCTGGTCTCCCCTCACTGCGTGGTTGGCCCTCGTCTCTTCATCTTATAATGGCACCCGTCATACTGGATTAGGGCCTACCCTGAGAACTAAGGGCCTCCTTTTACCTTCATTACCTCTTTAGAGGCTCTGTCTCCAAATATAGTCAGATCGCGAGGAACTGAGAGTAAGGACCTCAACATATAAGTTTTGGGGGGCACAATTCAGCCCATAGCAGTTCCCAACCTCCAGAACTACTCCCCAGAACAAAGATTTTTAAAGTTTGGTATGTATCTATAGTTCTTTATTGTTCCAAAACATTCCTGTAAATTAACCTATGCAGACTTTACCTCACAGATTAAGGCAACTGCTTTGTCCATGAGATTCTCTTAACAGTGAGGAAATATTTCATGTACCTGATGATTTCATCTTAGACAAGTTTTAAGGCAGGTGTTACCAATCATTCATATTAAATACCTATTTAAGAAAGCATCTCAGTAAAATGCCTACAACAATATACTAAACATAGATTCTTGGTCAAACTCTCAAAGAGAATTGGTAATAAATATAAGCCTAGAAAACTGAGTGATTTAGTTCAATGGTTTAGAGTGAACTGTGGAAGCTATTATTCTCATCTGCCTAGCACACTTCGCTCATACCACTTGTTTTAGTTTCTTTGGGGCATTCCTTCTCAATTCCAGGTGACCTTTGGGTATTTGGCAGTCAAATCATTGCCCACTATGTAAACAGTGAAACTGGATTATTGTCTAACTCTATACACAAAAGTAAACTCGAAATGAATCAAAGACCTGAATGTAAGTCATGAAATTATAAAACTCATAGAAGAAAACACAGGCAAAAATCTCTTGAACATAAACATAAGCAACTTTTTCCTGAACACATCTCTTAGGGCAAGGAAAACAGAAGCAAAAATGAACAAGTGGGACTACATCAAACTAAAAAGTTTCTGTACAGTAAAGGATGATATCAGCAGAACAAAAAAGCATCCTACAATATGGGAGAACATATTCATAAACAACTTATCTGATAAGGGATTTAACATTCAAATTATATAAAGAACTCACATGCCTCACCTCCCAAAAAACAAATAACCCAATTAAAAAATGGGCAGAGGACCTGAACAGATACTTCTCCAAAGAAGAAATTTGAATGGCCAATAGACACATGAAAAGATGCTCCACATCATTAAACATCAGGGAAATGCAAATTAAAACCACAATGAGGTATCACCTCATAGCAGTTAGGATGGCCACCATCCAAAAGACAAGAAACAACAGAAGCTGGCAAGGATTTGGAGAAAGGGGAACCCTCCTACACTGTTGGTGGGAATGTAATTAGTTCAACCATTGTGGAAAGCAATCTGGAGGGTCCTCAAAAAACGAAAAATAGAAATATAATTTGATCCAGTAATTCCACTCTTAGGAATTTTACCTGAAGAAAACAAGATCTCTGATTCAAAAAGACATATGCACCCCTATGTTTATCGCAGCATTATTTACATAGTCAAGATATGGAAACAACCTAAGTGTCCATCAATAGATGAATGGATAAAGAAGGTGTGGTACATATACACAATAGAATATTATTCAGCCATAAAAAGAAAACAAATCCTATCATTTACAACAATATGGATGGAACTAGAGGGTGTTATGCGGAGTGAAATAAGCCAGGTGGAGACAGATCAGTACCAAATGATTTCACTCATATGTGGAGTACAACAACAAAGCAAAACTGAAGGAACAAAACAGCAGCAGACTCACAGACTCCAAGAAGGGACTAATAGTTACCAAAGCGGAGGGGTGGGGTAGGGTGAGTGGGAAGGGAGGGAGAAGGGGACTAAGGGGCACTACAATTTGCAATCATAATATAGGTATGTCACAGGAGAGGCAGTACAGCATGGAGAAGACAAGTAGTGACTCAACAGCATCTTACTACGCTGATAGACAGTGACTGCAGTGAGGGGTGAGAATTTGATAATATGGGTGAATGTTGAAACCACAATATTGTTATGTGAAGCATTCATAAGATTGTATATCAATGATACTTTAATAAAAAAATCATTGTCCACTACCATGTACCTCCAGCCTCAGCACAAGATCACGCTTATGGTTGCATCCTCAGGACATGGGGATTGATTTAAGGATTGGCACAGGGTCTGAGACAGGACTTATCTGAATGTTAGGAAGTGGAGGGGGAGTGTAGCCCTCCTGCTGTGGTTGAATTGTGTCCCCCCCAAAAAAGATACGTTGAAGTCCTAACTTCTGGTACCTGTGAATGTGACCTTATTTGGACACATGGTCTTTGCACATATAGTCAAATCAGGATGAGGTCATGCTAATATGTACATACTAATCCAGTATGACCAGCACCCTTATAAGAATGGGAGGAGACACACAGAGACACATGAGGAGAATGCCATGTGAGGACGGAAGCAGAGATTGGAGTGATACTACAAACCAAGTGGCATCTGCAAGTCCAGAAATGGCAAGGATTGCCGGCAGCACTGGGAGCTAAGAAGGCGACCTGGGGAAGATTCTCCATCAGAGCCTCCAGAGAGAGCATGTCCTTGTGGACACCTTGATTTCAGACTTCTAGTTTCCAGGGTTCTGAGAAACTAAGCTTTTATCATTTTAAGCAATCCAGTTTGTGGTGCTTTGTTACAACAGCCCTAGGAAACTCGAAAGCCCATTCTCTTGAACAGCGAGTGGATGCTGAGGACTCTCTGTGGCTGCCATCCCCAGTCTATGGAGCAAACCTGAGACAAAAATAAAGACAGAGGTGGAGGTGAGAGATGGACCAGCAGGGAGGGAATTCTGAGCACTTGGCCTGATTTCCTAGCAATTCTTTAGTGTGACCTACCTCAGAACTTCCCAGCCAGGGCACCAGGGCAGCAGGGTTATAGGTGTCCTGAGATAGGGCCTCTTCACCCTCTTGGGCAGCCAGGCTGGGTTAGGTGGACAGGCTGCCTCCACATGCAACCAGGGGCAACTCAATTTAGGATTATTCCTGTGTCCACTATGCATATCAATATTTTCCATCTATACCATGATATGAAAAAGTTGGGAAATACCCACTCCATAGCTTTTGCTGTGAGAGGAACCAATACACTTCTGTTTTTGCTGATGCTAGTTTGACCTAGCTTTCTGTCATTTGCAGTTGAAAGGATCATGGTTAATCCAGCATCATTAGCTATAAGTCTCTTAAGCATTTGGAGAATGTTTAACAAAAATTATTTGGGCTAACATTTAAAAGACTGATAATACCACATGGTGGCAAGGATATGGAGCAATGAAAAATCTTGTACATTTGTTGGTGGGAATGTACAACCTCTTTGGAAAACGGTTTGGCAGTTATCTCACTGGTTAACCAGTTAAGCAACTTAAAAGTAATTAAAAGTTAACCAGTTATTTCACTCCTAAGTATATATCCAAAGGATATGATTGCAGAAGTCTACAGAAAGACTCAACCAACAAATTGCATAGAAGAATTATTCCTAATAGTAAGTAACAGCCCAAATGCCCCAGCAGCAAGATAACAGATAAATTACAGTATATTTATGTAATAGAATTTGTTTAGTTAGTAGGAAATAAGGAATCATTGGAATACCGAAGAATGTAGATGAATCACATATATCACGTTGTGTTACAGAAGCTAGACACAAAAGACTACATAATGTACAATTCCATTTATTTTATATTCAAGAACAGCACAAACTTGTCAATATTTATAGACATCAAAACAGTGGTTACTTCTAAGTGGAGGCTAGGTGGGCAGTGAACTAGAAAAATGCATGAGGGAACCTTATGAGTTGCTGAAAATGTTCCATATCTTGATCTAGGTAGTGGTTACATGGGTGAGTACATATGTAAAAATTCATCAGGTTGGGCACTTAAAATCAGTGTGCTTTATGTCAGATGTGTTATCACACAAAAAAAATTCTAGGAAAAATTAGTCATTTTTGAGTTTGTAAAACGTATTTGTCATTACAACTCTCTTTAAACTGTTCTTTTCTTAATCTACCTGAAAACAAAAACATATTTATTTTTAGAATTTTAGATAATACAGAAAACTTAAAGTAGAAAATTAGTCATGCACATTTCCACTACTTAGAAAAAAATCATTGTTGACTTTTAACATACATCTTTTTATTCTCTTTAAATAAAATTCAAAATCTGATTATAGGGTACTAATTGTTTTGCTACTTTTTAAAGCCTATTTCTGAACCTTTTTATGTCAATATTCTCCAGCAACACAACTTTTCAAGATGGCATAATACACCAACATACTCCTTCACTATGAGCCACTTAACTCATTTTTATGGTAGGTATTATGATTATTTTCCATGTTCAGACATTACAACCCCATCTGGAACAAATATTTTAGTGATCTTTACATATACTTGGGGTTATTTCCTTAGGATGGACTCCTGTGAGTTGATTGTTGAAGTTTGCAAAAATGCTGAGATTTTTTTTTGTGAAGAGGTAAACATTTTTATTACTTTTGATGTATATTCCAAATAAGTTTGCATTAATTTACACCACCAGCATTGACATGCACTGTTTTATTTTACCATTAATTATTTAAAGTCTCAAACATGCAAAATTAGAAATAGTATTTTGTGAAACCCCCACATCCCTATTAGTCATCATTTTGCTGTTCTTGTTTAATCTGCATCTCCTCTCCCCCACCTATATACATCAGTTTTTCTTTCCTGGTATATTTTAAAGTAAATTATAGATGTTACAGCCTTTCATCATTTGGTGTGTACTCCAGTTGCTAAGGACAAAGAAACCAAAAAAGCAAAAGGCAAAAGCAAACCAATATTTTGCTCACAATTAAATTATACAATCCGTTCGATCTTGCCAAATTTTCAGACAAAAACATTTTTTAATATTTGATTTATTGGAATTAAGATCTGAACCAATGTTGCATTTGATTAATGTGTGTATCTCTTTTAATCTCTAATGGTTTTCCCTCTTTCTCCCTTCTCCTCTTTTTTCTTCCAAATTCCATTTATTCGAAGTCCCCTGGGTTAGCCCTTTGTCCTATCTTCCTTGCTTAAGCCCCATATTCCTCACTGGCCTGGCTGCATTCCTGTGGTGTCCTTCACATGCTCCTCCCTCCTGCCAGTCACCCCGTGAAGGGGTGGGTGGCACAGGCTCCTTTAGACTGTTGCACTTGAAGTTGCTAAGCTCTGGAAATGACTTTTTAAATGTCCCCTGCAAGTACTGTAACTATTTAAGGAATCTAAACCATTCTTAAGGACCCAATTAAATGTCAGGGTAAGTGATAGTTAAAACATTGCTTAGTTAGGGGCAATAAAAAAAAAACTCTGTTATCTTCTTCTGGGGGAATTCCCCTAGAGTCCAGTGGGAGATGAAATACAAAGGCGTTTGAAGTTTTTAAGACATAAGCCAAGGTGGAGTGGCTAAGATACATTATGTCACTCTGTATCTACTTTAGTGAATTTTCTAGCTCTGTGCCTCATAGCTGGGTCCATTGGACAAACAGAAAAATTATTATAATGCAGGTAGCTATCAGTTTAACACCACCTGTCTCTATTTCAATTAGCCTGCTGGGGAGGAAAAACTTTTCACCTACCCTCTTCTGTTCAGTGTTTGGAAATCTGCAAATTAAACTGACAAAAGACAGCTTAGCAAGGGAAAAGACAGATTTTTATTCACATACACATGTGAGAGTTCACAGAAAAATGTGACTCAAGGAGGCATTTAGAATTTAGTGCTCATAAACAAAATTAATAAAGGGAAAAGAGGAAGAGAAGAACACTTATGGGAAAACAAATGATTTTTAGGAAGATAAGTGGGCCTTTCACTGAATAGATGGGAAAAATGATAATTTCATGACAATGTCTATTTAGGTAATTTCTTATCCCTGTGCCAACTTCTCATCTCTAGTGATAGGATTCAATCTTCCCTGGTTGTGATACACCTCGGGAGGAGATTTATGACAATTTAATTCTTTTGGGAGGTTCTGCTTATAGGCAGACAAGGGGAATTCATAGAAAAGACTCCTCACAATGGTATATTCCAGATCCCTTCATTTTCCCCATCTGAAACTTCCCTAGAAGTTTTACTGATAAGGAACTGAGTTATTTGACCCATATCCCATTGAACCAGACTCTCAGTCCTGGGAATAAATCAGTCCAATTAAACAGTTTTGCCTCATTTCAGGAGGTGATGATACAGATAGAAGTAGGGCACCCATCGAAGTCAAGCCTTTATATGGTACAAATAATCAGGCATTTAATGAGGGGCATTTCAAAGGAAGCAAAACAAAAATGAGGTTGGAGCAGATTATAAACCCAGTCTTTCTCTTTTCTTCCCTCTCTCCCTTCATCCCTCCCTCCCTTCCTACCTCACTTCAAGGTGCAGCCCTGCACCTTACTCCAAGGTGCAGCCAGTTGGGATTTCCAAATATTGAGCTGGTGATGTCTTCAGACAGTGGAGGGGAGGATGGTAGTGACAGTGTCACGATCATGGCTATTCCCTGGAAGAGAACATGGAAGGCCTGGGTGTTCTGGTGCAGAACTTTCTGGGTGGCCAGAATTATTGCAATAATAAATGTTTTGAAGTTATATAAATCCAGTTTCAGCTTCCAGGGTTTTGGGAAAAAGACAGTTTTAGTTCCCAGTGATGCCAAATCAGGAGGGTGGGAGAAAAATTGGAAACATTGATTATTGACAAAATGCATAAAATAGCAGGATCCAGTTTACAAAAAGGTGAAAATAGCTCAAAGACAATGAATGGAGCTAGAATCTGATAACCCACAGGGTGAACTATAGTTTTCTACTGAAACATAAAATTACTCCCATTTTGATAAAAGATAATTACAATAAGATTATTCTTTACAAAATTTAGTCTCATTAACTTTGGCCAGATCATTTTACGTAAGTGCAACAAAAATCATAATTGACCACATAGACCTTTTTAAGTTTCCTTTGCTGAAACTTTTATAGGAATCTCAGATAGGACTTTTAAAAAACCCCTGTCCCCGCCACTCCCCGCCCCAAGGATAGGAAGCCAAGAACTCTCCATCAGACTTTACCTGAAGTACCTATAGACTTAGGTGAATTCCTCTCTTTTCAAGGTTCCCAAAATACTCTCAGATTCCTGGACCTGCTTGGAAGTGACTTTCCTTACTCACTTGGAAGGCTGGCAATGCAGAAATCCAGATACCAGGCTGGTTTTCCTAAGAGGGTTTTGTAACCATTGGCTCTATAAAGTCAACCTTCATTCCTTAAACTTGTCTGGTCATATCTGAAAAATATCTATGCACATCAATGGCAAATATGAAAGTCCAGTCAAAGACATAATAGTATAATCAATGTTTCCCATTATTTTCTGTTACCAGGAGAACAGATTCTTACTTAACTTACACAAATAACTATATTGCCATGAAAATAAGAATACTCAGTAGGAATTTCTGAATTTTGAAGGGATCAAGTAGAGGGTAAAAAAAATGAATGTTTTATTTCTGTTTATAAAAGTGTAATCTACTAAATTTATTCATAGATAGCTTAAGAGAAAAGAAGAAAGGGAATCCTTATATCCAGAAAGTAGAACATTAAAGAAACAACAGTGTTCCAAACAAAAAGGCTATAAAAATTATAATCATTCAGTACCATATAATTCACTCTTGGTCTGTCTGATCTTGGGTTAGCAGTTCTTTGAGCCTATCAGCTTCTCCATTAGTTCTTACTCAGTCCAGTGGTCTGATCTTAAAGTTATTTAGGCAGTGTCATCAGAAGCCTGTACCAAGGGCACCTGTCATAGTCCTTTCTGGTCTCTGAGACAGTCCCTTTTGTTGACAATGAAGACAGATGATGCTTAGAAAAGATAAATGGGCCCTTAGGGGAATAGATGGGAGATATGATGATTTTGTGACAATATTAGGTGATTTCTTCTCCCAATACCAATTTCTCTTCTCCGGTGATAGGAGTCCATCTGTCCTGGTTGTGAAACCCCCAGGGAGGACCTTTATGACATTTGAATTCTTTTGGGAGGCTCTGGCTTTTAGGCAAATAAGAGGAATTCTGAAAAAAAGTCTCTTCACAGTGGTATATTCTAGCTGTCTTCATCCTACAGCATTTTGATCCATTTATTCTTACACAACAACCTAGTGAAGGTTGTTTTTCTCACTTTAGAGTGGGAAACTGAGGCTTGCCAGGATTAAGAAATTTGTCCAAGGTCACAGAGCTGGGAGATGAGGAGCTGGGCAGCAATCCTAGCTCAGAGGACTCTGCGGCTTTGTCTTCCTATTAGGTTGTATTTTGCAAAGGGTCTGCATTGACCTGAGCACCTGAAGCTAAAGGATCAATATGACATATCCTCCTAGGCTATCTAGTTTTAATTAAGGTAAGAAACTTTCAAAAAGAGATTCCTGTATAAAAACAAATGTGGCTAACTGGTGGCAGAGAATGCAACATACACAATAATTTTTTAGCTGTTATCTAAAATGTTTGAAGGATGTTTCCATTTGTTAAACTTGCATATGGGTATACCTCCAGGCCTTTTGTGCTCTTCCCCACTCATCCTAATCTCAACAGATCCCTGTTTATAATCCTACTTTAGAAGTGAAGTTCCAAAAGATAGGAAGTATCACCTTTTACAAGATGTGTGATCTTGAGCAAATTACTTAATCTTCTGAGTCTTAGTTTTCCTTATCTGCAAAATGCAGAAAAACACAGGATTGTTGTAAGGAAGCAATAAAAATCGTCCACCTAAAGCTCTTAGTTTAGTTTTTGGCTTCAGGTGGACTTAAACTTATTTAAATCATTTGATTCCCCCTCCCCTTGCCCACCTCTGGAATTGGAATTAGAAGAGGAGATACACACAGAACTCAATAATAATAATAATTTTATGAGTAGTAACAAAAAACAGTAACAATATTACCAAAAATCCTCATGAATACAAACATCAGCAGTTTTTGCATCCTCCTCCCTCCTATCCAAAACACCCTCTGCCACACCAAACAAAGGCATAAACAACTCAACCAGCAAAACTCAGCAAATAAATTGCCACAGCTAAAGCTGGCACAATTGCTGGTTCTCTTCTATGTCACTTTGATGTCTAAGGAGCAAGGCAGTAGTGGTTGGGAATATCCTCTGGCATTAAATGCATTTGGACCCAAGACCCAGCTCTTCTGCTGTGTAACTGGAGTGATTTTCTTAATCCTCCATACTAATCCATTACCAGTCCTAAACATCTCACCAATCCATGCATTTCTCTCCATCTGCACTGCCCTCCTCTACTTCAATCCACCACTGTCTCTTATCTATACCACAGGAGTCTCCCAACTTGTCTTCCCTTTTCCATTCTTGCTTTCTCTTGTCAGTGGGATTAGCTATGGCTGAGAGTGACAGAAAATCCAAAATAACATGGTTTAAACACAACTAAGATGGTAACTTTTTTCTCACACAAAAATGTAGGTAGACTACTGAACACCTATCAGATTATCTAAAATCTTAGACTGACAATACCAAGTATTAGCAAGGATGTGGAGTAAACAGCATTCTCATTCACTCCTCCTGGGAATGTAAAATGCTACACCCACTTTGAAAAATTAGCTGTTTCTCATATTGTTAAACAGACACCTACAATATGACCCAACCATTCCACCCTGAGAAATAAATCTTATGTCTACACAAAGATTTGTACATAAATATTAATAACATAATTTAGGGTGTTTACTCTAAATGTCCATCAACTGGTGAATTAAACAGATGTGCTTTGTCCATACAACAGAATGCTACTCAGCAGTAAAAAGGAATGAGCTATTGATACATGGATGAATCTCAAAATAATTACTGAATGAAAGAATTCAGACAAAAAAAGCGTATGTACTCTATAATTCCACTTATATAAGTTCCAGAAAATGAAAACGAGCCTATTGTGACAGAAAGCAGACCAGTGCTTGTCTCATGCTGGGAGCAGAGGGTGGGGTAAATTGCAAAGGGGCATGGAAATCTTTGGGGAATAACAGAAATATTCTGAATTTTGGTTTTCACATGGATTTATACAACTGTCAGAGCACACCAAATTATAATCTTTAAATAGATGCTGAGTTTTTTTATTTATAAAAACTGTGTGTAATATACCTCAATAAATTAGAAAGTTGAAGGAGCAGTCCAAGGTTGTTAAAGTTTTCCACAATGTCAGGAACCCAGATCCTTTTTCCTCCCTACTCCTCCATGCATGGCTTACTCCTCCTGGCCCCAGATGGCAACTGGTTTCCAGGCAGTAGGACTGAGGCAGAGACAAAGAAGAGAGCAAAAAGCATATGCGCATCCTTACCTCTTAAAAGAGAGCCTTAGAAGCCTCTCCCACCTGACTAGTCTGCTTCTGCCATTGGGCATAATTTAGTCACATGGCCATACCTAGTTGCAAGGAACACTGGGGAGTGTAGTCTTTATCTCAGATGGTTAGGTTTCCGTACAGGAGGAGGAAAACAGATACTGAGTGATGATTAGCTGACTTGACTGTTTACACGGCCGCTTGTATCTTGTCTTCAAAATGTGCATCTCATCAGAGTAGCCTCTGCTTAAAGCTCTTCAGTGGCTTTCCATTGTTCTCAGAATACAGTCCAAACAAACTCCTTGCCATGGCTTCCAAAAACCTGCCCGATCTGGCCCCTGCCTACCTTTGTACCTTATTCTCTTTGGTCTAGGAAGTCCAGCCATTACTTACTGCCCTTAGCTCCTCTTTAGCAGGATTTTGTTTACTTCCTGTCCCTCTGCTTGGAACACTGCTCCCTTCCTCTTTAACTAGTTAACCACTTTTTATCCTTTAGTTGTTCGTTTATCCTGGCTCCTCAACTTAGGTCAACTCCCTTGTTTATTTTACACATATCTTTCCTGTACATCATTTCTCACAGTTTGTAATTTTATATTTGTGTGAGTATATTTCTCACGCTCTAGACGGTAAGCTCCATTTTGTTCACTTCCATATTCCAGTGCACAACCTGTTATCTATCAGGTTGTGGAGCTAAATGCTCTTTGAGTGAGTGGGTGAATGAATGGACAAGTGCTTTATGCAGTACTGTTGATGGAAGTGAGGTTGTTAAGGAGAAGATGTGCAGTCCCAATAACCCCTACCTACAAAACAGCTTGCTTCCTAATTACTTTGGTATTTCATTTGACCCTTTGCTCTGTAGCCACCCTTAATGTTCATTTCACTCACTTTCTATGCTCTGATGAAGGGAGGTGTGTGTGTGTGTGTGTGTGTGTGTGTATGGGTGTGAGCATGTGCACATGTGCATGCACGGTGTGGGGGATGATGTGAAATGAGTAAAGTTTGTGTAAATAAAACTTACTATACAGTTCATTAACTCCCATCTCCCCATGGAGGATATTTGAATTGCTTAGGGTAGGATAGGAGTGGTGTGCCAAGGGCTTGAGGAAGGGCAGCAACATGCTGTAACCTGTTTCTGTTGATCTACTTGAGGGACAAATTATTCTCAAGTACATGGTATTTATTTAGAATGCAGATACAATATGGTCTACTTAAGTGGGAGCTTTGACAGGATAATTACAGGATATTAATAATTCAGAAAAACAGGTTCTCTGTAGTACACCTCCTGGTTAGCCAAACATACAATAAACAATAGCAAAAATCACTTTTCTTTGTAAATATTTTTTTATTCAAAGTTCCTTTGACTTACAAAGCTTTACCACAGTTAATCTAATTAGTGGGTTTTCTTATAATTTCAAAGTGGAAATAGTCTGATTTACCTCAAAACACAGTCAAAGAAATAAACAGAAAACGAGATATAAACAGAGGAAGAGGAGGGTGGCGATGAGGCTGAGCGCTTCTCAGTGAGAGCCCCAGTGTGCAGACTCCTTCCAGGGGGGCCCAGTGAGCTGCCGTAGGCCCAGCACATCCCAGACATGGCTTTTTTTGTAACACTGTCACCATCTTGGCCACATCTGTCTACCAACCAGCCATCATCTTCTTAGATGGCATCTATTCTCTAAACTTAAATTCACTTAGAAAGGGAAAGTAAATTAATTGTAAATGAAGATTTATAATGCTCCATAAGGATAGGAATTTTTCTGTTTTGCTCTCTGCTGGATCCCTTCAGTGCTTAATATCATGCCTAATAGCTACTCAAGGAATGTTTGCTGAATGGATAAATATCATTGTCATTAATAGAAAAGCAAGTATTTCTCTAAGATACATTGTCTATATAGAGCTATTATAAATAATTTAAAATGTTCTTCTCCTTCCCACATAAAATCCTCTTGCATGCCCCTAGCAGTATACACTATGCGCCATACTTTTCTAGGCCACATAGCAATTGTCACTGCAGAAAAGATCTGATTTCATCATTCACCTATCTTCTTTCTCACTCATTAAATTAGCAACTCCGTTCCTAACAGTCTTGTCCACTCCTGTACTCCTAGCACCTAGCACAGTGCAGGGCAAAAAACAGTTATAAAACAAACATCTATGAATGAATGAGTGGCTTACTTCATTTAATTCTTATAGCGACCCTAGCATGTAAACTATTATCCTCGTGTCAAAAGATGAAGAAACCAAGGCAAAGAGGATTAAAATAACTTGGCGGTGAGTAGAGGAGGCAGAATCTGAACCCAAGCAGTCCAACTCAGAAACTCTCCTTTTTAAATATTATACTAGATTATTTGACATTCTCTGGTCCAGCCTGGGCCTCCAAACCTGTCAATTTAAGTTAGGCCAATTATGAAGGATGCATATTTTCACTTTTATTCCAATTCTTAAGATGATTTTCCCTTAAAACAGTTTTTAGCACATGCTCATTTGTGGTGGTCAATTATACGCACCAACTTGATGGAGCCATGGGAAGCTCACATATTTGGTCAAACATTTTTCTGTGTGTATCTGAGAGGGGGTTTTTGGATCGGTAGACTAAGTAAAACAGATTGTCCTCCCTCAGTGTGGGTGGCCTTCATCCACTTCATCCTATCAGTTGAAGGCCTAAATAGAATGAAAAGAGGGGAGTAGGAATGAAGTCACTCTCTCTGTGTGTCTTTGAGCTGGACATTGGTCTTCTCTTATCTTTGGATTCAGACTAGAACTGTTCCATTGGCTTTGCTGAGTTTCCAGCCTGTGAACTGCAGATCTTGGTATTTCTCAGTTTCTGTAACTACATGAGCCTATTCCTTTTTTGCATATAGATGTATACTATTTCTCTGGATAACCCAGTTAATATACTCATTTATTCATCTTGCCTAAATTATTGCACTAACCTCCTCTCTGAGCTCTCAGTATCTGGGTTCTTCCTTCTCCCATCCTTATTGTATAGTTGCAGCCAGACTGTCCTGCATTGTATACCCCACACCACATATTTACATTGTTACTTACCTGCTCATAAACTTCCAATGGTTGCCTGTTACCCCAGGATAAAGTGTGAAGTCCTTGGCTTGTGTATCAGTTAGGATTAGGTTTGGCTGCATGTTAAAATAGACCCAAAATAACAGAAGCTGAAACAATATAGCTTATTTTACTATGTGTAACCATCCACAGGTATAATGTCTGAGATTGGTACAGTCATCAGGGGGCTTGGTTCCACTCCCATCAGCCTTAGCAGTCTGCCTTATGACCTAAGATGGCTGCTGAAGCTCCAGCCATTGTGTCACATTCCAGAATTTGCACATAGGACTTTATCTTAAGTCCGACTGATTTTAACTAAATAAAAAATTATTCATGTGGCTGCACCCAGTTACCAGTAAGGCTGAGAAGTATAGTCCATTCTGGGCAAATAAGTTAAATGCTTTGCTAAAAAGGAAGAAGGGAAGACATCTACTAATCTCTATCATAACATAGCATTAAAGACCTTTTTCAACTAAGTATCACCCCAGCTTTCTAAACTTCTGTCACCTACCAGTTGTTCTGAACACTTTGTCCCCATCAAGTTCCTTTGCTCACTGAAACACACCTAGGACTTTGTCACCACATCTCTGCTTACTCAGCCCTCTTGCAATGCCTTTTTGCATCACATCCAAGCCACACCTTTGTTTCTGTGATACTTTCCCCTCTCTGCTGGAATCTGAGATGATTTCTTTTGAAGCTGAGCTCTTCCAGCAACAACTATGCATGTGATGCATTCAGATACCCACACTCTTCTGCTTTGGACTGCCCTTCTTTTGATTACCTAAATAGCATAAACCTCTCATTGTTGATTTGTATCTGCATCTGTATCTCACCCCCATCTCTTGCTGTACATCTGCTGAGGAAAGTTCTTTATTCAGTGACCACTCACTGGCCTTCTACCTCACATTAAGCCATGTGCTCTGTGTTGTGAATTTAGTAGTGACTAAGACATGGGGTGTCTCCTCAAAATCCTAATATTTCCCATGGAGTCTGATTTTAAAATATGCAACACATTAAGTGCTTATGCATTTCTGTTGCTTTATTGAGCAATAAGAGCTGACATGTATTTAAATGATTACTACTTATATTCAAAATAATATTTGCCTAGTAATTACTATGTGTTAGGCACTATGCTAGCCTTTCACATGTATCACTTCATTTCTTTCTTATGACAGCTATGAAATAGGCACTATTAATTTTTATAAATAAACACAAGGCACAGAGGGGTTAAGTTGCTTACCCAAAGTCATACAGCTAGCAAAGGGTGGGGCTGGGATTTGATTCAGGTAGCTTGATTCCTGAGACCAGGCTCTTAACCAACTGTGATAAAAAGGTAACTGGAAAGTAAGGGTGATCTCATGATTTGAAGAGATAGTGGCATCATTTATATAGCCATCTATTATTTGGACTTTGTCTGCCATCTTGTCCCAGCAGGAAGCTTTCCTAGGCCAGGATGCCCTTTCTGGGAGGACTGCCCAGACTAGGCACTGCCAATCTACCATTCCCATCTGAGTCTTAGCTGCACCCCCGCATGTCCTCTCTCTTCCCTTTTGGTTATCAACTCCAAGTTTGGATACTGTTAAAAACAGTTCACCAATCTCTATTTCATGGCGACTGCACAGCCTTGATCTCATCCATTTTGCCGTGACAGGGTGGAGTGACTGAGCAGGGGCTGCCATCTGAAGGCCCCCAGCTGCATCAAGCATACTGACTGCCTTTGTTTTGTACAGCCCAGGGTTTAATGATGTTCTTTTAATTTGTTGTCAGCATTTTTAAATTAGATGTCATACAAAATCTGGATTTTTGGCTTCTTTTGAAAAACCAGAAGATTTTTGGAAATGCTGGGTCTGTATGACCACAGGCTCAGGCTGCCAAATTCACATGGAGCATTTTCTGTCTAAACTGGCACAGTGTCCTCCTGCCTATTACCCAGACACTTACAGCCACACTCATTTTCCTTACCAGCTTGCAGTAAATAATCAAAATATAAAGTATATGTGTACATAGCACTACATGTCAGGCACTGTTCTAAGAACTTAAACTTTGATCACTCCAGTCCCCTTTGGGAAAGGTACTGTTATTGCCCCCACTTTACAGATGAGGACATTGAGGCCAATGCTAATAACAGTGGGAGGACTGGGACTCACACCCAGGTACTATAGCTCCACAATCTGTGTTTAGCATTCCACTGCCACCTTTCAATGCATCCCTGCCCTAACGGGAGAGGGAAGCCAGGAGGGGACCTGTCCCTGTCCCTCGTGATGCCTAGCACTGACACATTGAAAACATAGACCCACAGACTGATTTCCTATACAAATAGCATGCAAGTAGGGAAAAGCTGCTTTTCCTTATTGCTCTGAACAAAGCTGAACTGTGCCAGAGGAAGTCAGGGCAGTGAAAGGACCCTGGGTGAGTACCTGGCAGTGCCTGGGCGGCTATCAAAGAGCCAGTTGTGGTGAAGAGGTTTCCTCATCTCCCTTTGCCTTCCCTCTTGGAAAGGACAGCATCAATTAATTCTATTAATCTCCATTCAACCCTCACTTGAAATGTTAGCCCATAAACCAGTGTAATCCATCTTAATCCCAGTTCTCTCCCTGGGAGGTGGATGGGGATGTAATGTGATGCCAGTATGAACAAGCATCTCAAGGTGTCCAGGGTGGTCCCCCAGCCTGCCTGAGCCCGTGTGGGCTGCAACACAGAGATTAATTCAGTCAGGTCACCTGCTTGTCAGCCTTGGAAACTGGGCCCTCTTCAGGAGCTCTGAGGGAGAGGCAGGGGGCATAGCTGGTTCAGGTGGGTGATGGGGCTGTCCCGAGACCCTCTGGGGACACGTGTTTCTGAAGCTATTCATGGAGTACTTCCAGTTGCCAGGTGCTACAGATACAAAGATGGACAAACCTGTGACACGTCAGAGTGACTGTAAGATTCCATGTCTTTCAGCATGAAGAACACTTTTGAGAGTGTAGAACACAGGCTTAAAGTGGGACTATCAGGTTAACTGGGACATGTGGTCACAGTATAGAGGCTTTAAGGCCACTCACAGCTCTGGAGCTTCAGATTCTGAATCTGTCCAGCTGACTTGGGCAAGTTCACCTCTGAGCCTGTTTCTTACTGCATATGGGGCCAATAAAGTCACAAATTCTCACCTGTTAAGACTGTTGTGAGGATTATATCAGATAATGTCATGGCTGGAATGTGCTGAGAGCCCCCTAACCCACAAGGGATGCCTTGAGGCCGAGTAGTCAGGCTCTAGGGTCTACCCTGGTTTTGTGAGTGAACATGTCAGGTGGGCTTTGCAAGGTGAGAGCTAGTGCTTAATGCTATGGAAAACCAGGGGAATTCGGCTGAGAGTGGGGAAGAGAAAGGAGAAAGTAAGAAACAGCTGAAGAGGAAAGAAACTTTGAGGTGGGGCTGAGAGGATACAGCCAAGGGAAAAATGTTCAATCACTGCTGTACAACGTACACTGGGATTCCAAGTCTACACACCCATCTCAGCCTAAGTTCTTCAGTGGAAAAGCCACTGCTCATGAATGACTTGATGTAGGCAGATCTTCTGGGAGGATGCCACAGACTCAAGGCGGGTGGGGGGTAGGCCAGTACCCTCCCTCTCCCTCTCCCCCAAGGCTTTCTCAAAGTGGACTCTGTGAATGCCAAGTGCTTGTTAGCCTCGCACTGGTCCACAGGGAAAGCTCCATGTAGGCCAGGTTCTGTCTATCAACACCAACCTGGAAATATAAAGCTGCAAATCAGGGGAGCAGACAGGAGGGGGAAAAATGCCCCATGAAAACAAAGGGAAGTTTTATTACAACACACCATTCCTAGAAAAGCCTAGCATTCAGCAGAACTAACTTCAAGAAACCCCAGGCCAGCCTTGGGCCACTCCAGGACTGCTCCAGGCCTACCAAAGTAAGACCTGGGTGGCAGTCCTCCCAGATAGAGTGTTGGCAGAATGAGAAGAATGTTAATTATTCTTGTTATCTGAGCTGAATGCCTACTGGTTTAATTTCTCTGATAAAACCACCCAGAATGGAGAGCTCTCAGAATACCAAAGGAGACCTTTTTATGGGATTCCTGAGGTGCAGTGAGATGGGGAACAGGGGTGGGCTGGGCTGGGGGGAAATTCTCTGGCCCTAGGAACCTTGGATTCAGCATTGACTCTCCTCTCATTGTTCTGACTACAGACCTTACTATCCAGTCTTCTCCATTAAACATGCCACACTTCAGAACAGAAAGGGAAAATATAAATACATTGAAGGAAGAAAGAAAGACCCTGGTTCAAAATCTGTAAGAAGTACATGTAGAAAATGCAAAATTCATATATATATACTCAGCAATCTTTACCTCTGAGAAATACCAAATGTCTTGCCAATTAGCAAACTGTCAGAATGGGTTTTCCTTGTTGAAATTAGTGGCATGTTGATAGGTGTAAGAGGTGCTAGAAAGGGGCTCTCAATTGCTCTCAATGGGTGGTATTTAAGATTTGTAGATTGGCTAAAATGTTTTATTACTGATACCCCCACCCTTGTGTGAAAAGCACACAGAATGTGAGTCTTGACCCCTAAATGGTGCTCTACTATTTGGAGAATTTCTTGATTGTCTTAGGTTGACTGTAAGGGTTCCACAGTTGTCCCACTGAAATGTTTGAATATTGCCTCTGAAATACTGGAGACTGTTTCATGTGTCAACAGGACAACAGGCCCCAAATGGAGTTGCTTGTGCTAAGCCCTGTATCACCAAAGTGAGGCTTAATTAGTTCAGCTTTCCCAGAAATGGAATCTTACGCCAGTCAGGAATCACCTCATCATCACTGGTTAGGTAATCTGCCTGACAGACCCCTGCCATCTGTCCCCTAAAGGAAAGAAGCCTCATAATAACCAATTCACTTTTTTGCCTAATGTAACTTCCTTCCTTCTGCTTCCTTCTGCCTTCTGAAAGATCTCAGTCTTTCATTTTACATAGCTCCTTGGAGCTCCTATCTATATACTAGATTGGATACTGCCCAATTCAAGTCAGTTTTTGCTCACATAAACTCTTGAAAGTTTTAATATGCCTTAGTTTATCTTTTAATACATGTAAAGTGGTAGCTGGTCTGAGCAGCTAAAAAGACAAGAAGGGATTTCAACTGAGCATATAGTACAGGTTGTAGGAGCTATATTATCCCTACTTGTCAATAAGAGTTTAGCAAATAATGGTAGCATAAGGGAGGAAAATAATTCTTCATTTATCCTATTAGGTTCAGTATCTGAACCTAATTTAATTCACAATTTAATTTGTGAATTAAATTGACAAAAGAAAGATTAACAGAAGAAAGGTTTATTTTATATGCACATGGGGAGTCACAGAAAAGAAGTGAAAACCCCCAAAACAGTGGTTTAGCCAGGGAGCTTATAGATCATTTTAACATAGGGAGATAAATTGTGAAGTGACAAGACAAAGGGGTTTGGGTTTCTAGGAGAGGTGAATTGTGAAAAGGTAAATATATGGGGGGAACTAATGGAAGATAAGGATTGTGTAGTAAGGTTTGTTATGCAAACTCAAGTCTCACAATAATTCTGTGATGCAATTCTCTTAGTACTTCCACTTACTATTATGAAAACAAATCTGAGAGATTGAGTCACTCTCCAAGGATACAGAGTCAGGATATAAATCTAGATCATTTAATTCTAAAGTCTGTGCTCTTTCCACCATGCAAAAATAAGTTTTACTATTCTTTTCTTGATTTAAAAAATATAACATGCTCACAAAGAAATTGAAAAACATGAATGTATAAAATAGTCTAATATCATTACTCAGAAAAAACTATATTAAACTTTGGTATATTACTTCCAGACTTATTTCTAGGCATATTTAGTTGAGATTGTATAGTGCTTACAGTTTTGTTTCTTGCTTATTTAACATTTATAAATATTTTTCCATATTATGAACAGTTCTTCACTAACATCATTCTTTTTTTTATTAAAGTATCATTGATATACACTCTTATGAAGCTTTCACAAAAAAAACAATTTGGTTATTACATTCACCCCCATTACTGAGTCCCCACCACACCCCATTGCAGTCACTGTCCATCAGTGTACTAAGATGCCACAGAGTCACTATTTGTGTTCTCTGGGCCACACTGTCTTCCCTGTGACCCCACACACACCGTGTGCACCAATCATGATACTCTACAATCCCCTTCTTCCTCCCTCCCACCCGTCCTCCCCCATACCTCCCCTTTGGTAACCACTAGTCCCTTCTTGGAGTTTGTGAGTCTGCTGCTATTTTATTCCCTCAGTTTTGCTTCATTGTTACACTCCACAAACGAGGGAAATCACTTGGTATTTGTCTTTCTCTGCTGGACTTATTTCACTGAGCATAATATCCTCTAGCTCCACCCATGTTGTTGCAAATGGTAGGATTTGTTTCTTTCTTATGGCTGAATAGTATTCCATTGTGTATATGTAACATATGTTCTTTATCTATTCATCTACTGATGGGACATTTAGGTTGCTTCCCTATCTTGGCTATTGTAAATAGTGCTGCGATAAACATAGGGGTGCATATGTCTTTTTGAATCTGAGAAGTTGTTTTCTTTGGGTAAATTCCTTGGAGTGGAGTTCCCAGGTCAAATGCTATTTCTGTTTTTAATTTTTTGAGGAACCTCCATATTGCTTTCCATAATGGTTGAACTAGTTTACATTCCCACCAGCAGTGTAGGAAGGTCACCCCTTCTCCACATTCTTGCCAGCATTTGTTGTTCCTAGTCTTTTCTGTGTTGGCCATCCTAACTGGTGTGAGGTGATATCTCATTGTGGTTTTAATTTGCATTTCCCTGATAATTAGTGATGTGAAGCATCTTTTCATGTGCCTGTTGGCCATCTGAATTTCTTCTTTGGAGAAGTGTCTGTTCATATCCTCCGCCCATTTTTTAATAGGGTTATTTGCTTTTCGGGTGTTGAGGTGTGTGAGTTCTTCATATATTTTGGATGTTAACCCCTTGTAAATGATAAATCATTTACAAATATATTCTCCCATACTGTAGATGGCCTTTTTGGTCTGCTGATGGTGTCCTTTGCTGTACAGAAGCTTTTTAGCATGATGTAGTCCCATTTGTTCATTTTTTATTTTGTTTCCCTTGCCTGAGGAGATGCGTTCAGGAAAAAGTTGCCCATGTTTATGTTCAAGAGATTTTTGCCTATGTGTTCTTCTAAGAGTTTTATGGTTTCATGACTTACATTCAGGTCTTTGATCCACTTTGAGTTTACTTTTGTGTATGGGGTTAGACAATAATCTAGTTTCATTCTCTTGCATGTAGCTGTCCAGTTTTGCCAACACCAGCTATTGAAGAGGCTGTCATTTCTCCATTGTATATCCATGGCTCCTTAATTGTATATTAATTGACCACATATGCTTGGGTTTATATCTGGGCTCTCTAGTCTGTTGCATTGGTCTATGGGTCTGTTCCTGTGCCAGTACCAAATTGTCTTGATTACTGTGGCTTTGTAGTAGAGCTTCAAGTCAGGGAGCATAATTCCCTAATTTTATTCTCCCTTCTCAGGATTGCTTTGGCTGTTCGGGGTCTTTTGTGGTTCCATATGAATTTTAAAATGATTTGCTCTATTTAGTTGAAGAATGCTATTGGTATTTTGATAGGGATTCCATTGAATCTGTAGATTGCTTTAGGCGGGATGATCATTTTGACAATATTAATTCTTCCTATCTATGAGCATGGGATGTGTTTCCATTTATTGGTATCTTCTTTAATTTCTCTCATGAGTGTCTTATAGTTTTCAGAGTATAGGTCTTTCACTTCCTTGGTTAGGTTTATTCCTAGGTATTTTTATCTTTTTGATGCAATTGTGAATGGAATTGTTTTCTTGATTTCTCTTTCTGCTAGTTCACCATTAGTGTATAGGAATGCCACAGATTTCTGTGTATTAATTTTGTATCCTGCAACTTTGCTTAATTCAGATATAAGATCTAGTAGTTTTGGCGTGGATTCTTTAGGGTTTTTTATGTACAATATCATGTCATCTGCAAACAGGGACAGTTTAACTTCTTCCTTGCCAATCTGGATGCCTTTTATTTCTTTGTGTTGTCTGATTGCTGTGGCTAGGACCTCCAGAACTATGTTGAATAAAAGTGGGGAGAGTGGACATCCTTGTCTTGTTCCCAATAAAGGAATAGCTTTCGGCTTCTTGCTGTTAAGTATGATGTTGGCTGTGGGTTTGTCATTTATGACCTTTATTATGTTGAGGTACTTGCCCATTTTGTTGAGAGTTTTTATTATGAATGGATTTGAATTTTGCCGAATGCTTTTTCAGCATTTATGGAGATGATCATGTGGTTTTTGCCCTTCTTTTTGTTGATGTGGTGGATGATGTTGATGGATTTTCGAATGTTGTACCATCCTTGCATTCCTGGAACTAACATCATTCTTAAGGCAAACATATATTCCATCCTTTGGCTATGTCATCCCACCTGCTGTCAGACATTTAACTCTGCTATGATTTTTTTCTACCATCAGTAACAAGATGATCACCTTTGAAGGTAATCTCTTGTTTGTATTTCTTACTATTTCTTTAGACAGATTCCTGGAAGAGAAATTTCTCGGTCAAACAGCAAGAATGCTTAATGGACATTACAAGACATTAAAATAGAGCACAGTGTACTCGGCCTTTGTAAACAAGAAACATCAGCATTACTTTCTAATATTTAAAACCAAGATAAATTAAAACTAGCGGCATTTTGATAAAGAATGGACAGACCAGTCAAGTTTACTTAGTGCTGCCTTTCTAACCAGTAGGGGGCAGCACAAACAAACACCACCAGATATTCTCCTTGGCCATTGAATTTAACATCTTTGCAACTCCCCCTCAAACTTCCTTTGTTTAAATTTAGCAACAACAAAGTCATCAAATTTACAGGCAAGGGTCAGAGAGGAAAATCTAGTTTACTTGGAAGATTTACAGGTTTTGGGAATGTTCCGGAAGACCGATCCAGATGGTACAGGGCAAGAGAGAAAAGGGTGTTTCCGACCTGGGCTTGCACTGAAGGCTGGGTAAGCAGGTCAGGGTGAGCAAGGCAGCAGGAAGAATGGTGTTGATCAGTGGGGCTGATGGGGGCATTCCGTGTCCAGCAAGTGGTATCTGAGGGCTGGGAAGTGGGTTTATCTTCCAAAACAGATTAGCCGGAGGAAGGAGGCACGTGACAGTCAGCCAGAGGAAGCACTCTGGACCGGCAGGCACAAGGTCAGTGATGCAAGGAGGGGGAGAGTTAATGAGTCACGGAGAAACGTGCTGCGTCAACCTAGAGACAAGGGGCGGAAGGAGCCTCAGTGAGAAAAATGACTGCAGTGTGCCTGGGGCCAGGGTTGCTAACCAAAGGAACGTGTGCCATGGGTAGCATCTTCAGGAAGTCTATGCATGCCCTGAATTTACTCAGAATTCATACAGAAAGCAGACAAGGTTTTCTGGGGGAAAAGACCTATAACTTTTAGGAGTCTATAACCCCAAAAGACAGGAACAAGTGATCTGTGTACATTCCCTCCATCTCTAGGATCAAAGCCACTCTCTCCCCTGAGCCAAATGCCTGTGCTGTTTCAAAGGCCCCTCTTGCCCTACCAGGCAGAATACTCTGCCCAGATGGAATGGTGGGGTCTGCCAGCCTACACCTGGGTGGTGATGGGGTGTTTAGCCCAAGGTGTGGATGGTCAAGTCACCGAGACTGGCTGCTTGGGAAAAACTATGGCATGGGTATCATCCAGCTGAATCTCTCAGGACAAGATTTCTGCTTGGAGTTATATTCTCTCTTCTAAACATTCAGTTCCTCCCACGGGAGCCTGGCAACACTTGGGGCTGGCTATAGCTGTTGCTTGGAGATGCTTATTGGCACAGAGGGAGCTTCACACTTGAGCCCTGTGGATCTCTTCACTATATCCAGTTTCTTTTGAAGGATTTAAAAAATAGCTGCTTACTAAGAAGACAAGTAGTGACTCTGTGGTATCTTACGACACTGATGGACAGTGACTGCAGTGGGGTATGGGGGGGACTTGATAATATGGGTGAATGTAGTAACCACATGGTTTTTCATGTGTAACCTTCACAAAAGTGTGTATCAATAATACCTTAATAAAAATTGTATTAAAAATAGCTGCTTATTACAGCATTGTCTATAGTGACAGACACCTGAAAACTTCAGTAATACTATAACTATGATCTCTTATTTTTACATCTCACGTCTGACAAATGCATGAGTTTTCCACACTAAGCAATTCTCCATTTCTCTGAGGATACCAAATTGTTGTCTTACAAGTCAATTCAATTCTGACACTAATTTCTCAGAGTTAGCCCAGACCTCAGAGATTAAGGGCTCAGTCTCACAAGACTGTCTCCCTCACTTCAGATGCCAATTGCAGGTAGTGGGTTTCCAGGTTACCCACACTTCTGTCTGACCTGGCTACAATAATTGGGGGTTCCCATGACCCCCTCCTCAGATTCAACAATTTGCTCTAAGGGCTCACAGAACCCAGGGGAACACTTTATTTGC
Organism: Manis javanica; assembly: GCF_040802235.1. NCBI lineage: Eukaryota > Metazoa > Chordata > Mammalia > Pholidota > Manidae > Manis > Manis javanica. The sequence continues at coordinate 55,905,595 of NC_133166.1, forward strand.
TATTACCACTTCATTATAAATAATATTACAAATGATACAAATGAAGAGCCAGAAGAATAAGTATATATGGCAAAGCCTGGAAAGATCCTGAATGCAAAAGTTCCCATCCTGTGGAGTTTGGGGTGTACACCCTCCCAGCATGCTTAGTGGATGCTTAAACCTTGATGCTCTCTGAACCCCTTTTTTTGGGGTTTATAGGAGGTTCCATTACATAGGTATGATTGATTAAATCATTGACCAGTGGTGACTAATTCAATTCCCAGCCCCCTACCCAATCCAAGAGGTCAATAGCAGGTCCAAAGTTCATGGTTGGTTCTCCGGTGACCAGCCCCCACCCTGCAGTCATCTAGGATCCACCAAGGGTCACCTCACTAACAGAAACTCAGTATGGTTGGAAGGGACTTATTATGAATAACAAAAGATACTATTCTTAACCCCTATTGCTCAGGAAATTGTAAAGGTTCTAGGAACTCTGTGCCAGGAACCAGAGAGAAAGACAAAATATATACTTCCTATTATATCACTATATCACAAACAGTGAAATTAAAGAATGAACCATAGTTCATCCATATTATGAAATATTAGATAGCTTTTTAAAATAATGTTAGATCTATATGCAGGAACCTAAGAGGTGTCCATAACATTTTCATAGGTGAGAAAACAGGTTGGAGTGTAGCACATAGGGCAGAGATGGGAAAACATAAAGGGACAAATAGCGAGGATTTTAGGCTCTGCCACTATAGTGTAATTGCAGACAATCTGTAAGTGAGTAAATTTTGTTTATGAATTTAGCTGTGTTCCAATAAAACTTAATTTACAAAAGCAGGGAGTGGGTCAGATCGCTCTGCAGGCCATGATTTGCTGAAACTGGCATAGCGAGTGATATTTTTAAAAGAACCCTTGTGCATATGTTTTGTAAAGATAGGCTCCAAATTGTTAATACTGGTTACCTTGGAGAGACAAAGTGTGGGATGGGGAGTGGGGAGATTACTCACTTTTTCTTTACTCATTTCTGTTTTGTTTGATTTGAAACACAACATATATATTGCTTTTGTAATATCCTTTTAGAATTCCTAAAATTACATAATTAAGCATTAGGAATTCTCAGCTGTACAGGAGTGACTTTGCCTGTAGAGTGGGATAGATTTGACTTGATTTAAGGAGATTTTAGTTGACCACAAGCTCCAGAGAAATCAACAATTGTTGAAAACTTCAACTAGTTTGAGAAATGATATTTAAAGTATGATTTTTTGATAGAGGGGACAGTCCCACTGTTCTTTGCACCAGTCAAGCCACGTCTAGGGCTCTCTTTTAAGGTTGGGTGCCAGTTTGTAAGGTAGACATGGATGAAACAGATTATTACTGAAGACAGACTGTAAAGGTGAAGGTCGTGGAAGTTGTCAAGAGGAGCAGGGCATGCGAAGGGAGGGCAGGTGTGGGGATGCAGCAGCTGACCTCACATAGTGAGGAGGAGAAAGGAACCGCTCCCTCAAGGCTCCTGGGTCTGTGCCTGAACTAGTGTGACCCGTTGTCTCTTGTTAAGCAGAGGAGGGTCCAGCCACCAGGGGTATTGGGTAAGATCAAGCAAGGCCATTCTTACTCGGCCGCTTTCTGAAATACTCCCTCACAAGCTCGTCTCTGCGGGACATAGGAGGTTGTTCCTATCATGGTACAGAGCTTTGGGATAGACTCATCTGGGTTTGCAGCTAATTCTGCCAGTGAAGAGCATTTGGGAAAGTTTCCAAACCTTTCTCAGCCTCCATTTTTCTTCTGCAAAGGAGAGAAGATAAAGTAACAACAATAGTAATGACCACCCACCAGGGTTATTATGAGAACCTAATAAGTTAATACACATTTAGAAATTTCCATGATGCCTGGCACAAAAAATAAGAGTACAGTAAATGTAATAGTTTATTATAATTACTATTATTGTGATTATTACTACAACCACCACCAGATTAATCTTCAGTTTATTCCTGAACCTGTGTTGGACAGGCCTGCACCTTAACCTTACAACTTTCTGCCCCACAGTCTTCTTTGGCAAAATCAAGCTGATAATTGGCTTGGCTGCATGACTTTCTCTGGGCCTCAGTTTTCTCATCAGTAACACAGACTTCATTGTGGTCTATCTAAGATCTATCCACCCTATCTAACAAGGCAGATGGTGTATGAAAGCCCCCAGAGATGTATGCTGGGAGAGCACAATGCAGCCTGCAGATGGGAAGTGGCGTGATACCTAAAGCCTGGTGCTCCCTGCCTCCCCTTTCCGAAGGCCCAGATCCTACTCCTCCTTCCAAAGGCTCAAGTCCTGCCTCTTCTGATCACATGGCCATATCCCTTCTCAGAACTTTCGGGCCCTTCTATCCACCTTGTCCATTTGAGCTGGTAATGCTATGCCATATAGCCTTGCATCATAAATGAATTTCACATGAATATGTCACAGTCACAACTGAAAGTGAGATCTTGGAGACTTGGAACTGTCTTATTTTCAATGAATAATATTAATTATCAATATTAATAATATTAATAGGAGGTTAATTAAAATATTAAGAAGAGGTTAGTTAAAAACCAGTAATAGATGCCAAATTCAAGGGCATCCTTGTGTGTCAGATATGGTGCTAGGTGCCTTCACATAGAATTAAAATTTAATATTATCACAGCACTGCTATCTGGTAGGTATCAATATTCCCACTATACTGATGAAACATGGAGTTCAGGAAAGTAATTAAGTAGCTCTAGTAATTAAATACCATCCAAGTATATTAAGAGTCTCACCCTTACCTATTCTCTCATTGCCAGGCAGAGTGTCAGCACACAGTAGGTTCAAGGTAAATATGAAGTAAGATACCTGTAGCACCCTTCTCTGATGAATTTTAGATTTAAAAAATCATTTCTAAAACCAACTAAGTTAAAGTTAAAAAACAAACCAACAAGCCGTAAGAGTTGCACTTGGCTTTCTGGCATCTGTTTACCAAACAGGCAGACAGCTCACCTGGGACTGAACCAGGGCCAGGGAGAGAGGGGAAGCAGGAGGCCTCTAGGGCCAAGCTTCCTGCGGGGAAATCCAGGGGCTGGTCTCCCTGCTTCCTTCTGGTCGATTGTTTGTGGGAAGGAAGGCAAGCGGCTTTCTGTTCTTTCTCTGGAATCCTGTGATGCCCACTTGTTAAGCAAGCAACAATAATGAGCCCTCCCCACCCCAGAACGCTCTCCACACTATCGCTCTCCCTGGTGGGGACAAAGAAGAGACAGGGTCTTCGTGGTGGGGTGGGGTGGCCATGCTGCATCGTGTATTTCCTCTATGATGGCAAGGACACGTGGTTTAGCTTCTCACTTTTTTTTTAACTCGTCATTTTTTGAACCCAACTTGACACAAGTCATCTTTGGGTGGTCTAGATGAAACTGGGCTCATTCATTCCTTTAATAAGCAGAAAAAAATACTATGAGACCTGCTCATCCCCATAGAGGATTCAGCAGTGGAGAGAGACCAACACCACCTCTGGGTCTGACCTCCTGCCATCTGCTTTTTCGCCACCACCTTTAGCCCCATCCTCACTGACACGGAGGCTGCTTTCAGTTGTGTGCACCACTAAGCCTACCGGGTAAAGAGGATATATTTAGCTCCCTCTCAATTATACTTCCCATATTTTTCTAGGCTCCCAAAATTACATCATAGAGCAAGTGCTCTCACCTGTGATATAGTAAAGTGGTTAGACACGCAAATCTCCAAATCAAACTGTCTGGGTTCAAATCCCAGCTGTGCCTCCTACCAGCTGTGTGATGTTGACTCAGTTGCTTAACTTCTCTATGCCTCAGTGTCCTCGTCTGTAAGATGGAAATAATAAATAATGCCAATGGAATTGTGGGCATTAAATGATTATGTTCATAAAATGAAATGACCATAAAATTCAAATGTCTCTTATATGATTCCCGGGACTCTACAATATGCATATGGCTCAGGTTGCAGCGGGAAAACAGAATTCTTGTTACTTTATTATGTAGAATACTTCTAGCTTTCTGTATTTCTGCTTCCTCACTACAGTCTGAGCCAGAGAGCCTTTTATACCTAAAGCCTCATCACCACGTTTTTCTAAACAAAAGATCAGTTTACTCCTCCCCACTTTCCCACCTTTAGAATAATAAACAAGCACCTAAATGTGCTCACAGTGCAGAAATAGCTGTGGTCCGTAGTTTTTTAAATGATACTTTTGCCTTTTATCGTGCCAATGGGTTTCAGCCCTGGGCAAGTTCGCTATGGATTCAGTCTGACCAAAGAAATTGACAGCAAAACGTCCTTGGGGTAAAAGGGTTATACCCAACTTTATTCTCACAGTGGCAGATCAAACACTAAAATCCCATTCACTCAGAGTGAGTCTGCATGCAGCAAGCTGGTCTCTGCTTCTGGGTCCCTCTGTCCACACAGTTGTCCTCTGGGCCTCTCTGCCTGCACAGCCTTCTCACACAGCCATCCTCCAGTCCTCTCTGCACAGTTGTCCCACACAGCCGTCCTCTGGGCCTCTGTCCTCGGCACTGCCACCACTCCAGCCTCTGCTCTGCTCTCCTGCAGCCTTGCAGCTATGCCACTGTGTTGTGCCCAGAGCACTGGGCAGAGCTCTTTATACAGAGTTCAACAGCCATGTACTGCCCACAGGTGTGCAGTGAGCTAGTCAACCAGGGCCTGGTGAGAATCCTGGGCCATAGGAACTCTCATTTTACCCACACTTCGTAGGGGAGGAAAATTTTTTCCTTTACCCTCTTAGGTTCTGAGACTCAGGACTGTGAATTAAGCTGACAAATGACAGAGTAAACAGGAGAAAAGCTAAAAATTTTACTTGATATTAATATTTTTGTGAGGTGTGGAGGGCTCCATGGAAAAGAAGTAAAAATCTCAAGCACTCAGGCGCTTAGATACCATTTTAATAATGGACAATAAATCGTGGAAAAGAGACTAGACAAAGGAAAGGGGTTTGGGCTTCAGGGGTGGTAATTTGTAGGAAAGAGATTAGAACACGTATGGGGGAAACGAATAGAAGATACAGCTTATTTATTGTGTAGGTTCACCTCAGTGTCCACTCTCCATCTCAGGTAATAAGAATATTTTTTTCTTCCTTCTCCAAGGAAGGCTCATGTTTCATGGGAAATCTATGCCCTGCCTTTAAGCAGAAAGGGGTCTTAGAGTATGGGTAAAGAAGACACATTCTGCTGACTTTGGGGAAAACTGCCATGAGGAAGTATTCCGAAGCATCAGCTGCTGTCCAGGCAAGGTGGAGAAAGCATGAAGAGGGGAGAAAACATACCTTAGGTCACATATTAGGGGCCCCTGGGGATCCAGGCCAAGCTCCTAAATCTCTCAAGGACTTAGGCCTGAAGAAAAGGAGGTCCTTTTTAATTTTGTCCTCTGATCCAGGTGGTCTGGGTGGAGGAAATGTGCGTATGTGTGTGGTGGTGGGAGGAGATGGCAGAAGAGTGGGAAGGGGCACATGCAAGAGGTCCTTAGAAATAAATAGCAACTTGACTTGGGCTTGGATGTGAGTCAGAGGGATAAAATTGAAAAAAAAAAACAAGAAAGAAAGGATAGTTCAACTTTCAGAATTTGTAAAAGTAGGGAATTTTAGAGCTGGAAGCATTCACCACTTACACACCTATACACACACCTTTTACAGATGAAAAGTTGACCCCAAAAACTTGCCTACAGCAGTAAATCATATTAGTCTCAGATTTTAGGGCCAGAAGTTAGATCTCTGGATCATCAGGTTGGATCCCCAAAGTTTCCCTATTCCTTCCATTCAAATAAGAGGGCAGTGGCTAGCCTGGGCTATAGAACCCGACACTCAGATAATCAAGGAAATCGTTAGCCCATTTCAGCTGCCAGGACATCAGTTTTAGGAAGAAAAAGCCCTTTCATTAGGTCTCTCCACTTCGGCACTACTGGTATTTGGGACCAGACAGTTCTTTGTTGTGGGTGACTGACCTGTTTTGCGGCATCCTTGCCACTAGATGCCATTGCATCCACACCTCTTCCCCCCACCTGCAGTCACAAGAAATAAAAATGTTTCTAGACACTGCTTAATGTTCCCAGTGGGGTGGAACTGGGGATACCTCATTGAGAACCAGTGCCTAATGTCAGTGTGCTTACAATGAGCTCCAGCCCTGTGTGGGCCCCAAACGATAAAACCTTAAATGTTGAAGCTCACAGATCATTCATGGAGAATGAAATAATTAGCGTTTTCCAAGTAATTTTTAGAGGGGTGATATATTCCTTCATTCAGCAAATATGTATTGTTTATGCACTGTGTGCCAGGAGCTGTGGAAGTCTTTAGAGAGATTAGGGTGAATAAGATGGCTTTGAAGGGTTTACAGTTAAGATCAGTGATGTTGTGAAAATGAATGATCACCTCTAGGATGTAAAGAGTCCCACAGGGAGTGGGAGGAAGGAAAGACACCAGAGAAGATACCAATAGTCAGATGTGGATGGACCACCAGAAGAGACTACTGCAGACGTCAGCCTAGGGACTGAGCTGCTGAGAGCACGGCTTTGAAGTCAGGTGAGCTGTGTCTGAATCTGGGTTTACTATGACATGGGCAATTAATTTTCTTAACCTCAGTTTCCTTATCTGAGAATGGAGATAATAATGATACTCAGCTAATGACTGTTTTGACGATTCAGTAAGATAATGCATGTAAAGCTCTTAGCAGGAGCCAGTAAACACTCAAAGATCCTGCAGATGCTTCTCTAATCATCCTTCAGCTTACACTATTTGATAGTTAGGAACAAAGTGGTGCTGTTAGCAAAAGGACATCCGCTGCCACCAAAGAGAGGAGGAATTCATTGGGGGCAGTTATTTTAGCTTCAACCATCTGACTGTCCCTTATTTATGGCTTGTTGGTTGAGTGTATGTTTGGTTTTGAGGTATTTTATGAATATTACTAAATCCTGTTTTTCTTATATAGATAAAAGCAGTGAGAGTTTTGAATATGCTACTGAAGAGAGATGTTCTCTCATAATGAAAATGAGAGTAGAGGTCATTTTTTTTAATTGAAATTGAGGAAATGCAGAATTCTGCACATTCATGTGAGGCAAAGCATTGGATGGTGGGGATGATGATACATATAAAGTACTTACAAATGAACTTGGTGCATAGTAAGGACTCAAGATATATCTTCCACCATTATCGTCATCAGGCAGGCCAAAGCGGGAATCACAGGACACGTCAGTAATGTTGAGCTCATGCACTATGCACTCTACAGTTACCAGCTAGAGCCAAGGAAGAGTGAAGAGCCAAATGGGAAAAAATCTCATATACATGCCCCACTTGGAGATGTTCATTGCAGACCATGAGTGTTGCATGAATTTAAGGTTCATTTGAATCTGTTCCTCATTAAAATGAATCTTGAGTGATTGGGGTATGGAGCTCATAGCTCTCTGAGACACTTGTGGAGGCCATCTGGGGAGGAAGTGTCAGTTGCCTCAATAGATTTCTGAATTTATCTATTTTAAGGAAACAAGCCCAAGAGAAGTATGTAATGACAGCAGCAAAGAGAAACATGAGCTTCAGAGCATAAACGAACACTTCTATTTGGTAGAGATGTGAATGGGTATTGCAAACATACACTCTTCATGCTCACTTTAGACTAACAAATATTTATATCAACCACAACTGTTCACATTTATTGAGTGTGTAATATATACTGGGCTGTATTTCATGGACTTTCACCAAAACAATAGCTATGAGCTAGGTACAGTTATGCTCCTAGTTTACAGACAGAGAAGCTGAAGCACGACAACTTGCTTAAGGGATCCAGCTAGTCAGCTGCATGAGCAAGAGGCGACCCAGGCAGTCTGGTTCCAAAGCCCATGCTTTTAACTCCTAAACTTACAAATGGTCTTTTAACACTTGACCTGTTTTTAAATATAAAAGCTTCTGTATTCTCAAGACAACTATCACTATTAGGGAAGCATGGTCTTTGAAGTCAAGGAGAATTATGACCAAGTCAAAGCCATCTGATTTACGAAGAAGCACATCACTGAGCCTTGAGTGGGTGGTTCTGTAAAGTGCTGGGATAGCAGCCAGACTACAGGGCCTTAGAGGAGTCCAGGGAGGTAGACAAAGGAGGCCTTGATGTACATATATCACCTCCAGGAGTTTGGCAGTAACAAGTGAGAAAGAAATAGAATTATAACTACAAGGAGCAGCCAGACACGTGAAGGTTTGTTTTTAATTCTCCCCAAAGTGATGAATACACACTGAAAGGGGCTGGTGGGGGCAGGAGGAAGAAGATGATGGAAAAGAAGGAAAGGTGTTTCAACAAACATCTGGGAAGGGACTGTGTTCGGGGCACTAATGAGGGTTTGTTGTCCAGCTGAAATTGGAGGAGATTGTTTTGGGCTTTACTTGTTAATGATTCCCCAAAAAATCAGTGGATAAATTTTCAGTAACCTTGATCCACACTGTTTTGAAAGCCCACATTCCCCTGGTTTGTGGATGGTTCATTGACAATCAGAGGAACTGGGTGTGTGTTCCAGAGCTTCCATTACATAGATGTGTGATCTTGGACAAATGAATCACTTCTTGTCTCTGAGCCTCAATTTCCCCATGTATAAAGTGGCAGATTTGAACTAAAGATCCTGGGTCCTTTGCACTTGAATCAGTATTAAATTCTAATGTGCACAGTAAACTGTCCTGCCATTTTAGGTGAAGTGTTAATACCTTTATTGTGCAATTTTTGTCTTGAGTGGGAGAGAGGCTACAGTCACCTGTCTCTGTGCTGGAGAGAGAGGTGATTTGAGCAGAACTGTAAACAAGTCTGCGTTGTATTTATAAATGTGTATAATGTGCATTGAAATGGACTAATTTGTTACCAGGCTTCTAAGGCCATCTTTCTAAATCCTATGAAAACTTAGGTGCTTTTTTAGCCATATACATACCTGAGCCTTGGGAACATTATGAAATATGGCTAGCTACCTACTGAGGAATGATGTATTGTCATTTGAATACACAAGTCCACCCATTAGCGGTGGGGTTGCTGCTCTCCCTAAGAGCCTAGTTCTCAAAAAGGAGGACAAAGTAGCGTATTTGTGTTGCCAACAGTCAGTTGTTAACATTTAATAAGTAGAATTTCCCCGAGCCACCAGAACTCTAACATTCAATTCAGAGAATATATAGAGTGCCTACTGTGTGTCAGGCACTAAACAGGAAAATAGGGACTGTAGATACCAGTTTTGCTGATCGAAGCCTGTAACCACAATTAAAACACAAAACAGGAAACCATGACAAGTATCTGTCTGGTGTGCAGCCATTTGGAACACAAGGGGTGCAACCCTTCAGCTAGAGATGCCTGAGTGTGTGTGTGTGTGTGTGTGTGTGTGTGTGTGTGTGTACATGTGTGGTCAGTGTGGAACAACAGGCTCAAGAGGGTAGAAGGTTTTGTGGTGCACCCAGGGGGATGCCTGCCAAGGGTCTGCTTTTATCTGGTTATGAATGTTATTTCTCAAGGACATTTATACCTGGTGATCCAGCAGCTCAAACAATACACATGCTCACATGCGTATTCTTGCCTCTGTACACTTTGGTGAATACTGACAGCCCTAACCCAGCCATTTGATTAAAGATGCAGGCAGTAATCTAAAGTAGCAGTTCTCAAAGTTGGCCCAAGGGCCTTTCAAGATCCTCTCAGGATGTGTGCGGTCACACAGAGCCCGTGCACAGAAGGGCCCTGTGCCCAGGTAATGCTCTGCTGTGGCATCTTGAAATTCTTAAAAAATTTTGAATAAGGGACCCCACATTTTCAGTTGGCACTCCAAATTATCAAATTATGTAGTGAGTCTCAATTGCTTGAGACCCTTTCATGGGTCCATGAGCTCAAAACTATTTTAAGAATAATTAATAATAATAATAAATTATTTGTTCCACTCCTCTCCTCACACAAGTATACGGTGGCATTTTCCAGAGGCTACATGACATAGGTGTTGCAACAGATTGCATGCGGAAGCAGATGTGAAAACTCAGCTACTTTCTCCTAAGCTAGGCATTAAAACATTGTGCAGAAATGAAGACCAGTGACACTCTTCTCACTGTATATGTTTTACTTTTGTAAAATAGAGCCAGTTTCACAAAACTATGTTATTTATGTTAAAATGTAATGGGCTTTTAAGATGTTCTTCTTAAATGAATTAATGCATAATGATTTTAATTTTGTCTCAGTTTTAGTTTTTAATATGTTAAATATCGCTAGATACAACTTACATGAGCCAAAGTTTTTGAGGGTCACCAATAAGTTGTAAGAGTATAAAGGGGTGCTGAGTTAAAAATGTTTGAGAGCCAGAGCTTTAGAGGAAAGAAACTGTGGAGGGAATGTGATAAAAAGATACAGTGTGTTTTTATCCTTGTATTAATCGTGGTCTCCAGAGAAACAACCAATAGTATGTACATACAAATGGAGAATTATTACAGGAATGGGCTCACACACTTATGGAGGCTGAGAAGCCCCACGGTCAGCAGATCTGCAAGCTGGAGATGCAGGAAAGCTGATGATGCAGTTCAGTCTCAGGCTGAAGGTCTGTGAACCAGGAGCACCACTTGTCCAAAGGCGGGAGCAGATGGATGTCCTAACTCAAGCAGAAAGCCCATTTGTCCTCCTCTGCATTTGGGTTCATTTGTACCTTTGATAGGTTGGGTGAGTTCCCCCACATTGGCGAGGATGATCTTTACTCAGACAACTGCTTTTTTTTTCTCAAATGCTCAACTCTTGCAGAACACCTTCACAGAGCACCCAGAAATAATGTTTACCAGCACTCTGGGCACTCCTTAGACTAGTCAAGCTGACATAAATATAACTATCACATGTATTCATTTATGTAGGTAAATTATGTCTATTAAAAAATGAGGCAAAGACACAATCTTTTCCTTACCCTTAAACTTCTGCAGGATTTCCCAAAGTGTCATCTAATACAATTCACTTGTTTTTACATGTTTTTCTCGGTTTCAGAGTGGCAGATTCTGGGTTATACCCAGCCATTGGAGCTTTCCAGAATGGATTGGCTACTTTGAGAGGCAGTGAACATGTCTTCTCTCAAAGGGTTCAGGCAGAAGCCAGGTGTCCCCTTCTGGAGAGGGTTCCAGCAAGGATTCTGACATGAGTCAGTAACCTCTGAGGTCCCTTGTGCTTCTAGAATGTTAGTAGATGAGAGGGTCTTTCCCCTGACCACGTCCAAACCCACAGGACTGAAGTCACAATGAGAAGGTACCTATCTTAAAAGGAAAAAAGAGAGAGAGACAGAGAGAGGGAAGAGACATTCTGTCAGCACTGAAGCAGCGGAGCAGGCACTAGAAATTCATCTTGCATCTGCGAATGGGCCACCAGCTAGAGCCTGGAAAGAGAACTCACTCCAAGTGATGCACGCAAGGGAGAATGGGGTGGCAGGGCAGAGTGGGATGGGAATCACAAGTTCTCCTTCTTCTGACACTGGCTCATCGAGATTGACATTTCTTTAACTGATCCCTCCCTTTCCTTTTTGATCTCTCCTTTCCCTTCCTCCACTTTTAGCACCAAAGTGCTGGCATGTTTTTCCTCCCACTTGTCTTCTGAAAATCCATCTTGTAAAGGAATGCTAAGGTGCTTGGCTGTTAATAGCTTAACACATTACCCTTGGAAAAGAAACAAGATCCTGGAGATAATATTGTTACCCCAAAGAACAAATCTTCCAAGCAGGAAGTTTTAGGCACTAGGCAAGCAGAATAGACATACTGGGGAAAGAGCATTTTTCTAGTACTTCTCAAACCCATGCCTGCAGTTTTAAAGGGGTTATCAACTATGTCTCCTTCCGTTCTCTGCATCTTTCCTTCTTCATTCCTACTTTTCCTCTTTTCTTCCAAAGAAGCTTTTATGGAGTCTGTTATATCTCAGGCATTGCCTTGGTACTGAGATTCAAAGATAGGTACCATGGAAGCACTGATTTCATAATTTGTAAGCTGAGACAGACAGGTGAACAGGCCACTATAACATACTGAGGCAAATGCTGTGGGGAGGGTATGCAAAGTGCTAGGCAGCCTGCCTGGGATGCAGGGGAAGGACAAGTGGGTGATTATAAGAGGGAGCAAGAGAAAGGTGCTCCAGGCCCAGAGAGGTTAAGTAAGGTGCCCAGGTGCACACTGCTATGTTGCTGGACCAGTGCTGAAACCTGGTTTGGTTTTAGCTGGCATCCTTGACCTGGATGCATTACTGCTTTTCCCCAAACTGCAGGCAGCTCAGTGTGACCAGGAACAGGGGGAGGTGGGAGAGAAGGGTGGCGGGGAATGACTGTGGTCCAGAGTCACACAGCATCCCTTTAGTCACACTGGTAAGCAGAAGAAGGGAACATTTATGGACCAGAGAAAAGACCCAGTTCTTTGAGGTGCTGTTAGCTTTTATCCATGCCACAAGTTGTTGACATATGTCCATTGAGCACATGCCGTCTGCCGGAACAGATATCAATCACCCCGCCCTCTTGGAGCTCCCGTGTCATGTCTTCCCAGCGTAGCCGGGGACAGACTTACTGAGCTAAACATGGCTTACTGTTAATGGCTCATCCTCATTTCTACAGGTGCTATGGATGCAGCCCCTCACTGCTTCCTTAGGAGACCTTTTGCCCTTTCTCCTAATAACCTGACTCACATCTCTTCTTTGCTCTGCTCCTTCCTACTGCTCCTTGAGTCAGAAGTTCAGAAGAGCTGTGAACTGACTCCCCCCACCCCGGCAGGTTTCCTGCAAAGGGCAGAGGAAGGGGCCCAGCTCCCACCCCAACAGAGTAAGCAGGAATTGACCCATCTCTGCAGAGCTCACCTGCCAAAGGGATTTGGTCCCCTTTGCCAGCCAGCCTTTACCTGCCTGATGCCAACCAAGAGCTTACTCTTCCAGACACAGCGGGGCCCAAGGAGAATGGCCGACCACTCCTGCAAGAATGCAAAGAAACAATCAGCAGTTAATTTCCAGTTGGATGAACGGGAACCCATTCAGCCAGGAAATCTAAATTGAATGGTGATTAAGCTCCCAGATGCCCTTTATCTTCTGGGACTGCACATGGTCCTGTGTTCCTCTCTGCATCCATTTTAACCAATAGTCTTGGGAGCATTTTTTACTTTTAAATGGGGTGCCTGCTTGTCCTCATCAGGCAGCATCTCTCGTGGTTAAGCCTACGGATCAGGGAGCCAGGCTGCCTGGTCTTGAATCCCATCTCTGCCACTTGCTGTGTGACTTTGGGCAAGTCACTTATCTCTCTGTGCCTCAGTTTCCTCATCTATGAAATAAAAATAATAATATTGTCAGCCTCACATTGTTCCATGTTATTATGAGAAATACTTTGTGACGTACTTAGAGCTATGCGTGGAAACACTTTTAAGTATTAAATTAATGAGGTAAACATATTTAATTATCCAGCCGTGGGTAGTACTTGCCTCTCTCTGTTCTTTCTCTGGGGTTTTCTGTCACTGGGCAGAAGGAATGGATTTAGTAAAGAGGCTAAAAACAGAGATTTGGGGGTTAAACACCCTCAGTTCAAATCCTGATTGCACCATTAGTCACCCCATCTTTTTGTTACCCCATCTCCTTGCTCCTTAGTTTCCATCTGTAAAGTGGGGGTTCTAAGTATACCTCTTTCTTAGGATGGTCATGGGGAATGAGCTGTATCAAGTTCTAAGTGCCTGACACATAGTAAGTGCTCAATAAACCTTAGCTATTATTATCAGGCACTCAAAAAAAAAAGCAGTTTTGCTTGCACAAGCTACTACAGTAATGCCAAAGCTAAAGTGCTAAGCACAAGTGGCCAGAGCCTCAAGCCGGCAACTAGAGGTTGGTTGTGTGCAAGTTAGCCAAAAGCCTGGCAGCTTGGTGAGATGTGGAAGAACTCAGCTCCTCTGCATTTGTGTCCTGGTACTCCTGCTTGCAGGAGGTATGATGTTGGTCAAGTTAACATCTCCAAACCTCAGTTTCTTCTGTTAATAAATATTGATGGAGTGTCTACTCAGTGGCAGCACAGTGCTAGGTTCTGGATATCCCCAAATGGACAGGTCAGTGGTGCCTTGCCGGCCTGCAGTGAGACTTAAAGGAGTCACTGTGTGCTGGGGGCCTGGCCGGGGGCCTGGTACCTGGTGTGCACTCAGTAAATATGGCTGCTCATGCTCATTTACTACCAAATGTCCTTAGATCTTATTTATATCTGATCTCATCATCCTTTCTTGTGAAGAAGGTGGCTGGTTCTTATTCTCTCCTCCAGCCCAGATGAGGTGCTTGTGCAGGTCAGGGAATGGTTGGTCAAGGTCACTCATTTTGTTTCTGCAGTGGGAAGTGAAGCAGGGATATTTTTCCCTGTAAATTTAGGATACTATCAGTAGATTAGTCATCCAAGAAATTAAAAAGTGGGTATCAGAGTCTACCGAGTAGACTCAATTAAGATTTCCCCTGGATCTTATTTAGTCCTGGGCCCTCTTCAAAGCAAATTTGACTAACTTGCAATTCTTCTGTCTAGGACAGCATTTCTCCTATTATTTTCTGTGGAACACTATATCCTTAAACTGCTGCTGGTGTCCCATGAAAAGAAATGAAATTATTAAATGTTTCTTTCCTGCACACCACCTCCAAGCTCTTAATATACTAGTGCTTATTAAGTTAGTGTATGCAGTATTTTCCCAGATTATTTCACTAAGGAACCTTTCTCCAGGAACTCTAGCCACATCTTGTGGTGCTACCCTTCGTCAGAGAACAGTCTGAGGAATGTCCATCTGGGAGATCTATACTAGATTTGGCTGAGGAAAGCCATGCTGGAGCACCCAGACTCAGGCAGCTTGAATATCATTCTTGTGAGCAGGGGAACCGATGTTGAGTGATGGGCTGGTCTGTGTTCCTGTCAGACCAGGACTGACCCCGTTAATGCTAGACAATGAACGGAGAGCTCGTTGGGAAGGGCGGCACGCACTCACTGGCTGGCTTGCCTTGACTGAGTGACACACTGAGGCATTGCTAGGTACACTCATCCTAGGGGAAAGAGCATCTCTGTTCATTTTCTACCACTGCAGAATTCTCCTCATTTCCCGTGTCCAGTAGAAAACCTCCCTACAGCTGGTGGTTTGGATGAGGATATTTATCTTCCCCAAACAGCCATGCAACTTCCTCTCCCTATATTGGGAGGTCAAGATGACTCAGGGTAGGGAGGAACTTACAATGGGAAATAAAACTTTGTGATTTGTGGTTATTATTACTTCTGACCAGCTGTTTGACCCTTGAGGAAAGACTAATAATTCATTTAAGCCCCAGTTTCTTCATCTGTAAAATGGGATAATAATAGCACTCATGTCATAGTTTGAGGAATAGGGAGATACTGATTGCAAAGCGCATGGCACAGTGTCAGCACACCATTCATCTGTAATTAATATTAATGTCTTTTGTAACTGTTGTTATTGTATATTCCACAGTTGTGTGTGTGTATGAGAGAGAGAGAGGGAGAAGGAGAGGGGGAAGAGGGAAGAATATGCATTGCCTAGGGTATAATAGGAATTCCATCTTGCAAAGGAAAATTTAGGTTAAAATGGAAAATGAATAAATTTTCTATTAATGCTGACTTTTTCACCTTAAAGAATTTATCAATGTGACCCTAGGCAGAGACCTAGAAACAAATATGACTGGTTATGTGTTTATTGGTCATCTTAGTTTCTACATCAGCATCAGGAGAATTTGGTTATCGTGAGTCAATCTCAGAAAGTTGACTTTGCATGGGATGAACCTTAAGCATGCATCATGGTACCCAAAATACTGAATTAGTAGTGAAAAGCTTGTATGGTAGCACCGATTCTGAGGACAAGAGCCTAGACAGCCCCAAGGGATTGTCCCTGCTGCCTCCCGACCATTGTCTGGATGGCCAGTCCTGATCAGACCCCCTTTGCTGCCCCAGGCTGTTCCCCCATCTCCTTTCTCTTCTTCCTTTCCTTTCTCTAGCCTGCCCTCCCCTTCCCCACAGATTAGTAATCATAAACACATTCTTATTTATTCCATTTGCCTTTTTTACCTCCAATGCAGACCACAATCTTATGTCATAGGTATTATTTATGTGATTATGCTGTTTGTTTTTAATGTATTTTTTTTAAGTAGGGAAGGTATGAATGTCATGTTTAAGATTACCATTTTATTTCCATTGTTCTTGGACCACATATTGAACTCTCCTTTATATTCAACAGTATTTTTTAATATAATAGAATATTTGCATTGTATTAATATAATAAGCATTAGAATATAAAGAAAGGCTGAAATATGTGAACCAAATTGGAAATTGAGCACAATACTAGGCTTTACCATGAAGGAATTGGGATTATTTATCTAGGGAAACAGACATGGGCAATAAACACACAAAGATCTCTTATTTTGAATAGGGTGCCTCATTACTTTTCTGTTGCCACTTAAAAAAGTCATACTACAATATGGTGAGCACTGTGCCAAATACTTCACATAGCTCTCAGGAACCTCACTTAGACCTTATAAAATCCATGAAAACCAGGGATTGTCCACAACTGATACTCTCCCAAAAAGGAATTGTCCCCAAATAGTGCCACTAGGTATAAACCAAAGTTTAGGCTTCTTTCCCACAAGGGAACAGTCCTTGACTGCAAGGTTTGGCTTACACTAGAAGGGATGACTTTTCTGGTCAAGATACTTGTGTTGCAAAGGACAGTCTAACCTGCACCTTGTATCCTGTGGCCCGCTATCTCAATAAAAAGGGTTTTTCACAGAAACAAGGGCAAACTGGGCTTGATGGGTGCTGGGTCCAGGAGGAGTTGTCTCTGTCCCTCTTTTGATGTGTCTCTCTCTGTCTTTCTCCCTCTCCCTCTCTGCCTCCTTTCTCCCTTTCCTGTGTGTGTGTGTCCATTGTGCACACGCATATACATGTGTGGCTGCATGCCTTCAGTAAGTATTTGTTGAGTTCCTGTGTGACATGGAGATCATGGATAACTCTGACAAGTAGTTTCAGTAGAATGGAGAGGATGAAAAGTCTGACTGGAGAGGTCAAAGAAAGAAAAAGAGAGGAAATATTAGGGACAATGAATATGCAAATCTCTTTTATGGTGTTTTGGTTTACATACACAAGAAAAGTGGGAGCAAGGGAATATCCTACATGCTCCACTAGGAGATGGGGAGTGTGGGGTACAGGCTCTAGTACCCAGTAGAGGGTTTAACCTCAGATTTGCCACTGGCAATTCATTTCTAGCAACAGGAAGGAGGTAGAATATGGCTACAGATCCCAGCGGGTATTGTATGTCTTAGCTTGGGCAAACATAACAAACAGCATAGACTAGGGTGCTTAAACAACAAATGTCCATTTTGTCATAGTTGTGGGGGCTGCGGAGTCCAAGACCAAGGTACCAGCAGCTGTGCCTCTTGGTTGAGTGCCCTGTCCACTGCTCACAGAGGCAGCCTCCATGCTGTGTGCTCACATGGCCTTCCCTCAGCGGAGAGAGAAAGAGAGACAGAGATAAATCTCGATCTTGTGCTTCTTTCTCTTCTTATAAGACCATTAGTCCATCATGAGGCTCCATCCTCATGAGCTTGTCTAACCCTAATGGATTCCCAAGGCCCTACTTCCAAATACCATCACATTGGGAACTAGGGGGTTTAACATATGAATATAGGGGACACAAAATTCAGTCCATAGAATTATGGAAATTACTATTATATGTTCCTATATTCTTTTGTAAAGAAGAAAGGAAAGTTCTTAGATGAGAGTGAAGGTGTAGGAAAAAATGTGGAATGTTGAGATAGTGGAAGAGTGAATATAGTGGAAGAGCGGGAGAGATGGTGTTAGAGCTAAGCTGTGAAGGGTGAATTTAAAGTGAAACCAGAGAGTGTGGGTGCGTGTATTTCTCCAGCCATGTTTGTACCAAGGCACGTTCCGAGTAGGAGGAGAACCGGATTGAACAACCTTGACTTAACAAAGCCAGTGCAATGACATGAGGAAGGAGCAAAGGACTCTGGGGTGTATCCAAGGAAGTTAATAAAATAACTGCATCTGATCTGGGTGAGAAGGGAAGTGAGGATGAGGGGATGAGAGGAAGGTACTGTATCCCAAGGAGTTGAAGAATTCTGGGAGTCAGGTACTGGAGGGAGTCAGCTGGAGAGTTAGGGAGTGACGGGGTGGCAAATGACTAGGAAATGACAAGGTCAAGGCTAACCATGAGAGTGAGCAGCTGTGGCAGAGTGGACGTCAAGGTCACTGGATCAAAGGTCAAGAAACTGAGCTGCCAGGAAAGATTCTTTCTACAGTTATTGAAATCTCCAAGAACTCTGACGGGAGCAGTAGTTAGGAGAGTGGCCACAAACCAGGAGTTAGAGCTTCAAGGGAAGAAAAAGGGGAATAACCAAGCAGTTTGCAATGACCTCAAAAAGGAGTGGAAGTGAGTAGAATAGTCTGACAGTTTGATGGGGATTTTTAGGGAGGGACTGTGGTCTCAAATGGCACAGGAGCAAGGAAAAAACTGCTTCCTCATAGCCCAGTGGTACAGCAATGCTGGACAGGAACCACCACCATGTGAGAGGATTTCAAGAAAGGGAAGGCCCTCAGGGTAGAACCAGGTTTCAGAGCAGTGATAGTCAAAGTGTAGTCCAGGAACCCCAGGGAGTCTCCCAGACCCTGTCAGAGGCCCACAAGTCCAAAACCACTTTTCATAATAATACTAAGATATTATTTGCCTTTTCACTCTCATTCTCTCACAAGTGTACAATGGAATTTTCCAGAGATGAAGTGCTGTGTGATAACCCAACAGACTGAATGCAGAAATGGATAGGACAATCCAGCTGTCTTCTATTAAGCCAGAAGTTAGAGATTTGCAGAAATGTAAACAAGGCCATTCTTCTCCTTGACTTGAAAAACATACACAGTTATTTTTCATAAAACGTGTAATGGCTTTATTATAATTACTTGCAAGTAATTAATTATAATGTTTAATTGCAAATCTAGTAAGCATTGGTAGACATAACCCACATAAACCAAGTTCTTTGGAGTTCTCAGTAGTTTTGTAAGGTATCCTGAGACCACATGTTTGAAAACCACTGAGTGAGGGCACAAAGGCTAGTGGAATATTCAGAAAAAAATGTTGAAGATGTAGGGGATTTGAGTGTTGCTGGACTGTGGATTCCAGAGCACACAACAGAAGGTTTTGGGGACTGGGGAAGGGCAGGCAGACAGGTCAGCAACAGGAATGGGAACAGCCATCTGGTGGTGACATCTGTAGTAGTAAGGGCAGCCTTGAGCCCTGGCTTCTTGCATTGATGGGCAGAGACAGGGCTGAAGGCCTAGGGAGGCCA
Organism: Manis javanica; assembly: GCF_040802235.1. Lineage (NCBI taxonomy): Eukaryota > Metazoa > Chordata > Mammalia > Pholidota > Manidae > Manis > Manis javanica. The sequence goes on from NC_133166.1 coordinate 55,924,912, forward strand.
GTCCCGATCCTCCGAAGGCAGAGAGTAGTGATGAGGCTGTGAGTGTTGCCAGGAGCACACTGAGCCAGCTCCTGCAGGGGGAGGAATGGAGCCAAGAGACCAGCCATCTTATGAAGTATTTCAGTTCTTAAAGGCAGTCTGCTTGGTGCTCCTCATCTGCCCTTGTGTCAGGTGCCCCCTCCCAGGATCAGTCATCTGCCACAAGTCATAGGATGCTCCACTGCCCCATCCTGCAGAATCTGAGGTGTGTGATAGTTCTTGGAAAAGAGGGTATGTTCTAAGCAGGCATTCCCAGCAGGGCACGCCTGCTTACAGTGACTGAGGAAAATGAAAAAACTTTTATTTGGAACTTTCGAGTATTTATTTGGAATGTTTCCCAGTTGGTCCTGCCTGAGTAAGTGGAGAGGGGTTGGGAGCGTGTGCTGATCTTACAGGGTGACACAGACATTGGAATATACAGTTTGCCATGAATGTCTCCCATTGCCTCTGGATGCAGAGGCCTTGTGAGAGATGAATCTGGACAACACCATGTCAGCCCCTTTGGCTGTGGCAGTGGTGAGCGGGTTGATGCATATAGTCAGAGTCCTACACGGGCGGAGAAAGTTTAGAGATGGATGTGCACCAGTGGTTGCTTAGTGGAGGAGTTAGCCCCAAAAGTCTCTAAGTCAGGTCTGCCATATCGCACGATTCCAGCAGATCGCCATTCACTCTGTATCAATCCAAGTGCTGATGCTCCTCGCACAGCGTAATGCAGAAGCCCTGATACGAGAACCTTCCCTATGTGTGTCAACACCTTACTTTCACATTGTTTCCTCTAACATCTTTTCATCATAGTCTCAACACGTCAATTTATTACACTTAAAATGTGCTTCAACATGCCACATTTGGAGAAAATGCCTAGGGAGAACCTTTGCTTCCCTCTACTCCATCTCACCTGAGGGTGAATAGAGACATAAATAGATTTCCCCTCTACTGGATAATTCTCGTCAGTCTTAAAAACACACCTTACTATTTATCACCAGTGTCAACAATCAGTCAATCAAGTAACAGACTTTCTCTTGACCCTCCAGAGCCCCTTTTCCCTGCCCCCCTTGATATCAACCCTCTGAAAGAGTCGTTAGTGCTCCGTCTCTTCATTCTTCATTTCTTCAACTCTCTTTCATTCTTCAGCCTGCTCTGGTGATTTCCTCGTACCACTCCACTGAAAGGCCCTTTGGTCCTTTCACCGATGACCTACGTTTTACCAGAGAAAAGTTATTTCTCTGTTTTTATTTTATGTGACCTTTTGACAGCACTGAAATGTATCTGGCCAGTCCTTCCTTCTCAGAACATGGTGTTCTTCTCTAGGCTTCCAGGTTGCACTCCCTTGGATTTCTTGGTTTCATTAGCTATCCCTCTTTTTAATCTTCTGCTCTTTCTTCTTTTTTTATGAGACTGTTCTAACTTCCTGGTTTCTCTTCTCCATCCATACTAGCCACACCTAGTTCCCTGGTTTTCAGTACCATCTATATATGCTGAGAGGTCTCCCATTTATTTCTCCAGCCCTCAATGCCATCTTATATATTCAGATGTCTGTTTGGTATCTCCGCTTAGCTCTCAATCGCTATTGAATTTAACATGGCTAATACAGAACTATGGAATTCCCTTCTAACTTAAGTCTACGTCCTGTCTTTCCCATCTCAGTAATGACATCCATTCATTCACCCCGTTGTTCAAACAAAAAACCCAATCATCACCCATGATGCCTATCTTTTCCTCACACATCCAATCCATCAGAAAGTCCCATCATCTCTCATTCTATAATGTTTTACAAATATAATTGCTCCAAGCATCTTCATCTCTTCTTTGGTCTGCAGGCGCCACCTCCTTAGAAGGACTGCCAGCCCCTCACTTTTGCCCTTTCTCTAGTTCATTGACCACACATCAGCCAGAGGGATCTTTCTAATGCAGATATCACATTACTTCCTATCTAACAGATTCTGATGACTTCCCACTCGGACCAAACTCTTACCATGACTTATCAGGTCCTATTTGATTTGACGCTGATCTATTTCTTGGACCTCATCTTGTTCCCCTCTCCACTTTTTTGCTGTGGTTTAATCGTATAGCTTTCATTTTATCTCCTAACTTGCCAAGATTTTTCTTGACTCAGGCCTCTGTACAGGCTATTTATTCTGTTTGCAACATCCCTTTGTTCCCATGGATACCTCCTGTCATTATTTAAATCTCAATCCAAAACTATCTTCTCTGAGAGACCATCCTGATAATCTTAGATGAAGCCCCTCTCTCTTCCCTCAGTCTCTCTCCAGCACACCCTGCTAGCTTTGTCACAGATAAATCAGGATATGGAATAATGTCCTTTATGAGTCTGTTTCCATGTTTACTGTTTGTTTTCTGCCTCTTGATGGTAGAGACTTTCTCTGTCTTGTTCATGGTGGCATCTCCAGTACTTGGTACCAATAAGTGATTAGTCAATATTTGTTAACCAAGGGACTGACTTGAAATTGTGGGAAGGAACAATTGAAATCTGGATTATCCAGGGAAAATTCATATAGGATTGCCAAAGTTCTTTTCCCTTTTAGGAAGTGCTCATTCAAGGATTCTCAAAATACAATCTCAAACCAGCCCTTTTAGGGTGGAGGGCAGACACTTCCCAACATCAAAAGACAAAAAGAGAGTAGAAAACAACATGCCAGAAACACTCCATTGCTATCAAGAGAAGGATGAACAGGACAGAAACAATTTTTGTTTGTATCATCCCAAATTCTTGCAAAAAACACAATTCGTGTTTCTTGGTTTTTCTACTGTGGAAGTTAAAAAGAGGACAGAAGGAAGGCAAGGGCTTTTTCATTTGTGTGCTAAGTCTTCCTGCTGTACCAAAGGTCACTGATTTTACACCCTGGTGATAAATCAGGTGCTGAGCTTATTTCTCAAATGGTTCTGTTTTGATGGATGGTGCCGGGCTGTGGATGTATATTATGTGCTTACGCAAGTTCTATATCTAGACTGGTATTTATCATGAGTAACTACATTAACTTGTTTTATGACTGGGGCTCTGAGGACCTGAAGACCTGTGTTCTAACACTGCACATGCCTGGGGGACCTACCTGTGCTCCTCACAAGCTTTGTACCCGGCATTAACAAAGAATCTTGGATTTTCAGGGCCTCTGTTTTTCCAACCAACAAAAAGGAGAAAACTAATAGAAGGATATAATGCTTTTCTTCACTGGAATACTTTTTTAAATTTTTTATTTATTTTGGACACTGGAATACTTTTATGACATGTTTTAAGATATCGAGGCATCCTGGAAGGAGGTTTGAACTGGAGATCAGAGCTTGAACACCTAAATTCAGTAGACATTTATTTCATACCTACTGTATACCAGACCCTTAAAGCACCCAGTGGCATGGTCCTGTAAATTGAAGTGATTTTAATTATTATTGAGAGATGGAAGTTGTTAGGCCAAGGAGTATAGTATATAGTACAAGAACACTGGATTAGGACCAGGGATCCCTGCCTGTTCTTTGAGCAAATCACCCAGCCCTTCCAGAACTTGGTCTGATGAAGCTTTGGGGGACAGGAATGAGTAATGGAGATAGGGTGGACAGTCATCATTATGGGAACCAAGGAAAAGTAGAACAGCAGGCCTCTGGAAGGGCAAGAACTGGATGGTGGTTTTGGTCCCAAGGTAGCCCCAGGAAGGGCTTCTGTCTCTCCAGTCTTGATGCTCACTTGCTTTCTTATTTATCCCATAGCTTCTTTTACCTCAGTAGCATTCAAGTCATGCAATTACAAGCAAGGTTTTGTTTATAAAATGGGCTTTTTTTGCTAGAGAGAAAAAATTCTGAATCCATGCCAACCTATTGCATAATTTTTGCTTACTCAGAGCTCGGGCCCCACCTAACAACGTGCCAGCATCTCTTCTCTAGCCACACCAGGGTGGCAGGGAAATGGATGAAGCAGGCTAGGAACCATAGAGGCAAAGAGTAGGGAGTGACTGGCAATCTGGAAACTGTGTGCACTGTCTAAAGTGAGAGAAGTATGGCAGCACTAATTGTGGCCCTGCACACAGCTTGCAGTGCAAACAATGCCAGGCCTTCCAGATTTTTTGAGGCAAGCTGAAAATCCATATTTTTGTATGAAGTTTTCTGATTTTTATATGCTGGCAAGTAATTAAGAAGTGTTGACACCATGGGGTTTAAACAATATACTAGGTTTAATATACATCTGTCTCTCAGACAGCCAATCTGTACCTTCTAGAATCTGGAGTTCACATAAAGTCATGACCTTTCAGCTTTTGTTCTGGATACTAGCTACATGTATGTGTTTTCACATTCCTGAAATGGAATCAGATCGGTCCAGTGTAGCTTTCCAGGGCCAGAGTTTATCACAGGAGTTTGGCTGCATTTGGGTCTGGTGCCTACACTTGGTCTTAAAAGGGGCTGCCTGAAGCCTACCCTTTCATCAGGGACCTTGACTGGGCCACCTCCCATTTCAGAGACTGTGGACATGGCAAGCTGTGTATCTGATATGTCAAATATGAACCTAGAATTTTCCCCTGCATAAATAAAAGTTGAAGTAGGATGATCTGTATGATCTGTATTGCATTTCTCCTAACACTAATCTGTTTCTAACAAAATACAACAGGCAATGTTTTTCCTAACAAAATATAAAAAGGCAATATTTCTTGATAGTTAGAATTTTGGTAAAAATTTGGGTGACAACTATAATATTTCGATGTTAATGGTTCTTAGAAGTTTTGGTTTACACTAAAATATAAGAAAATTCTGTTTACAAAATCAGCAACTCTTAGGGTTAGAAGAGACTTTACTTCTTTAAACCTCCCTCCCAGTCCTTGAATACTCTTTATCCCACCAAGCTAGGATCACATGTATTGTGAGTATTTATTTTTACTTCCAGAAGGATCTTCTTTTATCCTTTAGGCCTGGTGATAAAGGTTTTCCTTATTGCACAGTGCCCAACCCACCATGGGCCATCAGTACAGCATAAATTTGCTAAATGAAGCCATTCAAAGATTCATTCATATGCTATTCACTGGGTATATAGTATGTGCCAGGTGTTCAGGATCGTGGGCAGTATCAGTAAACAGAACAAATCCATGTTCTTGTAGAGCTGGTGTTGTAGTCTAGAAATAGGAGGCAGTGGGACAGAAACAACAAATACATTAAAAAGAAAAGTAAATTATGTAATATGTTACAAGAAGGTAAATGCAATGGAATAAAGAACAAACACAGTTGAATGAGGGGTTAGGGAGGGAGGATCCAGTTACAATTTTAAATAGACCCAACAGAGAACAGCCTCATCAAAGGAAGACTTGAAGGAGATGAGAGACTTAGCAATGTGGAATGAGTGTTACCAAATTAACCTTCCTGCAGCCATGTAGAAATAGCTCCCTTATCACTTCGCAGACCTGTGGGATAATGATAGCATTAATAGATTAATACCTGTTGAAACCCACAGAGATTCTAAGCACTTTCTCTGTACGAATTCATTAAATCCTCATAACAACCCTAAGAGTTAACTAATACTTTTATACCCACTGTTAAAGGAATAAACTGAGGCATAGTGTAGTTAAGTAACTTGGCTAATATCTTGCAGCTATTAAGAGAAAGAAGTGGCACACCAACTTTGACCTCTGGCTCCAGGCTTTTCCTCTTAGGACTTCAGCTCAGCCCCTTGAAAACATCTCCCAAATTCCCTCCCCATCACTGTCCCCTCAAACTTTTCTCTCCCAAACATGTGCCTGGAGCCTGGGCCCTTTCACTGTATCCATTCCTGGGATGAGATTTAGTCCCGTCATCATCCTGGGGTTTGTACTGAGAATGTGTTGTCTAATATCACTGGACAAGTGGGGTGCCCAGAGCTTCACCGATTCCTCAGCCCCGCCCCCGGGCCCCAGCAACCCTTACATAGATTCTGTAAGGTCTTAGTGATCAAAATAAACATGATTTTTTTCCCTTTAGTTTTGACATAAAAACACACACATCTTTTCTTCAGCAAATGTCACTGTGGTTTCAAAGCCTAAGTGCGATGTGTAAGCAAGCAGCATTTTTAAAGTATTTCCTGCTCAACCATAGGGTGAAATTATGCAAGCCAGCGAGTCCTGAAAACAGCTGCATTAAATTCTTGACACCTGCAAAAAAAAAAGTTTTGAAAATAATTTTACATTGTCGTTAGTTTTGGAATTGGTTGGTTTTCTGTTGTTTCAAACTATGAAGAACCCTCCAATTCACTAAACCTTCCGTTGGAAAGAGAATTTGGGAACTTTGAAAGAGTTTTGCAAATCTAAAGAAGAGACTTCACTGGAATTATATTTTCATTTATGCACTTCACTTCTCCTGAAATCGCCCTGGGACTGTTCCTTAAAACAACCCAAGTCCCAGCTCTTGTCTTGGGCTGGGTCCTTGAATCAACCCCTTGGCTTCTAGGTAGAGCTTCCCATCTTGGGGGCGTGGCGGGGAGGGGAGATCCCGCGGCCGAGTTGGGGATTTCGCCTTGTGTCAGGGAAACGGGGCACCAGGCTCCCTTGACCTGCTGCATCCTCCTCGGCTTTTCAAGTTAAGAGTTGGATTTCCTGAAATTGTTGAACTGGATGAAAGTGCAGCCACCCCCACTCCCCCCGCCCCCAGCAGGGTGAGAGTTGCTGCCGGGGAGGAGCGGGAGCGGGTGAGGTGCTGTGGGGTGGGGGCCGTTGGAAAGAAACTAAAGCGATGAGCACAGGACAGGAAAAGCGGGAGGAGGAGGAGGAGGCCGTGAGCGGCGGGCGGAGGGAAACGTGTCACCGACTGGGCTACGGGAGCGCCGCGGACGCCGCGTTTGTTGGCTCCGCAGAGACGGGAGGCTGGACGGGCCCCCCGGGGCGCAGAGCTGGGGAGGAGGGAGGAGGGACCCGGGACGAGCGCGGCGCCCAGAGCCATCCCGGCCGCTCACTTCTCCCCGGTGAGGAAACTTTCTCGGGAAGGCGGAAACTTTTTCCTGCGCGCGCGGAGTCTGGGGCGGAGGCGAGCTGCGGGTGTGCGCGACTCGAGGTGACTCACCCCGGGGACCCCGAGGGGTGAGTGGGGAAGTCCCGGGAGGGGTTGGAATCGTAGGCTCAGCAACAACCCGAGATTCAGAACGAAGTCGCTGGGTACAATTCGCGGGCACGGGGAGGGGAGCTTAGGGGTAAGCGTCATATTTGGAGGCCACCTGGTGGGACCCCGCATGGTTAAAGATCTGCCGAGCCCACGCAGCAGGCGTGCGTAGAGAGCCGCACTCGGGACCGCCTTGGCGCGGCGGGGAAAGCCGCGCCCGGGGCTGTTGGAGGCTTAGAGTGGGCGACGGACCCCTGTGGGGTGGGGCGGAGAATGCCGCCGGTCGTGGGACGCAGACTGTGCTAGTAAATCGGAAAAGAAAGTTTGCTTGTTTGCCTCTCTCGTTCTTTTTCGGCCTAGGGTAAATGTAAAGGAGCTGTCTCTGCCCGGGCGCGGGCGATTCAGCTCCCCGAAGCAGCCCATCTTTTTCTGCCATCCGCCCTTTTCGGAGGGAGGCGAGGGAGGGGAGGCAGCGGCTTTGTCCCGCGGGCCGCGGGCCGTGCTTGCTCCCCGCCTGGGGCCGGCCGCATCCCCTTTCCGCTTCATCTTTCCCGCCCGCCCCCCATTTGGCCCAGCTCTCCTCTGCGCGCCTACTGTGCGCGCGCCGCGTGCTCGCCAGCGCAGGGGGCGCTCTGGAGCCCCGCCGCGGCTGCTCAGACCCGCTCTGCCCGGCCCTCTGCCGTTTTTCCTAGGGGAGGCCGCTTGGGGTCAGACCTGGCTGTGTATTTGCTAACTGTGCTTCAGGAATCGGCCCTGGGGTGCCTCCCTGCTTGACAATAGGGTTTTCCCCCTGCTCCACTCAGCCCCTGCTCTCGGTCACATGCCGCCACCTCTTCCCCCGCGGTGCCGGGAGCCCGCGTTTTGTTTGTCAGCACTAGGGCGGTGAGTATTTATAGACGCCACTGCAGCCCTGCGGTATGCAAGGTTTCAATTACTGCGATGCGCCGAACAAGACGGAAGGCCTCTGCACATCGACTCAGCTGCAAGTCTGCTCAGGAGATCCTCTTAGGAAAAAAAAGCTTTGGGCCAGAGTCTCTGGGCATCCCTATTAGGGCGGAGTTCTGAATCTGTTGCCCATACAATACGTGCAAATTCAAATAACCCATGCACAGGACTAAAGCAGTTTAAGGACTCTAACGGCCCAGGTTGTCACCGTGCTCTGCCGAAGGGTGCTCTTATTAAGCCTCAAGACTGCCTGTTGCTGATCTTGACCACCTTGGTTTGCAATCCTGGCATTTCATTGGCTTACATGCTGCAAAATGTCATAGTGCTGCGCTCTAGTAAACTGCTCTGGGGGTGGAAGGGGCTACTATTGACAGCTTGAAGCAGCAAGTGGGTCAGGAGGGGAAATGGAGCTAGTAGAACTAATTTAGCCACATTTTACATTTAGGGTGAGGTTCTCAGCACGACTGAGAAAAGTGCAGTGCTCCTCTCTGGAGCTTGACTGGTCGGGCTTACCTGGCTGCAGTATGGGTCTAATGCAGAAGGTAGTTAGTTGATAAGGGCAACAATGCCTGGTCAATCCACAACGCTCTTTGGTTTTTCCAACCCCAACCATTATCCTTTCAGTGATTATTGAAACTTCTGACAGCCAGAACCATTAATAGTATAAAAAAGAAAGGCATAGAAACAAGCCAGCCCAACTGGCTTTTTTATCAAGGGCTCACTAGTTTTTCAATGAGAACTGTCTTTCAGATCCAGAGAGTCATGGATGTATATTTAAATGGTGAGAGTTCAGTAATGGTTTGTGTTTGAACGTTACAAAACTGTTTCCTTTATTTAAAAACAGGGAAGGGGTAAACACCTTTTGAGGTCTTATTTGTTAAACTTTGCACTAAGAAGACTTTAATAGATTATATAACCTGCACCAAAACAATGAGGTAGACACTATTATATCCCCAATGATGAGCACACTGAGGCTTAGAGAACTTAAGTATTATTTGTCCAAAGTGGCACACACAGGGGTGGAGTTGAGAATAGGTTTCAGAGCAGTTACTCTGGGCTGGAAGTGCCTGTCTGTACTGCAGACACTGCAGACGTCTTCCCTTCAGTTTCTCAGTTGTTGAATTTGATCATCCTATAGTTGATTAACTTGGGGGCTTCTCATTTCAAAAATGTCACATATCACAGAGCAGCTCAATTACTGAAAAAAAAAATCCTAATCTTGTCTTTAAAAAATTGTTACAATGGTATCTGAAAATTTCATGCTGTTTTGAGATGTCAAAATAGAGGTGCAGACAGGGTAATTACTTTCCTGATGTCACACAGCCATTGAGTTAAGCTTGTTAATTCCGGTACATTTTGATATTGAAGGCCTTCCGTGAAGAAGCCAGGATCCCTGTTACTCATGAAGGTCCTTTGATATATAATCTGCACTATTTCCCATGAAATTCGTTCATGTGGAAGTTTTTGGATCAGAAGTCAATACCAGAACAGTTTGGGAGCTCTAAAATGAGGAGATTAGAGCTGGATGAACAGTGGAGGAACTGAAGGGAAAATCTGGATAATTCTGACTATAGTTTCATGGAAGAAAAGGAGAGGTCCTGTAGATACCGTGATGATAAGAATTATTAGCCTTGGTCTAACTGGAGATGGTTGTTGCATTGTAGACTAAGACCTGGAGATCAGCATGCCAATTGACGTGCCCAGAGAGGAAAAGCGGGGGAGGAAGCACCTCCATCTCCCTTGGCATGCCTTCTGTTGTGAAGATGACTGGCTAGAGACCCCAGGTTATAGTTAATATAAATTAGGGAACCGGTGAGACCTGTTTCCATTTTAATTGGACTTGACCCTTTGAGGTTAACAGTCATCTAATCTCTTTCTTTAAATATATTTTTCTTATGCTTTGCCAGTTTATGCCCTTTGTAGATCAATCCTTGGATTTCATTTAGAGGAGAGAGAAAGAAAAGAAAAAAGCAAAGGTTAGTGATTACCTAAATTGAATTCAGTTCTGCCTTGCAGTGTTTAAAGAAATACTGCTTGCTCTCTAATTACTATCAACTAGGAAGTTAAATGGTCTATTAAATTTAAGCTGATTTTTTTTTAATCCCCTGATAATTCTAGGTCTAACATATTCTGGGATTTTGGAGGCTTTTTAATATTCTTCAAGTGTAGAGTGCATTCTCTGCCTCCACACCTTTTAAAAATATTACACTTAAGTAGCAGGATAATAAAGTATTGTCATGTACTGGCTTCACTAAAAAGCAGCAGCTCACAGTCAGGTTCAGCCAGCTCCATCAGCCTCTGGAGAGCTAGCGGGTTAGCTGAGTTCTTTGTCAGAAATTTAGGGACACCTATATGAAGCCTGTTGAATGGAGTATGGCTTGCTTATTTTTCTCAAGTAAAAATCAGCCACCTTTACTCTGTATTTGAGCTTTGAATAAAAAATATGAGTGTTCTTTATCACAGTGGGTGGTGCGTGCAGTTTGGGGCAGGGACTCTGTGAGGCATGGAGGTTAAGGGCATGCCCCTGATGCTTTATTGCCTGGCTTTCTTCCCCGACCTGGTATGCGTATGGGTGGACTGTGCCCAGAAGCATGTAGAGAGTGGTAGAACTCACCAGAAGATCCCTGTCTCCCTCTTTGACCATGGCCTGTGGGAAAACCTGGTTAATATCTACCCCTGCCACGGACCCAACAACCTATCATGATTATTTCTACAATTATTTTGTGTATACTCGTATGTACGTACAAGCGTGTATTTACCTCTCTTAGGCTTTCATTCTCTTTCCCTCTTCTCAATTTCAAGGTAGAAAGACAAGATTTTCTTCACACACTCATCAGTGTTCTGGTTTCCCTTTAGCTGACTGTCAAATGCCTGCCAACACCTCCAGTTTCTTGCTTCTCCTTCCTCCTTACAGAACTTTCTCCAGCTTTGCTGGTTCTTTTGACACAGGCCGAGTTCTGTTTTGTTGAGGGCATCTGTGACAGAAGTTAGATTTCTAGCAAATATTAGGATTAAGGGACCACTGTGGGTCCCTAGGCCATTCAGGAACTAGAGTGTATGTCAGCTTAAGCTGAGCCTGGGAAAAGACCTGAAAGAATTTGTTTTTATCTTCTTCCCAAGGACTGGGGACAAAAAATTCAGCAAGGCCTATGGTGTGTGTCTGTATTATACTGAACGAAGCTGCCTCAAACCCCATCACAACCTGCTTGTGACCTCAGCTGCGTAAATCCTCCTCCTGTAAACCCTTTTACCTTTGCCATTTAATTCTAATATTCCTTTGGAACTGGTTCAGTGTCACTCCCCAGAGCCTCTGGGGGAGACCACGTTAACTGCTGCCAGCACCTCGGAGAACTCTGCTGTGGCATTGGCATGCTGGCTGCTGGGGTTGACCCTGTAGGAGCTGTGTGGCCACTTACATTGTAAAATATCTGAGGCAAAATTAGTGGGTAGCCTGGTAATCTTTTGTAGTGTTCTGAGATAGTTTAAAAAGAATTCTTGATCAACAGGACCGCTGATTTCTTTCAGGCTTCAGAAAAGCCCCCAAGACACCCCCAAGGGTCTGTATCAACTTTGCAGAGAGGAGAGTTGTTGAAGGAGTTCACATGTTGGTCCTGCCATCCTGCAGACAACACAGACCAAGATTCAGCATTTCTGCCGTTGGCAAGGTGCATGGTGGGCTGGTTGCTCAGTCACTTTGGGTCTCAGTGTTCCTGTCTGCAATGTAGTGAGACTGGCTCACTGCTTAGGTATCTGTTCTGAAATTCTGTGATTGGTCAAGGCAGCATGGCTGGAGCAGAGCTTCTCACAGAATCAGATTCAGTCAGTCTGGATTGGGGCCTGAGTTTCTAACAAGCTCCCAGGTGATGCTAATTCTGCTGATTCTCAAATCACGGTTTAAGCGGTTTAAGCAGCCAGGCACTAGCGTCTCAATCAGGGTTTCTCAGCATCGGTCCCATCGACACTTCAGGTCAGAGAATTCATTGCCGTGGGGCTGTCCTTTGTGTCATAAGATGTTTGACAGCATCCTTGGTCTCTACCCACTGTAGCACCCTCCACCCCCATCCCCCACAGTTACATAACAACCGAAGTGTTTCCACACGTTGCTGAATGTCTCGTAGGGTAGAAGAGGGGCAAAATCACCCCTGGTTGAGAATATTGGTTTAGACCAGTGTTACCAAGCCTAGTTGTATATCGGAATCACCTGGAAGATGTCTAGAAAGTATGGCAGTCTGGAGTAATTTTTAAAATTCTGGAAAAGTAATTGCAAGTCATAGACTTGAGTTCTGGAGCCATCCATCTATAGCTTTGGGTCCACAGGCAGGTTGCTTACATGCTCATAGCAGCAGCTTTTAGCTTCTAAAATGGGAGTGGTAACGCTGCCTACTTCAAAGGGGGTTGTGGAGATTAAATGAGATAACACGAGAGGGAGCTTTAGAAACTACTGAGCTCTGTGCAAATGTTAGTGGTGAGTTGGTACACCACAAGCCTCTGGGGCTTATTTTATTGGTTAATTTACCTTATTTGTTTTTCCCAGGACTGGATGCAGCTTCCCTCAGGCCTGCCCTAGTGGCCTTCCCAGGATCCTTCCTCATCATTTCTCCAGTCTTCACAGTACAAGCTGTGTGCATTTCCCTTCAGTCACGCTAACAGTCATGCTAATTCAGGGGTCAAACTGGCATCCTGAGGGCCAGACTTATGCATCAGATTTGCCTTGTTTGTGTTTTGTTTGGGGGAAAAATGATGTTTTCCCTCAGTATTTAAAAATCAGGAGATTGGACATATATACTCAAGTTTCTAGCTTTAAAAAAAAAAACAGAAAGGAGACAAGTTTCTCTTTATTTTGTCACATTCCCCACTTGGCCCTCTAACCATGGTCGTGTTCCCTGCCTTGGCCCCACCAGGAACTGAGTTTGCCATCCCTGCTCTAGGCTTTCCTGTCTTTTTCTTCAGTCGTGACTAAATTATTATTTTCTACTTTTTTCTTTATTATTGGTAGGAGTATTTCTGGCTCATCTTTGTGTCTAGGGTAGTCAGTGCTCACTAAATATTTGTTGAAATGTGATATTTTCATTCTATCCTTCCTTGCCTGTCATAGATAAAAAAGAATAGTTGCTGAACTTTTAAAGTACTTTCCCATGAAAACTATTTTTTCCTTCCCCAAATTTCCTTTCCAGGCTCGACTGCCCATATTTTTTAGAATAACAGACGAGCAAACGGAGAACCTGTGTTTTTCAGCCGACCTTCCACTAGCCCTGCCTTGTGACTCAGAATAGCGCTTCCACCTTTGCTGCTCCGGCTCATCTCAACTGCTCCTGTTAGTCACAGCCCCCGGGGTCAAGTTGTGTGACTTTACTTTTGAGTATTTCCTGCAGGCCCCTAAGCCTCATGAAGGCAGATGCTTCATTCTTCCTTACACCTAGGGCTTCTGTTATTCAGATCCTGGTACACTGTGGACCTTCTAACCTTTGGTTGTTGAATGGACTTGAACTCATGATCTCGGTGAACTGATCAGACCCCTGTAGTCCCTTTAGTTTCCTGACTCTGTTCAATGCCCTTTATGGGGACATGGGAAGCAGAGCCAGCAAACGCACCGTGTCTCTCCCAGGAAGGCGGCTCCATTTCCTCATGTCACCTATGAAGTGAGCTGAAGTCACTGTGTGTTTACTTGTTCACCAACTAGCCCTGATAGCAAGAAAGTTCCCTTAAAATCAAAGACCTCGCCTGCCTCACTCACCGCTGTATCCTCCTGCTGTGGGATCTTTCCCTTCATTTCCTTTTCTTAGGAAAAAGTATTTCTCCCTGCTGTTGCAGTGAGAGAGTGGAGCAAATTTTTAATAAGTAGCACATGTTAATATGGAGTACATCTCCCCATGCTGGAAACCCTGGTTGGACAAGCAGTCTTGTTTGACTCTTCTGCTACCCACCATGCTTTCATATATGTCATGTGTCAGAAATGCAATTGCTTACATAATGGTCAGTCTCAGCTACTGGCTTGTGGCTAGACTTTTTGGTTTACCATCTGATAGGCACTGCAGAATCGCTCCGGATGGCATTTATGGGCCACACCCGAACAATTTGCACTCCAGGAAACTCGATGCTTAAAGCGGGGCTTATAGATGAGTGAAGAAGATGTGTGGTTATTCCCCACAGTTTTGCTTGACTTGTACCAAAGGAGGGGATTTTTCTGGCTATTAGACAGTGGTTTGCAGGCTAGGGTGATGATGATAATCTGATGTAATTACTGTATGCTGGCTTTAAATTGTCAGTGCTTCTGAGTCCTGCGGACATTTAACAAACACTGTTAAGCACAGAAAACCACTTTGAGCTTGCTGCCTGCTCACCCTAATATTTACTATTGCATAAATTGGGACTCCCAAACTCCTCTGTCTGTACTTGGTTTCCAGTGGAGCACCTCATTTTTCCTCTTGAGCTTTTTCCCTAGTCCAGACTTGACCCTTAATATTTTCTTGCTTGTAGGAATGTCTGTCCTTTGGCTGGCTTTTGTCTCCTTAGAGTTGCAAAGTTTGGTCCTTAATCAAATGTGCTGTGCAACGTAGGGGGCGCCTCTCCTCTGCCATGTGTGTGAGTTACCCTGAGCAGCACACAGACCCAGGGTTCCCCGCCCATGAGGCCCAGGTCCACGTTTCTGTATAAAATAATGCTTAGGTGGACCCCAATTCAGTCAGCAGGGCAGAGAATTTTTCCGGTTCCTCAGAAACGGGAAGTCTGCTCTTCCTGGTGGCTTGAAAGTCCGCAATGTGTCCCATCATTCAAACTATTTATTGGGCACCCTGTGTGTGCCCAGCCCTGTGCTCACAGCGGGTTAGAGTAGTGAATGAGGCAGGCGAGGTCTTTGATTTTTTAGGAACTTACATGCTATCAGGGCTGGTCAGACAGCGAACAAGTAAACACAGTGACTTCAGCTCGCTTTGTAGGTGCCATGAGGAAATGAAGCCTCCTTCCTGGAAGAGGGAATGAGCTTGCTGCCTGCATGGGGTAAGAAGCTGTTGGTGACATTCATGAAGGCAGCTGCAAGTGGGGTTCAACTCTCGTATCTGTGTGTGGCAGACAAGGGTGTTGCTTAAAACGAGTTAGGAACTCAGGCTCTGGAATCAGACAGGATTTGACTCTTGGTCCCTCTTCCTAGTATTCTGACTTGGGGCAAGTTAATCCCCATGCTTCAGTTTCTTCATCTATTGCATGGGAATAATAAAACCTCCTCCCGGGTTTAGAGTGGAAGGGAACTGAGATGATAGATGCGGACAGAGGATTGGCACCATCCTGGCCATTGTGTCCAACTCTGTAGATAGATACTATATTCTTATCAACAACAAATATAATAAAACAGTCATGCTAGGCAGCTGATTTGTAAAATGGTTTCGCCACTCTTGAGAAACTCACTTCTGGCTGGCTTTCCGTCCAGTGGGCCCGGCAGGGTGTGGGGAGTTTGGATCTAATTTCCTAGGGGGCTCGGTGGGTTCTGTGTGCTGTGGGTTTCTTTTAGCTATTCCCTGGGTGCGGCTGGCTTGCCCTGCTTGGAGAATGTTTCTGGGAGCCTATATAATATGAAGGTGTATTTGTGGCTCCATTGAGGAATGAGTGGTGGAGTAAGAGTGAGACTGAACAGAGAGTTGCTTGGTAGAGGCTGGATAGTTAGAACAGATGATGTGATAGGTGGGAGAGAAAGAGCTGAAATCTGATTCTGGGTTTGTGCTATGTTAGGGTTTAATCCCCGACGTGGTCTCTCTAAGGTGCCCATTCTGCAGGGTGCTCAGAGTCAGGCTGAATGTCTAGCTGATGATGCTGAGAGATAATTATGGGCACCAGCCAGGCCAAACTTTTAATGCACTGGTAAGTCAGCAGACCTAGGGAAGGGAAGTGACTTGCCCAAGCCCCAGCAGCTGGTTTATGTAGGCTGATGTTACACCTGGCTTAGGCCCTGGGTAAAAGATAAGAGAAGGCTGATAGGCACAGCTGGGATGGGGTAAAATCAAGGTCACAAACTTATATTAGGTCCATAAGGTGCTAGTTGGCTTGGTGAATTGGTTGCCAGTTTACAACTAAGCTGATTTTGCATTTTTAAAAATCTGGAGTTTTGGTGTTTCTTGGAAAATTCTGATCTGGCAAAACTGGACCTATAACCCAAAGTGACAAAAATCGCAGAATGGGTTGAGCAGTGGCTGCCTTCTTTAGCCTGGGCAGGTCCTGCCCATTCCCCATGATGTTCCAGGCCCGAATCTTTTGGTTTGATGCATGGTGCAAAAAGGAAAAGAAATTGGTTCTTCCTTTCATTTTCTTTTCTTATCAGGGTTTATTTTCTGGCCCAAGTATCCAGAAGGCAGCTGGCAGCCTACTGTAGAATATGTGCTGAGTGAATACATTTGCGTTGAATGAATGAATGGACAGTAATTGGTAGAGCCCTACACTTGGGATTAGAAGCCAAGTTTGAATCCTCCCTTCTTCCAGACAACTGAGTGACTTTGAACAAATCATATAACTTCTTTTTTTGTCTTAAATTTTTTTTGGTAGGGGGAAGGTCACTGTTGTTTTTATTTATTTATTTGAATAAGTGATGTCTTTTCATGTTTCATAATTCAGAAGGTACAAAAGGGTTACAGAGAAGTCTTCGCACTGTGTCCTGGCCACTCAGCTCCCCTCCCTGAGGAAAACCAGTGTTATCAGTTTCTAGTTTGTCCTTCCAGAGATACTTTATGCATGTGCAGTGAAATGTGTAAATACTCTTTCTCCTCTTTTTTACATAGATAGTAGCATAATGTGCATATGATGCTGTATTTAGCTTTTTAGCAGACTTTCATTCAGAGAGTCCCCTGGAGAGACTCCCAAGCAGTGCGTAAAGCGTTTTCCCCTTCTTTCTTAGAGCTGCAGAGGATACCATAGTTTACAAAGCCAGTCCTCTGTAAGCTATGGGATACCATAGTTTACAAAGCCAGCCCTCTGTTGCTGAGCATTTAGGTTATTTCCAACCTATGGCTGTTATAAAGGCTGCAGTAAAAACCTTTGTGACATAAGTCACTTGACATGCCTAGAGTAAAATTCCTGGAAGTAAGACTTGCTGGGCCAGAGGGTACAGCCTGTGTCATTTTGGTAAATCTTGTCAAATTTCCCTCTGTAGCAGTTGCCCCATACTGCTCTCCTTCCAGCAGTGTGTGAGAGGTCCTATTGCCCCACACCCTGGCCATATGTCACCTTTTGAAGCCTACGAGGTCTTGTGAAGAACACAGTGTTTTATGAAAATATTAATACTAGCTACAATTTTGGGGGTCCCTATAATGGGTCAGGCCATGATCTAGATTATCTCATTTAATCCTAGCAACACTGAGATACTTATCACACTCATTTGACAGATGAGGAAAAATGTTTGCAGAGTTTGAGTCATTTACTCAGGTTACCTAGCTAATGGATTGTAGAGGCTGGATTTGAACTGAAATTTGTTGGATTTCAATACTGGGATGTTTTTATACAGTAAAGCCCTGCATCCTTTTAGGTGCTGGTATCTCAGCTGACACTTGCTTACAGTACCTATATCTTCCAGCAATCATGCCTCTCACACGGGCAGTTCATTTGCTCATTCATCCAATAGCAGTGGAATTCCTGTACTGTACTATACCCTGGGGATGCACCTGAGGACAAGATAGACATGTTCCCTTCCCATATGGACGTCACAAAGACAATAAGAAATACTCCTGTAGTAATTTTTTGGG
Source organism: Manis javanica (assembly GCF_040802235.1). Taxonomy (NCBI): domain Eukaryota; kingdom Metazoa; phylum Chordata; class Mammalia; order Pholidota; family Manidae; genus Manis; species Manis javanica. Next base: position 55,942,674 of record NC_133166.1, read on the forward strand.
TAGATTGTGACAGCAAAGGAGGTGAGGAAGGTGCCCTATGGGGTGATGTGACCTCATCAGGGGTGAGGGGGTAGATGGAGGGCCTCTCTAAGCAAATAAAGGATGGGCAATAATGGGCATGTGGATTTGAGCCTGAAGAGGTGGGTGGGAAGTATTTCACACAGAGGGTGCATATGTGCAATGGTCTTAGGGCATAGAAAAGCAGGTGGTGTTGGAGGAAAGGAAGGAAGGCCAGTGAGCTGGTGTGCAGGGTGGTGAGATATGAGGGTGTGAGGGTGGGTTTTGTGGATTTATTTTAAGAGCTGTGGTGAGCCTTTAAAGGCATTGAACCAACAGAGTGATGTGAGCATCCCTGGCCCTGGCTGTTAGGTTCTTGTTATAAGCCGTGTGACCTTATACAAGATAAATATATGGCATCTCCATTTCCTTCTCTGTAAATTGGGGATGGTAGTAGCACATGGGCTTTCACATGTTTTGAGTGCTACATACAGTGTGAAATAGGATATACAGACTCAGTACACATGAGTATACCTTTAACATACATGTTTCCCCAAAATGGGATGCACTCTGGTGTTTTCTATTCTAATCTATTTCATCGAAGTTTTTCGTCAAGACCCCCTAAACTCATTTTTAAAACACTGAGATAGTATGTATCAAGTGCCTCTTCCACAGTTGGCCCTTAGTAAAATGGTGCTGCCATTCTTATCATCACTATTGTAAAGATACTTTTGGCTGCAGTTAAAGAATGGATCCGTTGAGTTAAATGTCAGTATCTAAATCCTGATGGTGCTGAAGGATATTACACTGGCTTTTCATTTCTACATTCATGTCTCTGGGAAGGAGTTCCACGCTGGGCTTCCTGACTGCAGGAGCTCCCAAGGGGGACATGTCAAATGGACTGTCTGTCTGGTTTCCCTGGGAACTGGCTTCTCCTCATCTTCCAGGTGGCCATATGAGACTGTGTTCAGTTTTTTTTTACTTCTTTGTTATTTACACTCAGAATGGCTTTTTCCTGGAAGCCTCAGAGTCATTGTAAGTCACCCACTTCTTTATTTTAAGTTGTACCATGGTTCTACTTCCCTTTTCAGCATTGAGGGTTGGAACCTTAGTGGAATTCATTTGCATTTTCCACTAAGTATGCCGCCTTCTGCCCGCTGGCCTGGCTGGCAGGGCTGTGTCCCAGTCCCCGTGCCCTGCCCTGAAAGGAGAAAGTAAGACACCTCATTCTTCTTTTCCAAGAAGCACATCCTGTATTCCACGTGTGAAATTTTTCAAAGAAACCCATGTGGGTTAAGCCCTGGGGTAGCAAGAGCAGTGCTGATGCCCTGGAACCCTGGAACTGCCACAGCGCCTCATGATTCCAGGATGCCAGCTTTCCAGATAATGGAAATGAACTCTTTAGGCACCAAAAACTTAAATGATTTAAATCATTTTAGAAGCACACTTTTCTAAATGTTAACTGCATTGATCCTTCAGAAGAGAACATTGACCACAACACTGGTTTCTTCAGCTCAGAGACATTAGGCAAAGAACTCTTTGTGATGATGCTAGTGGTGAAGTGTGACCACCCCGCTTCCCCTGCCAAAATTCATGTGTTGAAGACCTAGCTCCCTCATAATGTGACTGTGCTTGGAGACAGGGCCTTTAAGGAGGTGACTAAGTTAAAATGAGGCTGTTAAAGTGGCTGTCATCTAATCTGACTTGTGTCTGTAAGAAGAGAAAATTAGGATGCACACAGACTCCAGGAATACTTGCACACAGAGAAAAGGCCCTGTGAGGCCACAGTGAGCAGGTGGGAGCCAAGGAGAGAGGTCTCAGGAAAAACCAAACCTGCCGACCCTTTGGTCTTGAGCTTCTAGCCTCCAGAACTGTGAAAAAATTAATTCCTGTTGTTTAAGTCATCCAGTCTGGTATTTGATTATGGCAGCTTGAGCAGACTAATACAGCAGTGGTAGTGGTAATAAAAATAGACTATAGGTAGCACTTACCAAGTGCTTATTGCATATCAGAACTGTTCTAAGTCTTAGTTGAATCATCTCACCCTCCTCCCAATCCTGAGTCACCTGCCCAGTCACACAATAAGTGACGATACCAGCCTGGCTGTGGCATCTTTGCACCTCCACTGCACCTGTGTCTAGCACCTGTATAGTTCCAGGAACCCTGCCAGGCACTTCACAGATAATCTTTCTCACCACCAGAACTCTCTAAGATAACTCTTTTTCTATTCCCATTGCTCAGATGTAGAGATTGCAGCTCAGGATGGTCCAAGGCCACACAATGAGTGTATTCATTCCTTGTGGCTACCAGAACCTTGGTGGCTTAAAACAATAGAATTTTATTCTCTCACGGTTTTGGGGCTCAAAAGTCCAGAATCAAGGCTTCCCAGGGCCATACTCCCTCCAAAGGCTGTATAGGAGAATCTGTTTCTTTCCTCTTCCTGCTGCTCCTAGTGGCTGCTGGCAGTCCTCACCTCGTGGCAACATCTCTCCAGTCTCTTCCTCTGTCTTCACACCACCTTCTCCTCTATAAATCTGTCTCCCGCACCCTCTCGAAGGATTGCCTGGTGCCCATCCTGAGGACTTGCTCCTCTGCAGCATGTTTACTTGAGAAGTGGCCCCTTCAAATGCTGCAGCTGGGGCTGCAAAATCTCCCTACCTCAGCCTGAAGATTGACACATATGGCTGGGACCTTTCCTGCTTTCAGCACTGGTTTGGGGGATGTAGCAGAATTAGCTGGTGAGACAGGCTGCATGAGAATACTTCTGGGCTGAATTGTAAACCCTCCAGAAAAAAGTGACTATGACCTAGTGGAGTTTTCCTTTGTCCTTCACTCTGACCAGCTCCCAAACTCACTTTAAGTCACGGATTTGGACTTCAGGCTCACTAAAGAATAAGAAACTGAAATGACAGGTTTAGATGCACGAGGACAGAAAGTGAACTGTGTGAATGGAAGTCGACAGCAGGTGAAGGTGCTGGGTGTGCCATTATATTGGGTGTGTCACTCGATCTCATTCATCTCATCAGCCCTGTGCAGTGGGCACTGCTAATGGCTGTGGCTCTTGGGCTCAATGTGCCCAAAGTTACACTACTTGGGAGGGGCCTCGTTAAGACTCAAATCTAGGTTCTTTCCAAAAACCATTGCCATTAACCATGGATCCATAAAGTCCCCTAGGACCTGCTCGGACCTGCTCAGGGGACAGTATCCTTGAACCCCACCCTGCAGGGTCAGTTGGATTTAGACAGAGAGGAAAAAGAAAGGAGTTCTGGGCAAGAGAAACAGAAAATACAATAAAAAACATGGAAGAGGGGATCAGCATCACATGGAACCATGCCTATTGGTTGTAAGCTCCATGGGGCACGGACCACGTTCTCCAGAGCCATCATTATATCCCTAATGCCTAGGTGAGTGCTTGGACATAGTAGATGCTCAATAAATATTTACTGTATGTGTAAATACATGAACAAGACAGTTTTCTTCTCTGTAGACCTTGAGTGTCTTGAGGGCAGGGAATAGGTCTTAGAAATCCTTGGGTGCTCCACAGCTCCCAGTGGTTCATAAACAACAAACACTCAGTAAATATGTTCTGGTGGCATGAATTAAGGAATGGCAGGGCAGGGATGGTGAGATGCGTCTGAGTGAAGAGGCACCGACACTTGGGGAAATTCTGAGCCATACACCTGGGTTGGCATGCCAAGGGCTTATCATGGAAGGTCTTCAGTGCCAGGACAGGGAGCTCTTGTATTCTTGTGGCATTTTTAAAAAGCCATTTCTTACTGTACGACTTTGCTAGATCTACAGAAACCTAGTGTCCAAACTCTGATGGGTGTGTACAGGAACCACTGTTAAGCACAGCTTAGAAATTGCTTTTCTGTAGGCCTGTCTCAGCCTGGCTCCATTGTTGCTATCTTCCCCCTTTGGGGTGACCACACTGTTATAACCAAAAGAAGACCGGTAAAAAGTTGTGAATGGGAGCCCGTAGGATATAGGTCATTTTGTGGGATCCCTGAGTTGTTTGTAACTTAATTGGGCTGGGAAGTCCCAGCCAACCTCCTCTAAGATGTGGTCTGCTTAGCCCAGGAGGTTTCAATAAAAGCTTTCCTCTCTTTTCAGGTGTTGGCTAAATTTGTGGTTTTAAGAAAGCCTGAGGGCCTGAAGGCAGCCCTGGGAGAAGCCCTTTCTGTGGGCAGTCGGAAGCATCTGGTCTGCAGGAGGAGCCGTCCGCTCACCTGGACCTATGACCCGCGGCTTCGCTCCCAGTCTGCCCACTGAGTTCCACAAGATGGGCTCATTCCGCAGGCCCAGGCCGCGCTTCATGAGCTCCCCAGTGCTCAGCGATCTGCCCCGATTCCAAGCAACCCGGCAGGCTCTGCAGCTGAGCTCTAGCTCGGCCTGGAACAGGTAAAGCAGGCGGCGAGGTGTGGAGTACAGGGCTGCCAAGGGCCAGAGCAGGGCCAGGGACTGGCTTAGCTTCCGCTCCTGTGCGCTCTGCCTCAAAAGGTCATGATTATATGGACAACTGGCTACATGGGCATTTTCCTGCAAAGAATTAGCTTTCCTTATTTGTGTGGAGAGAAAGTGGATCACTGGGGGCCTCTGGGTTAGCGGGGTCGGCTAGCCAGCCTGGGGCAGTTAGATTGGAATGTATAGTTATTGTCCATGCTCATTAGTCACACCCCAGACTATCAGAGTACCCAAAGGTGGGGCCATGTAAGTAATTTCAGGTCACCTATAATCTAACTGGAAAGATAAGACATATATCTGTGGAAAGCTAAATGAGCTGTATAAACCAGGGATTATCAGTACCTGTGAGCCACCAGTGGTTGGGGAGGAGACACTGAGGTTTGTAAGGTGTCTGACTGATCTTTTGTACACAAAGCATTGAGTAGAGACTGAATCAATATTATCTGGCATTTCTGTGGGCTACTCTTTTTTCACAGTACACCATTACTCTTTGGATGAGTTAAACACATTATTTTAAAGCATTATTGAATTCTTTGTAGTTTGGATCACTATGGATTTTTCTCAATGACTGTATAAATTTTATGTTGGGGAGGAAAGGGGGCCCTGAAATGCTCTGATATTAAATGGATCCTTGTTCTTTAGAAAAGGCCTGGGACCCTTGGTAAAGGCAATTGTAATCAGCTCCTTGCTGAAATATTGGGCTGGGGTCCCTGAGAATGTGGAGTCAAGACTTAACTGTAGCCCCTCATGGGACTAACCTCCTACTCCCTGTACAATCACAGGAGTGGGAATGAGGGGGCAGGTGAGGCTAGCCCCAGTGAAGTTCTCCCAAGGAGAGAGTTATTAAAAAGGCCAGGAATCAGCATTTTATATTAGCCCAGGCATCTGGGTGCCCTGAGAAGACAGGGACCTCAAGGTAAAAGATCACAGGCCCAGGCGGGCTTCTGCTTGCAGTACATGCCATTCTGTGTTCCTCCAGGGCTGGTGGTGCTGATGCCACAGTTTCCTGATTGCAGACCCCACTGCCTGCCCTTTATCACTGCTGCTCAGCAGCAGGGCTGCCAGCAAGTCGAGAGAGGGAGACGTGCTAGCCTGTGGGAAAGCAGGAGAGGGGCTGCTTCTGGATCCTCTTGACCCCAGTCTCCTTTTCTCTCCAAGGACCCTGGGAAGGAAATGATGGGTTCCAGGGATGGAAAACATGGCTGTATTTGTGCCATGGGCTTCCTGGCCCTTCTATGCAACTTTAGACCTGAGCTGCTTATTGAGATACCCCCAGGGAGGCAGATCCTCTAATCAGGGGTCGTTTCTGTCTCCCCACGCAGCGTCCAGACTGCCGTGATCAACGTCTTCAAAGGGGGCGGCTTACAAAGCAACGAGCTCTATGCACTGAATGAAAACATCAGGTAGGTGGATGGCCAGGTCTGGGCCATTTGGAGCTGGGCCAGGGGGGCCACCCCACTGGGAGCCTTATCATAAAGTTTTTTCTGCTTGGTTCTTATTGCTGCTTCTGTCAGCTTTTATGTGGCTCTGATGGCTTAAGTTCTAAGACCCTTATCTGCCTAAACTTCTGATCCAGAGAGGGTTCATCCATTTGTTCGTGTATATAGTGTGTCTGGGGCACACAGAGGGGTTAGAGGGTTGCTATATGGCAGTGCTATATGCCATATATTCTGTAAACATTTATTATGCCCTGCTTAATTGGGTACCATGTTAGCTAAGAGGACTTAGTGGTTAAACCAGACTCCTTGGGGATCTTATGGATCTCCTCCCCCTCACTAAGTGACTTAACTTTTTAGTACCTCAGTTTCCTCTTACATGAAACAGGGATAAGAAATGTGCCTACTTACAAAGGATTCTTAGGAGGATGTAAATTGAGTTATTATATAAATGGTCTGTTAGAACAGGGTTGGGCCACATGGAGGACTTGGTACTTGTAGCTCTCACCATCATTGTCAGTGGTGTTGCCCACCGTTACCGTGAAGTTTTGGTGATGTGACCCTCAGTAAGACATGGTTCTTGAGGAGTCTTGTCTCCCAGAATCTTCCCAGTAGTGTTGGCTTTTCATTCATTCATCAAATATTTGGGTGCTTCCCTGTTGGCCAGACACTAGAGAAATAAGAAAGAGCAAAGACAGATGCGGACCCTGCTTCTGGAATTTGTATTCAGTTGGGGAGATGATCATTAGTCAATTGTCACACATGTACAATGTGAACGTGCCACTTGGCAGCCACTACAGCAGAGCTGATGTGGTGAAAGTAGGTTAGCGTGACCTGGTCTTGCCAAGGAGGTCAGGAATGCTGATGTGAGGCTTGTGCTGTCATCTGAGGCATCAGTGGGAATTAACTAGATGAAGTGGCCTCTGGGTGGTGGAAATTGCAGGTGCAAAGGTCCTGTGGTGGCAGTGAGCAAGGAACTGAAAGTAGGCCCATGTGCACATAGATCTGGATGTTGGATGGTGGTGTGGTTGGGTTTGTGATTGGGTGAAATGAAGGTGGAGAGGCAGGCAGGGCCCAGAGCATGAGGGTCTCCTGGGGACAGGAGGTTGAACACAGGGTCTTTCACGGCCCTGGTGTTCATTCCTCTCTAATGTGTTAAGTGCAGAGCATCAAGATAAAGACCCAACCCTGCAGTGGGCAGAACAATAAACAAGGCCATTATTCAGGTTCTGTTTACACTAGTTCAGACCTGTGTTAAGGGTCAGTGAGGTGTTTAAAGAGCTCAGCTTTGATTAAAATCTTTAGTGCTCTGAAGTAAACAGAGTTGTGTTAAATTTCTACCCATGTTCTTGAATTTCACATGATAATTACATAGACATGGAAAGAGACAATAGAGATCATCTGGCTCAAGGCCTCCTTTTATAGAGGAGGAAACTGAGGCCCAAGAACTGAAATGATGGGGGCAAAGCTGGGTCAGCCAACCCTTGAGTTGCAAGAGCTCAATTTTACTCCAAGAACTAAGATCTTGGCTCTTTGTGAGGTTCTTTAGTTCACAGTAGAAGTATAAATAAATAAAACAGTGACTCAGGAACGTGCTAATTGTTACTCACTTTGGGAGACTGATCTTGAAAAGTCTCTGTTTGCAGGCAGCTAGGAAAAGCACTAGCCATGCCAGAGTTCACCAGCTCTTTTAGTCCCGGGTCTGCTAACTCAGGAGCCCTCACATGCCAAGAGGGTCTTCTAGATGAGTGAGGCTGGCCTGGGTGTGTGGAGGGGAGCGCTCACTCTCTGTTGAAAGGGCTTTACCCTGGCAGAACCCACATCCAGTGACATCTCATCTTATTTCTCAAGAAGAATGGGAAATGGGAATTTTTATGTGATATTTCCTGATTTTTGAGAGTTATTAATCCAAATTTCCCCAGAGTTTGGTACAGGCCAAACAAAACACATCTGTGGGCTGAATTTGACCAAAAGGCTACCCATTCACAATATCAGCCGCAGCATGCATGGGAAGGCATGGTGGATGGGGGGCTGTTGCCTCCCGGATTGTAGCACTAACGTCACAGTCGGGGAGAAGGGAGCTAACAGGGGTGGAGGTGCCAGGAAAAGCACTAGGCACCTTTCACATACATTAGCAGAGCCCACCCTCTTCATAGCCTTGTGAGGTAACCACTGTTATCAGTAGTTTGTCCACAAAACTGTAGAAAAGTGAAATAACTTGTCTCAGGTCACACACTATAAAAGGCCAAGTCAGGGTCTGAACGCCTGTCTGACCTCATACCTGTATTAGTTTGCTCAGGCTGCCATACGGACACCACAGCTTGGGCTGCTTGAACAGCTGACATTTATGTCTCATTGGTCTGGAAGCTGGGAGGTGCAAGATCAAGGTGCTGGCTGATTCAGTTCTTGGTGAGGGCTTTTGTCCTGGCCACCATCTCGCTGTGTCCTCACGTGGCCTCTGCATACACGATGGGGAGAGAGCAAGCTCTCTGGTGGCCCTTCTTAAAAGGGCACCAATCCCATCATGGGAAAGCCACCCTTGTGACCTCCTTGAAGCCTAATTATCTCTAAATACCAACACACTGAGAGAGCAGGGCTTTAACATAAGAATTTGGGGGGACATGGTTCAGTCCTTAGCAACACCCTTGCTTATTTAGATTGTGTCTGGGAGAGAGTTTTAGGATGGAAGAAAGGTTCAGCCAATGGGCTCGGTCTTTCTTTCTACCCTGGTTCCTTTCTTGACTCCTCAGGGTCCCAGTCTCACAATGGGCTGATTCTAAAAGCCTCTCCCCAACCCCTGACCCTCCGCCACCTTAGGAGCATGACACTCCTCCAACCCTCCTGTCCAGGGCTGGGTTTAAGGAGGTGCTGGCCGTTCCTCTCTCTGTTTTGAGCAGTTATTTTCAAGCTGGTGAGAAATACATATGGTTGGGGTTTGAAACTCATTGTCCAGATGTGAACTGAACTCAGAGTAAATCAAAGCTGTCAAAACCCAGGGCTTCAGTTACCCACGTCTGTACCTTCTGTCCCCTGGCCTTCTCTAGGAAGGTGGTTGAACTGGAGATGGGCTTTCACATCGCAGACGCTCGGTACAATCATGGGAAACGCATTCCAGGCATACATGTGACCCAGTGGTCCTAAGTTGAGTCCAGTTAGCCGAGCTGCCTGTGTGCCCACTTCTGCCAGTGTCTACATGGAGATAAATGCTGCTTCCCTTATCTGCATCATTAAATTGCTGCAGTGGACATGCCCCTCTCTGGTTACCTTCTAATAGGTAGTTGGGTTTTGACTTTCCTTTCCTCAGCTATTTTTTGTTTGGAAGACCTGTTTGCAGAATTGATCCATAAACTCAGTAGGCTTAAGGCATGACCCCTGAGGAGGGTGGGTGCATGGGCGTGGAGGGCCCAGGACAGTAGAAAAGTAGGGAAGAAGGAGAGAAGGCTAGGTTATTCTCAAGCCCATTTTTCAATCAATTGTGACAGTTCTGTGTGCAGGAAGCTCTGTGCCAGGTTCACTAAAATTTTTTAAGTTGTTAGCAGAGTAGCTTCTGGATTCAGAGAGACTGGGGATCAAGATTAGACTAGCTGTGGGACCTTGGGCAAGTTACTTGATTTTTCTCAGCCTCTGTTTTTTGTTGTTTGTTGGTCTGTTTGTCTTTTCAGTAAGATGGGGCTAATAGCATCAGCTCCTGGTGTTTGGGAGGACTGAGGTAATGCTAAAAATGTCACTAGGACAGGATCCAGTGCATAATAAATGTTAGCCATTAGTATTCCTATTATTGTGGAAATTTAGCAATAATAAAGGGACAAATGATGGATGAGCACGGCACAAGAGAGCACAGGGCAATGTGGTGAATTGCCCCTGAATGGTACTGTAAAAAGATTTCTCTAGTGTTTTGGATGAGGCGAGCTCACTTTGAACCAGAGAGATCTGGGACAGCCTCCTCCAAGAACGTGCTATACTTGGAGTTTGGGTGAGGTTTGAGTTCCTACTAGGAGAGCCAGCTGTTTCTCCTTTTTGTAGAGAAAAGAACAAGAGGAAATGACTCTCTCAGTTCTCTATTCTACTCAAGTCAAACTGTAATAAGCTTTGATGGTTTATTCAAATCCAGTGTCAAAGTGTAATGAGCTTCAGGTCACCCCAGCTAGCTGTGGCATCCTCCTGACTGTGGAATTAGTATGTGCCCGGAAAATGTGAATTGATTTAAATATTAGCCAATGCAAAGAATGGCCGGGAAGGCAGTTTTATGTAACTGAGTCCTGAAATGCAGTTAGTACAGACATTTGGTCCTTTCTTTTAAAACATGTATCAAAACTGAACTCTAGTTTATTTTTTAGACTTTGGGGTCTCTATCAGGAAGAATTTTGGATGGAGGATGGTCAAGTTCTAAATACATTGTTAGATTAAGAGAAGGACATGGAGACCTTTAAAGAACAAACTCATCAGGAATGTCACACCTCAATAAAGCAGCAAATTTTCCCCAAATAAATAGGGGCATATGCTTTATCAGTGGAAGGACTGTAAGTCAGAATGTCTTCTACTGAAACTGCCTTAGAAGGCAAGGCGTGCACATTTTCATATCCCTAAAGTCAAGAAAATGACCTTTCAGGCTAGACATTCTAGTGAAATCCCAGGTCATCACTATTTACAAGTCTGCCCTCCCTGAGTTTCCACCTGCCCTGCTCTGGCCTGGTCCTGGGTGTCTTCTTGGTTTCAATCTCGGTGAGGCATTGGTGCAATTTTTAACACCCTCTCCAGCCTTAATCCTGAGGCAGCTGCTTGTTGGCAGGGGGGAACAAGTCTGGGTTAAAGGTTTGCGTGCCAGGAACTCTCCCAAGAGCAAACTCCAATACAGCCACTGGTTGTATGTGACCAAGAAGAGTTAGAGAAGTGTGGGAACCTATGATGTATGTTTACTGGTTCTTTTAAGAACCTATCGCATGAAATAAGCCAGGTGGAGAAAGACAAGTACCAAATGATTTCACTCATTTGTGGAGTATAACAACAAAACAAAACTGAAGGAACCAAATAGCAGCAGATTCACAGACTCCAAGAAGGGACTGGCAGTTACCAAAGGGGAGGAGTTGGGAAGGAGGGAGAAGGGGATTAAAGGGCATTATAATCAGCACACAGAATGTAAGGGGCTCACAGGGAAGGCAGTATAGTGCAGAGAAGACAAGTATTAACTCTATAGCATCTTACTATGCTGATAGACAGTGACTGGAAGGGTGTGTGTGTGTGTGTGTGGTGGGGGGACTTGATGATATGGGCGAATGTAGTAACCACAATGTTGCTCATGTGAAACCTTCATAAGATTGTCTATCAATGAAACCTTAATAATAATAATTAAAAGAGCCTATTGCAAGTAGGAGCTTCAAAGTGCTTTCATGTTTTGATTGGCTGGGGGTGGGGGACAGTATAGAGGAAGGGGTTGTTGAGTATTCTTCCATTCATTTAATTCTTTTATTCAGTTACCAGGCCCTGGGGTAACCATTGAGGGAGGTGATTCTTGCAGAGAGAGAGAGGTGGGGCTGTACAGGCAGAGATCACTGGTGTTCTAAGGTGGGTGGTAGCAGAATCCAGAGCCCTGGGGGAGAGTGGAAGATGGGCACATAAATATTTGGGAGAAGGTGATATCTCAGTTGAAATCTGTAGGATGAGCAGGTAGGGGGGAAGCAGAAAGGGCAACTGAGGGGATAACTTTCTTGCCACTATTCTCTCCATGCCCTCCAGCCCCTCCTTCTCCCTGGGAGGATTTTTTTCTCCCCAAAAATGAATGCTCAGAGATGAGGTTTCCGGAAACCAGAGATGAGTTATCTGCAGCTGGCCTGAGGCAGGAAACTCACTTTTTCCTTCTTTCTCCGACCACCGTGCTTCTGTTCTTGTTGGGAAGGAGGCAGGCCACGTGAAGGAAGCCCCAGAGCTTTTCGAGGCAAGAGGATGTTCCAAGAATTGTGCTTCGTCTTTGACAGGTCTGAGTTGAAATGTCTTCCTCTGAGTCAGCTGGCTGCCTGAACCCATAAAGGGAAAGCCACCTCAGATTTTCCCATCTCTCAGAGGGATTCTGTTGACTGCAGTGAGACCCACAGCTGGGGGAGGGCTGGGAGGCGCAGGGAGGGGGGCTGGGATGCAGCCCGTAGGCTGGCAGAGGAGAGTGGTCTGAGGCGAGATTCCATGAGGTAATGATAACGGCAGACATTTGTGTAGCATTTAGTACAGGCCAGGCTCTGTTCTTCGTGCTTTATATATGTCAACTCTTAAAAATCAGCACAGCGGGGGGCGGAGCCAAGATGGCGGCGTGAGTAGAGCAGTGGAAATCTCCTCCCAAAAACACATAGAGCTATGAAAATATAACAAAGAAAAATCTTCCTAAAATAGAGACCACAGGACACAGGACAACATCCAGACCACATCCACACCTGCAAGAACCCAGCGCCTTGTGAAGGGGGACCGGTGGGCGGGTGCCTGAGACCGGCACTTGAGGACAGAGGAAATCGCGCGTTTTTCCCCTTTTTTTTTTCTCTTTTCTGCGAGTGCTTTTTGGAAGCCTAAAAGGGACAGGGACCCCGGTGCTAGGGAGGCAGGGTGGCGGGACTGGTGAGCGGGTGCCTGGGACTGGCACCTGAGGACAAAGAATATCCCGCATTTTTCCCGGTGGGACCGGTGGGTGGGTGCCGGAGACCAGCACCTGAGGACTGAAGAAATCGCGCGTTTTTCCCCTTTTTTTTCTCTCTTTTTGCCGAGTGCTTTTTGGAAGCCTTGAAGGGACAGGGACCCCGGTGCTAGGGAGGCAGGGCGGTGGGACTGGTGAGCGGGTGCGTGGGACCAGTGCCTGAGGACAAAGAATATTGAGCGTTCCTTCCCTGCGGGACCGGTGGGTGGGTGCTTTTTGGAAGCCTTGAAAGGACAGGGACCCTGGTGCTAGGGAGACAGGGCAGCAGGACCAGTGAGCGGGTGCCTGGGACCGGCACCTGAGGACAAAAAAAAAAAAAAAAAAATCGCTTGTTTTTTCCTTTTTTTTCCTTTTTTTTTCTCTTTCTTTCTGTTCCCTCTCTCATTGTTGCTGTTGTTGTTTTGGTTTGGAGAGTGCTTTTTGGAAATCTTAAAGGGGCAGGACAGGTCACTTAGACCAGAAGCAGGGAATCTGGGGATCTCTGGGCATTCTAACCCCCTGGGCAGCAGGGAGCACAGAGGCCCCTTACGGAGATAAATAGTCTCCTGGCTGCTCCCCCTCCAACGGGGCTCCACCATTTTGGAGGAACAGCCCCAGCCAGGCCAAGCCCACAGCAACAGCGGAGATAAACCCCAAAGCAACTGGGCAGGAAGCAGAAGCCCTGTCTGCGCACAGCTGCCCAGCACAAGCCACTAGAGGTCGCTATTCTCCCAGGAAAAGGCTACAAACCAACAAGAAGGGAAGCTCTTCCAGCGGTCACTTGTACCAGCTCTGCAAACTATCTCTATCACCATGAAAAGGCAAAACTACAGGCAGACAAAGATCACAGAGACAACACCTGAGAAGGAGACAGACCTAACTAGTCCTCCTGAAAAAGAATTCAAAATAAAAATCATGAACATGCTGACAGAGATGCAGAAAAAAATGCAAGAGCAATGGGATGAGATGCAGAGAAAAATGCAAGAGCAGTGGGATGAGATGCAGAGAAAAATGCAAGAGCAGTGGGATGAAGTCCGGAAGGAGATCACAGATGTCAGGAAAGAGATCACAGAAGTGAAACAATCCCTGGAAGGATTTATAAGCAGAATGGATAAGATGCAAGAGGCCATTGAAGGAATAGAAGCCAGAGAACAGGAACGTATAGAAGCTGACATAGAGAGAGATAAAAGGATCTCCAGGAATGAAACAACACTAAGAGAAATATGTGACCAATACAAAAGGAAAAACATTCGTATTATAGGGATACCAGAAGAGGAAGAAAGAGGAAAAGGGATAGAAAGTGTCTTTGAAGAAATAATTGCTGAAAACTTCCCCAAACTGGGGGAGGAAATAATCGAACAGACCATGGAATTATACAGAACCCCCAACAGAAAGGATCCAAGGAGGACAACACCAAGACACATAATAATTAAAATGGCAAGGATCAAGGACAAGGAAAGAGTTTTAAAGGCAGCTAGAGAGAAAAAGGTCACCTATAAAGGAAAACCAATCAGGCTAACATCAGACTTCTCAACAGAAACCCTACAGGCCAGAAGAGAATGGCATGATATACTTAATGCAATGAAACAGAAGGGCCTTGAACCAAGGATACTGTATCCAGCACGACTATCATTTAAATATGATGGTGGGATCAAACAATTCCCAGACAAGCAAAAGCTGAGGGAATTTGCTTCCCACAAACCACCTCTACAGGGCATCCTACAGGGACTGCTCTAGATGGGAGCACCCCTAAAAAGAGCACAGAACAAAACACACAACATATGAAGAATGGAGGAGGAGGAATAAGAAGGGAGAGAAGAAAAGACTCTCGAGACAGTGTATATAACAGCTCAATAAGCGAGCTAAGTTAGGCAGTAAGATACTAAAGAAGCTAACCTGGAACCTTTGGTAACCACGAATCTAAAGCCTGCAATGGCAATAAGTACTTATCTCTCAATAGTCACCCTAAATGTAAATGGACTTAATGCACCAATCAAAAGACATAGAGTAATAGAATGGATAAAAAAGCAAGACCCATCTATATGCTGCTTACAAGAAACTCACCTTAAACCCAAAGATAAGCATAGACTAAAAGTCAAGGGATGGAAAAACATATTTCAGGCAAACAACAGTGAGAAGAAAGCAGGGGTTGCAGTACTAATATCAGACAAAATAGACTTCAAAACAAAGAAAGTAACAAGAGATAAAGAAGGCCACTACATAATGATAAAGGGCTCAGTCCAACAAGAGGATATAACCATTCTAAATATATATGCACCCAATACAGGAGCACCAGCATATGTGAAGCAAATACTAACAGAACTAAAGAGGGAAATAGACTGCAATGCATTCATTGTAGGAGACTTCAACACACCACTCACCCCAAAGGATAGATCCACCGGGCAGAAAATAAGTAAAGACACACAGGCACTGAACAACACACTAGAACAGATGGACCTAATAGACATCTATAGAACTTTACATCCAAAAGCAACAGGATATACATTCTTCTCAAGTGCACATGGAACATTCTCCAGAATAGACCACATACTAGCTCACAAAAAGAGCCTCAGTAAATTCCACAATACTGAAATTCTACCAACCAATTTTTCAGACCACAAAGGTATGAAAGTAGAAATAAATTCTACAAAGAAAACAAAAAGGCTCACAAACACATGGAGGCTTAACAACACGCTACTAAATAATCAATGGATCAATGAACAAATCAAAATAGAGATCAAGGAATATATAGAAACAAATGACAACAACAACACTAAGCCCCAACTTCTGTGGGATGCAGCGAAAGCAGTCTTAAGAGGAAAGTATATAGCAATCCAGGCACACTTGAAGAAGGAAGAACAATCCCAAATGAATAGTCTAACATCACAACTATTAAAACTGGAAAAAGAAGAACAAATGAGGCCTAAAGTCAGCAGAAGGAGGGACATAATAAAGATCAGAGAAGAAATAAACAAAATTGAGAAGAATAAAACAATAGCAAAAATCAACGAAACCAAGAGCTGGTTCTTTGAGAAAATAAACAAAATAGATAAGCCTCTAGCCCAACTTATTAAGAGAAAAAGAGAGTCAACACAAATCAACATAATCAGAAATGAGAATGGAAAAATCACGACAGACTCCACAGAAATACAAAGAATTATTAAAGACTACTATGAAAACCTATATGCCAACAAGCTGGAAAACCTAGAAGAAATGGACAACTTCCTAGAAAAATACAACCTCCCAAGACTGACCAAGGAAGAAACACAAAAGTTAAACAAACCAATTACAAGCAAAGAAATTGAAACAGTAATCAAAAAACTACCCAAGAACAAAACCCCGGGGCCGGACGGATTTACCTCGGAATTTTATCAGACACACAGAGAAGACATAATACCCATTCTCCTTAAAGTGTTCCACAAAATAGAAGAAGAGGGAATACTCCCAAACTCATTCTATGAAGCCAACATCACCCTAATACCAAAACCAGGAAAAGACCCCACCAAAAAAGAAAATTACAGACCAATATCCCTGATGAATGTAGATGCAAAAATACTCAATAAAATATTAGCAAACAGAATTCAACAGTATATCAAAAGGATCATACACCATGACCAAGTGGGGTTCATCCCAGGGATGCAAGGATGGTACAACATTCGAAAATCCATCAACATCATCCACCACATCAACAAAAAGAAAGACAAAAACCACATGATCATCTCCATAGATGCTGAAAAAGCATTTGACAAAATTCAACATCCATTCATGATAAAAACTCTCAGCAAAATGGGAATAGAGGGCAAGTACCTCAACATAATAAAGGCCATATATGATAAACCCACAGCCAGCATTATACTGAACAGCGAGAAGCTGAAAGCATTTCCACTGAGATCGGGAACCAGACAGGGATGCCCACTCTCCCCACTGTTATTTAACATAGTACTGGAGGTCCTAGCCACGGCAATCAGACAAAACAAAGAAATACAAGGAATCCAGATTGGTAAAGAAGAAGTTAAACTGTCACTATTTGCAGATGATATGATACTGTACATAAAAAACCCTAAAGACTCCACTCCAAAACTACTAGAACTGATATCGGAATACAGCAAAGTTGCAGGATACAAAATCAACACACAGAAATCTGTAGCTTTCCTATACACTAACAACGAATCAATAGAAAGAGAAATCAGGAAAACAATTCCATTCACCATTGCATCAAAAAGAATAAAATACCTAGGAATAAACCTAACCAAGGAAGTGAAAGACTTATACTCTGAAAACTACAAGTCACTCTTAAGAGAAATTAAAGGGGACACTAATAAATGGAAACTCATCCCATGCTCATGGCTAGGAAGAATTAATATCGTCAAAATGGCCATCCTGCCGAAAGCAATATACAAATTTGATGCAATCCCTCTCAAATTACCAGCAACATTCTTCAATGAATTGGAACAAATAATTCAAAAATTCATATGGAAACACCAAAGACCCCGAATAGCCAAAGCAATCCTGAAAAAGAAGAATAAAGTAGGGGGGATCTCACTCCCCAACTTCAAGCTCTACTACAAAGCCATAGTAATCAAGACAATTTGGTACTGGCACAAGAACAGAGCCACAGACCAGTGGAACAGATTAGAGACCCCAGAAATTAACCCAAACATATATGGTCAATTAATATTTGATAAAGGAGCCATGGACATACAATGGCAAAATGACAGTCTCTTCAACAGATGGTGCTGGCAAAACTGGACAGCTACATGTAGGAGAATGAAACTGGACCATTGTCTAACCCCATATACAAAGGTAAACTCAAAATGGATCAAAGACCTGAATGTAAGTCACGAAACCATTAAACTCTTGGAAAAAAACATAGGCAAAAACCTCTTAGACATAAACATGAGTGATCTCTTCTTGAACATATCTCCCCGGGCAAGGAAAACAACAGCAAAAATGAGCAAGTGGGACTACATTAAGCTGAAAAGCTTCTGTACAGCGAAAGACACCATCAATAGAACAAAAAGGAACCCTACAGTATGGGAGAATATATTTGAAAATGACAGATCTGATAAAGGCTTGACGTCCAGAATATATAAAGAGCTCACACGCCTCAACAAACAAAAAACAAATAACCCAATTAAAAAATGGGCAGAGGAACTGAACAGACAGTTCTCCAAAAAAGAAATACAGATGGCCAAGAGACACATGAAAAGATGCTCCACATCGCTAATTATCAGAGAAATGCAAATTAAAACTACAATGAGGTATCACCTCACACCAGTAAGGATAGCTGCCATCCAAAAGACAAACAACAACAAATGTTGGCGAGGCTGTGGAGAAAGGGGAACCCTCCTACACTGCTGGTGGGAATGTAAATTAGTTCAACCATTGTGGAAAGCAGTATGGAGGTGCATCAAAATGCTCAAAACAGACCTACCATTTGACCCAGGAATTCCACTCCTAGGAATTTACCCTAAGAACGCAGCAATCAAGTTTCAGAAAGACAGATGCACTCCTATGTTTATCGCAGCACTATTTACAATAGCCAAGAATTGGAAGCAACCTAAATGTCCATCTGTAGATGAATGGATAAAGAAGATGTGGTACATATACACAATGGAATACTACTCAGCCATAAGAAGTGGAAAAATCCAACCATTTGCAGCAACATGGATGGAGCTGGAGAGTATTATGCTCAGTGAAATAAGCCAAGCGGAGAAAGAGAAATACCAAATGATTTCACTCATCTGAGGAGTATAGGAACAAAGGAAAAACTGAAGGAACAAAACAGCAGCAGAATTACAGAACCCAAAAAATGGACTAACAGGTACCAAAGGGAAAGGAACTGGGGAGGATGGGTGGGCAGGGAGGGATAAGGGGGGGGAAGAAGAAGGGGGGTATTAAGATTAGCATGCATGGGGGGGAGGGAGAAAGGGGAGGGTGGGCTGCACAACACAGAGAGGACAAGTAGTGACTCTACCACATTTTGCTAAGCTGATGGACAGTAACCGTAATGTGGTTGTTAGGGGGGACCTGATATAGGGGAGAGCATAGTAAACATAGTATTCTTCAGGTAAGTGTAGATTAAAAATTTAAAAAAAAAAAGAAAGAAAGAAAGAAAAGGGGGATTACTCCTTAATAGGATAAAACTATTGGTAAATCAAAGATCAACGCATGCTTTAAATATCCTTAATGTTGATCACTTAAAGGGTGTCAGATGATCAGCTATGGAGGTACTCTTTTCTGATAATATTCCTTTCTCTTAATTAAAAAAAAAAAAAAAAAAGCAGTTACTGTGTGCTGACCTCCAATGAGTTCTGCACAGTGGTATAGAGGGCATGTCAAAGTGTGGGCAAAGGGTCTGTTTGTTTCTACGCAGAAGATCAAGGCCTAGCTTGGATACCCAGAAAATGAACTAAGATACGATATGAGGAGGAGCTTCCGGCATCAGCACTCTCTGGAGGACTCGTGCCGGGGGATGATCATCAAAAAGCCTCCACAGGGATCCGGACGATGCTGCGGTTGTGGCTGCATCCAGCCCACCGTCTCCTGGACTTGCCATAAGAAGGAGGAGGGAGATGTCTAGGCTGGCATGTGCATACAGTGAGACAACGAATTTGACTGGATCTGTACTGTTGGAACTCAACCAGGAGTTGGGAGGGGTGCAAGTTGTAGCACCCCAAAATCTCATGACTATAGACTATCTATGGTTAAAAGAACATATGGGATGTGAACAGATCCCAGAAATGGGCTGCTTTAATTTGTCTGATGGTTCAAGTACAGTTGGAAAATATCCATCATATCATAGATAAATTTTCACAAATGCCTAGGGTGCCTAAATGGTTTTCTTGGCTTCACTGGAGATGGCTGGTAATTATAGATTTGCTTTGTTTATGTCACCGTATTCCTATTATGTTAATATGTGTGTGCAAATTAGTTAGTAGTTTAAAACCTATACATACTTAAGGTACTATACAAGAAGATATGTCAAAGAAATAATCAATCCTCCCAAGTTTCCTTCATATGCTACATCTATAGCTTTTCTTCTTCCTTCCTAATTACAAACCTTAAATAGAATTCGTGCCTCATATCGAATTTACCGAGTATCATAATTCCTCCAGGTGGTAAAGATACCTCGAGACAAGTGCTGGGCATAGAAGCCACAGGGCATAAATCTGCAAAGAAGTAAAAAGCTAACCTTTGCAAACAATATGGCTTCTCTCTCACTTACCAACTTTACATTTCCCTGTATGGCCCCGGAAGATGACTGGTTAGCCAGAGACGGGTAAGATTCCTCAAGGGAGGAACAACCTAAGACAGGCACAGTCGCAGGGGGGCCATCAGGTGAGAATTTGGGGATCAACAGAGGTGAGGCTCAGAACCTCACCCCCCCTGCTTTGAGAGAAATCTTCTGCATCCGTGGATGTCTTGCTGCCCTTGTCTAGCCTGGATTAATACTTAGTCCATAGGCACACACCTGATCATCTGATCATCTACATTTGCCTTCTTACAGCACTAAACTATGTTTTCTACCTTTATCTTGCATCTACCTACCACTTCAGCATTTTATTAAAAATAAAAATAATAATAATAATAGGAGAAATGTGGGATCAACATATAAATCAAGTACAAAAATCAAATGAATATTCATATTTGACCTGATGGTTTATAGGTCATATTGCATGATCAAAACCGAAAGTTTCTGTGATGAATGCCCTTGTACTGTTCACCATGTAAGAATTTATTCACTCTGTAAGAATTCGTTCACCATGTAAGAACTTGTTCGTTATGCTTCAGAAGATTGGAGACTGACGAGAATTAGGCTTGAGATGGATTAATGATTGTACATTGAGCATTGACCCCCCTATACTGAATTTTATTGTTGTTAACAACCATTTGATCAATAAATATGAGAGATGCCCACTCAAAAAAAAAAAAAAAAAAAAAATCAGCACAGCTCTGTGAGACAGGTACTGTATTGCTCTCTTTCAGTTGATGAAATAGAGGCACAGCGAGGTGGCGTGACTTGCCCAGCATCATATAGCTAGTGAGTAGCTGAGCTGGAATTTGAGTTTGAGCCTCCCAGGTCCTTAAGCACATAGTGAGTAGGCTGCAAGAGGCACACAGAGCCAGCATCAGAGTTAGGCCTGATGTATGCAGGTGCAGATTCATTAATAGAGCCTGAGGTAGGTGGGGCATTGTCTTCTGGGGGGTGTAAGGCAAGGTCTCTTTTTGGCCAGGTGCCCTTCCCTGACTATGTGTTGACTCCTTGTGCCTGTTGTGGATAAGAAACAGACTTGACTTTGGAGGCAGGAGGAGTAGTTACAGGGAAATGGCAAATTGGACACCTTCAGGGCTGGCCCATGTGGTAGGTGGTCTGCACAGGGTTTAGAAATGTGGACATTTCCCCTAAAAATCCAGGCCTCTCTGGAAAGTTCACACTGGACAATGCTAGATCTGCAGTCTGGCCTGGAAGTGGTCAGTGAGAGCCAACGCCAGGCTTCTGGCTGCAGCTCCTGCTGTTCATGCCCATCTGCTTCCCTCACCTAGCTTCCCGCCTGCTTCTGTAGGCATGGGGCTACATGTTCAGGTTGGCCCCGTTCTGAATTGGGATCGAGTGTACGGCCCTGAGCAGGGCCCTGAGCATCAGTTTCCTCATCTGTGAAATGAGGATAAACTCCTCCCAAAGAGGCCACTGGAGAATTCAAGATGCTTTGTGCCAGCTGCCTAGCATTGTGCACATGGCTGAGTCAGCAAATGCTCTTTGGTGGTGTCCTCCATCTTTTTCACTGCCACTTACTGACGTGCACAGAACAGAGAGATGTGGGATCCTAATAGTTTACATGAGTTATGGATACTGCCTCCCATGGACCCCAGCAGAATAGACCCAAGGAGGAAAGGGGCATTTCTATCTTCCAGTGCTTAAAAGATGCCTCACCGCCTCCTTAAAACATGTGTTGTAAAAATGAGGGAGGATTTAATAGTCAGGGTGGATGGATGCTAACCAGCAACAGCTTCAAGCACAGGACCCCGGAGTCCCCTTGCTACTCCTGGATTGCGTGGAGGTCTGGTGGGACTCCACCAAGGGGCCAGGCGGGGGGGGCCTGCGTGCTTGGAACAGCCCATGTCCTGTGACAGAGAATGGTTAACTACTGATACCGCTGTCCTGAAACGTGCTGCTTCATCCTCCTTTGGGGGCTGCTGCCTTGCGTCTTGTCCCTGTGTGCAAGGGAGATTGTGGCCCACACCCATGGTGATTTCTCTACATTTATAGCCTGGGAGCCAAGGCCAGGCTTCTGGCTTGAAAGGAGTTTGCTGCACCCCACCCTGTTGATGCCCAGCTGCTTCCCTCACTCAGCTGCTCCCTGCTCTGCCTGCCAGCCTGTGGTCCCTGCGCCTCTCAACCAGCTGGCATCCAGTCCAGCTGGGCCTTGTTTACCTTCAAGCCCACAGAAGTGGGAAGTTGAGTTGACAAGACGGTGAGGGGCCAGATCATGGGTCTGTGTAATAACAGGAAATCTGGTCATGTGGGATGGTGGCTCACCCAGTCAGCCTGGGAGGAGAGGGGGTGAGATAATCCAGGCCATGAGTGGTTCCCCATTTTTTTATTCTTATGGCCCTTTGGCTTCTGTCTGAACTTCATGCCCCGTTTCCCCTTTGGGTTGGGTCCCACGTAAGCGTTCCCTTTCCATTACTCTCGGGTCCCACTTCCTTCTCCTGGCTCATGGCTCATAGTGCTGGTGGTGGTTAGCAGCAGGATTCTGTTGAGTGAAAGCTGGCATGGACATCCCATTTGTGAACAGAAGAAGCAGGAGCCGCTTAAGCTGGGATGTTGCTTCCGCCACAGTACCCAGGCTCAGCAACCCCTGTGCCTCAGTTCACCCTCCACGCTTTCATCAGGGAGTCCTGGCTCTAAGAGACAGCCCCCCTCATGAATTTTCCCTGGGTCCTCAATGCCAGGTTTAGGAAATGCTTGTCTGGCTGTACCTCTAAGAAGATGCCAAGAAGCAGTAGAATAGAATAGAACTCTTGGTATGTGGGCTTCAGGGTCTGGAGACCTGGGTAGAATCCTGGTAACTAACAACTTGCCGAGGCTTGCCGTGTGCCAGCACTGTTCTAGCAACTAACTATTCTAGGATGGGCTCGTTTAGCCCTTGCAATAGTCCTGTGGAGTAAATATCCTTATTATCCCCAAATTCCAGCTAACGAAACAGATCCAAGGGGCTAACCTGTAGAGTCAACTTGCAAGAGTTACTGCTAACCACGGGCTTCTGACCCCGGTGGCTGCCTCCAAGCCCTCATGCTCAGGGAAACCCCTCTCCTCTCTGTCCTGTGCTTGCCACACACCCTCCGAGGGACCTCTGAGGGGTGATTTCCTTGCACATGAGTAGAGATATTACTACAACCTTATAGTTTTGTTCTTGGCTTGAATGAGGAAGCACATGTATGTTGGTGACAATCATGCCCAGCACATAGTAAGTGCTCAGTAACCTTCAACTGGAAAAAAAAAAGTTAGGCTCTATCCTAGGAGCAATTTGCTTTTGAGTCTTTTTAAATTTTTCCTCCAATAAATAATTTTATTCTGTAAATGTTTACTGGGAAGAAACCCTATGAAAAGGCAAAAAAAGGAAGGGAGGCTTCAATGCTGAGGCCCCTGTGCTCTGAAGGGACACATATCCTAGGAACTGGAAATTGGGATTGTCGTTTCCTTTGCATCTGCAGAACCACACGCCACAGGCTCCTTCAATCTGTTGTCTTTCTTCTGCTTTTCCTTTCTGTGCTTTACACGCTAAACTGGTCAAGGTGGTGAGGAAAGCTCCAGGGTGAGTTGTCCCTCTGTGAATTTCGGCCTGCACATCTCTAATGCCTTAACGCTTACTCTCAGGTTTTGGAGAAGATGGTATCCCGGGGCCTCTTGAGGGAGCAGCCCACTGGAAGGAAATCATTGTCTAAGCTCTACTTTATCCCTGTCTTCTAGCATCCAGTATCTTGTCTAACACATAGTAGGCATTCAACAAATGGTTGTCATCCGATGAATTAACTCCTGGGGTACCTATTCTCGAACAGCCACTCTTTTTTTCTTCTTCGGAGGGAAGCTGTTATGGTCCAGGTGCCCCTGGATATGGTGTGTCAAGACAGAGGGGTGGAAAAACCCTCTTACTCTCAGTTCAGCTAAGACCAGGGTACAGTTTTTACAGATGTGCGCTTTCCTTATAAACTAAGTGCAAGCAGAATACACACAGAGTATAGAAATCGATGGGTGATTCTGCGGTATGACTCAGCTGCAGGCAGCTCTGCCCTCTCTCGGGTTCAGTTCTCAGATACCAGCCTGAGGTGGGGTTGGGTAGGCAGCTTCTCGGGCTTGTAGGATTCTCCATTCCGCTGGGACAGCCTGCCTCCTAATATGGTGCCCTTGATGGGAGCTCACCCCCACAGTTCCCTCTCGGCTTCAGGCCATCTTCTAGTAACCTTGGTGGTTATTTTTAATTTTAAAAAATTGTTTTTAATGTTTTTGAATAGGATTGTGTTTACAAGGGACAAAAATTTTAAATATATAATGAGGTATACCGTGAAGCCCCTCCCCTTCCCTGTACCTCAGAGACCCAGTTTCAATCCGCCTCCACTGATAGCTATCATAGCAATAGTTTATTGGGTATTCTTCCAGACCTTCTTTATGGATCTGTAAGGAATATATATGGAAAAGCAGTTGTAGGTACTCAACACTTTATAGGAGGGCCACACCTGGGGTCTGTAGGGCAGTGTCTCCCCCTAACTTCAGGGAATAAAGTTTGCTGAAGCCTTTTGTTGCACTGCTTAATGTTCAACAACAACTTCAACCTTCTCCAACCGCTGACTTGGAGAGATGGGAGATGGGGAGACAAAACCCAGTGCACATGTGTTTTGTGAGTTTAAAAATTAAGGTGTTATGTGTTTTAGTTCAAAGGAAATACATATTGTTAACCAAATCACATAGCTGAACAGCAAGATGTAAGAACAGATTTGACAGGTGAATTTATCTGACAAGGTATTGTATAAATAAAAATATTTATACTT
Source organism: Manis javanica (assembly GCF_040802235.1). Lineage (NCBI taxonomy): Eukaryota > Metazoa > Chordata > Mammalia > Pholidota > Manidae > Manis > Manis javanica. Next base: position 55,967,274 of record NC_133166.1, read on the forward strand.
ATTTTTCTTTTATCTTTTCACAAAATAGCATATTATACACACTGTTTTGCATCTTGCATGTTGTAATGCAACTTAGATCTTTTCATATTAGAGCACTAGACTTCTTTTCATTTCTTTACAGTTGCCTAGAATTCCATTGTATGAATGAACCATAATTTTTAATGAGCTCTTTATTGGTGTACCTTTATGTTGATTTCTATATTTTGCTACAATGAAAACTCTGTACATATATGTGTTGAACTTGTCTGACTCCTAACATGCTCAGACAGAAATAAGACAGGGCAGCTTCCTGAAGATTTGCCCACGTAGGGCAATAGAATGTTGACTTACACGATCAGGTAGGGTTATTCTATTCAGATAATTCCATACAATACCTAGTGGAGAGGGTTTTGAACTTGAGATTGGACAAAAAGACAACTGTGTGGTTCTCACACCATACCTGGTTATGGTCCATTACGTTAAAAGATGATAAAGCCCATGCCTAGTGCCTGTGTCTGGTCCTGTCTCAGTAAAGAACTGAGGAGTGATCACCCTGATCTGTGTGGTGGAAGCCTCACCTTCTGCTTCTTTTGCCTCTAGCTGCTCCTGGCATGACTGCTTCTAACTTCAGAGTCCTTTTCACTGTGTCTTTGTCCTGGCAGTTCCATCAGGGTCACGCGTTAGCTCTGCTCCTTCGTCAGCTGATTTCCACCTCCAGGTGTGTTCCTGGAATGCTCTGCAGAATTTTGGCCTTGGCCATGGCTTGGTGCAGCCTTGGCTTTAACAGAAAGGTGTTGTGCCTCCTCCTCACTGGAGGCTGCAGCCTTTCTGCCCTCCCTGGTAAGTTGGGGCAGATACCTCCTGGATTCCTCAGTTAGATAGTGTCATGATGCCTGGGATTGCTGCTGTGAAATATCCCTGGGCAATAATCACCTGTTTATTCATCCATCTCCAGTTAATGATGGTTACACTTGCGTAGATCCCTCCTCTACCTCATTCCAGGACAGTTTCCATAGTTCTTGACCTTGGAGGCCTACCCTTACTGCTGACCTCTTTCCATTTCAACTGAAGCATCTTCATAAGCACAGTGCTTCCCCAGCAGGGGTTCCTCAGAACAACAGTTGCAATAGCATCTGGTCTCAAGAACTGTGTTGGTCCTTCAGCTTTGTGAGCAGCTTGTGATTTGCTTGGGAAACTGTTGAAGCAGCCCATTATTATGTTGTGTTTTTCCACTTTTTGCTGAAGCTTGGCTTCTTCTATGGTTTTGAGACTTTCCAATGGCCAGGAAGATCTTGTTGAGAGGACAGACTCTCCCCAGCAGTCAGAAGCAGCCTCCTGCCTCCTGCTATTTCAGAGCCTCCTCTGTGCTGTCAGTAGCTTCAGTTTCCTGTCTGAGGGACATCTCCAACTTTGCAGTGCAGTTAGGGCCTGCCTGCAGCTGGCCCGCTGACTGATGACTGCTCCTGTAGGACCCGCCCACATCTGGGAGAACCCCTGGGATGTGTTGATGGGATGGCCTTCCAGGAACCTGCCGTGAAACTGGATCCCAACATGCATTCTCTCCCACAGACACGTTTTCTGTTGTGGGGAAAGGAAGGTATTTTCCTTGCTCAACATGTATTTGCAGCTTTCCAGGGATCTTTCTGATATAGTAATTTATATCACTGATGTCTCTACTTCGGTCTCAATCCTATTGTGTCTGTGTTCATGATGATACCTCGCTGTAACTTCTTGTTTATCCTACAGCAACATGTGGAAATGTTTTTGGCGGGGATCGGCAGGGAGCTAATAGCCAGCAGGTGTTGTCAGATGCTTGTACATTTGCTCCTTAACAGCCGCAGCTGGCGGGATGAGGCAGTGCAGTCATTCGAAGTCATGAAGAGCACGCTCCCTAGTGGACCCACTGGGTCTGGAAGTCAGTTATTCTTGTTTTGACGTTCCTCACCTTGTTTGGCCCAAACTAAAGAAAGAGAAATAAGCACAGCCCCATGATTTGTCACAGGGAAAAGAAGATCTGGTACTAATACCCTTGTTTAAAAATTTTTTTTAGTATGTAAGACTGAAATTATCTTGTGAGTGTGTTTATTAACATGCCATCTATTCATACCCTTCCCTCAAGAACAAAAGCTCCTTGACCAGAGACTTTGTTTGTCTCGCTCACTGCTTTGTGCCTGGTGCTGGAATGATGTCTGGCATACAAAAGCTGGTGCAATAAACAGGTGCTGCTGGATAAGTGAAATCCCCCTGTCCTCCCTGCTATAGCCCTGTTTGAAGGACTGTTCAGCCCCACGGACTTACTACCATTAGTAAGACCACCCAAACCATGGCACCCTGCTGAACATCTCGGATGGATTTGGGGGAGAGACAGGGTAGGGTTATGGGAAAAGATGTTGAATTTGCAGAGGGTCAAATTTACTCTGCCTCTGAACTGTGTGAGCCTCAATCTCTTTATCTGTTATAGGGTGGATAATAATTATCCTCTTCCCACACATACGTTACAACTCTTGATTGAAGAATGTACATGTTTTAAGCTACAAAGCCTACCAATGTGGAGGTTACAAAATTGTGCTCTTTTTCTTAGCTTTTTTTTTTTTTCTTCTTCACATGAAGGCAAGGGCCCTGGCCTGTGTCCACTAGTTCTATTAGGGTTAGGGTCTCCTGTGGCAGCCCTTGGGACATGGCTGTCTTTGTAGCTTGAACTAAAAAGAAAAGAAGACTCCCTCCCCCCACTAGAATTTCCATCATTCCAATTTCCTAGTGGCCTTGGTAGGAGGGTATTCCTAGGGCCTAGGCAAGGACACTCCCTTCTCAGGCCTGGCTCAGTCCCTCTGCCATTGGTGAGCCCTCCGTCACCATGCACCTGTGAACTGGACACCAGGAGCTGTGCCATCAAAAACTGCTTGACGGTGTTTCTCTCTCCCCAGGAGGCTGCTGAAGAGTGAACTTGGATCATTCATTACAGACTATTTCCAGGTGAGCTGTGTGGGTCTGAGCATCTGTTATTATGGTACATTATGGGTATGTGTACCTGAAGGGCTGACCGACACTGTATACCCGGGCATTCCTAAAACACCCAGTTATGTGTACCAAGCCCGTCGATGTGCCAGGCAGTGGGCTGCAGTGGCTGCAGAGGAGTGAGGGCAAGCATGGTCCCTGCTCCAACAGAGACGGTCAGTGGTGCTCAGGGCTACTGGTCTCGGGACCCCTTTAAACCCGAGTTCTCTCTCTCTTCACCATATTAGAAATTAAACCTGAGAAACTTTAAAATATTTAATTCATTTAAATAATAAGCCTATGGCATGTTAACATAAACAGCATTTTTATGCAAAATAACTTTCAGAATAAAAAAAATAGAAGAGTGGCATTGTTTTATGCGTTTGGAAATCTCTGTGCTATCTGGTTTCAGAGAAGGTTGCTGGATCCTCACGTGTGTTTCCCTTTGAATCTGTTGTGACATTGCTCGTCGTGTAGTCTGTGGAAAACTCCAAGGTATACTCAGGGAAAATGCAAGGCAAATAATGCCTTAGTGTTATTAAGGAGATAGTTTTGGCCATGTGATACTTTGAGAATCGCTTCTCTTGTGACATTACCTCCCACCCCTGTTTATGACATCTAATTGGGTGTAGTTATATGTCCCTTTAGCCAAGTTATTTTTCATCACTAAGATTCTTGGTCTGGTGTGTTAAAGACAAAATTGGATCAGACGATCTAACATCCCTTTATCTTAAACATTATCATCATGGGTTAATGAGTTCAAAGTTCCAGTTTCAACTAAGGATGGTTTCTAATCCACTGACTTGAGCTGCCTTACTGACTCTAACCAAAGGCACAAGGTGGGAGGGCGCGGGTAGGTGTGGTGTGACAGTGAGTGACTAACTGAGTGATGCTTCAGTGAAGTCAGAGTCCCCACTTCTCACTTCTGGGCTGAGGAGTCTTGGACTAGCTGCTTCACCACCTGTGCCTTAGTTTCCTCATCTGTAAAATGGGAATAAAAATATGACCTACCTTAAATCAGTCATTGTATGGTTTACATGGAATAACATGTGTAAAGCCCTCAGCACACAGTGTTTGGTGGTGGGTGCTGGGGAGCAGCAGAGGGGAATGGTCAAGAGCATGGCCCTTAGAGCCAGACTATCTGGGTTCACCACCCAACATAACCATTTACTAGCTGTGTGACCTTGAGCAAGTTGCTTTACCTGTCTGTTTTAGTTTCCTGTTCCTTAAAAACAGGGGTCATAGGATCTAACCTTACAGGGTTATTGTGAAAACTAAATAAACTGTAAAGTGCATGGAACAGTGACTAGCATTGAGTAAGACAGAGATAATGTGTTCATTAAATTTCTATATATGCATATTTATAATTCCACAGTGTGATTCATCCCTTTTAATGGGAAAGTAGCATAAAAATGATCCAACATCTTGATTGCAGGTAAGGAAAGCATACTTTTAAGACAGTTTTAAGAGTTTTTAGGCTTTAAAAACAACAAGCATCCTTTCATTTTCTTTCTATAAATCAGGAAGTGTAAACGTTTATGTGCACTTCAAAAAGGATGACAAATATCAGTCATTTAACACACACAGTAGAAAATGGCCACTCTAAATCTGGACAAAGCAAGACCCAACAGAAGCTTGGAATTCAATCAGATTAAATGTCTGAGCTGCTTGAAAGGATGTTCTTGTCCAGGGAGAGACAAACAAAGATTAAGAAAGAGATAATTAGTCACAAATGTGAATCATTTTAGTTGCCCTTGACTCCAAAGGTCAGTCTTGTCCTCACCCTCTTCCCCTGCTGTCTCTAGTGACTGATTTTTAAATCTAACTACAGAGAAGTGGTTTTCAGTCAGTCCCAGAGAAACCTGCCAGCCCGGCTGCCTCCCTTGTTGACATTTTAAAAAGATGGGGTTTGGTGTGGTTTCAACCAGGTTTTAAATGTCAGTGGTCTTTTGGCACTGAGGGCTACTGCTTGAACAGGCGGGGCAGGGCACTTGGGTGGGGCCTTGTTTATCTGGGAAGTCCTGAGGTTTTCTGTGGTGGTTGATGCTGTTTAGCAAGTAGGCAATGCACTTGACGACTAATAACCACATGTCATTTCTGTTGAGAGTGGGATCAGAGAAAGTCCTTGGTGAATTTTGAGTCTCTAAGGCTGTGGGTTGGGAACTGGTTTTCATAGTTTTGAATCTGGGTTTTCCCTTTGTTTAAGGTGCTAGACTGCAAAGAAGGCTATCCTAGACACTGTTTAAATGTAGGTTTTAAATCTCATGTGGGCACAGAGTCCCTACTTCCTTTTTAAAAATGGGTTTGGTTCCCCAGTCCCTAGAAAGTACCTGGGTCATAATAGATGCTAAATAAACTTTCTTGGGTGGGAGGGAGGGGTTGTCCACCACAGATGGGTACAATGATTTTAGGTGGTCCATGCAATGGCATTAAATAACACTAGCCTTTGTGACAGAAAGCATTTCCCTTCCCTGTTTTCCTTTAGTGCTTCTGATTGTGTCAGGCGTCTTGATTTGTGACACAGTGTCTTTTACATTTCTACAAGACCTGTCAATCTCCAATCTCCCTTGTTTAAGAAAAAGAGAGCAGGCCTCAGACTCCGTGTCTTCAGCTGAGGACTTTAATTAGGATTTCATAACCATTTTGCTTGCATTGAGTTAATCCTTGAGCTAAATTCTATTTTTGATAAATGATGTTGCTACAGTTTCCCTTGTTAAGCATATTTACATTTTTTAAAAGTGTATTAATATAAGAAAAATAGTATGCAAAGTATCATACTCTAGGTAGCAGTGGCTGTGGCCAAGTGGTGTTGGACTGGTCCCAAAGAAGAAATCTCCAGAGGAGGAGGGGAATCCAGGAGGGAAGGCTGTAAGAGACCAGTCTTCACATGCAACTTACAAATGTAGTTTTAAGAGGGGAAGTCACAACAGGCTCCAGAAAGAACATTTTTCTAGCAAGGAGGAGGAAGAAAGGTGGAACAGAACTCAGGGGTGGATAGATAAGACCCCAAACACCGTATGCGGTTATTGGAGAAGGTGACAAATGGGCTCCTTGGGTGCGGGGCTCCTTGGGCGCAGGGCACCTCCCGGCCATCTGCTTTCAGCAATGACATCCATCTCCTGGGACCCAGCCCCCAGCCCAGAGGTCCCTACTTGTAAAACTATCTCTGTGGCTCTGCTTTTGAAATTGAGCATTCTTATTTTGCAGCTTTAAAGAAAGACTCACATAAAGAATGTCCTCAGTTAAGAATAATGAAAATGACCAGAGGTGGAGGAAGGGGGAAAGCAGGTGGAAAATAGTGCTTATCTTATGTCTGCACACAGAGAAGACGGGCCTTTTGATGCACAGAAGCACAGACAGATTTCCATAAGACACTGGCCAGAAAAGTCTTCGACATTTCCAGTATTGATTTTCTTTTCCCTCTCTCTGTTTTGAATTGCACCCAGAAGAAAAATTGTGGTTACCAAGAGGAACTCTGTAGCCTAGAGACAGCTCTGAGGGATAATTGGTTCCTTATAAGTTTGGAAACTGATGATACGAACTGCTCTGCATTTTTCTGTCACTGAATCAGTTCAGGGCATGGGGATGGAGAGGCTGCACGTAGGCTGTTCTGTGTTTCTGCATCTGTTTGCTGTGCTGTGTTTGTTGAAAGCCTTTACCCAAGTTCAGAAAGTTAAATTCCTTTTGGTGGAACTGAATTTGTGCTTGATAACAGAGACTTGATACAGATAGCCATTGATGCTGAACAAGATAGTACCTGGAAAAGGAGAAATTTAGCCACCACAGTTGCCGAAAGGTCACAGATGGCCTGGTACTGTTTGATATAAATAAATCCACCTACTGTTCATATCTGTGGGTCCAAGACCAGTTTCCCCTTAGCTCATCATTATCAGAGCAGATTCATTAAGGGCTAATGGCCTGTGGCAGAGCAGCAAAGGAGGAGACCCATGGAAGTGTGCTGGCCACTGTGGGCTTTGAAATCGAAGGCAGTGCAGGGATACAGATGCATCCACACAGGTAACACACTGCATAATGCTAACCAAAGACCTGAATGGATGGTAAAGGTTTCAAAACAGGTTCAGAATAAACATTTTGTAGGGACAAAGATGAGACTTGTAAAAGCTGGGTGGAGAGATGATAAAGAATAGGAGAAGTAATTTTTGTGATTTCCAAACCCAAACTGAATAAGAGAAAAGTTTCAGCTCTTTGATCAGCCTGGGAAAGCTTTCAAAACAAGCAGGATTCCTAAGCTGGGAAAAGAGATAATTAGGGGGACAGAGGGTAGTAAGGGACAGTCCATATGTACTTTGCTTCGAAGGTAAAATTAGGATGAGGATACAAAGAGGCCTTGAACAAGTGGCACTCAGCTCCTGGCAGAAGACAGGAAAGGGGAGAGGATGATGTCTCAAAGGGTTGTTGGAAGTTGAATTTTGGGTTTCGCCAGTACTTGGAAAAAAGGCATTATGGGGTTTGTGAACACTGGGGTGACCCAGAGGCTTTCCTTGGCTGCTGTGAGGGGAGAGAATTGGGGGCAGGAGGGTGCTCTTTGAGGACTTCGAGAAGAGCTCTGGGTGTCCCTGAGCTGGTGGCTTCCTTTCAGCAGATGTGCCATACTTAATTTCCTTGGAAATCACTTGAATTTTAGCAATTATTTGAATATTTTATTGTATTTTCCTCAAATTTTATGAAGATAAATGGAAAAAATGAGTCTCACAATTGCTAACCAGAAGTCTAATATAATTGAGATTAGGATAAAAATCAATAGGCATGCTAAAATGGCAAATCTGAGCCTCACTGGACTTAGGCCATTGCCCATGCAACTGTTAAAGAAGGAACATATAGTTACAAAAGGCTGAAAATATATCACCTGAAGATGAGCTCTGAAGATGGGGTATAATTAGAGATTTTATAATCCTGCTTACCTCTCTGGGAGCAGAACTCCTCCTTATGTAAGTGTCTTGTTACATACACATGTGTGTTTTATGGAACCCGTTAGGTATGAAATTGGGTGACTTCCTGCAGACTAAGCAAGGAATGGCAGGAGCCAGGCTTACGGCACCAATGGGGCAAGGAGCATTGGAAGGCAGGGGCAGACACGGGAAACAGGGTGTTCAAATAAGGGGAAACACTGAGCACTTCAGTGGCCGTGAGAAGTACAGACTGGGTTGGAAGGGCTGAAAGATTTATTAGACATGGAAGGCAACAGGGCAGTTTTTTCTGAGGCTATTTAAGAGCTAGAAGGAGGGCACAAATAATGATAATAGTAACAACAGCTTACATGTTCAAGTATTGATGTGCCAGGCGTTGTTCTAAACTGGTGGTTCTCAAAGTGTGGTCCCTGGACTGGCATCTTCAGCATCACCTGGGAACAAGTTGGAAAGGCAAATTCTTAGGCCTTACGTCAGACTAACTGAATCAGGAAGTGTGGGTCGGGGCCCAGCAGTCTGTTGCAGCAGGTCCTCCGTGATTCTGCTGCATACTCAAGTCTGAGAACTGCTCTAAGCATTTTACCTTCATTAACTCATTTATTCTTCCTGATGGCTGATGAGGAATATGTTGTTCTTACCGCTTTGCAGATACTGCCACTAAAGCTCAGAGAAGGGAGGTTGTCCGAGATCATACAGCTAGTGAAAGAGAGTGCAAAGGTCAAACCCAAGCCATCTGGCCAAAGAAGAAAAATCTTTTGGATTGTACTTTAAATGTCAAAGTGCCCTTAGGACATCTCCTGAAAAATTCCAGAGAAGAGAAATTTCAGAGATTTTTGTTATTTATTTTTAGTGTCCAGCAAAACAGACATGTACTGTTTTTCCTGCATCCTTTGTGATTAAATAAATTTTTTTAAAGCTCCAATTCACCATTTTAATTACCACTGAAATTGGTGCTGAAGAAGAATTAGCATTTGTACCAAGTCTCTAATATTTAGTCTCTGGGGATTTCTGTCTGGTCTCATCACACCCACACATCCACCAGAGCTGGTTTATTAGGAACTCCCTGGGTCTGGGGGTGAGTGTTGTTTATAAGACTGTAGGTTGCTTGTTCAGGAAGTCATCCAGGTTAACAGGAAATGTAAATGTCCACAGAGGTGAAGGTTGTACTTTCAAAGTCACAGGGGAAAGAAACTGGAGGTGGTCTGTGATTCCCATCACTGGTTTGGTGCCAGCAACAGGAACCCTTGTAGACACTGGTATCACTGGAAATGAACGCCTGGCGTGGAATCGTCAGCACAAGGTCTCAGGAGGCAGAGTGACATGCTGCTGGTTGCCTCTGGGGCAGGAAAGAATGTCTCATTTGGAACTAGAATCCAAATGTTGGGGGTCATTGAGTGTGGCTAGTGGAGAGGAAGGCCCCAGAAAAGTACTTTTGGAAAAGCAGAAGTTGGGGAGCTGGTAGCAGAATTGGGCAGCAGAAGTGACCCAGCTGGATGGAAGATTTGTGTCACCCAGTTACATGACCTGAGATTGCCATGCCTGTTGCCCTCAGTTCTGTGAGCCTGAAATGGATCTCATCTACCTTCTCTTATGGGCAAGGACATAAGAAATCTCTCCAATGGACAGGGCAGGAGAGCATGGTGGCTAAAATCACCAGCCCTTATGCCAGGTCGGTCTGGATTCCAGTCCTTGCTAGGACACTTTATTAGCTGTGTGGCTGCAGGCATGTTACTTAACCTCTCTGAGCCTCAGTTTTCTTAGTAGTCATCTATTTGTAATTATGGTAGCTACTTCAAAAGTTTGATGTAGTAACTAGGTAAGATTATATATTCAAAGTGTTTGGTCCATAGTCAGCATTCACAGATGATAGGCATTCATATTTTTTTTTGCTATCATTGCTAAAGTAAACTAGGGGAATATTCTGGGAAGGATATAGGCTTTGAATTCAGACCAACCTGGATGCAAATTCTGTCTCACATTTGCTAGTTGCTTCTCTGAACCTCAATTTCTTCATCTGTAAAAGAGCATAGGTTTGTGGCAAAGGTGAAATGAGATGGTTTATGGAAAGGTTTAATATAGGACCTGAAAAGAGTAAAAACCAACAAATGATTCTCTTGTCATTCCTCCTGTCATCGTCTGCATATCAAACACTGCTAAAGCATTAAAATGACATGGCTAGCAGCCTTAGCATTTACGGAATCCCTACTGTGTGCAAAGCTCTTTCCTCTGGGAAGATGGGATTAGCGTCATCCTCCCCACCGCTTAGTCTTTTTGGTTCCCTGTTTTCCTGGGTCCCTCTGGCTGGGTTGGGGCAGTACCTGCTTGAGAGGAGGTGCACACTGTTGATAAGCTCACCCTGTCCTCTGTCCTTCCCTGCCTCATCCTGCCTGCCCTCCATGATTACCCTGGTGAACTGAGTCTTTCCTACCCACTGAAGGCTGGATGGGTTTAGATACATTTCCCCAGACATCCTTGTTTTTTGCATTTTTCCTAGCTGAATCTCATTTTTCTGTTGGCAGCCCATTTTTCAATGTCTTAGAAAAAATAGATATGCCATATAAAAAATGGATATGTTTTTCACTTACAGGCTCCTCTGCCACTTCATCGAAGTGCTGTATGTTCATATCTAGGCTCACTGGTGGGGCGGGGGTGCATTATGTAATGATGGGCCCAATTCCAAGTCCCAAACCATTTCCTAGGTGGCTGCTATTTAAGGTAACCATTTTTTGGCCTAAAGCCTTTGGGCGGGGAGGTGGTGGGATTGGTGCTGTGGGGCAAGAGACTGGTCAGGTTCTTCCCAGCCCCCTCACCACACGGTTCCATCAGCACAGCTTGGCAGCAAATGTTACTTAGCACCTTCCAGAGTCAGGAATTTGTCAGTGGTGGGAATAAGGGCAGGTCAGGTCAGGTCTGGGGAGAACAGATATTTAGAAATACCCACAATGCAAGATAGCTGCCTGAATCAAGGCTGGTTTTCTTTTTTCTTTATTTCTCTTTTTCTTAGGTCTCAGCAGGCCTTAAGCCCCATGTCCAGTTGGCATGTCCTTAGGTGTGACTGGCAGACATGGCAGGCTTCATAACTGGTAGGGCCCAGAGCAAAATGAAAATGTTGTCCTGACTGGGGTGGAGAAGCCAGTCTCCTGTTCCCAAAAGCCTGTTGCCACAACCTGTGGGGGACAGGTGACCCCAAGAGATTATAACCTTCATACTCTTGGTCAGGGGTGGTGGAGAGGCCTCCACTGAGTCACTACCCCTTGAGCCACAGCTCTGCAAGCCTAAGGTAGGGAGGGCTGCCACCAGGCCTCTCCCCAAGGTGCTGTGGGGCTTGTGCCCAATGCTGGTGCCTGGGTGCTCACCAACATGGCCCTGTCACCATCTCAGGACTAGGGTGACAGCAGTGGCAGAGCAGGGAGACCCGTGAGGGTGGGGAGCAGGTGCTGAGGACCCTCCTGGGGAGGCATGGAGGCAGGCCAAGCCCCCAGTGTGTGCTCCATTGCCCATCAGGCTGCACTTATAAAACACTACAAAGATAAAAATATTAAGAATGGAAAATGGCAACTGCAGAGCAGTAAGCTCCAAGTGTGAAGATCTTCAGAGCACAAGGCCCTTAGGAATGCAGCACCCTTCGGTGAGCAGGCACCTGTGTGACTGCAGATTCCCGGGAGAGAAGATTATTGGTTCACTTTGAGAGCTGAGGTAGGGCAGGAACTGGGCCAGTTATCTAAGCCAAAGATGCAGGCTGTGGTCAAGGGGTTTGAGTGTGCACTGTGGGGCCCAGACCCATTGAGTAGATGGTGGGCGAGTCTCCAGAGAAAGTAGGGCTGTAGGCTAGGCTGGTGCAAAAGATCCTTCCTCTACTAGCATGTGGCAAATAAAAGATGGAGACTGTACTTCTGTCCTTAGTTTATTCAACTGTAAAATAAGAGCAAAATCTCCAAATGCCTAAGGGTATAAGAATTTTCATTTTGAAAGGTACTTGAGCTTTCTGGATAATGGGTCTACCTGAATATCATTGAAGCTGTGTGAGCCATTGATTTTGACTGCAGGACAAATAGTGGGGAGATGGGAGAATGACTAGGGGATACTTAAAGCCCCTTCTAAGCCCAAGTTCTTGTGCACTTCTTTCAGTCTAAACTTTAGAATTTCCATGCTGTGAATTATGAGAATTTTAAAAAGAATGTTTTCTTTTCCATTTTTCCACAATACACAAAAAATTCTTTTTCTTTGAAGAAAATTTTTTTTCCTCTTGTATCTCTGGGATGGAGGGAGAACCGGAAAGGAGGGAGAACCTAAGTCATCTTTTAAAGTATATCCCTTAAGATACAAAGTAATTTTAATGAAATGAAGAAAATAGTAACAAATTTAGGGACTGTATACCACTTTCTCTCCTCTTAAAAATATTCTGTCTCTTACTTTGATTTCTTAAAAGTACAGAATGGTTTTTAGCACCAAAAACAGGCAATATATATACTCAATGAATATTTGTTAGCATCTGCTCTGTTTTGGGCAGTGTTTTCAGAGCCAGGGGTACTGGAAATGGTCCTCACCCCTAAGGACCTAAAATCCTCACACATATGGGACAGGGTTTGAATTCATTTATTTGATTAACTCAGGATATAACCTGGACTAGGCTTCATTTCTCTCAGTGCTCTGTCCCCCTATCCTCCAAACTTGCTTAAAATGTAGGTAATTATAGTGATGGAACAAAATTATGAAAACTGCCTCATTAAGGGAGTCTCTATACATTTGGAGGTGCACCTCAGAAACACGAAATTACAGAAGAAATTAGTTGTTTTAGAAGAAGACTGGGACAGCAGAGCTTACATTCGAGGTGGTGACCGAGAATGATGGCGTCAGGAGCCTTTGCACCGAGTGCCGGGGGTGTTGAGAGACCCTTATCTGGACCAGTGGAAGGGACCCGGGCAAAGACTCCAGGCCCCAGTTGCTCACAGACATTCAGGTGGTGTGACTGCCATCTGGAAACACCCTCACCACCCATTCCTGTTCAGCTCAGCTGTCACAAATTACTTGATTTTGATAGTCCAAATTTGGTGCTATGGTGATTTCTTGCTTTCTGACCCAGAAGCTGCTGGGATTCATTTGCTTAGACGATAGAGAACACAGTCAGAGTTCCACCTTAATTACCTGTCCATTGCATAACTCTTTGTAAAGGAAGTGATTTCTTTTTTTCCTTGAACAGAGTCATCTATTCCTATAAGATGTCACTCTAACTTTGACTTGGGGTTCCATCTTGAAACTAAATGATGGCCAGTTACTTTTAAAATTAGGTTATCTTGTACATTTTAATAGTATCTATGAAATTGGTTAATATATATTAGTCAAAAAAACATGATAGTACCTTTGATAAAATACTTTAATATATTTGATGTAGGCCCATTCATTACTAATTCTCTTTATGTCCCCCTACTTTTGTGAAGATAGTTGGGCTAGAGATAAGAGAGCAACTGTTATAATCTCTACCCATTATCACTGATTACTAAGGACAAAATACCATGTGGGTGTGTATTTATAATGATTAATCCTTACCAGAACTTCATGATATTGCTGGTATGATGTCATTTTACAGATGAAGTCAAGACTTGAGGAAATTAAGTGCAAGGTCACACAGCTAGACTGTGGCCAAGCTGGGGCTTGAACCCTTGTCTGATGTCCAGGTTCTTTCCACTCTGCTATGCATGTTCTCATCATCATTGCAAAAGGCTTTAGGATTTTATAAAGGAGAATACTAAGAAATACATTAAGTTTTTTTTTGGAGGATATGTGTCATTGTGGGCCCTCCACCCCTTAAGCATAGGCCTTTGGTAATCTAGTGACGGGAGGTGAGTGGAGAGGCACCAGCCATCCTTGCTCTCCTAGCTTCCATAACTTGAGGAGAGGCTGCTCTGGGTCTTGCAGGACTTGTAGCCTTTTGAGGAAGGAAGTGGCCTGGGTGGGAAGTGGCCAGCCCTGCTGGAAGGCAGCAAAGCAGAGTGGCAAGAACATGGCTTCTGGAGCCAGAAGACCAGCTCCTTTTCCTGTGGGCAAGTTTATTTGCTGACCACCAGTAAAGTAAGGGTAATGGCACCAACCTGATTGGGTTATTGGGAAAGTTGGAGTTAGATGAGGTGAAGGATATAAACCCTCCTGATGTATGCACAACACTCAACAATTATTAGGTGTAATTCCAAAAGGTCTTAATCTTACTCATGCCACAACTTTCCTAGGCACACTCTCACTGACTGACACATACTCACTGCTGCTTAAGATTTTGCATATGGTCTCTTGCATGTTCGCGTGAGGAACCCTAAATTTATCTTTTTAAAAAATGTATTATTTCTGCATAGTTTCCCATTACCTCAATGTTCCCTTTCCAGAGTTTAGATTAAGGGCTTGAAAGGCACTGGGTGTCAAGCACAGAGCTTCCATCGAATTCAGCTATGCTTGAAGCATGCCTCTTCCTGGTCGTAGCATGTGGTGGTGGTTGGGTTTGGCTCTCGTCTTGCTCTTCTGCTATAAGGATGCCTCACTGACTTCTCCTGGAGACCTTACTAGCACACAAGTGCCTAGAACTCTGTGCTCAAGTGGAATAGGATTTGTCACACTGTGAAGTAGCCCAACTCCTGTGTTCTTTGTTCTCTTTCGGCAGAACCAGCTTCTTGCAAAAGGACTATTGTTTGTGGAGGAGAAGATTAAGCTGTGTGAAGGCAAGTACCAGGCAGCCCTCATATGGCCCTCTGTGACTCAGCCTTTGATGTTTTGACAGCTGAAATGCTTCTGTCCAAAAAGTGGCAGGCTCCAAGTGAGTGATTCACCCTGTCCATTTCTTCTCCAGTTAGGCAGTAACACTATGGTTGGAGTCAGCCACTTGTGGCAGTGCATGTCAGAACCGTGTGTTCTGAGAAATTCAGTGTTTTGAGAAATGAACTGAAACTGGGGTGGTTTCTTTGGGGGCCTTGTTACGGGTGGCTTTGCATGGATGTGTGCTGGTAGTCTCCTCTGGGGGGATAAATTATACTGGAGATTCTGCCATGCTATTCCCTCTGGTCTGATCCATGCTGTTTCCTGTTGACCTCTATAATATTTCTAGAGGTCATACATGATGTGAGTCTACCCATTTGGGGGATATTAGACTAAGCTGGTACCCGCTTAATGGGTGGAGGTTTGATTTGATAGGCAGAGGAGAGTTCCCTGGCCTTTTTAGGGTCCAAATGACAGAAGAGGGAGAGGGAGGCCCTGGATGGAGATGGAATTAGAGGCTAGAACCGGCCGTCCCGTGGGTCCACCAAGGGCTGCTCTCAGCAGCCCCAGTGTGGATTCTGAACTCAGTCTTCCACTTGCTTCTTGGATGTCTTTTGGCAAGTTTCTGGTTTCTTTGAGCCATGGTTTTTTATCATGATAAAATGGGGTTAGGGGTTGTAGGGAGTACGAGATGCATAAGAGGCGTAGCACCATACCTGGCACGTACGTAGTAGATAGGCAAACTGGTCCCTTTGCTTTTTCTTCTCCAGTCTAGAAACCTCTATCTGTAGATCAAGTATACTTTTCAGACCCAGACTTATCAGGCAGTTAGCCATACATTTTTTTTTTGCAGTGGAGTATCTCCTAGAAAGACAAAGTGGAAGAAATTTACACCAGAAGGTTCTGGTACCTGGCACACAGGAAGTGCTCACCAAGCTTTTGGAAGGATAGAGGTTAGATATAAACCTCTGTATTTTGAGAGTTGACTGAACCTGTAGCCTTGTGTCCCTTGAATACAACTATGTTGAGACTTTTTCAACCTTATGAATACCAACTAACTAACCCAAGGCCTTATTTTTAAGTGACTGGCTTTGACAACAACTTTGTGGCCCTTTTGCACTTCATAGTCAGGTCAGTACACAAATGTGGAAGGTGGCTGCCTAGTAAAGGGAGAAATAAGAAGCATGGTCTCTGGCCATATTATCTGTCAGTCATATGGGGAGTTATTACATACTCCTGGAAATGGGAAACCAGCTTTATGAGAAAGACAATGAATAAAACCAGAGATTCAAGTGCCCGTGAAAGGGAAAGTTGAATGTCTTTCGCCAAAGTAACACTCAACATAGATACATTCAGAGTGAAAACTCAGGATTGAAGCTAGATGGAACAAAGGTCATGCAGGGTTCTGTGCCTCCGCCCCAAAGTGGCTTGAGGGTCCTGGGTCAGGGTATTCTCTCTGGGTACCCCCTGGCCCTGGGGTCTGGATGTCAGTGTCCTGTCTGTGCAGTGAGGGGAATGGGGGGAACCTTTAAGGGTCTCTCCCATCTTCAACCAGAGCATCTCCACTTTTTAAATTTTATGTATTACAATTACAAGAAAGCTTTTCTTTGGATAAAAGGATTCTCTTGCTAAAAAATAATATAGTTTGGTAACTGATAGGATCCATCCTATTGCTGAACAAACTTTACCGACCTATTTACTTATATATTTACGCCCCTCCTTCTGGCTGCAGGAAGGGCAGAGCAGCTCTTATCCATGTGTTGCTCCTTGTGGGCTGGATATGCCATGTTACTTTCAGTCACCTTTTCTAGAGCTCTAGTGACCCTGACTCCAGAGGTTTCTTTTATCTATTCTATATACCTCTGGTGATCTAAACTCCCATGGCATATAGAGTTTATGTAAGATGGTCATCTAGAACCTTCCATGCAAACCCCCTTATCTTTGCAGGGAGCTAAGTCCTTGACTTGTGGGCTGTTCCTGGAAGTGAAGTCACCTCTTTCCTTTAACTCTTTCTTGCCCTGGGCTACCCTGTCTTGTTAGCCTGCATCTGTCTGATGTTCTTCTCTGAACACTTTCCAAAACCTTATTACTCTCTGAAGTTTGCAGCCAGCAGTTAGACCCAGTTTCCCAGGAGGGGAGCCTTCCTGCCGCTGGGTTACCTCATGTGCTGATGAGCTTTCCATTTGGGTAAGTGAGGGGAACTAACTAGACACCAGCATCAACCTGCAGGATTTTCCATCCCTGCCTTCAGGTCGGGGTGGTCTCTGCTTGTCTTGGTAATGGAGGGCTTAGGATAAGGGCCTTTACTAAAGGGGCTGGGGTAGCCTTTCTCCTTTGAGGTCATCCAGGCATTGGGGTTCACCTTGGTTTTAGGTGTGGGGATGACCTCAGACTTTAGATGGTCCTGTTGACTTTGCTGACTCCTCCCAACAGTGAGCCAGCATAGCCTACATTTGGAACGAGGATGGTGGCTGACTGTCTACTCCACACAGGTACCTTGGAGTTGTTGTGGGTTTGGTTCCAGACAACTGCAGTAAAGCAAATTTTGCAATAAAGCTAGTTAAGTGAATTTTTTGGTTTTCCGGTACATATAAGCATATAAAAGTTATGTTTATACTGTAGTCAATTAAGTGTGCAATAGTATTATGTCTAAAAAAAATGTACATACCTTAATTTAAAAATACTTTCTGTGAAAAATTGCTAGCCATCATCTGAGCTTTCAGCAAATTATAATCACTGATCACAGGTCACCATAATAAATATAATGATAATGAAAAAGCTTGAAATAGTGCAAGAATTACCAAAATGTGACAGAGACACAAAGTTAGCAAAGCTGCTGGAAAAGTGGCACTGATAAACTTGATTGATGCAGGGTTGCCACAAACCTTCAGTTTGTGAAAAACGCAGTATCTGCAAAGTGTAATAAAGTGAAGCTCAATAAAATGAGTTATGCCTGTACCAGGTACTTTGCTAGGTGCTGGGGACATAGTGGTGAACAAAACAGTCACAAGATTACAGGCCCTTATGGACCTCACAGCCTGGGAGTGGAGACAGATGTTAACCAAATCATCATCAAATATAAAAGTACTATCAGGACAAGTACTAAGAATACAGTCCTTCACAGGAGGATTTGACTACTAGAGAGACTTCCCTGTAGTGTTGATGCTACAACTGAAACTAGAAAAATAAACCGATGTTGGTTAGGCAAAGAGAGGGAAAGAATGGTTTAGGCAAAGGGACTAGCACATACAAAGGCCCTGTGGCATGAAGGAGCATGGAAAGCATGAGGGGCGGAAAGAAGTTCCACATCGTCAGGGCCCAAAGGCTTATGGGAATACAGAAGAGGATGAAGATGCAGAAAAGGAAACAGGCCCCACCCAACCAAGTCGCTCGTGTCATGGAGGTCTTCTTTATATAAGAGCAAAGGAAAATGGTGGGCCTAACAATTTATTAACTCCTGCTCTGTCCTGTCCCATATTTGGGTTAAATGGTAACTTCTTTCCATTCACCAGCCTTAGTATCTGCAAAAACCTCCATCCTTGGTACTTGCTTTCCATGCATTTAAAGAGTCTAAAAATTGATTTATTGATGTGTCTGGCACCGTGCTAAGCACAAGAAATGTAATATACAGCAAGTCAGACAGGGCCCGTGCACTCCCATTCTGTTGGAGGAGACAGAGAAGTCAATAAGTGATTCCAACAAAGTGTAATTAGTGCTTCGAGCAGGAAAGTAGAGGATGCTAGGATGTGTATTTTCCCCCAGTGTATTTCACTCTGACCTCTCAAAATCTGCACGTCCTTTGCCCTGCTAGATACTGCCCATGCCCTTGTTCTGTTCTCTCTCCCAGTTGCTGCTTTTATTGTCCATTAAATTAATAGACAGATGATGCTAACTGAATCTTTCAAGATCTGTTCAGTGGAACTGACAGTGTTTGCCAAATGCATCTCTTGGTGTCTAATCTTGGCTGACCCAGTTCCTCTGCCTCAGATGAGCAAAGTCAGCACCCAATCAGCTCTGTTATCTAGGTCATTAAACAGCAGCCACTGTGCAGGCTCCTCTCTGCCAGTGGCCGCCTTTCCTGCATGTGCGAAACTCCTGGCACAACTTTCCTGTGGCTTTGGCTGAGCCATGTCCATCTAGCCTGGGGTGGTGCTTGGCCATGGCTCAGGCTTCCTGATCCTAGGGGTGAGAGTAGGCATTACGTCAGGAGGTGGGTCCTGTGTTTTGCAAGTGACCACTTCAGAGAATGTTGTCCTCCTTGTTACTGCAAAACCATGGGAGGAAGTGACAGTTTCCAGGCCACCCCTTTCCACCTCTCAACTGACAACTCAAATTCAGAATAAAAAGCCAGTGTCTTAGTGATTCAAAATACAAAATGATACTTAACTGTGCACATGAACTTCCTGGGTTATATTAGTTAAGAGTATTCCCCAGTTTCCAGGGTTCTGGAATCCTAGCTTTGCCTTCTAAGCTGTGTGATTTTGGGCCAGATACTTGGCCTCTCTGAGCCTGTAAAATGAGATAATAGAGTTTATTTATGAGATATAGATAAGCAGCACTGTGCCTGAAGATGTTGTAACCATCTTCCTGATGAGGGCAATTGTTACATGATTTTCAAAATTCAGCTTCCTTTACTGGATTGAGGGATAGAAGGCATATTTGCATATTTTCAGTTGAGTCTTCCCATCCAATCTTATGTTTACTGTAGTATCCCCCTTCAGATCAAATGTAGGTAATGAGTTTTCCGCCCCCTCCCTCCCACCCATGCTCCATTTGATCCAGAGTTGTCTGCTGGCTTCTCTTGCAAGTAATGACAAGTTCTTTTCTTTCTTTCTCCCCTCCCATGTTATGCCCTTGTGTAGGTGAAAATCGCATTGAGGTTCTGGCTGAAGTCTGGGACCACTTCTTCACTGAGACTCTCCCCACCCTGCAGGCAATATTTTATCCAGTCCAGGTCAGTGTCTCTGGGGAATGGCCTTCTGCTGGCCTTGGCATTCTGTCTTGTTCCTTAGCCTTTGCCACTGGGGCCTCCTGGGGAAGGCAGGAGGTCCAGGACATGGGGCGTCTGTAAGCAGCTGAGGGCCTCGGAGAACTCTGGAGGGCTCTCTGGGTCTATATTTAGCATCTAACCTCAAGCAAGGTGTCTGCATACCTAGCAGTTTGTAAGCTCTTGTCACCCTCTTGGTTTCAGTGTGTCTACATATTGTTGAAGTGGTTAGTTTCTTCTTTCTTTTTAGAAATAGGGAACATAAGGGAAAGGCACCTTTTTCTTTCTCCTTTTCTTTCTCTTTCTTTTCTCCACCTCTCTATCCTTTCTTTGAAGCATAGTTTTTAAGCAAGTAACCAGTGGCTCCCAAATTGTGGAAAGGGAATAACGTTGCTTGCCTTATGGACACATAAGGGATTCCTGAAGACAAGAAGCCGCGTGGTGTAGGAGAAACAAACTGGACTTGGAGTCAGTAGCTGGGTTTGGGCAAACTGATTTCTCCTTCTCTGTATTTCATCTCCTACAACATGAAGAATTTACAGTAAAAACGTGCAATATCTTTAGTATCCTTACTGTGATCTCAGCTCATTCTACCATTTGCATGGATTTCCTTCTACCTTTGTACAGAGGCTAATAGCAGGACTGGCCATTGCCAGGTCAGAGTGGACACCCCTGAAGGCAGGTGGACTGATGGATATTCCTCTCCACAGTCTGCTTCTGTTGTACATTCACACTGATGTGTGCTCCCGCGGCACCTCACCTCGGGGGCTAAGGCTTCATATCTAACCAGGCTTTGTTCAAGTGTGGGCAGTAACACAGTCATTAGCAATGGTGAGAATTACCTGACCAGAGGTAAGGGCCTAGGTGCTTTGTTTGCTCTGAATGGTATTTTAAAGAATTTGGAATTCTCAATATATGTCAAAGATTAAAAAATTCAAAAATTATGCCTACAGAATCCATTTCTCATTTAAGCCTGTCCCTAACAATTCCAGTTGAAATCTCTGGCCTGTGCCCACTGCTCTTTTCATTCCATCCTGAGCTCCATCCTCCACCTTATGAGAGGATTTGTAGCACTTATGTGGACAGTTCAACCTCTGTGCCCACAAAAATCTCCCCTTCCTGCAATAGTCATTCCTTGGCCCGCAGTAGATCCTAAGAAGATGGACCTGGGAAGTAGAGTTGCCAGATTTAGCAAATAAAAATATAAGATGCAGAACTAAATTTGAATTTCAGAGAAACAAAGAAGAATGCAATAGTTGGGACATACTAATGCTAAAAAACTATTAAGATCTAACTGGATATCCTGTTTCATTTGGTAACTCCTACTGGAGGGGTTTATAGGGGGTAGAGCTCGTAATCTCCTAGGACCATTTGGGCACAGAATTCTAAGATATGGATACCCAGATAGGTTGCAATAGAAAGTGTGGGGTCTGAGTGGGCATGGCCATCCTGCAGTCAGCTCAGAGCCAGGCAGGAGCCCTGTTGTATAGGTCTGAGGGAGGTACTATCCTGCTTTTCTTGAAAAATTAAAGATCTGGCAACAATTGATATTGCCCCTACCCACCCCAACCCCACAATTTCCCAAATGAGCTGCTGATACTGATCCTGACACCCCACTTTGAGAACCCCTGAGTTAAGTGTTTCCATTGCTGAGGTAACACCCATGAGGCATCTACTAGTCACCAGGGCCCAGCTCGAGCCTTCTCAGCACTCCCTGTGCATACACGTGTCTGCGTGAAACCAAATTCCTCATTGACCAAATGTGGTTTTGAGTGCCTGCTACATTCAAGGTGTGGAACTCTGCCTTTGTTTTCCTACCTTGCAAAGTAAAAGCGGTCCTGCACGTGCAGCGAGGGCACAGAGACCTATGAGGATAGGCCGTCAGGGCTGAGTTCCAGGATGTGGTCCAAAAAATAGAAACTGGAGGACCTGGAAAAGGTGGGATGGGGGACAACTGTCACTAGAGGCAGTCAGGGAAGGCCATGGGGAAGGGGTGGCTGTACTGAGCCTGCGAGGTGTGTGTGTGTGTGTGTGTGACAACTCTCACTAGAGGCAGTCAGGGAAGGCCATGGGGTAGGGGTGGCTGTACTGAGCCTGCGAGGTAAGTGTGTGTGTGTGTGTGTGTGTCTTGGGACTGGTGGGGGGATGCAGAGAAGGTGAAACCACTCTTACCTGTGTTTCTGTGAAACCCTAGGGAGTAATGAGAAATGTAAAAGGTCCTTACACCTTGCTAGATGTGAGAGATGGGGAGCCACATCCTATTTGGGAGGGTACCCTAATGATATTTTGGACTCTACCAAAAGCAGCTGATTTTTGCTGGGTGTGGAGAGTGAGTCTGGGAAATGGGCTCTCCTTTCCCTTTCTGTTTTGGGAAACTTCGGGAACTCTAAAGTCAAATAGATTAGGTTTGAAATCCAGCTCTGTTTTGGGTAAATCACAGTAACTCTAGGCGGGCTTTAGGGTTTTTCATCAGTGGAATGGGATTTATAGTGTGACTTATCTCAACGGGGGTGGGGGGACTAAATGTGTTTTTATATCTAAACTATTTAGAATCATGCCTAGCACACAGAGCTTAATAAGTGCCAGCTCTTAGGATTATTCATTATTATTTTCATCCTCTCCCCCTCCCCACATGGTTGAGCAAGTCCTTTTACTTCTTCCTTTCTAGATGTTTTTCTTCCTAAGTTAGTGTGTTTATATAAGAGTCTAACAGGTCCCCTGTTTTCCTTCTTTGCCTGGCATGTGATAGATGCTCAAATATATGATGGGAGAGGCTGAGGAAGCAGCCTGTGGAGAAGTGGTGCTGATTTTTTCTCTCGCTTCTCCCCACTTCCTCTCTCCTGTCCCGTCCTGACCACTCATGGCCCTCAGACAGCGTGGCCCCTGTTATGCGTCTTATCATCTTTGGGTCACTTGGGCAGGTAGGGTCATGCCTTACCTCAAGCAAAGCTTTCATTCTGAAGGACAGGGACCACACATTCAGCTCTTAGGCAGCCCCTGGGCCTTGCAGAAGCCTCTTCCTGTCCCGTCCCGGGTGCTGCATACACGTTGGTTGTCCTGGACCCAGTGTGGTTGGTGGTGGGTCCAGCGAGCTCTCACCTCCGGCCCTGCCTCCTCTCTCCTCCCCAGGGTCAGGAGCTGACCATCCGCCAGATCTCCCTGCTGGGTTTCCGCGACCTGGTCCTGCTGAAGGTGAAGCTGGGTGACTTGCTGCTGCTGGCCCAGTCCCAGCCACCATCCTCCATCGTCCAGATGTTGCTCATCCTGCAGGTAGGCCATAGTGGAGACGTAGCCACAAGGCTGAGGGAGGAAAGAGTGAAAAGACAGCCCCTGTGGGATGAGGGGAAGGGGCCAAACAACCAGAGCACCTTAGCTTAGTTAGCATTCTTTAGTTGTTCTTGTTCATTTGTT
Source organism: Manis javanica (assembly GCF_040802235.1). Taxonomy (NCBI): domain Eukaryota; kingdom Metazoa; phylum Chordata; class Mammalia; order Pholidota; family Manidae; genus Manis; species Manis javanica. Next base: position 55,990,311 of record NC_133166.1, read on the forward strand.
CATTTGCTGTATAGCGACTGGGCCCCTGTGACGTCCCTGGCGCTGTGCTCCAGGCTGGGACCCCTGGGGGTCCCAGAAGCGAAGTGTTATTAATCAGGAAGTGGACACCCTCTGTCCTCCCCTGTTACGCAAGAAAGCACAAGTTGCAAGTAACAAAAGAAGCCACTGCTGCCCAGCACCAGCCAGAGCAGGGACTCTTTGGAAGGTACTGGGGCAGGTGGGCTTCCTAAGGGACCGTGGCCTAAGACCACGTCAGGCCCTACGGCTCCCGTTTCATCACTTGCTGGGCTCCAGTTCCGTCTGGTTCACCTTGTTTCTCTGGCGCCGCCGCTCCTGGCCCTGCCTGGTCTCTCTTGCACTCTCTCTCTCCGACTCTCTTTCTTTCTGTGATCAGTGCTTTAGTTGCACCCGATCAGACGTGGCATCCCACAGCTCATGTTTCCACCAAGAGATGACCCAGATGGGGGGCCTAGTGTCTCAAAATCAACGATAGGGAGATGAGCTGATATTTATTGGTTCCTAGCTATATTCCAGGCATGGGCCAAGGACTTCCATGGTATTTTCTGAATCAGATAATCCAAAAGACCACCTTCTGAGGTGAGCACGACTGTCATTCTCCTTCTCAGAGGAGGAGACTGACACCCAGGAGGTTTGTGTGCCAGGCCAAGGCCCTCAGCAGGGATGCGCAGCTCTGTGTGCTCAGGAGAGAGAGACTGATTGGGCCGGCTTGGGCCACGTGACCCCCCCCTTGTCCAATCGTCTATGACTTTGAGTAGGATCATGTAATAGAAGCACGGCCTCAGCAAGCCCAGTCCTATGGATAGGGGTACACAGGGCCTGTGGGCTAGGAGCATCCCAAAGGTGGCTCCCTGCCTCCCCACCTCTGTGACAGATTCCCATGCTGCAGCATCAGCTCTGAGCCCTTTCTTAGGGGAGCTAGTTTTGTCCTCGCACAGGCTGGTGGTGACCCCATGCTACCCTCTCAGCGGGGGTGGACTATTTGGCTTGGGGATCTTGTCTTTCCTTCCCTCAAGCTGCTGTTCTCTTCTGGCTCTCTAAGGGGGCCGTCCTTCTGGGAATTCTCCCCTTTCCTGAAATTGGAGAGGAGGAAGGGTTGCCTAACAGGATGACGGTGGGTTTAATTGACTGGAATGCCAGGTCATGGACTTTTATAGGAGGGAAGGAAAAGAAGGGGGCATAGAACGGTGTGTGTGCAGCTTGTGTCTGAGAAGCATAAAATAGAGCTTGGATTTCGAATAAGGCATGCAGAAAATGAGGCCTTTGGGACTTAGGGAGGAAGATTAGGAAAGGAAAGTTGGGCTTCCCTGCTCCCATTTGTAATATTTTAGGGAAGAGGTGACTCCTTTGCTGTTGCTTGTTTGTTTTTTAGAAGGAGAAGTGGGGTGATGGCTCTCACTGTTGACATTAGACCAGGAGGGCCTGTCTCTTTGCTGGGAGAATTATCTACCAAATTCTAGCATTCTGGGCCCTGTGCCGGACAACCCACCAACCGTATGAGAAGCTGTCATCAACCCCTGAGGCTCCCTAGGGGTTAGCCTCACTTGCCCAGGACAATTCATCCGCTCTGGCCCCCACCTCAGTTTGCTCTCCCTGGGGCAGGTTCGAACCTTCAGTGGTTCCTGGGTGTTAGGAAAATAGCCCAAGTCTGTATCCTGGCCTCTGGCCCCCTCACCTCCCAGCCTCCCCTGGTACTTGAGGTCCCTGCTATTGGGCCCGCAGCCACACTGGCCTTCCTTGTGTCTCCTTGCTGCAGCAGAGCCTTGGTACTCGCTGCTCCCTCTGCTCAGCACACTGTCTCCCCCTGTTAAAAAACAATGAAGAATTTCAAGGAGTAGCTGACAAGGGGCCAAGGCAGCCTGATTCCTTGGGAGCTTACACTCCACCCAGTGACCCCCAACCTGCAGAATTAGCTGTTTCTGCTTCATTGCCCAACCATCTTTTCCTTTAATACCCCCCAAAACTCCAGTGCTGTGGAGAGTTTTACTTTTTAAGTGACGGTGATTTAAAGTCTATTCTGTTTTGAGATTATGATGAACTTTGTCTCTCTGCGCCCCTGTGCCTCTCTTCAACACGAGAATATGGCTTCCCATTATTTCTAGCAAGAAACTGAATTCCCTAGGAGTCTGATGGTTTTCCAAACCTCGGTTACTTCCGGGCCCTTTCAGGCTGTGCCTGTGGCCACTTGCTGGCGCTTCCTCATGGCTTAGCTCCTGGGACTCCTGTCACATTCGGCTTTTGAACTATTCATCATGGTGCTAAATGTGTGTCTTGCTCCACAGTGACTCCCTCTCTTCCATTCTTCTGGACTTTTCCATATTTTGTTCCCTTTCTTTTCTAGCCTGTTACCACATGGCAGTAAGATGGACTTGGAGCCAGACAGGCTGAATTCCACTCACAGCTTTGTTTCCCTGCAAATTACTTAAGTTTTCTGGGTCTTCATTTCTTCATCGGTAGATGAGAGTGCCTTCCTCCTTGGGTTGTGGGGAGGCGTCTGCTCTAGTGCATGTAGAGTGTGAAGCAGTCCTCATGATGGTGGGGCTGGGGCTCGTCAGACCTCAGCCCTGGAGCTGGGGTGGGGACAGTCCCCTCCGCCCTGCAGTGGTGGGGCACAGTAGGAGAGGGGCTGTGGTCCTCACCACACAGAGTTTTCTGATCACTGTGACCCTTGACCAGTGACTCGGGCTTCAGGCCTCAGTTTCCTTCATTCCAGCCATGAGGATGCTGCCTGCTGGTAGCACAGCTGCGAATGAGGGCCAACAGGATTTGGCCCTCATTCGCAGCTGTGCTAATTGTTGACTGAATGCCAGCTGGCTATGGCAACTTTGACTGACCTTTGTCTCTCTTGTTCATTTCCAGAGTGTTCACGAGCCCACAGGCCCAACTGAGGGTTATTTGCAGCTGGAGGAACTGGTGAAGCAAGTGGTTTCTCCTTTCCTTGGCATCAGCGAGGACCGAGGCATCTTGGGCCCCACGTATGCACTGGGTAAGGGGACAGCTCTCCAGGAGCCTCGATGATCATGTGACTGTGTTTTACTGAGCCCTAGTTATGTGCCAAGTCCTTTGCTTCCGACGTGAGTCCGTGCAAATCTGTGCGTGTTAGTCACTCGTGTGTCCCGCTGGTCTTTGTCGTGGTAACTTCCCTGCTTGGCGATTCCTCCTAGGGGATTGATACTGTTCCTCTGATCCGCGTCTTTGATCAGTGGCTTTGATCTTTCTCATATGCCTGCTATTTTCCTGTGTCTGAGACCAGAAACTGTACCTTATTGCACATACACTCCTCACACTGAGTGGAAAAACCACCTGTGATGGATTTTCCTTTGACAGCAGTTGGAAATGTGAAGCCAACTCGTGTGTGTGGCCAGCCGTGATGAGCGCTGCTCCTCACTCCATTTCTGTCGGGACTGCTAGGGCCTTCACACCAAGAAAAGGGGCTCCTGGATTAGGCTCAAGTCCTGTTGGGCCCTTTGTAGGGGGGCTGTAAAGCCAGCAGGAGAATCTAGGGATAAATCAGATCTGCTCTTTCACTCAGTGAGACTCCAATCTAGCTGGGGAAAATGGCTGTATAACAAGGCTTGTAAAAGAGATTCCTCTGAATGAAAGCCCCCAAATGCAGGAACTCTTTGTTTATTGTCTCTCTCCAGCAACTGGAATGGTGCTGCAGCATCTAGTAGGCATTCAGAAAAATATCTGTTAGATGGATGGCAGCCAACTGTACCCCAGGGCAGGGGTGACCAGCACCCACAGAGAGGTACAGAGAAGGACAGGCATTATGTGATTTTTGGAACTTCTTGTCCCCTCTCCTTGCTTTAGTGGAGTTGTAGCTGGACTTCAAAGAAAAGGGGGAAATAGCCTCCAGCAAGTTTCCCATACCTGCCCTGGCCTCACTACTGCAGAAAAAGGCAGGGCCGGCTAGTGGTTTTCATAGGCTGTTGGTGTTTCTCTGGCAACACCAGTTTAACCACAGCCACCACAAATCAGAGGGTACTGGCCCCAGCCTGCCTGTTAGGCCCTTCCCGCTCCATCCCCTCTTCCCTTGCTCACTCACTCATTCCACCCAGGAGTGGGAAAAAGCCAGAGTAGAGATGACAGCCAAAGGGAAACAGTCTCCTGCCCTTCCCGAGCTGTGAGCTGGGCGCCACGCTTTCCTGCCTCAGCTCACTGGGTGGGGTGGGAGGGTCCAGGCGGAGGTCAGGGTACCAGAAGGTAAGCTGGATCCTAGCAGGGCCCCCGCCACCATCAGCTGGGCCTAGTGCCAAGGGACAGGCATAGCTTTGGAAGTTTGTTCAGTGAGGACCTACTCTTAAGAAGGGACACTTTTGGCTTTCCAGCTAAAATAATACATATACTTGTGAAATTACAAAGCAAAGAAAAGCCTGAGGTTTTATTCTTGTACCAAGGATGGTCCTTGCCTCTGGGGTGTTGTCTCAGTAGCAAATAGATAGGGAAGAAAATAACCCTCTTTTAATTGCTTTATTATTATTATTACTATTTCAGCAAATGTGTACTGAGACCCTGTCCCAGGCACCCTGTGAGGGGCTGCGGTATAACCCGTGAGCAAAATCAACCCACCCCTGCCCTCTGGCATGCATCGGGAAGTCACCCATTACTCATCAGTGTACGAATGCTCAGAGTGGCACCCATGGCAGGGGGACTTGACCAGGGTTGGGAAATCAGGGAAGGCTCCCTGGAGGAAGAGATATCCGTAATGGGGCCTGTAGGATGAATATGAGTTAGCTGAGTACACAGGAAAGGCAGACTATTCCAAGCAAAAGGAAGGAATCTTTGAGAGGCTTTTGGGGTGGGAGGAGCGGTGAACAGGAGGGCAGAATATTTGAGGAACTGGAAGAGCTTCAGAGTTGCAAAGTGGCTGGTGGCAAGGGCAGCTACTGGACACAGACCATCTCCTGGGCACTGTGCTGGTGGGCTGGATACCATGCCATGGAGTAGGCACTGCTGTTTCCATTTTACAGGAAGCAAATGAGGATTAAGGCCACTTGGCTATTGGAGTCAGATTCCAAAGCTCCAAGCTGTTGACCCTTTACCAGCTGTCCCACATGCTCCACCCCGACTCCACCTCACCTGTCAGCTTCCAGGAGGCAGTGTGATTTTACTGAGGGGAAGCTGAGGAGGGGGTCCTTCCCACTCATTCCTTAACCCAAGAGGTATCTGGTGCCAGACATTCACCTCAAACCTGGATACTAAGAAGCTAAAATGGTGCCCTTCCCTATTGAAGGCACCCCTTTCCAGATGGAGAGAGGACTCTCTGGACCTCAGTCTTGCCCTCAGTAAAATGGAGACAGTAATGTTTATCCTGCCTCTAAGGGTGGGGCATTGAGACCACCAACTGAAGTGTAAAGGTTTAAGGAGATGTGTTGGACGGGACACATCCCTGTACCCAGAGGAGGGCTTTGCTGTGATCCACTCCAGGTCTGTCTGGGGTGGGAGGGTGGCCAAGAGCACCTGGGATACTCGTCCTGAAAGCCACCATGGACCCAGTGATCATCGTGGTCCAGGTACCAACCAGGCACCTGGCCTATATTCATGCTGCCCTTGTACAGCCTGCTGAGGGCAAGTGTGCTGTGCTTAACCTCAGTCTCAGTTGGGAAAAAATGTCCCCAGCATCACATTGGGGGCAGAGGACCAGATCCAGAGAAGTGTTTTCTTCTGGGGTGCTCCTCTGTGCCCCCATGCCCATGCATGTTTAAGCCTGTGGGGCTTCTTGGCATGTCTCTTCCTGCCAGCCAGGCCGATGGGTCTGAGGAGTAAGCTCACCCCCTGGATAGGCAGGGCCTGCCTCAGAGAGGAAAGATGAGTCTGAGGTTCATGTTGCAGTGAGTGTGAGTGTATGTGTCTGTGCATGTGCACATGCATGCTTGTGTGTGTCTCCATCATTTTTCTAAGGCCGGGGAGTATAGGGGTAAGGAAGAAGAGTGAAACCTTAAAATAAAGAATAGACAGATGTGTCAGGGGCCAGGCTCACGTCCTGCCTTCCTAGCTGCCAGTGTCCATGCTGCTGCCCTGGCTGCCCCCCGGGCCCTCTGAGTGAGCACTTAGCCTGCTTGGTTTCTCCCACACAAAAGCCCTGGCCTCCCGTGGGTTTCCCTCTATTGTGTTTCCAGGGGGAGGGCCCGTTTCCTTAAGATACTGTTAGCTTCTCCTCCTGGCAAGGGAGCATTCCTGGGTTTTCAGGTGCCCAGGCCTGGAGAGGGACACCCACAATGGGCCTGGTGTGCAGCAGTCACGATGCCTGCATTGTGGCGGCAACTATGGCAGGGCGGCCTGGCAAGCCTGGGAGATCAAAGGCTTCAGAACTGAATCTCCAACAAAGGACCTGAGGGCTGCCTCATCCAGGCTTTGCTTCTCTCTGGGGGTTTGAAAGGAGCTGCCTTGTTGCTGGCTTCAGTGCAGGGGGACGAATGCCAGAGCTCAATGGGGTGCCTGGTGAGTGAGTAAGGAATCAAGGCACCCCCCCTTGCCCCACCCCCTCTGAAAGGCAGGAGGAGGCCGGGAGGTAGGTGCTGGGGCTAAGAGGTGGGATCCAGCCCCTCTCCCTGCTGAAAGGGCATGACTGCAAGGTAAGGACCATTTTTAGGCCCCAGGGGGATCAGTCTCTGAATGGGAGGTTTCCGTCTCTGAACGGCAGGGCCCTGTTTTCTCTGGTGCAGATATGAAAAAGAGGGGGAAGATACCAAGCAGCAACAGTGTGGATAGCGGTGGGTGTCTGTCAGCTCTAGGCCCAGCATTTGGTTTTAAGGCCTCCAAAGGAGGCCCAGTGGGGGCTGATCCCACTAAAACACAGCTGACACACTTGTCTGGGGGTTGGTTCTGGTGTCTGGTGGGAGCTTATTGAGGAAATACTGTCTACCCAGGGGACTCTATACAGCCCAGTGGCTCCTGTGGTCTTGTTCTGCCCACACCCAGTCTTGGGAACCAAAACATTTAGCGCAGAGTGCAGAAGGAAGAACTGTAGGCCTCTCCTGTGGGTCATCACTGGGAACAGCCATAAGGATTGCGGCAGGGCTAGCCACAGAAAGAGCAAAGCCTTGGAAACTACAAGGGCTGGGCTTCAGCTGTGTGGCCTGGAGGAATTGCTTAATGTCTCTGAGCTGCAGAGGGCTGAGCACAGAGGAAGAAATTCCCCTGTTCAGGGCAGGGCCCAGGCAGTGCTGCCACCTGCTGTGTTAGGGGACCCTGACAGAGGCAGCCTGGCTGCTGTGGAATCACTGCAGATGAGGAGTTGTATGTGCCTCCCCCTTCCTCCCTGGGGCCCTAAGCCACATCGGGGCCCTTGCCATTTTGTGTAGTCATGGGCTGATTCTGTGTCAGTCTCCCCCTTATACTGTGAGCTCACTGAGGGCAGGGGCATGTGGTTCGCCTAATTTCAGGCCCTAGCATAGACCTCTCCTCTGAGTAGATGAATGAAATAGTGAGTCTGAGTTGAGTCTATTGGACACTGAAAGGAGCAGGCCCCTCTGAAATGACCCCTCTTTGTGACTTTTCCTCCTCTGAATTTCAGAGTGCTCTTCTCTGACATTTGCCATGTTGACCTTGTTTTAAGTTACTGTATGCAGGCCTCCCAGTGGTCAGGAGCAGGGACTCTGCTGTCAGCCCTGGGCTTGAATCCTGGTTTTATCACTAACTGTGACTGGAAAGTTATTTAGCATCTCAACTTCAGATTCCTTTTCTGCAAAATAGTCAAAAGGAGATCATGTTGGTGAAGCACCTCCTTACATAGTTGATGCTCAGTTAGTGATTGGTCCCAAGACCCTTCCCCCACCACACACTTGCTGAGCTCAAGCCCCTGTGGCAGGCCCCATATCAGATTTTCTTTGCTGCCTCTCATCAGCAAGCAGTGTTTTGCATGTCTGAGCTCCAGAAGGGTTTGTTGCAGGGGGCAGGTGTCAGGGCAACCCCCTCCTGGCTGGTCAACATCACTCTGGCTCCAGCTCTCGGCAGCCGCCCAAGTGGCCTTGCTTGTCAGTTTACTGCCTGTTGAGCCTTCCAAGGACTCTGGGCTGTGGGACTAACCATATAAGAGATGGATTGTATCCAGGCATCCATCTGAGACACCTTTCTGGGCTCATCCAGCTTGTCTGGGGCCCATGGAAGTCATCCAATGAACTCTCACTTCCTCCAGAGATCCTGCACGTGTCTGCCATGCACATCTATTCCCCATGCCTTCAACTGGGCCCAGCCTTTGTTCTAGGTCTTTCCACTAGCTGGATCTGCAGGTTGCAAATGCTCACCCAACAGTTGAGGCCAGTCTCCCACCTGGCTGGTTGTAGAGTTCAGGCTACAACATGGGTTTTGCAACTGCCAATCTAAAGTGCTTTGTTTTTAACAGCAGTAGGAGAGAAATGAATTGTTTTCAAGGCATTTTTAAAGGATGGTTCTTTAATGGAGTTCCAGCTTCTTTGAACTCTTCTGGTGCTGCAGTTTTATAGCTATCAATTTTTGTAATCATAGAAATAATACATCATTATTGTAAAAATGTGGGAACATTATAGAAATGTGTGGCTTGGAGGGTACCTCTGCCAGTACCTGGCATAGATTGGTTCCTCCTTGCTGTTCTGTCTCCTATTCATTCTTTGCCAGAGAGGGGCTTCCAGCCAATACCAGCCTCTTCTCTGGCACCTGCTAGGGGCCAGTGTTTGCTATTACCTGGCTTCAGAGAGTGGGCCAGTTCCAGAAGCACATCTTTTGAGGGCAGCAGCAGAGCCCTAAGATGGCAGTAGCAGGTAGTAGGGAAAGTATGGGCCCTGCCACTCAGGCAGGGAGTACTGGACTAAGCCTCAGTCTTCCTCATCTGAACAATGGGGATAATGAGAGCAGTTCTAGCTTCAGAGGGAGTTTGGGACTCATCAGTGAAATAGTGGATGGGAACACACTCAGTAAAACTCTAAATTCTACATATAATTTGGTTTTGAGAAATAATAATTATCTAAGCCAGGAGACTTGGTGACTTAGTCCTAAGGGTTAAGGTTTCATTGTCTCGTCACTTCGTATCCATATACATGTATACATGGCCACAGAAAACCATCCAGTGGTTCTGAGAGCTTTGCAGAGGGACATGTCAGGCGCCATGCATCTAGGAGCATGAGCTTTGGAAGTGGCAGCGTGTGTCAGGGCCCTCCAGATCCACGTGAAGAGCCGAGAGTGGACTAAAGCAGTATGGGCCGAGTGTCCCCAAGGCCACTGTCTGAGCAGCAATGTTTGTTTTCCCTTTAGAAGCTGACTTCCCCATGATCCTGTCAGAGTGGAGAGGGAGTGCCTCCACTGTCAGGCCTTTCTCCATCGCTCCCCACTGCATCTCCCTACTGAAAGGGAGTATCTTTCTTTTGGGGTCTTAATGGCCTCAGGGTCCTGGGAGCTCTGGAAAGAAGTGACAGGTGAAATGGAGTGGGTGGGTGGAAGGCTGGGAGGGGTGTGCACTGGCAGAGAGGGTGTGGTTGAAAGAACAGGGCTTGAACAGAAGCCACACACTCCTCAAGACCTCTGGCTTGCTGTGGTCTTTCATCCAGCTCGCGATGCAGACGCGGTGCCTAAGTGGGAGAAGAGGTGGGCCACATGCCTCTAGAGGACCCCAGGAAGGAGACGGACCTTGACACCAAGGAGATGCAGGCCTGTTGTGGTCCTTGTTGTGGCTACAGATGCAGCTCTCTGCACTGGCATAGTCCTCATGATGGCTGGGACAGAAGGGGCCCTGGGAATTGGGGTGTGGCTGGTACATACGCTTCCTCCTTTGGAATGTTCCCCCTGGATTTCAGTTACTTGACTATTTTGGTTCTTCTCCCACCTCTTCAAGCCATCTTAGGGTTTCCTTCCTTCTCAAGAGGCACTGGGGCTCTGTGATGAAATGCTTGGCTTCTGGGCTGACACCTGTACCCCAGTCCCAGCTCTGCCTCCTCTCTGTGACAATGGGCAGGTCATTTAACCTCTTGGTGCTTTAGCTCTCCTGTCTGTAGATGGCAGTAATGGTAGTAGTACCTACACCATTGGGTTGAGAGGATTTAATGGGTTCATATATGCAGGATGCTCAGAACAGTGCCTGAAACTCTTTAGTTTCAGTTAACTTTTGTGTTAGCTGTGAGAATCATCATCGGTCTGGTAGCCCTTCTCACATCCACTCCCTCCATGCAGGCACACAGGAGAATGACTTAATCTTTGACCTCTTTATCTGCCAGGAGGTCATGTTCACTCTGAGGCTTCCAGCCATTACAAGGTCCAGGTGACTCTGCAATTCTCGTATCTCAACATGTTTTTTTTCTCATTATGAACAAAATACATGCACATGAGAAAAACTTGGAAAACACATATGTAAAAAGAGGATAGAGAAGAAACTTTAAAAATCATTGGTAATCCCTCTTCCCAGAGATAACGACTATTAATATTTTGATGTATAGATCCCCAGGGTTTTATACATATGTATGTGAACACAACACAGTGTACCCCTAGTTTTGTTTAAAACTGAAAAAATGCATGTAATAATACTGGTTATATTCTGCTTTTGTCACCAGATATTATTATACTGTGGATATTTTCTTACATTCTTCAATATTCTTTGAAAATACCCAAATTTCTATCTGTAGCCATAACTTCTTTCTCTGACTTCAAAACTGCACATCTGTTGGGCAGTGGAGGGTGGCATCTCAGACTCGATTGGCTGCTGCCTCTGCTTCCTCCCCATCCCAGCCCTTCTCTGTCATCTTGACTCACAGCGTGGTGCCTGTGCCATCCTGCTTCCTCCTGTCCCCCTCCCTCCCCGAGCCTCTTATTGTCAGATCCTGTTACCATCAGTCTCTGCTGTCTCCAGCCCATCCTCTTCCTCACTTCCCTCTCATCACCACAACTCTGGTTCCTGTCCTGCTCACCTCTCACCTTGATTCTGATGTTAGCACTTATTTCTTTTCACCTGCAATCTATACTTTTTATAGAAAATTATGATGGGCCATCTCTCCGGCTTTCCTCACATCTGGCCTCTCAGGTTCCAACATCGCATGCTCCTGCCAGGTGCATCTTCCTGAAGTACAGCCCCCATCGTGTCCTATAGCAGGCACTGTTACCTGTCCCCCACCCTATTGTCTGATTGGTCACAGATAGTTCCATCTTGCTTTTAAGGGCCCTTCCACGACATAGTTCATCCTGCCTGCTTAGGCACCTCTCCATTGTTTATGTACTGTGTTCCTGCCAGGCTGTGGCCTGATGCTGCGCCTATTGCAGCAGCTTACTTGGGCTGCTCCCACTGCTCGGAATGCTGGCACCTGTGAGCCCTTCTGGGAGTTTTTACTACTCTGAAGGCCCACCTCCAGTATACATCCTCCCTGACAGGTTTCCTGACTGTCCTCACTCAGGTGTGCTGTTTCCTACCTTGGAACCCCATGCCCTTGGCTTGTCCTTTCCTTGAGATACTTAGCTTATTAGAGTTATGTGTGCTTTGCATGGGCAGCTATCAAGAGTGAGATATGGAGTGAGACCTTTCTTGAATCCTAGATCTGTGTTCTAGCTTTGTGAGTATGGGTAAGTTATTACCTCTCTGATACTCAGTTTTCTCATCTGTAAAGTGGGAGCTAATATATCATGACTTAGGTTCAGTGTTTAGGAGGACTGAAAGATGAATGCATGTCAAGGCTTAGCACAGTTTCTGGAACAAGTGAGCTCAAACTGCAGAGTTATAATAATCTGTGCCCAGCCCTCTTTGTGTCTGCTTCCATTTACCCATTTGTTGATGGTGAGAAAGCCTGTTTACATCTAGAGTATTGACTGAACAGAGCATGGTGTCAGACAACTGGCCTGGAAAGGAATGTTGGTAGTCCTGGTTCAGACGATTTGGCAAATGTCCCCCGGTCTTAGCTTTGGTAGCTGAGGTCCCCCCAGTTACATGTTCCTCTGGACTTAAGCTCATGAAGCGTTCTTCACTTCATCTGTAGACACTGCCAGAGGCCCATTTACTGCTGAATTGAGCCAGAGGGCTTCTTTTGGAAGCTGGTGCAGGCAGTGCCCAGGTCTTTGGAGGACACTGGTAGAAAGGGAATTTAGGGCAAATCTTTTGAAGCTCAGGCAGCAGCAGGACAGAGGGGAGATTCCCTTGAAACCAGTCTATCATTGACAGTCCTTTGGTGATCCCTACTATGAGAGGAATGTTGGGCAGGGGCAGTATCTGGCATAAGCTATAAAGCTGCAAGAGAAACATGTAAACATGTCCAATTCCCTTCCATGCACTTCAGCAGGACTGCACCTAAAGCTGTTCTTCAAGGCAGAGCACCTCCCTCTTCCCCCAAATTGATTAGGAGTCTTTGACTACCACCGCCCCCCACCCCAGCGTGCGCGCATGTGTACACACACACACACACACACACACTCTCTCTCTCTCTCTCTCTCTCCCTCCCTCCCTAATTACAGTCTTTGCTGGTTTTTCTCTTGCAGCCAGGCGCCACTCCAGGGTTCGTCCCAAGGTCACTCTCCTGAACTATCCATCCCCGATGACCACCATCAGCCGGCCACTGAATGAGATGGCTTTGACTCCTCTGACGGAGCAAGAGGGGGAGGCCTACCTAGAGAAGTGTGGCAGCGTCCGGCGGCACACGGTGGCCAATGCCCACTCAGACATCCAGCTGCTGGCCATGGCCACCATGATGCACTCAGGCTTGGGCGAGGAGCCTGCGGGTGAGGACAAGTGCTTGCTCCTGCCGCCCAGCTTCTCCCCACCCCACCGGCAGTGCTCCAGTGAGCCCAACATCACCGACAGCCCTGATGAGCTGGAGGAGGTGGCTGGGGGCAGCCAGGAGGACTCGGAGCTGAACTGTGCTTCCCTTCGCTGAATGCCCCCCTCTGGGACGTCCCAGCTCCTGCCTATGGACCAGGATGAGGATGGCTCCATCCCCACAGATCGCCAAGGGGCTCTTCCTTTGGGCAATGCTGCCTTATGGCTTTTTGAGTGTAGGCCTAGTCTAAGTGCCCTAGGGGAAATCCCTATTGTAAACCTATTTTCTTGACTGTGACTGAGCACCTCTTTGCAGCCAAACAGACCCAACTGCCTGATATTCACATTCTGACTCCCAGCCTTGCCTGCCTTAGATCCTTATCTCTGGGCTTTTCCCCTTAGATAATGGACTGTTTGATGCTCCCAGCAATGTATCTAAGTTCCCCTGGCATTATTATAGCAGGAGGTTGTCTGACCCACACACGGAGCCAGCAAGGACACGCTGGCTTTTGGAATTCCCCTTTAGGCTCCTGTGGTACGGCAGCCTGTGGGTGAGCAGTGGTAGCAGAGAGGAACCTCTCCTCCCCTATTCTGTACCGAGTGAAAGTAGACTGCAGCCCCTACCGAACATGACTTTGGGAATGTGCCTTCCTTATTTTCATTTCAGAATTACTGGGAAGGAGTTGCCTGTGGGTGAATGCCCATCCTCACCTATATCCAGATCCTATATGCTGCCTTTGGTTTTTGCCCCAGGAGAGCCACAAGGCTTGAGAAACCCTGTCTTTGATTAAGCCTCACCATTTCCCTCTCGGGCCTTCTCCCAGGCTCAAGGAACTAGCTTCCCTAGTGGAGTAGCTGGTGCCTTCATCCGCTCCTATTTCAGAAACTGACTGTTTTCCTTTGTGGGTGAGGGGCCAGCTGATACCAACCAACTAGTCTGTTCCTGGATTTAACTTGAATTTTTTATATGTGCATCATTTAAAAAAATTGCAAATCCTTGTACGTAGGATCTTGTACTGCTCATTTCCAATGGGGTGTATCTTCAAACTACAAAATAAGCAAACCCTCTCAGAAAAAGCCTGGAAGTGGTTCAGGGTACAAGTGACCCATGGTAGACAGGACTCTTAGGCTGCAGAACTCTGGAAGCAGTTGGGCTTGAATCCAGAATGGCCCATGTGAGTGTCCAGGTTTACAGAAAAGCTGCATTGAGGTAGAGAGACTCAGTTTGCCTCATGAGCAGAGGGTTGTAGCCAATGGAATGTCTTTCCTTTTAGTGGGGTTAGATAGGGGAGATGTGGGCAGGACCTTCTGGAGAGATGTTCATCTCCTGTATATAAACAAGTTCCCAGAAGTGGCTGGAATTTCTGACATGTGAAATCACAAAATGCTCTTTGGGGCAACAGCTTTGGTACTGTGCTGTCTCCTTAGCACTGCTCCACCCAGGTCTGGGCTCTTGATCCACCTTGGGCCTCTGTTCTTCTCTTTGTATTTGTCTGTTGGCCCTACTGATAAAAGCCCCAGAAAAAGGAGAAGGCTCCCCTGGGCCCTTCTGACACCTTCTAGGTATCCTGTTAATATTTGGAAACTTTATGATATCTCAGAGATATGAGCCGGCTTGGCTTCCAATATAGCAGGAGGTTCCTGGGAGAGGATAAGAACAGTTTAATCTGGCAGCAGGGAAAGAGACATTGTAAGCATATCTAACTAAGCCTTGATGGCATTTCCCTTCTGGGTGAAAATCTGAAATGCAACCAGTTTTGTTTTTGGTGGCTTGTAATTTGGAAATTTTGTTTAAAAAATTGTTTCATTTTCATCTTTCTAAGAGAGTGATGAAAGAGAAATGTCTGAAGGAGATCTGAGGATTTCAAACAAAAAATAATCTCTGTGTATGTGTTGAATAAAGTCCACAAATTAAATGCATTAGCAAACTATCAGTAAGTAATAACATGATGATTTATTTAACCAATGGCTTCTGTCCTTACTGGTACACTTAGCACCTGGGATTAGAATTTATTGATCCAGATAAAGTAATCATTTACTTTTTTAGTTTACAAACGTTAATGATCTATTTGGTTTTAAATGCCTTTTCCATACACTAAATGCCTCTGATGAGAACAGCAGTCATCAGTTAAATATGTAATATCTTAGACTGAGAATGGGCATGTCAGGACAGACCCAGTGTCCTTAATTGCTGATGATTGCTAGCCACTTTACACCTTCACCTTTGACATACATGCCTGATACTTATACAGTAAATATTTCCAACTATACATATAGCAATTTTGTTGATGTTTTGGGGCATTTTAGCCATCAGAGGTATTGCAAGCATTATATTCTTAGCCACTTTTTCTCCCCTTTATGAGATGAAGATTCATTTCGTTACTTAAACTAGGATCTTCCTGTGGCTGAAGTTTAACGACAGGGAGCAATCTCAACTCTAAACTCTGAGAGAGCTCACAAACCAAAAACCTTTCATATTGTCTGTTTCCAAAATGATTCAATAAACGTCACTGTGTCCATATTATCTGTCCCCGTGTCGCATGTCTTGATTGAATCTGATAGGCCAGCAACCCTCTGGATATGTGTGCATCTTGTCCTCACCCTCCCTGGGCCCGCTCTGCCTGCCTCTACTCCAGGGTTAGGCAGCAGCCTTACCTCAGCTGGTCTCTCCTGGGTTTTGTTTGCCATCCTCTGCTCGATTGGCAAGTCATTTCCTGGTGAAATAGCCTGTATACGGAGCTGGAAAACACTGAACAAGTCTGAGAAGGCAAGACCTCTTCTAAACCAGTTTGGCCTCTTCCCAGAGTGTCTGACCTAGAGGGAACACTTCAAATATTTACTCATGGACTGTGTTCTTCATACACTGTCCTCCGATTCTGCTTGCCAGAGGGAATTTATGTTTAACTCTATGCATGGGTTTCCCTAGGAAGGCTGGAGCAGAGTTAGCCTGAGACATCTGAAGGCCTAGTAAGATCATTCAAAGAGGTGTGACCTACCTGAGGATGGAAAGGGCATAATGCATGTTTTTGTTGAGCCCTCAGAGCCAGTAACTAAGGAAAATAGGCACTCAGCGTTCTGCCTCAGTAGACCTCATGGCATTGGCTCACTGCCATGTTCATTCATCCACCCCCTCACCTACCCACCCAATATTTATGGAGCTGCCACTGTGTTGTAGGCATGTTCCTTGGGGCTGACAATGCAGTGATGGACAGGCAACCAAGGGGCCTGCTTTCTTATACACAATTTAGTTCAGGAAGGCTGGCAATCAGCTCAACACAGGCATTTCAAATAATGAACAACACTGGATGAAATGAAACAGCAAAATCCAGTAGCTAGAGAGTGATATGAGGGCAACTGTATCAGGTGACAAGAAAAGTTCTCTAAAAGTTGACTTGACTGAAGACCTGAATGAGAGGGAGCTAGCCTTACCATCTGCTTTATTTCCTATCACTGCCATCAACAGTTACCACAAATTAGTGGCCTAAACAACACACATTTATCATCTCACAGTCAGTTGGCTGGAAGTGTGACATGGGTCTCACTGGACAAAGATCAAGGTGTTCGCAGAGCCTTGTTCCTTTTGAAGGCTCTGAGGGAGAAGCCATTTCCTTGCCCTTGTCAGCTTTTAGAGACAGCCCAGATTCCTGGGCTCGTGGCCCCTTACTCCACCTTCAAAGCCAGCAGCAGAGGGTTGAATTCCTCTGCCATTACATCACATCATTATCACCACCTACATTCTGTCTCCCTTGTCTACTTTAAGGACCCTATGATTCCATCAGGCCCACCCAGAGAATCCTTGATAATATCCATCTCAAGATTTTTGTGGGCACTGCCCCTCCATCCCCACGTCTCAGTAGTAGAAAGGCTGGCTGGCTGGTGTGCTGGGGGCCCTGGGAAGACGACACTGCCTTGGGTGGCAGGTGCTGGTCTTCGTGTCCAGGGGAGATTGGCTGGCCTGGCCCAGAGGCCTTCAAGCCTGACCTCCACCCTCCATGGCCTGGACACCCATGGTGACCAAGATTCTGGAGTCCCTCACTCAGATCTTTATTTTCCATCTCATATGCTTGTCAGGTGCTCGTCATCCCCTCTGTGGACTTCTACAAGTGTGCACTTCCTGTATTTATTTGTCTGCAGACTCCATCTCTCCCTATGGACATCCCCAGCTGATGTCTGAAAAATGTAGTCCCTGCTTAAAACTTCTCTCTGGCTGCGAGTAAATTCCACACATTTGAACTTGACTTCCAGATCCTTTCCAAACTGGCTCCCACCTGCCTTTCTGGCCTCAGGTGCTGCTGACTCCCTGTGAACAAGTGTCAGTCTCACAGCGACAGTTCATTGTCTGGGAAGCTGCCCTCCACCTACACACCGTCCCACCTTGTTGGGAGCCCTCCCCATTGCTGGGGGCTGTGGAGGGGCCCTCCCACTGCTTCTCCAGGTCGAAGAAAACACTTTTGCCTCTGTACATTCTCAGGCCTGTCCCAGAAGACCAAGGAGGTGTAGGATTTCTGTATGTGTGCCTGGAGACTAGCAATACAGAGGAAGTTCTAAGTCATGTGCACTGAATTAATGGGATGGTGATAATTCTGATCTACACCTTTTCTCTCCCAGGTGTTTGCAGAAAGGACCTTCACCTCCTTTCCTTTCTCCCTAAGCAGGGGCCTTCCCCACACTGTTCTCTAAGTATGTTCCTACTGAGGGTATGGCTATGGAGCCTGTGAACCCAGGTGGGAGCCCTTCCCTGTGGCCCCTCCACATCCTGCTGCCATGTCCCTGCAAAGAGCTGACCCTGTCCATAGGGCTGCTGCTTTGCCCCGAGCCAGCTGCCTCTTTCTTGGGCCCTTTCTTTCTGTACTGAGAAAATTCCTTTGGAGCCTAGAAGTTGTGCCTGAGGGAGAGAGTGAGACAGCCCTGTTGTTTGTACAGGATCATCTCTTTGGAAAAGCCCTCCTGCCAAGTAGTAAGACTAGTGTGCCCAGGCAAGAACCCCCTTGCCCTAACTCCTACTGTACTCAGGACCAGCCCTGAAAGGGATTCAAATTCTGCTGCCCTGGTGTGCCAAACACTACACTGATCCTCGTAACAGGCATGTGAGGCAGGCACCATCCCCATTTCACAGATGGGGAAACAGGCTTGGGTTCTAAGTAATGGAGGTGGGATTCAACCTCAGGTCTGCTCACCTCAAGTCCAGTGTCATCCCCGTCTATTCCAGGAGGTATCCTGGCTTGATAGAAAATGAGCAAGCAGAACAGCTAAGGGGCACAGTCTCCTCAGCCTGCTGCAAGTGAGATGGTTGCAGGGTTTCCAGAAGAGCAGAGAAACAAAGCTGCCTCTCTTGTTCTTCTCTAGCCACTTTTAGAAAACCTCATGGGAGAGTGTTGGGGTGGGGGAGACTCTGCTGTCCTAGGCAGCAGATTTCTCAGAAAAAATTTCAATGGGTTCGTTTTTCCTTTGAAAATTAAAAAGTTTAAATTTGGCTTTAAAAATAGTATTTTATTATTTAAAAATATTGATAGTAATCATTTTATAAATAATATAATAATGCTGTCTTTAGAATCAATATTCAATTTAAGATATGAATTTCAAAATTTTTTAGGCTTTTAAGTTCAGCTTACAAATTCTATTCTATTTTTAAGTCTAGCAGACTTCAGCAGTAACTTTGGAGGAGCCTTTGAATAATGTTTGGTCCTATTTACAAACTTACCTCAGCACTGCAAACACTTTTAAATGCATTTATAAATTTAATATATTTATTCCTTTTTAAAGTACTTCACTTTTTCTGACAGCATACAAAATCTTTCCAAATCCCAAATTCTTACAGAAATTAGTAAATTAAACTTATAAGGGACATGTTAAATGTTTTTACACTGTACTTAAATTTAGATGTCACCATAAAAAAACACAAATCTAAATTCATTACTCAATTATACATTTTAAAGTACAGGTATGAAACTGTCCCTCTAATGGGCTTTATTCTCCTAAATATCACATATGTAAAACAACAAACATGTGTAGATTCCTTCCTAACATAAAAATAATAGTGCTATAGTTTTGTTTATTTCAAACCTTTCTACACTAAAGTCTAAATCTTCCTGATGTTGGTTGTTAAGCTATTGTCTCTCAGCCTCAAGCCTTTTCTGTATTTTGGAATGCTGGGGCCAGATTGCTAACATTTCTGTTAGCTCCGTTACTGTTAGGCTCTGCCAGTAGGGGGGGGCACTAGAGGGAGCTGGGAGGTTGGTGGACTGAGAAGAGAGGTGCCCATCTCCGTTGTCTGCCTGCATGGCCTGGCAGGGACAGTTGGGTCCAGTGGCACTGGCTGGGTCCAGTTTGCGGATTTTCCTCACTCCCAGAACCAGCCTCAACATCTCCCATGAAAGACAGCCACACCAGTGGCCTGGGCCCCTCTGCAGACATCTGGAGCCCAGCTCTAAGGGCCCCTCCTTCAACCCTTTACATGTCAATCAATCCCAACGCTTCCTTTTGTTTCCCTACTTCTAAGAGGGGTAGTTGCTTCCTGCAGTCACTCTTCTGTGATTCCCGTGTCCCCTCTTCGCCATTTTATTTGAGCAATACCTGATCAGTAATTCCTTATATTCTCTCTGCTAAAATGATGGATGTGGCTTCTGCCTCTGATGAACCAGGGCTGAAAATAAATTCACTGAAAAAGACAGTCACGATCTCAGTTAACCCAGCTTACTCACTGAGAAAGTTCCTTTAGGCATGAGACCCAGAACTGCAGACATGCAGAGAGATAGATCCCTCTTACTCCCACCTAAGGACACCGCAATACCTTTTCAGGTAACTGTTGCGATTGCTTCTTAACATCCTTGAGAGTACTGGTGAATGTTCTTGACTTGTCAGCATTCCCAAGAGACACTGATGCTATTTACGATTGCTTAGTCAATGACTTCATGACCTAAAGGAAGTGATCTTGTAAGCAACTGTCTTATACAATTGTCTAGTTTTTCAGTCTTCTTTCAGAAGTATGCCTCTCTCACCAGGTCACTCATTAAATTGGTTTTAATTTCCAATTTTTTGGCCTTCGATGACTCTTGAGAAGAATCCTAAGCAATGTAAATGTCTTGAACCTAATAGGCTCCTGAATTCTATCATATTTTCAGGATCATGTAATTTTTAACAAATACCTAAGTTTCAGTCTGATATCAGTTAAATATCTCAGATAACTCTGTCTGGGGCCACCTATGATGTCATTCCTTTCTCTGTAGACAGAACTAGGATTAAGTCTCAATTTCCTGCCAACAAATTTTTGCTGCCCATTCCATGGCAGTTTTGAGAAAGGATCAATAAATGGCAATAGCATAAGGCTTCTGGTTCTGGCTATAGGAGAATGTCTTGCATCAGATTAATCTTCCTGCCAAAATAATTATAAAGCTGGACAAAACATATAAAGCAAACTCTTGAAGGAATCGGAGAGCACCCAGTGCAGGCAGGATCTGAATGGCTGTGACCCCTGAGAGAAGGTATGAGGCAGGCTTCACATTCATCCTAGTTTTTCCCAAATCACTAGTTGGTGTGTGGGTGGGAGGGAGTGGGTGATAGCAGAAACAGCAGTCTTAGGGGGCTGAGATCAGAGGTGAAGGCTGCCAGAGGAGCTGGAACTTGGAGGATGATGAAGAGGACTAAATGAGAAATCTGGATTCAAGTTCCCCTCAAGTTGGTGGCTGATTCACAAGCAGTAAGAACTCCAGAGAACGAGCAGACAATAGCAGCTGGGGAGCTAAAGAACTAAACAGACTTCAGCTGCTACATAATGTTGAGGATCCGAGGGTCAAGGCTCCCTGAGGTTGAGGGCTTTGACAAACATCCCAGGCTCTTGGTTGAGAAGCCACATGCTAGGAGTAAGGGTCATGCTCCAGTAGCAAGTCAGCAGACTTAAACACAACTACATCAGTCATCGTATTAAATGTAAATAGACTAAATGTGCCAATGAAAAGACTAAGATGGATTAAAATATAACAACATGCTATTTATAAGAGACACTAATATTGGGACACAGAAAGATTGAAAATAAAGGGATGGAAAACCATGTAAACATTAGCAAAAGAGGTTTGGTGTTGCTAATTCATAGTCATGCAAATTTCATAATGATAAGAGGTTGATTTGAAAGGAAGACATAATAACACATAAATTATTGTTTATTGGTTACCAAGTATGTGCCAAGCACTAGGTGTTTCGTAGTCACTGTTTTGAGATATCTTATGAGTAACTGTATGAAGTAAATTTTATCATCCCCATTAGATGAGGAAATTGAAGGTTGGCGAGACTGGGCAATTTGCTAAGGTCACACAACTAGAAAAAGAGAGACAAGACTCAAATCTAGCTCTGTCTGATGTTTTGCCAAAGAGTTTCTAATCATTGCTCTGCCTTTTCAGCTCTATACAGCCTATGATATATTTGTTTAGAGCAGTTGGAGAGGGCCTCCTAGGGCAAAAGAGTGTTTTAACCTAAGGGGAGGATATTTTGTGGAGACTGCTGTACTCTGAACTGGAAACCCTTCAGGATTAAGGTCCTAAAATAATCTAACTCTGTCTCTTCCCCCACCTCACACACACACACACACACAAACACACTTTAATGTGAACATTCTGCTCTTCTATATGCATGATCCCCAAAAGGTACAGAGACCTCTGGGTTCATGGAATGCTACAGCCTGACTTTGAATTTCTCAGTCCAAATTCTCAAGAGTCTGGTCTACTTCAAGAATCATGTGTCCATCCCTGATTCAATCGGCTGCTGCAAAGAAGTGCCATCTCATGTGGCTTCGGATTTAACTCTTGTTAAATCCTTCTCTTGGAGAGGAGGGCTCAGTGGTTCTCAGGGGGAAGGACACTCATCTAATTCAGACTGAATCTGTGCAATATATGGGTGGATGGGAACCTGAGCACAAAAACCCCAAGCTGAAGATAGGCCTTCCCAAGCCACCACTATCTCTGGTATTCACATAAAATGCAAAGATGCCAGGAGGGGAGGACAGGTAGCAGGCTCTCGCAGAAGGAACCAGGGATCCCCAGCAAAGAGCAGAGGACAAATGGACCCATCATCAGGGTGGGGAGGGGAGTTTTGAGGAAACCAGTATTTCCAAAAGTGGAGCTGAAGGCTCCTCTGCCCTTAAGCTAGCAGGGGGGCACTTTCTCTCAGGGAGCAATGCCGTCAACTCCCCTCCTCTCACTACCTGGGCAGGCGCAACTGGAAAAGCCTATGGAGAAAACAGGCTTAAGTTTTGAGCATAAAGTGCATGGCAATGGATAGCCAGGATGATGCAGGGACCTCTATTTATTGTCCAAGTTTCTGGGACCCCCAAGGATAATTCTATAGCAAGTAACTGTAACACTTAATTCTTATTCAGGGCTTGCTATGGCCAGCTGCTACTGTAATCCTTACTCTTTCTGTATCATCTCATTTAAAATCTGGGTAGGTAAACACTATTATTCACATTTCACACAAAAAGAAGCTGAGGCATAGAGAGGGTGAATAAACATGTGCAAGGCCAGAGCCAGGAAGTGGCAACACCAGAATGTGAACCCAGGTAGTTTAGCTACAGAGGCCTTGCTTTTAAGCAAGTGTAAACTTTCCCAGTCTTTGGAAATGTAATCTGAATTACCAAACAGAAATAGTCATTAAGAAAAGCAAGAGCAGGCTGGGTGGTGCCTTACAGCCCTCGGTTTCCCATAGAGAAGTTGCTCCATTTGAAGGAAAGTCCCTTTGTGAGGCTCCCCACCAGTGTGTGAGAGCTGCCTGAGGCTCAGCCCCTAAAACCTGCCACCAAAGAGTCAGTGAGCTTGTGGTAGAGAGCCAACTCTGCAGAGAGACCGGAGGCCATGGTTTATAGTTTAAATCTCTCTCTTCTGCATCCTGCTGCCACGGCAGTCAGTCAGACCCTCTTTCATATCCAGTGAAACTAGCTGGGTGACCTTGGACAAGCTACTTAATCCCTCTTTTCTTCTACTAAATGCAGCTAATTATGCCTTACCTTGTAAAATTAAAGAAAAAAAATATGTGCGCGCACACACACACATACTTACAAAGGCACACATATACACACATACATATAGCATAGAAAATGTTTAAGCTGTTTTTGGGTTTGTAAAATCATGTGTTCATAGCAGCATTATGTGTAATAGCCCCAAACTGGAAATAATATAAACATCCATTGACTAATGGTAGATAAAAAGAGGTACATCCACACAGTAAAGTTCCATATTAGCAATAAACAAGGAACAAACTATGATCACAATGGTACATCATGAACTGACATCAAAAATGTTATGCTAAGTGAAAAAGCCAGACATAGGAGACTATATATTGTATAATTCCATTTATGTGAAGTGTCCAGAAAAGGCAAATTTATAGAAACAGAAGGTAGATTAGTGGTTGCCTCGGGTGGAGGTTGCCAGGTGGGGGAGATTAACTATAAATGGGCATCAGGGATGTTATTTCAGGGATGAAAATGCTCTAAAACTGGTTTATGAAAATGGTGGCACCAATGGTAAAGTTATTAAAAGTCATTGAAGGGTATACCTGAAACTGCATTTTTTTCTTCTTTTATTGCAGTAACATATACATAAAATCTGCCATTTAAATCATTTTTAGGAGTATAGTTGAATGGTATTAAATGCATTCACTTTGTTGGGCAAGCATCACCACCATTCATCTCCAGAATGTTTCGTCTTCCCCATCTGAATCGTTATACTCATGAAGCAATTACTCTTCTCTATTCCTCAGTCCCCACAGCCCCTGGCAGTCACCATTCTACTTTCTATCTCTATGAATTTGTCTTTTCTATGTACCTCATGTAAGTGGAATCATACAATATTTGTCCTTCTGTGAATGGCTTAATTCACTGAATGTCTTCAAGGTTCATCTGTGTTGTAGCATGTGTCAAAATTTCCTTCCTTTTTAAAACTGGAACATATTCCATTGTATGTATATACCACATTTTGTTTATCCATTCATCCACTGATGGACATTTGTGTTGTTTCCACCTTTTGGTTATTGTGAATAATGCTGTGAATATTGGTGTATAAATATCTTGAAATTGGTGTATCTTTTATTAGATAAAAAATATGTCAAAAGTTATTTAAAAATAAAACAAAGTATTGTTTCAAAATTTAAAGAGCCAATAAATTGTAGATGCTGTTACTGTCAACTTAAAGTATGGTATATTTTTGATCAGAGAAGTGAGTTTTTAAAAGTCAAATTAATTTAATTTAAAATGACATGTTCTCATTTAAAAAAAGGAAAAACACAGAAAAGTACAAAGAAAAGACACTTCTGTAACCTCAGAGATAACCACTGAACGATTACTTTACAAAAATTATTACATTTTAACTTTACTTGAAACTAGAAGGAACTGAACTGAAATAAAGAGGTTGCTGAACTTCAAATGTTTACCTACAATAGAGCTAGTCATCTCCAAACTATCCTTCGAAAGGAAAAAGAAGTTACGAAGAAATACTGAGGCTAGGTTGGGACACACGGTTTTTCTACTGGAGTTCTTGATGGTCAAGTTTAATCCCAGAGGCAGACAACAGTTCATAAAAATCAGAGTATATTTCTGATGCTTAAACAAATAAGGTGCATGAAATTTTAGATTAAAAACAAAAGAACAAAGTTGAAAACCCAAGCAAACTTCTAGGGTAAAGTTCTAAGAGAGGTTATTAGGGAATAACTGGTTTGTAAGCCAGAGAGCTACAAAGATGACAAATCACTTATTGAAAAAGCAGGAAGAAATGATTGTAGCTAGTGTCTAAAATATTTCCAAGGAGGTTATATATAAGTCCTGAATATCAGTTAGTTTTCTCCTCCCTCTGAATTAATTGGTTGTTTTTGAACACATCTGTTCCAGCATGAATTTTCTCACCAAGAGGTGTAGCATCCACACATTTCCTTCCTTCACTCTAAAAAAGAATTATTTGAAACTTGGAGGAAATAAGGCAAAATGTTGGGCGTCATGTCCTTTCAAAATCATACTGGGGATTTATTTAGCCAGTTCACCCAAGTATTATTTAATTTCCTAGGAGAATGTATCTGCGTTTGACTTTGCTATGTATTATTTGATTATAGCCATATTTCATATTTTTCTGTCTGGTAGGAAAGATAACCCCAAAGGTTATGGTTTTATTATTCTGCAGGACATTAACCAGTTTCTTTTGTAACCTGGCAATCTTTTTTCAACATGCTTTTTTGTTTTGGAAATGCTTTTCCTGGTATATAAATTTTTTCCTCAAATGCATTTGGAATCAGCATTACAGTTCCATCATAAACTTATGAGCTGAATAAAACCTTTGACATGTACCCATTCTAAATTTGAATGAAAGCCATGATTTCACCATTTTAACTATTATACTTCGATATAGCTGTTAGGACTCAGCTTATACTCGCTCCTCCTATCTCCTGTGCTTTTCTTACTCTGTTTGCTCAAGTTACCTGGAAGCCTATTTAGAATGCAGATTTCCCAGCCTGACTCTCAGAGACTAACTGGGGAAGGGAGGGTTAGCAAGGGGCCTAATGATATGCATGTTAATAAGCACCCCAAGAGATCCTGAGGCTAGTGGTCCACAGACCAGACACCTTGAAAAAAGCCCCTGCTGTGAACTGGGTGGGAGATTGGTCCTAATGCCAACTTGGTTCTCATTGCTCGGAGTGGACAAACAAAGCTTGGGTTAAACGTCGAGACCTTGGGATGGACAGGAGTTGACAGTCTGTTTTCCTGAACTTCAACCTGAAATGGCAGTTGATCTCAGATGTCCACCGACCCACTGGCAGTATCAGAATGGGGGCAACCAGGAATCTGTGTGTGTGTATGTTGAACTTTTAGAAACTACTCATATTCTTTGTTGACCTTACAAAGATGGCAGTTTTGTATGGTTCAACCTAATAATTCCTCAAGTGTTTCTAATTTGAAACTAATCTGGCAACCAATTTGTGAGTATGACAGTCGGAACGTGGAACTTCCAGTATCTGGGGGGAAGTACTTTTGTTTTCATCAGACTTAAAAGCAAAAATTTAAGGACTCTCTTCCCAGAAAAATGCATGAAGCCCAACTTTTTGCACACAATCTCAGGGGGATTTACAGATGCCTTCAAAGCCCAGGACTCCAGGTTAATCCTATTTCGTAAATTTTTTCCTGAAGGCTGCGTTCTTTAGGGATGGAGCTTTGCTGCCCCCTACCGTTACATGCGTCTTCATCTGGGTTTGCTCTATTCATGCTTATCTTCCAGTTCGAGTTTTGTAGGAGCGCGAACAAGCCGTCATCTCACACCAACTGACAGAGTAGTCCCATTCTAGGCAGGAATGGGGACGACAGGCAGATATATGTCACACACTGCACTGAATTGTTAGTACGGGGTATGGGGAAATCTTGTTATTTGATGGAACAATAAGCATTGTGTAGGCTGAAGCACACCCTTGGGGGTTATCAAATTCTGATTATAAGGAAGCTCTTTTACAACACTTGTAGGTAACTGAGAGCGATGCAAAATAATCTTTGTTTCTAGAAATGCAAATTACGTCCTGTGGGGAGAGGTTCACTTAACTTCTCACTCCCACCAAGGAAAAAGCTAGTTTTGCCTCCATTTTGAACCTTTATTTAAATATTCCTTGTCAGTGTCTCTCTCTTTGGATTATACTTTGAACAGATTGTAACATCTGCCTGGTGTCCTCATTAAAACGTAAATAAAATCTTTAACATGTGCTCTTTAGATATCTGTATGAGAGCCATAATCTGAGTTTTTTGAACATTATCCTTTAACAAAGGCCAAGATCATATTAGATATTTCTGAATCCCATCTAAGATGGAAGGCCTAGCTCTTTGCTTCCATCATAGTCTCACAGTCTAAGGAGACACTCCATGTTCCCAGTAACTCTTTGAGATGTTAAGAAGAAATGTACCTCTCTTCTATTCACCCAATTCAAAAAGGTAACACCCTACCCCATCAGGCGAAATATGGCAAAACAATACAAAACAAAACAATGAACAAGAGTTTGTAAATCTGGATTTTGTTTTCCTAAAGCTTAAGTCCACAGAACAATTTAGAGGAGCTGTGGAGCAGGAGAGGACCCACATCTTGGAGAAATAGAGTGGAGATGGGGCTTTCCTTCCGTAAACAATGAGATTACTTAGGCTGTGGGAAGGAGAGACTGGCAGAAGCATCAAGACCAGGCCTTGAAAGGGAGGCTGCAGGAGAGGGATGGACTGGAGCCCAGATTACATGGAACAAGAGCAAGTCAGGGCTGGGAGGGCCCAATTTACCACTGTGAACACCTGTGAGAGACCATGACAGGGTGGGAGGCTGAGAGGGAGAGAGGGACAGGGGGATGAAGGACGGAGGGAGGGAGGAAGAAGGAATTTGGCCTCTAGCTTCTTGGGCTCTTTTAAATCTAGATCTTGACTCAAGAGGCAAGCTTTATTCTGATAAACTCATTTGTGTTCTGGGCTTACATTTTTAAAGTTAAAAAAGAACATGAAATACCAGATTGCATCAGATGTAAAAAAAGCAAGTGTTTCATAAAACTTCCATTTCAGTTGAATCAGTATATATATTATTTAGTCATCTCTATCATGTAATTTACTGTGGATCATGAAAAAAAAGACTGCAAAACACTCTAAAGACATAGCAGCTCTACTAGCCTAGTTGTATTCAGAAAATTTGCTTTCTTTTCTTCTCCATGATTCCAAAGAAATATCACATTAGGTTTAAAATTTAATTTAATTTAAAAAATTTTAGTTTTAGGCCCCTATCCTAAAGGGTTTAGTTTCCTTCTTTAAGTACTTTTGGTGGGACTTTGTCTATTTTATCTAGACAACTCAAGTTAAATGACCCGCAATCTACTTTTCAGTGTGGTTTTATTATTTAGCTTTCAGGAGTAAAATTCTGTGAAGATCAGACTCACTGACTCAGTTTTAGTATTATTAAAATGTACAAATCCTATCCAGACCATGCAAAAATTACTTTGATTATGCATCATTTCCCAACAAGATTGCAACTGTTGCTTTACAAAGTAATTCTGCCTGTGCTGGTGCCCACACAGAAGTTTATTTTTACAATGTGATAACAGACATCCACAGGAATGGATTAGAAGCATCAAGAAGCTAACCCAAAATACAGGTGGAATGTTTGAAATAAATTATATGGCTTTTTGTGGGATTAATAACAGTATTTCACTTTCCAAGTTTGATTTAAAAAATATGGTGGCATTTTGTACAGCATTTACATGCCTCACCAGCTGTCTAAAAATGCTTTTAATTGTTGCATAGTAGAGGCAGCCATCACCAAAAAACTCATCCAGGAAGTTTGCTAACAAAGGAAAGGCCTTGAGCAGGGGAGAACTGTGAGAATCCAAGCTTCTCATCTATCTGCAGGGAATAATTGCTCATGCTGTTACCTGGGTTCATACTTTCTATTCACTTGTTTTTCTCCTTGGATCTA
The DNA here is from genome assembly GCF_040802235.1 of Manis javanica. Classification (NCBI taxonomy): domain Eukaryota; kingdom Metazoa; phylum Chordata; class Mammalia; order Pholidota; family Manidae; genus Manis; species Manis javanica. The sequence goes on from NC_133166.1 coordinate 56,018,481, forward strand.
AAGTGGTTACAGAAAAGTTCCTCTCACTTTGGGACTAACTTCATTTTGCAAAATGCAGTCTAAAAAGCTACAGGGAGAAACCACAGCCTAACTTAAACCAAGGTCTAGAATGAATCCCCATTTACCATTTTCTGAAGGTGCAAGAAACTTTCTTTCATGTGTAAAATGAGTGCCTGAAACCATTTTTCCTTCCCAATATAGGGAGTTGCAGTCTTCAAAGTAGAAGATAAAGTAAAAATCAAAGCAGTCTAGCTATTTTATTTTAAAAATATCTGGATACACTTATATTTTAATATATATTTCATTTTAATTAAATTCCCTTTTTGTAAAGATATTGGTGCCTTATGTAGGGTGATAAGAGAATATCAACAACAGATGGGAGGTGGCAGAGTATATTAGTTTGACATTTGTTTTCTTCCAAATGAATATTCAATAAGGTACCATTCAAAGAATGCTGTTTTGTTCACACTCTTGAAACCACCACCAAGACATGATCTAAAGTAAAAACTCCAGGTGTTTTTTTGAGATAAATGTGAACTTGCATTCATAACCTGGCTTGAGAAAGAACGGGTCACACTTAGGTAAGTAGAGTACCCTTCTCATCTCTTGGTAAATCCTGTGGTCTGTGTCGATCTGATGGTACCTTCTTAGGCTGAGCTGTGGGCAGGAGCAGGTCTTGTTTTCTGCATTGTGTGTGGCAATGGTCAGAGGAGCAGTGAGGGTATGTGCAGTGAATCTGGCCAGTTCCTCTAAGCTCTTCCTTCCATACAACCTGCTCTTAAACTGAATGCTGATTCTCAGTTTTTCTGTGATTAGTGTCTCCATCCTCCCATGCATTCACTTGCTGAGTCCAGATGAATTAGATTAGGAAAAAACTGCTCACAAATTCCATGGTAATCCTAAATAGCAGACTTTTTGGTAAGACACTTTGATTTTGCATGTGCTTCAATTTTTCAAAGGCAGATTTCACTCCATAGCCTGTCATATAGTTACAGAATTTAAGAGCCTCCTTGGACTCATAAAGTGTCTTAACAGATCCAAGCATTAATAAATGTTACTCATTTATTAATAATATTTAAATTTCAAATTCTAGTCTCTACTATACAGGTAGGTATACAGACACAAAGACAAAGAGAACTGATTTGCCCATGGTCAGTCAGGAGTAAAATCTAAATTTCACCTCCTAATTTAATAGTTCATATGCTAAATTACACTGACTCTTCAGCCCTCTGGGAACATAATCCTGGAACCTCATGTAAGCAAAATGGGCCCAAAATTACATTTTCACCAGAGAAATTAACTGAATAATTTATCAAGTGTGAAAATAACATTAGAATATTTTGCACAATTGATCAAGGACTTTCAAATAAATCCATTATAAAAAAATCCCTTCAGGCAAAATAAAATTAAAATTCAGTGTAACAGATTTACAAGCTTATAACTAGCTTAAAGTAAGGAATTACAATTTCAGCTGTAACTCAAATATCACAAGTTTCTCCCAAAGAATTTAAGACAACTTGATTAAAGCTGTTCCATTATTGTAACAGTGAGATTTAGGGGGGGGGATGGGATAAATGAGAACTTAAGCTTTCCAAGTAGTAAGGTTCAAATCCTCTGAAACTTATAGGAGGTTAAGAAAAATGAGAACTCTAAAGTAATTAACTCCTTGCTGGCACCAACCTTGAAGAAGTCTCATTATAAGTTACATCTGTTAAGTGATAAAGCAAATTTAACAAATTATTATTTGTAGATTCTAGGTGGTGGATGTTCACTACACAATTCTTTCAACATTTTTGCATATTTAAAAAACTTCGTAATAAAGTGCTCAGGGGAAAAAAGCAAGAAAAAGTAACAACTGTGCCTCACAACCTATAACTTACATGACTAATTAATTACCAGAAATTGGTCAGCTTCAATCAGTATTTTCATTAAATGATCACTATGGAATACCTGAGTGTTAACTATTAGCTAGGCACTGTGCTAAGTATAAGGTTTCAGCAGTGAACCGAACAGCATCCCTGTCCCTCAGATTTTACATTCTCCTGAGGGTTGCAGAGGACTATGACGGTGTTATATCCAGGACTGACAGCATTCCTTCTTGGAATAAACATATGCCCTGCTTTCCAGTGGCACTTTCGCTTTTACCCTGAAATCTACCCGGGAGAAGGTTGGAATACATGCAGTCAGCAGAGGCAAGGAAGCTCTGATGCCAGGACTCCCTTTCAGAGAAAATGGCTGGAAGCAGCATGGCAGCTGTCTTCAGTGACTATCTGGGGGCGGGATAGCACCTGCACTCAGAGCTGCAAGTCCTGAGAGAACAGAAGGAGCCTCTCCTTTCCTCTCATCCTAAAGGCAGAGCTCGTGTCCTGCCAAGAAAGCACTTTGAGAAAAAGGAGCACCTATTTCCTCCTTCCACCTAGTGTTTTACTCATTTACAATTATTTTTCAGTCTTCTAAATTTTACAACAATTTGAATTTTTTTTGTGGGGGAAGAAGCTTTTTAAAAATATTAAGGGCTTAGGTGACATCTAACGAAACAACTAGGCAATCTCCTTGCAAGTGTTTGTCTTTGACTTAAGGTGAAAGCTGGAATTGAATGTTACAACCTGATTCATCTTAATTGATCTAATTAGATCATCTTCCTGGAAACTGCCTATTTGGAAGTGCCAACTTGATTCTATAGATGCAAGAAAAGCAACTGTGTAACTACAGCTTATCAGGGGAACCTGGGAATTAAAAAGTTTTATAATAGAAAAATACAACTATATATTGTCCATTTTTCATTTCCTTAAGGCACTGCATTGCTTAGGTTATTGAACTAGGCATCACAAAAAACACCTAATGCTTTTTATATAAAACAATGAGTAGAATTTAACTGAAGCAAGCCAAGAAAAGAGCAGCAGTAACTGAATAAAAGAAAAGTACTTCAATGTCTTAAATTAGAAAAGCCTCTGTAATAATAAAAAATGTTTTCTGGTCACCAGAGACTTAAGGATTCTCTGGATAAAGAAATGACAAGCAACTGTTCTTCCTTAAGGGGAATGAATGTATTTTAATTGCATGCGTAATTCATAATTCATGCTCTTGGTTTATCTAAGCCTTACTAGTATAGAAACAGTAAGGGAAAAAATAATTTTATACCTATCACAAAATAAATTATTAGTGATGATCCAACATTTCCATATTAGTCCATCATTAGAGGAAAAAACTCACCTTTCATTCTATTTCACTTAACTCATCCCCAAAATAAAAACTGAATTATATTGTAATACCGCCAGAAACTATCACTGCTGCAACAGCCAAAGGACAGTACAAAACTACCAAACTACAAATCAATATCCTGACTTGTTTCCCAATAGCAAAACTTACAGCAAGTTTCATGCAACATTGGCTTGGACATCTCTAGGCAAAGAGGAAGCAATTTTGCTATGTTCAAGAATGATGTCAAAATAAATATGTTAAAAGGTTAATAGCAAATACATGGCTCAAATATTTATAAGCCAACTGGGTAAACCTAGCATGTTTCAGAGAGGGACAGAGAAGATTTGAAAAGGAGAAAAGCTTTCTAGGTAACACTTGATTCTGTGCTGAAGTCTTAACAAAAGCTTCTATTTGGAATGACAGTCGTTGACCATTACCTTTATTCCATATTCACAATGACCAGTATAAAATAAATGGCTGGTTCATTACAAAATGCCTATATTGGGGGTTAAAAAAATTGCTTATTTGAATTAAGATGAGCCCAGCTGATGGATGCTGAATTGCAGTAAAGTATTCTGTCAGCAAAAAATAAGGCAAAGCAATTTTCTACTGGTAAAATCCTTTAGTAAATATTGTCACTGCTCTGCTGGTTAGGACTTAAATTTCTTAAAACAGAATCTTATCGTTGGAGTGGACCCTAGAAACGTCTGATTCAACTCATTTTTACACATGGAAACCTGGAGCTAGAAGTTGAAGTTAGGCAAAAAACTTTTTGTTTGGATTAAGACTCCTGAGTTAGAAAAAAATAACATAACCAAAGCAGGAAATGACTCGCCTCAGTACTTAATGCACAGCCATGCTTTTAATAGAAATTGACCAGGAAGCTTTTAAATAGCATTTCCTTTTCTGCTGGAGTTGAATGTTTTGTGCCAACAATTTTTTTCTCTGATAAATGTACATGCTTACTGTAGAAATTGTAAAGCATATTAAGAAAGCACAAATAAGTCATCAAAAATAGTTTAGTATATTTCCTTTAGTCTTTTTCTATTCAATAAAAATAACTACCATCTACTTTTTAAATAGATCCTGACAATTACTCATTGAAGAACAATCTCAGGAACAGCAGCAATGCTGGGTTCCCTACCTAGAGCTGGTTCTGCAGTGACCCTTTCTCATGAGCTGGAAAGCATAGTCGCTAAGAGACACAAATTGCTAGGGAACAAACTGTGAACTAGTAATGAGCAAATGGTGCTGGGGACAGGACCTCCGTGTGACCTTTACTTTCACTTTATAACATAAACCCTCCAGAGCTGGAGCTGGGGAATGAGGGTAGATAGAAAAGTGAAGGGAAAGGTCAAAGTCACACTTGCTGGGTCTGCCTGAAATCCCAACCATTCTTCTCTGTAGACAAGGTCTCTCAGCTTCCTCTTGAAATTAAGGTTGATTCTGAATGCTCGTCAAGGGATTCTGATTTTGCCCTCTCTGGAAATACCATACCACTTCTCAGGACCAGACAACTTTAAAACAATCTGTGTAAGTGTTATGGGTCTTCTTAGATTCTTTATAAGTGCCTACAGTAATTGTGGGACTCCCTGAGAACTAGATTTCACCATATTAAATATCTATAGGCCTTTAAAAATATATAATTGCACAAACATAATCTCTCCCAACTAGGGACATTTAGCCACTTGAATACATTCCACAAGACCCTCTTCAAGTATGAATTGTTGGACTAAAGCAACCTATTCAAGCTAAGTCCTGATATAACCACCTTCCAACCTTAGTTTGGTGACCTCTCAGGTATCCCCCCAGTGATCTCACAAGTATTAAGAAATTCTGCTTCTAGGAAATTAATTTTGTTCCATTTAAATGACTTAAACCAGAGCGTGTCAAAAGAGCTGAAAGGTTTTGGCTCATTAGCTTTTGTCATCACCAATGAGATGCCACATTGGTTGACTAGTTGAGACATGTTTAATTCTATGTTGGTGTGTATCTCCCAGTCCTACAAGCATTAAGAAACAGAGAACTTGCAAGACTGTGGAATTCACTCTGCACTTAATAGGCAAAAAGAAATTTATAGCATAACACTAAGCATAACACTAAGCAGTTGGTTCTGCATGATTCTCAGAATCCTGAACTATGAAGATGCTACTTCATTGCCTCAAGGAAATATGTAAGTGAAGTAGAATGAAACACTTAAACAAGAACGATCCAACAGATACATGTTCACTGAGTGAGGTTATATTTAGGGCTTAAACTAGTTTCTGAATATCTTTAGTTACATCCCAGGGGGTGGGGGGAATGGGGTGAATGAGAACTTAAGCTTTCCAAGTAGTAAGGTTCAAATCATCTGAAACCTATAGAGGTAAAAAAAAATGAGAACTCTAAAGTAATTAACTCCTTGCTGGCACCAGCACAAGGCGGTAGTGATTCTCAAGTTTAATATATTACACATAGTACTACAAAAATAAGCTAAAGTTTTAAGGAACGTCATTATTAAAAGGTTTGAGCTTTTTCACTCCAATCCTGGGCTTTTCGGCCAGTAAAACACACTGGTGCAAAAGCCCAGAAAGTACAACAAAGAGGTATACTAACTGACACAACAGCTGGTGCAATTGGCCACAGGCACTTCAGTTTCTGAAAAAGCATGGAACATGTAGATTCCCAAGAAAAAACTGCTTCAGGTATGTGTAGCAGGAAGAAGTGGTAAGTGATCTCTCTAACAACATTCACTGGTGGGTACATCTTCCCCACTGCTTTTCTTGCTTGCATATTATTGAGAACAGGGCACGGAAAGACACTGTTTTCTCCAGATGGGGTATTTTTGGTTTTGTTTTGAACGAACACCAGGATGCTATACCCCTGCATCAGTACTCCGTGGCTGGAAACCCTCCCTCCGAAGACTACCCATGTCGAAGCGGGTGGAGACCTCACAGCGTACTAACAAAGTATCATCCTTAATGAAGGTTCTTTGTCTTAGGGCTTCTAGGTGCATAAAAGTCACATAGCCAAAACCTTTTGGGTTCCGTGGGATTGTGGGTCTCTGGAAGGCAAGCAGCTCTGGTTTGGCATCCATTATCTCTTCATGGTTTTGCCTTATAGGTGCTTCAGACTGATCAAGAATTGTAAGGCGTATTGTACCCTGGAAGGGCCAAGGGAGGTGGCTGTCATACTCCCCTTGCATTGTGTGGACAAAGAGGGATATGTAGTTTGCACAGCGCTGGGCATTTGGAAGCTGAAGGTGCAGGCGCATGCACAGTTTGTACCCGGGTTTGCCTGTGTAGAATCCAGGGCTATGAATGACAACAGGTTTCTCCTCTTCTTGAGATTTCAAGTGCATCCCAAAGTTACCAATCTTCCAGATGTAAATCCCATTGCACTGCTGTGCTTCTATTTCGGCAACTTTGTCTTCAAGTGTTCGAATAGTTCGTTTGAGCTCATTTACATACATGCTCTGTGTTTCCATTTTAGCAGTCAGCTCTCGGATTTGATGGTCTTGTCTTACAAGGCGACCCTCTAACTGTTGAATGATTTCATGGAAATTCTCGACCTCTGGGTGACATCCAGAGGAAGCCCGGGACACAGGGGCAGAATCATATGGAAACATATCACGTATGGGAGGCATGGGAGCTAAAGCAAGGCTTAAGCTCTGCACAGCCTGGGCCAACATTCTCATGTGTGACTGAGTATTCTCTTGTAGATGGCGTGCCAAGTGATTCCTCTGCATCTAGAAATCGAGCAGAAGCCTTAGATGGAATAGATACTGTGAAGACTAGGAAAGGGTCCTAGCCAAGCCAAAAAAAAAAGTTTTTAGGTAACATCACAACTCCCCTTAGTTCCTCCCAACCTTTTTCATCTTCATTAGTCTCAATTCAATGAAATGATCTTGCTTCTTATTTCACTGAAAAACTGAGGCTAGCTGCTGAACACTCTCAGCTTGAACTAAGATAAATCTTCCTCCCACATATAAAAGTATCAGGATCTACACCCATACACCCACATCCTTCTCTTCTGATTTAGAGATGATGTCCTGCTTGTCTGAGATTAATGCCTTACCTGGGGTCTAACTGGCATCCATACCTTTACAACTCAGAGGTTTTGCTTAGTTTTCCCATTTCTTCTTTATCTTCAAACATTCTCTTCCCTAACCCTTTCCTCAGAATAAAATTATTAAAGTCTTTCCCATTCAGAAAAAAGGGGTGGGGGGCAGACCTCTCTACTGATCTTGTGTATCCCCCTGGGCTAATACCATTTTCTCTCCCTCCCTTTTCTAATCTCAATAGTCCCTCTGCACTGTCCCCAATTCCTCATTTATTTTACAAATATACTACAAATTGGACTTTGTTTTCATACTCTTCTCAGCTTATCAAGAACATCCTAACTGCTATCTGAAAAAAATACTCATAATGACTTTAATTATAAAAGTAATTTTTATACTTCCCATGTATAAATACATATATACACAGAATTCAAGTATAGCACAGAAAAAGGAAATATAGAAGATCATAAAAGAAAGTTACCTATTACCTCATGTAACTATACTATTAGCATTTTGATACACTTCCTTCAACTCTTTTTCTCTATGTGCACAAATACAGAATCTTGCCACAAAATGTAATCATACTGAATATCATTTGTTCACTTTCTTTTTTAAAGTAATAAATGCATGCTTATTGTAAAAAATATATAAAAAACCATAATGGAAAAGTAGACGTGTAGCTGCACTCTCCAGAAAGAATGGCTTATCACCAACAGCATTCTATATCAGATATTTGACACAGCTTATCACTAGTTGTGATTAATTTTGGAGCCCAAAACACTACTACCTTCTCCTAGACTACTTCAACATCTCTAATACTGTTCGTTCAATGCCTCTCCTGGTCTAATTCTCTTTCCTGTACACTTTCACTCTAAATGATCTCAATCACACCTTCCTTTATCATCACAAACTACTTCCTCAAATCAGTATGCTGCACCCCAATTCTCTTTGGAGCTTAAGACTACATATACAATACATGTCAGCCATCTCCATTCCCACTGGTGCCCTCCCCTCCACTCTAACTGAATTTTCTTTATCTACATTTGAGAATTAAAAGAAAAACAAAGGAAACACCTTACCTTTTCATGGCAACCAAAAGTACTGAATGTGCATGGAATTGGGGCGGTAGGACAGTCTAGATCATAATGATTAGGCATCTGAAAACCAAAACAAAGGTTGAAAAATGTTTTTCCATGCATATCATGTCCTAGCTTGATGAGATCACACTTGAAATGAGGATTTACATTTCATCTGAAGAAAATGATGTATTGTCTATGGATTTCTATGTCTATGTGCCACGATGGCAGAGATGAGTGCAGTACCTGCAAGAGAAACTATGCAGCTCACAAACACTGAAATAATATTTACTTCTAAAAGTCACAGAGAAAGGAATATCAACATCTCATACCATCCCCCCAAATCACTCAAAATTTATTTCAAGATCAATTTGTTTGTTGGGAAATGGTACCCTCTAGTGGCATTTTGGAGAAAAAGCACCTTCTGCTGTCAACTAGAACTGCAAACTCAACCAGGACTCCCACTGTGATCCAAGGCCACTGAATAGTCAACTGTAGACACTGAAGCCACTGATGGTGCTCATTACTTTCCCCAGGACCATCTCTCATGAATCTTACTTTTTTTTTTAACTAGGATATGTTTTGGCTACCCAGGGGAGACTCAGATATTAGAAAGCATTTTTAAGCACAGTAATAGAAGTTCTAAAAAAAGTCTCAGCCTTTGATTTGGAGACTCTGAAACATTCTTTAAGGTGAGAACCATTATGCAAAATCCTATTCTTTGACAGTGGTAGCAGAAAGGACCTTAGATATCACTTAATCCAATCTTTATTTCACATTATCTAAAAGAGAGGTCAGCAATATTTTTTTTGTAAATGGTCAGATGGTAAACATTTTCAGCTCTGTGGCCCTATGGTCCCTAGTACTCAACTCTACCACTGTGGTACAAAACCATCCATATATAACACACAGACACGAGGGCATGGCTGTGTTCCAGTAAAACTTATTTACAAAAACAGACAGCAGGATCTATACTGTTGGAACTCAACCAAGAATTAGGAGAAGTGCAAGTTGTAGCGCTCCAAAATCTTACAACTACAGACTATCTACTGTTAAAAGAACAGATGGGATGGGATGTGAACAGTTCCCTGGAATGGGTTGTTTTGTCTGATTTCTCTCAGACTGTTCAAGTACAGTTGGACAATATCCATCATATCATAGATAAATTTTCACAAATGCCTAGGATGCCTAACTGGTTTTCTTGGTTTCACTGGAGATGGCTGTTAATTATAGATCTGCTTTGGTTATGTAACTGTATTCCTATTATGTTAATGTGTGTGCGCAATTTAATTAGTAGTTTAAAACCTACACATGCTTAAGTTACTCTACAAGAAGATATGTCAAAGAAATAAGCAATCTTCCCATGTTTTCTTCCACCTGCTACTTCTATAGCTTTTCTTCTTCCTTCCTAATTACAACCCTTAAATAGAATTCGTGCCTCATATCGAATTTACCGAGTATCATAATTCCTCCAAGTGGTAAAGATACCTCAAGACAAATGCTGGGCATAGAAGCTACAGGGAATAAATCTGCAAAGAAGTAAAAAGCTAACCTTTTCAAACAATATGGCTTCTCTCTCACTTACCAACTTTACATTTCCCTGTATGGCCCCGGAAGATGACTGGTTAGCCAGAAATGGGTAAGACTCCTCAAGGGAGGAACAACCTAAGACAGGCACAGTCGCAGGGGGGCCATCAGGTGAGAAATTGGGGACCAACAGAGGTGAGGCTTAGAACCTCACCCCCCGTTTTGAGAGAAATCTTCTGCATCTGTGGATGTTTTATTGCCCTTGTCTAGCTTGGATTAACACATAGTCTACAGACACACACCTGATCATCTACATTTGCTTTCTTACAACACTAAACTATGTTTTCTACCTTTATCTTGCATCTACCTACCACTTCAGCATTTTATTAAAAATAATAATAATAATAATAATAATAATAAAGGGAGAAATGTGGGATCCACATATAAATCAAGTATAAAAATCAAACAAATATTCATATTTGACCTGATTGTTTAGAGTTCATAATGCGTGATCAAAACCAAAAGTTTCTGTGATGAATGCCCTTGTACTGTTCACCATGTAAGAACTTATTCACTATGTAGGAATTTGTTCACCATGTAAGAACTTGTTCGTTATGCTTCAGAAGACTGGAGACTGACGAGAATTAGGCTTGGGGTGGATTAATGATTGTGCATTGAACATTGACTCCCCTATACAGAATTTTATTGTTGTTAACAACCATTTGATCAATAAGTATGAGAGATGCTCTCTCTCAAAAAAACAAAAACAAAAACAAAAACAGACAGCAGTCCAGATAGGCCAGCAGGCTACTCTACTGATTCCTGATCTAGAATATCAGCTTTCTTGTCAGAGGTCAGTAGGCAAGTCAGTGGCAGAGCCAGAATCAAAACCTGTATTTTCTAACTCTTAACCCAGGGTTTTTTCCCACATTATGTGTTACTTTTGCTGGGTTTTAAATGTACTATATGGTTTCCTTTAAATATTAAAACAGAGCAAAAAGGAAGACTGGGGGATGAGACTTCATAAGCAGAAAGAAGTTTAACACCTTCAACCTAAAGCTTTGTTGGAAAAAAATTAAAGGATTCTGTTAACAGACAAATGGAAAAGTTTAGTAGGGTAACAGGTTTTGCTTGCTTCCATACTGTATGGTATCAGTTATGATCTTTGGGTTTGCAGATCTCATGGGTATATAAATATTTGATGACTAATATTTATATTTTGTGGGTAAACTCCTCAAATGTCAAAAGATAGTGATCAGATGGAATTTTCCTTTCTGTATTAACAATAGAAATGTATAGTTTTCTTTTATAATTACTACTTCTGATGCTGCCCCATTAGTGGCCTATACAACAACTAAGCAGAGGGGCTAGAGATGCTGGAAATCACAAAATCTCCCAAAAAGTCTCAGAGGCTATAGCTACAAATAATGTTTTGCTACTGAATAAACTTGCTTTCCTCTATTTCATTGTTGTCTCTTAGGCACCTAAGATCTGTTTCACACACAGTGTGTAATATGTATTTCTTAAAGTTATTTTTTTTCTTTAAATGAGGATTTTAAAATTATTTTTACCTTAAAATTATCTTAAAATTGGTTTTGTTGGGAACTTTTATGAATATACACAAACACAGGTCTTCTGTTAATGATTTAGGAATTTTAAGTACAGAGAGCTGAGTATTTTAATAAGTATTTATTATATTAATTTATAAGAAAAACTGTCACATATTTCTAATACTTCTTCAACCTATATTCATTTTAAATTTTCAATTAAAAACCCAACTCACTTCTTTAATCTATTTACAGAAATATTAATTTGTGAAAGGGAATTATTATACCTGTTCTCTGATGAGCATGGTATCACAGTATTCACAGATGACATTTGCCAAAGGACAGGTCTGATCATGGATCTAAATTTTATTAGAGAAATAGAAGAAAATCATGAGAAAAATCTGAAAAAGTTAAAACAACCTATTTTTATAAAAAGCAATCTTTTTATTAAGGACAAATTAAGGACAACAATTTGTGAAAATGAAAATGTGAGAATATACCAAGATTATTTTTTCTCCCTTAGTGCAGTGATGAAATTCTTCCTGCCTTCTAGCTCTTTAAAAGAATACGGTAGTATGTGAAAGAGGATATTTTAAATCACTTAACCTAATGCCAGAGCATCTGTGACTACTTGGACATCATTTACCAATACTGTAATTCTCCAAATGCACTCTTCCAAAAATTTCTAACAATAGCATGATTTAATTACAGCTCTTATCAAGAGGAGTGAAGAACAGAAGCATTATTAGGGTAGAAGGTTTTGGTGCCCAGTTTCTCATACACCCCAGGGGGGTAGACATTGCTTTCTAGGATACAATGAATTTAGTTTAGTTGACATGCCAGGAAATAATTAGCTTTCCAGGTCAACTCCATTTAATTTACTGAAGCTTAGGAAGACAACAATTTGCTCTAATTATGCCTTAAGTTGATGACTTTTAAAAAAATATTTCATCAACTTAATGAGTACAATATGCCTGATCTCTAAAGAAAGAGGGGAAATTACCAATATGAATTTATAACAAAGAAGCTTAAGGGAAGTACCTTAATCATTATTTAAAAAGAACCATAAATTTTAGGTAGATTATTTTAGTAAAAAGAACAAAGAATGGGGATCCAGGATTAGGATCTCAGTGCTGGTTTTGTCGTTGGCAATATTAATATAAAATTACTTAACCTTTCCACATCTCAGTTTCTAAGAATAAAAATGTTTTATCATCACGACGCTGTCAGGCACCAGGAATTTTCTTTTCAAAGATAAAAGTTTTAACTGAAATATAACATGTACAAAAAAGTGAATTTGTTGTATGGGTATAGCTTGATGAATTATCACCAGTGGAACACATTGTGGGATGTAACTTATTTCTATAAATGTTTTAATAACTCATCTTTTTCAAAGAGCAAGGTTTGTCTTACACAGTAATCATTTACTTGGTTGTCCCTAATCCAAGATTGGTCATTAAAATATCACATAGAAAAGTAGATCAGCACATGTCTTTCCTAGATTGTGTTACTTGCATCTACTATAGTGGTCAGTAGTATAAACAATGTTTTCTGAGGATATATACACATATAGCACTACATTTATTCACTGAAATGGTTTACTGAACTTTCTTTCTTAAAGATAAATTTTCCCACAACCGATAACATAGACTCAGAACTGGAGTAACATCCTCATCTACCACTAACCCCTTCAAATGTACATTTCCAGCTAACCATGCCAAATGTATATTTAAAAAAAGTCTTTTAAGAATTAGTGGAATTAACAAATCCAACTTAGTACATGCCTCTTTTTCTTCAAATGCCATCAATGCAGCACAGTTTATACAAGAAACCTGTCTCCTTGGGCACTCCTTGAGAATGTGAATATTAAGTTGGCATTTTTGGAAGAGATGCTGACATTGGAGACAATTCATGAGAGCAAACTCACAATGTGCTTGGTGATCCTAAAATAAGGAAAAAATAATTGATTAGTATTTGCCAACCCTTAAACTTTCTAAATATAATCTCTTCTAAGAATAGACTGTTCTTTCATTTATGGAGTACAACAACAAAGCAAAACTGAAGGAACAAAATGGCAGCAGACTCAGAGACTCCAAGAAGGAACTAGTGGTTACCAAAGGGGAGGGGTGTGGGGGGAGGGGTGTGGGAGGGCGGGTGGGGAGGGAGGGAGAAGGGGACTGAGGGGTATTATGTTTAGTAAACATGGTGTGGTGGATCACGGGGAAAACATTGTAGCACAGAGAAGGCAAATAGACAATCTGTAGCATCTTACTACACTGATGGACAGTGACTGCATTGGGGTGTGGGTGGGGACTTGATAATACGGGTAAATGTAGTAACCACATTGTTTTTTCATGTGAAACCTTCATAAGAATGCATATCAATAATACCTTAATAAAAAATTGAAATAAAAAAAAAGAATAGACTGTTCTCTTTTATAGAATTGGCTACTGAATCTACTTTGTCTAGTATGCACCAGAGAACCACAATATGAAGGCCTTAATGATTTTTTTCAAGTAATAGTTGTGAATTGCAAATTTATACAAAGAATGTGAATTCTCAAGTTCGTGTATCTAATTAAGGAAGAGAACTAGAAAAATTCAGATCTTCTGATTATCAATTTAATACTGTGTCAAAAGGTCCATTCCTTCAAAAGAAGCTAAGTAAAGGGGGTGAGTTGCAATTAGGCTTAAACTGTTAATTTCAAATAGAATATAAACAATACTGAATTTCTTATAAAATTACCAAGCTAAGAATTGACTGACTTAATTTAAAAGTAAATTCTTTGATCTGACTGCTTCAACTAACATCCATCTCTAAGAGGACTCCATTCAGTTCATAATAAAACACACAATTTAGAAAACAGGAAGAAGTACAATGAGGGTATTAAAATGAGGCTACATGGGAATTGCTGCTTATTTTAGAGTGAGAAAAACAAAGCTATGGGACTGACATGTGATATCTGTATTTAAAATGCTCTTCAGTTTTCTTCAGACAATGTTCACCTAAAAAAATTGTAGAAGCATACCGATTTCTTTATTATCATCACTGGGGCTAAGCCAGAGTAGACGGATAAGTAATGTCTAGTTTGTATTTGATATTTATATTCAATAAAGAAAGGATTGGTATTGATTCAACAAGAATTTACTAATCAATTATCATATGCTAGGCACTAGGAATACACAGACGGACAGAGCAAAGTCCCTATTCTCTAGGAACTACCTTGCATATATGCTAACGGGTAGAGTAATTTTCATACCTCAAGATGCCTCAGCTCCATCTTGTGCAAACAACCTTCATTTGGACACTTCACCATCAGAGAAAGAATCTCTCGTTTTGCAAAGTTGTCAGGAAATAGTTGATTTTCCAGCAGTATTTCATTGTCAACTGGACATTTGTGACCTGCATCCCTAAAGGAAACAAAGAGTTACATACAGCTTCACATTAGAATATATAAACTTTAATTTACCACATATAAATTCTCCATTTGTTATTTCCAATGGAAAATAATTTAACACATTATACATTGCATACTATCACCAAAATAAACTATCCTCTTATAAAATGAATACAACCAGAACCATATTCATTACCTATTAAAAACTATGGGAGTTTAGACTGTGGCACTCTAACCAAAAAATGAGAAAAATTATTTGAATAAAATTATATTTTGATTGGCATAAAATGAAGTAAAAGTTAAGGATGGGAATTCTGGCAATCTGGCAGGCCTATGCTCTGTTAGCAGCTACACAACAACATACTAGTGAGATGGAACTAAATATGCTGTGTATAATACTAATAACATGCTACATTGTACTGGTCAATCATAAGTAAAAATTAAACCAATTAGCAGTATCCCTACGAGGGCACATTTTAAGGTGCACTCTGAAAGTCATTACAACACTGACTCATGGGTAACAGAAGGTCTCCTTTATATCTACTGTACAATGTAGAAGGGAGTTAAAGGACCTCTATGTTCTGCTTTCCAGTAGTTTATTCTGTCTTATAGTGGGAAAAATCATCCCCAGGATGCTTGGGTGTCTCTCATTCCCACTTAACTTTTTGGATATTTCAATCTTCACTCCAAAATGTGGTAGGTCAGGCAGGCTACAGGATCATTAATCAATCACTCAAACATTTGTTGAGTACCTCCCATATGTAAACTGACAGGGCTAGTTGCTGTGGTAGGTAAAAGGTGTGGAAAAATAGGGTCTGCTATCAAATGTCTTAGAGCTAATAAAGGTGAGAGACAGAATCAATCTTTATGGGGCCTCTCTGAAATGCACAATGCTATTACACTGTCAAATATTTTCTAAGAAGCATAGAAAGCAACAAACAAATTTATACAATATATGTATACTCAAAATCTAAGCGATGGATATCTAAGAGAAAATATGACGACCCTTACAAAGTAAACTGGAAACCATTCAGAACATTAGCAATCACTCCAAAAGAAAATGGAATTAGACTGGGATGCGTTTGATTCCGTGAAATACTATAATGGATGAGAAATTTTATTCTTTTAAGAACATCGTCAAAATAAGTGTCGTTTCTGGCTTAGAGAGGGGAATAGGGAAAAAAAGCCTCAGACTTCCTTTTATGCGTTTTACTTCCTTTTCAGACCACTGTCCCACTACTTTCACGAGTATCTTGCTATTAAAAAATTGCTAAAGATTAGCTATCTTCCTGGGCATGGATGACAATTTGTAAAATACTGTGTATCAATGATTAGTAATATGGTACTACTTTTACCTAAATATAAATAAAACCATTATAAACAGAAAAAAAGCTGAACCTTTAACACTGTTCTCATGTATACCCTAAATCAATGGTCTTGACTGGGGCAATTCTGTCTCCCCAGGAACATCTGGCCATGCCTGGAGACACTCCAGGTCACACAACATGGGGAGAAGGGGATACTACATACTACAGCATCTGGTGAGCAGAGGTCAGGGATGCTGTTAAGTCATCCTACAACACACAGGACATGTCTGGCTCAAAATGCCAGTAGCAAGGAGGCTGAGAAAACCTACCCTAAACAGATCTTGCCAATTCAACACTGAGTAACACATTTTTTCCAAAAATTGAAATGCAACACCTGCTTGCTTGTAACTTAAAATAGGCCAAGTCCCAAGTATGGATGTAGTTACCCTAAATTCAAGTTTCATAGAAAAGTTAATTTAAAAGTTGAAAGAGAAAATCTTACAAGACCAGTGAATAGCTAGCTTACCCTACTTAAGATTTCACCAGTATAGTTACATGCTAATTTATTGAAGAACATAAAATTCCCCCATTTCTTCCATATTTTTGTTCTATATAGAATTCCTCAGTCACCTAAAAATATTCCTATACACTTTTGAATAATAGTAAAATGTATCTATTTCTTATGAGATGAATTTGAATCATTTGGGGAAATCTCATATATCTTCATTCAGTTAAAGCAACCAGGATTTACTGAGCATCTACTGTGTGTCAGGCACTGTTCCTAGAACCTGGGAAATATCAAGAAATACAACAGATCTCAACCCCTGTTCTCAAGTAGTTTCTCTACCAGTGGGCAAGCAGACAATAGACATTATCTGGTATTTTAGAAGGTGAAAAGTGCTAAGGAAAATAGGTAAAGTAGGTAAGAAAGATAGGAAGTGTGAGGGGAGGTGGGCAAGCTGTGGTATAAATTAGGTAGCCCAGGTACCTATGAGAAAGTCAGATTTGAGCCATAATGGAGGGAGTGAAGAGCATTAGCTAGGCAGTTAACTGAAGTAAGCGTGTCCTAAGCAGAGAACGGCTATAGCCAATTCCCCAAGGCAGGAGCAGGCTTGACATGTTCAAGCAGCAGCAGAGTAAACTGGTGGAAGGAAGTCAGCAGAGCAGAGAGGAGATCAGAAAATGGATTATGGTTCTATCATACAGAGGCCTTACAAGGACACTGGATTTTACTCCCAGATGATCTGCTGCAATATTCTGAGCAGAGATGACATCATCTTATTAGGTTCACTGTTAGTACTGAGAACAGTCTGGAGGAAGGCAAGGGTAGAATAGGGAGGACTGAGAGCTGATGGTGATTCAGTTAGCAGTGAAGGGGATTTATTTTGGATGTATTATGAAGACAGAGCCATCAATTAATATTTTCTTTAAAAATACTGGTTATTTTACATTTTGTCCAGCTATTAGGTAGCAGGTAAAATTTAATTAGAATAACTGATCATTTACACAGTGAAGATCCTTTACATGGTTGAGATTATCATATTCTAGTCACATCATTATTTAAAGTGCACTTATTTTATATTATATTCTTAAAGCATAGAGACTTACCCCCTAGTCTGCAATAGAATTCCTTTAAATAGAAGCAGCTATTTATTTACTTATTTATTTATCTGAGGCTCAGGAGAGGGATAAGATAGTAGTTATCCTTCATACCACAGTAAGAACTGGAAAAAGAATCTAAATCCCTCAATTTTCTATCCATTATCCTTTTTCCCTAAGCAGCTTTTTTAGGTATAAGACTACGCGTGGGATAATTGTGTTTTATATAACAATGTGCTCCAAATTTGGTTCTGTTAGGACACAGATCTTTCTTATGTTCACATACCTTATTGATTTGATGATACAGGCTTTGCAGAACCTGTGGCCACAGGGTGTTTGCACTGCTTCCCGTAACGCCATCAAGCAGATGGGGCATTCATACTTGCTTTCCAGGGGTGGGTCAAACTCCACATCATACCCCTGGATCTCTTCTACAAAAGAGCTGGAGAGGTTCCCTGTGCTGGCAGTTCCACTCACACTGTCGTCTTTTGCTGCAGTGCTACAGGAGCTGGCCATGGCTGCACAGCAGTCACCTTCAGACTGGCTGGATCCACAGCTGTTTTCACAGTTTAGCAGACTCATAGTAACGTGATTAGCAACAGTCCTCTAGAATTAGCAATACAAAGAAGTGTCTTAACATGCATATACTTACATACACATATATATCATAGCTTATCTATGCAAGCTACCTTTTAATGCTATATATTAGCTGTGTTAATATTACTTATAAAAAACACAAAGTTTTTCGAACTTTGCTTCATGATTACTATTTTATAGTAAGTTAGAGTTCATGATCTAGAAGAAAGACAGACATAAGGGTAAAAGAAAAAAAGCACCCCAGTTGTAATGCTTAGTTATATTGTAATTATCAGTGTATGTCTGCTTCCTGTAACTGAAGTCAAGAATTTAACTTTCATATCCTCAGTACTTAGCATAAGACCTTTCAGATAGTAAGTGTTCACTAAGCCTCTGCCGAAGAACTTCCTTGTGTTGCTGAAGTTCCTTCAAGTATCCTGAGCTGAAGAGCACAGGATGACCAGAGGCAATGCAAGGAAGAGCAAAGCACAAGGCAATCGGGTGTGATTCTGGGTAACTTAACCATTTGTATCTTGGTTTCCTCTAGGTCTAAAATTCTCTAAGTACTTCGAAATGCTCAGTGTGGGAATTTTGATTATGTAGAAAGAATGGAATTGAAAAGTTGTTATTTGTATGCCCTTTGCCTTCAGTCAGGTCAAGTGACTATGTTTCATTATTAATGACTGGAAAAACAAGTGAGGTTTCACTTGCCTGTGGAAAACTACTGCTTTCACGGTGAGTGATCCCTTTGGATCCTGTGGAATTTCATAGGATAGGATACCTTCAAATTCTAAACCAATATTTACGGGTTAGAAGCTAATGGCTGAAAGCAACTCACAGCCTGTGTAACCAGGTGCCTGTTGTACATAATTATCCCTGAGGAAAATTCCTAATATATGCCAGATAGAATTTCAGAAACAGAATGCAAGCTTCCAGTCAATATGGTAGACAATTATCCTCCTGCCTGTCTTATTTTTTATGACAATCCTGGCTTCCACTATGCCAAACAGTGGATTAAGACAGTAATTCTGTGTCTTTTCATCACTACAGGTATCTTTCTCTTCCACTATGCCAAACAGTGGATTAAGACAGTAATTCTGTGTCTTTTCATCACTACAGGTATCTTTCTCTTCGTCTCCAAAAGAGCTGGAGTACCACTTGAGAAGCACTAGAAAGGATGAGGCACTGTCTGGCTGGAAAGGGCAATACACGAAGAGGTGAAGAGCTCGGCACTGGAATCAATGATTCGGGTTTACCTCTTTTCTTCACCACTTGGTGTGTATGACTTAGGCAAGTTATATAACCTTTCTATGCTTGTTTCCTCATCTATAATTAGGGATACTATCAGAATCCACCTCAGAATTTACTTAGAGGATTAAATGTGGTAACATGGTAACATGTAAAAAGTACTTAGAACAATGCCTGCAAGTAAGAATGGGTTGTTATTATGTGCAGCTCAATACAGTGATTTTAGTTAATAATTTTACTATGTCCCCTTTATGTAAGTAGAAACTATGGAGCTTAAAAAAGGTTAAGTACCTTGCCAAGGACTGCCCAACAAATAAGTAATGGAATTGGGATCAAAACCTAAGTCTACTTGACCCATGAGCCTGGACACTTTGTACTGCGCTATGTTCGTCTTTTTGTGTTTTAATCAATTTGTCAATAAAGCTGCATTTGAAATTTCTTTCCCTTTATTTTTATCACACCAGACTAAGGTGCTGAACACAGCTTCTGTTAAACATGAGCTGTCCTGTGTTATGATGCTGCATTGACAGAATCAGTAATGAAAATGGGTATTTTATTTCTTACTTTTCCAGTTTCAATGTAGTATTTTTGAAAAGTTAGAAACACTCCCAAAGCCTTATTAAAGCCAAGGCAGATTTTTATGGAGGATTTGGTACAAACTGAGAGGGAGGAAGAGATGGCCAGACAGAGGTGGTGGAACTAGCCATTCATTACACATGCACTCCAGGATAGGGTATAAGGCCCCTATTATACTCTCCAAATCTGAGAGATGACACTGTTAGGTACACTAGGGTTTATATCCTTTGTCATTTTTCTTCCCAGACACATTTTTTTAATTTCCAATTCCTTCCTTAGGTATATTTCCTAGAAGTAGAATTATTAGATCAAAGGGTATGCAACTTTTCGAGGTTTCTGACAGATAATGCTGCTTATCTAATACGTATCAAAAGCTTTTTTTAACGCCCACATCCAAAAACAGAGTAAGCATGAGAAAGCCCACTCTATATATCCTTGACAACTCCGGGGATATTTATCTTCTGAATCTTAAATCATTTTATTTTTTAAAAGTAAAACCACTTTTGAGAAATTAGTATTTGTTATTTGTTGAACAACACATACAAAGGTGCTACTCAGAAGGAAAAGACAAAAGTTAATGAGCCAAGTCTACTTTTTCTGCCCACATGTCCAGTTAAAATTCAACTTATTGGATAGTCTATATATACCATACAGGTCAACAGACTTGAAGGTCTTTAGATATTTGAAAGAGACCTTTTACATCAAATGTGTTCCTAAGAAAACCTGTCTAATCAGTCACAATTCTTTAAAAGGAATTCCACTGCAGGGATGCACTATAAGACATAAAAGTAAGTGCTCTTAAAAACCTAGATGCCCTCTGGCAAAACTGGATAGCTACATGCAAGAGAATGAAAATGGATTATTGTTTAAACCCATACAAAAAATACACTCAAAATGGATCAAAGACCTAAATATAAGTCATGAAACCATAAAACTCTTATAAGAAAATATAGACAAAAATCTCTTGAACATAAACATGAGCAACTTTTTCCTGAATGCATCTTCTTGGGCAAGGGAAACAAAATAAAAAATGAACAAATGGGACTACATCATGCTAAAAAGCTTCTGTACAGCAAAGGACACTATCAGCAGAACAAAAAGGCATCCTATAGTATGGGAGAATATATTTGTAAATGATATATCCCACAAGGGGTCAACATCCAAAATACATAAAGAACTCACATGCCTCAACAACCAAAAAGCAAATAACCCTATTAAAAAATGGGCAGAGGATATGAACAGACACTTCTCCAAAGAAGAAATTCAGATGGCCACCAGGCACATGAAAAGATGCTCCACACCACTAATTATCAGGGAAATGCAAATTAAAACCACAATGAGGTATCACCTCACACCAGTTAGGATGGCCAACATAGAAAAGACTAGGAACAACAAATGCTGGCGAGAATGTGGAGAAAGGGGAACCCTCCTACGCTGTTGGTGGGAATGTAAACTAGTTCAGCCACTGTGGAAAGCTATATGGAGGTTCCTGAAAAACTAAAAATAGAAATACCATTTGACCCAGGATTTCCACTCCTAAGAATTTACCCTAAGAATGCAGAATCCAGTTTCAAAAAGACATATGCACCCTTATGTCTATCACAGCACTATTCACAATAGCCAAGAAATGGAAGCAACCTAAGTGTCCATCAGTAGATGAATGAATAAAGAAGATGTGGTACATATACACAATGGAATATTGAGCCATAAGAAGAAAACAAATCCTATCATTTGCAACAACATGGATGGAGCTAGAGGTATTATGCTCAGTGAAATAAGCCAGGTGGAGAAAGACAAGCACCAAATAATTTCATTCATTTGTGGAGCATTAAGAACAAAGCAAAAACAGAAGGAACAAAACAGCAGCAGATTCACAGAACCCAAGAATGGACTAATAGTTGCCAAAGAGAAAGTGCCTGGGGAGGGTGGGTGGGAAGGGAGGGAGGAGGGGAATAAGAGGCATTATGATTAGCACACAGCACACATAATGGTGGGGCACAGGGAAGGCAGTATAGCACAGAGAAGACAAGTAGTGACTCTATAGCATTTTATTATGCTGATGGACAGTGACTATAATGGGGTATGTGGCGGTGACTTGATAATGGGGGGAATCTAGTAACCACAATGTTGCTCATGTGATTGCATATTAATAATACCAAAAAAAAAAAACACCTAGATGCCCTCAATTCTCACAGTACTTTTCTTGCTTTAAGTAGTAATACAGAACCTTTTTATCCTCCGAATAAACTTGTTCAGATAATGGCTCTCTGCTGAGTATAGTTCCATTTTACTACACTGCAAAGGGAAAATTAAGCTAAAAACAGTATTTTGGTTGCCATTCAGTATTTTTATGTTTACTCTTTCTTTTTGGCAAGCTAAAACATTTTTCCCTTTACTCTTTGGGATTGTGATGACTTAACTTAGTGAAAATCACTTTTCTAACTGCAATGAGTAGCTATTTTAATTAACACTAAGAAGAATCAGAAGTAATTTGAGTCAACTATAGAAGATATCTGGCACCAATGTAGAAAATATTATGCTCTCTTAGGATTCTTTTTGATCTCATATGGTGCCACAGTATTCACTTCATGAGATGCTGTAAGAGTAGGCTTGGGATAGAATGTTGGCTTTCCATAAGCTAAAATAAGTTAAGTGTTAATACATATTCTTATCTGTAAACTAAAGATTTCTTATAGCTTCTATTCTACTCTGACATTCAGAATTTATGTGGCTTTTTACATGGATTAAGAGAAGTGATGGAACAAAGTTTAAGTTGTTCCTTGGCTTGTAGGTTAAGAACTTCATAATTGCAATTCCCTTTTGGAGTTGTGAATCTAGTATAGTAAGAAGTTAAAATAAAAAACAGAGACCAATCTTGAAAATTCCCTGAGCAGACAAAACCAGTTTAGTCATACAGGTAAAGCTTAATTCAGCTTATTGTGCTACCTTGATCTGGGTCATTTCTTGCTTATACCTCTGGAAATCACAAGCAAAACCTTATCTGTTTCCCAAGATCAAGATGAAGTAACCACTGACCAACTCCCTATCATTTAAGAAAATTCTAATATTCTACCCTATCACTGTGAAGAATGAACAGTCACTGCTTTCACACTACATAAGCTGCCTTATATTATATACCCGTGAGCCTCATCCCATGTTTTGGTTTGAACCCACCCAGTCTGCAAACTGTCTTTTTTATGGTGTGTGAGCATTTAACTTTTATATTTACTTTTTTGGTGATTCATTGGTTTTATTTCTGTTATTTCTAAACAAAGCACTGCCTTAATTAAATATTTTGGGATGTAACCATTGTCAACTTATTTTGACTGAAAAATAAATATTGACTATACCCTTGTCATAAATCATGGCTTAAATCCACATATTAGTATCTGGGTATATATTATAATCCGAAGTTACTATTAAATATCTTGGGGAAGAGGGAATAGGGTGATGCACAAAAATTTGGCCCTCTAAAATAACAGATGTTAAAGAGAAAAATGTCCCAAGTAAATGCACAAGTTATGACCTGAACTGGTCAATTTTAGGTCAACAGAAATTCATTCACAGCTGAACATATAACTCATATATAGCAAACCATTCAAAACAAAATACTGAGAAATTACCTTTAATTTGCTACTAGCTCTAGAAACAGGAAACCATTATCAACTCCTTAAAATCTATTCAAAAAATGCAAAGACCTGCAAATACGTTGCAATGGCCAAAAAGGGCAGCCAAATAGTCCACTGTTACGTCTTAATTTTGAAACAAATTAAAATTCCCCTTCCTAGGCACTTTTTGTTGTCCTCCAGGAGACAAAGATTTGAACACCTTTCTGAATCCAAATAGCAACATATTTATCAGCATCACATATCCAAATTTATAACAGTAAAGATTTCAAGTCACAATGCTGAAATACTGCGAAGTATATAGCTGATCATCACACGGGCAACAACTGCCTTAAACACGTTTCTTCCTTAAGTCACAAAAGTGGCCACACTGTCTTTAGCCCACCTCCAACCTCAAGTCAAAAAAAACCCCTTCTACCCTCTCTACTATTTACAGGGGAATGGATAAAATGCGAGCGGCCAGGTTCACAAGGCCAACACTCAGAACTCCACAAGTTCTTCTCGTTTCTATGCCTCTGTAGAAAGACATTTAAACTTGCTCTACCGAGAAACTACAAATACTATATATTCAAGCTGCTAATACTTTAGGTGCTTTCTGTTCACAATTCAAGATAGTCCTTACTCTCATCCGGAGTTCCCCTAAAGCCAAATAACTAGGAACAGCTTTGTCAACCCAGAGTCTGGAACAATCGTAGAACCACTTAGTGCAGGGGCGGGGGAGAAACATTCTTGTCATCCGAACCTTTTTTAAAAAGTTGCTGCCTGGGACCTCTATCGACTTCAACAGTGAACCTAAAAATAGCGTTCTCCTAACAGCGACTGTAGGAGTCGGTGGAAACGTAAAAAGGATTTTATTAAAAAAATTTTTTTAAAGCTGGTAACAGTTCCGAGGGACGAGAAAATCCAAGAGGCAGTTTCCTTTTCTGGAAACGCGACTATGCGTGTGAGGGCAGGTAGGCTGAGGACGCTGGCGCGGGGTTCCCACCGGGGCGACGGCGAGCGGGAGGGAGGTTCCAGCGGGTAGGAAACAGAGGGGAGGGCCGGCGCCCCCAGCCTGCGGGAAGCCGGGGGGCAGGGGGCGGCGTCCCCAGCCTCTGAGAAGAGAGGCCGCGGCCACAGGCACAAGACCTCGGAAGGAAACTTACCGCTCTCGTCCGCTGGGCCGCCGACTCCACCCGGCCGCAAGACTCCGCTCGGCACAACGCCGGGAGAAGTCCTGCACCGCGCTCTGAGCCCAGGCAGCCCGGAAGCCTACCTCCCGGCCCCCGTAGGCCGCTGTTGCTGCGTCCCGGGGGCCGCCCGGACTGCCAGCCCCAGCAGCGGAGGACCCTACTTCCGCCTCCTCTGCCCGCCCTGGGGAGCAAGGGGCGGGAGCGGGCGGAGGAGGAGACAGAGTGGCCGCGCGGGCCTGCGCGCCCCCTGGCGGCGGTCCTCCTCGGGCTCGCGCACTGGGGCGCGGGCGCAGGACAGGTCCAGCTGTCAATCCAGCACGCTCCCGCTGGGCTTCCTTTCCCTCTCGGTTCGGTATCCCACCTGGGAATCCATCATACACTGCAGTCCTGAACAGTTTGTCTGTGTCTATGTAAACTGCAATAAGAGCTATAGCTATGAGAAGATCTGTCCCGGTGCAACTGTGATCTGGTGAAGTGCATAATCAGCAGTAACGCAAACTTTGTTTTTATAGTTTCCTTATCCCAGCCGGAGAAAACCCCAACTGTGCTACAGCGCGCAACTTTCGGGATCCTAAACCATCCCCAACTCCACCGTCCTGGCCAAGGAAGTTTCCGTCATAGGTAGAACCCTGTATTATCACTTGGTCTAAGGGAGTCCAGCCCATGTAATAAATATTTCTTTGAAACTGCTGCCAACACCATCATAAGAAAACTATTTTGAATTTCCTGTTTTATTGGCCACAAAGGTCTAGGGAATGTTACAGGCACTTCCCAGGAGATATACAAAAGATTTTCACACACCTCTGCAAATTCAGCTTATCTAGTTCATCTAGCGAATGTATATAGGTTGGTGGTTTTTATGTGTACATATCCTGAAACCAGGGTGCTTCATTCAAATCCAGTTTATTTCCTTTTATAAATTACATGACTTTAAATAATTTAATCTGACTTTCTTCAATTTTAATCTCATAGTAAGATGGGGATAATAATAGTATTGCCTCACAGGGTTGTTGGAATAGTGAGCCAAGTTAGCACATGTAAAAAAATTATTTGAAACTATCTGGGGATAGTATGTGCTCAATAAATGTTAATAATACTGTATTTCCTCCCTTCTGTCTGCTAATATTCATAGAAAATGCTGTTTTCAAGATAAGAACCTGTCATTGATTCTCAGAATCTATCTCCCCATCTTTTTTTAAAAAAAAATTAATGTATTTTGAAATATTTAAGACATAAAAAATATAAAAAACTATACATGCACTTCTGTGTGCTTACCACACAGCTCGAGAAATGAAACAGTGCCAGTAGAACTGCCAACTTGTGTGTATCCCACTCCAGTGGCCTTATAAAAATAAATCCTTTATGGGATGAAAAGAGATCATGATAAGAAATTGAGAGATGGAGAAAAGGAAGAGTAAGGGAGTTAGACTCCCCTCTACGTATTAGTATGAGCTTGCGGGCAAGTTATGTAACCTCCATGAGCTTCAGAGTCCTAAACCATTAAAAGGGGATAATATCTACCTTACAGGGATAAGTAAGAATCAAGTAATAAAAATGTATATGAGAGAACCCGGCACTGGACTGTCAAAAAGATTAGGTGTTCTGTGTGTGTTCCTTTGCACAATTTTCATAAGTATTCTCAAGGGACCTCCTCCTACTTCTACAAATTGTATTTATTCTTCACAGATTATATATGATGGAGAATTTTAGTGTTCACCATGCCCTGGGCCCACAGAAAACTTGTACTTCTTTGTCCCCTTGCAGTCAGGCAGGGCTATATGACTATTTCTAACCCACAGGCTATGAGGGGAAGGGATGCATTTCATTTCTAGGCCAAAGCATTTGGTTTTCATTACAAGCCCTCTTCCCTGAGTAGCAACCAGTGGGGTCAGGGGAAAACTATAAGAGGGTGGATCACAAAATTGCTGTATGAAGGGCAGATGCCTTCAAAAGTCAATCCACCATATAATTCCTCAGATTCAAAAAAGAGATATGTACCCCTATGTTTATTGCAGCACTATTTACAGTAGCCAAGAAATGGGAGCAACCTAAGTGTCCATCGGTAGATGAATGTATTAAAGAAAATGTGGTACATATTCCCAGTGGAATACTAATCAGCCATAAGAAAGAAACAAATCCTGCCACTTGCAACAACATGGATGGAGCTATAAGGTGTTATGTTCAGTGAAGTAAGTCAGGCAGAGAAAGACAAATACCAAGTGATTTCCCTCATTTGTGAAGTATACCAATGAAGCAAAACTGAAGGAACAAAATAGAAGCAGACTCACAGACTCCAAGAAGGTACTAGCAGTTACCAAAGGGGAGTGGTGGGGGAGGGCAGGTGGGGAGGGAAGGAGAAGGGGATTCGGGGGGTATCATGATTGGTGCACATGGTGTGTGTGGGGTTACGGGGAAGACAGTGTAGCTCAGAGAAGACTAATAGGGACTCTGTGGCATCTTCCTACACTGCTGAACAGTGACTGCATGGGGAGGGACTCAATAATAAGGGTGAATGTAATAACCACATTGTTTTTCTTGTGAAATATTCATCAAAGTGTATATCAATGATACCTTAATAAAAAAAAAGTCAATCCACCTACATTGAATTGATATGATCACGAAAAATATCTGTCGTTTAATCATTTAAGGTGTTAGGATTGTCTTTTCTTCAGCATAACACAGCCTATCCTATGCACAGTTCCTCCTTGAAATAATTTATGATAGTCTGTACCCCTACTGGACTATAAATTGGTAAACCAATGTTCTGCTCCTGGATCTGCCTCTTATTAAAACTGGGACCTGGTTTGGTGTCCTCATCAATTAAGTTGGAATGAAATCTACCCTGTCTTCTTTTCAGAGTTTTTTATGAGTTCAGATGAGGTCATATATGTAGAAATGCTTTGCAAACTAGGAAGTCCTGTGTAGATGGAAGGAATTGAATATTGTTTTTAGTAGAGTCACCTAACATGTAAAGCAACCACAATGCCCATGTTTTCTGAAATGCTAATTTAAAATATTTTATCCAATAGTACTTATAAGTCAAATGTGTATGAAAATACAGTCGTGGCATCATTCCTGGATTGCTGTTTTTTACATTTTATTTGAAAAATGAAATAAGATATGGCTTGTAGGCTGTCCTGGTGGGGTTTAGGGGGTAGTGGTGGGAGAGTGAGATTCTTCCCCAAACATTTAGAAACAAGATGGTTCTATAGGAGTTACATTATAAAATTAAAACACAATTTATTAGTTCAAAATATATTCATTGAACAACCATTATGTGTGTGTGTGTGTGTGTGTGTGTGTGTGAGCTTTGAAGATGGTATTTATGCACTTGTGTGATCCCCTTCCATAGCAAATAGGGATATTGTGGAAAAGACAGAATATGACTTCCCAAGCTAACTTATAGAAGACACTGCAGCTTCTGTCTTGCTCTTTCTTAAATTACTTCTTGTAAGAGAAGCCACTGCCCTGTCATGAGGACACCAAGAAGCCCGATGGACCAGCCCATGGAATGAGGAACTGAGTCCTTCTGCCAACAGCCAGTGAGTTGCTGAGGCTTCCTGCCAAAACCTTGTGAGTAGTCTACTTGGAAGTGGATCTTCCAGCCCCAGTCAAACCCTCAGATAATGCAGCACCAGCTGACGTCTTTACAATAGCAGAAGCTTCAGTAGCAGGCTTCAAACTGGGTTGGACACACTCCTAAGGAAACAAAGGCTTTCAGTAAGATGCCTGTACCTGGTTAGCTTTAAAGGAATTGATTTTTAGATATGAAATTCTCAGTGCATTCTTTTCTAAAAGACGATCTACTTAATTATCCCAGCCCCGCTCCCATTTTACAGAGGAAAAACAAACTTTTCACCCATGCTGAATTTTGACTATGTAATGATATGTGCATGGCCCTAAAGTGCAAACCCTCCAGGGTTTCGAAGGAACCAAGTAAAGAATTCACAGCTGCTACAGGAGAATTTCTTGGAAAACAAGGAGAAATTGAAAAAGAAATATACCAAGTAATTGCATCTTATATCACTCAGAGGACAAATTCAAGACAAACCTCAGTGTTCTATCATTCCACCAATCTTTCCCTCCTTCTTTCTTTCTCTCTCTTTCTATCTCAACAACCATCCATTCATCTATCCACCCATCTGTGATATTAATGTTTATTTTAGTATTAAAATTCACAAATGGGATTATTTTCATGATATATATTATTAGATTTATTTTAATTGAAAACTCTTGTAAAGTGAATCTCATTGGTTGAATTGGTTTGTCAGTGGAGACCAGTTTTGTTAATTAGATTATGTTATGGATTCTTCCCATAAACTGAATGAGAATTGAATGAGCTGCATGTGCAGCTCCAAAACCTTGTCAAGAAATATGTAAAGTATGTGTAAAATACACAATATGGTAGAATCATACTCTTTACAATTATTTGAATATACCATAAAAGTTTTAGATGCCAACCTTAAAGTATACAATGGAATATATCATCTTACATAGTTTTAAAGTCACTCTTAAGGGACCGGTGAGAAAAAACAATGAAGACAACTGAGCTAGAAAATGGGAGAGGTAGACTTAGGCTAGATCATGCAGAGTCTGTAATCCTTGAGAAGAAAAGCTTGGAAGGGATACAATGTTATATGTGGTAATCATGCAGGTTGCTGTGTAAAGAGTGGGGACAAGGATAGAAACAAGGCACAGTAGTCTGTGGGCAGGTGAGTAGGGGAAGGTTGCAGTGGTCCAGAAAAGATGACTTGAATTAAAGAGTAACAATTGATATGATTAGAAGTGGACAGGTTTTGGATACATTTTGAATGGAGAGTCCCATGTCATGGAACTTGCTGATTGGGTGTGAACTTGCTGATTGGGTGTGAGCTGGTGATAGCCATGGACTTTGATATTTTTGATGAGCAACTGATCAGATAGAGAAAAATGAGAGAGGAACAGGTTGGGAGAGGAAACAATTAAGAGTTCTATGTTAGATCTGCTGAGACTTGAGATGCTTTCTGGTACCCAGTTAGAGACCTTTAGTAAGAGGCAGAATTTATGCCTCTGAAGTTTGAGGGAGAGAACAGTAGAGTTACAAACTCTATATGAGCAATAGCCATATAGTCAGAGCCACCTGAATAATATCACCTAGCAGGTTGTATTTAGGGAAGAGTTGCAACCTGGTACTTGCAATATGGATACTAGCACCTTAGAGTCAGAATCTTTCTCATGCCAAAAACAAAAAAATCAATAAAGTAGGTATGTTAACCTTTGATAAAACTACTGATCAAGAAAGAATGAGTCAATCAAAAGGATAATTAGATATGATGGAACCTAGATAAAGGTCAGAGATTCAGTGCAGCATTTCCCACATACATTCTGTTTGGGGGGAAGAAGAGCCCTGGCTTAAAATCTCTCTGAGGCTGCCCATTTGGAAAGGCAGGGATTTTGGAGATGGCCTGATGCCATCAATCTTTGAGTTGTTCATGATCACTAACGGTGGCTAAACAAAGCCAAAGGAGCACATGAAGGAATGTGACCCAATATTCTGGGCTTAGAATACACCCCACGCATAGTAAGTTTCAAGGCAGCCCCTATCATTTCCCCCTCTGCACTATTTCACCAAAATAAGGTAAGGTTCTCAGAAAGTGTAGTAGGGGATGATGAAGAATGTGTGGGTGGCAAAGAGGAAGAGTGAGTGAGGTGTGTGGACATGTAGGTGTGTACAGGAAGGCTCCTGGGGAAACTTCAGAAGTAATAACAATGCTGGGAGGCTGTGCCCTTACCTCAACCTACTGTCAAGGCTGAGTGCAGACTCTAAGCCACACGGTGGCAGAAGTTTCGTTTTGGATCCACCTTGGAATTTATGCAAGTTCCCCAAATTGTCTATAGCAATGAGTTTTCTTTGGTCAAGCCTGTCTATGATCAAGGAGTATAAATTCTTGCCCTCTCTCTCCACTCTCTTCCCAAATCCCAGTCAAGAACCTAGATGTTTTGTGGCTACCCTCATTTTTCCTGCTCTTGAAGAAAGGTGGGAGGTCTCTTTGTAGTCTTCATTTGGGAGAATGGGGTTGGCAGGCACATGTTCACTGCACTGGGACCAGTTGTTGCCTAGTTCCCCCTCACCAAGCAATGTTGAGATAATAAGTTGACTGAATTCACTGCTTTTCTCGAGGGAAAGAATGTACCAGTCAGACGATGTGAGTATTTGATCTATTTGTGAGTTACATTTTTAATGCCAACTTGCTTTTGTCTGATTTATATGTTTTTTTCTTGTGAGCTGAGTTAGTGCACAGGTACACTGGGTGCAAAGAAGCAGTTTTTGAACTAACAGAGTTAAGGGTCAGATGAATTCACTAAGGTAAATAATCCTTGGGACTTTTCTTGGTATAATCTCTCCTGGGTACATTTTGAAAAATTACTATTGAGAAAAATCATCCAAAACTTGAAATAAAGCAAAAATCCTTTCAGTGTCATTATTTAACATGTTCACCTAATAATTACTAAATTATCTATGTCTGAGAATTTGCCTATATGCTTTTTACTAGGCAGAAATCTGTAAGTTAACATGTAACTTCAGTTGGCCATCTGAATTTCTTCTTTAGAGAACTGTCTATTCAGCTATTCTGCCCATTTTTTAATTGGATTATTTGCTTTTTGTTTGTTTAGGTGTGTGAGCTCTTTATATATTTTGGATGTCAGCCCTTTATTGGATCTGTCATTTATGAATATATTCTCCCATACTGTAGGATACCTTTTTGTTCTATTGATGGTGTCCTTTGCTGTACAGAAGCTTTTTAGTTTGATATAGTCCCACTTATTCATTCTTGCTTTTGTTTCCCTTGCCCGGGGAGATATGTTCATGAAGAAGTCACTCATGTTTATGTCCATGAGATTTTTGCCTATGTTTTTTTCTAAGAGTTTTATGGTTTCATGACTTACATTCAGGTCTTTGATGCATTTAGAATTTACTTTTGTGTATGGGGTTAGACAGTGATTCAGTTTCATTCTTACATGTAGCTGTCCAGTTTTGCCAGCACTATCTTTTGAAGAGACTGTCATTTCCCCATTGTATGTCCATGGCTCCTTTATCATATACTAATTGGCCATATATGTTTGGGTTAATGTTTGGAGTCTTTATTCTGTTCCACTGGTCTGTGGCTCTGTTCTTGTGCTAGTACCAAATTGTCTTGATTACTGTAGCTTTGTAGTAGAGCTTGAAGTTGTGGGGAGAGATCCCCTACTTTATTCTTCATTCTCAGGATTGCTTTGGTGTTTCCATCTGGATTTTTGAACTATTTGTTCCAGTTCATTGAAGAATGCTGTTGGTAATTTGATAGGGATTGCATTGAATCTGTATATTGCTTTGGGCAGGATGGCCATTTTGACAATATTAATTCTTCTTAGCCAGGAGCATGGAATGAGTTTCCATTTGTTAGTGACCTCTTTAATTTCTCTTTAGAGTTTCTTGTAGTTTTCAGGGTATAGTTCTTTCACTTCCTTGGTTAGGTTTATTCCTAGGTATTTTATTCTTTTTGATGCTATTGTGAATGGAATTGTTTTCCTGATTTCTCTTTCTATTAGTTCATCGCTAGTGTATAGGAAAGCTACAGATTTCTGTGTGTTAATTTTGTATCCTGCAACTTTGCTGAATTCCGATATTAGTTCTAGTAGTTTTGCAGTGGAATCTTTAGGGTTTTTTATGTACAATATCATGTCATCTGCAAATAGCGACAGTTTGGCTTCTTCTTTACCAATCTGGATTCCTTGTATTTCTTTGTTTTGTGTGATTGCCGTGGCTAGGACCTCCAGTACTGTGTTGAATAACAGTGGGAGAGTGGGCATCCCTGTCTTGTTCCCGATCTCAGAGGAAAAACTTTCAGCCTCTTGTTGTTCAGTATGATAATATCTGTGGGATTATCATATATGACCTTTATTATGTTGAGGTACTTGCCCTTTACGCCCATTTTGTTGAGAGTTTTTATCATGAATGGATGTTGAATTTTGTCGAATGCTTTTTCAGCATCTATGGATATGATCATGTGGTTTTTGTCCTTCTTTTTGTTGATGTGGTGGATGATGTTGATGGATTTTCAAATGTTGTACCATCCTTGCATCCCTGTGATGAGTCCCACTTGGTGATGGTGTACGATCCTTTTGATGTATTTTTGAATTCGGTTTGCTAATATTTTGTTAGGTATTTTTACATCTACGTTCATCAGGGATATTGATCTATAGTTTTCTTTTTTGGTGGGGTCTTTGCCTGGTTTTGGTATTAGGGTGATGTTGGCTTCATAGAATGAGTTTGGGAGTATTCCCTCCTCTTCTATTTTTTGGAAAACTTTAAGGAGAATGGGTATTATGTCTTCTCTGTATGTCTGATAAAATTCCGAGGTGAATCCATCTGGCCCGGGGGTTTTGTTCCTGGGTAGTTTTTTGATTACCCCTTCAATTTCGTTGCTGGTAATTGGTCTGTTTAGATTTTCTGTTTCTTTCTGGGTCAGTCTTGGAAGGTTGCATCTTTCTAGGAAGCTGTCCATTTCTCTTAGGTTTTCCAGCTTGTTAGCATATGTAGGTTTTCCTAGTAGTCTCTAATAATTCTTTGTATTTCTGTGGGGTCTGTCGTGACTTTTTCTTTCTCGTTTCTGATTCTGTTGATGTGTGTTGACTCTCTTTTTCTCTTAATAAGTCTGGCTAGAGGCTTATCTATTTTGTTTATTTTCTCGAAGAACCAGCTCCTGGTTTCATTGACTTTTCTATTGTTTTATTCTTCTCAATTTTATTTATTTCTTCTCTAATCTTTATTATGTCCTTCTGTCTGTGGACCTTAGGCCTCATTTGCTCTTCTTTTTCCAATTTTGATATTTGTGACATTAGACTATTCATTTGGGATTGTTCTTCCTTCTTTAAATATGCCTGGATTGCTATATACTTTCCTCCTAAGACTGCTTTTGCTGTGTCCCACAGAAGTTGGGGCTTTGTGTTGTTGTTGTCATTTGTTTTCATGTATTGCTGGATCTCCATTTTAATTTGGTTGTTGATCCATTGATTATTTAGGAGCATATTGTTAAGCCTCCATGTGTTTGTGAGCCTTTTTGCTTTCTTTGCACAGTTTATTTCTAGTTTTATACCTTTGTGGTCTGAAAAGTTGGTTGATAGGATTTCAATCTTTTTGAATTTACTGAGGCTCTTTTTGTGGCCTAGTATGTGGTCTATTCTGAAGAATGTTCCATGTGCTCTTGAGAAGAATGTGTATCCTGTTGCTTTTGGCTGTAGAGTTCTATAGATGTCTATTAGGTCCATCTGTTCTAGTGTGTTCTTCAATGCCTGTGTGTCTTTACTTATTTTCTGTCTGGTGGATCTGTCCTTTGGAGTAAGCGGTGTGTTAAAGTCTCCCAAAATGAATGCATTGCATTCTATTTCTTCCATTAATTCTATTAGTATTTGTTTCATATATGTTGGTGCTCCTGTATTGGGTGCATATATGTTTATAATGGTTATATCCTCTTTTTGGACTGAGCCCTTTATCATTATGTAGTGTCCTTCTTTATCTCTTGTTACTTTCTTTATTTTGAAGTCTATTTTGTCTGATAGTAGTATTGCAACACCTACTTTTTTCTCTCTGTTGTTTGCATGAAATATCTTTCTCCATCCCTTGACTTTTAATCTGTGCATGTCTTTGGGTTTGAGGTGAGTCTCTTGCAAGCAGCATATAGATGGGTCTTGCTTTTTTATCCATTCTATTACTCTGTGTCTTTTGATTGGTGCATTCAGTCCATTAACATTTAGGGTGATTATTGAAAGATATGTACTTATTGCCATTGCAGGCTTTAGATTCGTGGTTACCAAAGGTTCAAGGTTAGCTTGTTTACTTCCTTACTGTCCAAGTTAACTCACTTATTCAGCTATTATAAGCACAGTCTGATGATTATTTCTCTCCCTTCTTATTCCTCCTCCTCCATTCTTCATATGTTGGGTGTTTTGTTCTGTGCTCTTTTTAAGAGTGCTCCCATCTAGAGCAGTTCCTCTAAAATACCCTGTAGAGGTGGTTTGTGGGAGGCAAATTCCCTCAACTTTTGCTTGTCTGGGAATTGTTTAATCCCTCCTTCATATTTAAATGATAATCGTGCTGGATACAGTATCCTTGGTTCAAGGCCCTTCTGTTTCATTGCATTAAATATATCACGCCATTCTCTTCTGGCCTGTAAGGTTTCTGTTGAGAAGTCTGATAGTAGCCTGATGGGTTTTCCTTTGTAGGTGACCTTTTTTCCTCTCTCTGGCTGCCTTTAATACTCTGTCCTTGTCCTTGATCTTTGCCATTTTAATTATTATGTGTCTTGGTGTTGTCCTCTTTGGGTCCCGTCTCTCAGGAATTCTGTGTGCCTCCATATTCTGAGCAACTATTTCCTCCCCCAGTTTGGGGAAGTTCTCAGCAATTATTTCTTCAAAGACACGTTTTATCCCTTTTTCTCTCTCTTCTTCTTCTTCTTCTGGTACCCCTGTAATGCAGATATTGTTCCTTTTGGATTGGTCACACATTTCTCTTAATGTTGTTTCATTCCGGGAGATCCTTTTATCTCTCTGTGTCAGCTTCTATGCGTCCCTGTTCTCTAGTTTCTATTCCATCAATGGCCTCTTGCATCTTATCCATTCTGCTTATAAATCCTTCCAGAGTTTGTTTCACTTCTGTAATCTCCCTCTGGACATCTGTAATCTCCCTTCGGACTTCATCCCTTAGCTCTTGTATATTTCTCTGCAGCTCTGTCAGCATGTTTATGATTTTTATTTTGAATTCTTTTTCAGAAAGACTGGCTAGGTCTATCTCCTTCTCAGGAGTTGTGATTTTGTTCTGTATCATATTCTTTTGCCTTTTCATGGTGATAGAGATAGTTTGCAGAGCTGGCGCAAGTGCTGGCTGGGAGAACGTCCCTTCTTGCTGGTTTGTGGCCTTCCTCTCCTGGGAGAACAGCGACCTCTAGTGACTTGTGCTGGGCAGCTGCACGCAGATGGGGCTTCTGATTCTTGCCCGGCCGCTATGGAGTTTAGGTCCGTGGTTGCTGTGGGTGTGGCCTGCCTCAGGCTGCTGCTCTGATATGGCTTAGCCGCATTGGAGGAGAAATGGCTGGGAGGCTGTTTATCTCCATGAGGGTCCTCCATGCTGCCCTGCTGTCCACGGAGTTAGTGTGCCCAGAGTTCCCTGGGATTCTCAGCTGCTGGGCTAAGTGTCCCGGGATGCTTCCGTCCAGCTGTGGTGTCCCTGTCCCTTTAAGACTTTCAAAAAGCACTCTCTTTTCTTTGTCCCAGGGGCACCAGCTGCGGGGACCCGCTCACAGGTCTTACTGTCCTGTTTCCCTAGTTTCTAGCACCCCACGCACGCACTGTGTCTGTGCTCTGGTGCGGATGGCTAGGGCTGGGTGTTTAGCAGTCCTGGGCTCCCTGTCCCTCCCAGCTCCTACTTCTCTCCTCCTGCAGGGAGCTGGGGTGAGGGGTGCTCGGGTCCCGCCAGGCTGAGGCTTGTATCTTACCCCCTTTTGCGAGGCGCTGGGTTCTCGCAGGTGCGGATATAGTCTGGCTGTTGTCCTGTGTCTTCTGATCTCTCTTTTAGGAAGAGTTGTATTTGTTGTATTTTCCAAAATATATGTGGTTTTGGGAGGAGATTTCTGCTGCTCTACTCATGCCACTATCTTGACTCCCTCTCCTTGTGTTTAACTTTTTGAAAATTATACTTTAACATTACAACATTTCTGCTTAATTCTGCTTCTCTCCAACATTTACATAATGAAAATTGCTCAGTCATATTTTTGCATATTTGATGGTTAATCTGTTGAATGGGACAATGTTGAGCCTTTCAGGACATTGGGATTCTTATAGAAAACCTTAATCATGGCACTGTAACACAAAATGTATATTAAAATTTTTGGCTTATACATATTCTGGAACAAATGGAGGCTTATTATTTCGGAAGGATCTGAGCTCAAAAATCTGTTTTGTCTGTGTTCCTGTGGGATGCTAGGTGTGGAAATTCTCACAGTAACAGCGGAAAGCAGAGTGTCTGGGGCAGGACAAGAGCAAGTGACCTAAACTGTGGCTTGAGCTTGCTTGGTGGGAAGAACAGGGGGTATATTTCCAGTGTTCCTGATTAGAAGTTATAATATAATTTCCCCAAAAGGCAATTAAACGAATAATGATTCATTTCTTTGAATTGTCCACAAAGAAGTTGAAATAATGTCTTTTATGCAACAGTATTATTTTCAGTGGTCGTATCTTTTCGCTGAAACTATTTCAGATACAATGTGAGTCAAATAGTCTTTTGTGGGACAGACTGGGAAACTAATCCCAATTTATAACATTGTTGTTACAGCAAACTTGTATCTTTTTCCAAACAACTAAATAAAAATGCTTTGGGGAGAATATATAATTGTTTTGTGGATTGCAAATAGCCTAAAACAACGTTTCTAACAATGACAAAATTAAGCAAATTTAAAGTTGCTTTATTATGAAAGAAAATGGAAGCTGTATGTGTGTGTGTGTGTGTGTGTGTGTGTGTGTGTGTGTGTGTGTGTGTGTGTTTGGTTAATGCTATTCACACCTTTTAATATTTTTAAACATATATAATAGGTTCCTGAAGATTTGACCAGATTTGTCTCTTTCATGTGGTGGTATTGTTAATACCTCATGATTGTCAAGAAACAAAATAATTTTCAGTTTTCAATTGAACTTTCAGCATTTCATTCAACAACAACAAAAATCATAGTTTTATCCGAATTTCTTCCAGAACAGAACAGATTTCCTTTAGGATTTTGTAACTAGAGCATTGCTTTAATGAATAACATGAGACTGACCACTTGCTTATAACAAAGTAATTTTCATGTTCCGAATGGATGCTAATACTCTACTGCTTTCCTGAAGAAGATTCTGTAGGGATAAAACATACTAATTATGTTAAATTATTAATGATCTTTGAAATTCAATGTACGTACATTGGAAGGTTTCCAAAATGTGTTTTTAAAGGTGGTGGTGGTGGCAATTTCTTCTTAATGCATTTATTAAGGTCATTTACATTTTTTGTTGTTGCACCAGTGAACTAGGTCAATGCCAGAAGTCAATGAAGAAGAGATAATTTTAGCTGTGAGCAGAGAGGCATGTTTTCTGATAGGAAATCCCTTTAAACTAAATTGGGAAATATATTCGAGAACGGAAATAAAGTATTCAAAATTGGAACATAATTGGAAACTGTAATGATTCATCATCTCTAGTTCCGTTGCTCTTAAAATAGTTTATATTTCTTTTACTTCTTATATCAAGCATTTACTATATAATTAAAATGCCTCAAAATAATATTAAAGAATGCACAGTTTCCTATGTATATGGACACGTCTATAATAAGTTTACCATTCCCCTAAGGTTATTTCTGCTGTATTTGTTTTTATAATGTGTCAGTGAACTCTTGTGCATGAATCTTTGCATTATTAATTATGACTTTAAGATGGATTCCTTCAATGGAAATTGGTAGGTCAAATGTTATGGATATTTATAACTTCTCTTACAAATAACTTCCTTAAAGACTCAATTTGTGTTCCATCTGGTTCCTTTTATGTATGTTACTCATTCAAGGATTTGAGGATTGAATACTATTTTAAAAACAAATGAACACACATACATACATACCACATACCCCAATAACTTTAAAAAGAAAATTAAATTCACATAAAAGATAAAATGTTACAGAAGGGTAAGAAATAAAAAGCACAACTTTCCCCTTATATTTTTGAAACTCAGTTCTGTTTTGTTGATGTAGCCACTGTGATGGAAAAAAATACAATCAACTTAAAATTTAAAAACAAGGAATTGCTATTTATATAACTACATTTGAGAAGGAAGGCAGTGTTTACTTGCTGGGCATTGGGGACCACTATACCACTATCCCTACATCCATCAATGTCACAACACTTTTGACACGAGGACAATCTATATCCACCTCTGAGCATTGCCTATTATTTCTTGCTGACATTCCAGTACGGAAGATGAAAACCCAGGACATTCAGACAGGAGAGGAAGGTGGACTTTGGAGTCATAAACTGGTAAACTTGAAAAAGGCTATTTAAATGTACTGATAACATGCATTTGAAAAAGATTGCAGTATTCAGTCAGTAAAACATTTAAGATTTGTAAAAAAAAGTTTACAGCATTTATCTAAGAGAGTAGAAAAGGAGCCACTGTATTTGTCTAGGCAAGTAAAACATCAAAGGTTCCTGGCATGGGACAAAGTTCATAACTGATGCTTTTCCTCATCACCACTCTTTCAAGTGTCTTGCTTATTTGCTTATCATTCAGAAATGTTCCATGTTGGTACTTTCTCCACTCTTCCCCTCCACCTCACCCCCAAATTAATTTGAGAGTTTTAAATTTCTCACTTGAGAGTTAGGTGTAAACATTGTTATATGCTGTTCCTAAATACTCCAGTAAACTTGAGTGAGGATGGATATATTGTCTCCTATACAACTACAATACTATTATCACACACAAAAAATTTAATTACACAATAAAGATTTTCCAATAGGCATCCATATTTAAATTTCTCCAATGATGCCCTTCTCCAAATAATCCTTCAGAGATGTTTGCTTGGTCTGGCTTTCTATCCAGGATCCAATTTAAATTTGCAATTGCATTTGCTTGTCATTATATTATCATTTTAACAAACTAAACTTTAATTTTGAGATACTTGTAGATTCACATGCAATTATAAGATATAATTCAGAGAAATCCCATTTACCCTTTACCCAGTTTCCAGCAAAAGTAACATCTTGTAAAACTGTAGTAAAATATCTTTATACCTTAGTATTGACACAGTCAACACCCCCACTATTTCCTAACCCCTGGGAATCCTCCTGTTGCCCTTTTATGGCCACATGCACTTTCACCCTGCTCCTATCCTCCTTAAACCCTAGACACCACTGTTTTCCATTTCCATAATTTTATCATTTCAAGAAGGTTACACGAATGGAATCATATAGCATGGGAACTTGGATTGGAATTAACTATTAATGGATAATTCTATACAGATTTTTGTGTGAACATAAATATTTATTTCTCTGGATCAAATATCCAGGAACTCAACCCCTGAGTCATATGGTATTTGCAGTTTATCTTTTGAAGAAACTGCCAAATAGTTTTCCAGAGTGGATGTATTATTAAATACTTCCACCAGCAATATATGTGTGATTCATGTCTATATTAGTTGGCTATTCTGATAGATGTAGAGTGATATCTTACTGTGGTTTTAATTTACATTTCCCTAATGGCTAATGATGTGCACCATCTTTTCATGTGCTCATTTGCCACCTGTATTTTCTCTTTGGCAAAATGTCTCTTCATGTCTATTTCTTACTTTCTAATTGGACTGTTGGAATGAGTCTTCATGTATGGATTTTCTGTATTGTCTTGCTTTTTGACCTTCATTGATTTCTGCTCTCATCTTTATTACTTCTTTGCTGTAGCTTGCTCTTCTTGTTCTAGGTTCATGAGATGGGAACTTTGGTTCTTGTCCTGAGACTTTTTCTTTTTCCTAATGGATACTTACAGTGTTATAATTTTCCTTCTCAGCATTGCTACATTTCTGTCCCATAGATTTTTAATATGTTGTATTCTCGTTTCATTCAGTTTAATGTATTTTGTTTAATCTTCTTTGAGTCTTCCTCTTTGACCTATGGGTTATTTAGAAGAGTGTCATTTACTTTTTAAGTGTTTGGAAAAATTTTTGTAAGTTTTTGTTATTGGTTTCTAGTTTAATTCTATTTGGTCAGAGCATAGTTATATGACTAACTTTTTTAAATTTGTTAAGGCTTTTATTTTTATGGCTCTGGATATGGTTTATCTTGATATATATTCCATCAGCCCTTGATGTTCCAGTTATTGGATAGAGTGTTCTACAAATGTTGATTAGATCTATTGGTTGATGGTGTTACAGTCTTACATATCCTTGTCAATTTTCTGTCTAGGTGGTCTATCACCTGGTCAG
The DNA here is from genome assembly GCF_040802235.1 of Manis javanica. Taxonomy (NCBI): domain Eukaryota; kingdom Metazoa; phylum Chordata; class Mammalia; order Pholidota; family Manidae; genus Manis; species Manis javanica. The sequence continues at coordinate 56,059,375 of NC_133166.1, forward strand.
TGTGAAGTTTTAGTAATTGTGGATGTGTGTATTTCTATTATTGTGGATTTGCATATTTCTCATTTCATTTTTTTCGGATTTTGTTTCACATTGCAACACATCTGTTTTGGTGCGTCTATTTAGGTTTTTTAAATCTTCTTGGTAGATTGACTTTCTTTTCATGATACACTGTCCCTCTTTGTGGTTGGTAATTTTTTTGTTCTATGACTAATTTAATATTATTCCTGCTTTCTTTTTTTTATTTTGTTATCATTAATCTACAATTACATGAAGAACATTATGTTTACTAGGCTCCCCCTTCACCAAGTCCCCCCCACATACCCCGTAACAGTCACTGTCCATCAGCGTAGTAAGATGCTGTAGAATCACTACTTGTCTTCTGTGTTGCACAGCCCTCCCCGTGCCCCCCACATTATACATGCTAATTGTAATGTCCCCTTTCTTTTTCCCCACCCTTATCCCTCCCTTCCCACCCATCCTCCCTAGTCCCTTTCCCTTTGGTAACAGTCCATTCTTGGGTTCTGTGATTGTGCTGCTTCTTTGTTCCTTCAGTTTTTCTTTGTTCTTATACTCCACATATCAGTGAAATCACTTGATACTTGTCTTTCTCCACCTGGCTTATTTCACTGAGCATAACCCTCTAGCTCCATCCATGTTGCTGCAAATGGTAGATTTTGTTTTCTTCTTATGACTGAATAATATTACATTGTGTATATGTACCACATCTTCTTTATCCATTCATCTACTGATGGACACTTAGGTTGCTTCCATTTCTTGGCTATTGTAAATTGTGCTGCAATAAACATAGGGGTGCATCTGTTTTTTTCAAACTGGGCTGTGGCATTCTTAGGGTAAATTCCTAGAAGTGAAATTCCTGGGTCAAAAGGTATGTCTGTTTTGAGCTTTTTGAGGAACCTCCATACTGCTTTCCACAATGGTTGAACTAATTTACATTCCCACCAGCAGTGTAGGAGAGTTCCCCTTTCTCCACAACCTTGCCAACATTTGTTGTTGTTTGTCTTTTGGATGGTGGTGATTCTTACTGGTGTGAGGTGATATCTCATTGTGGTTTTAATTTGCATTTCTCTGATGATTAGCGATGTGAAGCATCTTTTCATGTGTCTGCTGGCCATCTGAATTTCTTCTTTGGAGAACTATCTGTTCAGCTCCTCTGCCCATTTTTCAATTGGACTATTTGCTTTTTGTTCACTCAGGTGCATGAGCTCTTTATATATTTTGGATGTCAGCCCTTTATCAGATCCGTCATTCATGAATATATTCTCCCATACTGTAGGATACCTTTTTGTTCTATTGATGGTGCCCTTCTGTGTGTTAATTTTGTATCCTTCAACTTTGCTGAATTCCGATATTAGTTCTAGTAGTTTTGGAGTGGAGTCTTTAGGGTTTTGTATGTACAATATCATGTCATCTGCAAATAGTGACAGTTTAACTTCTTCTTTACCAATCTGGATTCCTTGTATTTCTTTGTTTTGTCTAATTGCCATGGCTAGGACCTCCAATACTATGTTGAATAACAGTGGGAGAGTGGGCATCCCTGTCTTGTTCCCGATCTCAGAGGAAAAGCTTTCAGCCTCTCGCTGTTCAGTATGATGTTAGCTATGGGTTTATCACATGTGGCCTTTATTATGTTGAGGTACTTGCCGTCTATGCCCATTTTGTTGAGAGTTTTTATCATGAATGGATGTTGAATTTTGTCAAATGCTTTTTCAGCATCTATGGAGATGATCATGTGGTTTTTGTCCTTCTTTTTGTTGATGTGGTGGATGATGTTGACGGATTTTCGAATGTTGTACCATCCTTGCATCCCTGGGATGAATCCCACTTGGTCATGGTGTATGATCCTTTTGATGTATTTTTGAATTCGTGTTGCTAACATTTTGTTGAGTATTTTTGCATCTATGTTCATCAGGGATATTGGTCTGTAGTTTTCTTTTTTGGTGGGGTCTTTGCCTGGTTTTGGTATAAGGGTGATGTTGGCTTCATAGAATGAGTTTGGAAGTATTCCCTCCTCTTCTATTTTTTGGAAAACTTTAAGGAGAATGGGCATTATGTCTTCTCTGTATGTCTGATAAAATTCCGAGGTAAATCCATCTAGCCCAGGGGCTTTGTTCCTGGGTAATTTTTTGATAACGCTTCAATTTCTTTGCTGGTAATTGGTTTGTTTAGATTTTCTGTTTCTTCCTTGGTCAGTCTTGGAAGGTTGTATTTTTCTAAGAAGTTGTCCATTTCTCCTAGGTTTTCCAGCTTGTTAGCATATAGGTTTTCATAGTATTCTCTAATAATTCTTTGTATTTCTATAGGGTCCGTTGTGATTTTTCCTTTCTCATTTCTGATTCTGTTGATGTGTGTTGACTCTCTTTTTCTCTTAATAAGTCTGGCTAGAGGCTTATCTATTTTTTTTATTTTCTCAAAGAATCAGCTCTTTTTTTCATTGATTTTTTTCTATTGTTTCATTCTTCTCAATTTTATTTATTTCTTCTCTAATCTTTATTATGTCCCTCCTTCTGCTGACTTTAGACCTCATTTGTTCTTCTTTTTCCAATTTTGATAATTGTGTCATCAGACTATTCATTTGGGATTGTTCTTCCTTCTTTAAATGTGCCTGGATTGCTATATACTTTCCTCTTAAGACTGCTTTCGCTGCATCGCACAGAGGTTGGGGCTTTGTGTTGTTGTTGTCATTTGTTTTCATGTATTGCTGGATCTCCATTTTAATTTGGTTGTTGATCCATTGATTATTTAGGAGCATATTGTTAAGCCTCCATGTGTTTGTGAGCCTTTTTGCTTTCTTTGCGCAGTTTATTTCTAGTTTTATACCTTTGTGGTCTGAAAAGTTGGTTGATAGGATTTCAATCTTTTTGAATTTACTGAGGCTCTTTTTGTGGCCTAGTATGTGGTCTATTCTGAAGAATGTTCCATGTGCACTTGAGAAGAATGTGTATCCTGTTGCTTTTGGCTGTAGAGTTCTATAGATGTCTATTAGGTCCATCTGTTCTAGTGTGTTCTTCAATGCCTGTGTGTCTTTACTTATTTTCTGTCTGGTGGATCTGTCCTTTGGAGTAAGCGGTGTGTTAAAGTCTCCCAAAATGAATGCATTGCATTCTATTTCCTCCTTTACTTCTGTTAGTATTTGTTTCACATATGCTGGTGCTCCTGTGTTGGCTTCATATATATTTATAATGGTTATATCCTCTTGTTGGACTGAGCCTTTTATCATTATGTAATGTCCTTTATCTCTTGTTACTTTCTTTGTTTTGAAGTCTATTTTGTCTGATACTAGTACTACAACACCTGCTTTTTTCTCCGTGTTGTTTGCATGAAATATCTTTTTCCATCCCTTGACTTTTAGTCTGTGCATGTCTTTGGGTTTGAGGTGGGTCTCTTTTAAGCAGCATATAGATGCGTCTTGCTTTTTTTATCCATTCTATTACTCTGTGTCTTTTGATTGGTGCATTTCGTCCATTTACCTTTAGGGTGATTATTGAAAGATTTGTACTAATGCCATTGCAGGCTTTAGATTCCTGGTTAACAAAGCTAACCTTTGTTAGCTTCTTTAGTATCTCACTGCGTAACTTAACTCACTTATTGGGCTATTATAGATACTGTCTGGTGATTCTTTATTTCTCTCCTTTCTTATTCCTTCTCCTCCATTCTTTATATGTTGGGTGTTTTATTCTATGCATTTCTGTGTTTCTTTTAACTGCTTTTGTGGGTAGTTGATTTTATTTTTTGCCTTTAGTTAGTATTTGGTTGGTCTGCTTTTTTTGCTGTGATGTTCTCTGATGACATCTGTTGAGCCTTAGGAGTGCTCCCATCTAGAGCAGTCCCTCTAAAATACCTGTAGAGGTGGTTTGTGGGAGGCAAATTCCCTCACCTTTTGCTTGTCTGGGAATTGTTTAATCCCTCCTTCATATTTAAATGATAATCGTGCTGGATACAGTATCCTTGGTTCAAGGCCCTTCTGTTTCATTGCATTAAATATATCATGCCATTCTCTTCTGGTCTGTAAGGTTTCTGTTGAGAAGTCTGATGATAGCCTGATGGGTTTCCCTTTGTAGGTGACCTTTTCCCCCTCTTTAGCTGCCTTTAAAATTCTGTCCTTGTCCTTGATCTTTGCCATTTTAATTATTATGTGTCTTGGTGTCCTCTTTGGGTCCCTTCTGTTGGGTGTTCTGTGTGCTTCTGTGGCCTGAGCAACTATTTCCTCCCCCAGTTTGGGGAAGTTTTCAGCAATTATTTCTTCAAATACACATTATATCCTTTTTTCTCTCTCTTCTTCTTCTGATACCCCTATAATGCAGATATTGTTCCTTTGGATTGGTCACACAGTTCTCTTAATATTCTTTTATTCCTTGGGATCCTTTTATCTCTCTCTGCATCAGCTTCTCTGCATTCCTGTTCTCCTATTTTTATTTCATTAATGGCCTCTTGCACCTCATCTGGTCTGCTCTTAAATCCTTCCAGAGATTGTTTTATTTCTGTAATCTCCCTCCGGACTTCATCCCTTAGCTCTTGCATATTTCTCTGAAGATCCGTCAGCATGGTTATGATGTTTATTTTGAATTCGTTTTCAGGGAGATTGGTTAGGTCTATCTCCCCAGATTCCTTCTCAGGGGAGGATGTCTGGGTTAGTCTGGTCTGTATCAAATTCTTCTGCCTTTTCATGGTGATAAAGGTAGTTGTGGTGAACTGGTGCATGTGTCGGCTGAGAGAATACCCCTTCTGGCTGGTTTTTGGCCTTCCTCTCCTGGGAGAATGGCGAACCCTAGCGGATTGTGCTGGGCAGCTGCACGCAGACAGGGTTTCTAATTCTTGCCTGTCCACTGTGAAAGAAGCCCTGCCCTGCTGCTGTGGGCATGGCCAGCCTCAGGCTGCTTCTCCACTATGGTGGAGCCACATCAGAGGGGAAACGTGTGGGAGGCTGTTTATCACTGTGAGGGGCCTCCAAGCTGCACTGTCACCCATGGGGTTAGGGTGTCCAAAGTTCCCTGGGATTCCCAGCAACTGGGCTAAGTGTCCTGGGATGCTTCTGTCCAGTTGTGGAGTCCCTGTCCCTTTAAGACTTTCAAAAAGCACTCACTTTTCTTTGTCCCAGGGGTGCTGGCTGTGGGGACCCGCTCACAGGTTTTAATGTCCCATTTCCCTAGTATCCAGCACCCAACGCACTGTGTGTCTGCACTTCTGGTGTGGATGGCTAGGGCTGGGTGTTTAGCAGTCCTGGGCTCCCACTCCCTCCCCGCTCCGACTCCTCTCCTCCTGCCAGGGAGCTGGGGTGAGGGGTGCTCTGGTCCCATCAGGCCGGGGCTTGTATCTTACCCCCTTCATGAGGCGCTGGGTTCTCGCAGGTGTGGATGTAGCCTGGATGTCGTCCTGTATCTTCTGGTCTCTTTTTTAGAGATAGTTGTATTTGTTGTATTTTCAAAAATATATATGATTTTCACATTAATATAATTATTTATATTTTATAGGTTAAGTCTGCTTCTTTATTTTTTGTTCTTTTGATGTTCTCTCTGTTTTTCACATCTCTGTTTTCCTTTTTCTGTCTTTCTGTGCATTGAACATTTTTTAGAATTCTATTCTGTTTTTTCTGTAGTGCTTCTGAATGTACCTTTTTATACAGGTTTTTAAAATTCTTGCTCTAGGTATTACAATATATCTATTTCTTAGTATACATAAATATATGTCTTATATATCATTTATATGTAAATATAAGAAGACACATGTAATATATATGCATATATATGCATATATCTTACATTATATATCTATCTAAAAATGATATCAATATTTTAGCTGTTCAAATGTAATACAGAAACTTTATCTCTCCTTACATTCTCTTCTCTCTTTTCTGTAATATAAATGTCTTAAATATCTTCAATATATATTTAGAACCACATCAGTGTTATAATTTTTGCTTTCATCCTCAAACATAATTTAGAAAACTCAAGTAGAAAAAGAAAGTCTACTGTGTTTAACAATATCTTACTTACCATGCTCTTCATTCTTTCTGAATGGTACAAAATGGTTTCTGTTTAGGGAACTTCCTTTAGTCATTCTACACTCTTTCTTCCTTATGTAATGGCATGAATTAGAACCCAAAAGAACATTGAATATTTCATTGGATGAACGTGGAAGTCTTGCTTTTTTCCCTCTGATTTTAATGCAATGTTGTAATTTTTTTACCAAATGGCGTTTTACCATATCTTTTTACCCACAAAATGATAACTTTTCCATTTATTTAATTCTCTCAGGAAAGTAATGGAATTTCCAGAGGAGTTACACACATCTTGTACCAAGAGTACTTCTACATATTTCATATTTTTATTGAATTTGTTAATGAGATATTCCCATCAAATACATCTCCTTTTGAATTTTCCATAAATATATTTAAATTTAAAAAGCAGTAGAAATATCAGAAAATGCTGGAAAGTACACAGGAAAAAAACTAAAAATAATTTAAATTCTCTGACCTAAAGTTACTATGTATTAATATTTTTATGTCTATAATTCTAGTCTGAAATATTTTTATGTGTTTTGTGTGGAATATTGTATGTTAATATTTTATGTTTATCGTTTTTAATATAGATATGTATATTTTACAAAATAGTATCATATTGCCATATAACCTATTCTTTTCCTTTACAAATATATTGAAAGCATTTTTCTATTTCATTCAACAGCATAATTTTAATATTTTGATCTAAGAGACACGCACTCCAGAAATCTGTTTTTAGTATGTCTTGTTGCATATACACGAAAGCTATTACAGTCAGAGGCATTTATATCCTATGCAGTCACTTTACGGAACTTTGAATAATTCTTGTGTTTTTAAAATTTATTCACTGAATTTTCTAAATATGCAATGATATTGAAGAGGAAGAGTGATAATTTTGTCTTTTCCTTTTCTCTAAGTTCTTAGTTCCATTTCATATTGGATTACCTTAGTTAAAACTTTCAGAAAATGTTAAATAGTGATGACTGTGTTGGGGTGCCTTTGTCCTCCTTTATTTTTTAAATAAATGGGGATGCTTTCATTCTTTCACTGTTGAGTAGTATGTTGGCTTGTGGTTTGGTGTAGGACAGCAATCTTTCTTATTGGTATGAAGATAAGCATCATTCATTTTTGATTGAGGTGATCATATGTATGATATAAAGTATATTTAATTGCTAATAGATGTCCTAATAGCCAACCATCTAGGGAAAACTTCCACTTGGATAGGGGGAATGCTGTTATTAATTCAGCACTATTATTATTACTAATTCAGTTAACTAATTATTATTAATGCAATTAATATATTAATAATATATATTTTTTAAAATTCAGCACTATGAATGCAGTGCTGAATTTGATTTGCTTATATTTTATATATTTTCTCATAATACTTTTTCTCCGTTTATGGTAAAAGGCTTACACTTGATTCGCAAATATATTTATAGCTTTTTAAATAATCTGAATCAAATGTATGTAACATTATAATTAATCCTTCCTTAGAATTTTGAAAGAATTAATTGGTAAAAAAAATCATTGATCCTGGAAGACATTTTGGAGGTAATTTAAAAATATTTATACTTCCATAATTGCTCTCTTCAGATAGCCTATTTCTTAAGCAATTTATGGCTCAAATTATATTCTCAGAAAATTTTCCACATTAGTAAGATTTTTGAATTCATTCTCAAGTAATTCATTATCATTATAATTTACTTTTTGAATGTCGTTTTAGGCAAGGAGTGTTCTAAGGGCCAGGAATATAGCAAGAACAAAAAGCAAGAACTTGCCTTCCTGGAACTTATGCTATAAGCAAGGAAGTAAAAAAAATAAAAAGCAAGTAACACGATGACTTCAGATCATAATAAACCCTATGTTTAATTTGCTTATCAAATGTTTTCCTCTAGCCATGTGGTAGGGCTTTATATTCTTCCCCACAGAGTTAGATATGGCTTTGTGACTTGCTTTCCCAGTGAAATGTGAAGAGAGGTCAAGTGTCACTTCAGGATACAGAATTTGCTATGGCAACTATCACTTCTGCCACATTTTATAGACCAAAGCAAGTTGCAAGGCCAATCCAGAATCAAGGTTTGGGGTAATAGACTCTACTTCTTGTTGAGAAGAGTTGAAAAGCCATGTTGCAAAAGGTGTAGATTCTGGGAAGAGTGAAGAATTGTGACTGTTTTGCAATTAATATACCTCAATGATTTTGTTTTTAGTTTTAAAAATTTCCTTTATTTCCATCTTCCTTTAGTTTCTTAAAACCTTTAAAACTCTTTCAGTTGTATTTTTATGAAAATACCTATTTCATTTGTATTTTTAACAGCTTAAATTCCACTACTGTGACTTGTTTCTATCCACAGAACACTTCTGACACCGAATGTGTGTTTTTTCTCTCATACCAACCACTTTTGCAGCTCTCTGGATACCCATTGGATGTCCTACAGCTTAGTTCAGTTCTGTCACTTACCTACTCAGAGTCAGCACAGACACCACAGTCCTCCAAGATTGCCCCACTTCAGATCCCAAGCACAAATCTGAGTAACCTGTACTTCTGAATTACCAGCTATGTGGTTGGGGGTTTTGACAGTTTGCCGGAGTGACTCACGGAACTCAGAAGAGCACTTTACTTACTTCTACCAGTTTATTATAAAGGATATGACTCAGGGACAGCAGAATGGAGAACATAGGGCAAATTATGTAAGAAGGGGCAAGGAGCTTCCTTAACTTCTCTCCCTGCCTTCCTTGCCTTCTCTGGGCAGCTACCTGTGCTCCCCCTCAAGCACTTCCATGTGTCCACCAACTCAGAAGCTCTTCTAACCCCATTGGAGGTGGGGCTGAGAGTTCCGACCTCTAATGACGAGGTGGTTCCTTGGGCAACTTGACCTGCCCTACCCTGAAACCAATCAGGGGCCTATAGAATAAAGAGTCACCTTTTTAGAATAAACAGGTATGGTTGAAAGGGGCATTAAATGAATAATAAAAGATGCTTCTTTTATCCCGATCACTCAAAAATCACAAGAAGTTTATGAGCTCTGGGCCAGGAGCCAGGGACAAAGATCAAATATATTTTTCTTACTGTATCATAAAATCACAAATGCATTTAGGCTTATAAATTTACATTTAAGTAAGGTTTTCAGTGTATCCTATCAGTTTTAATATATGGCAGCCTCTTTTATTATTCTATAAATAGTCTAAAACTGTAGTTTTACTTTTTCTGATCTACTAGCCATTTAAAGTTATGTTTTAAAATGTTCAAATCATCAGGATTTTCTCTTTACCTTTGTTACTAATGACTGCATTATATTACATTTTGATTGGAGGATATGTTCCCTATAATTGTGTTGTCTTGGAATTCATCAAGGTCTATTATATGGGAAATTTTTGTAAAAATTTCATGGATGCCTCAGAAGAAGTTGGGAACACCTTAAAATTGTATGTAAAGTCAGATCTATATGTAAGTTCAAATGCATTATTTGAAATAAATTCTTGAAGTACACGCACGTAAATCATAGGCAAAGATGTTTAACATCCTAATACCAGCAAGTTTCTATTATCCTCTTTTTTGTTTTAAATATTTCAGTTGTATATCATTAATATATGAAAGATAATTATTGTTAGCTCATCATTTTGGATTGTGTATAATTTAATTTCTGGTCTTTATCAGGAATTCATTTAGCTCAGATCTGCTAGCCTAAGGTGATACCTATCAAATTCTTTAATTCTAATATAGAGTTAATGGTTAAGGTAAGCTTGACTTTCACTTTGGGGAACTATGATTTAAAAATGTAGAAACAGTTGTATCATTTGTCATAATAATTATGAATGCATGAAACTCACCTATGAAAAGCGAAGGATTGGATTAAAATACTAAATCCAATTTTATACTGACTTACAAAAAGCCCACTTCAAATGAAATACAATTAATCGAAACCAGAAACAATTCAAATAGCCAACAGTATCATACATAATTGTATTATACTCATACAATAAAATACTTTATAGTAATTAAATTGACTGAAATAGAGCCAGACAAAAGTATAAAATAAAACCAGAGAGTGTTTGTTCTAAAGTATGAACAAGAAGGGACACATGAGGACATTTACTGTGCAGATTGACAATATATGGTTTGTTAATTTGCATGATAGTTTTACATTATTCACTTTATAAGCTTTCATCAGACTGGATACACATTCTTTCAACAAACAAATAGGATGCTTTAATAGTTTCTTATGGTGCTTAATAAATTACCACATACTTAGTAACTTAAAGCAACATCCATTTATTGTACCACAATTTTTAAAAAAAAATTTTATTTTTTGATTTTTTTCTCAGCTTTATTGAGATACAACAACATATAACACTGTGTAGGTTTAAGGTATACAGCATGTTGATTTGATACATTTATATATTATCAAATTATCATTATAGAATTAGCTAACACCTCCAAACCATCATACAACTTTTAACATAAAATTTACCATCTTAACCATTTTTAAGTGTGCAGTTCAGTGGCATTATGTACACTCACATTTTTTTGCAACCATCACCACCATCCATTTCTAGAGCTTTTTCATCTTTCCATACTGTAATTCTCTCCCCATTAAACGACTCCCCATTTCCCACTCTTCCTCTAGCTGCTGGCATCCACCATTATATTTTCTTTTTCTACAAATTTAAGTATTCTAAGTACCTCATGTAAGTGAAACCATACAATAATTTTCTTTTTGTGTCTGGCTTCTTTCACTTAGCATAATATCCTCAATATTCATCCATGTTGTAGCATGTGTCAGAATTTCCTTCCCTTTAAAAGCTGAATACATATATAAATTCACTTACCCATGCCATTGGTGGTCACTTGGGTTGCTGCTACCCCTTGATTTTCATATCATCTCACAGTTTCTGTGGACCAGGAATCCAGGCAAGGCTTAACTGGTCCTCTGCTCAGAGTTTCACTGGGCTGAAATTTCACCAAAGGCTTAACTAGGGAAAAATCTGCTTCAAGGTCCTCAGATTGTTGGCAGAATTCATATCCTTGAGGTTCCAGGACTGAGATCTCCATTTTCTTGTTGGCTGTTGGCTGGGGGCCTGCTCTCAGTTATGAGAGGCTGACAGCCTCTCTCTGTGAGGTGGCACTCTCTATCAGCCCTCTCACAATGTGGAGGCCTACTTCCTTCAAAACAAGTCTCTTTCTCCTGGCTACTAAGACAGGGTCTCATGTGACGTAGCATAGTCTAAAGCATGATCACCTTTGCCATATTCCCTTGCTTGAATCAAGCCACAGATTCTATTTGAATTCAAGGAGTAAAGGTTTGTACATAAATGTTTTTATGTACCCTTCTGTATGTATAATATATTTCATAGGGCATTTTAAAGAAACAAAGAAAAAATAACATGAATGGGTAAAAGATAGAGACTATCTCTCTACAAACTTACCCTACTAGTCATCTATCTATCTATCTACCTATTATCTATCTATCTATCATCTATCTATCTATCTATCTATCTATCTATCTATCTATCTATCTATCAATCTATCTATCATCTACCTAATCTATGTACAGTAAATTAAAAACAGAAAAGAAAACAAACAAAGGCAGGGCAGTGGCCATTATCCTAAACATAGTAGAAATGAAAGAAAAAGCATCAAGTACCATAATGAAGGTCATTTTGTACTGATCATACTTCCTAATTTTTAATTTTCAAAGGTTATTTTTCCATGAATGGATATTTTCAAGATTCTTTATTATTCTTTAAACTTCAAAAGTTTTAATAGCCTATGTCTCAGAAGAGATCTCTGTTCATTATCTTTATCAGAATATGGAGATGAACTCTTCTAAAGTTAAAGCTTTGTTTAGCTCTGGTAAATTAACTTCAGTTATAACTTGAAAAATGCTTTTTTCCCATTTGGTTTGGCTGGATTCAATTTTATCTGATGGAATACCCATTAATCTTTGGGATTCACCTCACCATTTCATTAATCCTGTAGTATCCATCTCTTTCTTTTCTCTTTCTCTATTTCCGTCTCTTAATTCATTGCTTATGTGAACTGAGAGTGTTTCTCCAGCTTGTCTTCTGTATCACCAGGTTTTGAATTTGTATTTTATAGCATACGATATATTTATTTTAAGTCTTTTCCCTGGGTGTTAGTTTCATTGCACTTTCCTCTTATCTTCTCATCAAGGCCCCTTCTTGTTCAACAGCAGTTGTTCCTTATAGAAGAAAAAGTAAATAAATATTTTCCCATTTTTCTTCTGTTTCAGAGAAAGATTTTTCCACTGAACAATTTGGTCATTAAAATAGGTTTTTCTTTGTGCTATAGAATTTCTTCACAGATACCATATTGATTTTGTTCTATCATTCATCCCAGAAAGAGAAGACTTCTAGGTACAGGTGGTGTTAAAAAATACTATGTCTGTTTCAATCAGAACCCTTACACTTTTCCTTCCTGGGCTACCTACAGTTTCTGTTTGAGTTTAAGGCTGGGCCAAGCATGTACAGGAAAAACAATGCTTACTTGCCTTCCAAGTGTAAAAATCTTCAATGCAGTGGGAGAAAATATGGCTGTATGAGTAGTGTGGTGTAAATCTCCTTCCAAAACCATGTATATTTTGAAAATACAGCAAACACAACTATTCCTAAGATAGTGACCAGAAGTAACAGTACACCAACCAGCCTACATCTGGGAGAAGTCAACATCTCATGGAAAAGCTTAATGTAAAAAGCCACGACCCAGCGGGACCTGGCCACTCACCACACCGCAGCTCACTGGTGGAAGGAAAAGAATCAGAGCATGGAGGGAGTGGAAGTACTGCTAAATACACAGCCCTAGAAATCTATCCTGGGAGCACAGACCCACATTGCATGGTGCTCTGGAGATTAGAGGGGCTGAAATGCAAAGTCTGAGACTAAGACTCCCAACAGGTTCCCACAACTTGGGAGAAAAGAAAAGCAGGTGCCTCTAGGCACCTCTCAACAGTCACATGGCTGCTAAAGGGGCAAAGGTTTAGGAGAAGAAACAGGTGGACAAAATAGTCCTGGCCAGCCCAGCAGGCTGGGAACTCTCAGGAGCTTTAGAGGCCCTATCCCCCTTGTTGGCAATGCAGCTTCAAGGCCCCCCAGCAGGATAAGCAGCCTGCTGCTCCTTATGCACAAACTGGCTGTCCTCACCATTGCTGCAGACCAGCCAGAGGGCAGCCCTGCCTACAGCAACTACACAGCTTAACGCAGAGGCTTCTCTCTTTCTGTGGTTAATCAGCCCAGACCAAGAAGATGCTCCCTGCATGTGGGTGACTGGCACAGACAGCAGAGATGGGTGCTGAGACCAGGAGCCATGAAGGTCCTTTGTTATCATGGCAGAACCTGTGCCACTTGCTTGTACCCCCTACCAGCACCCTATGCCATCCTGAGGGCCAACCTGCCCATGGCAGTTTAGGGGATTAACCCAGAGGAAGCTCCCTGTGCATAATTAACCAGAACAGACAGCTGAGACAGGTACAGTGACCAGCAAGCAGGAAGGGACATTGTCCTCCAGCTGACACCTGCATCACTCACTGGTGACCACTCCCGTTGCTTCAGGACTATGAAAAGGCAGAACCTTGTTCAATCCAAAATCCCTCAACACCAGAAAGAGGGCTCAGTGAGACTGAAATCACCAATCTTCCTGAAAAAGAATTCAAAATAAAAGTCATAACCATGCTAATGGAGCTATAGAAAAATATTCAAGAACTAAGGGATGAATTCAGGAGGGAGATAACTGAAATGAAACAAACAGTGAAGGTATTTAAAAGCAGGTTAGGTGAGCCAGAGGAGACAGTGAATGGAAAATAAATCAGAGAACAGGAATAGAGAGAAGCTGAGGCAGAAAGAGAAAAAAGGATCTTCAGGAGTGAAAGAATATTAAGAGAACTGTGTGACCAATTCAAACAGAGCGTTTTTCACATTATAGCGGTACCAGAAGAAAAATAGAGATAAAAAGGGATAGAAAGTGTCTTTGAAGAAGTAATTGCTGAAAACTTCCCCAGTCTGGGAAAGGAAATAGTCTCTCAGGCCATGGAAGTCCACAAATCTCCCAATGCAGGGGACCCAAAGAGGACAACACCAAAACATATAATAATTAAAATGGCAAAGATCAAAGACAAAGACAGAGTATTAAAAGCAGCCAGAGAGAGAAAAAAGATCACCTACAAAGGAAAATACATCAGGCTATCATCAGAATTCTCAGCAGAAACCTTATAGGCCAGAAAGGAGTGGCATGATATATTCAGTGCAATGAAACAGAAGGGCCTAAAACCAAGAATACTCTACCTAGAAAGATTATCATTTAAATCTAAACAGAGATTAAACAATTTCCAGATAAGTAAAAGATGAGGGAATATACCTCCCACAAACCATCTCTACAGTGTATTTTAAAGGGACAGCTCTAGATGGAAGTGGGCCTAAGACTAAATAAATAGCTGTCACCAGAGAAAATAAAACTACAGCAAAGGAAGTAGACCAATTAAATACTAACCAAATGAAAAATTAAATCAGCTACCCACCAAGTCAGTCAAGGGATACACAAAGGGTACAGAATATGAGACTTAACATAAAGAGTAGAGGAAGAAAAAGAAGGGAGAGAAAAAAGAATCATCTGACTGTGTTTATAATAGCATAATAATTGAGTTAGGGTAGACTGCTAGATAGTAAAGAAGCTGCCCTTGAACCTTTGGTAACCACGAATCCAAAGCCTTCAATGGCAATAAGTACATATCTATTGATAATAGCTTTAAATGTAAATGGACTGAATGTACCATTCAAAAGACAGAGTTACAGAATGGATAAAAAACAAGACCCATCTATATGCTGCCTCCAAGAGACTCACTTCAAACCCAAAGAGATACACAGACTAAAAGTCAAGGGATGGAAAAAGATATTTCATGCAAACAATAGGGAGAAAAAAGCAGGTGTTGCAGTACTTGTATCAGACAAAATAGACTTCAAAACAAAGAAAGTAACAAGAGACAAAGAAGGACATTACATAATGATAAAGAGTTAATCCAACAAGAGGACATAACCATTATAAATATCTATGCACCCAACAGAGAAGCACCTACATATGTGAAATAAATATTAACAGAATTAAAGGGGGAAATAGAATGCAATGCATTCATTTTAGGAGACTTCAATACACCACTCACTCCAAAGGACAGATCAACAAGACAGAAAATAAGTAAGAACACAGAGGCACTGAACAGCACACTAGAACAGATGGACCTAATAGACATCTATAGAACTCTACACCCAAAAGCAGCAGGATACATATTTTTCTGAAGTGCACATTGAACATTTTCCAGAATAGACCACACACTAGGCCACAAAAAGAGTCTCAGTAAATTTAAAAAGATTAAAATTGTACCAACCAACTTCTCAGATCACAAAGGTATAAAACCAGAAATAAATTGTACAGAGAAAACAAAAAGGCTCACAAACATATGGAGGCTTAACACATTCTCCTAAATAATCAATGGATCAATGACCAAATTAAAACAGAGATCAAGCAATACAAATGACAACAACAGTGCAATGCCCCAACTTCTGTCAGACACAGCAAAGGGAGTTCTAAGAGGAAAGTATATAGCAATTCAGGCCTACTTAAAGAAGGAAGAACAATCCCAAATGAACAGTCTAAATTCACAATTACTGAAACTGAAGAATAAGAACAAATTGGGCCCAATGTCAGTAGAAGAAGGGACATACTAAAGATCAGAGAATAAATAAATAAAATTGAGAAGAATAAAACAATAGAAAAATCTAATGAATCCAAGAGCTGGTTCTTTGAGAAAATGAACAAAATAGATAAATCCTTAGCCAGACTTACCAAGAAAAAAAGAGAATCTACACACATAAACAAAATCAGAGATGAGAAAGGAAATATCACTATCAAAACAACTGAAATACAAAGAATTATTAGAGAATACTATGAAAATTTATATGCTAACAAAGTGGAGAACCTAGAGGAAATGGACCACTTTCTAGAAAAATACAACCTTCCAAGACCAACCCAGGAAGAAACAGAAAATCTGAACAGACCAATTGCCAGCAATGAAATTGAATTGGTAATCAAAGAACTACCTAAGAACAAAACTCCTGGACCAGGTGGCTTCACTGTTGAATTTTATCAGACATTTAGAGAAGACATAATACCCATTCTTCTTAAAGTTTTCCAAAAAATAGAAGAGGAGGGAATACTTCCAAACTCATTTTATGAAGCCAGCATCACTCTAATACCAAAACCAGGCAGACCCCACAAAAAAAGAAAACTACAGACTAATATCCCTGATAAACATAGATGCAAATATACTTAACAAAATATTAATGACCGAATTAAAAAATACATTAAGAGGATCATGCATTATTATCAAGTGGGATTCATCTCAGGGATGCAAGGATGGTACAACATTTGCAAATCCATCAACATCATCTACTATATCAATAAAAAGAAGGACAAAAATCACGTGAGCATCTCTATAGATGCTGAAAAAGCATTTGACAAAATTCAATACCCATTCATGACAAAAACTCAACAAAATGGGTATAGAAGGGAAGTACCTCAACATAATAAAGGCCATATATGACAAACCCACAGTAAACATCATATTTAACAGTGATAAGCTGAGAACTTTTCTTTTAAGATCTGGAACAAGACAAGGATGCCCACTCTTCCCACTTCTATTCAACATAGTTCTAGAGGCCCTAGCCATGGCAATAAGACAACACAAAGAAATAAAAGGCATCCAGATTGGTAAGGAAAAAGTTAAACTGTCCCTGTTTGCAGATGACATGATACTGTACATAAAAAACCCTAAAGACTACACCCCAAAACTACTAGAATATCTGAACTCAGCCAAGTTGAAGAATACAAAATTAATACACAGAAATCTGTTACATTCCTATATACTAACAATGAGCTAGAAGAAAGAGAAATCAGGAAAACAATTCCATTCACAATTGCATCAAAACGAATAAAATACCTAGGAATAAACCTAACCAAGGAAGTGAAAGGGCTATACCCTGAAACTACAAGACACTCTGGAGAGAAATTAAAGAGGACACTAATAAATGGAAACTCATCCTGTGCTCTTGGCTAGGAAGAACTAATATTGTCAAAATGGCCATCCTGCCTAAAGCAATCTACAGATTCAATGCAATCCCTATCAAAATACCAACAGCATTCTTCAGCGAACTGGAACAAATAGTTCTAAAATTCATATGGAACCAGAAAAGACCCCTAATAGCTGAGACAATCCTGAGAAGGAGAAAAAAGCATGGGGGATTACGCTCCCCAACTTCCAGCTCTACTACAGTAATCAAGACAATTTGGTACTGGCACAAGAACAGACCCCTAGATCAATGGAACAGACTAGAGAGCCCAGATATAAACCCAAGCATATGTGGTCAATTAAGATACAATAAAGGAGCCATAGATATACAATGGGGAAATGATAGCCTCTTTAACAGCTGGTGTTGGGAAACCTGGACAGCTACATGTAAGAGAATGTCTAACTCTATACACAAAAGTAAACTTGAAATGGATCAGACTTGAATGTAAGTCATGAAATCATAAAACTCTTAGAAGAAAACATATGCAAAAATCTCTTGAATATAAACATGAGCAACTTTTTCATGATCATATCTCCCTGAGAAAGGGACAAAAAAGCAAAAATGAAGAAGTGGGACTATATCAAACTAAAAAGCTTCTGTACAGCAAAGAATACCATCAGTAAAACAAATGCCATCCTACAATAGGGGAGCATATATTCATAAATGACATATCTAATAAGGGGTTGGCATCCAAAATATATAAAGAGCTCATGTGCTTCAACAACCAAAAAAGCAAATAACCTGATTAGAAAATGGGCAGAGGATCTGAACAGACACTTCTCCAAAGAAGAAATTCAAATGGCCAACAGGCACATGAAAAGATGCTCCACATCGCTAATCATCAGAGAAATGCAAATTAAAACCACAATGCATTATCACCTCACACTGGTTAGGATGGCCAACACAGAAAAGACAAACAACAACAAATGCTGGTGAGGATGGGAATGTAAATTAGTTAAACCATTGTGGAAAGCAGTATGGAGGTTCCTGAAAAACTAAAAACAGAAATACCATTTGACCGAGGAATTCCACTTCTAGGAATTTACCCTAAGAATAGAGGATCCCACATGCAAAAAGACATGTGTACCCCTATGTTTATTGTAGTGCTATTTACAATAGCTAAGAAGTGGAAGCAACCTAAGTGTCCATCAGGAGATGAATGGATAAAGAAGATGTGGTACATATACACAATGGAGTATTTATTATTCAGCCATAAGAAGAAAACAAATCCTACCATTTGCAACAACATGGATGGAGCTAGAGGGTATTATGCTCAGTGAAATAAGACAGGTGGAGAAAGACAAGCACCAAATGATTTCACTCTTTTGAGGAGCATTAAGAACAAAGCAAAAACTGAAGGAACAAAACAGCAGCAGACTCACAGAACCCAAGAATGGACTAACAGTTGCCAAAGGGAAAGGGACTGGGGAGGGTGGGTGCAAAGGCAGGAAGAAGGGGAATAAGGGGCATTACGATTAGCACACATAAAGTGGGGGTGTCACAGGGAAGGTAGTATAGCACAGAGAAGACAAGTAGTGACTCTATAGCATCTTACTACGCTGATGGACAGTGACTGTAATGGGGTATATGGTGGTGACTTGATAATGGGGGGAGTCTAGTAACCACAATGTTGCTCATGTGATTGTATATCAATTATACCTTAATTAAAAACAACAACAACAACTAATTCTTCAATGCAAATGCAAAGAGACTTACATTGAAATTGTTCATACTTGATTCAATGGGTTCTTAGTTGACAGAATAAGAAGGCAAATAAGGAAGGATAGGTTCCTGGTTTATTGTATATTTTGCAGACTCTTTTTAGTTTCATTAACATTTTTTTTTTACCAAATGTTAAAACAAATACATGGTCACTGAGCTGAGAATAAATTTTACATGCACCTAAAACTGCAGCTGCAAAGAAACCAAACAGGGGTTTGAGGGAGAAGCTTTTTGAGGGGCTCTTTAATCCTTCCCCTCTACCTGATTACCTGGTTAGTGCAGCGCTGCTGGCCTGAAATGGATTTTTGTTTTTGCCTTTGGAGTTGGCTTCCCAGATATTTGCAACAGTTGCTGCTCCGGGATGGATTCTCTATTCTGCTCCATGCTTCCTAACCCTAACCCCCAATATGACTGTATTTGGAGACAGGGTCTTTAAGAGGTGACTAAGGTTAGATGAAGTCCCATGAACGGGCCCTAATGCAATAGGACTGGTGTCTTTATATGTAGAGGAAGAAGCAGGGGGGAACATATAAGCACTGAGGAAAGACCACGTGGGACCCAGCAAGGAGGCCATTTGCAAGCCAGGGAGAATGGCTCCAGAGGAAACCAAACATGCTGGACCCTTGGTCTTGTACTTCTATCCTCCAAAAGTGTCAGAAATAAATATTTGTTACTTAAGCCCCCAGTTGGTGGTATTTCATTGTGACAGCCCTAGCAGGTAATACAAACCTTTTCTACCCACCACTCTGCTAATCTATAGAAACTCCTTCTGGGGATCCTGGCCTATGTCCAGTTCTTATCACTAATATCTGGTACTGTTGAAATTGTCTCTCATTTTGGATGTTTTATAGGCATTTAATGAGCATTGGGAAAGAAGGGTCACTTGGCCTTCCTTTAATCTCTCTTGAAACTTTACATTTCTTATGGTCCCCAGCATGTGATTTAGCAGCTATGTCCTATCTTGTTCCATTCATTTATAGCAACAGCTTTAATATCATCTGCCCAATTAACCTGTCACTTGCAAGCAGCAATCCCTGACCAACACAATGCTTTTGCTTAAAAGGTAGAGTATAGATTGATTGATTTAAAACCTCAAATTCGATCTAGGGGACAAGGAGCTTCTCAATTCTTTCTTTTTCCTAGGTTTAGATGGTGAAATTCACATTCTGGGAGTAATGAGGGCATGAGGGCTGGGCTTTCTCCCAAAAAATAGGAGCATTTTGGGGCCCGCAGTTCTGGTTTGCACCTGAAGGGATGTGCTGGTCTGTTGTCTTCCTTAGGGACCTGGAGGTAGATGTAGACAAACAGCAGGTGAGGAGGAAGAGCAGGCTGAGCAGGCAGAGAGCTGTAAACAACAGGAACTATACTAAGAAAGGTCTTGCATCGGCAGTAGTGGTCTCCATCCTGCCACCCACTGAGCATATTCCTGAACTGATTGTCTGCAGTCTGCTCATCAGTGATAGGTGTGGAATGATTTGCAACATACACAAGTGGCAGCTTTTCAGAGTTGGGAGGATTCTTAGATATCACATCCTTTGGTGTTTTACAAAATGCTGTTGTAGCACACCAAATAATTTTAGGTGGAAAGTATTAACATGGGGCACACATTAACACTGAATTGCTCTTCCAACTTCTTTTAATCCTTTTGATACTGGGAAGGAGAAAGTAGCTGCTGTTGGTAGACCTTATATTCACTAACCTTCCTTTGACTCAGACAGTTTCCCTCCTACATTGTTTTTCTGCTATGACCGTTTGATAACATATAAAAGTCTTTAAGTACATTAAGTAAACAAGGTGACTTTTTTTAAAAGACAAACGTTAAACAAACAATAGTGCAGGTGATATTTGGGTAAGACAAATGGTGAAAGTGGTACAGAGGGAGATTGTGAAGATAGTGGCATCCCATCCCCTCTCCTTTGCTTCTACAAATGAAGAAACTGAGGCCTCTTTTTTGGTGTTGTACTGAGAGGCTGAGTTGGGATAGTTAGGGTGATTGACTAGTAGCATCTGGTAGGATCAGAATGCCCAAGAGATAGGAGAGATTACCTCAGAAATAACCAGAGTTTGGCACCTGGATACCTTCACAAGGGCAGTGCCTGACTCACAGAGAGGGTCTCTGACCAGCCACTCTTCCACTGGTCACCTGATGGCAAAGAAAGAATAGTGCTGGGAAGAGAAATATCAGATTTGGGAGTGTCGTCTCCACAGCATCGAAAGGCATGGGAAACTGGAGAGTTTCAGTCATATCAAAGGGGCATGTGAGCTGGCAGTGCTGTGTGAAAGCAGTAAGGCTGGGTGTAAATGGTTGTTGAATTTGGGACCATAAATAATATTTTGGGTATTTTCCTTTTAATCAATCAAATAATTATTGCTACATATGTTATATGCCTTTGATATATATAGAAACTGTATATAAAATTCATTTTCAGAGCAGTTACAAATCTCAGTTGTGAAAATAAATGAATTTATTTCCAGAAGCCAGTTGACCATCCATTAGTAACCCCTATTCAATGCAGAGGCAGGAAAATTAATCTAAACAATGCCTAGTTTTCCTTGTCATTACAGATGAAACTAGTCATCCCTGGATTTTTCTCTCTTGTTGTCTCTCTTTCTTTTTTGGTGGCTCCTACACTTCTGACATTGTGGCTCAGAGACGGAGGGTGAGGAGCTGGGTAACATCCGCTCAGGGGCTTGGGTGTGGTCTTGGTATTTCCGTGGAAATACTCTTTCAGCACTGGCATGTTTCCCCAAATTCATTACACTGAAGCTCTGATCCCCAGTGTAACTGTATTTGGAGACAGGACCTTTAAAGAGGCAATTACGGTTAAATGAAGTCATAAGGATGAGGCCCTGACCCAGTGGGGCTGATGTCCTTACAAGAGGAGGAAGGCACGCCAGGAGTTCACTCACGTGGAGAAAAGACCGTGTGAGGACACAGGGAGAAGAGAGCCATCTGCAAGCCGAAGAGAAGCCTCATGAAAACCCAACCCTGCTATACCTTGATCTTGGACTTCCAGTCTCCAGAATTTTGAGAAAATAAATTTCTGTTGTCTAGGCCGCCCAGTCTGTGGTGTTTAGTTATGGCAGCCCTAGCAGACTAATACAGTACAGAGTACTTTTCACAGTTATTGCCAGACTATTTTTTGAGAAACATGTTATGGACAATTCAATGGTAGATTTTTGCACAAAATAATTAGAAGTTGATTCTACCTTTCCATCTTTCTCAAGGAGTTGCAGAGACATACAATTTTTAATTAAAATTTATTAACAACTTAGCAATTGTTCTCATTATAGAAAAAATGAAGCCACATTGTAACTATAGTTAGAAACACAGTTAGATTAAATCAAATTACATTTAAAGCTCCTTTGTTTAAAGTACCTCTTTCCCACCCTTTAGAAATAATTGTGAACTTTTGGGAGCTGCCAAGCTGTAGAGCTTGGGGCAGTTGCCCAGTTTGGCTCCTTGTAAAGATACCTGTTGCTGTCTTGCAATCAGTCATTCTGACCATTATGTTTACTCTCGGTTTGAGAAGGTTCATTCCTCAAACTTAAATTGTAACCCTGAGAAATTTATCCTACATTGATGTTTGAACTCCTTAGACATTCATTTATAGCAACAGCTTTAATATCCACAGTCAAATAGGGGGAGAAGGAAAGAAATGCCTTTCTATGCTTGGAGTCTGAGATGAAGCAGATGTCTCCAGTTTACAAAGGCTGTCCAGTAGAGTCCTAAGCCCTGGACATCACTTCTCAAGTTTCTCAGACTCCCTCATGAAGAGATGGTCCCCAAACATTGTCACACGTTTGAGGAATGAGGAGAAGGCATGTACTAAATATTTCCTGGGCCAGTTAGAGTAGTGAAAGAGTGAGACTGGAGTTCCATGCTGGATCCTTGACTTTGGTGGAAGACTGGACTGGGGCCTTGAGCAAGTTACCTTGACCATCTAAGCTTTTGGCAGTTTCTTAGTCTTGAGGAATTATGCGGGGTTACTACAGAGGTAGGCGATGGTGGAGGGGATGGGTAGGAAGGATAGAAGTTGACATAAGGGGAGGAGGAAGAGAACATAACATAGGGTTGCTTCTGAACCAGTTCTCAGGGTCAATAACATCTTGAGACTTGGAGAGCTTTTTCTGATAGCTCAATGATAGAATTTTTTTGGCCACACGATGGCACTAGTTGTTTAGAAAACAGCCTCATGCTAACGAACGTCAGAAAGCCCGCTGCGGTACTCCTGAATTTGTGGGGAATGAGCTGCAGCTGACATTGAGAGCAATTAATAACGCATTAGAAAATTTACTAACAGGGATAATCCACATTGAGTTAATTAGGAGGCAATTTCATGACTGGGGAAGTGAGGGGGAAACAAGTGTAGAGATGCTGGCTCTCTACTACCAGTGCTGTGGCAAGTTTGCATTATCATTGAAATTCTAATCTAGCAATAACCTGTTAGGTTCTGCTCGTCACCAGCTAGAGTTCCTATCCAGGCTAAGGAAGCCAGATAGCATGGGTGTGGGAGTGATGCTCCTTTTTCAGTGCAATGGGAAGAATCTTATCCTTAGACACAGGAAACCCAGTTTCTAAAACTATTTCTGTTGCTAATTCCCTCCTGTGCCATTGAACAGGACACTCTGCCCCCCAGAGAGTGTTTTTCACCTATACAATGCATCCTTGGGTCAGAGAACCTCTAAGTTCGCTTCTAGCTCTGGCATTCAATTTAGTGATGTCAGAAGACAAGAGTTTTGTGAGCTGGAGATGTACAGATACATGCATATAGGTAATCACAATGTCAGTAAACAGCAGCTGTGGGATTATGATAAGAGCCCAAAACGCAGCGTTCACATGCTCAGACCACAGCTGCAGGAGTAGACTTTGATTGAAATCAGAAACTGGAGCTCATGGCTGTCTGGGAAGAAATTGAATTTGAAAAGTTCTCTTAAAAGGGCCTGCAGGGAACCAAGGAGAATAAATGTAGGCAACCGCTAAGGAGGGTTTGAGGCTCGGATGGAGAGGCAGGTGAAAGAAGGGACAGTGGGGTGCACATGCCCAGAGGGAGCCAGGCAGTGCAGGGCCTGACAGCTCTTTAAGGATTAACCACAGCTAATCACTCAGCCAGGAGGCTGTGCTCAAGGCTGGAAACTGGCATCCAGTCGTCCACCTTCTAGTTTGCCCTTTTCATTCTTTTCCTCCTGCTAAATTTGGCCAAGATCTGTCAGCAGTGTTTTACTTTTAATTTGCTGGGAACAATGTGGAATCCTAGGCAGCTCTGACACTTCGCTATTTTATAGTGGAAGTCAAAGTTTGCTCTAGGTGGGGTTTGTCACATGGAAAAGGTTTGAAACAAGAATAATGGGTGGAATTTTAGTGACCAGGAAAAAGGACAAGGATTTATGGCTCAGCTGGTTTTTCTTGGTGATCCAATGGAGGTCTTCTCATCTTTCAGCAGGAGACTGGCAAGACTGACATGATTTCAACATGGACAGGAGACAGGCACCCAGGAGTAATGGGGAAGAGCAAAGAAATATTAGAAATCCTGCCCTTGAAGAATCCGATGTATGCAAACCCAGATTTTTACAAAAATAAAAAATGGAAGAGTGTATCTTCAAAAAGTATTTTATTTTGCCTCATTTTAAATTCATGATACTTTTATTTGTAATCCTTGTGGGGCTCTTTTTCTATTTTAAAAGTAACACATGACTGATAAAAAATGAAAATACAAAACTCTATAATATTTATGGTAAAAAAAAAAGAGAGAGAGAGAGACATAAAGCTCTTTATCTAGTATGACCCTCATGCCCCTAACTCTGATGTCCTGGTGCATATTATTTGATGAGTGTCTTTGAACATCAAACTTCCCTAGGAAAACTAAAAAAGATTCCACTTACAAATTTTTGAACTCAGAGAACTTTTCCAACTATGGTGTGTGTGTGGGGTGGAAGGGTGCCAGCTGACCCTGTTTGCCTTGGACTTTCAGGACTAAACCCAGGAAAGTTCTAGGCAAAGTGAGACAGTTGGTCACCTAGTTTCACTTATCTTCTAAGTGAGTCTGTAGAACTGAAGTGTAATCCCTGGAAGCTGGGACTTACTGCTTTGTTCCAGTTCTGTGAGATATTATTGTTTTCCTGTTTCCTTCAGGGTGAAACAAGAACACGGGCCCTTTCTCTTTCAGTGAGTCCAGTGGAGGTGCAGGGTTTTGGAGCATGGGAGGATGGATGGAAGGCCCCTTGTCAGCCACGTGACACCTCTCTACTTGACCCCATTGAATGAAGAACACATCAAGGCCATAAAGCCCACATCTGGGAGGCCCTGCTTCCTGCCAGTTTGAACATGGGCACCATCTTCAGGAAATCCTCAGTTCCCACCAGCTCAGTCTCACAATGTCATGTGAACTTCAGGTGAAGCCACCATCCTCTTGGACATAAGCACACTGAAGCCATAGAAGTTACAGGCCATCTCTCCCAATATAATTGAAAAGGCGTTTGCCCTGTCTTTAGCTTAGTGAGCAGAATCTGTGTCCCTAAGGCTGTTACGTGGTTGGACAGACACAACTGAAAAATAGTGGGGATAAAAGAAGAATGTCTAAAGAGGGAAGCACAGCACAGAGAAATCCTTGCACCTGCTTCTATGGCAGTTTTTGCTGAGAATCAAATAATAGCAAGGCAACTCCTCACATACTAGCTGAACACACAGATACTCTGGGGATAAAGCTGGTCTGAGAATTAGGAGTGGGGTTCGAAATAAGAGACGGTGCTAGGTATACAGACGTTTATTCTTAAGTCATCCTCACATTACTACAACAAAGAGGCTTTCAATATTCTCCTTTTGTGGCACAGTGCAGTGGTTAAGGACACAGAGTTTGGATACCACCTCCCCTTCACTATTTAGTAGCTGTGTGACCATGGGCAAGTTCTGCATTGCTCTAAACTTCGGTTGTTTCTCTTTAGAGATAATATCAAATGTATAGGATTGTGGTGACAATTAAACATTATGTAAAACACATAGAATCCTGGCCTATTGCTCAGGGCTAATGTTAGCAATCCTAGTTGTAGATGAGATGATGCAGCTCTTAAAGTTTAAGTAATGTGTTAAAGACATTATCAAGATTTAAATTCAAGTCTGTTGAGTTCAAAGCACTAGTTATGTTTAAACTCAGTGTTGTTGCAAGGAGCAGGAACTTTGCTGATTGAAAACTGATCAGGTAGGAGGATTCTGGAATGGTTTGGTTACCATTTCAAAATAATAATTAAAAATTATTGTATATTAGTATTTGATAAGTATCTAAGGGCAGATACTATTCCAAGTATTTTCCTATAATAACTCTCATTGTGTGAATATTTTATTAATATTTCTATCTTACAAATGAGGAAACTGAGGCACAGGCCTATACAATCTTGGCAGAAGTCAGAGCTTATGTTGACAAGATCACTTCCAACCTGAACAGTCTTGGGGAGGGAGCTTTGGCAATGCTCCAGCACACACCCCATGCATGGTTCTACATTCAGGTCCCCGGGCTAAGCTCCCCGAAGAGCCAGGTGCCAGCTGGAGTTGGGGGCTCCTGGACTGTGATTGGCTGCCACCATTTGTGGTTAGCCCTCCACGGTGGGGGAGGCTGGAAAGGACAACAGAGGCTGATAAACAATGCAGCAGTCTGCTCTGAGGGACCAGAGAGCAAGGAGGGAGAGGAGAACATACTTAACCTTCTCTTTGGTATCAAGTAATACCAACCAAATTACAGACAAACCAACACTTTGGCCAGGCAGCCTGCTGAGCAAGGTAACACTTGTATTTTCATGCCTTGAGCCACAATATTTATTATATGTTTATGTTTCTAATCAGAAGTACTTGGGATTTTTTTCCTTGCAGGAGATGAAGCGAAGGAGCGAGGGAAGTTGACATCAATTTAGTTTTTCTTTCTAATGTATGAAAATAAGAAAAGAATAAGAAGCCAAGTTCAGGAAGACACTGTAGATTCATAAAGAAGATGCAAAATGCCTAAATTACTGTACATGAATGTTGTAGGTAGAGGAAAGGTAAGGAGGGCTTCTTGAGTGAATGAGCTACAAATTCGCAGACAAAAAGGGATGACTCTTGGAAAGAAACACTGTGTTGGTCCAGGCAAGAAAAATTATCAGGAGCAAACAAATTCTGGCAAGGAGGAAATATGTGGTTTTCCAGGTTTTGCCAAGTATTTCCAGGTATTTCCTGAACCAGAGTGGACTAAGTTGGAGACCAGTATTTCTCAAAGTGGATCACTCATGACAGAATCACTGGAATGCTTGTTAAAAAAACATACATTTGGACTCCATCCCAGAAAAACTGAATCAGACTTTCTGGGACCTGATGATCTGCATTATTTAAAAAACAAAAAACAAAAAACACAAGCTCCCTAGTTATGCAGATGAATAATCATTTTGAGAATCACCACTGTAGAGACCCTCAGCAGGGGTCACGTTCTTTAACTGGGATGCCTGACTAGGAGTTGTGTCAGTGCACTTGTGTTTTTAAAGTAGTTCAAGCAAGAAGTTGCCTAGAGGAAGGGCAAGAGGTTGTTTTGTGGATGTCTGAGATTCATAAAAAGGCTTTTTGATGATGGTGTTAGGCAAATAGTAGACCTAAATGGATGCATAAATGAGTAGGACAGGTATGATAATGGAGGATCACACTTGGGCACACAGGCACTTGTGTATAGATCAAATTGAGGGTGTTAAGATGGGAGGTTGAGAGCTAAGTACTAGGATGTAGGTGTGTAGGGTGAGGGGCTGGGCTGGGAGCGAGGGTGGCGCCGTTGTTCACAGGTGCTCAGCCTCTTGAAGTAACTAATGATGTACTCACCACAAACTATAGCTTCTGCCCTGCCCACCCCCTGCCCACTAGTTTGTGAAAATGAATCCATGCCCTGTGGAAAGAGGGACCCCTGTAGCTGTGATGGCAGGCGAAGGCAATGCTGAGATGGTAGTGCCCCTTGGGAACAGGGCTGTGCACACAACAGCACTCTGCCTTTTAGGTTCTGAGGCTGGTCTGCTGCTGAGGTCTTTTGTTAGAAGAAAGGAGATCAAGCATTTGCAGGATTCCTAAGTGTCAAAAAGTGACTACAGATGAACTGTTTCATAATACTCTCCTCATGTGTCTGAAGGACCATATTTGAATCCCCTTTCTGCATGTGACCAGAAAAGAAAGATAGGCTAAGGATGACAGTCTTAAAGTTTTCTGGTGGAAATTTAGGAAGAAAATGGGAAAAGTGACTGTGGATATATATAAAGCTGATCTCTAAAACATTTTTCCTTAAAGTGAATTGACCACAAAATTTAAAAAACAATGTATATCTGTTGGGAAAAATTCAAATGATATAAAAATGAGTAAAGAGAACATTAAAGAGACCTTCTTAACAAGGCCAACTCTATTTTCTAGAGAGTCAACATTGTTAAGATTTTAGCTGATATCTTTCCAGAATTTCTGCACTTTCACGTATACACAAATATGAACAAATATGCATAAATGGGGTCCTACTATTGTTCTGCTACTGTTCTGATATCTGCTTTGTCATATGGGTATCTTTCTGTATCATTGATACATACAAAAATTGCATATCAATGCATATAGAAATTTTAAATTTCTCTGTTGTTTTCCATTGTGTATCTGGAACATAGTTTATATAATACTCTGTTGGTGGTGATTATCACTGTAGGAATAAACTGTGGGACTGCTTCTATAAAATAACCTCCTAAAGGTAGATTTATTACACCGATGATAATATATATTTAAACTTTTTAAAGACATTGCTACATTGTCTACTAGCAATATTATACCAATTTACACTCCTCCCAAGAATGTATGAAAATATTTTCATTTCCTTATGCCTTCATTAAAGATAAATAATACCAATATTTTTAATCTTTGCTAATCAGATAGATAAAAAATATTAGATCTAGTTATCAAAAGTTTTGTCTTCTTCTAAAAGTAGTACATGTTTACTTAAGAAAAAGTAAAAATCATAGGTAAGGATAAAAAATATAAAATATCTATAGCTTCCACAAATACTATTGCATCTTGGTGTGTATTCCCTTAAGAACAAGAAGAATAGCACATTCTCCTACCTCCTTCTTTCTCCTAGTTTGGATAAACTTAGTTGAATTGAAAAACAATCTAATAAATAAATTTGGTTTGGATGTCAATGGCTAATAACTGGTTGGTCATGGTACTATTTTCATGGTTCTAGTTAAATAAATATAAGCTAAGGAAATTACACATTGATTTTGATAGGACATTCCAGGTCAACAGGCAGGGGAGATAGTTCTAAGGATCCTTTCCACATGCTTTGGGGTTGACTTACTTATTGTAGTTCAGTATTTTACTTGATTAGCTCCAGAGTTTGTCTTGCAGTTTTTAAAAAAATAACAACTCAAGATACTATCTTAGAATTCTAGCGATGGGAAAGATTAAAGGAGTGAAAAAGAGTTCAAGCCAAAGGCGCAGAGGAGATAGGGAAAGCCCTCACACCTGACACAGGGCAGAATTTAGGAGCATAATTGAGCCATAAGCAACCGTGAGGTGTTTGTTGGACTGCAGCTGAAAACATTTTGAGGTTAATGAGATCTTTGAAATGGTTTGGAATTGTTTAGTTTTCGCACAGTTTTGCATACAGAACAACTTAACAGGATTTCCTTTTTAATCAAGTCTTAGACATTGTCTTTCAGTTTTCATTGAAAAACATTGATCTCTGAAGCATAATGCAATGAAGTTAGAACAAACTTCAGTAATTTAAAGGGATGACTTATAAAGAAACTTTGTTAACAGTAGTCAGGATTAGTCCTTGTGTCCTCTCCCCAACCTTCGGCCAAAGTGTGTTTATCTGGGGATTAGTCTTCATGACCACATGACTATGAAAAAATACCATCAATTTGGTTAGTTAATTAATTGAGTTATGGGAAGTGTTGCTTGATATAACTGGTGTGTCAAGAGTGGTAACCCAGGCAAAGTTGGAAGATATAGACAATAGGTTGAAAAAACAGTTGCTGTTTCTCCAGTTATGTGTGCCAAAGAATTTTGATAATATTGGACTAATTGGGCCTAGAGAGGACTCAAATGGCATTTCATACTTTTTTCTATAGGACTATTGATGTCCACACCACAACCTAGGTTGATAGGAATTCCTGGCATATGTAATGGCTAATATTTTTTACCAGAAGAAAAATATTACTCCTACCTTTTCTTATTACAAACTATAGAGCTAATGACCATTGCCCAGTAATGATGTTCAGGATGCCTGTGTGTTTTTTCAGAAATACTTGAAGTTTTCATCTTAAAAGTCCTTCAGAAACTTAATATGCATACACTATGGTTTGCTGCAGGTTTAGAAAGTTCTGTGCTTTTCATTTCTGTTTTTGAAACAGACTTACAATTTACAGCAGTGCTCATTAATTAAAATTGTAAGCATAATTACCATCCATGATACTTATTATTAGTTTGCATTCATAAAGCTCAAAATTCACTTCATCCTTTCAAGTGGTGAGTAATTAGTTTCTTTGGGCTTGTAGCTTTATCATCCTTTTATGACCTGTTTGGAAGAAATAAACAACCAACTTCCCAGGAGACTGCTTTAAAAAGCTGGAAATATATTGTCCAGCTTTTGCAATGAGGCTAATACAATGCAGAAAATATGACTTTTCTTTGGTTTTAGCAGCCAATTTTTCCTTGCATTTACTCAGCAGATAACCATTGAGCATCTGATGTGTATGAGGAAACTTGTGGAGAAGAGATGAATCACTCAAAGATTCTGCCCTCAAAGACCTTAAGGTTTTGGTGGAAAGGAATTAAGATTGCACATATATATGTAAAACAAACCATGTGGCGCATGTACTCAGATACACGGTGTAAAAGACCATAAGCACTGTCAGAACAGGGGATGACTCTGTTTTCTGCTGTGTGACTAGCACCTAATGCAGTGTATATTAAAAAAAGAGATTTAATAAATAACTTTTTGAGTGAATTAGTGGATGAATAATTGAATGTATTAATTGGTATTCCTTTCAAGTTGCATCAGTGGGATTTTGAATTTTTTCATTATCTAATTTGTTTTCATTTTTCTCAGGTACTTCAGTCAGCATGGCTGTTTCTTGGCCACACACCCTGGGACTAAGTTCTGCCCCAGATGAAATCCAGCACCCACATATTAAATTTTCAGAATGGAAATTTAAGCTATTCAGGGTAAGATCCTTTGAAAAGGCACCCAAAGAAGCTCAAATGGAAAAGAAAGATTCCTCGGAGGGGAAACCCTCTCTAGAGCAATCTCCAGCTGTGCTGGACAAGGCTGGTGGTCAGAAGCCAACCCTAACTCAACCAGCACTAAAGGTCCACCCTCAGTTTTCAAAGAAATTCCATGAGGATGGAAAAGCGAGAGACAAAGCAATCCACCAGGCTAACCTTCGACATCTCTGCCGCATCTGTGGGAATTCTTTTACTACCGATGGGCACAATAGGAGATATCCAGTCCATGGGCCTGTGGATAGTAAAACTCAAGTCCTTTTACGAAAGAAGGAAAAGAGAGTCCCTTCCTGGCCAGACCTCATTGCCAAGGTTTTCCAGATCGATGTGAAGGCAGATGTTGACTGGATCCACCCCACTGAGTTCTGCCATTCCTGCTGGAACATCATGCACAGGAAGCTTAGCAGTGCCCCACATGAGGTTTACTTCCCAAGGAACGCAGCCATGGAGTGGCACCCCCACACTCCATCCTGTAACGTCTGCCACACCACCCTTCGGGGACTCAAGAGGAAGGGTCATCAGCCAAATGTGCAGCTCAGCAAGAAACTCAAAACTGTGGCTGACCAAGAAAGACGAGCTCATCAGTGCAAGAAGAGAGCTCGGAAAAGGATCAGCAGCAAGGGAGTGATGAAGAAGATCTCCAACTGCAGTAATATACATCTTAGCACCAAGCTTCTTGCAGTGGATTTCCCAAAACACTTTGTGAAATCTATATCCTGCCAGATTTGTGAACACATTCTGGCTGATCCTGTGGAGACTAGCTGTAAGCATGTATTTTGCAGGATCTGCATTCTCAGATGCCTCAAAGTCATGGGTAGCTATTGTCCCTCTTGCCGCTATCCTTGCTTCCCTACTGACCTGGAGAGTCCAGTGAAGTCCTTTCTGAGCATCTTGAATTCCCTGATGGTAAAATGTCCAGCTAAAGAGTGCAATGAGGAGGTCAGCTTGGAAAAATATAATCACCATGTCTCACAGCACAAGGAATCAAAAGAGACTTTTGTGCATATTAATAGAGGGGGCCGGCCCCGCCAGCATCTCCTGTCACTGACCCGGAGGGCTCAGAAGCACCGCCTGAGGGAGCTCAAGCTGCAAGTCAAGACTTTTGCTGACAGAGAAGAAGGTGGAGATGTGAAGTCTGTGTGCCTGACCTTGTTCCTGCTGGTGCTGCGGGCGAGGAATGAGCACAGACAAGCCGATGAGCTGGAGGCCATCATGCAGGGCCGGGGCTCTGGCCTGCAGCCAGCTGTGTGCTTGGCCATCCGTGTCAACACCTTCCTCAGCTGCAGTCAGTACCATAAGATGTACAGGACTGTGAAAGCCATCACCGGGAGGCAGATTTTTCAGCCTTTGCACGCCTTACGGAATGCCGAGAAAGTCCTTCTGCCAGGCTACCACCCCTTTGAGTGGCAGCCAGCTCTGAAGAATGTGTCTTCCAGCACTGACGTCGGCATTATTGATGGACTGTCTGGACTGTCCTCCTCTGTGGACGATTACCCAGTGGACACCATAGCCAAGCGGTTCCGCTACGATTCAGCTTTGGTGTCTGCTTTGATGGACATGGAAGAAGACATCCTGGAAGGCATGAAAGCCCAAGATCTTGATGACTACCTGAATGGCCCCTTCACTGTGGTGGTGAAGGAGTCTTGTGATGGAATGGGAGATGTGAGTGAGAAGCACGGGAGTGGACCAGTAGTTCCGGAAAAGGCAGTTCGGTTTTCATTCACAGTCATGCAAATTACCATAGCACGTGGCTCACAGAATGTGAAGGTGTTCGAAGAAGCCAAACCTAACTCTGAACTGTGTTGCAAGCCCCTGTGCCTCATGCTGGCAGATGAATCTGACCACGAGACCCTGACGGCCATCCTGAGCCCTCTCATTGCCGAGAGGGAGGCCATGAAGAGCAGTGAATTAATGCTGGAGATGGGAGGCATCCTCCGGACTTTCAAGTTCATCTTCAGGGGCACCGGATATGATGAGAAACTGGTCCGGGAAGTGGAAGGCCTGGAGGCTTCTGGCTCAGTCTACATCTGTACTCTATGCGACGCCACCCGCCTGGAAGCCTCTCAAAATCTTGTTTTCCACTCCATCACCAGAAGCCACGCGGAGAACCTGGAGCGTTATGAGGTCTGGCGTTCCAACCCGTACCATGAGTCTGCCGAAGCACTGCGGGATAGGGTGAAAGGGGTCTCTGCCAAACCCTTCATTGAGACAGTCCCTTCCATCGACGCTCTCCACTGTGACATCGGCAATGCTGCTGAGTTCTACAAGATTTTCCAGCTAGAAATAGGGGAGGTGTATAAGAATCCCAATGCCTCCAAGGAGGAAAGGAAAAGATGGCAGGCTACCTTGGACAAGCATCTCCGGAAGAAGATGAACCTGAAACCAATCATGAGGATGAATGGCAACTTTGCCAGGAAGCTCATGACCAAAGAGACGGTTGAAGCAGTCTGTGAACTAATTCCCGCTGAGGAGAGGCACGAAGCCCTGAGGGAGCTGATGGACCTTTACCTGAAGATGAAACCCGTATGGAGATCATCATGCCCTGCTAAAGAGTGCCCAGAATTCCTCTGCCAGTATAGTTTCAATTCACAGCGCTTTGCTGAGCTCCTTTCTACTAAGTTCAAGTACAGATATGAGGGCAAAATCACCAATTATTTTCACAAAACCTTGGCACACGTCCCAGAACTTATTGAGAGGGATGGCTCTATTGGGGCATGGGCAAGTGAGGGAAATGAGTCTGGCAACAAACTGTTCAGGCGCTTCCGGAAAATGAATGCCAGGCAGTCCAAGTGCTATGAAATGGAAGATGTCTTGAAACATCACTGGCTATATACCTCCAAATACCTGCAGAAGTTTATGAATGCTCATGATGCATTAAAAAACTCTGGGCTTAACGTAAACTCACAGGCAAGCTTAGGGGATCCATTAGACCTAGAGGACTCTCTGGAAACTCAAGATGCAATGGAATTTTGAATAGGGCAGCAGCTTATGGGGTGGTTTTGCAAACGAGTTTTCCTTTGGGTTGCATTGAGACCTTCTCATAGCATCCTCCCCCTGTCTGTGGGGTTTCACCACCCAAGCGGTGGTAGTCTGGAGAAGTCACAGATGCTGAATCCATGTCAGGGATGGATAACTGGTGAGCTGATTGCTTGAGCTGTTTAGGGAGTTCAGAAAAGCAACAGGAGAAATCAGTTATTTGAAAGCTCAATAGCTCAGAACAGGAGTTACTGCAGGGGACCATAGATGAACAAAGATATGTGTGTGTGACTGAGTGATGTGGAAATCAAAGCTAAGGTTGTCAAAGAAGAACAGCCTGTAAAGCCAGGAAAGGAATTTGTCTTGTGGTTTCTATACCTGCCACATACACATCAATTTATTGTAGTTTGAATTGAGATATAAGTGTTTTCTATAGCATTTTTGTAGAATTGTTTATTTTATAAATTTCACATATTTTGACTTATTTTACAAGATTCTAAAAGACTTTTCAGATTTCTCTAATAAAGTATCTTGTGATTGTAAGGCATGATGGACTTCATAAAGCACCCTCAATGTGTTTTCTCATTGGTACATTTATGCAGAAATACTGTATGTCCAGAAAACTTTCAGAAAATCATCCTTTTCTGGGTTTATCTGATATTTCTATTGTAACCTTAAGAATTTAGGAGGTCATTTGCTACCAAGGATTTTTCAGTAATGAAATTAGAATAATAAAACTGTTAGCCTCAGTTAGTTTATAATCTTCAGATAACACATGTTTACTTAGCTATTAATAACCAAGTATGATTTTTATTTCTACTTTTAATTTCAATTAGTTTTGAGTCTCCAAGTGCTTTTCTATTCAATCTCAAAGTCACAGAGGCTTTTAAACTCTCAGTCGGCTTACTGTGTAAAAACAGATTTAATGTCTTGCTGAAAATTTCTGCCAGATTTTCTCCATTTGAAATCTGGGTCAAATTTTACCAAAGCTAGATTTCCTGAAGTCTTTCCTCTGCAATTTATTATTCTTTCTCTTATGATCAGTTTACTGTCAGTGTATTCAGATTTTTGTAGCAGGATATCTTTGTATTTATTCCACCAGTTAAGCTTAGATGGAGCCTGCTCATAGTACCATGGAAAAGTTAACATTTGTACCATGGGTTTTTTTTCCCACTTTTGAAATATTTTCACATTGATGCTGTTTTACTTTTTCTCACAACAGCTCTGTGGGATAGTCACTCTTGTTATCCTCCTTTGATGGAGGGTTAAATGATTTATTCAGATTTATAGGGTAATAAACACTTATCTGGAATTTGAACTCAGGCCTTTTGTCTCCAAATTCCATGTTCTTTCTATAACATATATTAAGAAGGTTTTTATTTTTTTATAAAGCAGTATCATAATTTTTTAGGATCCACAGCTAATCACTGCAGGTTATAATCTTGGGATTATGTTTCTTGGGGGCAGGTGTGGCTGGGTTGTTAAGTCATTGGTGTGCTTTGGTCCTTTTGATGTAGAAGAAAGAAGTGCTAAGGCTCCAAAGAGCCCCCCAAACTTCTGGTGATTCTAGTTATTTGGAAACTATTGTCTATATCCTTAGGAATTTGGAAATTGCCAATTGCTGGCAATTTAGAGTAGGCATAGGATTTTGTATGTTAGTGAATCATAATGATATGTTAGTGTTAATTAGTTTTTTTCTTCCTTTGATTTTTATTGGCCATAATTGCCGCTCTTTATACACAGTATATCAAAAAGCTTTGTAATTTAGTTGTCAACAAAGTATCAGTGACATTATCCTAAGAGGTATGCATTTGGTGTTTTTGTAGGGATTGAATCCAGTATTTTTCATTAAAAAATACAGCAGTTTTCCTTGCTTTTTTATATATAGAATATATATAAATTACAAAGGCAATTTAGTTGTCAAGAACATATGCATATTTTGATTTTATTTTTTCTTGGAAACCTAAGTTTTGCATTTTGTAAACAAATGGGCTTCTAAGTTACCCCTTCCCTTCATCCCATTTAATCCTTTTAGCATGTCTGCACTAATACACAGCTAAATTCCTGTAATCATCCTATTCCCTGAAGCATGCTGTTGCTGATTTGTAGATTTTTTCCCCCCATTTCCACACTGTTATTCAATTGATGGCACTGTAAATATTTTCCAATATTGAATTTCCCTTTTCTAGCATTGTAGGGACTATTTTGAATGCATGTGACTAACAGCATGATTTATAGCACAACCTTCCTAATAATCCCTTAATCAGGTCACATTTTAATATACCCCAGGAAAATCTGGCTGCAGGAATTTCAGTATGTAGAAATGCTGCCTATGGTTGTTTTTGCCCTCTTTGTGAAGACCACAATAATCTAGACCCTGGTTTTATACTCAAGTTTTATTTTTGACAATGCCCATTGCAAATGCAGTCACATACTCCAGGGAAATTCACCACACTGAATGGAACATTTTTTTTGAGAGAGACTGGAACTTCAGAAGCACAATGCATTTTTCTCCAGTGAAACATGATTCTACAAGTTTTCCTGCAACGCACAGAGGTGCACTGCAGGGACCAGTGATAATGGCTCAGGAAAGATGATGAATGGTCGATGTGAGGTCAAAAGGCACTTTGGGATTAATAAACATGTACCAAGAAGCAAGATCAGGAGGAAAAGATGTCTTTTCCTTCCAGGTGAACTGGAATTTAGTTTTGCCTCAATTTGTTTTCACAAAATATAGATGAAGATAAAGATTTTTTTAGTTTAACATGTGGGTTTCACATTACATCAAACAGAATTCAAATTCCACACAGCTAGGAGGCAGGATTTTATATAAGCACCAGTGGTGGTTAGGAGAAATGAATCATCATTTGGATGCAGGTGATTTTTGATTGCAGATATGTACATGTCTTCACTTATTATATAAGAGATGGTCTATTCTTCCAATGTTAAGATATTTCAAATAAGAGTGGGCATTTTGTCCATATTTTATTTCTTCCCTTAAACTAAGGTAATTTACAT
This sequence comes from Manis javanica, assembly GCF_040802235.1. NCBI lineage: Eukaryota > Metazoa > Chordata > Mammalia > Pholidota > Manidae > Manis > Manis javanica. The sequence goes on from NC_133166.1 coordinate 56,096,499, forward strand.
AAATATACCTCAGATATTATTTTTGGTGATATTTTTCTTTTTATGAAATTGCTCTTCACTTAATTTTCTTAACAAATAATCATAAAGTTTGTCGAATGGCTTCCAAGAGCCTTCTTTTTCCTGTTTTAGAGAAAGTTCAGGTCCTAGGATGCAATGATTGATTTGATGGAGGGGACCTGTATTTCCACATCAAATGTTTTCAAATTAAACAAATTTTGTGTTTTGATATTTTCACATTTCTACTCTTTATTAATATTATAGTTTTATTAACAGTTTTATGTTTAAATTTTTGAAATAAAAGTTTAATATTTAGAAATAATGGTATTGTGACTATTGTGACTTTTATTCAGATAACATGAGTGCAACATTTAGAAAATGAAGTAACACATTTTTTCTTGAGGGAAATACAAAATAAATGTGATGATCTTTAGGATAAAGAGCAACAGAATAGTGGTAATGAGTATAATTTATCCTAAAATAGGATAAGACAATTTGGTTCTGGGTGCTTGAGATAAATATTCTTTTTGAAACTCTTAAGATTTAAAAATCAGTGGTTTTTAATTCTTTTGAGAGTTGAACAAAATTTGGGCCTGTTTCCCAGAAAATTCACATATTCATATACTGAAGACTTTGGTAGAGTAAGCCTGTGTCCTAGAACCTTTTTATTCTGGCAGCATGCCCCATCCTCCAAGAATTCATCATTAAGCAAGTAACAGGTTGGTGCTCCAGGAGGAGGGGGTTCCCCACTCCGGAAAAGTTCAGTTTGAATTAATAAAACCCAGATAAAGGCAAAAGCAAGCTAGGGGTGTTAAAAAGGGTTCTTACCACGTTTATTTTCACAGCAGTCACCCAGCTATGTACAAGCAGCAAAGACAGCTCAGTCTCTCCTGGCTCCAGGGCTGCTTCCTCCTGCTGCTTCCCAGCTCAGGGCTCAGTCCTCTTCCTTCCTAGCTCTCTGGGCTCTGTGGCTTCCCTCCTGCTGCTTCCTCTCTCTCCACCCCCACCACTAAGCTCTCTGCTCCTCCACTTGCACTGTTTTCTCCTCCAGATTTTGTTTGAATTCCTGCTAGCCTTGCCTTGTTTTATTTTTTTCTGGCCTTCCTGAGGTATATTGACAAATAAAATTGTATATACTTAAAGTGTTTAACATGATGATTCTGTTGGGGAGAAAGAAATTTCCTCTCCCTGTTGAGGTTCTTCTGGCTGGTCTAAGAATCATATTGACAGGAGACAGATTAACAGGAAGAAAAAAAACCAAGTTTAATTGTGTGGGGAATCCACAGACATGGTTCCAAAGACAGTCAGTGAGAAGAAGGTATATGTATTATCCTGAACCAAGGAGAAAGGGGTAGGACTCTTGAGCCTTCAAAGGAAAAAGGAAGCAAATCATAAGAATATGAAAAGAGTTAATGTTTGGTAAACAAAATCCTTGATGGGCTACATGGAAGCAATGGGGCACAGAGAAATTTTAACAGACTTTGTCACATTCCTTCCTGTTTATCATACCCAGTTCACATTACAATACAGCTCTCTATGGTGATAACTCTCCTCCTGGAGCAGTTCCTCTATGTAATTCTTTTTATGTTGTTGGAGGGATGGGGAAAGGTTGGCCAAAGTGTCTTCCTGAGTCTTTTGGGCTTTGATGGTTTTTCAACTCAAAATAATCAAGTCATAATGGCACATCTTGGGGCAGACTACTCTTGGTCCCTTCAAATCGATATATGCACATATCGCAAAATATTTGCCACAATCTGTTAATTGACATACTGATGGCTTCACATAGTTATGTTTCTTTCTTTTTTTTTTGGTGTGGTGTGAATGCTCCATGCTTAAGAGATCTACTCTTAGAAAATTTCAAAATACAGTGTTATTAACTGCATTTCACCATCCTCTACATCAGATCCTCAGAGCCTTCTTATCTTATAACTGAAAGTTTATACCCTTTGACTGAGAATTTGATTATTACCTCTGCATTTTAGAATGAAGCAGCTCCTTATCCTTTAAGGCCCAGCTAAGTTTTATATTATTCTGATACCTTTTCTAACTATTTCAGCCTATATTTTAAACAAACATTTATGGGATACCTTCTGTGAGCAGGTAACGTGTGCTTTGCACTGGAGATAAAGTGGTGAACAATACAGTTTCCGCTTACAGAGCTAGGTGGAGGGAGGTATTAAGATAAGAATGCACACTGTAGTTTTGGTAAGACATGAAAGTACTAGGTGCAGTTAGATTGCCATAGGATAATTGGATTTAAACTGGGGAATCGTGACTGGGAAGAAGGAACCTTTAAGCAGAGATGGGTAGAATGAATGGGCTGGGGGAGGCAGAGGGGTGATAGACCTGGAGCTGACTTAGCCTGTGGAAAACTCGAAATGGAAGAGCACGTGGTGGTGTTTAGAAACAGAAGAAAGGATCCTTTGGAAGGAACAGGCTGAGTGAAGGTGAAGAAGGGACAGCATGAATCTGGAGAATCTGTCAGAAGTCTCTATCTTGCTAGACTGGTAGATTGGGTAAACTTGGGGTCTGGGGTTAGGGCTGACAGTTCCAAGCTTCTAATCTAAATTTAGTCTTTCTGGTGACCAGCCCCACCCTGAAGCTACCTAGGAGCCATTCAAAGTTGCCTCTTTAGAACAAAAGACACTCCTGCTGTTATGGATGGATTGTCATTTGCCTTGGTCCTGGTCCTCGCAGCAACAAAGAACTGAAAAGGCAGAGACACAATAGCAAAGCAGAGTGAAAGTTTTCTTTAAAAACACTACAAGGGAGGAGGGGGCCCAGTCAAAGTAGAAAAAGGCACTGAACCTTTAGTGGAGAATCTGTTTATTGTGGCCTACCAGACAATTGTGATTGACAGGGTGAGATTATTTGATTGACAGCTCTAGTTATACACCCATTCCTCTTGGTACACCTGTCTTTTCTCAAAATGCACACAGAAAAGCCCATGGGGTTGGGGGATGCAAAACCAGTTTTATTTTAATGAGATTATGAGGAGGTGTGGTTTGGGCAGTTCTTAGTTCTGTTTGATTACACCCACGTTGGGACCTGGTTGGGACTGGTTTGGCCTGGTCCCGATAGGCAATAAATTATTTCCCTGCAAAGCTTTTGCTGTCTTCATGTGAGAACCCCTACCTGGGCAGAGTTTGGGTGTTTTTTTTTTTTTACCTTAGCCTTATCATTCCCTTCCCCAGTTGCTCACATCTATCTTTCCACCTAACACTATAACCCTTGACACTCAGGAAATTCCCAAGAAATTTAGGAGCTCTATGCCAGCAATCAGAGACAAATACCAAAGATCTTTCTATGCTTGCACATTCATACATTTTCATGGCTCAAAACTAATGATTTAGTAACTTTTTACATATACATACAAATCCTCCTTTTTTGCATTATCACTGTTGCAGGTCTAAGTTTGTTCTTGGTTCTTGTCCCTGCCAAAACAAAGAATTGAAAGGCAGAGTGAAAGTTTTATTTGAATACACTGCAAGGGAGGAGTGGGCCACAGTCAAGGTAGACAAAGGCCTCGTCGATCCACTAGGCAGTAGACCTTTATATTACATTCTTAGATTGACAAGGTGAGGCCATTAGATTGACACATCCATTTATATAGCCATCCCCCTCAATGCACATGTTCTTCCCTAGAATGCACACAGAAAAATCCATGGTGGGGGACAAAACTGTAATTTTATTTTAATGAGATTATGATGAAGTGTGGTTTGGGCAGTTCTTAGGTTTGTTCAATTGTGCCCACACTAGGACCTGGCTGCGACCAGTTTGACCTGGTCCTAACAGGTAAAGAAGTTACTTCCTTGCAAAGCCTTTGTTGTCTTCCTGTGGGACCCCCTACCTGGGCAGGGTTTGGGTGGTTTTTTCCTTGAATCTTATCTTCCCATTCCCTGGCTGCTCATGTCTATCTTTCTACCTAACAAACCTGTACATTTTGCATGACACTTCAGTCTTTTCTACATTTTATAGTTATCTTTGGACACAACATCTCTTTAGCAAAAGGTCAATATAACAAAGGAAACAAGGATATTTTAGCTCAATTTATTAATTTTACCAATATATCCCAGGTTAGAAAGAGTGAACTGTTATTTCAGGGATAGTTTGCACAACACAATTTCAAACTTGTCACCAATTGCTTAGAGTGTATTATTTTATTTTCTATAACTCTCCTGTCTTGTCCCCTTTTCCCATTCTGCAGTGAGATAAGTTTCTTCAAGATGGGGCACATATCTTGTTTCTTTTTCAGGTCCCATTTACTGTGGATCTTGGATTTTTCGATAAATGATTTCTGACGGATATCCAAAAGAGGCCTACTAAAAGAGGAAGTAAGCAATCGATTAAAAGGATCTTTATCCTTAAGATATACATATTAATTAGCCTTTAAAAAGGAGTGCTACTGATAACTTTTCCTTTCTATTCTCATTACAACTTAAATCAATATACACTTACTAGTTGATATCTGGAGACAGAATGAAGTGTTAGCTCTCTTAGAAATAAATGTGCTATGTTATTAGATATTTCCTGACAGAATAAGGTTTGAGAAGATGTGAAATCATAAATGGTAAGTCAAAAAGCAATATTCTATGATAGTATGGAATTTGGTGGCATATATATAATAATTTGAAATTCTTGTTACTGTGGATTAAAATGGCTGCCTATTCCATCTAAGTTAACCAAGATATCTATTCTGATCTGTGCAAACTCTGTCTGCTTAAATAGTCTAAGCACAAGGTAATACAGGCAGTGTGACAATGAGTATACAGAGCATGTAGTTTTGTTTCTAGTTTAATCGGACTATGTTAGTACCCTTTGTTATTATTTCAAGGTAGATGAGGCAATTTTATCTGGATGTTTGAATACGAACTATTGTAGATATTGGCTTGATACTCACCATATTCATTTTCCTTTTCTGGACACACAGCTAAATTATATTTCCCAGCTCCTTTGCATCTAGGTGAGGACCATATGACTCATTTTTGCCAATGGAATATCAGAGGAAATGATGTATCTGATTGAAGGGTGAACCATTTACAAGTGTGTGTGCCTTCTTGTGCACTTTCTTTTCCTTTTATCTAAACTCCTAAAGATGCATGATAAAAATAAAAATGGTGGAGTTGTGGAATAGAAAAAGCTTGATTCTCTGCAATGCATCTTGTAGGAGAATCACTCAGGTGACTAACCTAATAAAGAAACACCTGCATTGGATTCTGTGTGAGTGAGAAATACACTTTAATTTTGGTAAGTTATTGGTATTTGTCATTTTTTGTTACAGCAGCCAATGTGAATTATCCTGACTAATACTTATTTCATTATTCTCATCTATGTAGTCATAGAGGTTTGTTGGTTCTATAGATCTTAAAAAAGTAAAAGATTCAGTTATTTTACTAGCAAAATGGGTTTATTTGTGAATAGGAGAGGAATTGCAATTTGAGACATGCAAGTTATGATGAAACACAGATGAGTCTGGAGAACAAACAAGAGGAACTGCTCTGTTATAGGGGAAAGGCGGGAGTTGGAAGGGCTTTTATAAACAAAAGTCCATTGGAGTACACTGGGAATTTAAAGTATAGTGACTTTTCATTGACTGAGTTGTGACAGTCTCTCATTAGCTGGGCTGTTTCCAGGCAAAGAGAAAATCCTTCTGCAGGACAATAAAGTAGGCTTCTTCCTGCTGCGTTTGCAAAGGGCTGCAAAGAGTGGTACAGCATGAGATCTCCCACTTCTGGCCTCCTGAGTCCACTTAAAATTAAGTTTCCTTTATTCATTTTCAGTTCTACTTATTCTCCTACCTCTTGCTTATTCAGTTAATTTATTATCTGTCTTTCTCTCTACCTCTGTCTTTCTCTCTCTCTGATATGCATGTATTGTTATGCTAGACAAAGAATATGTCACTTTAGCTGCTCATGCTGGAATACAGACGCTACTTGCCAAAGATTTTAATTCAATCAGTTTAAGAACACTTTAAATGCCTAAAAAATGCCATCTATTATGCTAAGTTCTAGGTATATAGAAATTACAAAGTCATTGTTTGTCTTCCAGTCCATAGCTGGTTGGACACATCAGACACTTAGCTTACTTATCCGCCAGTATTTCACTGACTTGGGTGTAAAAGTAGAAATCATTAGAAGGTGCTAAACACCACTGAGGAGGGAGGATTGACAATGTGACAGTAGTTTAAGATAGTACTCATTATTTTTTTTAGAAACAAATTTAGTTAAAATGCTATTCTATAATTCTGAACATATCTGAAAATGACATTGTTCTCTTAAATAACATTCTCTAGAAGCAATCTGCTTAAAGATCTCACTAATTTGGAACAACAAAAATTATTTTTCTTGTATTTAAATTATGGCAGTTAACAAAAATGACTTTAGTATGTGGCTGGTTTTTAATTCTATTAACACTGTATTATCAGATATGTATTTTACGTTTTGATTCCTCCACAAAGAACTAATGGATTAAATGATAATTTAATTTTTTTCTTAATTCTAATATTTATTTTTTCAGTTTTACTGAGATGTAATTGACATACAACATTGTTTAAGTTTAAGGTATACAATGTGATGATTTGATATACATATATATTGGGACATGTTACCACAATAAGGCTAGTTAACATATTCATCACTTCACATAGTTACTTTTTGTGTGTGGTGAGAACATTTAAAATCTACTTTATTAGCAACTTTCAAGTTTTAAATGTAGAAAAAAAATTCTTATTTTTTTACTGTTTTACTGTCAACAACAACAAAAGTCCCTGTATGAAGGTATTGGCCTACCTGCAAATCAGATAGCAGTAGAATTCTTTCCAAAATATGTTTGCAAATTTTTGTTTGTTTTGCAGTAAATTAATTTTTGGGGACATTAGCAATAGTCTGAAATGATGTGGAACCAGGGCTGGTAGATAAAGTAGGTTATCAAACTTTGGAATAACTTTTACGGTGATTTGTGATAAGATAGTATTGACTTGTTTTCCTCCTAGGTTTTCCTTTTTTTCTGACTTTGGGCTTCAAACATCTATGCCTCATGGGGAAATGGAAGAACTGCAATTATTAGCATTAGGCTTTGATGATTATCTGATCAGTAAAAGCAAGTCTATCATGCCCTCATTCATTCATTCATTCATTCATTCATTCAATAAGTGTTTATTGGTGCTTACTGACCAGAAACTGTTTCTGTGACTAGATAAAGATTTCTCAGGGTAGAGTAAGAGAAAAAGCTGCCATAAAAGACTGAATTCCAGAGAAAAGATGTCCTGTATTTTATAACTTATGTTGAGCTGTGAAGGTGGGAAGAACAACAGAATCCAACTCCCCCAGATAAGTTTTGGGAAGTCAGGAGCAGGAGGATGTACTTCTTAACTTCCTGATAGAGCCAGAAAAAGCCAGTGACATACAGAAGTGAAATTGTGATGAGGTAAATTTACAGAGACAGCTGGGAAGAGGTTGTGCAACTCAGTGAGGTGCAAGAGCAGCAGGATGTGCCCAAGAGTGGTACAGAAATAGACAAGCCCTGGATGATTTTGCAGAGAGAACAGTGACTATGCTGGGAGAGGAAGGGGCAGAATGATCTCTTACTCATGATTTGAGCACACTAGGGACCTGAAAGCAGCTGAGAGAGAGCTGGACCTAATGGCGTCTTGTGGTTAAGGCTGAGGTGCAACTGAGGAGTCATCTTCAAAGCTGATAACCTCAGGCCAGAAGGGAGGGTGGATGTTGTGGCAGAAGCTAGAGAGGAGGGATGATGACCCTAAGGATGAGATGCTTTACCCCTAAGTCATTCCCATTCCTGACAACTCAGCAGTATATTTCTCCCTGGAACTTGGATAAAAAATTGGGTGAAGAGGGAAAACCCTAGATTTATTAAATTTCCAACACATAGGAAAAGGTATGCATAATATAATTTGAGTTATAGAGAAATACAGACAGCTTAATTTTTTGTACTACTGAGAATATAAATGGAGATTTATAAGCACTACAGCTATCAAGGAGGTGATGGAGTCCAGAGAAGCCTTCCTGGCAGGGCAGGTGTCTGAACTGGGATGTGAAAAGTAGATAGGAATGGGCCAGATGGATGAGGGTATTAGCAGGAGTTATAAAGTCCAAGAGGGGAGTTACGCCCTGCCGAAGGAATAGGTTGCTCAAAACCCTGAGTACTGAAACAACTAGGGTGCTCACTAGAAATGTTATCAGTTCAGCGTTTTTGGAGATTGACCACAAAATATGAAGGAAGTAGTGAAACAAAGAGGTAAACAGGAAGGCACAGGTCGAATAATATGAATAAAGTTGTATGTGATTTTATTTTACTAATGAAAAACTGGGGGCCCTAGCCCCTCCTTATCTCTCCAGACGCAGGCCACTCCACACTCCTCTTGTTTACTATGTTTTACCCAGACTGATCTTTTCCTCAAGTGTCACAAGCTTCATCTTGCCCTAGGGCTTTTAGATGAACTATCTTTTTTCATTATGCTTTCCCTTCTCCTACCACATTAAACTCCTATTTACTTGTAGATGTGCATTGTCCTTTAAAATGGTCACCTTGGAAAGCCATATACTTATTTATTGGTATTATTCTTGCATAAACAATTTTGAGACTTACCTTTAAAACCTATTTATGAGCCATTTCAGAAAACCCATTTTGTTAGCTTGTCTAAGACTTCCTTTTGGACCTCTTTAGGTAATATAATCCTGAGAGTTATACCTCCTAGGCTTTGGATGACATTTGTCTGTTTCCAAACACCAATTCCATTGCTAATGGAGGAAGAGGGACAACTGTTAAATATCTTCAAAGCAATGAACCATGGGCTCTGAAGATTACTGAAAGATGGATCCTAGAAATGTCTTAGGCAAAAACAGTTTATCATTGAGATAAGTGAGTACTCTTCTAATGTGGTTCATTTGAGTGTTTGTGTATGCTCATTATCTTAAACTCACATCTGAGGAACTCATTGGTGAGATGACTTAAAAAGGCCTATTTTTACTCAAATATGTGGTAAACAAAACCAAAGTACTTGTTCTTGAAACACCCCCTATCCCTTACTTCATATCCCCAAAGTAGCTCTAGTGGTGAGATTTGAGTTTAACTATAGAACCCATTGTTGAGTTCAGAATTAAATCACTTAGATCATCATTTCTTGATCTCACTGGCTACAGAATAAATACAGTGATATATTTAGCCAATTACTGTAGATAAATCAAGACAAGGGTCTCTATCTATCTCTTGAGGAAATAACTCCTTTGAACTCTGTGAAAGACATTTTAGTTCTAACTTATGCTGCTTTCCATTAACATATATAAAAGAAATCACAGTAGAGTGATCCTAAGAAAATTAAATGGTATAATTTTGCTCTTAATTGGGTAATTGTGGAGGTTAATAATTGGAGTAAATCAATATAAATTCAAGACATTTTAATATATTGGTTTTATATAGGAGAGAGAAACATAAAAAAAATCAAAACAGATTATTCAAAAGCAACAGCAAATTGTTTAAAAGGAATATTCATCAAATAACATTACTGAAACAAAGTGAACATGATTTAATTGATTCAAGTCAATTTTAGTATTTGATACATAGAAGTGTTAGCAGAAGACCTTGTGTCCCAAGGTTTCATCTCCTGTATGGCTCATGTTTCCCATAAATTTGGCAGTTGTACTTTACATTCTGTGGACTCTCAGTGAAGACTAATGAATAAGAGGCTATGGCTTAAGCCCTTAGGATAAGGTGAAATGCTTTTCCAGAAAAATACTCCAGGAGGGAGTTTCTAAGGTCATCTTATCAACTCAGGTCTCAAAGCCCCAAAATTAACAGTCCTTTTAACTTTCATTCTAGCAAGTATCTAATTGAGTTAGCAAGCTCAATGAATTTTCACTGGCAGCAAACTCCACATATTAACTAGACACATTGCCAAATTAATTTTTCCCCATTTAAAATATTCTACTCATTAACTTTAGGAAATTTTTTAGACTTTTATTATTTGGGGAAATAAAATATTATTCTTCTCCATAAGGTTTATTTGGTGTACTTTTTTAGTGTACTCTCATTTACCTCTCTCTTCTGGAATGCTAAGAAACAGTGGACTTCAGTTTTCATTAAATCTGAATTTAATGAAATCTGAAGTCCACTGTTAGTTTTAGAATTAGTCAAATAATTAGTTCAAGTGACTGGCCTTGGTTCATCACCTGTGCACCATATTATAGGGGGACCCTTTGATGAAAATGCATAAAAATAATTTGATCAAATGTAACAAACTTCTTGTAGATTCCTTTTCTCTTCCTTCATGTCAGTGGAGAGTATCTGTCTGCCTATCATCTATCTCTTCCTATCTATCTCCTATAGCTTGCACAAGTTTTAAGGACTTTTTTCTCTTCAAGGGCATAATCCAGGCACCAGTTTAGAGATGTATAAGGAGCAATAGTGTGGGATACAGGTGATCTTGGTTTTAATGTCTGGTCAACCACCAAGTCTTCACATTACACAAAATAATTCATTAATTACTTTGGATGTTAGTTTCTTTGCTGGTTTAATTTCACCTCAATTACCCTGTAGCTCATTTGCTATGAAAAATAATATAAGGGATATAAGCATATCTTGATTATTATTACTGACAGCTTCTGTATTTAAGATTCTTTGAGTAAAAAAATTCAGATCAGAATTCTCATTTAAGATATCTTTCAGTAAACTATTTTCAAGTATTTAGCACTGCATTATAAGCATGTTTTCCTGACACTTAATGCATATAATAAAAAATGATAAATGAAAATAAGAATATAATTTTATCATTGATCTGTTTCTTTAAGTTTAAAAATTTGACACATTAAGTGTCTGAACAGCTTTTGTGAAACTAGTCAAACAACCTTCTAAGAAAGGATTTTTTGGCAGGAGTAAAAATTTTCCCAGAGCCTTTCTTGTGGAGGGATTTCAATGGGGGTTTTTTCAAGGGTAGGACTCTTTTGGGGGTTTGCAGTGCTCTTGCTATCTCCACATGCTCATTGCAGTAATACTTGTTGCTTCCTTCTGACAGATGGATGAGTGTACGTTCTGCCAGATCCATGCACTGGGCATGGACCCAGTGCCCATCTCCATGAGAGCAATAGATCATGGCAGGTTTGTTGAGTTCAGTTGAATAAAATGGTACCCAAGTGTTGATATCCACATCACAAGTATGGCAGCATGTAATCCAGTAGCCTGTTTCAGACTCATCTTCCTCATCATCTTCATTATAGGTGTCAAATTCATCATCACCGTTGAAACTATATGCTTCTGCACTGAAACAAAATTCTTCTGAGTCTTCAAAGGGAGTAGAGTCCCCTGGGTCTTCTGTTGGTGTCTGACTAGTTGTGAGTGCTTTCTGATCTTCATTTACATCATCTTCAGCACATTTCAGTATATAGAAATAGAATGCTTCTGAAGCAGCCTGTTTATTGTCTCCTGGTATGCCAAGGAAAACAGTTCCATTTCCCATGTTGTTCCCAAACCATATCTTGCTGTGCTTAATATCAGGGGTCCAATCTGGGGTCTCCATCTGACGAATTTCTAGCTTGCTGTCGTCAAAAGAGACAATATTACAGACCATTCTTTTTTGATTTTCAAGTTGATAGCCACCAACAATAACAAATTCATCCTTGTTTGTTTGAGTCAAGATTGCACTGGAGACAGAGATTCCTCCTGGCAAAACTGTGCAATTCACAGCTGGGCTACCCAGGAGGAGATCAACCCTTATTCTGTATAGGTTGGCAGGGCGGATGTTATTGGCAAGTGAATGTCCTCCTAAAATATAAATGGTATCATTTCTGGCAATGGAGACATGAAAAGATAGCCCATCCTGAAGTTCTGGAAGAATGTATGACACAGAGCACCCAAATTCAAAATCTACCAAGAAAACATGGGGCAGGCAGTCAGCTACGCTATTCCATTTTTCTGTGGTTCTTTGGGCAGAAGGCATGTATGACCGTCCTCCAAAGAGAACACCCATGCTTTTCCCTCGACTATATACCACATCAATGGTATGACCATATCTGGCTTCAGGAACATCTCCTACCAAGTCTTTCTCTATGCAGCGAAAAGTAACTTTTTTGTTGTTCTTGCAAACAACAGACATGACATAAATCTTATCTGAAAGTTCATTGTTTGGTGTTTTCCCTCCATGGATGATGTACTGATGTTTTTCCGACTCTAAGCTGCCTTTGAATGTGCACGTGGCTGGGTAGCGAAGAGGAGGAAGATAGCAGGAATCCTTAGAGAAAACTGTAGGCTTCAGTTTGAGATGGTTATGCTGTATATCAAAATGGAAAACTCCAGTGGGGCAGGACCTCTTGGGCCAGCCTTTTTGGCCAAAGAAGAAAATTTGCCCATCAAAATTCATGAGTGAGAAGCCTGGTTGAATTAAGGCTATGTTGTTACTGACTGTTACCATCTGTAGCGACATATTTTCAAGATCGTTTACAGCTCTTTTATCTGAAAAATTTCAAAAAACCAGAATTGCTTTATTGTATTTCTTTTTATAAATCACTGTGTTTAGATCTTCTCACATATAAAAAGCATGTTTAAATAAAAAGTAGTGGAAATGAGCAAAGAGCAACAGAACCTTCTTAATACGATCCAGCAGCTGGGACATGTTATAAACATGGCCTAGTCTCCCTTAGATTTCCGGGAATTGTAGTCCTCTTTCCTGAGGAGTCCCCCACTTATCAGCAGGGAGAACTACATTTCCCAGGAATCTGTTCTCTATGGGATGTGTGACTAGTTTGTCTGTTCCAGGACTGGAGACTTCTAGTTCGTCTCTCGGAATAAGACTCCAAAAGTGCGAAGTGACTAGATGGGAGACCAGGCGGAAAGCTAGGAAATGGGAGGTGAGAGTGGCATCCGGGGGCCGGGAAGGCGTCGGCTCGGAAAGGGGCGCCCGGCAGCCCTTCGTCCCCGTACGTCTCCCCGGGACTATTAAACGGGTGACCAGTAGGAAGCACACCTGCTTCTGGTTTGAGTAGGGTTGCGTGTAAACCGAAGCCTAAAGGCACAACCCTGTCTAGATGTCGTTGCAGACCTCGGCTTCACGCTCTGGGGGAGTCGACCCAGAATTTCACCCCTGAGCATCCTAAGGTTGCTTGGGCGGGGGGGTGAGGGGGGCCCCGAGATTACAAAATCTGTGACTATTTTACAGAACCGAAAGTCACTCTCCGAATACCTGGAGTGCAGGGGAGAAATTACCTGATAGATTTTTTTACCCACTGCTGTATTTAGTAATGGAAACACACTAATGAGACTTTAGCGAGTACGTCAAAGGGCCTTTGTTTTCTCAACGGCTCTTGCAGTCTTCAGGGCCCTTTTAGAGAAGCAAAGAATATTCCTAAAACACCTCTGTCCCCGCTTCCTCCCCCTTCCTCCTTCTTCTCCCCCTCTCCCTCTAGGAAAATAGATTTGGTGGTTATTATTTCATATCTCTTTGCACCGCAAGAAATTTGAAGTAACTCTGTAGTAAGCAGGCATTAAGCAGAGAGGTGCCGGAATTATTAAGGATTTAATATTTGTAGTGTAATATTGTTTAAAAAAATGTATTTACTAGGTGAAGTAAGCTTGATAAATTTTTATTTTATTATTATCACCTACCTTACGGAGATGTCAACAGCCTTAATAAGAAATACACTTTGCAGAGTGAAGTTCTAGGCACCACGTGCTAAAGGAAACAATAGCACAGATTCCTTGACTTTTAAGAGTGAATTGTAATATGCTTTAAAAACAGTATAAAACAGTTTAGGAGTATATCCAGCTAGGAGTAGACTCTGAAGGATGACTAGTTATATTTAAATCCTGGCTTTGTTACTTATTAACTACAGGAACCCAGGCAAGTAATTTAACCTCCCTCTGTCTGTATCCTCATCTATAAAATGAGGTAATAATTTTGCCTACCTCATATGTTAAGGTATAATTAGTAAATTAATACATATAAGCACTTAGAAAAGGGCCTTGCACACTGTCATAGTTATGATTATGCTTGAACTTATAAAAAGTAAGGTTGTTAGTGCACAATTACCAGCCAGTCATGTCAGATGATATTTATAATGTTGGAAATGGTTAGAAGGGCTTTAGGACCTGAAATATATCTGGTCAGTGGGTATAGACGGATAACTTTCTAGACTAATGAGAATTGGATAAGCATATACAATGAAGGAGCTGGTGGCGAGTTCAATTTAAATAACAGGAAATACTTCATTATTCTTGCACTTTCTCTAACCACTTATTAAATATGCAGACTCTGAAGTTGGATCATCTGGGTCCATCCTGGGCTCTAAAACTTAGGAGCTGTGTAACTATCTCGGGCAAGTTACATTCTCTGTTCTTTCTTATCTGTAAAATAGGGATAATATTAGTACCTATTCATTGGGTTGTCTTGAAGAATAAATGGGATAACACTTGTAAATCACAGAGCATAGTGTAAGTATTCAACAAATGTTAGTTGATACTATATTTTTATTTCCTCTGAAAAATTCCTTGGACTACTTAGAATGTATGGTTTGTTTAATGAGATGTTGGTGGGGATTTTTACTTTGAAACACTTCTGTAGTTAAATTGTTAAATATTCTCCTCTACTTATTTTTAGTTTACTTGGGAAATTCTCAAGGTGTGGTATTTTAGTAGGCATTCTGTGGGTTGCTAAACCAAGTGAGGAAATGGTGAGTGAGAGAGATTTTTACAAAAGTTATGAAAGCAATTCTCTGTTTCTCAGACCACGTTGAGTGGTAGGTCCAGCAACTGGCCCTGCTTGTGAAATAACATGGGCAACTGTTCCTTATTCATGGCCTACCCAAGAATACAAAAGAGAAGGCATCTGTGCAGCTACGGTAATGCTCTCCATAGGAACTAAAAGAAAATATTGTTGGCCCTCAATTCAGTAAATGAAAACCATAAGTGATTGCACTCAGCATGATGTGTGACGACTGTTGGCGTTGCCCACGTTTGGGTGGAGGGAGTGCTGAAGCTAATGCCTGCTAGTTTTAAACCTATGAAGAATGTTATTGGGATATTAAGCAAGTCATACAGGGGTAATTCCAGATCCCAGGGGGTGAACATACACCATGAACATATGCTTTTAAACAGCAAGCTTTTAAAAAAATGTTTTCACTATAGCCTGTAGGCTTCATTTGAAGGTTGTCATAGGGATTTTGGTTTCTCTTAAGTGAAAATATGATTATTGCAGATTAAATGGAGACATTTTCTTGGGTAAAACATGAAAAATTCTACCCATTTTTTGTAGCTTAGTTTTGGTCCCTTATGATTACTGCTGTGCTTCCTTTGATGCCCTGCTATTGGTGCACCTCAAAATGTAAGGGCCCTAAAAACAGTGTTAAAGTTAGTTATTGTTAAGATTAGTTACCTCCTCTTATACCACAGGCCAAGTATTTGTGTATTTAATTTTTAGATTACCCATTTTAAACCATGACTGATTGAGTTACATATTTAAAGAATAAACAAGAGCATTGAAAGAGTTTTACATTTTTTTTGCCATATTTATTTAGTTTTTGAAATTTTGCTTTATTAACTTAATTGTGTTTTCACTGGAGGAGCTATTGTATATTTTCCTTAGTCTTAATATGACTCTATTAGTCACATCTTGGTTTTTAAGAGTTTTTAAAAGGTTATACTAGAACTAAAATAGTCTACTTTCTTTAAATAGGCTAGATAAAACTGGTAGATTTTGCAAAAGACACTGTTCTTCAACTGAAGGAAGTTTCAAAGTCAACACATTAAAGCTTCTTTTTAAAAGACAGAAATATAGGACCAATAAATTTATACAATCTTCCCAACCCCATGCTAACATTCCTCAGCAGGGAGATTTTCATTTATTTGCTGTAAAGCTAGGGCATAGTTGAAAATCAAAAGAGGACTAATGGTATGAGGTCTGGGTTTGTAGTTTCCTATGTCTGAACTGACTCTTTTTTCCTTCCAAAGAAAGGTACTGTACTCTGAAGCATTAAATCTTAATGATCAGTGTTACCCATGTTTTCTTGATTGCTCCAAAATAGCAGGTACCTTCATGTCACTGCAGTCATTTAGTGCATGAATTAACTCTCTCTACACAGTTAATCAGTTTTGAGGAATAGATTGTTTGATTTTTTTTGCTGGCAGTAAAGCCAGGGTTTGATCTTTTTCCTGACCCTTATGCCAGAGAAGCACTTATACACTAAGATTAATACATGGGCTCTGAAGCCACAGGAATTAAGTCCTTGCAGCAACCTGAGACCAAAAGCCCCATATTTTCCAAATTGTCCATCATCCCTTCCCCTTCTGGATAACCAATCCACCTGTAACTAACACACTGCTGAATGGGGACATCATCTTTCACTTAAAATTGGTAAATGTAGGCACCCATCTTTTAGCTTTGGTAGAAATGAAGGTATTGGACCTACCTGAAGGCCAGAGGGGCTGCTCACCCCTCTCTGAATCTTTGCCGCTAAACCAGGTATTAAGTGTCAGCACTTGGGAAGATTCACTGACTGCCCACTCTGACTGGCAAGTAGAACTGACGATGAAGAGTGTGTGCGTGCCTACAGATGTTCCTGTGAGCTCTGATCTAACGGGAGTAACTGACTGTGACCTTTTTTTTCTTCAGATGGTTGAGGAAGATATATACCACAGTGTACCATTAAGATTTAACCATTTCCTTACTGGCAGACAGTGGAAACATGGAAACACAATCCACTATTTGTAAAGACAACATCTGGTTGAAACCTAGTTTATATTTTTATTAAAAACATTTTAGAAGAACACAGATGAAATGAACATAATGACTGTGATTTAAATGAATACCACTATGAACCAAATGGTAAGTTATTTTTCTTAAAACAGAGAACACTAACACCAATGTCAGTTTAAAACAAAATTTTTTTACTACGGTATGATTGATATACACTCTTATGAAGGTTTCACATGAAAAAACAATGTGGTTATGACATTTACCCATATTATCAAGTCCCCACCCATACCCCAATGCAGTCACTGTCCATCAGTGCAGCAAACCAATATCATTTTGACATTGAATTGCTCTTCAACAGTCTCATTTTCTTTAATACAAGGTTCAGAAGGAGTTCTAATTTATTGGAGGCCTACTGCCAACTTTATGTCAGGGAGCTGCTGTGTAATACTATACAGTGGAATGATTAAGAAAGCGGACC
The DNA here is from genome assembly GCF_040802235.1 of Manis javanica. Lineage (NCBI taxonomy): Eukaryota > Metazoa > Chordata > Mammalia > Pholidota > Manidae > Manis > Manis javanica. The sequence continues at coordinate 56,113,670 of NC_133166.1, forward strand.
TTAGAGTCAAGCTGACATGATTTTCTCCGCCTACTCTGCCATTGTCCAGGTGGAGTCATCTTAATGCTAAGCCTCTGTTTCCCCATCTCTGAAATGGGGGTCTAGAAATATTTATCTCAAAAGATTGTTGTAAAAGATTAAATGAGGTAATGTTTTTAAGTGCTCACCAAGGAAGATATTTTCTAGTGGTCTTTTTTTTTTTAAGCATTGCTTTACAATTTTTATATTTTTCCAAAGGTTTCTAGTGGTCTTAATAATGAAAACTACGTTGGTAGCCTCTCCCATTCCCACCCCAAAATTTCACAGAAGACAAAAAAACGAAGTTGGCAAGAGTTGACTAAATTTTTTAAATAGACTATTTTTCAGAGAAGTTTTAGGTTCACAACAAAATTGAGTGGAAGGTACAGAGTGGAAGGCTATCCACTCATGCATATCCTCCCCCAATCAACATCCCCACTAGAGGTATAATAATTAGAAATGTACCTAAATTGACACATCATTATCACCCAATGATAATATTGCTCTTGGTGTTATATATTCTATTACTTTGGACAAATGTATTATGACATGTATCTGCAATTGTAGTACCTTCCAGAATAGTTTCATTGCTTTAAAAATACTCCGTTCCACTAATTCAACCCTTCCTCTCCACTAACTCCTGTCAACCAATGATTTTTTTTACTGTTTCCATAGTTTTGCCTTTTCCAGAATGTCACACAGTTGGAATCACACAGGATGTGGCCTTTTCAGATTGGCTTCTCTCACTTAGTTTCACCGCGGCTTATTTATCGTTCTCCTCCAAAAGGGCATGTTGGGTGCTTCCAGGTTTGGGCATTTACAAATAGAGCTGCTATAAACATCCATGTGCAGATATTTGTGTGGACATGTTTTCAACTCCTTTGGGTATATACCAAGGAGTATGACTGGTGGATCATATGTAAGAGTATTTTTCATTTTGTAAGAAACCACCAAAGTCTTCCAAAGTGGCTGTACAATTTTACATACCCACTAGTGATGAATAGAGTTCGAATAGAGTTCCTATGGCTCCACATTCTTGCCAGCACCGGTGTTGTCATTGTTCTGGATTTTGGCTATTCTAATAGGTGTGTAGTGGTTTCTCATTTTAGTTTGCATTTCCCTGATGACATAGGATGTGGAGCATCTTTTCCATCTGTGTATCTTTTTTGGTGAGGTTTCCTGTTAAGGCCTTTAGCCCATTTTTTAAATTGGGTTGTTATTTTTGAATTTATGTTTTTTAGATAACAGTCCTTTATCAGATACATCTCTTGCAAATGTTTTCTCTAAGTCTGTGACTCTTCTTTTTATTTTCTTGTCAGGGCCTTTCACAGAGCAGAAGATTTTAATTTTAATGAAGTCCATCTTATCAATTATTTTTTTCATGGGTCATGCCTTTTGTTGTATCTAAAAGGTGTTGCCATACCCATGGTTACCTAGGTTTTCTTCTGTTATCTTATAGGAGCTTTATGATTTTGCATTTTACCTTTAGGTCCATTTTGAGTTAATTCTTGTGAAGGGAGTAATGTCTGTGTCTAGATTGACTTTCTGCATGTGGTTTCAGAATTGCTGGTGGAAACCATTGTGCTCTATTGTATTACTTTTGTTCTTTGTTAAACTTCAGTTAACTATATTTATGTGGGTCCATTTCTGCTGTCTCTATTCTGTTCTATTGATCAATTTGTTATTTCACCAATACTACACTGTCTTGATTATAGTAGCTCAGTTAATTTTAAACCAATTCATTAAAAACAGGTACATCAAGAAACAAATATATAAAAATACATATATACCATCTATTAAGCTCATCACCTAACCACTGAGGTTTTTATTTCTTTGTGCTCTATTCTAATGTTTATCCAAACATATATACATATTTTTACCTAATTATAAGAATGTGTTTAAACTTTATCTTTTTAATACAACATTTCATACACACTAAGAAATTTGTATTTTATTTCCACCTTTACAATTTTTAATAGATTTCATTAAGTAATTGTAACATAATTTATCTGACCATCTGCTATTGTTGGTCTTTTAACCAGTTTTCATGTGGCGTAGATGATAGAATGCAGTGATCAGAGGTAAACAGTTACACATTGAAGTCTCAGTTCTGTCACTTAATAACTGAATGACCGTTTTGAGCTTCAGTTTCCTTATCTCTAAAACAGGGATGATACCTGCCTTATTGTGAGGATTAATGAATATAAAGTGTCTGGTTTAAAGAGTCTACTCAATAAATCTTGCCCAGTGATGATGATGCTTATAGGTGTATTAGTATAAGTGACTGTTTTTGTTTTTTGCAAAATGTTAGGATGTATTTTCAGAGTCGACGTTTTAAGAACTGATGAGTAGTTCAGTTGTTTGACTGTTTCTCATCATTTGAAATGCTGGCCAATCCTTTAAAAAAGCAGCATCATCCCTTCTAGTTATTTCCATGATGATATTTTTTCTTTGACTGCAAGAAAGTATTGGGTTATTTTGCTAACCTGTTTTTGGTGTTTTATGATGAGCATGGTATGTGAAATTCCAGCATCAATGACAGCTTCATGAAGTTGACATATTAGATATCTCCACAGTAAGTACAAAATAAGAAACACAAATAGAAACCATGGGTAAGTTTAGGCAAGTATTTTAGCCTTTGCATTTTACCAGCACCAAAACCAGGAATTTTGTTGTTGAATGGGTTGTCTTCTGAATAAACTGGAAATTAGCAACACATTTAAAAATGGTTTTTAAAACTCTGAGTCTTTGTCATACCATTAGGAAAGCATTTGACTTGCAGTGATCTTGGTCAAGATCCATTGACTGACATGCTCAGTATAGAAACTAAATGTTAAGTAGTAAAAGATATTTATTGAGCAACTGCTGTCTACAGAATCATGTGGGAAATTAGAAAAACAATCACGGCCCCAAGTCTTGCCCTTAAGGTATGTATATTATTGTAGAATGAAGGAACTTTGCAGGTAAACATGCTTCACATTCTTCCCACACTCACCCTTAAAAATTCTTAAAAGTTCACCAAGAAATCACAATTAGGCCACTTAGCCATTCTTAGACTTTGAGGCAGAATCAAATTAAAACTCCTAGTGAAATATATTGATTTTTCCTAGCTTAAATCCAAAAACAGACGACTATTAAAGAATACAAGTCAGTGTGATTACAGAATAAAATATTTGTTATTCCACAGGGGAGATAAAAGTAACAGGATATACTGACATAGTAATTGAACAAAAGGAAGCTTAACTGGAGAAAAGTAGTCCAGTCCCTTTATTTTTCCATTCGAACTACTTAAGGCCAGACAAGTTGTGTAAGTTGATCAGGGTAACACAGCTACAGGGATGTGTGTACGTGGTGGGCAGAGGGGAGCAGCAGAGAAACACTCTTCTGCGAACTCATGACTGTGTTTTTCAAGAAGTATAGTCCAACTCTCTAGCATTTCCATTCCCATGTTGTAAGTGGAAAAACAACTCAGTTATGCTGCTGCTCAGTGAGTTAATTAGTGTTTGAAATAAGGCCAGTGGCAACTTTTCATAGTGTTCAGATAGGCATAGACAATTTTGCTTTATAAAAAAATGGCTGATTTTTAAGGAAATACTTTAAATAGTATAGGAAAGGGAAAGGTTTGGCTTGTTGAATGAATCTTACAATATGAACCACAACTCAAACTGGCAAAAAGGAGAAAAGAGGAAGGAAGGGGAAATGTATAGAAGGAAACAATCTACAGTTAGTTATGATGGATTGTCAAGAGAAGAACATGACAAGTGGCTTGTCATTTTTATTTAAAGCAATTAATTAAATATGGCCACCTGGCCGGGATGGTTGGTATTTTCCGGTGTTCCATGTCCTCTGATTTAAGTTAGACTCTTTGCTGTAAAATAAAATAGAAAAAAGGTTTAGAGGTTGTTTTTGCATGTTGTACTAGAAAAAAATTCATTTAAAAACTTTATTTTTAAATAAGGGAATTTGTATTTATTAATTTCTATTTTTAGTATAGAAACAGTGTTGGTAAAAAGAAATTGTTTTTTTTTTTTTTTGTGTGTGTGTGTGTACCTTGAAGCAAAATTACAAATAAAATGCTGAGAGTAATTGGAAGCTAGGGAGCCACTGTATCACCTCTTAAGGCCCATTTATTATTCCACAGTCATATGAATTTTGAATAAAATGTAGTTGGGAAATACATCTTTAAAATCTTAGTTTTTAAAAGGGAATGTCAAAAGAAAAGGTGAATTTTATTTGTAAGATCTGGCATTTTGAAACACTTAAGACATGAATTCCTGTAAACGGAGTTGATTTACTTGGGTTGTTCTACACCTGCTCCTAAGTAGCTGTGCCGGTTTTGTTTTGAAGTAGGCTTTCTAGTGTTGTGAAAGTGCTGTGCACTGTGTGAGTTGCTGACAGGCTCAGGAAGCTGGATAGAAGGGGGATAACTTTAATTAAGAGTGAATGCCTTTGTTACAGTTTTATGCAATACAGATAAAATAAGTCTTAATGGGATATTGCATCCCTTGTAGAGGAGGGATTACCATTGAGCTAATAAATCTTTTGTGATTGAAATGTTATTGGATGATTATAGAGCTATAAAGTTGACTCAGGAACTCTACTGCCTTTTGGATACACAGCCTATCAGGGGCCTTGAAAAATGTCCACTGAAACACTTATTGTATCATCCTTTGATCACATTTCTGAGGATAAATCAGTTTTGAATGTGGTTGAAATATGTGTAATTTTTTTTTTCTTGGTAAATATACTAGTTAGTGTACTTGTAGCAGTTTTATTAGAGGGTGAAGGTAGGGTACTTTTGATTACCCACAATTCTAAATTTTTCAAAACAAAGTAAAAATGGTAGGAATAGGTAATCTTCTAATTTCAAAAACAGTGGATTTTATGAAATTTGTCTTATGGGTATATCCTTCAGATTCTATGTCCACAGATAATCTGCTTTTTAAAAAAGCGATAGAGAGTGAACAGGGAGAGGAAGTTCAAATGCATAACTGTTTGCATTCTTCTTTAAAGGAATTAATAACTGTGTAATTGAAAACAGTCTAATACTCACTTGACCTGCCTCACTGAGTCAATGCAGATATTTCTGGATTGACTTAAACAGCTTGGAGGAAGAGTATATTTTGGAGAATAAAATTAATTTTGTACAGTCTGCTGATGAGCAGCAAGGCTTAATGAATGATAGCCTCAAGAAATCTCATTACAGTAGCTTGGATGGCTAAGCAGGAAAAGGAAGCAAATTTTTCAAGAGGAAAGTTTCTGCTTAAACATGTAATTTTATAGATTAGTATTATTCCCAACCCCCACAGCTTCCAGCAGAGGGAAAATAGTCAACAAGCCTCAGTTCCAGTATTCTTGGTAAACTGCAAAGAAATGTACAGGGAGATTCCATGAATCCTTGGTCCAGCATTTTGCAATGTTAACATCTGTGTAAATGTAGTATAATATAAAAAATTGTGAAAGTGATATTAGTAGAATCCACAGAGCATATTTGGACTGCATCAGTTATATACACCGTAATTTGTATGGGTGTGTAGTTCAACTATATCACATGTGTAGCCTTGCATAACCATCACCGCCATCAAGATACTCAACTATATCACCACTACAAGACTCATGTTACCCTGTTTTTATCCACATCCATTCCTCCCTCATCCCTAACCCCAGCAATCATTAATCTGTTTTCCATCTCTGTAGCTATGTTGTTTCATGAATATTTTATACAATCATTCAGTACATATGTAGCCTTTTTAGATTGGCTTTTTTTCATTTAGCGTAATTTCTCTGAGATTCATCAAAATTATTTTTGAATCAAGAGTTCATTCCTTTATGCTGCTGAGTAATATTCCATGCTGTGGATTTACCACAGTTTGTTCAACCATTCATTCATTAAAGGATATTTGGGTAGTTTCCTGTTTTTGGCTATTATGGATAAAGCTGCTATGAACATCTGTGTATAAGTTCTTGCATGGGATTGTTTTTCTGGAATAAATACCCCAGGAGTATAATTGCTAGTTCATTTTGTATATCATTTTAGTTTTGAAAGTAAACACCAAACTATTTTCCAGTGTTGCTGAGTCATTTTGTATGGCTACCAGTAATGTATGAGTTATTCAGTTTTTCTGCATCCTTTCCAGCATTTGGTATTACCACAATTTTCCTTTTAGCCCTTCTGATAAATATGTAGTGGTATCTCATTTTGGCTTTAATTTGTATTTTTCTAATGACTAATGATATTGAATATCTTTTCATGAGATTTATTTGCCATTTATATATCTTCTTTGCTGAAATGTATGTGTATGTTTTATGTCCTTTTTAAATTGGATTTTTCTTTAGTGTTAAGTTTTGGGAGTTCTTTATGTATTATATATGCTAGTAGTCCTTTGTTGGATATGTGATTTATAAATATTTTCTTTATATCTTAATTTTCAACACCTGTAATATTTCTTTTCATATTTTTAATAGGATCTTTCATAGAGTAAGTTTTTAATTTTGTTGAGGTTTAATTGATCAATATTTCCTTGTATGGACCATTCTTTTTGGTGTCAAGTGTAAGAACTCTCTCCCTATTCCTATGTCTTAAAGACTGTCTATTATTTTCCCTGCTTCCTTTATAAAATCCACTATTTTACCTGGCTATGTATTTATTCTTATTCTTGTTACATACTTCATTTTAAAATACTTTCACTCCATTCCATATTGCTCTAACTTAACAATAATCATGAATTGGGTCATTGGAGTTATCCCTGTTACAAATATGGAGTCCTGAATACATAGATTATAATCCTCTTTAGGAAAGGAACTAGATCTGTTTCTGTTAAGACAACCTTTGTGATATATATGTTCATGGTAAGCAGGTACTGAGCCCACATTTTTTTTCTAGATGTAGTTTTTAGTATGAGTATCTTCTTTTTTTCTTTGCCTTACTGTGAGATTTTGTCAAGGAAATAAATATAGCTAAGACATGCCTACTATAAAGACCTCTGCAGGGATGACAATGCAACTCTTTCTTCTAAAGCTTTGTAGTTAACAGTAATCCCCAAACCTTTGCTACCTTCTTCTAAATGCTTCCTTTAATATTCACTGCAGAGGTAAATACCTAGGGGAACTTACATAGAAGTCTGGATGCTTATTCCATCAACTTTTTTGGTGATAATAAAGAATTCCATGCCTTGGGAATTCCATCCCAAAAGCTTGTTGGGGGAAGCTTATAACTTGAGGTACAGTATATTCTTTGATGCTAGAGTTGTATGTTTTTATTTCATCCTGATGAAAAACAGTAAGGAACTTTAGGTCCTTTCCTATTTAGTAAGATTTATTTTGTGTTTATGCTTTCCTCTTTATTCCTTTTATCTTTTCCTTTGTTTTATTGTTTGTATCAGTAAGTGTCTGAAACAATGGCATCTCTATCTATCTATCTATCTATCTATCTATCTATCTATCTATCTATCTATCTATATCTATCTATATCTATACTTATATCTATATCTATATCTCTATATCTATATCTGTATCTCTATATATCTATATCTATATATCTATATCTATATTTCTGTTTTGTCTACAGATGTTTTCTATGTTAGTGGGATACAGAATGTAGTTGGAGACATAGATATAACCATCCAGGGAGAGATCGAAGCTTTTTGCTTAATTTCCTGCTGACTTTATATATGGCTTGAAATTCATAATCATGAGCATGTCATTATTGTTTATGAACATGAGAGTCACACAGTACTGCTCATCAGTAGTCATTTTGACAAAAGCCACACCTAAGATTTCTTCCCCAGATTTATTAATTTATTATCTCTGATTGGACTAGATGACCTTCAGGTTTCTCTCAACTCTGAAAATCTTTGGCAATTTCTGCCACTGGATTTTTTTCTCTCTTCTTCATACAACCAAAAGACATAAAAAGTATTGGAGGAAGCAAAATAGAGGTAATTCAGTCAAGGAAGAAGAAATCCATTCATCTTGGGTCTCTTTTATCAGATAAGTAAATCTGTACAGTTAGAATGTGATTTGGTCTTTTTGAGATTTGTCCATTTTCCAAAATAAGAAAGGAGACCCATCCTATGAAGTACCAAGGTTGATGGTTTCATTGGTTTCATTCCCTTAGGCAAGGTGAATTATTTTGATAGTATCCCATCATACCTTTCAGCATAGCAGGAGGTTCTTGTTGAATTGAAGAGAACTATGAAAATTTGAGAAAGTAGTCTTTGATAGCCCCTTCATAGCTCCTTAAAAGTATGTTACTATTTAGTATTTTTAAATATCAGTTTGAAGCCTCATAGTTAAAAAAAATCTTTTTGTGGACATATAACTCTCTGTACTGTTAAAAAGCAGGTTATGCACTTTGGGGGAAGACTAGCTCATGGCAACTTGCTTCTTAAGGCTTAACACTCTTGTCTTGGAAAGTTTTATTTTGTTTAGGTATGTTGCATTGATGAAGGATCTAAAGATAAACATAAAAGATGTGTTTAATCAATGGTGGTAATTCCACATACCGTATTTCACAGTAATGTCCCTTCAGAGAGCACACGACACTAACAGGCTTGCATGGTTGTTAATTTCATTATTTGATAGGAGACAACAGAACTCCAGGAAGGTTCAGGATTTTCTTGCTCTCTCTCAGTGACTTGATAAGAAGAAAACCCTGTTCCTAACCAAGCCTGTGGTCTTTGTGAGAAGTTTAGGAGTCCAAGAGGAGCACTACATCCTCCCTGGATTTCCCACTGGAGGCTGTGATTGTGAAAGTGTTACATATGATTTACCAGTAGATATTTATATACATTTTTACTTTTCACCACATGTGTTCCAGATCTTGCATGTGGAGCTCTGAGCCTTAAAACGTAAAAAACCAAAACAAAGAATCCTTTACCTAGGCTAGTGTCGCTCTCTCTCTTTTTCTTTTAGAAAAATAGTTCATGGTAAAAACACAAACATATGTGAGTGGTAAGTGAAAAAGCATTGCTTCCTTCTAGAAAACCACTAGGATTTGCATAAACCACTTAACTGTCTGGTAAATGATTATCTGCTCTGTCAGTCCCTGGGGACGTTTAACATTAGGTTATTTGTATTTTTTATAGGTAAAGAAAGTTAAAAATTTGGAGGTGGATATTTGTTAAACTCTTCAAATAATAAGTTTGTGAAACTGGATTTCCCAAAAGTCTTTTAAAAAGTAAATGAAAACACAACCTCTTCTGTATTGTGATAGCTACATGAATAAAATTAAAGGCCTTGAAGGATTTTGAATTTGTGGTGTGCTCATCCTGTTATTTGCTCTTAGTGCAGCTGAGATGTTTTAAGGTTAAGTACTCAAAATATACCAATTTGAGAATTGGAAAGGAAGTTTAAAGGAATTTCTGTTATCACTCTTAAAGCACCCACGAAGAGACATTTACAGCGATATAAAACATAGTCTGTCTGTTTCTGTTTGGTATTTGCTTTTGCTGAGATGGTTTGAGGAGGAAATTGATACAGTACAGTGTTGGAATTTTGATGGGGGCCAATTCTGGAAAAGCAGATCAACATGGACTTACAGTTAAGTACATGTCCTATGGACAGTGAAATACTAGCCACCTTTCAATTTACTCATTATTATTTTTTATCTAGTAACTGCAAGAATGACTTATTAAACTTTGAATTGCTGAAACCTGGCAGTGTTATAGATAAATTTGCATAAACCATAACTGATGCTTTCTCCTATATCTAATTTTCAGGTGCAAATATCCTGGAACAGTTTCTTTCAATTTGAGTTAGCCTATGCTCTCTATTTTCACTGGATCTTTTAAACACCGTGTTTTATCTAGGGTTGTAATGCTCAAGAAATTATCTTGACTTATCTTTAGCTAACATCAGTGTCTTCAAAGTCAGAGGGGTCACAGTCAAAGCAGGTCATTGTGCAGGCAGAGGGCAGAATACTAAGGCTGATTCATTGTCATCATCATGATCCTCATGGACAGCAGTTCTTAGGGTGCTGTGTATAGTCATTTAATCCTCATAGCAATCCTGTGAAGTATGGGTAGCTTTACAGTTTCTTATTTAAAATCTTTGGGGTCAGATGTGTTTCAGAATTCAGAATTTTTTGGAGTTTAGGAAGGCAATCAGGGAAAGTGCCACATATTACACAAAATCTCCAGTGGGGTCTGGGAAAACACCTCAAAGTAAGCTCATTACTATTTCTGCAGGGAAACATGAATAGTCACACTGGGTAGAATAAATAACAGCCATAAATACTTTCATGTTACTTCAGGTCAGGTCTTGCTACCAAATGAGGCTGGGCATTGTCTTGTGAAAATATGTTTATTTTTTTTCTGAGGTTTTGGGGAAATACCAAATAAAATTAATAACAGATAACAGATTTTTTATCTTGTTTTAGGAAAATAGAAGCTCAGTGCTTTCTCTTCCTGCTATAGAATACTGAGAACCCTTTTTATTATCCCCCATGAATTACACTGGCTACTTAGGCTGTAATTATTCTTTTGCTTTTTGTAGATAGTAAATTTTCTCAAAGCTATGTAAGAATATTTCATACAGAGTGAATGGAATTTAACAAGATGAATTATCACAAATAAAAACAAAGTTCAAACTGCAAGGATTGAGGCCTTGGGTCATAGCTGACAGGTATTTAGTTAGCAATATGTTAAAGGAACTGGCAATGTGAAGAGGCCACTAACAACGTGAATGTGATCTTCAGTTATATAGTAGCAGTGCAATGTTTAGATGTGAAGGTTAGTCAAATTTCACAGACCATACTGTAATCCTGTCTTCATTTCTGGATGGTGTGTTTTAAAGGGATACAGGCAGTGTGAAACCTTTTCCAGGCAGACTGATCAGGAGCGTAGAAGGCCATGTAAGACACAGGTGAAGTAACTAGGCAAGTTTATTTGAGTGTTTTGCCAGCTTTTAGCGATATTGGACTATGATACCTGCTCAAAAGAGTAATTTTAGCATTCTATTGATTGACTGCCAGCCCTATGCCGCATCCTGAACTGTTAAACATTTGGGATCCAAAGATGAAAAGACGTGGACCCTGCCTTTCATGGTCTCCGAGTCTAATAGAGGACACAGAAATGTACACAGCTATTTTTAATACAATGTGATCAGTGTAACAGTAGATACAGTACAGAGGCAGCACTGAGAAATTATGATTAGCTCTTCCTGCAATGATGGCAGCTGGAAGGCTAAAAGCCTTCAGAGGGAAACTGAATTCTGAGCTGGGTTTTGAAAAATAAATTTTTTTAAGTGAATGGAGTGAAAAGTTTGAAAAAGGACTTTATAGGCTTATTCAAAAATTTGGAAGAATGTGATGTACAAGAAGGAATAAAGTTATCCACTGTGACCCCGGGGGCTCAGAGACAAGTTGGGGTTGTGTACAGGGAGACAGATTTAGAAGGTGTCTCTAATAGAGCTGTCCAGAAACTTCCTGGAATGTTCAGAGTTCCAAGTCCCTGGGTGTGTTACCAAAAGTACAGACAAGTCAGTTTTTGGCAGTAATAGTACAGTAGCATAGGGTGGGGAAAGGGGTGTCGTGCAGTGGGTAGAGTGAAGTGCAGTGGAGGGCTTAACGGCATGGCGTCTAGGATCAGACTCCTAGAACTAGTACTCGTACCTCCTGGCTCTGTGACCTGAGCTAGGGTTGTTATGAAGTTAACATTAAAGTGCTTAGAACTTTAGCCCCTGGTAAATAGTAAGTGTTAAATAAGTAGCTAATAAATATTATTATTATTGTTGTCCTCACTGGATGGGTGGTTGATTGACATAGTCTTAGAAATTTATCTCACCTTGAAAAAGACTTTGAATTTCTAATTGTGTAAATTTAAGTGTGTAATGATATTCTTGCAAATTAAGAAGGAAATGAGGAAACTGAATTAAAAATAAAATTGATAGTTCAGCAGCCATGATATGAATAAACTGTTGTCTCTTGAATTAGAGTTTACTGCTCTAGTAACTTTGTTGATCTGAGTGGAACTCTTCCACCCACTCATACAGAGTATTTCCAGAGTGGCTGCATGACTCTCCCGAGTTCTGTTTTCCTTTGTCTCATAGGTAACGTGGCCTCGTGAATAGGAATGACTGCTCAGGCATCAGAATTGGAGATCATGGATGAAGATCGATTAGTTGAGGAGGTCTTGGATAAATTTGTTAATTGTCATGAGCAAACATATGAAGAATTTCTGAGCACTTTTACTCATCTTTCAAAAGGTAAAATGGAGAGGTAAATTTTCTATAGCAGTAAAAATCAAGAATTTTATTATAATTTTATGTCTTTACTGTCTTTTCAGAAAGACTATTTAATGAGCATTCATTCATTCCATTCCTCTAATCAGGTAATTCTTAACACGCATTCAGGACTGTTGCATGTAAATACCAAAATGTTTATACAACCAGAAGTTGTATTATGGAGTCAGAATTGTTACTAAAAAGTCCCTGAGAAAACAATTCAGATAGTCCTTTTATTTTATTTCTGAAGAAGCACAAGTGCAAGGAATGGAGGTTCTTAAATGCGTGTTTAAAACTTTTAAGAAATACTGCATAGTGTAGGCTGTTACCACGCTCACATTTGGATCCTGGCATCCCCACTTTCTGGCTATGTGACCTTGGAGGGTTACTGAGTAAAGGGGGAATAACAGTACCTTGAAGGTTGTTGAACGTTAATCGAGATAATCCATGTGTGGAGGCTAACACCTAAATACTGAATGAATGTTAGGTATTCTTCTTTTGTTGTGATGATGATGATGGTGCTGTGGTTTCTGTAGAATGGAAACAGCTCTGTTTGAGTCTAAAGGCCAAACCTATGTTGTGTGTTTCATTATGTGTTTTGCTTGCCTCATATAGTGTTGTTGTGTTTTTTAAAATTAAGCCAACATTTAAAAGTTGGGAAATTTTACATAAAAATCTTCATTTGTATTTTTTTCTGATGAAGTGAGGAGATCTGATATCCCTTATTTCCCTGATGCCATTATCAGCTAGACCTCAGGAGCCCCTGCCCTGTGAGCTCCCTGCCTTGTCACACTCTCCGACACTCACACATTCCAAAGATGTGTGTACACCTTGCCTGCTCATGCACTTAAGTGGCTCCTGGAGACAGTGCAGCCTTTAAGCTTTGTTCTAGGTTGAGCTTCAGATCGCCATTGGCTTGCTCTCCACCTTGGTCCTTTCTGGGTCAATTGATCCACAGTTGTGAGACTGTTCATTCTCGACCTAGTTGCACATTGTACTCACATGAGGAGCTTTTAGAGCATATTGATACCAGGCCCCGCTCTAAAATTTAGATGGGGCCTAGACATCAGTATTTTGTAAAAATGCCTCTGGAGATCCTAAGATTGAGAACAGGGAGTTTCATAATCTCTGAGGTCATGACATGCTCAAGATACTTGACTTCATGATTTTCAGTTGTGATGCATGTGTCATTAACAAACATAGATGAAGAGTAGTTATAATGAAGAAAAGAAAACTGATTCTAACTTGTTTCTTTTACTGTGCAAGATAGTTGGAATATCAGTATCTGTTTACTCTTAAAAACTGTGGACTGTGGGTTTATTTACACTGAAGGAAAATGTAGAATTAAGGAAAGTCTAGCTAACTTTGGGGCTGGTAATGATCTATTTGACATGACATGTGTATCAAGTTAATCTTGATAATAGCCAAATCATCTTTTGGTCTATGAACTTGGAAGAAGATCTTAACTTTCTCTAAACCTAATAATTTAGTTCCATGTTTTCTGGACCCAAACATGGCAGTATGAATGGCTGGGTTGGGGATGTGGAAATAAAGGTAAAACCAGCAGAATAAGTGCATTTTGGCATGCCAATGGCATTTTGATAATCAAATTATTTTGGAAGTGATTTGTAAAGCTGACTTAATTTTTATACTCTGAAAGAGAAAGAACTTCCTTCCTGCAAGGGCTTGAATCAAAGAGGTTATGATGTTTGGTTTTTGGGGTAAGGCTCTGCTCTGTTTTCAGATTTCTATATGCTCATCACATGCTGAGAGGGAAAGTGTTGCAGATGTGGTAACTTCATTTTGAGTTCAGTTTTGGACACCAAATTGAGCTGAAATAAATGATGACACAAGTCACATAAACTGCATCTCCAAGCACACTATTTTTTTTCCTTTCAAAATATCCCTAGGCACTACTTCACATTATCAACTAATGGCCTGAAAAATTCCTCTTAAAGCACAAAGAATTGTGAGTGCAAAACTGTGCCTTAAATCAGTAAGCATATTTTTTTTTTGCCCCCTGAAACATTTAAATACCTTCTGAAAAACCAAACAGGACTTAGGCACAGGCCTGAGAGTTGAGTGATAGCCAGCAGAATTGATCAAAGTGAATGTGGTTAGTTTTGTTTTAAGGAAGATATGAAAGTTATTTCTGCAAAGTTTTCCCATTCTTTCCAGCCCTTCACCTGTCTTGCTGTGTTTGTTTGTTTTGCTGATGTGTAGTGGATCTTTTCTCTGTACAAGTAGTTATCACCACTCATACTTACATGCATTTCTTTAGTTTCTCAAGTCCATTACCATGTTCCATGATTGACTATTCTATTTATTTTTATAATAGTTATATGCTAGAATGCTTAAGGGATTCATTTTCTTTCCAAGAGTGTTGAAAGGGTCAGTAATCCTATTAAATATATTTCCCTGGAAAAAAATTAAACTATAGTCTTATTGAAAGAAATTCACATTACTGCTCCAGACTCTTGGAAAACAGTTGGAAACTGTTAATATTGTAGCATAATTCTCACTATAGTACATTTATCTTGATCATGTTTTGCAGGGTCTTTTTAAAACAGCTATGTTTTTTTAAAACTATGGTACATGGTAATAAATTCAATGTTCTATCAAAATGTTTAAAGAGATATTAATTATAAGTTTAAAAGTTACTATTGAATTCTTAATGGTGTCTTTAGTTCAAGACAGTAAGACCAAGTTGTAAGATTTGTATCAGAAAATCAGAATGCAGAGTTTGGTTTTATTCATTATTGTTGAAGACATTATTTTGTTGATACTATTGTAGATAAGAGTCTAAGTTTCAGTCTATGGTATCTCAGTTTCTTTGTGAATATGATCAGATTATAGGCCTTTCTAAAATATCCGTTTAAAGGAAAAAAATGGTTCTTCCTACTTTCTGTCATATTTCTATCACTTTTTTGTATTATAAAAACACAGGTGTGAAAACTTGTATTTGATTTTCTGGTAGTGCATTCATTCACTTATTCATTCATGAATTCTCTGTCTTCTTATGGTAGGTATTATCTTAGGTGCTGAGGACTCAAAAATAAGTAAGATAGAGTTTGTGTTTTCCAGTATGCACAGTCCAGTGAGAGAGATAAATAAGCAAACAAAAAATTATACCAAAATATGATAAGTACCATAATGGGAAGAAGCACAGAGTTCTGTGATAGCTCATAGGAGGGCCATCCAGTTTGTTGCTGGGGGAGGGCAGTACAGATGATGCCTGAGGTAAGTCATGACACCCAGTGGACCAAAACTTGCCTTAGCTTCTGACATTAGAGTGCAGGAAGGTTTGAGAGATGAGAGCCAAATTGGAAAGTTGTCAAAACGCCTCCATTGGTGATGGTCCTTCTGCATCACGTTTCATTTGTTCGTGTTTGTGTGTTTGTGTGTTTGTCTGTGTGTGTGTGTGTGTGTGTGTGTGTGTGTATGTATAATTTTTTTTAACTTTAAATGATGTTTTCAAGATGGAGATGTAGCCTTGCTTTAGAAGGTTACAATTATTTCTAAACTGCTGGGTAAAAAAATGCAGGTTCTTTTAATTTCTAAGATAACCACATAATCTTATTTGGGAAGCATTTGCTCCCACATTTTAGAGTGATAGTTACCACTTGCTTTGCTGTCACACAGAAATTATATATTTAAGAAGCCAGTGACTTAGAAATTTTGGCATTCAGTCTTTTAACTCCATTTTGTCACATATAGTAGTAACCTTGCAGGGTTACAGGAGTTACGTCCAATTCTCATTATCTCTCTTTTCTGTCTTTCTCCCTCTCTCGCCCCCTTACACACACACACATTGTTCTGATTCTGATTTTGGTGCTTCAGGCTAAGTGATTTATTTCCATTAAAGTTGCCCAGTTTACCAAATTATTCAGCTGAAAATAATTTGAAATTGAAATGAATCCACTGTGATTTTGTGATTTTTTAAACAGGTGTTTCTTTTCATTCTCTCACTTCATTCTTAAAATGCATAAGATCCAGTTTGCCAAGAGATTCTCCCAGTTTTTACATTACCATGTAATAACAGCTTTCTATTCAGTGTCATATTTATCTACTCATTTTCTTATGTCTAAATCAAAGACTTTTGTTTCCAATTTCAATGTGTAATTTTGTTTCTAGTATTGTTATTCTTTGCAATATTTTGTGCTTTTAATAGTTTATTGTTCTTTCAAAGTATCTTTGAAAAAAATCCTATCAACTCCATCTCCCTTTTCCTTTTATACTTGTTACTATTTGAATTTAATTTCCTCTTAGGTAGAATATGGTGTTTCAATGTTTAGGACAAATGGCCATGCCTGTGGCCTTATAAACTGGTGGTGGTCTGGCCTTAAATTGTTCCAAACTCTTAGAGCTTCAAAATATCTATATAGGTTTCAGTTTTTCTTAGATTTTAATAACCTTATGTAATCATAAGGGAGTTTAATCTATGTTTTTAAATTTATTCACAGTTAGTTCTTTAAAAAGCTATGCCAATGACCTACTATCATTGCAATTTAAGAATGTAGAATTACCATATGATTTGTGACCACTGGGCCTGCACTCCAGTATAGAAGCCACTAGGCACATGTAACATTTGAACATTGAAATGTGGTAGTGCTACCCAGGAACTGAATTTGAAATTTCTTTTCATTTTAATTAATATAACTTTGAATTAAAAATGCTGATACTCAGTTCAGTTATTAGAAAACATTTAATTGTGTTTGTGACAACTTGGGTGCATGAAGCAAATTTTCAAATGTAAATTTTAAGAAATAAGTAGTACCTGCCTCCCCCCAGAGACCCACCATCCATGGTTTCACTTTCTGAGGTTTCAGTTATCTACTGTCAGTCATAGTCCAGAAACAGATGATCCTCCTGATGTATCATCAGAAGGTCAATAATTACCAGTGCCTCTGTCATCCATCTCACTTCCTGTATCATTCAGGTATTTTATCATCTCACAGTATCACAAGAGGAAGGGTGAGTACAGTGAATTAAGACACTTTGAGAGAGAAAGACCATATACACATAACTTTTTTTATAGTGTATTTTTATAATTGTCCTATGTTATTATTAGTTATTGTTGTTAATCTCCTACTGTGCCTAATTTGTAAATTAAACTTTATCATAAGTGGGCATATATAGGAACAGAGTATATCTAGGGCCCAGTACTGACCATGTTTTTAGGCATCCACTGGAGGTCTTGGAATGTATATCCCTGTGGATAAGGGGGTCTGCTATAAATACAGATCAAGCATTTCTGATGACAATTTTGTACCTAAATTGAGATAGGCTCTAAGTGTAAAATATGCATGGGATTTTGAAGACTTAGTATAAAAATAGAATAAAATAGCTCAGTATTTTTATGTTGACTACATTTACAATGACAATATTTTGGAAAATTGACTTAAATATATTATTAAAATTAGCTTCACTTTTTTTTAAAGTTTTTAAAATGTGATTGCTTGAAAATTTAAAATCACATATATGGCTTATATTTTATTTTTATGGGCAGCTAGACCAGTAGTTCTCAAACTTGGCTGACTATCAGGAAGACTTTTATAATGGCAAGCTTTTATAAAAATACAGATTTCCACACAGGGTTATTAAACGAGAAGCCCCTTAGCGAGGGGGTCTAGGAATTTTTATATTCATAGGGCTCCCTGGGTAATTGTGCTGTACCACTAGTTTTGAGAACTAGTTTGGATTATAAATTAAAATCACCAGTTTGGATTATAAATTCTGATAATGCAGTTCCTTAAAAAGCAGGACCATTTATATTCCTTTAAGATATCAGATAATTACTCAAAGTATGTTTCTGTTTAAATTGTAAAGTTGGGAGAGACAGTCCAGTGCTTCTTATTCTAGTTCATTCATTGATATATTCACTAAGCATTTATTTATTTATCTATTCATTCATTCATTCATTTATTTATATTAAGGTATGATTGATATACATTCTTATGAAGGTTTCACATGAAAAACCAATGTGGTTACTACATTTACCCATATTATCAAGTCCCCATCCATACCCCGATGCAGTCATTGTCCATCAGTGTAGTAAGATGCCACAGATTCACTATTTGCCTTCTCTGTGCTACACTGTTCTCCACTTGATCCCCCACACCATGTGTACTAAACATAATACCCCTCAATCTCCTTCTCCCTCTTTCCAGACCTACCCTCCCACACCCCTTTCCTTTGGTAACCACTAGTTCATTTTTGGAGTCTGTGAGTCTGCTGCCATTTTGTTCCTTCAGTTTTGCTTCATTGTTATACTCCCCGAATGAGGGAAATCATTTGGCATTTGTCTTTATCCACCTGGCTTATTTCACTGAGCGTAATGTCCTCCAGCTCCATCCATGTTGTTGGAAATGGTAGGATTTGTCTCTTTCTATGGCCAAATAATATTCCATTGCGTATATGTACCACCTCTTCTTTATCCATTCATCTACTGATGAACACTTAGGTTGCTTCCATATCTTGGCTATTGTAAAAAAAAAACATAGGGGTGCATATGTCATTTTGAATCTGAGAAGTTGTATTCTTTGGGTAAATTCCAAGGAGTGGGATTCCTGGGTCAAATGGTATTTCTATTTTTAGTTTTTTGAGGAACCTCCATATTGCTTTCCACAATGCTTACATTCCCACCAGCAGTATAGGAGGGTTCCCCTTTCTCCGTATCCTCGCCAGCATTTCTTGTTCTTAGTCTTTTCGATGCTGGCCATCTTTGCTGGTGTGAGGTGATATCTCATTGTGGTTTCAATTTGCATTACCCTTATGATTAGTGATGTGGAGCATCTTTTCATGTGTCTGTTCGCCATCTGAATTTCCTCTTTGGAGAACTTTCTCTTCCTATTTTCTGCCCATTTGTTAATCAGGTTATTTGCTCTTTTGGTGTTGAGGTGTGTAAGTTCTTTATATATTTTGGATGTTAACCCCTTGTCGGATATGTCATTTACAAATATATTCTTTCATACTGTAGGATGCCTTTTTGTTCTGTTGATGGTGTCCTTTACTGTACAGAAACTTTTTAGTTTGATGTAGTCCCATGAGTTCATTTCTGCTTTTATTTCCCTTGTTCGAGGTAATGCATCCAGGAAGAAGTTGCTCAAGCTTATATTCAGGAGATGTTTGCCTATGTTGTCTTCTAAGAGTTTTATGGTTTCATGACTTACATTCAAGTTTTTAATCCATTTTGAGTTAACTTTTGTGTATGGGGTTAAACAATAATCCAGTTTCATTCTCTCGCATGTGGCTGTCCAGTTTTGCCAACATCAGTTGTTGAAGAGGGTGTCATTTCCCCATTGTTTATCTATGGCACCTTTATCATATATTAATTGATCATATATGGTTGGGTTTATATCAGGGCTCTCTAGTCTGTTCCATTGGTCTATGGGTCTGTTCTTGTGCCAGTACCAAATTGTCTTGATTACTATGGCTTTGTAGTAGAGCTTGAAGTTGGGGAGCATAATGCCCCCATCTTTATTCTTTCTTCTCAGAATTGCTTTGGCTATTTGAGGTCTTTTGTGGTTCAATATGAATGTTAGGATAATTTTCTCTAGTTCGTTGAAGAATGCTGTTGGTATTTTGATAGGAATTGCATTGAATCTATAGATTGCTTTAGGCAGGATGGCCATTTTGACAATATTAATTCTTCCTATTCATGAGCATGGGATGAGTTTCCATTTATTGGTATCTTCTTTAATTTCTCTTAAGAGTGTCTTGTAGTTTTCAGGGTGTAGGTCTTTCACTTCCTTGGTTAGGTTTATTCCTAGGTATTTTATTATTTTTGATGCAACTGTGAATGGAATTGTTTTCCTGATTTCTCTCTGCTAGTTCATTGTTAGTGTATAGGAATGCCACACATTTCTATGTATTAATTTTGTATCCTGGAACGTTGCTGAATTCAGATATTAGATCTAGTAGTTTTGGAGTGGATTCTATAGGGTTTTTTATGTATGATAAAAAATGTTGTTTGCAAACAGGGACAGTTTAACTTCTTTCTTGCCAATCTGGATGCCTTTTATTTCTTTGTGTTGTCTGATTACTGTGGCTAGTACCTCCAGTACTATGTTGAGTAGAAGTGGGGAGAGTGGGCATCCTTGTGTTGTTCCTAATCTTAAAGGAAAATCTTTCAGCTTCTCACTGTTAAGTATGATGTTGGCTGTTGGCTTGTCATATATGGCCTTTATTATGTTGAGGTACTTGCCCTCTGTACCCATTTTGTTGAGAGTTTTTATCATGAATGGATGTTGAATTTTGTCAAATGCTTTTTCAGCATCTATGGAGATGATCAAGTGGTTTTTGTCCTTCTTTTTGTTGTTGTGGTAGACGATGTTGATGGATTTTCGAATGTTGTACCATCCTTGTATCCCTGAAATAAATCCTACTTGATCATGATGGATGATCTTTTTGATGTATTTTCGAATTCGGTTTGCTAATATTTTGTTGAGTATTTTTGCATCTGTGTTCATCAGGGATATTGGTCTGTAATTTTCTTTTTTTGTGGTGTCTTTGCCTGATTTTGGCATTAGAGTGATGCTGGCCTCATAGAATGAGTTTGGAACTATTCCCTCTTCTTCTACTCTTTGGAAAACTTTAAGGAGGATGGGTATTAGGTCTTCACTAAATGTTTGATATAATTCAGTGGTGATGCCATCTCTTCCAGGGGTTTTGTTCTTAGGTAGTTTTTTGGTTACCAGTTCAATTTTGTTGCTGGTAATTGGTCTGTTCAGATTTTCTGTTTCTTCCTTGGTTAGCCTTGGAAGGTTGTATTTTTCTAGAAAGTTGTCTATTTCTTCTAGGTTATCCAGTTTGTTAGCATATAATTTTTTCATAGTATTCTCCAATAACTCTTTGTATTTCTGTGGTGTCCGTAGTGATTTTTCCTTTCTCATTTCTTATTCTGTTTATGTGTGTAAACTCTCTTTTTTTTCTTGAAAAGTCTGGCTAGGGGTTTATCTATTTTGTTCATTTTCTCGAAGAACCAGCTCCTTGTTGCCTTGATTCTTTCTATTGTTTTATTCTTCCCGATTTTATTTATTTTTGCTCTAATCTTTATTATGTTCCTCCTTCTACTGACTTTGGGCCTCATTTGTTGTTCTTTTTCCAGTTTCATTAATTGTGAGTTTAGACTGCTTATATGGGATTGTCCTTCTTTCCTGAGGTAGGCCTGTATTGCAGTATACTTTCCTCTTAGCACGGCCTTGGCTGCATCCCACAGATTTTTTGTGGTGTTGAATTATTGTTGTCATTTGTCTCCATATATTGCTTGATTTCTGTTTTTATTTGGTCATTGATCCATCAGTTATTTAGGAGCATGTTGTGAAGCGTCCATGTGTTTGTGGGATTTTTCATTTTCTTTACGTAATTTATTTCTCGTTTCATACCTTTGTGGTCTGAGAAACTGGTTGGCACAATTTCAATCTTTTTGAATTTACTGAGGCTCTTTTTGTGGCCTAGTATATGATCTATTCTTGAAAATGTTCCATGTGCACCTGAGAAGAATGTGTATTCTTCTGTTTTTGGGCGTAGAGTTCTGTAGATGTCTGTTAGGTTCATCTGTTTCAGTGCCTCTGTGTCCTTACTGATTTTCTGTCCAGTTGATCTATCCTTCAGAGTGAGTGGAGTGTAGAAGTTTCTTAGAATGAATGCATTGCATTCTATTTCCCCTTTTAATTCAGTTAGTATTTGTTTCACATATGTAGGTGCTCCTGTGTTGGGAGCATAGATATTTATAATGGTTATATCTTGTTGGATTGATCCCTTTATCATTATGTAATGTCCTTCTTTGTCTCTTGTGACTTTGTTTTGAAGTCTATTTTGTCTGATACAAGTACTGCAACACCTGCTTTTTTCTCTGTAATAGTTGCATGAAATATCTTTTTCCATCCCTTCACTTTTAGTCTGTGTATGTCTTTGGGTTTAAAGTGAGTCTCTTTTAGGCAGCATATAGATGGGTCTTTTTTTTTATCCATTCAGTGACTTTGCATCTTTTGATTGGTGCATTCAGTCCACTTACATTTAGGGTGATTATCGATAGGTATGTACTTATTGCCATTTTAGTCTTTAGATTCGTGGTTACCAAAGGTTCCAGGTTACTTTCCTTACTATCTAAGAGTCTAACTTAACTCACTTACTATGCTGTTACAAACACAATCTAAAGGTTCTTTTCTTTTTCTCCTCCTCCATTCTTTATATATTAGGTATCATTCTGTATTCTTTGTCTATCTCTTGATTGACTTTGGGGATAGTTAATTTAATTTTGCATTTGCTTAGTAATTAGGTGTTCTACTTCCTTTACTGTTGTTTTATTACCTTTGGTGACAGCTATTCAACCTTAGGAACACTTCCATCTATAGCAGTCCCTCCAAAATAGACTGTAGAGATGGTTTGTGGGAGGTAAATTCTCTCAGCTTTTACTTATCTGGAAACTGTTTAATCCCTCCTTCAAATTTAAATGATAATCTTGCCAGATAAAGTAATCTTGGTTCCAGGCCCTTCTTCTTCATTGCATTAATTACATCATGCCACTCCCTTCTGGCCTGTATGGTTTCTGCTGAGAAGTCTGATGTTAGCCTGATGGGCTTTCCTTTGTATGTGATCTTATTTCTCTGTCTGGCTCCTTTTAATAGTATGTCCTTATCGTTGATCTTTGCCAGTTTTATTACTATATGTCTTGGTGTTGTCTTCCTTGGTTCCCTTGTTTTGGGAGATCTGTGGATCTCCATGTCCTGAGAGACTATCTCCTTCCCCAGATTGGGGAAGTTTTCAGCAATTACCTCGTCAAAGACACTTTCTATCCCTTTCTTTCTCTCTCTTCTTCTGGTATCCCTATAATGTGAATATTGTTCCATTTGGGTTGGTCACACAGTTCTCTGAATAATCTTTTATTCTTAGAGCTACTTTTTTCTCTCTGTGCCTCAGCTTCTTTGTATTCCTCTTCTCTAGTTTCTATTTCATTTATTGTCTCCTCCACCATGTCTGATCTGCTTTTAATACCCTCCATTTGTGCTCTTCAATGATTGGATCTCCGACTGAAATTCATTCCTGAGTTCTTGAATATCTTTTTGTACCTTCATTAGCATGTTAATTATTTTTATTTTGAACTCCCTTTCAGGAAGAGTCATGAGGTCCATGTCATCTTTCTCAGGGGTTCTATTAATTTTACTCTGTACCAGGTTCCTTTGGTGTTTCATATTTGTGTATGGTGCCCTCTCATGTCCAGAAGCTCTACTCACTGGAGCTGCTCAGCCCCTTAAGCAATGTTGGGGGTCGTAGGGGAGCGGTATTGGTGCCTGGGGGGAGGAAAAAGCGGTTTCCTGTTTCCCGGCTTCTATGCCTTTCTGCACTGCCTAAACCAGTGGTCTGAGCACACAGGTATAAGTTTTTGTCCCAGAGCAGCCGGATATGGACCCCTGCTTTCCACAAGTGGCCAGAATCCCATCTTCCCAGGAACTCCGCCTATCCCAGGTTTCCAACCCCGTAATCACAAGAATATGATGAAAGCACCATGAAATGTAGGTTTGTGCTCCCAGAGCAGATTTCCAGAGCTAGGTATTCATCAGTCCCAGGCTTCCACTCCCTCCCTGCTCAGTTTCTCTTCCTCTGCCAGTGAGCTGGGGTGAGGGAAGGGCTCGGGTCCCACTGGGCCACAGCTTTGGTACATTACCTTGTTCCATGAGGTCTGCTCTTTTCTCCAGGTGTGTGCCATCTGGTGCCATCCTCTTTCCTGTTGCTCTCTCAGGGTTAGTTGTATTAATGATATTTTTGTATTATATGCAGTTTTAGGTGGAAGCCTCTGTCTCACTTCTCACGCAGCCATCTTTTATCCTCTGCTCCTCTTTCCACTATTGTGGTTTTTTTTCATAACTTAGTAAATATTATTTATTCTTATAAACTTCATTGACTGTTTTTATCTACTTAAGGCTTTTGAGAAACAGCATCTGAAGTCATGGTCTAAAGACAAATGTAAAAGAGCTTCACAGAAGAGCATTCAGAACCAATGGCAAAAATAGATTTTGGTTTTAGGAGGAAGCCTCTGTCTCACCTCTCATGCCACCATCTTTAATCCTCACTTTGTCCCTCAACTACCCTTTCTCCCGTTCTTTCTCGGTGAGAAGGGGTAAGTGGTTACTTTGTGCCCTTGCCCAATTTGGCCAAAACCCCACCATGCCGCTTAGCCAGGGGCCATCCCACTAAGCATTTATTTTGAGTAACTTATGTAATGTCACAATGATGCAAAGGAATAGTTGTAACTATTCCTTTTTATAGCTCAGAGAACTGAAAGTCATTGTAGATTAACAAGTTGCCTTAGATCTCGTCAAGGATTCAAACTCCAGACATCTGACCCTCCTCTGTACCACTAGACCTCTTCCACAGAAATATCTGGAACTGTGGGATTATAAGAAAACTGCTCTAATATTATAACTGATAAGCAGCCAACATTTATTAAGGACTAGGAATTATGCTTAACACTTTACCTGGATCATCTCAATTAATTCTTATAATAACCTAGTGAATATTTTTTGTTTGCATTTTAGTTTTTATTATTTTTATTATTCACAACTTAAATAGATGAGGAAACCAAGGTTTAAGGTCAAGTATCACTGCTGTGGACTGAATTGTGCCTTCTCAAAATTTATCTGGGGAAGCCCTAACTGCCAGTGACTGTATTTGGAGATAGAGCCTTTAAAGAGGTAATTAAGGTTAAGCTAGGTCATGAGGGTGGGGTCCTAATCCAGTATGACTGCTGTATTTGTAAGAAGAGAGAGGAATGCCACGCGTGTGCACACACAGAGAAAAGGCATTGGGAAGATGCACCTGAAGGTGGCCATCTGCCAGGGAAGCAGAGAGGCCTCAGGGAAGCCAGCCCAGCCAACACCCTGACTTGGACTTCTAGCCTCCAGACCTGTGAGAAAATAAATTTGTGTTATTTAAGCCACCTGGTCTGTGGTGTTTTGTTATGGCAGCCCTAATAGACTTGCTAATTAGTGGTGGAATTGGTTATGGGCCTATTCAGTGTGGCTCTAAAGTCCATATTCTGAGCCAATTTCCTTTTCTGCCTTCCTTACAGAATTGGGCAGTTCTTTGCACGATTTTGGAGTGATTGGCATATAGATAATAGGAGCCATAAGAATGGATGCATCACCTCAAAACATAATTATTCTGTCTTTTCCAGAGTGTGAGCTCCATGATGGCTGGTTTTTGTTAACTGTTACTACTCTAGTACTTAAAGCAATGAGTGGGAATGTAGAATGAGTAGATGCTTAATAAATTCTTGTTGAAAAAATGAAATAAAAAGAAAATAAAAGATACTACAGAGAAACAGGAGGGCCTCAGACGAAACCCTAAAGAACATCCACATTTAATGGATAGGCACAAAAAGAAGAGCTCTCATGTTTGGGTTGATGTACTAGCCAATGCAGAGCCATAATAGAGTTTGTAAACACACACACACACACACACACACACACACACACACACACACACACACACGACATTCAACACCTGGCTTTGCAAGTGATCCTGACACACACACACACACACACACACACACACACACACACACACACACACGACATTACACACACCTGGCTTTGCAAGTGATCCTGACACACACACACACACACACACACACACACGACATTACACACACCTGGCTTTGCAAGTGATCCTGAAAGGTAGAGGCAAAGAAGAAGAGGAACAACTGGTGTCAGGAAGACTAGCTAGGAGCCCGAGCAGAAATAAGTATGTGGAGGTAGGGCAGTGGAGAAGAAAATGGAAGGCATGAGGGCTGATGAGACCTGCAAGTGGAGGGATGACAGCACTTTGGTAACAGGGAGTGACAGGGGATTAGGCAGAAGAAAGTCAAAGATGAGTCTTAAGTATCTTGCCTTGCCTGGGAGACAAGGGGCCAAGTGACATGTTCAGAGTTACACAGTTTTCATTTCAGGAGCCTTTTATTTTTTTCTTATTGAGGGTATATTCTGTCACGAGCTTAGACTCTTGGCCTGGGATTTGGTTTACACTTCTGGAGTGATAAATTTTGAGTTGTCAGTTCAGCCAAAGGAATATCACTACTCACACTTGACAACTTCTAAAAAATGTAATTAAAAATGAAAGTGCTGACAGCACATAAAACAACACATTTCCAAAGCCGACATATCGTTTTGGTCCCCAAAGCTATTTTGAATTTGGATGTTAGAAATGCATCTTTAAACTTCCATAGGGGTACAAGAGTCTTTTCCCAATCTGAAGAATGAATTTAAAATCTGCTGTAGAAAAATACCACACAGAAAAGTATAAAAAGCAGCTGGTCCTCTTTCCAATTTCAGAGCAAGAAAGACATTTCGGTAGAGCATGTAAAAGAAAACACAACAACAACAAAAAATAATCTTTGCTGTGTCGCCTTTTACAGTTGTTTTCTGTTGAGTATTAGATAGACACCAGCAGGTTTAACATTGTTTTGATACCCTTGCAACTGGCAGATTACCCTCCAGAGGAAGTTGGAAACGAACTGACCAGCTTTGTGTTTCCAGGTGGCACTTAAGCCACATTTTCTGCACTGTTGTTATCAGTCATTTAATTCCCTACTGAATATTGTGTGGTGTTTTTAGTTCACAGGCCATTTGCAGTGTCTTTCTGTTTTCTTTTTTTAGTTGGCCACAGTAAGAAAAAAAGGCAACTCGGGAAGGACTTCTGCAAGTGTGAGTTTAACAGCAAAGCACACATTTGAAAATAACATAGCAAAAAGCAATAATCTTACTTTAACTTAAGATTTAGAGATGTTAACCTGAAGAGAAATTTGTAGAAGGCATCATATGAAAACTTGCTTCTAAAAGCAACTTGGCAATTAAAAAAAAACCTAATTAATCTGGCATCCCAAGGGAGAGAATAAAGAAGCAGTATTATTTTAAAGCTTTTTATTGATTTTTTTTTTTTGGTATTGCTGAAAAGAATAAAAAGAGAAGAAAAAAAGTTTATGGTTTTATGTTGATCATAATAAATTCAGTAGCTATCTGTGGCTTCCTTATCAAAACAATATCAAATATCACATAGAACACTGAAGGAGGAAAAAGTATTGAAGGAAGTAAATTAATTTATATGGTGGAGTCCTATGGTAGAATCTCCAGCAGCAGCATTAACCTGTTCTTTGTCTTTGGGGAACATCTGTAAACCGTAATTAAGCAATTTTCATTTATTTCCTCTGTTTCTTTTGTGATGACTAAATCACTGCAGTTAGGGAACAAATTGACAAATTATAAAACAGAAAACTGCTGGTTCAGTTGCAGACAGAAATTTCCTTCTTCAAATTATGACAGATTTTGAGTTGATTGAGCCATTTTGTCTTAGATATATTAGCATAAATCCTTAGCTACAATTGTTATAATTCATATTCCACACAGAAATATTTGGTCCATAGATAAAATAATTTGTTTTCTGTGTCTGTTTTAGTTTAGGTGTAATTGGATCAGGAAAGCAAAGTATTTAAGTATTTACAACATTTTGGATTGTAATCATTAAATTAATTTTTGGTGGTGTTTCTAATGCATAGTATTTTGTCACAATAAATATCTTTTCTAGCGTGCTTTCTCAGTGAAGTAAGATTAAGAAGTGTTAAAACTTGGTTTGTGTACAAATAAAAATAATTTTCCTTGATTCTCTAAATCTTTTGAATTTATGTATATGTGAGAGAGAATGTACCTATTCTATGTAGTATAATTTTGTGTACATTTAAGTTAAAGAGATGAACTTGTATTGGCAAATGGAATCTTGAACTTGTACAAAACACAGAACTGCTAGTGGCCAGATCAACTTTTAAGATAGTCACTCTCAGCCTTTAATTAGCACATTTAAACAGTATTAAGTGGATGCTCATTTGTTTTATATGTACTTCTGTGTAACTTGAGACATTCTTTTTACTCGTTGTTAAATGTGTTGTTATACTTGAAGGAAAAGAGTAAATGACTTGACTTGAAACTGAGGTGGTCATAAGTTTGCGTCCTTTGATTCAATTAAATGAGCACCTATTCAAATCTGAATGGTTTTAGTGAAATGTTCTTTCAGCCATAGAACAATAATATTTTCTTTGAAATGGTCAGCTAAACCCAAAAGGGATACAAACAGGAAACTTGATCTTACCCAAATTCATATCTTTCTTATATGCAAATCAAACCACAATCTGTCTAGTTTGAAAATTTTTTTTAGTGTTTTTTAAATTTCTACTTGGATTCATTCCAGATGAGATAGATTTAAGTGACACCAGTTAGCTCACTTTTCTTGCAGCACTGGGAAGAATCACTATGTCATTTTCATGTGTTTTCTGAACTTATCCTGTTTTTGCATTAGTTTTTATAGTGTATGAATTGCTGGTTAGGAAAAAGCAACTGGGAATCAAGTACCATATTTTCTTTTTTCCACCCTTCTCCGTAACTTAGGATTTGTGTGACTTGTAGCCAGTCGTTTAATTTTTGGGTATTGGGTTTAGTCCCTAAGTATAATGTCAGTCCAGTTCTTGCTAATGTTGAGGTCATTTCGATATTGACTGGGTTCCTGGTATGTTCTAAGCATTGAGCTAGAATCTGGGAATACAAGATGAATGAGACAGGGTCCCCGCTCTGGTATGTCCTTCTTATTTATTTCTGTGTTCTGGGCATTCCAAATGCTCTAGATGTG
Organism: Manis javanica; assembly: GCF_040802235.1. Classification (NCBI taxonomy): domain Eukaryota; kingdom Metazoa; phylum Chordata; class Mammalia; order Pholidota; family Manidae; genus Manis; species Manis javanica. Next base: position 56,142,584 of record NC_133166.1, read on the forward strand.
TGAAGTCACTGTAGCAATCTATACATTTACAGACAGTATAGTTAAAGGTTGATTGGTAAGGCAATGTTAACTGCTCAACATAGTGCTGGTAAAACTATTCATAATATGGCTTTTGGTTTGGGGGTCTTGATTTTAGATTGAATAAACACCCTTGCATGAGTTAAGAAAAGAGTGATGAGAATGATTAGAACAGTGGATTTTCAGACTGCATTTTTTTTTTAATTTTATGAAAGATTTCCTGGAATGCCAAAATGAGGGAATGTGGAAGACATGTACAACTTAAGTCTGCTATTGCATTGCCATACTGTTGTATGCCAATGTACGAGTCCTAGATTATTACAGATTTGTGCAGAAGATGTTATTTTACCTCATAAAGTTTGAAAACTCTTAAGGAGCACTTACTTGTAAGAGAGATGGAAAAATTACTCCCTCTAACTTTCTCCAACCTTTTGGAATAAAAAGGTTGTCTTAAGTCAATGCATCTTTGTGCAGGCAGGCAGAAGGGCAAGATGTGAGGATGAAGGAAAATTTTTTAGGTTGGTGGGATTTCATTTTATGAAGAGTTTGGTATACTACCCTTATATTTCTCATTTTGCTGTGGCAGAGCCAGGGTAATGGAATGGGTTCCATTCAAGCTTAGGATTCAGAGGACCTAGTCCAAGCGTTTATTAATTCTTTGAGACTACAGGCCTGCCACTCTCTGAATCTGTAAATCGGGGATAATTCTGCCTGCTCAGTATGTCCCATATGGTTGTGGTGAGAATCAGATGAAATATATGTGAGGGTACTTGGTAAGTTTTAAACATTTACTCAAGTGTAAAGCTTTATGTTTATGGAGACTATTTATGATTTAAAAGAGGAACATCAAGGTTAAATATTAAAGAAATCTTGAACATACAATATAAAAAATTTAAAATATTTTCCTACAGTATTAGTTGTCTACTTGCTATTCCACAAAGTACTTAAAACTAATTGTGTGTAGTATATATTGCATAGTGTCTGTGTACAGTGTGTTTGTATAATGTGATGCCACAGTTCAGGGAATTATCCTACACTGGCCTCTGGTGGATGGACTAAATAATATGTTTACACATAACCTTTAGGCAAAGGTATTTAATTTGACAATGATAAGATACCAGATACCACTTCTTTTTCATTCTCAATTTTTAGATTCTACTCCATGAAGTCTTTATTTGGGACTCTTACTTTAAGTATATATAAAGATCACCTGGGAAATGCTTATTAAAATGCAGATTCTTGGGGATTAATCCCCAAATTATGATTCAGTGGTGCTATTATACAGCCCAGAAATTCAGATCAGTTTTGAGAAATATGCCCTACATGAGATCAAGGAGGGGGTATAGTGAGATACATGAATTCCCCCGAATTCTGTACATACTGCATTTTTCTAGGAATAGGGTTTCATGCATTTGTCCACACCCTCTACCCAAAGGGTAAGAATAATTATTTTACTTAAAACATAACTTTCTGTTTAATGTCACCATTTTATATTATTTAAAAGGCACTTTGACAATGAGAAGTGTGATGTAAAGTTACAGGAATAATTTTACTGTGATCTTTCTGATCTCTGATACAGAGGCTAGGATATAATAGCTTACAGAATTTAAGGGTGGACTTTGGTTCAGACCTGTTTGTAAGTCTGAAGGATTATAGTGCTTGTGTGTATAGCCAGTCATTCCATCACAAGGAAATCTCATGGTTACCTCTATTGTTACTTTAAGAACTGTGTTCTTTATGAGCATTTTGCTTTGTGCAAGTTATAGGCAAGAGACTTGGGAGACCTGGCAATGAGACAGACAAGAGACTTGGACTAGGGACACATCTTGTTGCATGTATTTCTAGGAATTGGTCCTCTAATATTTTGATGCTTTTGGTGCCTTTTCTGCTATATATTTTACACATGAAGGTACTTTTAATGGCTTTTTCAAGAGTAAAATTTTATGATTAGGGTAACTATGATTTAAAAGAGGGACTTCAAAATTAAACATTGAAGGAATCTTGAGTCTATAATATAAAACGTGTAAATGTAAAATATTATACATGCATACATAGTTTTTCTTCTTACTATATCCAGGAAAGACCTTTTTAAGAAAGAAAGGAGATACATGTAGGTATTCTCTCTAGATTGAGGATTAGAAGAGGAAAAAGGATTAGAAATTAGAAAAAATACTTTTTACCCCTTCAAATAAAAATTTGTTTTTTTGTGCATAGTAGGAAAACTAGAAAATACAGAGAGGCACCAACACGCACACAGGAAAACAAAACATACTTTTTCTATAGCAGTAAATTTTCAGCTACTCTGTGGCCACTCAGAATAGACTGCATTTCCCAGTCTTCTTGTAGTTTGGTGTAGCCATTTGTGGTATCCTTAGACAAAGAGATGGAAATGTGCTAAGGATGCCAGAACACCACTCCTGCCTGAATCCCTGGGTCATCTCATGGAATGGAGCCTGCCTACTTGTCCTAAACTGTTATATGACAGAGAAAGAAAATTCTTGTTTGAGTTGCTCTATTTTGGTACCTCCTTGAAGCCTTCACTAATAGCAGAGGGGAATAAAAGTACACCCATTCTTCTCTTTCTTTATCCTCTGGCACGGAGCAAGAGTCACAGTCGTGCACCATTCTGGACTATGTGGAGAAGGGTGGTGGCCTAGGGATGGCAGAGCTGAAATATAGAAAGAGCCTGGATTCACAGAATGACTCTGTGGTGCAGAACGACAATATTGTCCTGAATAATTGACATCTGTACTATTGGATGAGAGAGAAACTTCCATCTTGTTTAAGCTATGGTTACTTTGTTTTCATGTAGGCAAAGCTACATCCAATTACCTAACTAATAAAATCATAATCCTGTCTTAGAGATAAACCATGGATATATACATTCTTCTTGAATTTTTGTTTTATAAATTTTATATATTTATAAAATTATTATTTAAGAACATGGAACTTGGAGACAACCAGGATTTGGCTCTTGAGTTCTGCTACTTTCTCACTAGGTGGTCTTGGAGAAGTTATTTAAAATCTCTTAGCTTCAGTTTTATGATCTGTAAAATGGATATAATAACTTCTACCTCATAGAATTATTATTAAATAATAATATATACAAAACACACACATACATATAAATATATACTTTTTATATTAACAGTGCCTGAATTATAGTACAGGCTCAACCTAACCTAGTATTTTCATTCATTTATATGTTCAGAAAATTTATTATAGTTACTTCAAAAAGTGTGATCATACTATATACTTTTTGTAATTTGCTTTTTTCATACTATATTATGAGTGTCTCCCCAATCAATAAATATGATTATTTTACAGTATTTTTGATGACTGCTTAGTATTCAGTTGTGTGACTATGCAATAATTTATTTAACCATCTTTTTTTTTGTTGGACACTTAGTTCCAATGTTTGGTGTTATAGATGATGCTACATTGCACCTCCTCATTCATTCAATAAGTGTTTACTGAACATCTACTATGTGCCAAGCTCTGCTCATATAAGGGAACAAAAGAGACAAAGATGATTACCTTCAGGAAATTTGCATCCTAGAATGGGAGATAGACAACAAACAATAAACTTAATAAATAAGAGAAACATCTGTGTTAGAAGATAGTAAGTACTCTGGAAAAGAAAGATAACACAGAGCAGGGTGTGGGGATCGTGATTGTTGGTATGGGGCTCTGGATTTTTTTTATGTGGGTGATCTGCTTTCTTGGGGAGGTAAACTTTAATGACTGTTGAAAGGAAGTAAGGCAGTTAGGCCTGTGGATACTCAAGAGAAACACTTTTGAGGTGAAGAGAACAACCAGTGCCTGGCCTGGTTGAGGAACAGTGAGGAGACCAGTGTGGCAGGAGTGGCATGAGCAACAGTGAGGGGAGTGGGAGCTGAGGTCAGAGGGCATGGAGGTGGTACAGACCTCCACCTACAGATAGCATTCTTGGTCCTTGTGAGGCCTTTGGCCCTTAAACATTTTTTTCTGGTTGCCACCCTTCTTATTTATTATCTTTGCATCCTTCTTATTTACCATCTTTAGATAAATTTTTACACATGGAGATGCTGGTTCAAAGATATGCAAAAATTTAAGGCCTTGATTAAGTAAAAGTTTTCAAGGGAAGAGATTAGACATTTTTGGCTTTGTAGTGAAATCTTTGCCCAAATACATAACTATTTCTTTTGGATAAATTCTAAGACATGGAAGCTGGCTCAAAGACATGCAGAATGTTATGCCTTTGGGTGAGTAAAATTTTAAGGGAGTAAATTATGTTTCTCATAGCAGAGGGCATGTCTTACAGCTTCCTCAACTCCTCCTCTAGTCTTCTGGTCTAGCATAGGGTTAAGCCCACAGCTCACTGGCTGAATGAAGTGTTGAGTAGGAATCTAGGTTCTGCATGAGTCTTAATTGTCACCTTTTCTTTGGAGTGCAGAATGAATATTTTCCCTTTCAGGAACTGTGAATAAGCTCCTGATAATGAGGTCCCTATCCTCCTTAGGCTTACATTTTAGTGAGAAGAGATAGACAATGGATGAGCATATTGCCTTGTGACTCTGGATTGGGCTCAAGAACTAGGAGAGTCCTGTTTGTCTGTAAATGTTTCCTAGTAAGAAAATACATCATTGTGCGTAGACGTGAAAGTTTTAAGTAGTTAAGGGTGGTGATTCAAAAAGAAAGGAACTTCTTGGATGCAACAAGAACCTGCCTTGTGTAAACAATGTCACCGGCAGCTGTTACCCTGTAAGGATTCTGGGAGCTAAGGGAAGTTGGGCTCAAATATGCTGTACTGCTCCCATGTTGGGCCACCTCCTTTTTGTGGCCTTGACCCAATCAGTTGGGAAAGTGATCTTATCTTATGGGGTTGATATGTGTGTCCTCTTTGCTCCAAAGTGTAATCCATTGACAGGTTGCAAGCATCCTATTTTATCTACTTTCACCATCACGGAGAATGTTAAAAAGAAAGTTACCTAGGGCCTGCCAAATTAAAAGAATAATACAGATTGCAGTGCAAAAACAAGGTGAATATTCTGAGATGTCCAGAGGGAGGAAACAGTACTTGGAGATAGTGTCTTTATTTCTGTTTTAGAAATGTGCAAAAAAACCTCAGTTTTTGAGCTCCTTTTGCCTTCCTTAAATTCATTGCTGAGGCTCCCTTTACTTTTCACTTGGATTACTACACTAGCTCTACTTTCTACCTCTGGTACCTGACTCTGCTCTGTTCTACCCATGTCATCTTCTTGACTTCCAAGGGCCTAGATGAACTATAGTTTTTGTCAGGCCCTCCAAACATCAACCCTTCCACGTATCACTAAATGTGTGCTTCTTGGAACACTTTGTGAGGCTTCCTCAGGCCCCAGACTTTCCCATCTTGGGGCCTCAGCTCACACATTTTCCCTTTATGGGATAATCTCCTCACAATAACCACCCACTGACACTGTAGCTGTCTTTCAAGCCCAGGTCAGACACCCCATTCCTATATGAAGCCTTTGGTGATCCTCTCAAACCAATTGTGATTTTACATCCTCTAACTTTGTACCCCCTTCTGCTGTCTGCTGTCGTTCTGTTCTGTTTTGCTGGTGTGCATACCTGGCTCAACACCTTAGTCTGTAAACTCTTGTAAGGGCTGGCTTTTACCCATCTTTGTGATCTTGCACTGGTTGATACCCAGAATATAACTTTTGAGTTGAATGTGTTGTATAACTCAACCACCTTTCAGGTTTTCTTTCTGAAAATAAACTTCAGCAACTTTACACTCACTTCATATTTTTCTCTCTGTAAGTGCCTAATACTGGATATTTCAAAAATTTCAACTTACTGCTATTGAGTCCCTCATCTTGAGCTTTTGACACACATTTTTCTGGTCCAGGGTTGTACATTTGTGTCTTGGCAGCTTGAGAGCTATGACTGTGAATAATGAGTCAATTATCATTCAGCCTTGGGGAAAGCACAATTATTCCTGACTGGTGAGGCTGAGGTAATCCTCTCCTCCCTGTGCCCTTTCAGAAGAAGAACATAAGACAGTTGGAATTCAGAGCACTGCAAAGGGAATTTAGACAAAACATTTATCTGCTGAATTTAGCTTCTTTGGATTTATTCTGATTTATGATTGATTGGTTTTTAAATTGCTTATTTAATCCTAACGACTATTGCTCCAGGGGAGGCCAGATACCAAGGAGCATGTGATCAGAAGCAGTGGAATGAAGTAGTTTGGCTGGACAAATCAAGAGCATCTATAATTGTCCAGAGAAACATTGCTCCAGGCTAGGAGTATAATGGGAAAATCACCGCCTGACTTTCAAAGTACCCAACCTTGTTATAAGCATGATTGCTTATCCCGTTTTCTTGCAGAAGGCTTTTTGCAACTATCCAGGGTTGCGCAAGATTCCCCCCACCCCCCACCGTGAATTTTCTTTCCTTCTAGCAAATAGTCAATATCTCTTGCAACTGGAAACTTGCTCTTGATTTATGTTGCCATTGACCATGGTGCAGAAGAACAGACACTCAGAGGTCGCTGTCAAGATTTGGTGGTGAATTCTGATTTTGGTTGTATGGATCTGTGAAAACTCTCCCATAAGTCTGCTGGTGTGTCTCAGCATGTGAAATCTAGTCTAGTCTGGCTTTTGTATGGATGAATTTGAATTTTTAAGAAGTTTTGAAATCCAGTTTTCCCACAGTGATCGCTTTCATCTGGAAGACACATAATCCTGTAATTAGTGTTTAATTTATCAAGGCATCAGTAGTTTCACCCTTTTTGAGAAGTGTAACGCTTTTCTTTGGCCTGAAATTAGACACTATAGGTATAGTTGGTGGCCTTGTAAGGGAGATAGATCTGTTGGAAGCTTGTCTGTTTGGTATCAAAAGAAAATTGAAATTCCATTGCTTCAGAATAATGAAACCTCTAAAAACCTTTAGGAAAAAAACCTTTGTTTCATCTGTATTGAAGTTTTGACTCAGAAATGCCCAAAGAAGCACTCTTTCAGGTCTCAATAACCTACTTGTTCTCTGAAATATTGCTGTTAGATTTCTAAAGTGTATTATGTCTGACACTTATTTCAAAGCAAGAAACATTAGGGATAAGATGAAAGGGTGGCAAAGGACTCTGATGAAAAACAGAAACAGAAGAAGATGAGACGAACACTTGGGTGGCACGTATGGATTGCCACCAGGGTAACTCTGGGAAGTAGCATCTGGCTCTCTAATCAGGTTTTAGGCCACTTCGGAGTCTGGGCTGTGCCAGCATCTGCCATTTTGACATTATCATATTGAAAAAGAACTTTTCCTATCTCATTCTGCCAAGAGGCTTATTATTTGCTTTTTTTTTTTTTTTTTAAAGATGGAAACCTTTATAAGAGGCCCTTCTGGGTCTTTGGTGTGATATAATATGCATTTTTTGTGAAACTACTTTCAAGGTTTATGAAGGAGGCTTAAACTGTAGATTCAGTCAGAGAGAGAACAATTTCTTTTTCTGAAGATACCAGTGTTTTAAAAATGAAAAATTTATGTTTATGAAAGGAGGAAGATATAAAAGAACGAACAAGGAATTTTGCAGATCTGAGACCCCAGCAAGAGTTCAACGTCAGCATCAAAGGCTGGGACTTCATTGTGTTTTGTTAGTTTGAAGCAGTTTCATCTAGTTATCTGTCAAATAACCTGGGTGTTTATTGGGAATGGCAGAGGAGTACACTGAGTGATTATGAAGACAAATAAAACTTGTCCTTATGGAATGTCCATTCTTCCCAGACATCACTGTGCTTTTCTTCAAGTAATTAAGTTAATAGATTATTACAGTGGTGGTGTGCTGGCTGCATAGTAGTATTTTCCTAGTAAATAATAGATTTAGGTCATGCTAGACTTAAAGGATAAGCAGGGAGAACTGAAACTATTCCACCTCTGAATAAGACAGTGTACCACGGAGGGGCATGTAGCTGCAGGAATTCTTCCTGGTTTAATTTTGTTGAGGATCCAAAGTTTGAGGAACCCTTTCATGGCTCGGATAACTCCTGTCTCCAAGCACTACCATGCCTATCTTGTTACCCTGCTACCATTGCTTATCTTTGCCCTTGGACTGATTTTGGACATCTCTGTGGTTATAAAAGAGGAAGAAGTTGGAGAGGATGAAGTCTTAAGGACATTTCTTACTCACTTATCTCATCTTCTGTAGTGCTGGTTACTCCCGCAGTATTCTTAGGAACATTCCCATTACCTTACTCAGTCCCCCTGCCGCCAAGGTTGGTGTTTCACATCAGAGTTCCTAGGGATTTGTAGAGGCAGAAGGCACAGGTCACCTCCTAGTAGTAACTATTTAGGAGTACATGGGTGTTGGGGAAGGAGTCGGTAGAGAGAGTTGCCTAAGCTTGTGTTATTTACTGATATGCCCCTTCTAAAGAGAAAGTGATGCCTTCAGTATTTGTGTTTCCCCCACTGGCTTATTGAGTTAATAGTGTATTATAGACTAGGGTACCTTTCCTTTGCTCTCCAACAGTATTTCTCTGTCAGTGTCCTATATACATCCTGCCAATGATGAAGTATTCAGAAACAAACAAAGGATTCTGACTGGGCTTCCACCAGGCTTTGATCCGCAGAAACTAGAATCTCACTGATTTTTATGCCATGCAAATAACAGCTGAAGAGAAACAAACATGGCCACTTTGCTGGGGTAGCTGTCTTGTAACCACTTGGATTAAACACCTGCCTAAGGAGCTCCTAAATGAATCATTGTGTCTCTGGAACCTCTCCTGGGTAGAGTACTGGAAGGGAATGGAACAGGATTCTCCAACCTGACAATAGATTGATTTCTGCTGCTTGGACTCTTGTGAATCCCTTTATCATTCTTCTAATGATCACTGACATAGATTCCTGTATTTCTATTTTTTTTAGATTCCTGTATTTCTATTGGCATTTGCAGCAGATGAGTTCTAGTTTTGGAATGCATCATGCACCCTTGGTTCTTGTACTATTGCAAACTTTTCTTCTTTGTCTTCTGGGATTCTTTTCTTTTCTTTTTTAGTTTTTTTTCTGCTTCATTCTTCTATTCTCTAAGGACTTTTTCCCTTCATTTGGTATATTAATATAAGTGGCTTAGCACTGTGGCTAGGAGTGTGGTTCATAGTTAAAACACCGGGGTTCAGATCCACACTGGGCTACTTACCAGCTGTGTAACTTTGAACAGTTACTTAATCTCTCTGTAGGCCTAGGTTTCCTCACCTGTAAGATAGGATACTAACAGTACCTACCTCCAGGGTTGTTGTGAGGCTTAAATGAGATTTATTAGATGCACGTAGAAGAGTGACATTCAATAAATGTTAACACTTTTAATTAATTTTAATATTACTAATAATATAAAAAATAATTTCAGGCTTAAAACATGATCCCAGTGTAATTGACTACCAGATATTTACCTACAGCTGCATTTTAGTCTCCAGTTGTAATTGCCACTGAGACATTTCCCTCGCAATTTCCATGAGTATCTCAAATGCAACATGGCCAAAGCTTCATTCAGATTTATCCTACACATTTCTGTTAATGGCATCATGTTATCATAGTTTTATCAGTCTCTTAATTTAGGATTAACCTTAGACTCTCTTTATCATAAGGAGGTAATCATGAATGAGCACAGATTTAGTAGAAAAGAATAGGAATTAGTTAAATAAACTATGTTACATATGTACAATGCAATTCTCTAGAACCATTAAAATTATACAGAAGAATATTCATAGTATGGAAAGAGATATTGTCAAGTTGAATTATATGTACAGTATAATTCCATTTGATTCTTAGAAGTATATGGATGCATAGATAAAAGATGAGAAAAATAACTAGTGAAAAAATTTGTTGCAGCTTTTCTTTCTACTTACTAGGATTATAGCTGATTTTCTGATTTTAACTTTTTTCTCTTAACAATTTTCCAAAATCATCCACACACTGCTTCTGTATGAAAAACCCTCAAATTTAGAAAAAATTGAGAAGGGTAATGTCTAAGAGTTTTGCAAATACTGTACTTTATTGATTTTTTTTGAGAATGGATGAGAATAGTGCTGACTACATAGTAAGCTCTTATTAAATATTAGTTGGATATTTATAAATATTTAGTGAATGGATAAATTTGTTGGATATTTAGTGACTTTTACTTTGTAAAGTTACTTACTTATAAACTTAATGCTTAAAGCAATTAGTTTGTAGATATCTTTCAAAAGCACTTTTTGTTTGGAAGAAAAATTCTCAAACACAAACTAGACTGGGTGTTGTGGATATTTTCTAATATTATGTAACTTACCATTTCAGAGGATAATGGGACCAACAGAAGAGCATTTGGAACTGATTATTCTGAGAACATATTTACTTCAGTAAAACCTATTTGTGAAAATGAACCAAAGGATCAAAATCTTAGAAAGAGAGACATCTTTCTTTGTACTTCATTGCAGTGGTCAGAAGAGGAACAGGTAATACCATAGCACATTTATTGAAACAGCCTGAGAAAAAAAAGCAATATTCATAAATTAAAAATAAAGAGACTGTAAGAATATAAGAAACCATGGACAGTTATTGGATCAGTAAGCCTGAGTCCTAATTCTAGAAAGAGTGCCATTGGGATACTTTATTGAAAACCATCATTACATTTCATGATTGCAATAGCCAACAGCCAAGTTTATGATGGTTACTTAGTTATTCTCAGTTTTTGTTAAAAACCTCTTAAGAGACTGCCATCTACATATTCTTCTTGGAATTGCCTATGTATTTTAGTTTGTCTTCTATTTGGGACAAAAGAGTTCCTTTTTATTACTCTCTGTGTAAAATGAGAGTTTCTTTTACTTGTTTTGAATTCATCTCTTTCAACTTAAAAGTAGAATCTATTATCTTGGTTTTTGGAAGATTTGGTCAATAAATGTTGGGTGCACTTTCCCAAACCTCTAAAACTGAATAGAGTATATTCATGCTCTCCTTACCTCTGGTTTTTAACTATCCTTGTGGAAACTGTTCTACTTGTTAAGCCATTTGAATTTCTGCTTTCTACCTCATCATGTCTTCCCTGTGATAACTATGTATCAGATTGTGGTATATAAAATCTCAGCATTAGAAATGTGTTTATGTACAGCAGAGGCCTACAACTCTTTTTTTTATTAATGTATCATTGCTGTACAATCTTATGAAGGTTTCACATGTGCAACATTGTGGTTTCAGCATTCATCCATACTATCAAGTTACCCCCCAATGCATTGCAGTCACTGTCTATCAGTGTAGTCAGAGGTTATAAAGTCATTACTTGTCTTCTCCATGCTGTACTGCCTTCCCCGTGGCCTACCTGTATTGTGAGTGCTAATTATAATGCCCCTTAATTCCTTTCTCTCTCCTTCCCCACCCACACTACCCAAACCCTTCCCTTTGGTAACCTCTAGTCCCTTCTTGGAGTCTGTGAGTCTGCTGCTGTTTTATCCCTTCAGTTTTGCTTAGTTGTTATACTCTACAAATGAGTGAAATCATTCGGTTCTTGTCTTTCTCTGCCTGGCTTATTTTAGTAAGCATAATACCCTCTAGCTCCATCCATATTGTTACAAATGGTAGGATTTGTTTTCTTTTTATGGCTGAATAATATTCCATAGTGTATATGTACAACCTCTTCTTTATCCATTCATCTACTGATAGACACTTAGGTTGCTTCCACATCTTGGCTATTGTAAATAGTGCTGCAATAAACATAGGGGTGCATATGTGTTTTTGAATCTGGGATCTTGTTTTTTTTGGGTACATTCCTACAAGTGGAATTACTGGGTCAAATGGTATTTCTATTTTTAGCTAATTTAACTAATTTACATTCCCACCAACAGTGTAGGAGGGTTCCCCTTTCTCTGCATCTTCACCAGTATTTGTTGTTTCCTGTCTTTTGGATGTTGGCCATCCTAACTGGTGTGAAGTGATATCTCATTGTGGTTTTAATGTGCATTTCCCTGATGATTAGCAATGTGGAGCATCTTTTCATGTGCCTGTTGGCCATCTGAATTTCTTCTTTGGAGAGGGGTCTGTTCAGATCCTCCACCCATTTTTTAATCAGTTTATTTGTTTCTTGGGTGTTGAGGCAAGTGAACTCCTTATATATCTTGGATGTTAAACCCTTATTAGATAAGTCATTTATGAATATATTCTCCCATACTGTAGAGTGCCTTTTTGTTCTGCTGATGGTGTCCTTTTCTGAACAGAAGCTTTTTAGTTTGATGTAGTTCTACTTGTTCATTTTTTATTTTGTTTCCCTTGCCCAAGAAGATGTGTTCAGGAAAAAATTGCTTGTGCTTATATTCAAGAGATTTCTGCCTATGTTTTCTTCCAGGAGTTATGATTTCATGACTTACAATCAGGGCTTTGATCCATTTTGAGTTTACTTTTGTGTATGGAGTTAAATAATAATCCAGTGTTGTTCTATTACAGGTAGCTGGCCTGTTTTGCCTACACCAGTTGTTGAAGAGGCTGTCAATTCCCCATTGTATATCCATAGCTCCTTTATCATATATTAATTGGCCATATATGTGTGGGTTTATATCTGGGCTCTCTATTCTGTTCCATTGATCTATGGGTCTGTTCCTATGCCAGTACCAAATTGTTTTGTTACTGTGCCTTTGTAGTCAAGTTTAAGTCAGGGGTGTAATCCTCCCAGCTTTGTTCTTCCTTCTCAGGATTGCTTTGGCTATTCGGGGTCTTTTGTGGTTCCATATGAATTTTAGAACTATTGGCCCTAGTTCGTTGAAGAATGCTGTTGATATTTGGATAGGAATTGCATTGAATCTGTAGATTGCTTTAGGGAAGATGGCCATTTTGACAATATTCTTCCTATCGATGAGAATGGGATGCATTTCCATTTATTGGTGTCTTCTTCAATTTCTCTCATGAGTGTCTTGTAGTTTCAGGGTATAGGTCTTTCACTTCCTTGCTTAGGTTTATTTCTAGATATTTTATTCTTTTTGATGCAATTGTAAATGGAGTTGTTTTCCTAGTTTCTCTTTCTGTTAGTTTATTCTAAATATATAAGAATGCAGCAGATTTCTGGGTATTAATCTTGTATCCTGCAACTTTGCTGAATCTAGTTATTCGTTCTGGTGGTTTTGGGGTGGATTCGTTAGGATTTCATCTGTACAATATCATGTTGTCTGCAAACAGTGACAGTTTAACTTCTTCCTTACCAAAAATATGGATGCCTTTTATTTCTTTGTGTTGACTGATTGCTGTGGCTAGGACCTACAGTTCTATGTTGAATAAAAGTCGGAAGTGGGCATCCTTGTCTTCTTCCCAATCTTAGAGGAAAAGTTTTTAGCTTTTCACTTTACAGTGGTATATGGCCTTTATTATGTTGAGGTACTTGCCCTCTATACCCATTTTGTTGAGAGTTTTTATCATGAATGGATGTTGAATTTTGTCAAATGCTTTTTTAGTATCTATTGAGATGATTGTGTGATTTTTGTTCTTCTTTTGTTACCAACAATTTAATTGTTGGTAAGTTTTTTGTTCAGGTTTTCTGTGTCTTCCTGGGTTAGTCTTGGAAGGTTGTATTTTTCTAGAAAGTTGTCTATTTCTTCTAGGTCTGTAAAGGTTATTTGTTCTGCTTTTAGTCTTTGAAGTGATTTTCAGTTTTGTTTGCTTGAAAGAGAGGACACTTGATTTTTTGCCCTGCTCACCTCTCTTTTGATCTACCTGGGGCAGGATGATTCTGTTTTAAATGAACCTTTCTCTGCTGCTTTCTTTAGTTTCTTCTCTCTGACTCTTTAGAGTAAAACGTATGCTGTTATGATAATAGGCAGATCCAACACCATCATTTGCTTGAGAAGTAAATGCAACAAAACCAAACCAAAAATAAGAGACACTGTTTTGGACTGCCTTCTTGGTGGCATATATTCTGGGATAGAATCTGGAACAAAGCCCCTTTTCATTGATTTGGTGTATGATGTTGCTGGATTTTTGAATGTTGTACCATCCTTGCATCCCTGGAGTAAATCCTACTTGATCATGATGGGTGATCTTTTTGATGTATTTTTGAATTTGGTTTGCTAATATTTTGTTGAGTATTTTTGCATCTATGTTTATCAGGGATATTGGTCTGCCATTTAATTTTTTTGTAGTGTCTTTGTCTAATTTTGGTATTAGAGTGATGCTGGTCTCACAGAATGAGTTTGGAAGTATTCCCTCCTCTCTCTTTTTTGGAAAACTTTAAGGATGGGTATTAGGTCTTTTCTAAATGTTTGATGAAATTCAGTGGTGAAGCCATCTGGTACAGGAATTTTGTTCTTAGGCAGTTTTTTTTATTACCAATTCAATTTAATTGTTGGTAAGTTTTTTGTTCAGGTTTTCTGTGTCTTCCTGGGTTAGTCTTGGAAGGTTGTATTTTTCTAGAAAGTTGTCTATTTCTTCTAGGTTATCCAATTTGTTAATATATAATTATTGATGGTATTCTCTAATAATTCTTTTTATTTCTGTGGTATCTGTAGTGATTTCTCCTTTCACATTTCAGATTCTATTTATGTGAAATCACTTTATTTTTTTCTTGATAAGTCTGGGTAGAGGTTCATCTATTTTATTTATTTTCTTGAAGAACCAGCTCCTTGTTGCATTGATTCTTTCTATTTTATTCTTCTCAGTTTTATTTATTTCTGTTCTGATCTTTATTATGTCCCCCCTTCTGCTGACTTTGGGCCTCATTTGTTCTTCTTTTTCTAGTTTCATTAATTGTGAGTTTAGACTGTTCATTTGGGATTGTTTTTCTTTCTTGAGGTAAGCCTGTATTGCAATATACTTTCTTTTTAGAACTGCCTTTGCTGTGTCCCACAGGTTTTGCAGTGTTGAGTTGTTGTTTTCATTTGTCTCCATATATTGCTTGATCTCTGTTTTAATCTGGTCATTGATCCATTGATTATTTAGGAGCATGTTGTTAGCCCTCCATGTGCTTGTGGTCTTTTTTTTTTTTTTTACATAATTTATTTCTAGTTTCATTGCTTTGTGTTCTGAGAAGCTGGTTGGCACATTTTCAATCTTTTTGAATTTACTGAGGCTCTTTTTATGACCTTATGTGATCTATTCTGGAAAATATTCTATGTGCACTTGAGAAGATATGTGTCCTGCTGCTTTGGGTGAAGTGTTCTGTAAATGTCTGTTAGGTCCATCTGCTCTAATGTGTTCTTCAGTGCCTCTGTTTCCTTATTTATTTTCTGCCTAGTTGATCTGTCTTTTGGAGTGAGTGATGTGTTGAAGTCTCCTAAAATGAATGCATTACATTCTATTTCTTCCTTTAATTCTGTTAGTATTTTTTTCACATGTTTAGGTGCTCCTATATTGGATGCATAGATATTTATAATGGTTATATTCTCTTAATGGACTGACCCCTTTGTCATTATGTAATGTCCTTCTTTGTCTCTTGTTCCTTTCTTTGTTTTGAAATCTATTTTGTATGATATAAGTACTATTACTCCTGCTTTTCTTCTCCCTATTATTTGCATGAAATTTCTTTTTCCATCCCTTCATTTTTAAGTCTCTGTATGTCTTTGTGTTGGAAGTGAGTCTCTTGTAGTCAGCATATAGCTGGGTCTTACTTTTTATTCATTCTGTAACTCTATGTCTTTTGATTGGTGCATTCAGTCCATCTACATTTAGGATGATTATTGATAGATATATACTTATTGCCATTGCATGGTTTAGATTTGTGGTTACCAGAGGTTCAAGGGCAGCTTCTTTACTATCTAAGAGTCTAAGTTAACTCACTTATACTCTTTCAAACATATTCTAAAGGTTGTTTTTTTTCTCTCTTCTTCTTCCTCCTCCTCCACTCTTTATATATTAGTTGTCATATTCTGTACCTTTTGTGTATCCCTTGACTGACTTTGTGGGTAGTTTATTTAATTTTTCTTTTGCTTAGTAATGAATTGGTCTACTTCTTTTACTGTTTTATTTTCTCTAATGAGAGCCATTTAGCCTTAGTAGCACTTCCATCTACAGCAGTCTCTGTAAAGACACTGTAGAGATGGTCCGTAGGGGCTAAAATCCCTCAACTTTTGCTTATCTCTGAAGTGTTTAATCCCTGCTTCAAATTTAAATGATAATCTTGCTGGGTAGAGTATTCTTGGTTGGAGGCCCTTATGTTTCATTGCATTAAATATGTCATGCCACTCCCTCTGCCCTGTAAGGTTTTTGCTGAGAAGTTTGCTATAGCCTGATGGGCTTTCCCTTATACATGATCTTTTTTCTCTCTCTGGCTGCTTTCAATACTCTCTCTTGTCCTTGTTCTTTGCCATTTTAATTATTATATGTCTTGGTGTTGTTTTCCTGGGGTCCCTTGTGTTGGGAGATATCTGCATTTCCATGACCTGTGAGACTGTTTTCTTACCCAGAGTGGGGAAGTTTTCAGCAATTACTTCATCAACAGGACTTTCTATCCCTTTTTCACTCTCTTCTTCTGGTACTCCTATAGTGTGAATATTATTCTTTTGGTTGTACAGTTCTCTTAATATTCTTTCATTCCTAGAGATCATTTTTTTCTCTCTGTGCCTCAGGTTCTTTGTTTTCCTGTTTTCTAATTTCTATTTTATTTACCATCTCCTTTACCTCATCTTATCTACTTTTAAATCCCTTCACTGTATTTCATTTCAGATACTACATCAAAGTTTCTATCTCCTTCTTGAACTCCTCCTGAGATCTTGAATATTTTTCTATAGCTCCATGAGCATGTTTATGATTTTTATTTTGAAGTCTTTATGGAGAACATTGATGATTTCAGTTTCACTTAGCCTTCTTTTTGGAGTCTTCTGCTGTATCTTTGTACAAATTTTTCTTTGCTCTTTAATTTTTTTAGTAATTCTTCTGGAATAATAACTTTGTGTAGGCAGTGCCCTCTCATGCCCAGAGCTCTACTTTCTCTAGCTGCTAAGCACCTGTAGCTATAGTGGGGGACAGGCAAGTGGAAACAGTGCCTGCCAGAGGGAAAGAGCTCTTTCCTGCTTCCTGGCTGTAATGCCTGCCTCCACTGCCAGGGAGGAGCCTCTTTGTTATGGTATGATGGCACTGGCAGCAGGTGTGTGGGACCAATGCCTGCCAGGAGGAAGGAGCAGCAGACTGTGTATCACTGTGGCAGGCCTTGGGGCTGCTTTGCCAGCCAGGGTGATGGAGTGTTTGAAGTTCCTGAGAGTTCCCAACCTTCCAGGCTGAGCGTGTTGGGACAATTTTTTCCACTTGCTCTTTCTCCTGAGCAACAAGCTCTGTGTAATATTTGCCCCTTTAATGCCTAGCTGTTTGGAAGTCTTTCAAAGTGCTCACTTTTCCTTTGTCCCAGAGGGGCCAGTTGTGTATACCTGTTCTTCATAAGCAGCTGGAATCTCAGTCTCTATGAGTATCCTCCCTGTCTTTGCTTTCCAACCCCACTAATCTCCAGAGCACCATGTAATGTGGGTTTGTGCTTCTGGAGCAAATCTCCAGGAGTTGGTATTTAGCAGTCCTGGGCTTCTACTCTCTCCCTGCTCTGTTTCTCTTCCTTCCACCTGTGAGCTGGGTCAGGGGAGGGTTGGGTTCCCCTGGATCGCAGCTTTGCTACTTTTGCCTTTTCTGTAAGGTCTTCTCTTTTTCCCTGATGTAGGCAGTCTGTTCTGCAGTGTTTGGGTCTCTGTTTCTGGATTAATTGTTTTTGCTATATTTTCATGTTATGTATGGTTTTTGGAGGAGGTTTCTGCCTCACTTTTCATGCTGCCATCTTTTTCCTGTGGGTCTGCAATTCTTTAATTCCAGAGCTTGCTTTTGGTGAGATGATTATGGGATAAGACCTTTTTTTCCCTAGAGCATTCACTTTCTACTGGTAATCACTGGCAATTAGAATTATGTTTTCTCTTAGTTCTTTAACCAGCATGTGAGAGGCAGGAATTGTTCAATGGTATTTTTTCCTAATAACTGGAAAATGTTGTAGTAGCATTCTCTTGTTTGTCCTTCAGAGGCTCATTTGGGATGGGCTGGGAGGTGGGGAATAAGGTGGGAAGTGTTCCTGTTTTACACATGAGAAAACTGTGGTTAAGTAATTTACTCTAGGTTATACTGTGGATGAATCTAGAGGACAGAAGTAGAAGTCAGACCTCCTAAAACCTATTCCCTGACCACTGCTATGACTTAGTGAATCTGATCTGTCATGCATAGCTAATTAACAAAATCTGGAAGGGGAGTTTTATTGCTTGAAGGGCTACAAGATCAGTGCCTTTATTTTCTGTTGTTTCATATTCCCATCAATATGTCCTCACTGTTTTTTTAAGATAGTGATAGATGAAGGCCAAAAAGTTGGCAGTTTCTTTCAAGGTGATCTGAATCGGGCAGGAAAGGTGAAGGTAAGGCATGATTCAGTTTTCCTCCATGGCAAAAAATACCTACAGAAAAGTACATACAAAAGAAACATACAAAAAAAAATGCAGGACTCACTTGCTATCTCTCACATAATATTGGAGATATTTGTCTTTATACTTTTGTCCTTATTCTTTTTTGTAATTGGTATTTGAATGTCTTAAGTTACATTTGGTTGAGTTCTGGATCTTTTCTTCTCAAAGTTTACCAAATGGAAGGGGTGCTTTCAAAGAGAAACAACTCTAGTCTCTCTAAATGTAGACAGCTAAAAGAAACGACCATACAAAAGATCCTCAAGTTTTAGTACTAGTATCATATGGAGGATAACTTTTTACTGTCACTTGGATGCCAAGAAACTGCAGTTATGTACTTACAATGGAAGCTACAATTTTTAATTGCTGTGTCAGAGCTCTGGTCTCCCAAGTAGAGCTGGGGGAAGAAAGACCCAGGGTGTGTTTTAAATTCCAATTATGAGATCTAAATTGTATTTTAATGGCATTTTGTTATGCATATGTTTTCATCATGAGTATAAAAAGTATTTTGACATTATGCCTTTACTAGCTCTCCTTCATGACAGTGGTGAAATCATTTTCTTATTTACACTTTTTGATATTCACAGGAGATGAATTAGTCTCCATCTAAAATGTTACCATTTTGTTAATCTAGAATGTCTCATTGTCAGCTTGCTTTGGAAAGCAGTATTATACGTGGAATAGTTTTTCATTGAAATGCAGCTATTGTGTCTGTAAAGGTTATTTGTTCTGCTTTTAGTCTTTGAAGTGATTTTCAGTTTTGTTTGCTTGAAAGAGAGGACACTTGATTTTTTGCCCTGCTCACCTCTCTTTTGATCTACCTGGGGCAGGATGATTCTGTTTTAAATGAACCTTTCTCTGCTGCTTTCTTTAGTTTCTTCTCTCTGACTCTTTAGAGTAAAACGTATGCTGTTATGATAATAGGCAGATCCAACACCATCATTTGCTTGAGAAGTAAATGCAACAAAACCAAACCAAAAATAAGAGACACTGTTTTGGACTGCCTTCTTGGTGGCATATATTCTGGGATAGAATCTGGAACAAAGCCCCTTTTCAAAAACTCCCTAGATTGTTTTTTTCGCTTTCTGTATAGAGACCCTACTATGGTGCCTACAAAATCAGGCCAACTTTCAAATTTACTGCTTCTTTCAGAAGTCTCTGGGAAAGCACAGTGAACACAGAGATCTCTAACTGGGACTCAAAAGTTAATGAGAAAAGTGAATTCAGTTGCTCACTTGAGTGTTGTGGGAATGGATTCACTGATTCTTAACTATATTTTTTTGTTTGGTCTAATATGCATAAAAATGATGTTAATACTTTTCTAGGTAGACAATTTCCTAGATGTAGAAGATCTGGACCTGGATGAACAGATTAAGCCTCAAATGAACGAGGGTATGCTTTCTGTTTCCTTTCTATACTGCTTGACCT
Organism: Manis javanica; assembly: GCF_040802235.1. NCBI lineage: Eukaryota > Metazoa > Chordata > Mammalia > Pholidota > Manidae > Manis > Manis javanica. The sequence continues at coordinate 56,162,407 of NC_133166.1, forward strand.
CTTTCTAGAAACAACAAATAAGATTTTAGACAGCTTTTTTTTTTTCAATCCCTACCTCTGTGTTCCCAGAGATAGGAAAACTCATGTCCTGCAATTTCTTTTGTAATAACAAAGATTTCAACTGAAAGGTCAAAGCCTGTTGAAGGTTGTAAAGTCTTTTTGTCTTAAATAAAGTTTCCTACCTCCTTCCTTTTACCATATGATTGATTTTTGGATAATTATCTCAAGAAGAGCCATTTAAGTCAAACCCTTATTTCTTAGAAACAATATGTTATAAACTGAGATTATTTTTGAGTGATACAAAAAATATCAATTGATATTAAACATCAAATATCCAGTTGATCATAAAATAAAGGAAAATAAAATCAAAATCTTTGTTTTTATAAATGTTTTTTAAATATATAAATGAAATGCTTCAGACTAGAGATATATTGTAAATGTTTCTTATGGGGCATTTTCCCCACATAGGCTGAGCTGGGAGAGGATTAATGATAGTCCATTGATGTTTATGTAGATGAGAGCTTTTTCCTTTCCTGCTTAACATTTCTGTGTAAGCATAGGTATCCTTTGTTGTATGAAGATCCTTTGAAATATGTACAAAATTAGAGTTGTTTTCAAAACTCTTATTCCTAATTTAATATGTAAGAATATCTCAAAGTCAATATTGAATGTTTGGGAAGGGGCAGTTTCCATGGGGGGTTTGTTTGTTGGTGTTTAATTGTTGTTAATATTCTTCAGGTAGTCATAAACATGACTAAACAGTTATTGTTGTTGGGGAGGGTGGGTTTTATGATCACAGAGGAGTTACAGTGCTGGTTGTAGTTGTTTTGGGGATGAAAATGAGTTGTATAAGTCCATGCATGCTCTGGCTTCTCTAGTTACCTGACTTTGAGAATAATTGGAAGCAATTATTTTTATATTTTTTCCAAGCTTCACACCTCTCCATTGAAGGGATTGTTTTTCAAGCACTCTATTAACCAGAAGACTTCACAGAATTTTTCCTTACTTGGTTCAAATGAGATTAGGGGTCTAAAAGAATCACATACTCCGGGGATAGGTTCTCTTAACTTTAATACCCTAAGCAGCTCTGGATTTCTATGTTAGAGCAGTTTAGGGACTCTGATTGGTTTAGAAAGGATAGCTAAAGACTTACCAGGAAGCTGAGTTTGTAGAGCAAGCACACTGTTTTAGGGTTTTGGGTGAATTGGGGATGGGGAAGCTTTTTAAAAATGCAGATTTCTGGGTCCTCTTCCACAGAGGGGGTCTAATTCAGAAGACCTTTAGTGGATCTAGTGATCTGCATTTTAAACCACTACCCCAGAGGATTCTGCCAGAGTTCATCTGTGGATGGCACTAGGCACAAATGATTCTATTCTGCATGTAGTTAGTACACTTATAAAATTAATTTTACAGAAGGACACAAAAGTGCATGGGTTGGGCATTTTTGTAATGGTTTAAATTTCTTGCTTCCTGCCAGTAATGAGTAGGTGTGTGTCCCGACATAAGCCTGCAAAGCCAACAAACTGATTTTGGTTTTACCAATCTTTTAAATTAGCTTTTTAGTCTGTTTCCATTATTTTCACATTGTTTTCTTTAAACATTTTTGCAGGTCTTTTTTTTTTATTGGCAGATCTATTTCTTTAGTTTAAAAAATTGCATAAAAAGTCTCACTTGTATGATTTTCCCAGAAATCAGATAATAGGCAGTCTTGCATTTGTGTATAGAATGTTACTGAGGCTGAACCAAGTCTCTGGACTTGAATGAGCTAGTCTAGATCTTCCCATGCCTAAAGTAATCTGAGAAGCCTGGGCTGTGTCAACCCAGGCTTCAGTGATCTATTCCAATTACAGAAAAGACCCGCAGGGTTTCACAGTTTTCATAATGCACAATCTGGGTCATTGGAAAGGGAAAAAAAAATCAAATAGTTTGTGCCAAGGTGAATTTTAGTTTGGGTCTAATTTGTATTACACTTCTGGAATGTGAGCAGAAGGCAAATATTTATATCAGATGGGAAATGTGACATTTGAAATAGGCAAGTAGCTTGTATAATTTTGGCAGCTGAGAAGTTTACTGATTAGATTCTGTTGTTTTTGTTTAAGCAACAGATTTGCCTGGGGCAACAAGGAAGTGAGTTGGGTATTGTTTTTCCATCACTAACTTTTTTTGTTCACCTTATTTGCTTTCATAAATATTCTCCAAGATTCAGAAGCATGATTTTTTTCCCCCAGTATTTGGCTTATCATTTGGTATTTGGCTACCTCAGCCCAGGCAGAGGTAGTTGTGCAGAGGCGCCAGCTCAGTGCAGGGTATTGAGCGATTGTCTGAGGGTGACGTTTGCCACAGATTTGGCACCCTCTGTTTATTTGACCTCGAATTTAACCACTTTTCCTCCTTTGAATTTGAGATAAGATAGTTACCCTGATGGGTACTGTCATGCCCCAGTCTGTCACCTAGAAAAAGTGTTATTTGGAATAGGTATTAGTTATTATTCTGAGGCCATTAGAGTAGGAAGAATCTTCTGGTTGCCTTTATTCCCCTCCCCACCCACCACCAACCCAGTACCCATCAGTTAGTCCCATCTGTTCTTTGGCTGAGTGCAATTGGCTGAAACTTTTCTGAGGTCTAGTTCTTGGAATTATACTGTCTTATCCAGGTCTCTTGACAAGTGGGTGTACTTATGTTGTGGTTGATTGTGTTGGGTGAGAGTGGGCAACTGATTCCTGTTCAAGGACAGACAGCCTTATTTGATTTTCATTTTCAAACTCTCCAGTACTCCCAGTACTCCCAGTTCTAATGAAGGCATCAGCACCTCTTTTTTTTTAAGCCTTTCCTTATTTTCAACTTTAAGCAGCTTTATGCAGCCTAGAAATGACCTAGGACTCTTATTCAACAGATATTTAAAAACTGCCTGAAGCCTCGAATATAATGAAGAATAAAACAAATTTGTTTTCTGTCCTCACTGAATTTATGTTTTATTGGAGGAATCAGGTTTTAAACAAATAATCACAAATGTATGATTATAGATTGTCCTAGATCTCATGAGAGCATATGGTAGGGGAACTTAAATTTGTGGGATCAGAGAAAGCTGTCTGAGAGCCTGAGGTCTAGAGGATGAGTAACCATTAACTATATGGAGAAGGTGGGGTGAGGGGAAGGGTAGAGTAAGACAGTATAGGAGCAGCATAAAGAATAGCATGTGTAAAAGTCCTGAGCCAGGAGGAGATGACATATTTCAGCCAATTTATAGCTTAGGCAATTCATTTATTTTATACTTAGACTGTGAAAAATTACTCTTTCATCACCTAGAAGATGACTAAAGACATTGAGAGGGGAAAACCTTTGCTTCAAAATGCTCTTCTAAGACTGTTTTTCGATTTTTATATGTGCAGACTTATCAACCTATTAAAGTCCAGCTTGGAAGCTATGTCACCCACAAGGGCAGAGCTGCTGCCCAGTCCTCATGATTGCATGAGGAAACTTCCATTCTATTTCTGAGAAGAGAACAGAGGTGGGAAGATAATTCTGCTCTTTCAATAATTCCTCCATCTATGTCTGCCCAAGGGGAAAGGAAGGCTTTATTTATCTAATTGGAGATATTGGGAAAAGAAACTATGTATATATGGATCAGCCCCTTTGTCTCCTCTTTTGGATGCTTGCTGTTTGGAAGGTCTATGCCCTCTCTTCTGTGTCTGTGCCACCGTTTTTATAGTAGACACGCTTTAGCCCAGACTTGCCTTATACAGTGGTTTTCAACCTTATAGACACACTGGAATTACTTGAAGAGCTTTAAAAAAATATTAACACCTGGTGCCTTTAGAGATTCTTTCTTAGTGGTCTGATGTGTGTCTGTTTTAAAGCTTTCCAGGTAATTTTAATGTGCAGTTGAGGCTGAGAATCATCTCTAGACAGATGTCTTGAGGGATTACTCTCTGAGACCCCACTCTAAGGGCTCTAAGGATGTGAAGCAGGATGTGGACTCACTCCTCAGTACTTTTCCTTCTCACTGAGAACTTGGCCTCTCAAGTCCTGGGCTGCCTTGGTAGCTCACTAATGCCTTTAAATAGTTGATTTTTTTTGGTAATCTATCCAGCTTTGCTAGTGTTTATGGTTGGAGAGTTGGGCTGATTTTAGCTAGACCAGCAGACCCCAGAGGATGTGGTCTGGGAACTCCTTGGGAAACCCCAAGATCTGAAGGTTAGATGTATTGATGTTTGCACTGATGTAGCAAAAGCAATGTAGGTAAAGATACTGGTCATTTAGTGTGAATCAAAGTAATGGCACCAAACCATATTAGTAATCAGTGTCATTTTCACTTTCATGAATTTATAGTTAAAACAAAGGCTAGTTTCTATTGAAAATGTCCTTGATGAGGTGGTAAAAATTAATATTATTAATTATTGGTCCTTGATGGCACCTTTTAAAATGTTTTGTGTGCTGAAATAATAAGTATGCATAGAGCTTTTCTGCTACATCCTGAAATACAGTAGTTGTGTCATAGAAAAACATTTGTGTGACCGAGTGTATGCTGAACTAGTTTTTTTCTTTCTTTCTCTCATGGAGTAACAGTTTTACTTGAAAGAATGACTGACAGACAAACTATAATTTTCAAAAATGCATGAAGTGAGCCTGTCTCTTCCAGGCAAACAACTAATAGTTGATTCATTGCCAATGATAAAATTGGCAATGGATCATGTGCAAATTGGGTTTTTGGAAAACTTGTATCCAGTACTGTGAGCTTGACAGCTTCCCAATATTTAAAGGCTTTTCTGATAAAATTGGTGGTGTTAGCTAATGTTATTTTTATACTGCGTAATGAAATATGTCAACATTTGGAAGATCTACATAAAACAGTGAACTAATATTTTCCAAATGACCAATTTATGATGTTACAAAATCATGCATAGGAGGAAGGTCCATTCAGGGTGTAAGATAAACCAATTAATTTTAATATAACAGTATGAAAAATTCACTTAAATGGTTTCAGATTGTACATTGAAACTATTTTTAAACCTATCATTTTGTCAAATCTGGCATAGTATCAAAGAACAACTACAATTATATAAAATGACTATTAATGTACTCTTGGCTTTGCAACCACATATCTGTGTGAGACTAGATTTTCTTCATTTACTTCAGTTGAAACAACAGATTCCAAAGATTGAATGCAGAAGCTAATATGGAATCAAGCTTTCTTAAGGCAGACATTAAACTTTAAAAAAAATGTAAAACAGTGCTTCTCTCCTCACTATTTGTTTTTGGAAATAGATTTTTTTTCATTAAAATATTTATTTTACTATAGTGGTATTACTTTTTAATGATTTAATAAACATTATTTGAAGATTTGTCAGTTTTAATTCTACTGGGGTAAATATTGGTAGATATAACCAACATAAACAAAAGCTCTTTGGAATCTTCAAAAATTTTTAAGAGCAAAAATCATTGAGATGGACTACCACAACTGGAAGTTATAGGAAGAAGAGGTCTGGATTACTAAAGCATTTATTATCTATATATATTTTTAGTCTTGGAGGGTTGCCCAAAATTTCAGGAAGTTTTGGCCATTTCTACATGGCAACAAAGGAACAGATAGGTTAGTTTTATAAATATGCCAGAAAGATGAAATATTATTGTTGTTTAAATTACCAAATGTCAGGTAGATCACTTTTTAATGCAGCATTCGATTATAGGATTATAGCTTTTGACTTGCTGATAAATGACTAAATACAGAAAGACAAATGTCATTAACACATAGTTTATAAATATTAGAAATTCTTATATAGTTGAGAAAGAAGAGAATGGAATATTTTCAGCTGGTCTTGCTGGAAGGTGAGTTATAAGAAATACATATTTGATTATTAAGATGACCAAATATATATTTCCCAGGTATATCCGTTTTTCATCCACAGTTCCTGAAAACACTTAAGAGCCTTAAAGGTGAAATGTATGTCTTGTCATGTTAATGAGAGACTTTTTGGATCCCACCCAAGCACAGGGGCTGGGGGTTATATCAGCCAATGGCCAGTGATTTAGTCAATCATGACTACTCTGTGAAGCCCTCACAAAAACCCATGAGAGTAGCATATTTCTCTCTTGCATCCTGCTTCTCTAAGAGAGCTTCCATGCTTGGGGAGCTAGAACACATCCACATGCCACCGAACCAGTCCCCAAGCTTTGCAGATAGAAGCTCCTTTATTTGGTACTTTGCCCTATGTTTCTTTTCATCTGGCTGTTAACTTGCGTCCTTTATGGATCCCTTACTAAACTGGTAAAAAAAAAACACTAAAAGTGTTTTCCTGAGTTCTGTGAGCTACTGTAGTAAACTAATCGAACCTAAGGGAGAGATCACTGGAACCTTCAATCTGTAACCTGTTGGTCAGAAGCCCAGGTAACTGCCTGGGGCTTGCGACTGGCATTTAAAGTGGGGGTGGAGGTCAGTCTTGTAGGACGGAGTCCTTAACCTGGGGAATCTGGTGCTGTCTCCTGGCAGATAGCGTCAGAATTGAGCTGAGTTCCGGATGCCCTGCTGGTGTTTGAGAATTCCTTGGTTGTGCATGGGAAGACCCCTTCCCTGCCACACGCACTGGAATTAGGTCTGGGAACCTGGAAAGAGTTATGCTGCTGTGTGTAAAAAAAACACACTGGCCCTTCAACCTCAAAATTCATTTTTGAGAGTTGCCTTGACTCTGTAGAACACATCAACCAATATGGTGATATTTAGTTAAGATGAAAACAAGGCCTTTGGTCATTTCAGAAACTACAATTAATGATCAGATTAAGTGTCTTAAAGCATTTCTGTTTTAGAAAGTTTTACAGAGGACTTCAGAAATTCCAATTCTCACCATCATAAATACAATAATTTTCCCCAGAGGGGATATGAGGACATAAAAAACTAACCCAAGACTGTAAAATGGCTGAAAGAGAAGGTAACTTTCTTCATGAAATGTCTTATTAGTCTATTCCTGTATATACTGGTTTCACTTTTATATAAATCTGTCCTCTTTAGAATTAAAGCTATTCAGTTTTGTTCTTGATCATTCTATGATTGATTTTATGTGTGAGAATCTTATCCCTGTAACAAAATTCAGTTTTTGGGGATAAGGACTATACATTTACACCATCCACAATGTCTTGTTGGTAGATACATTCTTGATACTTCCTATTCAGTTTAAAAGTTGTGATGTAGGAAATTCATTTCTTATCTGAAAGTATTTGTTGAGAATTTATGTGTAAGGTGCTGTGTTGGCCAATAGATAATGCGTGTGTGCGTTTTGCTTTTACACTGAAGAAATAAATGACAAGAATTTAAAGACTTACCCTAAGTCTTACTGTTTTGAAGGAATTGTTCTGATGGCAGTAGAGTTTGTTTTTATGAAACCATTTTTGTTGAAAAATGTTACGTTCATTGCAAATATATAAAAGAGGTGAAGAATTTCAGCAAGAGAATTGCAGAGTTGTCCTCAGTGCATAGTACTGTCAATCAGATTTTAAATAGCTTTGAAAGCGGAATTGATTTTGATTTCACATTTGAACTGATGTTTGCACTGGCAGCCAATGGGTTGCTAGATATTGGTTTTCACATTAAGAAGCCTGAGCCTTTTTCTCTTCTTGTCTTCCTTATTGGCAGACCCCTAAATAGGCTGATACCAGTCTGAGGCAGTTACAGCAGGGAGCCCAGTGAGGGAATCTGGCTTTGAATTCATAGATGAATTAGAAAGCCAGTGTTTCCAACAACCTTACTGAGTTCAAAAATATTATTTCTCTGGGTATAAAATGTTTTAGTGTACAGGACAATGACTAACTAAACTAATGTGCTGCAGTAGTGACATTTCTTGGCCGTGAGTTTGGATGTGTAATCTGATAGATTTAAATAATATATGTATATATATAATGAAAATGCTTATTTAAAAGAAGTTCATAATGTGACATCATGGGCTAAGAGCATGGGCTGTGTAGACAGACTGCCCAGCTGTGCCACATTTTAGCTGTAGCACGTTGAATGAGGTTACTCTCAGCGCTTAGAGCTCACTGTCTATAAAACAGGAAGTAATAGAGCTGTTGGGAGGATTAGCTGAATTAATGCATATAAGCTGTCCGCTTGTAAATGTTTTCTATTATTATTGTTTTTATTTCTGCTAATTAATTAGGTCATATTTTAAGGTTTCAATAAGTAATCAAGGTAGAACTACTTTCTTCACCTCCCCTCACCACCCACACTTAGTTTCTAGGCTGTGTATGTTCTCTTTTGCTGGAGTCTTAAGAATTTCATAATTATGTTTTTGTGAAGGTGATATTTGCAATGGTGAGAGATGTATTTCAAATGTTTCAGTTTTTGAATATATATCAATACCCGCTTAATTATCTCCCTATATAAGCTGCCACTAGTAACAGCCAAGGCATGCCTGTTAATTAATCACTTCCACTGAGAACTTAATTAGTGTCTTCATTAGGATCCTCACTGAGGAGCAGGCAGCATCATCCTGAGCCAGCTGCAGGTTATTGGCTAGCTGAAGCAGCCTGTCTGGTCTTGTGAAAACCGAGACTGAGGAGGAAACCTGCTGTGCTTCTTTGTTCATTTGTTTGTTTTTTGTTCCCCTTAAAGCTATGGAAGATCATTGGTTGTCTGTGACGCGTCCACGTTCTGCCACACATGCATAAATAAGGAAACATATCCACTTATAATAGATTGATCAGAAAACCAAGACTAGCTGTTAAATTTCTGTAGTTGTGCTTAATAAGCCAGAAACATGTTGTTTGAATGTGTTGAAAATTAGACCATGCATTCTGAATATGACAGAGTATTTAATTTTTCTGTTGAAAGTTAAAATGCTTTCCTTATGACATCATTATTTAATACAAATTTTTTTGAAATATTGCCATGTTGTTACAGAATGAAATCAGCATTCCGTTTCCTTTCTCTCCACTCCTCAGGAAAATATAAGAAAATGAGTCAAAAGTAGAATCTTCTTGCCTTATTTTCCTATAGAAGTAGAAATTTGGCTGGGAGTGAGGGGTGATCAAGACATTCCCCAGAAAACACTTCTCTCACACCTTTGGATGGAATGTAACTTTGCAACAGTAACATAAAAATGAATGTGAGAATGGCTGCTATTTTATAGAAGGGGGAACCCCTGGAGTCAAGCTCCCGAATGAGACAAGCATTATGAAATGGACTTACTTTACTCAAGTATATTTGCTTCATTATTTTGACTATTACAGGCTTTTAGATGATGTAGGTCATTTGTGAACTTGGTGAAAAGATCAAGTGAAGTATTTCGTATCCAGCAGGTTGGTTGCTGCTTCCGGGAGAAGTGGAACAGCAAGTAAGTGCCCGTGTGCCTTCCTACGTTCCTTCCGTGGCCCAGCCTGTTACGCCTGGAGTCAAGCCAAGGCATGCTGCAAACGGAGCAGGCAAACAAATGGACAAGGTACTCCCCACGAAACAGTCTGTCTTGAAATGCCTTGATTTTGTAACTTGTCCTTTTGCAGACATGTTGCTATACCTGTGTGCTTTTGTGTTTTTCTCAGATTTGGGAAAATTCAGAATTCAAGTTGTTTTATTTGGTCTCTCTCACTGCCATCTATCTCTACTGTGTATATTTCATCTAAACACAGAGAGCACATCTGTTTTTTATGTGGAAGCTATTTTGGTTTCATGATACACGCCATGCTACAGGACAGCGCCGCCTGGGCACTATGCGATTGAAAGGACAGGCAATTTCTTCTCTTTCAGTTTGAACTGGCCATTTTTCTCTTTATTATTGCTTCCAAGGTCCTGTAAACATCTTATTAGTTAAGGCAAGGACAGGCTGCTATAGTAGAGAATTCCAACAATAATTCAGTGGCTGAAAGGAGATAGAAGTTTATTTCTCTCAGTTAAGAATCTGTGAGAGCCTTTAAAGTAAGCAAGTGGCTCTGTTTTGGGGCCTATCAGGGACCTAGGTTCCTTCTCTCTGGATCTGTGCTATGCTTTAGGATATTGTCCTCATGTGCATGTTCCAAGTGAGGCCACCGTCCTAGCTGAAGAGGCGGGATGAGAGCATGGGTGCAGCATGCTCCACAGGCTCAGGACTCAGGACTCCTCGTTTCTACTACCATTCCACTGGCAACCACTCGGTCACATGCTCCTATCCAGCCATAAGGGGGGCTGGGAAATGTCATGGAGCCATGTGCTTCATAAGCTGGGGAGAGTAGAATCTCTGCCACATGTTTACCCCTGAATATACAACTTGAAAGTCCTCTTTTGACATCATTTGAAACTCTTCCATGCATCAGCTACTCTGTACTAACCAAGGCTGCTGAGGGTGCTGGGTAGTGATCTTCATTGCCCTCTTTACTATGACATAAAAGGGAAGACATAAGAAGTTGTAGAGGACTTTATTACTGCTTCCTATTAAAACTCCTATGGCGTTTCTTGATTATTTAATCATTCAGGTACTAACTAGTCTTGTCACTTGAAGATACTCTGTTAGGGAAGCAGTAGTTCAATCTGAAATAATCCACACATTTCAGTTTTAAATTGCCCCTTTCTCATAGGACTTTTGCTCATCAACATCACAAAAGAATATAGGATGCCTGCAGGCTTAAACCAAACTGGTTACTAGATAAACTGGTAGGGACAGCCACTTTTCCAGGTGCTTTTTGAATTATAGATTGCTTTCTCTAAGTAGTAAGAAACTAAAATTGCAAGGTTATTTCTAGGAGGAATCAGTTTCTTTTAAAGACTTGTTCGTGTTCTTGACTTCAGTTGTGACCATACACATTACCAGACCAGCCAGTGGTCATGGCACTTAGTGCCATTATAGAAATTGTTATAAAATGGTTTCAGTTGATCGGTTAGAAAAAAAACTGAGTGGTTTCTGGAATCTGTCATATAGTCAGTAAAATGCAAGTTAAAACCCTGTATATGATTGTATCTTTAAAATTAATATAAATTTATTCCCAGAAAATGTGAACATTTTTAAAATGTTGAAATCAAAGTGATATGACAAATTTTGTGTTGGCAAACTCATGAGACATAGATAAATAACTTTTGCTGTTTTCTGAATATCCATACTAGTATCTTTGTTGGGATTTTTATCTCTAACCACTATTTGTTTATAGAACTGTTTTAGAACTGTTAGAATCACAACACTGTACCAACTCTGCCTTGTTTAATAGCATTAATCTCATTTTACAGTATACAGTGCCAGTGAAAGAACATGATCATCCATTTCTAGAAAATATGTCCTGTAAGGACCTACCAAAGGGCTCTTTGTGGCCAGAGATGGTAATTTCTTTCTGTGACTTCAATATCAAAAGATGAAAATGTATCCTGGATGTACTGATTCACTCTTAATTGCCTAATAAGAATCTTTAACTTCCTGGTATGGACGGACCAATTTAATTTTTTCCCCTAATTTTATTATAGTTTCATACATGTACATTTCTTCCTTAGAGTTAAACGTTTTTCAGAAACCTTCTACTCTCCATTTGTGAATAATTTCTTGCCACATTTTAGAATTTTTGAACAGCTTTCTACAGCAAAAAGAATTCATATTAGGAATATGGGAAAGTTGTGAGTTCCTCCCCCAACCCAACCATAGAAAAGGTCATAAAAGAAACTTCTGTAGTATTTTAATGGGAGATCTCCTGTTTTTCCTATTTTCCATAATGGGACTCTAAAAATGTTCACCTATAAAGATAGTTTATTTACCATATTGTTAAAATAGCCTACAGCTAAACACTGCTATTGATTTGAGCATTAGTTCTGTTTTCTTTAATTTGCCTGTGTGGTACTATGAATGAAAATGATTCCTCCTGTACAATGAGAGAGTAACATTCTTTTAGAATAAGTCACATGAGCAATTTTAAGGAAACTAGCTGTTTTCTAGTAGTATACATATTCTATTCCCTGAGAGACTACAAAAAGATTTCAATTAGATTTGAAATTAGACACCTGAAATGTACGTATTTCTCTCAGCTCCTTAGGCAAAAATAACAAGTTAATAACTTAATTCACAGTTGTTTTCTGTTTAGTAGCAGGGGATTTGGTGTTTCATTGCACAAATTCTTCTCTTTGAAATAAATCAGAATTTCAGTTTGTAATCTAAAAACCTTGGAGTCTTATACCTTAGAACCCTAAAATGAATTTTACTTGAAGGAAGAAAATTCCCAGTGTGTGCCACAGTAGCCAACAGCTGAAATACATAAATAGAATCGCAACTTCACTATATTTTAAAAGCTGTCATTTCAAAGCTCACAGTGATGTCTTCTGATCTGCAGTGTACATCTAGTTTCACTTTGAATTATTACATATGTGCCCCTTGTCTAGGAAGACTCTAAATTCACTGATGTGTCTTCATTAGCTTACTATAATTAAAATGCGAAGAAGTCAGAACTAGTGCCAAGTTCAGTGCTTTGCATATAGGAGACATGCGATAAATATGGAATGAACAAATAAATCAACAAAAAAAACCTCCCTAATACTGGGGGTGATTTTCTGGTATAATAACATTGTTAGAGTCATTCTTTTCTTCTCTGTTAATGAATTTTAGAACTTTTGAACAGCTTTCTACAGCAAAAAGAATTCATATTAGGAGTATGGGAAAGTTATGAGTTCCTCCCCCAATCCAACCATAGAAAAGGTCATAAAAGAAACTTCGGTAGTATTTTAATGGGAGATCTCCTGTTTTTCCTACTTTCCATAATGGGACTCTAAAATTTTTCATCTATAAAGATAGTTTATTTACCATATTATTTTGTAAGATAGCCTACAGCTAAACACTGCTATTGATTTGAGCATTAGTTCTATTTTCTTTAATTTGCCTGTGTGGTACTTTGAATGAAAATGATTCCTCCTGTAACAATGAGAGAGTAACATTCCCTTAGAATAAGTCACATGAGCAATTTTAAGGATACTAGCAGTTTCCTGAGTCCTCTCAACATGTATTTATGCGCAAGCCTCTCCCATTCTTAAGAAATAAAACAAAAGAGAAAACAACCGCTCCTTCACCTTGGGCCTTCTCTGGCTACTGCCTGTTCTTTTCTCTCTTTTCAGCTAGATTTCAGAAACTATTAGACTTGACGCTACCAGTTGACTCTGCTTCCTTTCTCCTTATTCCTCATTCAGTATACTGCAGAATGTCCTTGGCTTCAGATACCTGCTTGGACATATTCAGACAAAAGGTACTGATTCCTTTATGATTACCAAATCCTAATGGATACTTCTCAGTCTTTATTTTAATGCTTCTCCCTACTGTGTTTCTCACCACTGATCTTCCCTGACACTGTAGTCCCCTGGTTCACACTTTGCTGCTCTCCTCAGTCTTTGTATATTTCTCTGATTGTTCTTTGCCTGCCTCCCTCCATCTGCTCCTATAAGCTTGTATCCCTTAGGGTTCCATGCTAAACCTATGGCTCTTCCCATGCACATCCTTGGATGTGTTTCCGTCTATAGGTTACTCCTTTTTAAGCTTATCTCCAAATCTGTAAATCTTGCTTCAGACCTTTTTCTGAACTTCAGGTTTGTGTGTTCAATTGCCTGTTGACATCTCTGTCTGGATTCCTTTAGGTACCTTCAAATCAACATGTTAAATGCTGAGCTTATCTTTACCTGCTTCCCTTCCTGCATTCTTGCCCTTCTTCCTTTTCCATATCCCAGGCAGTCATCAAGTGCAATTAAAACTCTGTGCTCAGTGTCCTGTTCTCATTTTTTCTTTCCTGGATTGCTTCAGCAGGCTCCAGACTAGTCTCCTGACTCCAAATCTGCCTCTTTTTAATCTTCAAAGAGACCTCTCTAGATGTAGGGCTTCTTTCTGTTTTGTACACACCTGTATCTTCAGCCCCTGTCATATTGTAGGTGCTTAGTTACGATTTGAAAGACTGAGGAATTTATCTGAAATGCACAGATAACCAAGTATCTACCAAGCTTCTGAATAATCTTTCAGTGACTTTTCATCATCTCTAGGATAAACAGCATATAAGACCTGTCATGATTTGGCACCATTTCTGTCTCTTGACACTCTTATTTATTATGCTCTGACAGCACCAAACCACTTACAACTCGACACACATGAAATTCTGAATCTTATTTCCTTGGCTTGCTCATGAGAACTGTCTTTGTCTGCAAAGCTCTTCTTCCCTTAACCTTGTTAATTAATATTATCCTTTAAGATTCTGCTTAGGTAGTACCTCTTCCAAGGAGCCTTCTCTGATTCCTTCCTAATGCCTTCCAAACTGGGCTGGGTTACATGTCTCTTCTCTATTACCATCACCCCCTAACTCTACTTACTATTTGTATGTACTACATTTTGCTATAATGATTTGTTTTGTGTCTCTCTCATTTCTCTGTGATTTCATACAAGTCTTTATCTTTGTATCCTTGGCACCTTAGCACAATACCTGCACACCTAAATTAACTGCAGAGTTAATAGTGTCTGTGGAAAGAATGGAAAATATATGAATGATTGCAAGAGGCTGTTCCTCTGAGTTTTTGAGTCACAGATGTACTGGCCACATTGCAATGATACCTCCAATGGTTTAGTGTCTTTAAGTATCATATTAAGGCATTGCAAAAGTGAAATTATTACTATTCTTGGGTTCTTGCTTTTATGTTTCAGCATTTAACTTACTGCCTAGGGAATTAATCTAACAAAAGCTGCTATTAATAACTCAGTTTCTAAGTGAAGAAATTTCCATTTAAAGTATATTTTTATGCCTTTAAGTGTATTATAATGAATAATTCTCATGTTGGCGTCTATTTATTGACTAGCTAAAAACTTTATTCCTTTCTGTTGTTTTGGTTAACACCAAATGACTGATGAAGGAAGTCATGCTCCATAACAGAGCAGAATTTAAGTATATGAATAAAACAACTTAAAGGAAACTAAGATTTTTCCACTTAAGGATAACTTTCCATGTCTCTAGTACCACAGTGTTCGATTTTATGACTGCAAGTTATATTGAGACCTTGGGGAAAGGATAGGTCTAAGATGCTGATGGGCTAAGTCATATCTAGGAGAACTAAGTTGGCTGTGGGAGTAAGCCCTTATCAGAGAGCCTAGAAGTCCAATGTACAAGCTTCACTCGATCTGTTCACTAAGACAAGGTGGGTGATAAGTGGGATGGTGACGGGAAGGCGAGTAGGATTTTCTGTAGCGTGGCAGTACTTGGCTGAGTGAGTTAAGTTTCAGTACATCCCCCTCTGTGCTTCTCTAACCCTTCTGCCTTCCTCTGTGGGAGAGCATGGCACATGATGTTGAATTCATTCATTGACTTCTGTCTTCTCCATGAAGTTATGAAACCTGTGGACACAGATTTTGCTTTTCTCGTCCATCTGTTTCCAGGATCTAACACATATTAAACACTCAGTAAGTGTTTATGGGGTGTACATGTAAAGGTAGGGAGGTGAGACTGTGGGGTTTGTTTGTGTTGTGTGGAGGGAGAGTGAGAAGGATAGTGTGGTATCAATGGGAGTTTTGCACAGCAACGGGATTTATCTAATTTGAACTGCATTCCTGTATTAGAGGAAGGCAGGTGAAGGCAGTGACTGCATCTGGTGAGAGTGGCCAGCCAGGTTGAGGCAGGTTTTAGAGGCCTCAAGGTGTGGTTCAAAGTCCTAGGGCAGCGGGCACAGATAGCTACGGACTGACTGAAACCTGGTAGTCATGTGCATGCCAGGCCTTTCACCTGGTGTTAAAGGCCAGCAAGAACCCCATCAGACTGAATGCATCGTCTGAGAGGTGGGTTCCTCCCTGTCTCTGCCAGGGTGTGTTAGAATCAGTTCAGGATGGGGTTGTGGCTGGGCCTGCAAGCCTCCATGCTTACCACTGGGTGGATTTGGAGACGACAGGATGCTTATATTCAGGAAATGAACATATTGGTTCATTGTGAATGTGTCTCTTCATTTGAGCTGGTCTTAAGATTACCCCACTATCACTTTGACTGTGGTGATGATAAACTTAATCTCAGAAAGTAACTAAACAAACGGACAGATCACTCACTCTCCAGATTGATTGTCTTCCTCTGTACAGCTGCTGTTTTAAAGATAGCCAGGATATTACATGGAGCCTTGAGTACGGTTTTATGATTAAAGGCGATTGGAATTGTTTAGCTTATTTAGAAAAGATTTTTTCTCCCAAAGAGCTATGACTTGGCTAAGTGAAAACTTCAAGTTTGATTTTTACCGGTGTTTTTGAGAAGGTGAAGCTTTAGCTGAAGTATTCAAATTTTGTCCGTCTCCCTTACTAATCATGTAGCTTTGGGCAAATTACTTAACCTTTCAGAGACTTAGAAGAGGGGTTGTTTGAAAATTATTGCTAATGCCCATATGCTTCCTAGTACTGGGGCTGGCATGGTGGGAAACTTGCTCAGTAGCAGCTGCCTTCGTTACCTTTATTAGGACAGCACACAGACACTGTCTAATAAAGGGAAAAAGAGCAAGTCTCTGACATGTGTTCTCTTCCTGGTTGTACTAAGAAAGGATGTTAGGTGGCTGTGTGTTTGCTATTAGCACTGCTCACCTAAAAAGTTGCTGCTTGCCAGAGAGACTGATAGATCGGAGATACCTCCTTTTCACGTGGTTTGCTTTTTTTTTTTTTGCACCTTTAATAACAGCACATTGTTTCTGTGTTACCTGCTCCATTTTCAAGAACATTACAAAAGTCACTCAATGAGTAATTCTCTGTGCAAAAATATTTGAAGTTGATTATAGCTTCAGGGCATTTTTATTTTCATCCTTGCATAAACCATAGTTTTCCCATATTTCAGCATCACCATACATAGGGTAGAGCTACAAAGAGGTGCTGGATGATTTCCTTGTATCACACATCATTTGCTTTTAGAGAGACTTTTGAAGGGGTGATACAATGAGATTAAAGACATTCTCTTTTTGTGTATTGTAAAATATGCTTTTCTTAAATCTACCTTCCTTTAGCAAGTCTCTTAAACTCACAGACTGTGAATAAAAAGATACAAAATTACTATATCTTTGTGGTTATTCCAACTTATAGATACATTCTGTAATATTTTAAAAATTCTTGGTAAGAAAATGGATCTGGACTTTTCAATGTAAGCTGATACTGTATGTTTTAATTCCTACTGGTATTGGCCCAGAAATTATATGTATTATCTGAGGAAGTAGGTATATTAAGTGCAGAGTATTTTTATGTTTGAAAATTATGTTTTATTGATACAAGTCTTTTTTAGTAAATGGTGAACATGTATTTAAGGTTAATAAAAATCTTGAATTTTATTTTCCCACATCTTGGTATAACTCTTAGTTTTTCCATATGCCTCTAGCCCTAACACTACAAGTGGTAAAAATGTAATGATTGTGTGCAAGAGAGACTTTCTGATTCTTGCTGTGGGCGGAATTAGTTAATGATATTCATTCTGATGCAGGATGGTATGAATGGGGCATATTAAGAGGCTTAAATTAGGTCATATTGAGTAATTGAATTTATTCTTTTACTTAAAATCAGCTATTCAGCTGAGAGTGCTGAAGTCTAAAAATAGTTTAATTAATATTAATAGGGAGTTTATGTTTCCAACTTTATCATTATTTACAATGATTGTATGACTTTTCTCCTTTGTTGCTTTTACAGATACTTGGAGATGAAGTTCAGCCCTTCTCCCTTGATGAAGAATTTGATTACGACACTGTGCTGCTCACACCCAAGTTCACTCCTGCAGAGACAGATGCCATCAAAGAGCTATCCAAACAAAAGAGGAAGAACACTGACGCAGGCGTAGAGGAACCCTGTGACTGATTCTCCAAGGCATCTTTGTGTTTATTTTTATTTTGTTTTTATTCAAGCAACACTTGAATAAAAGATAAACCTGCTATGATCCCTCTTGTGGAAATTGATGTGCACACTGATTTATCAGTTATTTGTCAATGGAGAGACGTGACTCACAAGACGAGACATCTCTGTCTTTCCAGAGTTCTCTTCTCATCGTCGCTGCATCCCGTTGCTGGTCGGGGGGCTGCTGTAGGGGGCAGTGGGGACAGGAAGCAGTGCCTACACAAGGGCCTGCAACTAGGAAATGTGGGGTGTTGTAGCAACTATTGGGAACATCATCCCCCCCTTGGGTGTGAGGGACAATTGCACATGCAAAACACATGTGGGGGCAGGTCCCGGTCCGGGCCGTCTGGAGTGGTATGGTATGAATGTGCGTGCTGAGAGTCTGGCTTCTAAGATCAGTAGGGGAAGGTATCTCTGCAAAAGAAGGCACCTGAGGATTGATTATGTGTCACATATTAAATTATTGTATTTTGTTATTGCCATTAAGCCATGTGTAATGATAGTTACAAAGGACAAGGAATGATCTCTATCGCCAGAAGCTTAGAATATAATGGGAGAGAGTCAGAGAGAAAACAACTAGAGAATATAAAAACACATTATGAAGTGCTAATTGTATAGAATACCCACACATAAGTTAAGGAGAGGAGAAGAAAGGGGTGAGGGCACAGAAGTAGGGAGAATATTGTGTATAAAGTAATGTTTATCATTGAAGGAATCAGTAAAAAATCAAATGTATTTAGTCTTAATTAGTTTTCATACAGGCCCATGCACATGATCATGTGTATTCATAAAAATTACCATTTATATTCCTTATAAAAGATGTGCTTGAGAGTCAAGGGATTTCCACACCCATTTTTCTTTAGTCAACAAACTTCCGTAAAACAGCATTTATGTGCCAACTCTTATGCTAGTCAAGGGGAATATACAAGTAAATTTAGTGGAGAAGACAGATGAAACAGAAATAACCGCCTGAGAGTCACACTGTCTAATATAATAGCCACTAGTTTCATGCGTCTATTGAGCACTTGAAATATCACTAGTGTGACTGAGGAATGGATTCTTAAGTGTTTATTTTTATTTAGAATAACATTGATACAGTATACAGCAAGGGGAATATAGTCAATAACATTAACTTTACAAGGCGACAAATGGTAACTAGGCTTATTGTGGTAACCATCTCACAATGTATAAAAGTGTGAAATCACTATATCATACACTTGAAACTAATACAGTATTGTATGTCAATTATACCTTGGTAAATAAAAATAAATACTAAAAGGGCAAAAAAAATTTTTTTAATTGATATTTGATACATTTATTATAAAACATTAATGTACATTTGGAACAACTTGGGTATGTAAACCTTTTTCTGTAAATTTTATGACATCTAGATACAGATCAATTATTTTTTATGACAACTTAGTGTCTAAAATTAAAACATGCTATAAATATAAAATACACATTGAATCTCAAAGAATATGAAACTAGAACATCTTGTATTTTTTGTGTTGATTACATGTTGAAATGATTTAAGCTGCTTTGGCTATATCTGGTTAAATAAAATATTATTAAAATTCTCCAATTTCTTTTTACCTTTTTAATGAGTCTACTAGAATATTAAAGATGACTCATGTGGCTTGCATATTTTTATTTAACAGTACTGCAGGAGAGGGTAACCTGCTTTGTAAGAGGCGTGTGTACAAACAGCTACTGGGGCAAAGCAAGGTGGGATTCTTTAATTATGCCTTGGAGAGCTGGGGAGCAGTCCCAGTGGAGGTGACATCTGAGCTTGGTCAGGAAGAGTCGGTAGGAGTTTTTGACAGGAGGCTGCTAGAATAGTTTGGGAGATAAGAGCCTGAATTAAGGCAGTGTTGGTGGAAGTGGAGGGCCTGGATTTGATTGGAGATTGGGAGGTAGAACAAGCAAAGATTATTGATGGATGCAGTATAGGAATGAGAGAGCAATTGCTAGGTCAAGACAAAGTTTTAGCATGCAATCCATACCCAGGTAGACTTGAGAAGACAACCACATTGTGGTGTCATTATTAGAAGACCATAGACAATTTTTGCTCTACATGTAAACAGTATTTTGGTATTTTAAAGACATCTCAAATTTATGGACTGGAGTTTTATAATAGAAGAAACAAAACCATAATAAGTACATTTTAGTGGAGTATTAAATAGGCAGGTAGATGGCAGGTGAATGTCACTGCAGAATGTTCTATCTCTAGAGGTGGTTGTACTATGTTTTGGCTGCATTCCTTTTGGCAATTTTTGATTCCTGCATTATTTGGGGGCAATTGTGTATTACAGCAAAAGTGACCCTGGAAAATGGGCCCCTTAAATCCTTTGAATAAAGTACTTTCGTATCAATTGTACTGTTTGTCTTGCTCTAACTAGCACATACTACTCCGCAAGTTTCCACTTAATGGATCCCTTGACTCCATGTAAATGGTTTGTTTTATGTCAGTTGGCAAACCCTAACCAATTGCCTGTAGAAAAGCCTGTGCTTACATGGGTGGCTAATGCAGCCCTGGATTAGGAGGGGGCACCAGAGGTAAGACTAACAGAGTAGAAGATAAGGAGGAGCACTTGCATGTGTGCACCAAAATGGGAGGGAAGAACGTGAAACATTTTAAAATATCTTGAAATAATATGCCAGTTGCAGCACATACTAGCTTGACTGGAGAAAATCTTGCTTCTAGGACCCCTGACAGGGAGAGGGATGAGATGTTTTAGGGTGCTGGGCTTCTGGCTGGGCTGCCCTTGGTATGTACAGGGCAACCCTGTGTCAGACTCTCCATCCTCTCAAGCAGCTCCTTTCCCTCTCCTGATGTTCTTGCTTCTGTTAATGGTACCACGTTGGTTGCCAGAGTCTGTTATTTTGGCCTCTGCACTACCTTCTGATTGTAAAGCCTCGTCTGTATCCCCTTTGCCATTATTCAGGCCTTTATTTTTGCTTATTTCCTCCTGGAAGCCTTGTTCCTTTCCAATTAGTGTCTAAATGCCTGTATGCAACTTTAGCTTGTTTTACACCTTGCTTTCATACCAATCTTCATGTTACTATCTTGTTTCAGAACTGCCACTAGCTGCTTATTGTCTACTGATTTATTAAAAACTTCTCAGTTTAGCATTCAAGGCCCTATTCCCATGTATTATATGACAAATGTGACTATATGACAAAACTGACTACACGTGGCCCAGAACATTTCCCTCTACCTTCACACTTTTCTTATTCTTCCTTTCTGGATGGTCACACTTCAATTCTGCCCAGTGAATTTCTGCTCATCTTTTAAGGTGTGCCCCAGAGGTCACCTTGTCTTTCTGATTCTCCTAACCAGGGATAATACATCTTCCCCAGAACCTTGATATCATTTTGAAACACGCTAGGTACTTGTCACATTCTGCCTTGTATTATTGTGTATCCATTTCCCGCTCTCCTCCCACCCCAGTTCTGAGAGCAAACACCAAATCTTTCATTCTTGCATCTTTAGTAAGCACTATCTCTTGCATATTATGGTTCTTATGAATGGCTTTTTTATAAAATCCTGGTTAAATGCCACCAAAATGGTTTATGTTAAGATGTATTCATTCAACTAGTATTTATCTAGTGCCTGGTTTCCACGTTACATTTTGTTATAAAAACAAATTATTAATGTCATGATTATGTCAATTTATGGTAAAGAAACTAAAGCAAAATGTGTGCACAAGCTGTGCCAGAATGTTGATGTGGTGAGTTAACAATTGGAAAAGATTCTATCCAGCACAAAAGCTGGAGGGAAGAAAGACCTCACAATATAATTCCAATGTAATTTTGCATGAAGGAATATGGGAAGACATTTTAGTATCAAAATAATGGCAAGTCAATTATAAAAGCTATGGTAAATGATACATAATTATAATACTTTTCATGTATATAAAAATATGCTATCTTTCTAAGGAGATTGTTCAGTTGTTGGTTCCACTTCAGATGGTTAGTAGATTATCTCTATTTTGTGCACTTAGAATACTGACATCCCTGTTAAGATTAAAAGGTAAATCCAATAACTCTCCAAATTGTGTTAATATTGGCTATATTCTCAGAAAAAATTAGCATCAATTTTAGTTTATATTGAAAAATGTTTTCAAAGGATGGCTTATGTGCAAGTGTTGGTAATGGTGCTTGAAGTAATTAGGGTGTTTAACAATCAGGCAGAAAAAGCCACTAATTATCCTCATCTTCCCCTTCCCCTCCCGTGCCATACACACACATGCATGCACGTGCATGTGCACACAGAGACACACACACACACACACACACACACGGATGGTAAAGCTGGAGGAGTATTTGAATCATACATGGATTAGATCTTTTTTTTTTAACCACAGTATCAGATGTCTTCACAAAAATGATTTCCTAAGTTCTTTGGGTTTGAGAAGGTCTTCAACTTGTAGAGGACATAGCTTTGGAGAGTAAAGGCCAATTTATTCCTGAATTGGCTTTAGTTCCTGAAGAATAGTTTATGCCTTTCTCAAAATGTTTTGATTATAGTTTCATCTTATTATTGATGCATTGACTCTAAGGACTTCTGATGACTCAGTGTTTACATATATTTCATATATATGTGTCTAAATATTTACATCATTTTGCAGTGAATCCAGTTTATTTTCAAATGTCAATAAAATCCATAGAGCAGTCAGCCCCTGTTGCCTTTTTGTTTGCTGAAATGGAGTTTGCTAACCTTTTCAGGGAAAAAGAACTTGCAGCATTTGTCTTTATTCATCGCTATTCTTTTTTATTGTTCTGGGCTGTGGGCTTTGCCTACGGCATGTGTATCTGCTTCCCTCAATCCACAGAGTGTGAGTATAACACAGAGACAAACAAGTCGGTTGTTGTTTAAACACGGAACACCTGGCTGCTCGTGTGCAGGTGCACAGAACTGTGGAGAAGGGGTTTTAATTTAAGACAAACAAAATAGAAGAATATATGCAAGTTACAGATGACGGTCTGGGTGTTGGACTTGAGGTGCTTCTGTGTTTAAGAGCAGTAAGGACGTGTGAGTCCCTTACATGTCAGGGACTGCATGAAACTCTTGTCATAGTATTTCTGGAAAGTTTCTTCATTTATGTATTGGTGTCTGTATTTGTCAACCTGAATAAGTCTATTCTATCTTATTTAGTTATTGTCCTTCATTTGCAAGGATCATGAAGAGTTTAACACAGATGGTATCCAAAGTGATTACTTCTCATTGTGCTGAAATTAAGCTCTAATATACTATGTAGCAAATAACCAGTCCAATGCCATCACAATAGTTTAGAATGAGAAATGAGATACATTTTTCAAAAAGTGTGTTCACATGTTCATTTCCCCCAAATCTGACAGTCATTATATTTTAAGCAGCAATTGATCAAAATAGAAAGTATTAAGAAAATACTAAGTATCAATTGAGTGTCTACCACATGTTCAGCATCTTTTAAGGTGAGATGTGAGAGAAGAAAAAAAAGAATGAATAAATATTTTATAAATCAGAGAAAAATTTGACACAGGAAAGAAGTCAGTGAACTACCCCAGGGAATCCAGTGGTAAACTTCTACTATACTAGCTAGGCTTGTTCCTTCAAATACTGACTTTTAATAGCTAAGAAGAGAAATAAAGAGCCTTTATAATTTTCTAGAAGTTGAGCTCAATGATCTTTTGGGGAGAGATGGCTCATCTAGATTATGTTGTGTCAATGGCAAATATCATTTGGATTCTGTAATGTGTATGTATTATGTATGTATTTCTTTAGCCTGTCCTGCTCCCCTGTTAGACACTTTGCTGCACCACAGATGGCATGTGTTCATTTTGTGGTAGTGAAAGGTTGACATCAAAGGCAAAGAACCCTTGAAATTCATCCCTCTGAGCCCACAAGAGCAGCTTCTGTCTACCCAGCGATGAAAACTGGAGATCACAGGGGCATTCCCACCACTGTGCTCTCTCTTGTGGGCAGCTGACAGTTAACACAGGTGGGCGTAAGGTGCTGCCCGCCTTTTGAAGGTTGCCTGTTGAAGGGGATTGCTGCCTCTCTGAGATCGGTGCCCTGCTTTGGCCCATGGAGCTGCTGCTGAGAAGTAACCAGATGGTGAATACCAACCCAGCTTTTCAGAAATCACAGGTGGCTGTGAAAAGACCCACTATCATTCAAAGGCTGTCAGGCAAGTGGTGAGTGTCTGTGATGAGTGGCCGTTTGAGGGGCCACCTTGATTCTCATTTTTTTCAAAGGTCAAATTACATTGCTGAGCAGCTGGCTCATCTACCTCCTCCCATAAGCTAGATGGGAGGGAGGCTGTGTCTACTCAACTTGTGTGTGCAGCTAACGTGCATACAAGGAGAAGCAAGTGTTAAATGAGTCTGCCATTCACCAACCAAACATCATTTTGTTTAAATTACACTGTGCTAGTTTATCTTGACCCACAACCAAATGGAACTCATTGTAATACATTATCACACACAAGATAGTCAGCTCATTAATAAAATCCTAGGAAGGAGATGGGGTAAACAATGAAAACTCCCACACATTAGCACTATTATATACTATAATATTTTTCTTTCTTTTCATCAAAATCCTCCATGTAATTAGATCCCAGGTAAGTCAGCAAAGTGGCTTCTTTTATTGCACTTTTTTTTTTGAAGTGAATTTGTTATTTTTTTTACTAAGTAGCAACCAAGTACAAACTCCTGGATGGTGCCACAAGTTTTCCTACAACAATGAATATTTACTGAGTGTTTGATATGCAGGGCACTGGCACCCTGGAGTTACAGCAGTGAACAAGACAGAACACTTATTACTGACAAATGCTGTGGTACACATCAATCTAGGTGGAGTGAAAGAGCGCATTTAGGTGGTTAACCTCATGGAAGTTACAGGTAAGCTGAGACAGGAACGGAAAAATGAAGCTCACAGTGGCTTGGAGAAAATGTGTTCCTGGTTGGGCCAATTGCTGGGTTAAAACCCTAAAATATAAACAAAGTTGGTGACCAAGGAATGTGAGAAAGAAAACCTGTCTGGCTGGTGTGTCATGGGAGAAAGCAAATTCTGTTGCAGATGAGGTCAGACAGGTAGGGAGATCCAGAGACTGAATGACATTGTAGGTCACGGCAGGAACTTGGATTCTCATCCCAATGCGGAAACCCCTGGGTTGTTTTTTAAGCCTTTCATGTGCTTTATATTTTAAGAGATCTACCGTGCTTGATGGGGTGGAGAAGAAGCAGGGAGTCCAGTGAGGTGGCTAATACCTCGGTAATTTGGGTGGGAAGTGATGGTTGTTCGGGTGTTCATGGTGGAGGTGGAGAGAAGTGGGTATGTTCAGAACATGTTCTGGAAATAGAGTTGATGGGACTTAGTGAGGGGTTAGAGATGGGGAAGGTGAGTGGATGAGAGGAGTTGAGGTGGAATCTTAGGTTTTTTTCTTTATAGGTTTTTGTTTCAACCTCTGAATGTTAAAGCCAGGATAAAGAGAATCAAGTTGATAGGAGAGTGAAGTTTGTATGGAACTTCCCAATAATCCTCTGTGTGTTGTAAGAGGTTCATTCTCTATTGCACGTCATCATCTCCAACTTGGATTATGTATTTGTCAAGTCACATGCTATCTACCCTCTTTTCAAGTGAAAACCTATGGATTATTAAATAAAACTATTACTTTGCAATTACTTAGCCCCATTCTCATTCATCTCAGCATCTGAAAGAGGTTTTAAGCCAGTCACCTAAGTATCCTCGGTGCCCACAGCACCGAGAATAAGACAGAGAAATTGCCTAAT
The DNA here is from genome assembly GCF_040802235.1 of Manis javanica. Lineage (NCBI taxonomy): Eukaryota > Metazoa > Chordata > Mammalia > Pholidota > Manidae > Manis > Manis javanica. Next base: position 56,187,966 of record NC_133166.1, read on the forward strand.
AAATGACTGGAATTGAACTGAAAGGGACTTAGGGCAACAGCACTCGGTGCCAGTTGCTGCCCTGTGTGGTTCTGTGAACTGTTGGTCATGAGCTCTCTGTTGCACGTCTGTGGCAAGGTGAATTTGGAAATGAAGAGTAAACATTTAGAAACTTTTATAGCAATTTGAAGTTGCTGGGATATCCTAGCAGAGTTTCATTTTTCCAGTAAATTACTTTTATTCTATTTTGTAACATATCCATCTGAGATGGATTGGAAATTAAAACAAGAAAAGAAAAAAACCTGTTCTTTCACACCAAACTTTTGAGAAGTACTAGCGGAGAACATAGACAATGTCACTGCCTTTCCAAGTGAAAGACGTGTATGTGGCGACATCCCACAACAGGTCAAAAGCACAGGGCGGGGACAGCTGCTTCTGTTCCTTCCTTCTTTGGCTTCTTCCAATCACAGGTGGGCTATGGGGAGTCCAGGACTCTTGACCCACGGGACCTTTTGGGGGTGGTATCTGAAAAGCAGAAACAAATAGCCGCTGGAGGAATTTCGAGAGTCTGCATTACCGGGAAGCATGAAATGGTGCTTGAATAGATGATTGAAAACCTATGTGTAAGAGGACCAATTTCATTTGTGTCTCTTTCCAAAGAATGTACTATAAGCCAATCCCAATGGGTGATTTGAAATTGCTTTTGCCATTTCAGAAAGCCATAAAATTTGGAGGTGGAAGGCACTTCCAAGACTGTTTAGTTCCATTCCCTCATTTTACAGATGATGTAACTGATATCCCAAGGGTATCTTTTGAGAGTAGAAAGTCCTATAGGTTCCAGAAGCCAAGATAAAGGACACTTGCTGATCTTTTTCACCACAAAGCAAGCCGAGGTTGTGGGTGGTTTTTCACAATGCTCATTTTTCAGTGTGGTGATGTTGATGAACCTTCTTCACAAATTCACATCTCTGTGAAATTGGAGCTTGTGAACCCATTTTTAGCCTTTTGTTTTGACAGAAACCGAAGTTCTGTTTCGTTGTAAATTTGGGCTAGAATTGAGGCTATAACATCTTTCCTCAGTTTGCACATCTGTCATTGGAAATATTTGCCAAGAAAACTTCATGAGGTGCCTTTCATGAGGAAACCAAGCAACATGCACAATTTGTCTGCACCCCCTCATTATCCACTTTCAATAGGGCTTTATGAGCAATTAATTGTTTAATTAAGAGTCTTCAGGGCTTAGTGGGTGTGGATAAAGTGGGTTCCTATGGCCAGGATTCTCACCTGACCATTTTCATCTAGCTCACTACACATGTGTGGGCCATACATTGCTATTGACTCCATATAGAGAGCTCCACCCAGTGCTCAAGGTGACACAGTGGCACAGCTGCAAGGCTGCACAGCTGCAGGAGAGCAGAGACTGGAATGGTGGCAGCACTGAGGACAGAGACTGGGATGGCTGTGCGGGCAGAGAGGCCCAGAGGCAGAGACCGTCTTGCTGCACGCAGACTTGCTCTGAGTGGATGGGATTTTAGTGATTGACCTGCCACCGTGGGAATAAAGTTGGGTATAACCCTTTCACCCCAAGAATGTTCTACTGTCATTTCTTTGGTCTCATTGCATCCATAGTGAACTTGTCCAGGGCTGACACCCATTGGCAAGACAGTGGGTAAGGCTGAGGTTAAGGGTCAGGAAGAGCAGGATTTGAATTCAGCACATATTAGTTGGGTTATTGTGTAAATAATATACCCTTTACTTGCCTTCAAGTGGGAATACTATTCCTTAATTCACAGTTTTGTGGAATGGGAAGATGTAGGTAAGTTGGGGTTCCTATGTCCAGGATCCTCACTGAACTTAAACCATCTGATGATGTAACTGGCCTGTTGCTGGGCTACTGCTTCCACACCTTTAGGCAATAAGGTATTATTGCGCTAGAGAGCTCGGCCCAGTGCTCTGGGCAGAGGCAGAGACGCCAGTGCTCGACCTACCGCTAGAAGAACAAGTCGGGTAATGAACCCTTTCACCCCAAAGAAACATTGTACTGTTGTTTCTTTGGTCACCCTGAATCCATAGTGAACTTGCTGGGGCTGAAATCCATTGACACGACAGAAGGGATGATTTTTTAAGCACTTAGCATGGTGCCTGGCACAGAATACTCAGTGGTGGTTGCTGTGTGCACATGTTTATCTGATGAGGGTAATGATGTGACAAGCAGGCTGCCCAGCCAAGGCCAGTGTGAGGACTGCCTGTTACTTGGACATGACCACAGAAGCCAAATCCCCAGAGTTTAGTAGGTACAGAATGGGACAAGGGATCCTCTAGCGCCTCTATCTGCTGGGTGAGCTGCCTCCCAAGCAGGGAATTCAAAGTGGTGATGTGATGCATTGGGGAAATCTGAGCCTGAGCTCCATGGCTGTGGGTCTTCATTCCAGGATTCATTTGTGGGAAAGAGGGAGGTGGGCTCACTGGTGAAAGCTGATTGCAGCAGACAATGCTGGACAAGGTGGAACTTTTAAAGGCAAGCAAGTAAGGGTGATGGAGGTGGAGGTGTGGCTTAGAAAACAAGAAAGAGGCCAGGCCATTTACTAGCAAAGAGGAAGTCAGGGCTTCAAGGAGCATAGATGTCTACAGCCAGGATTTGAATCAGGTGGGAGGCTCTTGGTTTCCTACCCTGGTGCTGAGGAATACAATGTCCCAGCAAATGCTGGGTGAGCAACTCAGGCTTCTCTAAGATGCTTGGTTTGGGGCAAGTTCCTCAACTTCACCATGGCTCATTTTCCTAAAGTGTAACTTGAGTTAATTCTTACCTTATGAGGACCAGTTATCAAGTACCTAACATGGTGTCTGGTATGTACTCATGGTAAAAATAATAGCTGCTATTTTTATTAGTGCCTTGTCTCTTTCCCAAGGGATACAAAGTTCCTAGAGGTTAAGTGTCTGGAAAGATGTATGCAAGACAGTTCTTTCAGAGCTCCAGTCTCCAACAGAGTGGTTTACCTAGACCAACATTTCCAAAGGTGGGTTCTTTAGAACATCAAGGTCTTAAGATGCTCTATAATAAAAAGCTTTCATGGTCAAATGTTTAAAATATCTCCTTTTGGAATTTCAAATTGCACATCAGAACATAAAGGCTCTGAGAAGTCCTGTGGTCTTTCTTTTCCTCCTCCCTTCCCTCTCCTTCTTTCCTTCATTTCCTCCTTCCTCCCTCTCTCCTCATTTCCCAGAACACCTCTAAGATTCGGAGAGCTTTGACTAAGGAACACTAAGTAGTAGACATTTACCTACTTTAAATGTCTGAATAATCCAACATAAGGACTCATCTAAATGAAATCCCTGCAGTTCTCCATCATTTTTAAATGAAAAAAAAAAATGCCTAGAGAATAGTGCCCAGTCTTAGTCTGTGAATACATGAAAAATATCTGTCTCTTTTGTGGATCAGTGTGAATCTGGTGGATTTTCTAGAGCTACCTTTCTCAAACTCTAATGTGCATGTAAATCCCCCAAGGAACTTGTTAAAATACAGATTCCGATCCAACAGGATTGGGGTGGGGTCTGAGATTATTCTAACAAGCTCCCTGGTGAAGTTTCTTAGAAAAGCAGATTCTCAAGCCTCATCCTAGATCTACTGAGTTAAAATAGGCACTTTAACAAAAGGTGATTCCTATGCACATAAAAGTTTGAGAAGCTCTGGTCCAGATCAGCGTTTCTCAGCTGTATTGACATTTGGGCCTGATAATTCTTTGTTGTGGGATTGTGGGATGTTTAGCAGCATCTCTGGCTTCTACTCATTAGATGCCAGGGGTATTCTGCTTCTAATTGTAACAAGCAAAATTTCTCCAGAAATCGACAAGTGTGCAGTGGGGAACAAAACTGACCCAGGTTGAGAACTGCTGGTTGAGATTCCTCAAACTATCTCACATTCTTGTTCTTGGGCCATTGGAGATACATATTTTTCTTCTTCCTGTTAAGTGCCTTGTTTCATTTCTTGAGTTATAATTGACATATAACAACAACATATAACATGATCACCACAATAAGTCTAATTAACATCCATCATAGTAACAATTTTTTTTCTGGTTTTGCAAACTTTCAAATATGCAATACAGTATTATTTACTCTAGTCACCAAGCTGTACATTGTATCCCCAGGGCTTATTTATTTTATAGCTGGAAGTTTTCACCTTGTGACTCATTTGGAGATATTTTAAGTGAGATAACCAAAGGATAATCTAATTTAAAATAATAAAGTTGCCCATCTGTGGCTCCCAAAGCTGCTGCACATCAGAATCACCTGGAGGAGATTTGCAGATTCTGACTCAGTAGGGTTGGGGAGAAGCTTAGGAACCTGTATTTCTTTTTAAGTGAAGACAAGAGTTTAGACTTATGTAACACTCTGTGTCAGGCGCTGTTTTAAGAGCTTTACATACATTAACTCATTTAATCCTTATGAAATCCTGTAAGGTAAGTACAGGCATTATCTTTATTTTACAAATGAGGTCATAAAGCCACAGAATAATTTCTTAAGATTCCAGAGCCAGTGGTGGAAACTGATGAGGGTGGGGGTGTGTCTGTTATCAAAGTCAGAACTTGGGAACAGTGTCCAAGAAGAGCTGTGGTCCTTAGCTCTGAGGATGGCAGGAATGGGGATTATATAACCCAACTATCACCTTCATGATAGTTTATCCATTTCAGCACTTGGAAAGATTGTGCCACTGCCATTTTCAGAATTGTTTCCTTATGCCAAGATTACAGCATTCTGCATTTGTTCTGGACATAGTAATAAAGTTTGATATTTAGGGCATTTTGACCAATTTCTTTCAGAAATATGGGAGAACCAGTGGACTTCTATTACTGTTCCACACCCTCCTCAAAGTGCTTGGCTTCTATCAGACAAAAGACCGTATCTTCAGTTTCCAAAAAAATGGGGGAAATGGAAACAATATGTACATCTGCGGGGAAAATGGAAGTTCCTATGGCCAGTATCCTCACCTGACCCTAAATTACTTGATGATGTAACTGGCCTGCTGCTAGGCTATAGCTTTCCTACCCATAGGCAATGAGCTTTTATGGACTGAGTTAGTATATAAAAAGCTCTGTCCAGTGCTCTGGGTGGAGGTAGAGATGGAGGCAGATTACAGACCTGCAGACTGCTCGATGAAGATGGATTCTAGTGTTCAACCTACTGCTGTGAGAATAAAGCCAGGTATAAAGCCAGGTATAAACCCTTTTACCCCAAGAATGTTCTTTTATCATTTCACGCTCTCACTGAATCCATAGTGAACTTGCCTGTGGCTGAAACCTTCAGACTACACATCATCCTAGTGACACTTTATGAAAATAGTTATTTTAAAAGATCTAGAGTTTAAATGGCTAACATTAGTACTACTGCCACACTTAGTCTATTACAGATAATTTTTATTTATTTTTACCTCACCTGGTGTAGAATGGTGGTGTTAAAGCTTTGAGTAATTATATGGTGAGAGCTGAATTGTGAGCCACATGAAAACGGGATGAAAGTTTAGAAGACCCTAATATAAAGCCCTTCATTTAGGTCCAAACATCCACAGGTATGAGTTTCTAGGATTATTTCCTGGAGATAGTTCTAGAAATAAAGCTGTTAAAACAATCAGAGCTAGCATAAATTAGCATTTGCTATATTTCAGTCACTGCTTTAAATTCTTCAAATATATTAATTTAGTTTCTCCAACAACCCAATAGGTAGGAAATATTATTACTAACTACTTACAGTTGAGAAAATTGTGGCACAGAGAGGTAGTATAACTTGCCCAAAGTCACACGGCTGGTAAGTTTCAGAGCCAGGATTTTAACCCAGGGGCTCTGGCTCCAGTTTGGGCTCTGAAACTACTCTTACTGGATTTGGGTTGGGATTATGTCAACTGACTGTGGCAATGTCAGTAAACCTATACTGACCAGAACTCAAATTATCATTTTCTATGTACTTCATTAATTCAAAAAAAATGGGGAATAAAGCATTGTTAATAAATGTCTGTAGTTTGATTGGAAAGATAGTTCAATAGATGGCCTCCATAGAGGTGTGGAAAGGGTATGATAAAAAAAAAGATCCTTAATTGTAAAGATATTGGGCAAATGTGGGTGATGACTTCTCATGGTCCCATAATTTGCCCTCTTGCAATATTTCTGTGTCAGGGGGCTTCACTGGAGTAACTCAGCAGTAAATTCAATGGGCTATGGCAATGCTAGTGTAGAGATTTGGGACCAGGGAAACCTTTTAGAATCCCCATTTGCAGTGGAGGCAGCTGTGTCTACTGTCTAAATAAGGCTTTTATCTGGATCTCAGTAGAGGGTACCAATCCTATTTATGAAGGGAATATTGCAGGTGAGTAGTTTTCCCCAGAGAATCAGAGATGAGCAAGCATGGCTAGCAGTTCTTCCTTCCCACTGCTCTCCCATCCTGATAACTGCTAAGGATTTCATCTCTACCTGGACTGTTGAAATACACAGCTCCAAGCTTTACTGAAAGAACATGTTTTCATCATTCTTTTTTGCCCTGTTCTGGGTATTTCAGCATGGATTCTGGCCAAGAGTTCCAGGAACTCTGAGTATAGCTTCTGCTCAAAATAAATTCACTAAGTACCCCCAACATCCCCCATATTCTGGGAGCTCCTTTTGGTGGAAAGTGTGATCTCTTTTCAAGAACCATTTCAACACTCTGCTGACTTAAGATATTTTGGAAAACTTTAGTCTTTTAGAATCCTTATTTGAAACATTACAAAAATATATGAAAATCAATTAACTTCACACATGGAAAAGTTCTTCATGAGGTTAATCTTCCTTTATATAATTTCTTGATTATGTTTGGAAGTAAATTGCCTTGATTATACCTTAAATGGAAAGGAATGTCTTTTAATTAGTTTGAAACATGCTATAGTGGTGATGATTTGTACCATAGAATGATAAATGGGTTTGAAAGCAATAAGTCTCTCTGACAGGAGTGAGCTACAGTTTTGTGTTTTTATTTTATTCTTGTCTACAGGGTAGAGTCAGAATCCTACTTTCTTAAGGTGACAAACTGGAGAATTCATCCCTTATTTGGCAGCCAGGCTGAGTTATATTGGCTTTTGGTTGCATGATAATGTGTGAGAGAATTTTGCCAGTTTCTCCTGTTTTCTCCCTTAAAACAAAAACCTCAAACAGGAACAGAAACAAATTACCAAGGTCATAAACTGGAACAGTGACAACTACAAAGCTAAGAGCTCCGATACCTTTGAATGACAGAGCTGGATAGAACAATTATAAAACAATATGTCCTAGCTACTCTTTGTTAAAAATCTTATCTTTTTAAATTTTAACTCACTTTTGGCCGAGGAAACTTTGCAGCCAGGTTAAGTAACCTGACCACAGTCATACTGTTAGTTAATAGCTCAGTCTGGTTTTAAAGCCAAATCTGTTTGATTCCAAATCTATGCCATTCGTTGTTCAGGTTTTAGGATCTTAAGAATTTGACGGTTTCCTGTGTGACTAGAGGTAGACACTAAATTATTAAAATTGATCTCAATTTAAGTGGTATAAATAACAAAATATACCTTGCAAGGTCTATGTCATGTTTAGTCTAATAGGCCTACCTGTGTATTTTCATGTACTGCCAAGCACCAGATAGTTTGCTTCTTTTGCTCATAGTTATCTTAGCATGACTGTATTTGAATTTAGGGTTGATAAAAGATTAAATGCAATAGAAAGGTTTACTGATCTTTGTTATGAGGCCATTGCTCATTGTTGTGGCATTTCTTTATATGTAAATAAAGTAGAAGAAGTATTTATTTCTAGGATTTAAAACAGTTTCTGTAATAAAAAAATAAAGTGAATACTCCTAATGAGCAAATGTCTGAATATTTTCCTTTACAGAAGAGCAATAGTTTTAAAAGAAGACTTACTCTCTCAAAAAAGCTTTAGAGATGACAGGAGGGCCTGGAGTTACAGGTGTGATCAAGCCAGGTGTTTACTGTACTTTGGGACATATTGAAAAGATGTTTAAACATCTTCCAAAACCTGTAACTGATTAATGTGTAAATTACATAATTCTCATTTTTCACATGGAGAAATCAAGGCCTATAATAGCTAATGAATAGTTAAAGATATTCCAGAATATTCCAGAATTATCCCTCCTTCCTGATAATGTAATTCCTGTGTGTTTTTTAAATACAAGATTACCAAATAGCATTCAGATGGATTTAATTCTGTTAATTCCATGGCCTGATATTAAAGTATTTTTAAAATCACGAACAGAATTAAGTATTCAATACAGAAAGTTTGGAGCATAAAAAGCCAACCCAGAAAATCTCTCCACAAAATCAGAAGAGAAAGAAAACAGCCTATTATTAAATAAGTATTCAAACAGTCTAGATACAATCAGAGGCAATCTGCTAAGAGATTACAAAGTGAGAAAGAAATCCCACCCTTTCATATAGCCAAGTAGCTTCAACCATTTTATACATACTCTCAAGAAAAAGATAATTAGTTCTCAAGAGGACCTAACAGCACTATTTGCTACACCTTCTTCATCTTAAATTAACCTGGTAATTGGGCTGACCATCTGTATTTGCTAGTTGTCTTTATCCAAAGGAAAAGTAAATTTCTAGTATATTCATGACGGGACGTAGGTTTGCAATGTGGATTCACGAAGTTAGACTTCTACCCTCACAGGAAACTGAGATGGAGCCCTATTTTTCTTGATGATAACATTTCAAAGAAAAGATTCCCTGGCCCTTGAAGGAAACATTCCTGCATTATGAAATTGGCAAGAGGCTTATTTAGCTTTAAAAAGAGATCTACACTGTGGATAAAATGAAGGTTCCTGTGGCCAGGATTCTCATCTGGCCCTGGCTGGCTAGCTCACTACACAGGTGTGGGCAATATGTTGCTATTGACTCTATATAAAGAGCTCTGCCCAGTGCTCTGGACAACACAGTGGCATGGCTGCAAGGCTGCAGGAGAGCAGAGCAGAGGCTGGAGTGGTGGCAGCGCTGAGAACAGAAGCCCAGAGGCAGAGACCTGTTTGCTGCATGCAGACTTGTTCTGAGTGAACGGGATTCTAGTGGTTGACCTGCCACCATGGAAGTAAAGTTGGGTGTAACCCTTTCACCCCAAGAACATTCTACTGTCATTTCTTTGGTGACATTGAATACATAGTGATATATTGAAAAGATGTTTAAACTTACATGGGGCTTGTATGGAACTTGTATGGGGCTGAAACCCATTGGCAAGATGTACATATGTTTCAAAGAGGCAGAGAAAGAACATACAATGACTGCTTTGTTAAATCCTCAAGGAACAAGGAAGTGGGGAGCAGGTCTTTTTATATTTTCTTGACTCCAGAAAAGAATTAATTTTTCTCCCTATTTGTCTTTATGTTTATTCTTATACCAAGGTGTGGATAAAATGAGAGTTCTTGTGGCCAGGATTCTCACCTGGCCCTGGTTGACTAGCTCACTGCACACCTGTGGGCAATACATGGCTGTTGACTCTTTAAAAAGAGCTCTGCCCAGTACTCTGGGCACGACATGGTGGCACGGCTGCAAAGCTGCAGGAGAGCAGAGCAGAGGCTGGAGTGGTGGCAGCACCGAGGACAGAGGCCCAGAGGATGGCGGTGTGGGACAACTGTGCAGAGAGGCCTGGAGGATGGCTGTGCAGGATGACTGTGCAGACAGAGGGGCCCAGAGGCAGAGACCGGCTTGCTGCATGCAGACTCACTCTGAGTGAACAGGATTTTAGTGACTGACCTGCTACCTGGAAATAAACGTCACCCCAAGAACGTTTTGCTGCCATTTTCTTTGTTCACACTGAATCCATAGTGAACTTGCCCAGGGCTGAAACCCATTGGCAAGACACAAGGGTATAGGGTGACTTATTTAGGAACTTTATGTAGAGATGCAAATTACCAGACCCCAAAGCAGATCTACTGAACCAGAAACCCTGGATGGGCCCAGCACTCTGTGTTCGGTAAATTCCTTGGGTGACACTGATGTTTTCTAAGCTGGAGAAACTTTGTGAACAACTGTTGACAGCAGGCCATGTGGAAAGAATCTGGGGGAAGGCGAATTGTTTTATTTTATTTGAATTGATAATGATCTGCAATTTGCATTAGTCTCCTGGTCTGCTAGCAAGTGTTACCCTCAATTAATTGGCAAGAAATTGTTATCTGACATAAAGAGATGAATTTTAGTTTAGCCAAGATAGTCAAACCTTAACAACTTGCATGATAGAGAGGAACAAAAGTAAAAGATTATTAAAAAAAATAAAAACCCAAAACTAACGTTTATGTTCTTCTGTCTCTTGAGCATATTCCCTAATATATGAAGAGTTGCCTGGTTTTCTGGCAAACCATAAAACACCTAAATTAAGTGAAGCCATAAAAGCTCTATTCAAGAGAAACGTGACAGTTGTGTAATTTTCTCATGTGCACTTCTTAAATTTACCTGGCTCTCTGCTTGGGACCAAATCTATTCTTTATCATTGCTTCTCAATTTTGGATGCAAATTGGAATCACCTTAGGATATATTTAAAGCCAAACTATCAGCAGAGACCAAGAGCAGCCAGTTAAGTAGGACCACTGAACTCCTGGGGTTCATGAGTTCATGCAAGCAGCCTGGCCAGTGACCTGGCCCTCCCCCTTCTCAGCAGGACCCTGAGCTTGGCATGGACCTCAAAGAGGAGAACGTCAGGGACCTCGCTGACCTCCTCAGCAAAGGGACTGAGGTGGGTTATTTGGAGCACTTTGGAACTTTCTCATTTAAGGAGTCTGCCCTGAGCAGACAGTTTTGATACCTCTAGTTTGACTCATTCCTGATACACAGTCCTGACAAATTGGCTTCTGTGGCCGCTGAGACCAACAGCAGTCATGCAAACCAGGCTGTGTTGAATTCGGCCTGAGGTGAAGCTGGTGGGATTTGATTTCTCAGGAGCTTTAATTGTTCCTGGCAGACCCTCCCCGAGGGTCCTGAGGCCCAGCACTGCCCTTTGGCCCACCACAGGATGAGCTGCAGTACAGCCAGAGCACCTGGATGTGCTGGTGAAAGTCCCACAAAAGGAGAACCTGGAATGGAAAAGCAAGTCCAAGCAGTTCTGGGAGAAAGGCCTCCTGGTGGGAAGATCACGGCCGGGTTGAAGGGGTCATAACCCAGTTGATGGAGGCACAGAAACAGAAGGAGCTTAACAAAGTCAAAATTCAGAGGCTGTGAAAGAAAGAGATGGATTTATATCTCCAGGATAATTTGGCTGATCTTTTAAGGGAATTGGAGCAACAGAAGGAGGTGATGGAAGGCTGTCCTGTGAGTGAAGAATCCCCAAAGCAGTGTGTTGAGGATTATATGTTAAGAACTGAAAAAGGAGGGCCAGAAATCCCAAGTGCTGAGGTTGCATAGAAGAGAAGCCCAATATGGCATGGGAGGAAATCACGCATCTGCAGATGGGCCCAAGTGGAAGTGGAGGCCTCCCAGGTGGGCCTGATAAGGTTGTGCTGTGGACCTGTCTTAGTTCAGGCTGCTGTTGATACCAGGGTTCTTGTTCATGGAGCTGAAGAATGAACTTCACAGACACTCAAGGTAGGAAAGCAAGGTAGAGGCTTTTATTTAGAGGTAAAGTGAGAGGACAGAGCTCCTGGCTCACGCCAAGAGGGGAGAAGAGAGTCATGGTGATATGTTGTCTAGGGGGTTTTTATGCACTCTTGAGGATTTTCAGGAATGGGGGTAAAGGGCTAGGGGTGCAGACTTATTGAATGGTCCTAGAATGCTCATTTTTGATGAGTAACAGAAGAAATCTGCTGCTCTGATTCTTAGGATAGCAGCTTCCCTCTGGCAGCATATCAGTTAAGACTGCCTGTCCTGACCCCAAGGTGGGCTTGGCTGTTACCTGCTTGCTTGGGTGTGTTAAGAATCTTACTTCTTGACTCTTTGGGCTGTTTATAGTTGGCCTTGCTTACCAAATTAAACTTTTGCCCAGGTTGCAGATTACTTGATTAGGATTAGAGAAGGAAACACAGTGTACAGGTACAGTTAAAAATAAGCTGGGCTTTTTAGCAGGCTAGGGTGAATTTTACAGTGTCATGATCTAATTGATACAGTGAAGTCATGAGTTATACTGGGATACTTTTCTTTGGGGAAAAGTCATACATTCCAGGCCAAGTTGCTTCTGGCCTTTTGAGCTTAAACTGATTTCACTGAAGAATGTCTCTATTCCTAGTCTGATATCTTTAACCTAGAGAATTAATGTGACTCTGACTTTGCGTAATGCTTAACACAGAGTTTTGATAGGGACTTCTTTGCACATTGTTACATTGTTATGACTGTAATTATCTTGTGTTGCCTTTTTTTCTGGAGGCCCTACCTTACTCTGCCTGAACGCACTGTCTGTGTCTCACTGTGATGCAGCACATAGACTGGGTGGCTTATAAACAACAGAAACTTACATCTCACAGTTCTGGAGACTGGAAATACAAGATCAGGGTGCCAGAATATTTGGGTCTTGTGAGAGCCCGCTTTTTGGTGGCAGACTGCTGACCTCTCACTGTATCCTTGTTGAGGGGGAGGGGAAGCAAGCTCTCTCATGACTCCTATAAGGGCACTAACTCCATTCTGAGGTCTCCACCCTCATGACCTCATCTCATTCCAATTCCCTCCCAGACACCCCATCTCCTAATGACATCACATTGTGGAGGAAGGTTTTAGCATATAACTTTGGAGGAGAACAGAGACATTCAGTTCATAACAGGATCCACTTGCTGGAGAAGGTCCTCAAGCAGGAGACTAAAGAAAACTCTGAGACTCTGTGACAACCTGATTTCTAAGGTGGAAGACATGATGTAGAAGTCACTGCCCAGCAACCTTCTCTCGGCCTTTGTCCATCTGTTTATATGACCTTGTCTGTAAGCATGTCTCCTGTATTTTATTCTTTTCTTTTAGTGGAAATCAAAGTGATTCTCAAAAAAGAAAAAAAAACCTTAGAAAATTCAACATAAGATATTTTAATTTCTGAATGTCACACTTTTCATGCTGTATTTGGCTTATTAAATGCTGATGCTCCTCTTAAAGGCACGAAGAAAAAAACCACATGCAATCCAGAGTAACTACTGGCAATATTTAGTTCTGTCCTTTTAAATCTTGAAAGTTGACTTTTTAAAAAATCAACACTACCATTCTCTTAAGAGGTCTTAATGAAATGAAAGCAGACAGCTAAAAATCACTTGATGGAAGGTTTATTTTTCAGTCAATGATATTGCACATGAAGACTGCACAGGAATAAGACATTTTGCATAATAATTAGTGGCTGTTTGCTTGGTAAAGCCTTATGTCACCCATGAAGTAATCAAAATAATTATGGGCACAAATTGCATATGCAAAATTGAGACCCAGTAGGTGTCCTCATCCACTCTGCTTGTACCCCAGGGAATTGCTGGTTCCTGACAATGGGGTTGTCTGCAGACAAGAGTGTGCCATGGTTGCTTGCTTTCTCTTTGCTCTACTGCTCTTCTTTCAAGCAGCAGAGAGATTAAAAAAAAATAAAAACCTCACAATAGCAGAGGAGGAAAAATCAGGGGTCAAGAGAGTGACTTTAGAACCGCCATCTAGCTCATTTATTGCCTTCATTACTCATTTGTGCAAGTCAGGTTTTGCCTCTTATTATTATTCAAGAGTCTTTACCACCAACCTTTAGAGTGAAGGTTCCCTGAATTGTGACTATGTCTTCGTCCTGCTGTATTTCCTGTATAACTCTCTCAAGTTGAGGTTGCAACAGGGACTCAGTAAGGATTTGGACAACCAAACTGAAGAGCTGGGGTAGCCCAATAGGGTGATATTTTGAAATGCTTCTTTTTATTTTGCATTTCTCTACACCTATTCTTCTCCCTAGTTAAAATGAGGCATCTTCCCACCCATTTGAGTGATTCAAGAGAGATGTGAAGAGAAAGAGTTGATATTCCAGCTTTGATATTCAAAGTAGTATTTTGGATTCTGCAGTAAGATAAGAGAGGAGATTTCCTGAACTGTTTACTGCGGGGCTCCCAGCACATTAAGAGCAGGCCTCCACGGATTAAAACATAAAGATTTTCCCAGTGTAGAGGCCCCTCCCTCTGCAGAAGGACAGGTAGGGCACAAGACTCGATGTCCTGAAGGAGGAGGATTTGTAGAGGACATGGGAAATCCTCATGCATGGGAGGAGGGGGAGAAGGGAAGGGAGGAAGGGAATCACAGTTTTATCTTTTTTTTCTGGGCCTGAGTCCTGGAGACAGGAAGGGTATATGTATAACCCCCACGGTAAGTTTGGGATGCCAATGTACACTTGTTTCATGGGTTGCCCTTGCAGCAGCCTGAGGACAGCTTCCCCAGAGGACACTGGTCAGCACAGCCTGGTTAGTTCAAGGTAGGCCTGGCTTTTTTGGACCAGCCCAAATTCTCAAGTGACTAAAAGGAACTTAGGAGTCTCTCCTGTCCCCTGGCCCAGACACAGCATTTTACAGAGCCTAACTGGGGGCCTTGGCAGAGAGGGTTTGCTTCAGTGGGCCAAGGATCCAGAGTTGCTGAGGACAACAGGTTAGGGATTCCTGGCCAGGTCTTAGGGGTGTGTGCACCTTGCCATCAAGAAGAGAGGTGCCAGGTCTGGAGTTATGCCAGCCGCAGGCTTCAGAGGCACCAGCAGAATGTTCAGGCGCACAGGCAGACCTCAGCAGTCTTCAGTCCAGTGGTCAGTCCAGCCTGCGCCCTCTGCCACAGATGCCAGCCCAAATCTCAAGGACTCCAGCCATCTCCCCTGCTGCCTACCTACATGAGGCCACATAAGCCACATCCTTGTTCCCATCCTCTAAGGTGCCGTTTTAGGAGGAGCAGGGCATCAGACTTAGAGAATTTAATCCAAGCCATCCAAGAAGAGCTGCGATACTAACAAAGACTAAATTACTAGCTGGGCAAATGTTTCATTTTTCTCTTCTGCCGTCAACAGGGTGAAGGCCTGTGAGGGAAACCAGATCAATTACAGAGGAATAAAAAGCCTATTTGTTTTTGTACATCTGAGTAGAGTGTAAGTGAATATTGATCCTGCTACAGTGTGTGTGTTTGATGTTTTTTAAAAGTTCCATAGGGATGAATGTTTCCCAGCTTTCTCCATAAGCTCCAAAGTAAGACCTCGGTTCCTAAAGGCATCAGCAGGAGACAGTGCCTCCCAGGGTGGAGGGAATGTGGGTGAAAGCTTCCCAGCTGAGGCAGATGAGCTGAGAGTGAGCATGGGAGAACCAGCTTGATGGTCTGACCAGAGCTGCTAGCAAGCGGATTTGAGCAAACCGATGTGCCTGTTCTCATAGAAAAATGCCCGACTCTGCCTCCACATGGTCAGCCCAAATGTCTCACTCTACATTAAATGCCAATTCATCTCCAGGGTTGAGGATAAAAGCCACTGTCAATTAACTTTTTAAATTAGGAAATGCCAAAGCTATCAGCCATACTCTGGGGGTGAAAGAGATTTTCCATCTCCCTCTGTACATAGTAAGCTTTTTCAGATTCTAAGTGTGCATGTGTGTATGTGTTTAGCTTTGAAAGCAGCATTTTAAGAAAAGCCAAGCTTTTTGAGAATTAGAAATAACATAGACCTGGAGGATCTAGCCAGGATCTGGCATGCAGCAGGATTATTAATATGGGACACCTGTAAAAGTATGGGACCAGATTTTTCCTTGGTTGTTATTAAATCCAGTCTTCAGGCTTTAAGCACACCAGCTACAAGGTGCAGCTGCGTGAGAAGAGCTAACAAGCTACTCTTGTCACTAGGAGTATGTGGGTTGAAGGGGGGTGACTGGGAGCCACCATTATTTTGTGTCAAGAATTTGAACATGTTTTCAGCAATATCACATTTAATACTCTTCATATCTCCATGAAATAGAGATTTATGTATTGATTCTACTGATAGGCAAAACAAAGCCTCAAGAGTTTAAATGACGGGCCCAGGTCCCCAGCTGAAGGGGTAGGAAGGTTTGAATTCCTAGCTCTGATTCAAGACCTATGCTCTCTCTGCTACTCTATACTGCCTCCTGTTGGGAGAGGTGAGAAAATTTCCCAGAGGGATGCAACCTTCACACTTTGTATTCCTTTGTGGAACTGGTCTATAATGTTTAAAAATTAAATATCTGTTTTCCCTCCTGGGTGGTGAGCTGAGACCATGTCTGTTGTCTATAACGCATGACACATGCTTCACACAAGGTACACGCTCAGGTCTTTCACTGGCTGATGGTAACTAATCTTGATTTGGAAGACTGAAGGTCCACTAACAAGAGTGTGGGGATTGTTCTTCACAGATAAATAAGCTTACTGATTTATGTCTTTGATTTATTTGGAAATATAATTCTTTATTCCTAAAATTTTAGATCGTTTGTGAAATTCTTTGACAGTCATGCTAAGTCAAAATTCCTACAATATAATAAAGAGGGAAGAAATGTTAAAGAAGTGATCACTCTTAAAGTTTTCTGAATTCCTCTTTTCCCTCTTACAGAGTACAGTTTGGTTCCTAATTGTTGGAATTGTTTTGTGAAACCTGGAGGATCAGAATGGGGGTTGGGCCTATGAATTGAGCTGGAGATACCCTTAAATGGCCAGCAGCCGAGATTCAGGAATGACATGGGGTTGACTACTCTGGAGTCATATAATATTGTATGTTATACAACAGCTACTAACAAGAAAGGAACAGGGTATACTGAGTGAGGGGTAGAAAGGGGAGTTCATAAGGGTTACCTGATTGCCCAGTTGCTATTGAGATGATTAATGCTGTGTGTCCGTGTCTTGCCAATGGGTTTCAGCTCCAGGCAAGTTAGCTATGGATTCAATGTGACCAAAGAAAATGACAGTAAAATGTTCTTGGGGTGAAAGGGTTATACCCAACTTTATTTCCACCGTGGCAGGTCAACCTAAAATTCCTTCCACTCAGAGCAAGTCTGCACGCAGCAAGCCGGTCTCTGCCTCTGAGCCTTTGTCCTCTGCTGTGCTCTCCTGCAGCCTTGCAGCCCTGCCACTGTGCTGCCCAGAGCACTGGGTGGAGCTCTTTATATAGAGTCAATAGCAACGTATTGCCCACAGGTGTGTAGTGAGCCAGCTAACCAGGGCCAGATGAGAATCCTGCCCACAGGAACTTTCATTTTATCCACAGTCGGTCTGGAAATGGGCCTCATCTCTCCTGGTCCAGCTGGCTTCTAATCTGGAAACTCAAAGTTGCAGCATGTAGGGAGGCCCAGGAAGCAGTACATCTATTTCAGTGGGGGTGGAACTATTTCTGCCTTAGACATTTTCAGTCAGGAACCACATGGTGGCAACATTGCATCATTCCTGTGAAACCTTAACCCGCAGCCCAACTCCAGGTAAATTCAATTGCTAAGCAATAAATTGGGAGATGCAGGATGGTGCTGGTTTAACCAGTAAACATTATACTTGTATTTGGTACCACTGATGGTGTTTTCCATGATAAAATATAGCATACTACAGGAAGTAATACATTATCACCCCTTGTTAGAACATTCATGTAATTCAAGCAAATAAAAAATGCCGGTACAACCTGAATTCCATGCTTACAGGCTCGGTTTTCCCCAGGATGAAATTAATTAGTTTCATTCCATCCAGGCAACACCTGCTTGAGAAGAACATTTAGGGTCATAAACCACCCACCGAGAAATAAGGAAACTGAAAGGCTCACACACCAACATCATGTTGCCAAGCTCAGGTCTAAAACAAAATCTTACAACCTAGCCTAGTGGGATCTCTTGGGATATTTTTTCTAATATAAGTGTCTCCATAAAAAAATTAAGAGTCGTGAAATGTTCCTAAGCAAATGACATTGCTGGGAATCTCTTTCCTTTTCATTAGAAAATCATCTCTGAGGACATGTTCAAGGTTGAATTCTTTGAGCAAATTCTTGACTCCTCTGATTTCTGACTGTGTTTGGGGAAAAAAGACTGAAGTGAAATTATTTGGGGAGATCAAATGCCACAGCATTTGGCACCTTGCAAAGTAGGGTGGGCTTAGATCAAATACTGAATACCTTTCAGTGATTTTTTAAGGCCAAGTTACAGGGGTTAGAACTGCTTTATCTAGAAAAGGTTTGGGTATAAATGAGTTGCTTTTATGGGGCGGAGGGGAGGGGCGGGGTTTAAGGGAAAGCATGCCAGATTCCTCATTCTCAAAATCACCTGGCAGACTTGTTAAAACAAAGTGCTGGGTTCCACCCCGTTTCTGATCCAGTGGGTTGGTCTGGGTTGGGGCCTGGGGACTTGTATTTCTGATATGTTCCCAGGTGTAAAGAATGCTGTTGGTCCAAGGACCTCCCTTTGAGAACCCCTTCTAAAGATCTATTTTTCTGAAAGAATAGGCCACTGGGTTTTGGTGAGGTGAGGTCACAATGTGCCAACATCATTGATTATGTTTCAGAAAAGAAGCCTCTAGACATTTTGCTTTCCCTTATTTGGTGTTTGGTTTGCTTGTCAGTGGGCACCCTTCTTTCCAAGTTCCCCTTGGGGGAATGCTTCTGTTTAAACTCCTGCTCCCAGGGGACTGCCTAAAAATGCCAGTTATTTTGGCTATTGAAAATAATGTTAAGAATTGTGTGACCATTGTTAAGGATCAACATCTCATCAGTTAAGTTGATGAGCTATGGGGCCTGCTTTTCTATTTACAGCATTCCTTAGATTGTTGACCCAAGCTGGAAGCAACTTGAGCGTCTAACCTCATATAAAACAATGAGGCACATCATTATTCTGGAGTTTTATTAACTACTTTAAATGAAAGTGAGGATTTGTTCAGTTACACTTTCTATTAGTTGTTCTTACTACAAGAGCCTGTAGCTGTTAAGAAGTCTCCTATCTAGTTCCTCATGTCCCCCATATTTCCTAAGAAAGGAAGGAGACTGACCTTTCTTCTGTTAAGTTGTCTGATAAGCAAATCCCTTACCAACTGGAGGATGATGATATGATATTTACTCTCTGAGTCCCAGATAGGCATACCGAGATCTTCAGGTGCTCCTGCAGAATCTTGCCCACCTGAGCAGTCATTTTGTAAATTAAATTAGTTGTCACAGAGTCCTAAACATCCTGCCTCCTGGAGCTACACCCCCCACCCCTGTAAGTGTGCCTCGGCAAGCTGGATGTAAAAAGCATGCATTTGTACAAGGTAGTCAGGACATTTTCACTGTTCAAGATGATCTCTTCACCGAATTTTTCCTGGAATACCTATATAATGATTTGACGTATGAAAAATTTAGCCAGAGCTTGTCAGGAACTTATACACTGTATAAAGTGAAATGCTGAGCTGGAATTCACACATTCTTGGGATATCAGTGATGCAAAATTAGAGGCAGAAAATTTCAGTAGCTCAGTACTGCAGAATAGGATGCCAGTTATAGTCAGACTCCTCAACCTCTTATTTCCATGCAATCATCCACAGTTTCATCAATGTCAAGCAGGAAGTAGAGGCATGGAGCAGGTGAGGCTAGCTTTCTCAGACCCTTACTCTTCTTTTGCCTTGTTTTCCACCCCGGATGGTTGGCCTGCCCCAACTATTCAGGTCATTGCTTCCAGGTACTCTTTCTCAATTCCTTTTAAACACCAGTATCCTAGAAAAGTGGCTAAATTTATTTAACTTAGGCGTAAATAATTGACCATGGTTTGATATGTTATCTATCCTATTTGGTATTTGCATTTTAGTAGAAAAAACCCCCAAAGAAATACATTTCTGGTTCTAGAATTTCAGAGCATGGCAAAATGGTAGGTCTAGCTTTGGAGAGTGGTAGTGGGGACTGGGGACATGTTTCCCCCAAGAAAGCACATCCCATTAAGTCAGACTTTGTATCGTATTTCTGGGCTTAAATTCTCTGTACTTATTTCTCACTGTGCAATTGATATAAATAACATGGTTACTGCCACTCCTTTGAGATCAAGCATGCATTAACCTGTGGGGTTGTTTTATAATAATTAAGTGATAAAACCTTTCTGAGGTCGGTGTGTGTATTGGAGTCTTTTGTAGTTGATTAGCAGGGGAGTGGAACTGAAGAGTTTAATCAACCCCCAAAGTTGCTAGGTTCAAGTTTACACCAGCATATTTGCTATGCTGTATTACAGGAAGGAGGGAAGGAGGGAAGCAGGAGGGAAGGAAGGGAGGAAGGGAAGGAGGAAGGAAAGAAGGAAGGGAGGGAGGCTTCCATTCATTGACATGTAGCTCTTATGCTTTTTCAATTTCATTGCAGGTTGGAGACGACCTATTCTTACATTTCTCGGTCCCTCTACAAGACAATGCTGCAAGCTGACTTCATGCAAGGGTCTGACCTGGGTGAGGAAGGAGTGATGCTGATGAGGAAGCCAAGTTCGGAATTTCCTTAAGGACAGAAAGCCAGTTGGCTTTCTCCCTAGTCAGAGGCTGCTGAATGTTGCCACTCAGTCATACTGTAATCACCTGTCCCAGGGTAAGTAGGATGGGAGAATATGGATTCATACATATAATCCATCCCAATATTGGGAAACATATACAAAAGCAAAAGGGTTGTAGTGCTATCATCTTTGTATATAAAGAATAGCACCTTCATCCTCCCTCCCTTGTCAAACGTTTATTAGAACTCATACTCTTTTCTGGGTTTGGTGCTGGGGAAGTAGTACAATTGATAAAACATGATTCCTGGCCTCACAGAACCTAGAAGTCGGGGAGAAGCTTCCATACTGCTTTCCATAGTAGCTGCACCAACAGGACTCTGGAGTTCCCTTTCCCCACATCCTTGCCAACACTTGTTATCTTCTGCTGTTTTTGATGATGGCCATTCTAACAGATGTGAAGTGACATCTCATTGTGGTTTTGATTTGCATTTCTCTGATGGCTAGTGATATTAAGCATCTTTTCATGTTTGTTGGGCATTTTTATGTCTTCTTTGAAAGATATAAAAGGAGAAATGTCTATTCAGGTCCTTTGACCACTTTTTAGTAGGGTTATTTGTTTTGCTATTGAATCGTGAGAATTCCTTATACTTTTTACATGTAAATCATATCTTGATACAGTGGTTTAAAGAAAAGGGGAGGATAGTCTAGAAAACTAATGTTTAGAGTACTTCATCATATATGTTGTCTTAAGTGACTAGGGAGGAGGGTGTCATTGATTATTTCTGGGGGGAACCATAGACAGTTTTAAAGGAGACATTCACTGAGTTGGATCTTGAAAAATTGGTAAGGGTTAGTTAGGAGGAAGGATGAAAGTCTGGGATATTCCTACTGGAAGAAACATAGAATACATAGAAACATTTGGGGAAGAATGGCAATGTCTCATGGTTTTCTGTGGCCAGAGTGTAGGGTAATGGGGTAAGTGGAATGGTAAGAGATTAGACTGAAAAAGTAGGTAGGTGTTTCTGGGCCATGCAAAGGACTTTGGAGTATAACGTTTAGGCAATAGAGATCCTTTAAATACTTTTTATCTGGAAAAATATTTAATTTGTGATCAAGTTAAATGTTTAGAAAGAGCATTAGGTCAGACCTATGGACAGGGGATTGGAGGAAATACTGATAGCGTGCCAAATAGGAAGGCTGATGTCATGGTCCCAGTGAGAGATGAGGGGGTCCAGACTCAGACAGATGCAGTGAGCATGGACGGCAGGGGCAGCTTCAGGAGATAATTAGTACAATGGGCATAACTCAGTTGGCTATAGATGTGCAGATGTTATGAGAGTAAAAGAAAATAATTTCTAAATAACAAACAGAAGGTATTGAGAGTTTTTTCCCTGAGAGGAACTACATCTTTCTCAGAGCCAGCTCTCTCAGAGAGTGCTGCTACCCTGAGAGTGAGTCCTGCTTGGGTGCTCAAGGGGAAGTTTGCGTGAGGCTTCCAGATGCCTGGGTGCTGGGGAGGATGCAAGAAAAGGAAGTAAGCGAACCAAGTGTTCTGACTGTGGAATGGGAGGAAGGTCTCCTGGGTAGCCCTCTTCAGGCCAGATCTTATAATAGTAGTAAAAATAATAGCAATACATTACATAGCTCCAAACACTTTAGGGGTATTAGCTCATTTAATGATCACAATAACTTTATGAGGAAACTGAACCTCAAAGAGGTTAATAACTTATCTGAAGTAGAGCTGATAAGTGGTAGAGCTGGGCTTCAAGCTAGGCAGCCTTGTTCCAGGATCCCAAACTGTTGGTAACTGAGGACACGATTCCCTCAAACCTAGATTATGTCTGTTTCTTTATCCCAGCATTTCTAAAGTGACTCACTCCAATTCTCTGCTCAGTTTAAAACAGAGAAATAGAGGGAAAGATATTGCCCTTGTGTCTGTGAATCCCAGGTGAGAGAGACTGAATGAGGAAGGTGGTCTTCAGGTGCTGAGGGGCTCCGGGATGCCTCAGGTGCTGGCCTGGAGGGTGAACTGACCACATTCCAGGGAATGCTGTCTTACCAGCTCTAAAGGTGATGTTTATCGAACCAGGGTCTTTCCTCAGCAGCCCGCTCCTAGAAATGGTGGGCGGCTGGACCCGAGATGACAAAGGAGAAGATTGCAGGCAACTGAGGCCTAACCGGGTCACAGACGTCGCAGATGAAGAGGTGAGTCTTGTTAGAAACTGCATCTCCTGGGCCTGCTTCAGTGCCTGAGCTCTCAGACAAAATTGTGGTACACACATTTTATTTTTAAAAGGTAAAACATTGATTGTTCTGGAGACAAGAAACTCACCTTAGTTATGAACTAATGCACCAGTTGAATGTAGGAATCAGTGTCTCCCTGGCTTTCTAACCCCTGGGCAGTGTTTTATACTAATTATCTGAACAACCAGTTGCTATAGTTACCTACTGTCTATGCTTTAAGAGGAGAAAAACCTGGCTAGGCTGGTTTAGTAGGAGAGAAGTATGTGCTGAGGTCTGACAAAAAAGGGTGGGATATGCAGTAAAATATCTTAATCCACACAAAGACAATGTTAGAGTCTCTGCCTTATTCACAGGCCTCTGTGCATCATGGATGTCTGCCCCTGTTTTTTGCAGGAATAGCTCCGGCTCATAAGTGTGAGCCCAGAGCAGTTATGTTTGCCATAGGGGGCCACAGCACTGTGTCTACCACTAACTGGACCGTGGTGAACACCCCCATACTGGGACCATTTGATTCTCTCCCCTAGACAGTTGGACTGAAGTGTTTCTAGCCCGTCTACCTAGATAAATGGCAGGACCCATTCTCTGTAGGCTTTCAGGGAGTGTTTTCTTTGTTGTGGAATGAGGAGAAGAGAAAGGAGGTATGTGGTGAGAAGAAGCCTATTTTCAGAGGCGGTGCGTTTGGAGTTTTTCAGTTCCTGGTTCCTGTACCTTCTTGAAACACGATTTTATTCCTGCCTTAAATTTCTTTCTTTCTTTTTTTTGAAATGTTATGATGATAATGATGATCGGTTCTGCCTGGCAAGAATTAGTTCCTATTACTTGTTACTGACTCTTTATTCTGTTCTAATATAGGTTCCCCAATACTTATGAGAAGAGGAGATTAGGGCACAGATACACCCAGAGGGAAGACCATGTAAAGATACAGGGAGAAAACACCCATCAAGCCAAAGAGAAAGGTCCTCAGGAGAAACCAAACCATTGGATACTTTGCTCTTGAACGTCTAGCCTCCAGAACTGTGAGAAAATAAGCTGCTCAGTCTGTGACAGTTGGTTATGGCAGCTTTAGCAAACTCACGCAACTGCTTTCCAAGGTATGAAACTCTAATTCCTTCCCCCTCTGCCCCAACAAAGAAAACTCAGTAATGGAGTAACTGCTGCTGCTTTTCTTAATGGTGATCCTTAAAGACAGTGGCAAAAAGATCTTTTACTTTGTCTAAAAGGTACGCCAATAACTGGCATGCAAGGACCCTGAAGGAGTACGGCTCTAGACGAATACATCTTCTTAATGCGCTTGTTTGGCTTAAATTGAAAGTGTTCAGCTTCATGTCTTCTACAGAAAGGTGTCTGCTAAGCTTTAGTTTTACACAGGAAAATGACTGCATTTTACTAATTGGAATGAATGGGAACTCTTTCTTCAATCCATTTACACACGGGTGAAAACAATGAAAACAAAGCGAGTCACTTTGCAGGAAGTATGAGGGTGTGTGCATTCTTCCCATTGCACTTGAGTTCTGAGGTCAGTTCTGAGGTCAGCGTATGAAAAGCCTTTTCCATCCGTTATCATCACATGGGAGAATTTTGTAGAGGCAAGTGTCCAGATTGTATTTTTAATCAGGATAAGGT
This sequence comes from Manis javanica, assembly GCF_040802235.1. Lineage (NCBI taxonomy): Eukaryota > Metazoa > Chordata > Mammalia > Pholidota > Manidae > Manis > Manis javanica. Next base: position 56,212,167 of record NC_133166.1, read on the forward strand.
GTTTAGGGAAATGCTGCAGAGATTAAAAAAAAAAAGTTTCAAGGAGAGGTGAGGGCTGAAAGTGAATGGAAAAAGAAAAGATGTTGATTTAACTGAGCTACAGCAGCATTTAAAAGGTCACCGAATAGAGACAGGGTGCAAAGAAAGTGGGAATAGTTTGTAGAATCAGGTAACACAATACATGCTAATAGAAACAGGCACTGAGAGAATTCTGCCATTTGTGTGTGTGCCTGAAGGCAGTTTCTCTTGGAAGAGAGGATAGGGACCCCCCGGGGACATTTTGTGATGTACCGTGCAGTAGCACTGGTTACCAGTATTACCGGCAGAATGCATGTGGCAGATGACTTTCAACTCATATGCAGCTCTGAATACTTGGAACATTATCTCTTTGGATAATTGTGTTGAGATAGATTATGAGGATACAATCAGATTCAGATAGGGATAGTTAATGAACAAATACATAAATACATAAATGCTGTATGTGTCCCCTGTGAGTCCAGAAGTCATAATTGATGGCCCACAGGGCAAATGGGGTCTGTGAGAGGTTTTGTTTGGCTCAGATGGTCTTCTAAAAACAACTGAACTAAATATTTAAAAGTAGAGAGATTTCACTAAAAATAAAAAAAATCACATGTTCAGCTTCTCTTAAACAAATGGTATATTCCAGCAATACTGGTTATTCCCAGAGGGCAATAGGATAGCAATGGATAGTGGCTCAGTTTAAGCCTGGCCCTTGGGGACTTTGGAGTGTGTAACCCCAGCTAATAGGCCTACTCTGGGTTCAAGGATCATGTGGCTGCAGACTGAGGAAGTGGCCAGTAGATGGTGTCACAAGCCAGAAAGGACTGACACTAAGATCATCCCAGTCCAAGAAGCAGGGAAAAGGGCAGGCGAGAGTGGTAAAGACAAAGGTCCTTTGGCGGAGTCTGTGAGGACAAGATCGCGTTCCACAGCATTTCCAAAGCAAGCGGTGAATGCAGCCTTTTCTGAAAGGTTTCGCAGCCTGAAGTTCTGTGAGGATAACGCTGTGACCTGTAGAAGCTGAGTTCCGGAGAAGCCCTCCTCGCTCTACTTATGCACACATAGTACTTCTGGGCATTGCTTCTTATGTGTTGAAAAATGAGACATTTTATCACACTACTGGTGTATCTTACTTTCTTTTAATGGGATCAGTTTTATTGACTAAACCGCTCTTCTTAACTCCAGAGTCACATATCCTACCGTCTACTTGCCATCCTCACTGTGTCAAAGATATTTCAAACACAAGGGTCCAAAATGAAACTTATTTCCTCCTCCTCTTCCCACTAAATCCAGTCCTTCCTGGTGTCTGTCTCAGAGAACAGCACTTCCCACCACTCAGCTATGAAAACCAGGAAATTCTTGCTCATTCTCTGCCTCCTACTCACTCACTCCTTGTCCAATTTTTATCAAGCCCTGGTAATTTTGCCCCTAAATGTCTGTTGATTGTCTGTTGATTCTGCCCCCTTCTCTTTGGTTCTACTGCCCAGAATCCTCACTTTCATTGCTTTTTGCCAAAGCCATGGTAAAGGCCTCCAACTGGTCCCTCACAGCCCTCTTGCCCTGTTTATCTTTCTAACCCCAAGGCTGATCATGTTTCCTTCCTGCTCCCAATAGTCCAGAGGCTTCCCGCTGTTCTCAGGACACCACCCCACATTCCGTTTCACACTCTTGCCTCCTCACAAAGGCTTGGCACTTGCTCTTTACATGCCCTGCATAGCCTGTCACCTCCCTTCTTCCTTAGCAAATGGATCTTCATAGAAAAACAAATCACTCCAGTTCCCTGCCCAAAGCATATCTAGGGACATGTTTCTGTAAGGGACAAAGAGTGGAGAGAAATTATTCTGCTTTTCTTTGGGTGATACTGGATTTTTAATTTCTTATTTCACTATGTGCTATGAATCCTGAACTTTTCCTGCCACTTAAATACCCATTTTTACTTACAACTGATAGAAGAAGGATATTTGTTTCACACTTGAATTGAATAATGATAAAGTGGCCCAGGGCCAATTTGAAAGTCAGACTTCTAGTTCTTCTAAAAGCAAATGTTAGAAACATTTGGCGTGGGGCTGAGTTCTGTAGATCATCTTGCCTTCAGAGGACTGGCCTCCTCTGAGTCTACTTTTTTGGCTGTCTTACAAGGTCAGATCCTGAGCCCTGAGTAGCCACTCCACACTGATTAGTAGAAGTGGATTATAGTTTATGGAGGTTTTCTGTCCAATATGGTAGTCACTCCCTATATGTGGCTATTTAAGTTAATTAAAATTAAAGGAAATTAAAAATTTACTTCCTCAGTTGCAGTAGGCATATTTCAAAAGTCCAATATGTACTGTGGCTAGCAGCTGCCATATTGGACAATGAAGATAAAGAATATCATTACACAAAGTTCTGTTGGACAGCATGCTATAGCGCTTGCCACAGAAGGGGACTTTGCTTGACATCCATGATGTGTCTATGGCAACATATTTTCTTTCATTTAAAAATAATCAATCTGCTGCTTTAAGTGACAGTTGCTATTTTGTTTTCAGTAAAATCATAAGGGAAGTGGATTCATTTGAACTGGATGGGAGGAAATTGGTCAAACAGTAAAACATGGGAGACAGTTGAATTTGAAGAGGGAGACCCCTATAGGGGTCTGAGGGATAGAGTGATGGAGGCTGGGTTTGGGACGTTTTATTTCCTGTATCATGTTGGCTCCCATGCGAACACAGACAAGATTATCATGTGGTTTGTGTCCATAGGAAAATCTATCCTAGGGCCCTTTTCACTTTTTCAATGTATTGGACTGATTGCTAAGGAGAAAAATGAGAGGTACTTCTACTGGGACTAAGACAGTTAAATGCAAGTGATGTGGTGCTCTCCCCGAAATACCTGCCTCGTTCATACACCTACAATCATTTCTTGAAGTACCTTTTATGTGTAAGTTGTCTTTATATCTACACTCTCATTTTGTTGCTACTTTTCCTTCCTTTATTTTCCTGAGACTGTAGAAAAGCAAACAATTCTATTTTGCTTTGGTGTGGGCAGGTGATTCGATTACATTACAGCTCAGCAGAGTGAATGCTATCAACCTTCTAACAGTAAGGAGAATACTAAGAGCCAATGTTTATTAAGGATTTGCAATGTTCCCAGCTTTGTGCTGCAGGCTGCATATACTTGACTTCACTTAGTATTTAAGAACATCTCTGACGGAGTTTCAGTAGTTGTCTTGCCAATGGGTTTCAGCCCTCGGCAAGTTCACTATGGATTCTGTGTGACCAAAGAAATGACAGTAGAATGTTTCTTTGGGGTGAAAGGGTTTATTACCCAGCTTGTTCTCCTGGTGGTAGGTTGAGCACTAGCATCTCTGCCTCTGCTCAGAGAACTGGGCCGAGCTCTCTATATAGAGCAATAATAGCTTATTGCCTAAAGGTGTGGAAGCAGTAGCCTAGCAACAGGCCAGTAACATTATCAAGCGGTTTAAGTTTAGTGAGGATCCTGGCCAGAGGAACCCCAACTTCCACACAATAGTGGTTAAGACTACAGGTCCCCATCCTGGCCTTCCTAATTACTAGCCCTGCCTCAGTTTCCTAATGAAAGGCAGTTTGTGGTCTCCACTTCTTAACGGATGAAATGAATTATATGGAAACCACTTAGAAAAGCATTTGCATAACACTCAATAATTGTTCTTACTTAAAAAATTATTCCTGTTTTTACTGGTGGGGAAACATGGGTTTAAGGAAGCTTAAGTAAGTAAAGTTTCCAAGGCCGAATATTTAGCAAATGGAGGAGCTGGGGCTGGAACACTTGTCATTTTGATGCCAAAGTCCAAATAATCCATTGCTGATGCATTTGACTATTTCCACCTATGTCAATATGTTATCAAGTAAGATAATGTATATGGGAGTGGTTTAAAAATTATTTAGTTAAGATGAGATTATCAAAACCATCTTCAACAAAGGGATTATGAGCTAACTTTGCCTCAGATTGATAATACTATTTTTTTCTCCAAAGAAGTAAATTCACTGTCTTTAGCTGCTTAGAAAAGGAAATGATTATGTCTGTGACTTTGAGCAGAGGAGCTAGAGGGTTTCCAATCTGTACTAAAATAACACAGTTGGGGAGATGTCCTAAAGAGCAGGAATCCAGCCTTTATAGAAGTGAAGATCCCAATCAGTATCTCAGAATCCTAGTTACTGGTAGGCAACTATTCTTAACAAAGATTTGTTGATGCTGATGGTGTCTGAAACTGAACTGGGCACCAGGCATGCAATAATTTAGACATGGTCCCTACTTCTAAGGGGTACAAAATTTAGTGGATGGGGAGACTTACAAGTAAATGTTTAGAGAATTTGACTTCATGGAAGTGACATTTAATCTAGGTGTTGGGGGATGAGTAGGAGTTTTCTGAGGAAAGTAGAAAAGGGATTTTAAATGGAAGAAGAAAGAACAAATTACAGAGGCTTATAGGAGTACTTCTTGACTAAATGATCAGTTGTTTGGAATGGTTAGAGCTTAGGCCATAGGGGTGAGTTTCTGGAGATAAATTTGAGTAGGCAGGTTGTTTTAAGACTCATGTTAAGAAATGTGGACCCTATTCCAGACACTAGGAAACTGTTGAATGTATTAGACAAAATGATAAGATGTGTGTTTTTGAAAGGCATCTTGGCACCTGTATGGAGGAGATGAAGGAGGGGTGAGCCTGCAGTCAGAGAAAACAGTTAATGGAAGATTCTGGATAGTTCAAGTGAGAATGACAAGGATCTGGATGTTTAGGGGAAGGATGGATTCAACAGACATTTCAGAGGAAAAAATGGGCAGGACTTGGTGACCAAAAATAAAGAGCTAGGGAAGAGAAAGAGTTCAAAGCCATTTACTCAGGGCTTACTCTGCTGGTATTGCGCTAAGCATTAGAGGTAAAAAAACAATTAAGGAATGATTCCTGTGTTTAAGTAGCTGTATGGAGAGCCAATACAATAATAAACACACACAATGCAGTGTCATGTATGCAATGGTAGACTTGTGTATACAAATAGTACACAGGAGGCTGCCAAGAATGATTAAAAATTTTCTAGCTCCTGTGACTTGGTGGATGTTGATGTGTCTATGAATAAGAGAGGAAAAATGGAAGAGGAGTAGATTTCTGGACATATTTAATGCTTTGATTTTGATGTTCATGAGGTGTTTGGAACTTTAAGATATTCTAGCAATGATCAGTCACAGTCTAGTTCATCTTGGATTTGCAAAAGTTACAGAAAAAGAAAAAAGGTAGTAGTTGTCTTTAAAAAAACAAAACAAACAACCCACCTAGCATGATGCTTCTCCTTTTAATTGCTTTTGTTATGTATATATATATATATATATATATATATATATATATATATATATATATATATATATATATATATAGAGAGAGAGAGAGAGAGAGAGAGAGAGAGGACTATTTATTAATGGCTCTTTACCTCCCACAGTCCTGGCTTGGTTTTAAAAAATTCTTCCTGCACTACAAGGGTTCTATCTATTTACCCTGAAAACTTCTGGTTCAATTATATTTAAAAACTAGAAATAGCACTGAAGGCTAAACTTGTTTTTCATTTGCAAGCAAGAGGATGATATCCTAAGAGGTTTTCATAGTCAGCATTGCCTCCTAAAGGTCAGATGACTTACATGTTTATAGTGACTTTACCTAATATGGGTTCAGCAGTAACTTATGGGTAGATGAAGATTTATGCAAAACACTCCTTTGTTTGCAAAGATTAATATAAGAGCCAAGTGTGAATGAATTTTAAGTTACCCAACTATCTGGAAAGCAAGTTCAACAAAAGGTAGAAATGAATATAATATCAAAACTAAGAGACTGTCCTAAACTCTATTTTTTTTAATGGAAAATTTCTTCTGGGAGCTTGAAGAATTTGACCAATGCTATTCCAGCTTCAATGCTTATCTGGAATCTCTAACATTCTAGTTCAGTAGAGAACAGTCATAACCCTGATATTGCAATAAAGGATGACATGTGATTATAGATTTTCCCCTAACAATAGTGGAAGGAAAGTTTTACACGTCATTGTGTTGAGGAGGACAGAGAGTATAACTTGGAATATGCATAAACACATCCAGGACATCACTTTATGTGAACCTAAAGAAGGCATCTGAGGTCACGTGTGTGAGCACTGAGCTGCAGTTCTTTACCTTTTGGATTTCACTTACCTGCTGAGCGGTGGGGTTTTGAAAGCAAGTAACCTTTTATTTTGCCAATACAAAAACCTATCATCTACTATAACCCTATTAATTAAATTAATGAAAGGACGTTTTAATACCCAGTATGCTAGTTCACTAGAGAATACTTATAGGAAGGCTACTGCGGCAGTGATTGCCGCGTGAATAAGCCACAGGAGGACTACAGCTCCCAGCGTCCCTTGAAGCCACATGGACCCTGAGGATGTGGCGGAAGTGAATTTTACCGCTTGCTTCCTGGCCCCTTAAAACCTCCCACAATCCTCCCTGCTGTACTTCCCCATGTGTGGGACAGGTGCTAAGGATCCTGCAAAGGACCACAAGCCTCGTATTTCTGAGTCACGGGGTGACAGGAGCCCATGTGTCCAGTTGGCCCCTTACTACCTGGAACATTCTCACTGGATTCTGAGTGAGCAGGTGCAGAGCTGAAACTCAGACCTGCGAGGAGGTGACATTGCGAGCGGTGCAGTGCCCATATCCGTGGGAGCTTGATGAGGCTCATTCTGGGAAAGAGGAAAAAAAACCTTGGAAACTGAAACCAACTGCTCCTGGAACGAGCTATTGCCACCAGGTGAGGAAGTGGTGCTCGGATGAATTGATAGATAAAGCAAAGCAAAACAAAACAACACCTAAAAATACAAACAAACGTAAAACGAAAGCACGCCCATGTAGGAACAACCCCCTTACTTCTCTTCCAGCTTTGCAGTCTCCTCCTAACACCTCTACTGGCAGAACCTTTAGGAAACAGCCGTAAAAAGCAGAATGGGGTTTGCTGGGTTCCATCCCCAGCATCAGAAAGCTGAGTTTAGAAAGGTAGGTTTTGAGAAGAGAGAAGATAGCTGAATTACCAGCACAGTAAGATGTATACCTTGACTATATTTAAACCACCAAGATATTTGGTATTTGTTACAGCAGCTAATCAAAACAGATCCAAAAACTACATTTAAACCGAATAAATTAAATTTCATGAAAGCCAGCTACATTTTCCTCACCCTGACCCCCCTTATTTCATTAAGCATTTGGTGAAAATTCACCTCCTTGCACTGTTCATGGAGAGGTATGTGGAAACCACAGATAACTCCGTCTTTTCCTCCAGGTATTTGTATTCTCGATGTTCACAGAATTGTGGATGTGGGTGTGGAAAAGGGAGGAAGAGTTTTGGTTGAGGTCAGAAACAAGGGGAGAGTGGAAGATGAAGTGATGGTTTAGTACCAGTTTTCCTGTGCACTCCTTGGATTGGGTTAAAATTCCTCTGGTTAGTGCAGTAGGAGGGAAAACTGACATGTTTCTTATGAGAAATCTGGTCGAGGGAGTGTCATCAGTACCTGACAGAACTGCTTCAGAGAAACTTTGCATCTCAGAAGAGCTACTTTGGGGTCCAGGTGACAAAGTGTGCCATAGAGATGGGGAACAGTTTACATTCTGTACACTTCTTCATGGGTCTTGGCTGTGCTTTGGCAGCTACAGAATTGAGGGTATTGAATACTTCCTAAGAAGGCAGATGAGCTGGCTTTAGCTCTTCCTCTTTCTCTCACTGGTCCAACTCTGTTAGTGTCCCAGCTATTTCTGGACAGGCCTGTTACTACCTCAGGACCTTTGCACCTGACTATACCTCACATTCTATCACCTCATTACTCACTTTCTATAGGTTTCTGCTCAAAAGTCATTTTGTTAGCAAGTCCTTCTCTTACTGCTCTGTATAACCTCCCACCTCTACCCACCCACACTCATTTAGACTCTAATTGCATCTGATACATTATGTATTTATTTATTTATGGATTGTATCTCCATGCTGGAATATAGGTACTTTAAGAGTATGGTTTTTTTTCTTGATCTATTTTGTTCACTTCTATATCTCTGATCCCTATAACAATTCTTGGCCCATAATAAGTCCTTAATAAATATTAGTTGGATTAATATTGTTGTTATTGCTAAAGACATCACTGATATGGACATGCTGCTCATTCCCATGACCTTTCTAAAATGCACCCATGTTTAAATTCATTAGGTGTTTTCTCTGCTTTCAAAATAAATTTCAGTCTCTTTTACACATCCTGTAAGATAGTCTCAGCCTATCCCTGCAAATAGCTCCAGTCTCACCTCTGGCCACTGAGTTCTTGCCACTCTACCCTTCCACAGGTTAAAATACTTGCAATGCCCAGTAGAGCCATGGTCTCTTTTATTTTTTGAGGTTTGCACATGTTCACTTCTGTTCACTTCTCCTTTGACGATACTTGCTACTTCTCTCATCTTTTAGGATTCAGCTTTAGACATTATTAGTTCTGGGAAGATTTCCTACCCTCAAGCCTGGGTTAGTCCAATGCTGCCCACTGTTTACCTTCATCACAATACTAATTATGGTGTATTTCAATGGCCTAGTTAATTATAATTCAAAATAAGACAGTCTTAGTCAGTTTGGGCTACCATAACAAAATGCCATAGACACTGACTGGGTGACTTAAACCATAGAAATTTATTCCTACAGTTCTGGAGGCTGGAAGTCTGAGTTTAGGGTGCCAGCATGGTGGGTTCTGGTAGGAGCCCCCTTCCTGGCTTGCCGACAGTGTCTTCTCTTCCTCACTTGGCCTTTCCTTGTGCATGTGAGGGGAGAAAGAGAGAAAAAAAGGGAGAGGAGAGAGGGACTCTCTTTTTCCCTTTTTATAAGGCCACTGAACCGATTGGATTAGGATCCAACTCTTATGATGCCTTTAACCTTAATGACCTCCTAAAAGCCCTATCTGCAAATATAGTCACATCAGAGGTTAGAGCTTCAACATATGGATTTGGAGTGGGGGATACAACGCAGTCCATAGCAAAGACCCTCCTTTGAATTCTATTAGCTAAAATGTCAAAAATTCATCAAATATGGGCTAATGTAAATATTTAGTCAAAGGCATATGATAATAACATGGGAATGAAAGGAGTATGAAGCTGAGTTACCAGGAAGTGAGGGCAGAAAGAGGAGATTCTGTCCACGCATATCTGCTCACTGCAGTGCTGGAGTCCTGTGGGGCTCTCCAGCAAAGTCACACTGAGTGAGGATAAGGCTCAGGTGTGAAGGCTGTGGCTGTCTTTGGCATGTTTCAGACAGTGTGTGATACCAGGAAGACCAGACTAGAGCAGTGATATTCCAGGATGCCAGCAATTAAAGCATGAACAAATAAGACCAGGAAGTCCATCAGCACTGGAAATCTACAAGGAGGGGCACCAGCTCTCAGAGGCTGGAACAGCTAGGGGTGAGGACTGTGGAGCCAACCTTATACTAAGGTGTTTGGCAGGGAAACCAGGCCTCTGGTCTCTTGTACCAAGTATTTTGTCCCAAGGTACTTGGATTGGTAATGGGTAATCAGAGACGCTCAGCTAGGAAGGGCCCAGGGAGTGCTGTGTCCTGGCTTATGAGGACACTCCTGGGCATTTGGCAGTGGAGGACCTTTCAGCAGCTTGCAGCTATGGCTGGGCCCTGGGTCCCAGGATTGGAAACCTTTCTTAACTCCCCATGATTATTCCTATAGTCCCAAGAGTCTGCCTCCTCGCAGTCATGGCTTGCTGGAGTTTCCAGAGTAACCTTTAAAAATACATAGAAAAAGCCATTTCCTGATAACTGACAATTTTATTATCAGAATGTCAAGAGCCTCCAGGATGTCGAGAGTATAACGTGTCAAGCTTTGGACCCGGGCTTATAGCAATCTCAGAAGTTTCTTCTTCCCAGGATAGGAAGGAAGAATTCTTCCCTGATAGGAGGGAAGAATTTTGAGGTCAAAACTTGTGACAACCAAGGCAAATAGTGCCACCAGATTCCAACAACTTCAGGCCTTCTACAGCCCAAACGGGCATCATTCCTCTGAATATCAAGTTGTCCAACTTTTACATACCATAGGGGAACATAGGGGATTGTCAGGGTGTCTTAACAAGGCCCTCTCTCCTAACAGTAGGAATCAAGCATTTATCTGTTGATTTGTAGGGCAATGAAATAACTACAAAATTCCAAGTAGTGGAAGTGATATGGAAGTGATATGGGTAAGATTTCAAGATTATTCCCAGGGTGCTTTTTTGATTTAAATTGTTCCCACTCATTTTATGGTTTTTGCCATTCAATTTACTCTACAGCCCTCACACCCAAGACACCTATAAATCACAACCAGGTCACATTACTCTGTAGGAAACAGGGTGACACAGAGGTTAGGAGGCCTGGGTGGGTGACATTTGGGCATAAGCTCTTTAAACCTCAACTTTCTTGCCTGGAGAATGAGTTTAAAAAGAGTCTGTCTCTTATAGAGTTATTATATTTACATGATGCATATAAATGGCCACATAGGAAGCATCCAATGAATGTGAGCTGTTACTGTCACATTCCTCTCTCCCATACTGGAGTGTGCACTCCATGAGGACAGGAGAGCTCTTAATTTTCTCCAGGTCATCACCCAGTCATAAAAAATGTCCAATCATAATTCAGTGAATAAGGAAATAAACTATTGCACTCACTTGTACCACCTCAGGTTACACCTGTCCCTTATCTCTCCACTAAAAATTAGAGGTTTGGGAGCCTCTTTTCAATCATAATGGCATGCATTATAAAATATGTTGTAAAAATTCAACCTAAAATTTTAGTACAACATAATGTTTTTAGCATATACTACTACTACATGTACACTAAACTTTTTCCCAATGATTTAAAGCATTTTTAATTTTAGCAATAATATAACTGTCTTAATTTGTATGTGTTCAAGAGCCACTTGGCCTACTTATTAAAATGCAGAATCCTGGGTCACATTACTAGAGATTTTGGTATTTACTGATAGGAGGGAATTCCCTCCTATCAGCCCAGGAATTTTTATTTTTAAAAGCTCTTCAAATATTTCTTATTTATTTATTTTAAAGGAAGTATAGTTGACATAATATTTTATTAGCTTCAGGTTTACAAGATAGTGATTCAACATTTATATACATCATGAAATGCTAACCAACGTAAGTGTAGTTACTGTCTGCTACCCTGCAATGTTATTGCATTATTATTATCTGTATTCCCTATGCTGCACTTTTCATCCCCATAACTTTATTTTACAACTGGAAGTTTGTACCTGTTGATCCCCTTCACCTATTTCATCTATGCCCCTCTTTCCCCTCCAGCAACAACCAGTTTGTTCTCTGTATTTAGGGTTTTTTTTTGTGGTATTTTTTGGTTGTTTGACTTATTTTTTTTTAGATTCCACGTGTAAATGAAATCATATGGTATTTGTCTTTCTCTTTCTGACTTATTTCACGTAGCATAATACCTCTTGGTCATTCCATGTTGTTGCAAATGGCAAGATTTCATTCTTTTTTTATGGCTGAGCTTTATTCCACTGTGTAATACACCACATCTTCTTTATCCAGTCATCTTGGCTATTACAAATAATGCTGCAGTAAACATAGTGAATATCTTTTCAAATTAGTGTTTTTGTTTTCTTCAGGTAAATACACAGAAATGGAATTAATGGATCATATGGTATTTCTATTTTTTTTTTGAGGTACCTCCATACTGTTTTCCACAGTAGCTGCACCAATTTATAATCCCACCAACAGTATACAAGGGTTCTCTTTTCTCCACATCCTCACCAGCACTTGTTATTTCTTGTCCTGTTGATACTAACCATTCTGACTGGAATGATATTATATCTCTCTGTATTTTGATTTGTATTTCCCTGATGTTTAATGCTATTGAGCATCTTTACATGTGTCTGTTGGCCATCTGTATGTATTTGCAGAAGTGTTTATTCAGTTCCTCTGCCATTTTTAAAACTAGATTATTTTTTGGTGTTGCATAGTATGAGTTCTTTATGTATTTTGGATATTAACTCCTTATTGGATATGTCATTTGCAAATATTTTCTCCCTTTCAGTAGGTTGCCTTTCATATGTTGTGGTTTCATTGCTGTGTGTGCACAAGATTTTCAGCTGTAGTCCCAGTTGTTTATCTTTGCTTTTGTTTCTCTTACCTGGGGACACATATCTAGCAAAAAAATTACTAATGCTGATGTTCAATAGTTTATATCCTATGTTTTCTCTAGGAATTTTATGATTTCGGGTTTTATATTTAAGTCTTTAATCCATTTTGAGTTTATTTTTCTGTGTGGTATAAGAGAGTGTATGGTGTAAGCAGTCCAGTTTCATTCTTTGGATATAGCTGTCCAGTTACCCCAGATCCATTTATTGAAGAGACTGTCTTTTTCGCCTTTGTATATTCTTGCCTTCTTTGTCATATATTAATTGGCCATATATGCGTGGGTTTACTTCTGGGTCTCTACTGTCTTCCATTGATCTGTGTGTCTATTTTTGCCAGTACCACACTGTTTTGATTACTGTAGCTGTGTAGTATAGTTTGAAATTAGGGAACATGGTACCTCCAGCTTTGCTCTTCTTTCTCAAGATTGCTTTGACTATTTGGGGTCTTTATGGCTCTGTACAAATTTTAGGATTATCTTCTTTAGTTCTGTGAAAAATATCATTGGTATTTTGATAGGGATTGCACTGAATTTGTAGATTGCTTTGGGCAGTTTGGACATTTAAAAAATACTAATTCTTCCAATCCATGAGCATGGTATGTATTTCCATTTATATGTGTGAACTTCAGTTTCTTTCATCAGTGTTTATGGTTTTCAGAGTATAGGTCTTTGCCTTCTTGGTTAAATTTATTCTTAGGTGTTTTCTTCTTTTTGATGCAATTATAAATGGAATTTTGGTATTTCTGATGTAAGAGGGTCTCAGACTAAACGTTGAGGAATTTAATTTACATGCTCAATTGTGCATCTGCTCTATATTAGTTGGGCCACTAAAAAGATAGTGGGGACAAGTGGTTGACAATGACAGTTGCAACATACAATGTGTGGGTGGAGCTGAGGAAGTGAAAGTGGAGAAAGGGGTGTCAGAGAAACAGTTACTAAACATGATAGCCTGAGCACTGGTACAGGTGAGCAGGTCACAGCTTGTGCATGTTTGGCTGCTGAAGTAAACCTACAAAAGGAGAACAATAAATTCAGAGGAGCTGCTGTTCCTCGAGGTTGATTGGGGGCCACTCCTGTTTGGTGGGACCAGTGTAAGAAAGAGGAACTTGAAGCTAGCACTGTCCAGTCACATTTGCATCTCTCTGTCACCACATCTGCCCACTGTGACCTGAGAATAATAACTTCATTTTTCCTGCAGGTTCCTCTTTTGACAACGCTAATGCAGATCCTTACAGGGAAGACACTTCCAGGGAACATAGTTCTAGCTTTAGTCAAAAGGACATAGCACACCCTGGCACATCTTAATGCCCTAAAAATCACACATGTGGCACCTTCTCCATCCTGCTGCTGTTGCTCTCTGAGTGCTGGGTGTTCAGTCCTTCTCCTGAGTTTCTGTGTATTTCAAGAGTACTGTGGAGAGAATTCAACCATCTTTATTAGGGAGAAGTTGCAATTCTTTGCAAACCTGAATATATTAGTCATGCGGGAAGAACATGCACACCAAGCTGCATCCTTGAGGCAGCCTGCCAGTGGTAAATAATTACAAGATTTTAGATATAGATGTAACATGACTGAGAAATGTTTAGTCATATCATTAGGAAAACTAGCATTTTGGTGTTCAGCCAAACACACGTGCAAGCAGGGAAACATATATGTTAAATATATCTCAAGGCAGGCCTCCCAAGCAGCCTCAAAAATGGCCTTTCCAGAGTTGCTGGAATCCTCTTTGCCAGGCCAAAATGGAGGATGCCTCCAGTTAACTGAATAAAGTCCCCCTGAGATATCAGGTCCTAACTGCTGGGACCTTTAAATATTATGTTATGGTTTCAAATGGAATGTGCTATAAGATTTTGTATGTTTTTTTGTGTTTGTAAAATAGGTTACAAATGGAACAAGGGTCTTTGCAGATGTGATAAAAACTAAGGATTTTGAGATGGAGAGATTATCCTGGATTACTGGGTGGGCTCTAAATGCCATCATCAGTGTCCTTGTAAGAGAGGCAGAGGGAGATTTGATACAGAAACAGAAGGGGAGGAGGCAGGGTGACCACAGAGTCAGAGATTGGAGTGATACAGCCATAAGCAAGGATGCCTGCAGCCACCGTAGGCTGAAGAGGCAAGGACAGATTCTCCCCTCGAACCTCCAGCAGGAATACTGCCCCGCCAATAATTTGGTTTCAGCCCAGTGATACTGACTTCAGACTTCCAGCCTCCAGTACTGTGAGAGAATGCATTTCTGTTGTTTTAGGCCACCAGGTGTGTGGTAATTTGTTATAGCAGGCACAGGAATCTGATGCAGTATCCCTTTTCCATCAAGAGCTTTGGAGTGAATTCTCTGGTTGCTGCTATAATGGGGCTGATGGTGCCCAGGGGAGGTCAAAGCCCCCTGAGCCCATCAGAGGACACAGTCGACTCTGTAACTTTACACTCAATATGGAACTGTGAGCTTCTTTCTTTTTTGGAGCCAGTTTTATTGGCAATGTTCCCTACTATACTGGGCACAAAAAAAAAAATCTTTCTGTTTCATATTAAACCTAGTGTCCTCAAGACCGCCAATCCTAAGATGTTTTTTACTGGACAAATAAAATAACTGGAGTTTCTATCTTGCATAATTGCAGGGCTTGGTTCCCTGGGACATTTTGGGAGTGGTTTCTTGTCTTCTTAAACTCTGAATGGTTAGCCTACGTGGCTCTGTTAGTCTCCTTTTGCTGTTCAGTATCTCCTTCTGCAGACTGCAGTCTTCTCTTGTGTTTCTAGGTGAGAACCATGTCCTCCCTTCATTCCCCAGTCATCTGATGGAGAATGGTGTTATGTTCCATCCTCTTTGCTGCTCTTACTACCCATAGCCCCTGGGACCTTAGATTTGCTTGCTAGGGCTGCCATAACAAAGTACCATTGTCTGGGTAGCTTAAACAATGGAAATTAATTTTCTCACAGCGCTGGAGGCTGAAAGTCTGAGATGAAGGTGTTGGCAGGGGTGGTTTCTCCTGAGGCCTCTCTCCTTCCCTGTGGATGGCTGTCTTCACCCTGTGGATGGCTGTCTTCACCCTGTGTCCTCTCATGGTCTTCCCTCTGTATCTATGTCTTAATTTCCTTTTGCCCAGTCATACTGGATTAGGGTCCATTGTAATGACCTCATTGTAACTCAGTTACCTCTTTTAAGACCCTGTCTCCAGATACAGTCACATTCTAGGGTCCTGGCAGTTAGGGCTTCAACATATGAATTTAAGGGGGAGACAATTTGGGAGGAGACATAGCTTAATTCTTGTGCTTAAGTAATTCTTGAGTATGGCTTAGTATATAGTGTTGGGCACATAGCACTGCATCAAAAATAAGTTATTCAATTACAGCAGAATTATTCTGTTGTCTAATACAGTTATAAAACCACCATATTTGTATGTATATAATGTGTCCATTGTACATGTGTAAATATAAATATACTCATATTTCTATGGTACCTTCCTTTGTAAAATTTTAGTGATTCATTCAGGTAATATTTCTGGGTGATTTGTTTCTGTTTTTCAGAGTTCTTGAGGATATCTAAAATATGGGTTAAATGCTCTTAATTTTCATTCATTCATTCAGCAAAAATTTATTGAGGTTGTTGTGCTGGACTCTGGGTTTACCATGTGGACTATTTGGCAGTTACATTTCAGTTTAAGTGTCATGATGAGGCAAATACAATGTACCAGTGGAGTCTGTAGGAAAGGCTCTGTGATGAAATAAGGTTGTCACAGATTCTTTGACTCTCCCACTCATTGAGAGGCAATGTCTACATCCCCACCTTGAATCTGGTCTGGTTCTGAGACTGTGTTGACCAGTAGAATATGGCAGACGTGGTGCCTCTCCCAGATGTTGAAGAAGTGGCAGCATCCGCTCTTGGCATTTGCTCTAGGAGGAGCCAGCTGTTGTAATGGGTTTGTTATGAGACTGCCGTGCTGTGAGGAAGCTGAAGCTAGCTGTGGGGACAGAGGCCCGGTGAGCTCTGGTTATTCAGCTGTTCCAGCCAGGTGAAATCTGAAGAAAGATCCCATTTTAGATATTTAAACCCAGTTTGCACAATGTAAAGAAGGACTTCAGAATTAAACTGGAATCCAGAATCAAGGCCTCACACATGTGGCCCCAGTCAAATTGTCACAGCCATCTCCTGTTATTTAAGCCATCCATACCCATGCTGGCTCTGGTGTTCACGAAGTCCTAACTTGTAAACTGTGACCATCATAAAAAATGGTGACTGTTTTACTACTTAGCTTTGGGTAATACGTTATACAGTAATAGCAACAGGAACAGGACCGTAATCTAGACTTGGAAGATAATTAAAAAATCCTATAGATCACATATCCAACATTAAAGCACAGAACACATGTAGACACAGAATTCTCAGACAATGCTTGTCTGCAAAATCCACTCTTGGTTCATGTGTGAAGGTGGGAAGCATGTGCCTCTTCAGGCCTCAGGTCTGTTGATGAACTCCGTGGAAAGCACTGATTTTGATCCTTATATAAAACTTTTACATGTGTGGGGCCTACTGCTCTCCTGGGGGCTGGTACTGCAATTTGCTACAGTGGCCACCCTCCAAATGGCTCTCCAGGTCATTACTGCAGGCTGCTTATTCAGCTTTTATTCAACCTGTGGTTCAGAGCCACGGAAAGCTACCTGATTCTGACACCTAATCTGCTTTGCTAGCGGGCCTGCCCTTCTCTCTTCTTACTAATTATTTTTCTCTGTCCACAGTTACTTTTTTGCACTACTGAATCCAAAGACTCCTCAAACCTTTCTTCCTCCAACTCTCCTTCACTTTATGTTGCAGAGAAGCAGAATAATAGAGAGATTCAGGGTGCAGGCCCTGCAGTTAGACTGCCTGAGTTTGAAGTTTGATTCTGCCTCCTACAGTATGATCTTCAGGCTCTGAGCTTGTTTCCTCAGCAACAAAACAAGGGAAATGTTAGTGCCTACCCCAGAAGTTGGTATGATGATAAAAGATCATTCATGTAAAATGCATAGAACAGTGCCTGGCATGTACTAAGTGTCCAATAAATGTCATCAACCTTTATTATTTATAGTGTGCATCTTGCAGTATGGTAATAACCTACCTATTTATGGGTCTGCTTCCTGGAGTCTAAATTCTTTGTGGACAGCTAGTGTCTTGAGCACTTTTACCTCCCTAAAGCTCTGTGCAATTTGTGACATATGTTAGGCACTTGCTAAGTGCTTCTTGAATGAGTGAAAGATTCTGTTCCATCAGTGAAAAGTCAATAATATCTTCCAAAGAGAAAGGCAGCAAAAGTTGGACAGCAGCTTGGTTTTGTTGAACATACTTTAATATCATTCCAAGAATGAAAAGAACAGGAAGTTAATTAGGAGGGTAAGTGTAGAACAACTGTATTGTCATGTATGCTTCTCATATTCTTTACTATTGTTCTTACTGTGTGTTTAATGTGCTTGAAATTATCAAACAGTAATGATCATGTTCCTGAAATTGTTGGGGTATAGGGATCTTGAACTTGAAACACCTTAATTATTCATGGAGAGGCTGCATACATGAATGGAAAATGATTTATTTATACATAGGATCCACCTTGTTTAAGAAAGGATTAAAGTGGTATACAGAGAATCATGTAATCATTCAATAAGATAAACTGAAGTGAGGGAACTGAGTCCTAATAAAAATGTAGGTTGAAAAGCTGGATGAAGCTGGGAGTGAGGTTTGCTCCTGAAATGCTTGCTGTGCAGACCTATACATTTTCCAGAGGTGGAGCACAAATCTGAAGCTGAACTTGCTGTCGGTTTTTATGTGAAAACCATAAAACAACCAATTACATGAGTCACACTTTGGAATAACAATGCTAACAGCCAGCATTTATCAGTTCTTACTTGGTGCCAGCTGCAGCTTGAAGTGCTTTGCACTTATTAACTCTTAAACCTCACATTGATCCCAGGAGCTAAGTACTTGGCTAAGGTCATGCGGCTGGCACCGTTTTGAAATGAGGCCTACCAAGAGTTGAAACCAGATACCTTAGCTCCATGCTTTTAAAACCTACTGGGTGTTTAAAACAAGAACAACCAGATCTCATATTAACAACTTGGAGGAAATTTCTTCTGTTGGTTCTTGAATTTTCTTGGGACTCTCATATGAGAATTGTAGGAGAACCTCCAATCAGAAAAGAAAATGGAGAGCATGCTCATCTAAGGCAGGTCTGAAAATTGACCCCAGATTAGCGGCATTGCACTCACCTGGTCACTTGTTATAAATGCAAATGCTTGGTTTTCTTTCCAGGTCCACTGCATCAGAAGCTCTTGGTTGGGGGTTGGAGGTAGCAGTATGGGGGGCTCAGCAGTCTGCATTTTAACAAATGCAGCTTCTGATGTGTGCTCAAGTTTAATAAGTGCTGTACTAAAGGGAAAGGGCTCCTGGTGCAGAAGATGTCTGGCTTCTTATGACCTTGATGAGGAGCTTCAGGAGATAGAATGGCTCATGAAATCACTGTGCCAGCTTCAGAGATAAAGAAATTGGGCTCCTGTATTCACTACCCTAGAAAACTAGGAGATGCTGTAAAAACCCCATTAGCTGTTTCTGACTAATCCATCAGGCCATAGGGAAAGGATGCAATAATGCAGTAATGCCTCCAGAAATGAGTTAGCAACAGAATTTGACAGTGCTTTCCTTATATTTTCTCATGGAATTCTTATCTGCTCCCCACCACCACCCATCGCCATGCACCTCCCACCACACATAATATGAATTAGAGATTTTTGTATTGAGAAGAGTTTGCAGGTGAAGAATTAGAGGCTCAGAGAGTTTGATTTGCTCAAAGTCATGCAACTGATGCATCTCAGAGCTGCAACTTGAGTCTTATCTCTAGGATCTGTATTTCTGAACACTTTTCTTTCCAACTCCAGCCATGCCTACTATCTTTCACTTGGATTATTATTTGGCTTCTTTACTGGTCTCCCTTTATTACTTTTATGCCTCCCCAATCTTCTCTTTTTAAGTCATTCATTTGACATGTATTTTTTCAATGCCTAGTATTTGTCAGGTGCCATTCTCAGTGCTTAATGATAGCAGCAATCAAAGTCACAGAGCTTGTATTCATAGAGGTGGCAAAGCAGCAACAGGGATCCCCTTATGATTTCAACATAGAGCCTGTTGCTTTTGTGTTTCAAATTGTTCAAGGCCTTCCCATTGCACTTAGAACACAATTCACATATGTTGCCATGGCCCACAAGGCCTTCCCAGTCTGTCCCTTCCTCTTGCCGGTCTGATCTCTCGCTCTCCCCCTTGTTCCTTGTGCTCCTGCCACGGCGGCTGAATCTCAGCACCTTGTGTGGCCCAAGAACTCTCCCAGCTCTGCATTCTTGAGCATCCCTACGACTGCCTGTAATGCTCTTCTCCTTGGTCCCTGTATGTCAACATCCATGAGTCTCAAACTAAGTGCCACCTCTTTAGAGGCCTCCCCACCTGTCTTAGTCCATTAAGGCTGCTATAACAAAACACTACAAACTGCTTAGCTTATAACAAAAATTTTTTCTCACAGTGCTGGAGGCTGGAGTCCAAGATCAGGTTGCTAGTGTGGTTTGGAGAGGGTCTTCTTCCTGCTTCATAGCTGGTGCCTTCTTGTCACGTCCTGACTTGGTGGAAGAGGTGAGAAATCTCTGTGTGGTCCCTTTTATAAAAACACTGATCTCATGTATGAGGGCTCCTGCTCATGAACTAAGCACCTCCCCCAAACCCCACATGCTGATATAATCACACTGGACATTAGGATTTTCACATATGAATTTTGGGCAGACACAAGTATTCAGACCAAGCACCATCCTAATCATTCACCCAAGATGGCTTCCTTACTCAGGTGTCATCGCCTGGCTGGAATGGCTGAATAACAAAAACTCACTGGGCCTCTCTATCCCCATAGCCTCTCCACACAGCCAGCTTGGGATTCCTCACAGCATGGCACTCTTAGGACAGTCAGACCCCTTACATGGCTGCTGGCTTCCCTGGAGTAAGCACTCCAGGAGAGGACGCTGCCACTTCTTTAAAGCCTGGGAAAAACATCATTTCTGCCATATTCTGTTGTTCAACACAGTTCCAGAACCAAGTCAGGTTCAAGGGGAGGGGACATGCATGTTTCCTCTCAGTGGGTAGGTGATGGTGGCAATGTCAAAATTTGTGCACAGCCTTATTCCAACACAGAGCCCTTCCTATAGTCACTACAGGCACACTGTATGTGCCTCACCAGGACTTTTAAACTGAATAGTAACTGCACAATTAGTCAACATTTAAACTCCACATGCCAGCACAGCACCGTCAATAAATCTTTGTTGAATGAGTGGAAATGAAGGTTTTTCCTATATTTTAGGTATCTGCAAGAAATTGGGGAACAGGAAACAAGACAAGACGTTCCATGAGGGACCACATCTGTCTTGTTCACTATTGTTTCCTCTGCAGTTGCAGGAGTACCTAGCACATATTTTAGGTACTGAATAGGTGTTTGTTGAATGAATGAGTGAATGCATATGTGCATGTGTGAGCTTTTTAACTGCCCTTTCCAATGGCAGATTCAAGCCTTTATTTTTCTGTGCCAGCTTCAAACCCCCATCTCTGCCCTTCCGGATCCTCTTAAACCTCTAGCCCACAGGAACTCAAGAGAGCCATGTCCTCCAGCATCTTACCTCACAAATGTGTCCTCAGGTTCTTGAAGTAGGAGTAGGGGTGGAACACTGTGAATTTTGAAATTCACTCAGCTCAAAAAAAAATGCCTTTAAGTGAAGAGGTCTCTCAGCTGTAATATTTAGACTTCTGGAGCTTTTTCAGCCTTTTCTTGTAGAGGAACAAATAGGAAACTGGGGAAGGCCTTGGAGAAGGATGTAGAAAAAGCCTTAAGTATGTGGAGAAAGCCTTACACATGTAAAGCTCCTTTCTCTGTGGAAATGCAAAGGGGGACTATGTGAACATTTATAGGAGTTACTGAGAGACTCTGAATTTAAGTCAGTTCCTGTAATGGTATTTTCCTTTTTGACTCAATAAGATGACTTCTTGTTGGGCCTTTTTACTCTGGAGAGTTTACTTTGAGCAGTTCGGATTCAGGGTTTGCTTATAAGGGACCAGGACAATTGCTTGTAAAGTAAGGGATTCCTCTGAACTTTATCTTCTGTTTAAACTTCCCTTTTGAGCTTCAGACCTTTGTATCAGACTGCCTACCGTAGATCTCACCTACATATCCCACAGCTATTTCAAACTGCACTTGCCCAAAATAGAATTTGTTCTCTGGTCGCAGAAATGAATTCTTCCTTCTCAGATTCTGTCACCCTCCAAGCAGTCAATCACCTGAGCAGAAAGAGGTTTGAATATCATCTGCTAAGCTTCTCTAATTTATGGATGGTAACAGATAAAGTTGATCGGTAGCTTCTATGGCAAAGTACTGTGCTAAGTGTTTTGTGTGCATGAACTCCTTAGTCATCCCTGCAGCTGAGGACTAAGAAGATGTTTTGTTTTACGGTTGAGGAAACTGAGATATTTGCAAAAGTACCCTAATATGCCTCTTTGTGGGCAGTCTCCCTCCAACCTATCTACCACTTGGCAGCCTAACTCTTCTTTTAAACACACAGGTATGATTGTGTCATTCCCTTTCCTAACAGCTTCCTGGTGTCCCATGTCCTCAGAATATATCCCAAACCCTTAGCTAGAGTCAGGACCCTTCGTGACCTGTCTAGCTTCATTCAATTCTTCATTCATTCTGCACATACTGTGGGGAAGCCCACCTTGTGTCAGGCCACTTCTAGGCAATGGTGATGAAGTGTGAACAAAACAGGTGAAGCCTTTGCCTTCATGGTGCTTACATTCTAGTGGAGAAGTCCCAGGTGATAAGTAAATTTGTAATGTAATGTCCTAGTCCTGAGTGTTGTGTAGAGAAACAAAGCAGAGAAAGGGGACAGAGAAGGATGGGAGGGTTAACGCACTGTGCAAAGGCCCTGAGGTGGAAGCTTGCCTGGAATGTTTGAAGAACATTAAGGAGGTCAGTGTGGCTGGAATGGTAAGCTGCAGGGAATGAGGAAGGAAAGGAAGTCTCTAATACAGCGAGGATCTGTCAAGTAAGGTCCTTAGACCATGGTGAGGGTTTTGGATTTTCTTCCATCCACGTTAGAAAGGTTTTGTCAGTTTGGGATCAGGGAGTGAGTGATGGAATCTGATGGGCCTCTTAAAAGGGTAGTGCCAAAGCTGGGTGACTGTTTAAAGACCATAGGCCAGAGTGGAAGCAGAGGACCATGTGGGAGGCTCTTGGGTATCTCTTACTCTCATTTCAGGAATGTTTAATCCCCACCGTCTCTTCACCTCTGCTTGGTGAGAGTTACCCAGCTTTCTATACCCATCTCAAGAGTATCTCTATGCAAAAAAACTTCCATCTTTTTCCATTTTCCTGACTCAGAATTGTATTTTTCTTCCATAGTACCAAATCTCACTATTTTAACTTTTCCCAACTGGAGATGAACATCTTCCAGGTAGGGTCTATTTTTATTTTTCCTTGTGTTTCTAGTTCCCTGGAATGACACCTGACACTTGATGGCACTCAGTGAGGATTTGATGGATAAATGAATGAATGAATGAACAAATGAAGAGCTTGTTTGGCCAACACTAAACATTTAAATGTTTGATTGAACAAAGGGGGGCTTTGAAGAATTCAGTTCTGTCAAAATGGGGTACGTACCTATATAATGGACAGACGTAAAGGCATCTGATTTCAAAATTGTGCAAACTTGATTTGTGGAATCATGGAGCAGTCTTGTTGATTACAGTGCCATCCTGGGAAAAGCTCAAGGCTGTCAGCACACTCACAACCTTTTTTTCATGATTCCTATCACCACTCACAGCAGGCCAGAGGACCGGCATACTTAAATGCAGCCAGTATCAGTCAAACAGGACCAGAAATCACACTTCTTTGTTTCGGATTGTCAAGAACTTCTGCAGAACTCACTTCAGCTTCATGAGGGTGGAGGACGTGATTTATTGCCTCTCAGGTTACTCATTTGTCAAATGGCCTTGGGTTGGTTTTCTGTATGTTTGTGCCCCACTTAAAACTGATATAAGAAAATCTTTTTTTTTACACAAATGACTAAAAGATGATTTATCTGATGAGTGAGTTAAATCTTTACAGGGTTTCTTTAATTAACAACATTCTTCAATGCATTTAAAATGTGATTTGTTAAAGAGAAACATTTACATGCAACTTCAAAGGGTCCTTTAACAATTAGATTGAGCAGTTCTAATTTGGACGGCTTCCATCAGCAGTGCTTACTGGGTGTCCCTAGGAGGCAGTTCTCAGCTGGTGCTGTGGGAGGCATGAAGGAGAGAAGAGACCAGATTCTGGCTGTCAGTATAGTCCTGCTGTGTCGGAAATGTAACCTCTAGTCATATGTGGCTATTGAACACTTGAAATGTGGCTAATGTAGTTGAAGAACTGAAATTTATTTAATCTAACTTGATTATAATTAATTAAAATTAAAAACTGAAAATTGATTCAGTTGGAAAAGTTCTCAATACATTTGGAACAACTTGGGTATGTAGATTTGCTTTTTCAGTTATAAATTTTATGAACTCTAAACACAGATCAAGTACTTCCGATGAAAATTTAGTATACCAATTAAGATGTATTTTATACACACTGATTTGGATGCCTTTAGTACAAAAGGATGTACAATTTCTCGTTATTGCTTTTGTATACTGATTTTGTGTTAAAATAATAATATTTTGGATATGTTGGGTTAAAATATGTCACAACTAATTTCACTAGTTTACTTTTAATTTTCAAATGTGGCTTGTAAACATTTCCAAATTCCATACATGCCTCACATTCAATTTCTGCAGAATAGAACTGGTACTCTGTGGCAGGCATGCCCATGGCCTCTTCACCACACTTATCCTGTAGTGTGTGAAACCACACAGCCTGGATAGGAGAGCCCAGTGCACTAGACTCTGGCTTATGACCCCATTTAACTAGACCAGGGTTGAATGACCAGACTTGAGAACCAGTGTTATAATATTCGGTTACTTGTGTGATCCCTCATGTAGGCTTTGTCCCTGTGGATATAAATAAACACCAGAAATGCTCCACCACCTCTGCTGGGACCTTCTTCACACTGGGCCACCCACGTTTTCTCACCTGGGATTTTAAAATGGAGCCTCGTTAGTAAGAAGTTGTAGGGCCTGGAGCTTTAGGTGATGCATCAGAGATAGCCCCTGGGAGCCCAAAACCTTGCTTGAGAGAGTTAAGAGCCTTGCAGAGGGCATCAGGAAGCAGAGTGGAGGGGGGCCCACGCAGAGCCATGTGCTCAGACACAGTGGGGACCGAGCTGTACCGCCTGGGAGGAGGTTTGGAGGCTGCCTTGTATCTTTACCATAAATTTCCCTTGGTTTAAGTTAGCTTGAGTGGATTTCTCTTTCTTAAAGCTAATGAATTTTGTACACAAATGATTAGGGAAACAAGCCAAACATTTATAAAAATAAAAGTCTTCAAAATACGCAAACACTGAAATGAGAAAAATGAGCATGTATCAGGAAGGTAGAGGGAATGTAGCATGAGGGATGGACTAGAACAGCGGTGCTCAAAGGGTGGTCTGGGAGTTACGGGGGGACCCTGAAGACCTTTTCAAAGGGGTCTCCAGAAGGTCACAATTATTTTCCTGATAATACTGCCATTATTTGCTTTTCTTGCTCTCATTCTCTCAAGAGTGTCCAGTGGAGTTTTCCAGAGACAACATGATGTGTGATATAGCAAGAGATTAAATATAAAAGCAAATATGAGAACCTGGCTGTCTTCTATTAAACCTCACATTAAAGAGATTTGTAAAAATGTGAAACAGTGTTACTCTTCTCACCAGTTTCTTTGATTCTGGAAAATACAGTTATTTTTATTAAATTACATTATTTATGTTAACACAGAAAGAGTTTACTAAGTATTTTAAAGTTTCTTCACTCTAACTGCTAATATGTTAATCATCATTAGATATAACCCACATAAACAAAAGCTTTTTGTTGTTTTCAATAATCTTTAGCAGAATAAATGGTCCTAAGCAGAAAATAGTAAGATAAATCAGCAAACAGTTCATGGAGGGAGTTGCTCTGAGAGTTTATTTTCTGTATACAATGTGTGAATCTCAAACAAGGGCCAAGCAAGGGGCCCCTGTGGTTGGTTGGTGATGATCGCAGTGGTTGTCAACCTTGACTTCAAAATCAGCTTAGGGAACTAAAAGTAAATACAGATTCCCTGGCTTCCGTCCCCAGATATTAATATCATTAGGTCTGAGAGGAGATCCAGCAATCTGTATTTTTAAAAAAGTGTCTCTTTGCACAACTTGCAAAGAGAGGCAAAGAAAAGACACCACTTAACTACAAAGAGCTGGGCTGCGGGTGATGGAAAGCAAACAGGGGGCCAGCCCTAGCCTGGCTGGGACCTCTTCCTGGCAGTTCTGTGGGGGAACTGGGTGTGGGGAGGCTGGCTATTTTGGTCAGAGGGTGTTGCTTGGTCCCTGCTGGCCTTGCCCGCCTGCTTGCCTGCCAGTGTCGTCCCTCAAGCTGATGGCGCAGGTTCATTCAGAGGTCTCAAGGACTCATCCTGAGACCCAGGAGCCCACCAAGCTGAAAACTGGAAGAATTAGATGATGCAAACATGGACAATTCTTGATACCTTATTTCTAGAATTTCAGTTTTTTAAAAAATGTCCTCAGCACTGAAAGTAGCTTCTGAAGCAGAGGCTAGCTGTATTTCAAGAGGTGGGCTAGGCATTGTCATACTTGTATAGCAAACCAGCAGCTTTTCATGAGTGTGTGTGTGTAGTGGTCTTATTTCCTTAAAGGAAAGGAGACCCTCCTTGCTGCAGGAACTTGCAGCCACATATTGATTTCTTCTGAGGGTTTTGAGTACTGTTTGCCCCCCCATCCCAACCTTGTCCCCATACACAGGGAAGTCATAGGGAGAATCGGTGTGGAATTTTCATTTATTCTTTCTGGGGTGATAGATATATTGAGGCAGATTATGGGTTGGTTTTGACTTTTCAAAATGTTTTCCCTTCATTTGCTTTCTACTGGAAACAGACCTTGCCATCCTGGACACGGGTGACTATGTGATATAGATCTGTGTATTTATAATATCCTGTCTTTGGGAGCAAGGTTACTGTGTAGCACAACTCCAGAAACTCCAAATGCTAACAATGACATGGACTTTGATGTGAATGGCGCCCCCTGGTGTTGTATGGCAGGACAGCCTTGCCCTGGAAGTGGGCAGTCCCAGGGTGGGCATGAGACAGAAGTATCCATCAGACTCCATTTCTAGAATTGATTTATGGACGTTAGGAAAGAATAATTTCCCTTCCCACTGGGACTGCTAAGCAGAGATGTTGGGAAATAGGGCATTGGAGGTCATCCTCCTAGATTCATGGAGGAAGATCATTGGTGGGGAAAGTGATGCTAGTATACACAGCAAGAAACAGAAATGAAAAGCTGGGAGAAAAAGCCCAGATGACATAGTTTGAACCTTCAGATGCAACAGAGCCTGAAGTGAACAGACCCATTTTTGGGCCTATTAAGTCCAAGTTAACAAGTGTATTTTTTCCTAAGAAAATTCAAGTACTGATTAATAACATTAGTTTTCATATATATTAGGAGATTTTATTATATTCTCTATTAACATAATAGTAGTATATTCTCATGACAAGTGGATATATGCAACTTGATTAGCGTGTGGATATTCAGAGGGGAAAAAAACCCCAAACAACTCAGCAGAACATTGATGCATTTAACTATCCCACGTTCTTTTTGAGAACCCTCCTACTTTGGGCAGACTTGTTCATTTTGATTTTGTTTGCTCTAAAAGAGAAGAGGTTTAATACACAAAATAATATTGTTGATAAGGGAAAATAAAGCATGTCCATCCATCATTTGAAGAATGATGTTAAATTAATAACAAGAATGTAAGAAAATTTGTAAAACACTTTACACCTTTGTTCTTGAAAAAATTTCCATTTCTAAATCTATTTCACATTTTATATGCATGATCACATATAAATATGTATTATTTTGAAAAAATGTCATCACCTGGTAAAATCTGTAACTTGCTGGTTTAATTTATCTCATCACTTATATTTTCATTTCCTAAATTATCGATATGATGGAAATCATTTCATGCATTTTGTTGTCATTTTCATTTATCTTGAATTACCTATGGTTCTGCTTTGCTTACCACCTATCAGATTAATTTATGAAGCATATTAACAATTTTCTGCTAATCAATTTTGTAAATATTTTCTCCTGAATTTTCACTTTATATAATATTTTTTGTTTTCCCATAGTATTCCTTTCTTATTTTCCACTGAGTTTTCTAATAAAAACAAGTGTAGCAGATTGTAAAACAATTGAATGATATGTGTGGCACATTCATTCCTTGATGGTTTAGACCAGTGCTGCCCAACAGAACATGTAAATGCCTCTGTGCTGGCCAGCAATTCATCACATACGGCTATTGAGCTATATCACTGGGAAGTTAAATATTGACTTTTATTCAATTTAAATTAATTTAAATTGTAATAGCCACTTGTGGCTAGTAGCCACTGTATTTTTAGGTTACTCTGTTTTACCTTTTCGCTTAACTGGAAAACAGTTTCTTATTAAGCCTGAGAGGGAAGAGCTAATACAGAGGAACAAAGTCAGGTTGGACTTGAAGTGAGGATCAGGAGACTCTGTTCCCAGGCCAGACTCCTCACCTTACCGCAGT
Organism: Manis javanica; assembly: GCF_040802235.1. NCBI lineage: Eukaryota > Metazoa > Chordata > Mammalia > Pholidota > Manidae > Manis > Manis javanica. The sequence goes on from NC_133166.1 coordinate 56,240,137, forward strand.
TTTTGAAACAGTATTTTGGTGTCAGAGGGGCTGAGCTTGAGAGCTGATTTCCCTGGGATGTGGAACCATGGGGTCACAAATTTACTCTCTCTCATTCACTGTCCAGTGACCTTGTTGCTCTTTTGCATTTTCTGTGGTTTAATCATCACTTCCTCGCGCATAGATTGAGAGGGATGTTAAATTGCATTTTGTATGGTCCACCTGTTTGTGCTGTAAGGCAAACAGATCCTTACTGGGTTCTCTGTTGGGAATGCTCTGTTGAAGAGCAACAGTGACTGTTGAAGTCACCTGGTTCCTCTGACCTAGTGAGGAGGTTGGAGGCAACTTACTCCCTCCTAGTGCCTGAGCATTGTCAGGGCGATTAGAAGCCATGATTTGTAACGTACTATCACACTGTGGTCTTGGAACTATGTAAGATAAGCTGCAGTGTTATATTATGAATTTTGTTATGCCTGTTTTTCAGAGGAGCAAAATGGGTCCTAAAAGCTGCATTAAGAATCAGTGGAAGAGCTGAGCCAGGGAACAACTGGCTACACTGACTCCATAACATGGTTGATTTCCTACCATATTATGTGGCCACCAGCTGTGCATGTGTTCCTATTTTGTTGCTGGGGCTCCTCTAAATGTGTGTGTGTGTGTGTGTGTGTGTGTATGGGGAGAATGAGAAACAGTGGATGAAGGCTGGATTTAAAATGAGAGATCATAAATATAATAAATGAAATTGGGATTATGACACATAAACTCCATTTCAATTCAGCCTAGATCAGTGTAATAGCTGGATGCTTCAGCACAGTATTCAAGACCATTTCAGTGCTAGTGGTAAAAGCAATCGTTTCATCAGATGCTAAATATGTACACTGGTCATTGTCCCTTTGAGGTCTCTTTTCCCTGGTAGCACCAGGCTGTGAGACAATGATGTACGCCTGTGAGGGGATCAGTGCATCTATTCAGCAATGACAAAAGCTCAAAGCAGAGAGTTTTCATCCTAAGTACCAACTCTGAATGATGGCATGGCTCTTTGGAGAACTGGGCTGCATTGAGGAGGACTTGAAGGGGGCTTTGGAACTTAGTGGGAAAGTATGCCACTCATTGATGAGTGACATTGCCATGAGTACTAGATTATAGAGTCTATTAGGGCAGAGATTGATTTACATCTGTTGTATTTACTACTAGTTCTCAGTACCTAGATGTGCCCTGCACACAGCAAATAAAATCTGTTAAAGGAATGAGCACTGGAGGAGAGGAAATGATGGTATGAGAGTCAAGCATTTGCCATCTCTGGTAAGGACATCTAAGCAGAGTGGGAAACCCTGGGGAGCCCTCAGGACAGCTTCAGTCAGGCACTGTTCTACTTCTGTCCTTAGCGATTGCTTCTAGATCCCAATCTTGTCCTTCCAAGCCAAGGGAGAAAGGGCAGCTGTAGGTGGTACCACAAAGTGGTTCCAAAGCCAGTCCCCCTGGGGCACTGGTGCCTTGGATATTGATGCTGCAGTTCAGTTGCTGCTCATTTTCCTGCTCCTGGTTCCTGGTTCTCTCTCAGCTTTTTGGATTCCTCTGCCTCGCTGGGTCTTTCACGTTACATTCCCTCTACTTTTATCTGATCATCTTGGTCTAACTCACAGCGAGGCCAGACTACACTGCTAGAAATAATAACTATTTCTTTAATGAATGCTTCCTATTTCCTAGGCATTCTACTTTGTATGTAATAGATCATTTCATCCTCACAAGAGCCTAATGAGATAAACAGTATTTTCTGGGGAGGAAATTGAAGCATGTAACTGTTAACTTGCTTCAGGTCACACAGCAAGTAAGTGGCCAGATTGAGATTCACATTCAGGGCTGACTGTCTGACCTCAATGCTTGTATGCTTTTTATACGACACTGTTTATGGGCTCACATTGAGCTGCGTGGTCTTGACCCATGGAGAGACTTGGATCTCTGAGAAAGCCATGGGTGCTGCTCCAAACCATTCTAACATCTCCCTGGGCGTGGAAGGTGGTACATTTACTTATAGCTGACACGCCTCCTCTTTCCCATGTGCAGAAGCCAGCCTGGTCAGTCTTCCCAAACCCCTGGATTTCATTCTTGCTCTCAAACACATCTACTCAAACCACAGGGCTCCCTGGCCCTGCTAGACGGAAGTCCACTACTTGTAGCCCCTTCTAACTGCACAGTGTGTCAAAGGGCATCTTGTGCCTCTCATCAAATCCAGTTCCTAATTGTCATCAGTGCTCTCCTTCAGATAGCCTATTGAGGGATTTTTGCACAGTGGCCTTTGGAAATGCATTCTACTTCTTACCAACTTTGACTGCTAGCAAGTTATTTATATCTACTTAAGATTTCTCTGAATTCATTTTGGCCCAGTTACTTCTAGGGTCACTTTGCTAAGAGAGGAAAAACTGCCCATCTTCGTCTCCTTTTCATCCTTTATATAGCTGAATATTTCAGCTTTCTATCTTTTACTAAACTGAGAAAATAATCCTTCTTTTTTTGATGAATTTTCTCTTCTTCTAGAGGGGTGTGTTAGTTTTCTGTGGCGGCCCTAACAAAATACCACAAACTTGGGGCTTAAATAACATCTATTTAACAATGAATGCTTGTTTTACAGTAAAATAAACATTTATTTAAAAATAAAGTTTACTTTCTTACTGTTTTGGAGGTCAGAAGTCCAATGTCGGTTTCAGTGAGTCGGAGTCTGGGTGGTTCCTGCTGGAGGCTCCAAGGGCAACGTGCTTCCATGCCTTTCCAGCTTCTAGTAGCTGCCAGCATCCTTTGACTCGTGGCCCTTCCTCCATCTTCAAAGCCCCTCTCTCCCGTCTCTGCTTCCATTGTCACACTGTCTCTCCTTTAACTTGGACTCCTCCTCTGTCCCTCTTAGAAGGACTCTTGTGGTTATTTTGGGCCTGTCCAGGTAATCCAGGGAAATCTCTCCCTTTCAAGATTCTCAATCATGCCAACAAAATTCCTTTTACCATAAAAAGTAACATTTAAAGATATGAGGATTAGATGTGGGCACGCTGGTGGTGGTGCTCCTTATTCAGCCTATAACAGATTAACATGTCCAGACTGGCAGAACCTCCTTTTGAGTGACTATTCCATGGTAATTCTGTTTTGCTAGGTGTGTCATTTTGCACTGATAATCTTACTCTTCAGAAAGTTATGTTCCTGAAAAGGTAATGCATAATCAGTCTACAAAGTATAGAAAATAGAGACAGCTAAGGTGATGAAAACAGACGTAATTTTAAAACAACTGCCCAGAGACTACTTAAGTTCTTAGAGGAATCTGCACCCATGTAAGGGAAACATGGTCCATGAAAGTTTTCAGAAGTTTGAAATTTTCCTAAATGGCACCCCAATCCTTAGATCCTGTAAAGATAACTTAACATCATTATTCTGTGTTAAAAATGAGGAGCAGAAAGGTCAGAAATAGTAAATGACTCATTCAAGGTATCATAATTAATAAGTGAAGAACTGGGTAAGAAATTAGATTCCCTACCTCCCAGTTCAGGGTCCCTTATCTTTAGCCATGCTAATTTTTCCCTCCAGGGGAGTTATTCATTGTTAATTAATTAATTAATTCACTTACAATTCATTCTGCAAACAATATTAAGTGCCTCTTCTGTGAAGGTAATTTTCCTCAGTTTTGGAAGTAAGATGAGTATCATAGTCTCTGTCTTCAAAGAGATTAGTCTGTTGGGAAGCAGACATGTAAGCAAAATATTAGCCTATGGTGTAATAAATGCAACTGTGGAACCATGTGCAAGATACAGATATAGTCTCAAAGGGGAAATGATTCCTTTTTATGAAGAATCAGAGAAGGCTTCTTGGAGGGAAAACATCTGTACTGGGCATTTGCCAGATATAGGAGGCTTTCCTGGCAGTGGATAGTCGATGCAAGAGCACAGATGGTTGAAAAATAACTGAATTTAGGGGAAACTGTGCAAAGTTTGGTATTTCTGGAATGTAAATCTGGAGGGTTGAAGATGAGATTGTTGGGATAGTGTAGAAGATTGAGGTTCTCATAGTTTTGTTTAATCATCCTGTAATCCTGTTACCCAGTTTCTGCTCTTAGAGAATCTTTTCTCCAACTCCTTGAGGCTCCCACAGTGCTGTCAGTAATAATAGCTGTCCAGTGTTTGGTGATGATTGTTAAATAGTCAAATGAGAATAAAGTAATGGGTAGGTTTCTTGTTATGAAAGTGCTAAGAAAACTCATTTCAGTTGAGTTTTGGGGTGACTATTCTAAATCTATTCCTGAAATTTAAAAAGTTGAAGTCTTTCAACACTTTTATTTTTGAGGTAATTTTAGTTTTTACTACCTCATGGTAACAAAGTGTAGTGCTTTGAAAACTTGGCTTTTTAACCCAGATGGACCTGGGTGCAGATGGCATTTCTTATGTACTTGCTGTGTGACCTAGGACAAGTTGCTGAGCCTCACTGAACCTCAGTTTCCTCATGCATAAAATGGGATCATAATAACACTATCTGCATTTATAAGGATGCTTTGGTTGCATGGAACTGAAAAATTCAAATCAAATTGTTGAAGCAATAAATTTCACCAGTAAAGCAACTTCAGGCAGTGCTTGATCTAGCATCTGAAATCCCTGGTTTTCTCACTCTTTATTTCTTGGCTCTACTTCTTTAGTATTGGCTCTCATCTTGGAAGTATATCCCCTTATGTGTCCCAAATGTCTGATAGCACATAATGGGGCCATGTTCAAGTCCTACAAGAAAGAGAGAAACCACAGCTCCACATCTCTGGCAAATTCCTCAGGTTTCTTCTGACTATATCGTTTAGGTTTTGTCTGCCCCTGAACCAATCACTGAGGCAAGGGGCAGGTGCATATACCATCTGATGAAACCAATCAAGATCTATTTCTAGAGCTGGCTGAGGCCAAGGCCACAAAACTGTGTGAAGGAATATGATGAGAAGACATGCTTTCTCATGGGAAACAGAGCACTGTTATCAGGAGGCAGAGGGAAATAAATGCTGGGCAGTAAACAGCAGTTGTGTAGAATAAACTCTTTTTTTAGTATTGTCACCAGGATTAAATGTGATAATGAAATCAAAGCATTTAACACAGTGCTTGGCACACAGGAAGTGCCCAGTTAATATTAGCTCAGTGTTCTAGTTATTTTTCTATCCCTTAAGTGTGTGTGTGTGTGTGTGTGTGTGTATGATTGATTTAGGGGTGGACAAGAGCTAGGCAGTACAAGAACGCTCAAATTATATATATTCCACACCCCCAATGATATGTATATTGTGTAGAAAAGGTAGAAAGTACAGATAAGCAAAGCAAGTACCCATGACAGCATTCTTCTCATAGCAAAGAGACAGGCTTAGGATGGCCTTTTTGCTGACAGCAAAGCACGACCTTTAGTGGCATGAGGACTTGCCAGAAGTTCACATGGTACAGGATGGGAGCCAGACCCTAGGCCCCTTAGTCCCCCTCCCAGCTGTCTTTTCCCCTTGATTGCCCTGGTCTCATTAGCTGTACTGTCTTTCCCAGGTGCCTCTGTAGAGCTGGACTTGGCAGTCAAACTGACAATGGTAGATAGCCCTGGGAGTCCCCCGGAAGGGTACTTTGGAGCCACTCTGAACATGCAGGTTAAAGGGAGAGGCTATATCCAGAAGCCTGCGGAAGTTTCCACCCGAGAAAGTGCTGTCACTCTGTCTCTGCGTGTGCCCTTTCTGTTGTCATAATCTGCCTCAAACCTGTCATAAAACAGGAAGCCGCCAATTAGGGAGGCCACTTCCAGCTGCTCTCTTCTATGCCCATTTTATAGCGATTGCCTCCTACTTCCCCAAATGTTTCCATTAGGGAGGGAAGGGTCCCCATTGAAAGATTTCTCCCTGATGGCAGCGGGACACAAAACAGCCAAATTTATGTCAGAAAGCTGAAATCTGTTATTGCTGACAGAAGTAATAATGGTGTCTTGAACATGACCTACTTTATTGCTCAGCACCTGGTCTGAGTTGATAAATTCTTTTTGAGAGACTGGTCATGTAGGCATCCGGAGGGAAAAAATAGTAGAACTGTGGTAGGCACAACTTTGGGGTTGGTGGGGAGGAAAAAGGAGGGAGGAAGAGAGAAGGAGGGGAAGGGAGGTGGGGAGAGAAGTGAGCACATTCATGTTCCTTTCTTACCAATGCTCATTACCAATAATAATTGCTACCATTTATCAGGTGACAGGCACTAGGATATGTGTTTTAAACACATTTTCTCAAACCTTCACCACAGCTATGTAAAATAGTTATTATTACCACTGATCCAGTGATTAGAAAACAGGGCCCAGAGCAGCTAAGTAGTTTGCCCAAGGTCATGCAGCTAGTAAATAAAGAAGCCCAATTCAGACCCAGCTCTGTCTGCTTTCAGAGTCCAAGCTCTTTCCAAATTGTGCTTTTCCTGGTTTGTCATGTTCAACTAATGTCTTCTGGGTCTTTTTCATGAAAGGCTGCTAAAATGATTTCAACATATACTAACTAGTAGTGGACTCAAATTCTCCTTTGGATTAGTTTTGAGAAACCAAGGGTTCCTAAGAGAGGAGCCTGGAGGCACTGAGGGGAAGGGTGTACACACATGCTTGTGCGTGAATCTTAATCATGCCCACTGTGGCTGCAGCCTTTATCTGTAATGATATTTTATTAATTGTGGTCCTACATCTCTGCTGGCAGCCTAGTGTAATCCTGAGGCATTAGGCTAGAAAGTGACTAATGAGAATAATTTCTTGATTGATGGGGCCGTTCTTTCTAGACTTAAAAGGGCCTTTTTGAAATGATAGAGTCTCATTTTCACATTGTATTTTCAATATCTAGATATAAGACACCTAACAAAAAGATACTTGGAGGGTGGCCTCTGGAGCCATGCTTTATTTTCTGCCCCAACATTTTAAGCCAGGCTGAGCCAGTAAAGCTCAGGGCCACAGCTGTTCACAAAATCCACCCACACCACATGTGGCTCTGGGCAATGGTTCTGGAGTGCCTCATCTTGCCCTTCTCTTGTGCTCTCGTCTTTTGCTTGCAAATGTCTCTGTCTCTAGTAAATTACGGTTTAGTAATTAAGCTCCCAGCATGTTCCTGCCATTGTGTTTCTCTCCTCTCTTTGCAAATAGCTAAGTTCAACCGTGGGCATCTTAGGGGACTGGACAGTGCACCTATGTGCATGGAAGTGGTGACTTAGCTTTGGAGATAATTTGAGGCTCTGATCGTGACTTTCTGTTTTAAAATTTTTTTCTCTTTGTCATCATGCCCAGATGTTCATCCTTGGCCATTTCTTTCTTTTAACTTTGAGGAACTTTAATATTTGGGGAAATATTACAAAATTTAAATAATCCTGAGGTGTTACAAAAATAGTCACTGAACACCTTAGGGACTGTCAGTCATGACTCTTAAGAATTCCCTAAGCATCCTTGGGAGTGGATACAGATTGGGTGTCTGGGACTGAGAAAGGCACAAAATAGGCATCAGGAGGCAGAATAGGAGAGAGAAGGGCACAAAAGAAAATATCTGTGTCTTAATTTTGTAGAGGTGGTGCCAACAGTTAGAAGAAAGTTCCAGAAAAGGCTCAGGATCCTGTGATATAGACACTGAAGGACTATATAGTAAAATAGTACTTTTGTCAGAAAAGAGAAATCTTCCTTACAAAGAGTGTCACAGTGTGATAGTGCTATCAGAAAAACATTTTGAAAATGCCAGCTGGTAGCATCCTATATACCCTCTTCCTCTGTCTGAATGGAGCCCAGAGCCGGGCACTCCACATGGTGCAACAGGTGGGAAATGCTTGTTGTTACAGGGTGTGTGTGCAGATTGAATTAAGTGAAGGATGAGACATGTTGCTCTAGGAGTGTTGTAACCTCATCAGCCAGGATATCTTTTACCTTCTCTCTTTCTTTTTGGTGCTTCTGAAATGCTTGCCACATAGTAGGAGTTCAGTAGATTTTTCTAAGTACAGCAGACAAATGTCAGGTTGGGAATGTACTTAAGGAGTGGAGTGTCATTTAGCATTCAAATATGGGGAAAATTGAAGTTCCTAAGGCCAGGATCCTCACCTGAACCTAAACTACTTGATGATGTAATTGGCTTACTGCTAGGCTACTGCTTTCACACCCATAGGCAATAAGCTATTATTGATGGAGTCACTATGTAAAGGCTCTGTCCAGTGCTCTGGGTGGAAGAGATGGAGGAGGATTACAGACCTGCAGACTTTTGGATGCAGATGTAACTCTAGTGCTTGACCTATCACTGGAAGAACAAGTTGGATAGTAAACCCTTTTACCCCAAGAACATTCCATTGTCATTCCTCAGACTCACTGAATCCATAGTGAACTTGGAGGGGCTGAAACCCATTGGCAAGACAATTGGCAATGTCAGCAGGATTCATTGTTGATTGAGGAACAGACAGGCTGCCCTTATGGGAGGGGTGCTATGAATGGGGAGACAGTCGAGTGTCCTCTAGTGGGTATGTGGTCTGAGGTGGCTTGCCTCCTAGAGGGCTGGGCCCCACCCCAGGACTGGAGGCAAGTGGAGGTGACACCTGAGGCAGTAGGGGTGGCCCTTGGTATAGTAAGCAGATCCTTTGAGAAGCAGAGTGCCCATGAGGCAGCGGGGATGGTGGGTTGGCTGCTTCTCACAGTATTGAAAAAGTCTGCAGTTGAGAAGAATGGGCTCCTGAAAGAGACCTAAGAAATGGCAGCACAAGAACAAAGGTGCAAACTGCTGTGGATTCATTGAAGAATGAAATGGCACTGATGCAAGAGGGGGCAGCACAAGAACGCTGGCTGCAAGGTGCTGTGGAGGAAGTAAAAGATTTGTCAAAAAATGAAATGGTGTTGCTGTGAGGTGTGGAAGAGGTAAAGGCCTTGAAGAAGGATGGCCAACTGCAAAAAAAGCACAAGAAGAGGCAGTGCGAGAATGTGAGCTGCGAAGTCCAGTGAAGGAGGTAAAAGATTCCTTACAGAATGAGATGGCAGTGCTGCCAGGTGTTCTGAAGGAGGAAGAGGCCATCAAGGAAAAAGACGAACTCCTGAGGGAAGCACAGGTGGAGGTGGCATGAGAACCCCAGCTGCGAAGCATTGAGGTGAAGGTAAGAGAGCTTCTGAAGACTGAGCAGGCATTGCTGCGAAGCACAGTAGAAAAGGTAAATGTTGTAGCAGAGGAGGCACACGGGGAGGGGAGAGAAAGGTGCCATCAGCCCTGGAAATGGAGGAGTTGGGGAAGTGTGGATAAAATGAGAGTTCCTGTGGCCAGGATTCTTACCTGGCCCTGGTTGACTAGCTCACTGCACACCTGTGGGCAATACATGGATGTTGACTCTATAAAAAGAGCTCTGCCCCGTGCTCTGGGCATGACATGGTGGCAAGGCTACAAGGCTGCAGGAGAGCAGATCAGAGGCTAGAATGGTGGCAGCACCCGGGACAGAAAGGCCCAGAGGATGGCTGTGTGGGACAACTGTGCAGAGAGGCCCAGAGGACGGCTGTGTGGGATGGCTGTGCAGAGAGGCAGAGAGGTCTAGAGGATGGCTGTGTGGGACGGCTGTGCAGAGAGGCAGAGAGGTCTAGAGGATGGCTGTGTGGGACGGCTGTGCAGAGAGGCAGAGAGGTCTAGAGGATGGCTGTGTGGGACGGCTGTGCAGAGAGGCAGAGAGGTCTAGAGGATGGCTGTGCAGACAGAGGCACCCAGAGGCAAGGGGAGGGACCGGCTTGCTGCATGCAGACTCGCTCTGAGTGAATGGGATTTTAGTGACTGACTTGCCACCTGGAAGTAAAGTTGGGTATAACCCTTTCACCCCAAGAATGTTTTGCTGTAAATTTCTTTGGTCACATTGAATCCATAGCAAATTGCCTGGGGCTGAAACCCACTGGCAAGACAGGAAGGATGAAGGGGTGGTGCTGGAGGTGACCCCTCCTCTACTGAAAGCATGCCCAGTGGTTGTAAAGAAAATAAAGACACAGCAACCGAGGTTTCCTCCAGGAGAGGTGCAGCCCCCTCCCCAGGTCGTGGAGCACTCTATGCTCTACCCCTATACTCAGACTGAGCTGGTCGATTTGAGCTCCCAGTTTCTGCAGAAGCCCTTGGAGTCAATATCAGCTTGGCTCCTATGTCTGTGAGATTTAGAGGAGGGTGGTATCGTTCTGTCTGGATTAGAGATGGGAAAGCTGGCTTACCTGACAGTTCATCCTGCCTTAAGGCAGTGATTGAAAAATGTACATCAGACCCCAGGAAGTCACTCCCTCCTCAATTGGCTTATTGCTGCACTTCATGCTGTGTGGCCCAGTCAGGGTGATTTATCATTCTCCCCTGCTAGATGACAGACGTATGCTAAGCTCCAACAGGTGTTATGGGAGCTAGACATAAAAAATGCCATCTATAGTCCAGAGAATTATGGCCCAGATGAGGAGTCTTTTACTGCAGGGATGAGAAATGTGCTTCAAATGGCTCCCACATTCCTCTTAGGGCCTCTAGTAGCCATTCTTGCCTCTCACGTAGGGCAGCCCATAAGCAAGGTTACTCATATAGAAGCAGACTTAGGAGAGGCTGAATCGATGAGAGCACAGAAAGAAATAAGGTCTTTCTTTAGAGGAAAAATTTAAAGGGTCCCATGAAGGTTATTAGGACCCAGATGTGGGTTGATTTAATAAGGGCAGGAGGACAGAAGGAAATTAGATGGAAAATCAAATAGAATCTTACTGGAGCAGTGGCAACAACTGAAAACAGAGCAGCAGTTCCAGCCACTGAGAACAAAGAGGCAGAGGTCAGAGACAGAGCCACAAGTCCAGCCTGTGTGTTTGTAAGACTTCCTGCTAGAGAGTGAGCCAACCTCTGGACTATAGATGGCATCACACAGGAAGATGATTGGGGGGCATGGTTTGATTGAGGGGAAGGCCAAGGTACCAGGGTGGGAGTGGAGGCCACATGTTGAAATACTATACATTTGTCCCCAGTGGACATACAACATGTCCTGGCTCTGGTGGACACAGGGGCTGAATTTTCACTGATTATGGCAATGCTGAGAGGTTTCCTGGGACCCCACTATTACATGGATATGGGGGTAAGGCTATTAGAGTGAAACAAGCCCAAATCCCTTTGGGAATAGGGTGTCTACCCCCAAAGGACTATACTGTGTGTATCTCTTCCATCTCTGAATATATTTTGGGGATAGATATCCTGCAGGGCCTATGGTTGCAGACCACTGCAGGTGAGTTCAGACTGAGGATACAGTGGTGAAGGCAGTTCTGAGGGGACATGCTAAGTACCCACCCATAGCTTTGCCTGTGCCTTGGTGGGTGACTAATACCAAACATTAAAAACTGCCTGGAGGGCATAAAGAAATTGGAGAAACTCTCCAGGAGCTGTAAAAGGTGGGTATTATAAAGCCCACCCATAGTCCTTTCAATTCCCCAGTGTGGCTAGTAAAAAAGCCAGATGTCTCCTTGCGTATGACTGAATAAAGTCATAACCCCTATGCATGCTGCTGTCCCCTCTATTGCAGGCTTGATGGATACCCTCAGCCATGAAGTAGAAACATACCATTATGTGGTAGATCTTGCTAATGCCTTCTTTTCCATTGACATTGAGCAGGAAAGTCAGGAACAGTTTGCCTTCACATGGGAAGGACAGCAGTGGACTTTCACTGTCCTTTCACAGGGATACCTCCACAGCCCCACCATCTGTCATGGACTTAAAACCCAGGACTTGGCTACATGGGAGAAACTGCCTACTGTGCAGCTGTGCCATTATATTGATGATGTCATACTCACATCCGATTCTCTTTCATATCTAGAAGGTGCAGCACCTAGACTGATGTAACATCTACAGGAGAAAGGATGGGCTGTGAACAGTACTAAGGTTCAGGGACCTGGTTTGTCTGTCATATTCTTGGGGGTTGTCTGGATGGGTAAGACCAAAGTTATACCAGAAACAGTTACAGATAAAGTCCAGGCCTTTCCTACCCCTACAACTGTTGCACTGCTACAGGAGTTTCTGGGTCTTCTAGACTACTTGAGAGAGTTTATCCCACATTTGGCACAAATTATGAAGCCCTCATACCATTTGGTATAAAATGAAGTCAGGTGGGACTGGGATGAGACATGTTTATCTGCCTTTACTACAGCAAAACAGGTAGTCAAGGCCATGCGGGCCCTGAGTGTAATAGACCCATCAAGGCCCTGTGAGCTGGATGTTCATGTGACTGAAGACAGTTATGTTTGGGGTCTCTGGCAGCAGCTTGAATGACCTCACCAACCTATTAGAGTCTGGTCACAACTCTGGAAAGGGACAGAGGTACAATACATGTTGATCGAAAAACAATTGACTGCTGTGTATCACTCCTTGCTGGCTACAGAACACACCACTGGAATGACCCCAATAAAGGTAATAACCACCTGTCCCATCAGGGAGTGGATACGAGACTGAACCCAAAGGCTACAGAGTGGTATGGCACAGATGCCTACACTGACCAAGTGGGGTGTGTACCTACAGCAGTGTAGTGCCCTCTCTATTAGCCCCTTGAGTGAAGAACTCCAACATTTAATTGGGGCCAATGACATATACTAGCAAAAAGCAGTAATAATTTACTTTAGAACCATTAGTAGCAGAGAGTCCTTATCAGAAGGGAAAAGCCCCTATGCCTGAAGATGCATGGTACACAGATGGCTCCAACCATGGGCAGTCCCCAAAATGGAGGGCTGTAGCTTCCCATCCTAAGACTGAAACAATATAAATGGAAGATGGTCAGGAGACAAGGAGTCAGTGGATAGAATTGCTAGCAGTGTGGCTTGTGATCACCCAGGAGCCCTCCCCAGTAATTGTCTGCACTGATAGCTGGGCTATCAGGACTTGACCCTGTGGCTAGTAACATGGACCATGCCAACTGGTTGGTTGGTCACCAGCCCCTTTGGAGGCAAGAGTTGTGGCAAGACTTATGGGCCTGTGGTCAGACTAAAACAGTTACAGTGTATCATGTGACATGTCATTTGTCACTGGCATAACCAGGAAACAATGAAGCAGGTGAATTATCCCAGGTACATTGGCTAGAAGGAAAGCCTGCCTCTAATGTGGCCCAGTGGTTACATCAGCATTTGTTGCATGTGGGGCAAAAGACAATGTGAGCTGTAGCCCATTGATGGGGCTTACCTTTGACCTTTAAAGAAGTCAGCAGAGCCCAGCAGGAGTGCATCATATACTCTAAAAGGCACTTACACAGAGTTACATAGCAACATGGGACAATAGGTAAGGGGCTGATACCCTTGTCGGGTGGCAGATAGACTATACTGGACCTCTGCCTATGTCAAGGGTACCAATATGCCATGAATTATGTGGACACAGTTACTGGACTTCTGGTTGCTTTTCATACACATTGTGCAGACCAACAGATTACCAAAGAGGCCTGGAGCATCTCTTTGCAGCCTATGACTGATCACAGGTAATTAAGAGTGATCAAGGCACCCACTTTACTGGACATGGGCTACAAGAATGGGTGCAACAGTTAGGAATCAAATGGAAGTTTCATGTGCCATACAATCCTACTGCAGCAGGCATGATAGAGAGGTACAATGGTTTTTTGAAATCTAGACTGAAGTCAGACACCAGTAGTCTCGGGGATGGTCCAACTGCTTATGGACAGTGCTATGGCATTTGAACAAGAAACTCCAAAGTGGAGCCCTGAGACCTATAGGCATGCTAATGCATGTCATTTCCTCCCCTATACAACTGTTAGTATAAACCAAGGATGAATCATTGAAGCTGAGGTTTGGCCGTCAGAATAGTATCTTGCTGCCAGTATCAACTGCACCAAACCCTGGAGACTCCATGGAGTGGATGTGACCTTGGACATTTCAACATATGGACCGATGATGGCTGGGCTTCCTGTACCTTGGGAACAAGGCCTGGAAGCTGTCTTCCTGTGTATTCCTGGAGTAACAGCAGAGTGGCCCCCAAAGATTACAGTAGTATATCCTTAAATGGCCGAAGGTAGGAGTATCTTAGTGGGGATTTTGTTTTATCATTATGGCTGTTGCATGTACCTCCAGTAGCACTATATATAGACCCCTGAGGAACCCCCCACAGGGTTAGGGGTAAAGGCATGGAATACTAGACCTGGACAGGAACCCCCTATCACAGGACCACTCTCTTGCATGCATCCTAACTGATGGACAAGATTTGCCTATGTTGGTGTCATTAAAACACATTAAGGTGTTTGTGGAATTGGGAACACACCCTAGCAAAACCTGCTACTTGCTGGGGTGCCTGGAGCTCCCTATTAGTACCACTACTAAGTGTGAGTCATGAACTTATCTGAGTAGAACTAGTCTTGAATATAGGTGGAATAGCCTTCTCAGGCTTAACGATTATCATAATTTTTGTTACCTGTATCAAAATTTTGTTGTATCATAATTTTTCTTATCTCTGTTGTTGTCCCCTGTTGTTGTTGCAGAATTTTGTTGTAATGCTGCAGCTTTCTTGCACAAGGACCATTGTGGAAAACTGAAAGCATGTAGATTGTGAGGTGAGAATCTTGGAGGGGTGGAGTGTAGGGAAATAGAAGTTCTCATGGCCAGGATCCTCACCTTAACTAAACCACCTGATGATGTAACTGGTCTGTTGCTAGGCTACTGCTTCCACACCCATAGGCAATAAGCTATTATTGATTGAATCACTATATAAAGAGCTCTTCCCAGTCCTCTGGGAGGAGGCAGAACTGAAGGAGGATTACAGACCTGCAGACTGTTGGATGCAAACTTAATTCTAGTGCTTGACCCATTGCAGGGAGAACAAGCTGGGTAATAAACCCTTTTACCCTAAGAACAACATTCCATTGTCATTCCTCGGTCTCACTGAATTAGTGAACTTGCCTGGGGCTGAAACCCATTGGCAAGATAAAAAGGTCATAATTTAAGGGTAGCATCTATTATTTTTTTTTAAATTGAAGTGTATTTAAATAACATATTGTTTCAGGTATACAGCATAATGATTTGATAGTTGTACATGTTGCAAAGTGATAACCACAATAAGTCAAGTTAACATCTGTCATCATACATAGTTGCAATTTTTTTATGATGAGAATTTTCAATATTAACTCTCCTAGCTACTCTCAAATATGCAATTCAGTATTATTAATGATAGTAACTGTGCTGTACATTGCATCCACAGTATTTATTCACTTTATAATCTGCACAATTGTTAATCAAACTATTATTCTCATAAAATGAATTATCCAACAAGATTTTTAAATATGAATATGGTTGTTGGGGCATTCAGTCTATTCTTTTGTTGGTCCATATAGCCATCCATGCATCTGTGCTTCTGTGAGTTCATCTATCCATTCTACATTCCATCCATCCAGTGTTTACTGAGTACTTGCTCTTTGCCATATTACTTTTTGAACTTGTGTCTAGATTTCTTTTTTCTGAATAAGCAGCTTCTTAAGCCAGGTAAAGGGCTTTGCTGCTGCATTTGACAGTATGTGTGTGAAATCCATCCATACTCTCCATATATACTATTTGAGACCCTGTTTTATGCCAGATATTGTGCCTGGTGTTGGGGGTATGTAGGGAAAATGGATTTTACCAGGGCAAGATCCTCATCTGACCCTAATCTACTTGATGATGTAATTGGCCTACCGCTAGGCTGATGCTTACACACCCATTGGCAATGAGCCATTATTGTCAGGTTACTATATAAAGAGCTCTGCCCAGCGCTCTGCCCAGAGGCAGAGATGGATGGATTGTAACTTGCCAGAGGCAGATGTGATTCTAGGACTCAGCCTGCCACCATGAGAAAAAAACTTGGTATAAACCCTTTGTGGGGAAAGTGGACAAGAACATGTCTGTCAGTCTCCCTCACACAGGATATCTGAAGAGGCATGATTCAGTATTATATTATCTTGCTTGTTCTGTGCATAACAGTAAGCATATGCTTGCTGGCACTGTGCCAACTTTGTTCCCGAGGCTTAGAAGAAGGCTGCCCAGAAGGCTTTGCTGCTGCTTCTGCACCCTGAATAAAGGCATGTTCACAGTTCCATCTGTGCCTCGGTTGTTCTTTGGCCTGCCTAATTGCAGTCCAGCCTTCCAGGTGCGGATCACCAGTGTTGACACCCTTTTACCCACGGCATTCCGTTGTTATTTGGTCTCACTGAATCCAGAGTGAACTTGCCCAGGGGCAATCCCCCTCAGGTGAGACAGGATACAATGGTGAGCAAAATTAGACATGTCTTTGTCCTTAGGTAGCTTACAGTCTGGTGAGAGTAGAATTAAATTATAACTCCAGCATAAAATAATAATTGTGGCAAGTGCCATAAAATCCATGTTCGTTGGGCTGTAAGAAAGGACACTGGGAACTGACCTAGTCTGGGAGGTTAGAGGCAGTTTCTGAGAAAGGGATAAATGAGCAATGAAGGAATAGGAAGAACTAAAGGTGTGTGCTCCAGGCAGAGGGAGCAGCATCTGCCAAGGCAGGAGAGTCTTTGCCTCTATGGTTGTTATAACACATTGTCACA
Source organism: Manis javanica (assembly GCF_040802235.1). Lineage (NCBI taxonomy): Eukaryota > Metazoa > Chordata > Mammalia > Pholidota > Manidae > Manis > Manis javanica. The sequence continues at coordinate 56,256,630 of NC_133166.1, forward strand.
AACTTAGAGGCTTAATACATTTCACATTTATTATCTGTAGGTAAGAAATCTGAAATGGGCTCCACAGAACTAATATCAAGGTATTGGCAGGGCTGCATTCCTTGTCCAGCTCTCAGAGGCTGCCTGCATTTCTTAGGTCCTGGCCCCATCCCTGCATCAGTCCAGTTTCTACTTCTGTTGCCATATCTCTTCTTATTCTGATCCTCCTGCTTCCTTAGTCTCTCCATCTCAAGGCCCTTAATTTAATTACATCTACAAAGTTCCTTTCAGCATGCAAGGCTACATGTGCACAGATTTTAGGGGTTAGGGTGTGGGCATTATTCTGCTTATGAGGAGACATAATAATGTTGTGAATGACTGAGAGAAGCCCATGTGACTGGGGTACTAAGGACCAGGGAGGTGAAGCTAGAGTGTTATGCAGCACAGCAAATGGGCATTTGCCAAGTTTGTGACTGTCCACCCTCTTTGATCACGCTTCCTGCATTTGGGGAATTTCCCACACCATGCCCTCCAGCACCCTAAAGTAGCTATCAGAATACCCTTTTCCCCAACTTCCCTTACAGCCAGGACACTGCCATATTCTAAGCTTCAACAGTCAGAGGCCTCACCCCAGTGTGATTTCTTTTCAGAGGAGGTGAAGGTGAGGCAGCACGTGCCATGAGAATCCATTCTCTGGGGTGTCGTGGTAGAGGCGGTGGCTTTCAAGAACAGCAGTGGGGGAGGTTCCGGTGTCCAGTACTCAGCAAGGCGGGGGACCCACTGGGCATTCTGTGTGAGGGGTGCTGTCGAGGAGGGCTTCGTGGAGCAGTGCAGGTGAGGCCAGTGGTCCCTGCATGTAGAGCCTCCTGACTGTCTACTCGACAGGTTCTTAGAGTTACTGAACATCCTCCAGTACATTCATTTTCTGCCTAGTCCAGTTAGAGTGGGTCTGTTGTGAACAACTAAGATCCTGACTGCCCCAAGAAACCAGACTCTGGAAGGTCCTGCAAGTCCTGGTAAGGACTTTGGTCTTTGCCCTAAATGCAATATATATAAATGTTTTAATTAGAAGCTTTGGGGTAGTGTGATATATTCAGATCCACCCAAGTGCATTCAGGTTTCAAAAACAGGCCACCCTAGCATGTCCTAGACTGATAAAATACCTTTTAGGTGGATGAGGCACAGAGCAGCCTGCATTTTCTTTAACACACTGGTTAGTTGTGGCTGGTGGGGTATTTGTTCTGAGAGAACAGAAGCGCAGATGCAATTTTGAGTTAGGTGGAGGTAATAAATGGGTTTATCTTAATGCTTCCTAATGTTTAACACCATTTCAACATCATGTAATAGCTCAAGAAACCATCTTACATTCCTGCAGCATTTGGGAGAATGAAGAAGCCTGCTTACAGCTGGAGGCAACTGGCCTGGGGTCTGCAGCTCTCTCAAAACCCAGCCAGTATGAAGAGGCTCAACATCTGAAGATAGCACACAGAGTGCCCTGACATTTTGGAGTTGGGAAGCTGGGCTCTAGAGCGGCAGATGGGCTTTAACCCTTTGCTGCTCCCTTGTTTATATGGTCCCCCTCTCACGTCCCTCACAGTCTTGGTTCATCTCTCCTTGGTCTTGATGCTGCACTTGAAGTGTTTCTGTTCTAAACACAGTGGGTTTCTTCTGATGTGTCTCAGGTCTGATGGACTGTCTTTGAAGTGGTCCATGCTGGACCCAGCTTTTCATCAGTGGTGAGACTATAGACGCTGTATCATGTCTCTGCCACCTTTTTACCACCCTGCTGTTCTACAAGTTCTATGGGGTGGAAGACTCCCTGTTTATGAAAGCCCACGCTTCAGTAGTCTTTCAATTAAGCTTATTAAGAAAAACCAGCCTTCAAGTTCCACTTGGAGGGAAAGGGTATCTGAATCTGGAGAGGCATTAGAGGTTCAAGGCAACAGTTGGTTTGAATAAGGTCACAGATTAATGAGAACAAGGTTTAATTAAAATTGCATGAGCATCTGGCTAACTTTGTCAACAAAGGGGATAATCTGGGTGTCTTTGAATGGTCCCTTTTCTGCTGGGTGCTCATTCTCTAGTGTGGGCCTTGGTTCCAACTGCTGTGAAAGACTCCTGTGCCTGAAAGCTTTTCCAAGTCAATTATACAGGCTTCCCTATGGCTGGTTAGCTCAGTTAGAGCACTTATAATGAAGGGAAGACTTAATTCCCATGTGGGCCCTTAGCTGTAGTCTATTCTGCCGCCCGGCCCATATATTTCCTCGTATGGGGAGAGAAGTCACTACTTGAGCATGGAGTGAGTAAAAGCTTTAGCTTTGGGATGAGTACTCATGTGCCAACCAACAACCTCTTTTCTTCCAGTTAAGGCAGGCATGGCTCTGTGTCCCATTTGAATTACAGAGGTGCTCAGCTAGTATGTCCCTATAGAGAACTGGGTGCTAGAATCTTGTGAATAAATTTGATCAAAGCACCAACAGAGCATGCTTATAAGAAGGATCCACTCATCCTTGTCTTCCTTGAATCCTGTTCTCCACATGGCTGCCATTTGGAATGTAGCTGATGCACTAATTCATACTAAGCTTGTAATGACTAAGTGTGGCTTCAAGTATGACCAATATTAGAAATGCTTATATTTTTGACAGGGATAATACAATTTTTCTGAATCAGTGACTTTTTTCAAACCATCATGGAGGTGTATTTAGGGTTGAGCAACTTGTGTAGTAGAGGAAAACTTTTCCCTTCTTCCCATCTAGGTACTTTGGTTGTTTTAATTAAGCAGTTTGACATAAGACTGACTAACAGGAGAAAAAAAATTGGATTTAATTAAACAAATTTTTTTTTATCATTAATCTACAATTACATGAAGAACATTCTGTTTACTAGGGTCCCCCCTTCACCAAATCCCCCCCACAAACCCCATTACAGTCACTGTCCATCAGCATAGTAAGATGTTGTAGAATCACTACTTGTATTCTCTGTGCTGCACAGCCCTCCCTATTCCCACCCCACCAACATTATACATGCTAATCATAATATCCCCTTTCTTCTTCCCTGCCCTTATCCCTCCCTTCCCTCCCATTCTCCCCAGTCCCTTTCCCTTTGGTAACTGTTAGTCCATTCTTGGGTTCTGGGATTCTGCTGCTGTTTTGTTCCTTCAGTTTTTCTTTGTTCTTATACTCCACATATGAGTGAAATCATTTGGTACTTGTCTTTCTCCACTTGGCTTATTTCACTGAGCTCCATCCATGTTGCTGCAAATGGTAGGATTTGTTTTCTTCTTACGGCTGAATGATATTCCATTGTGTATATGTACCACATCTTCTTTATCCATTCATCTACTGATGGACACTTAGATTGCTTCCATTTCTTGGCTATTGTAAATAGTGCTGTGATAAACATAGGCGTGCATCTGTTGTTTTCAAACTGGGCTGCTGCATTCTTAGGGTAAATTCCTAGAAGTGGAATTCCTGGGTCAAATGTCTATTTTGAGCTTTTTGAGGAACCTCCATACTGTTTTCCACAATGGTTGAACTAATTTACATTCCCACCAGCAGTGTAGGAGGGTTCCCCTTTCTCCACAACCTTGCCAACATTTGTTGTTTGTCTTTTGGATGGTAGCGATCCTTACTGGTGTGAGGTGATATCTCATTGTGGTTTTAATTTGCATTTCTCTGATAACTAGCAATGTGGAGCATCTTTCCATGTGTCTGCTGGCCATCTGAATTTCTTCTTTGGGGAACTGTCTGTTCAGCTCCTCTGCCCATTTTTAAGTTGGATTATTTGCTTTTTGTTTGTTGAGGTGTGTGAGCTCTTTATATATTTTGTATGTCAAGCCTTTATCGGATCTGTCATTTATGAATATGTTCTCCTGTATTGTAGGATACCTTTTTGTTCCATTGGTGGTGTCCTTTGCTGTACAGAAGCTTTTCATCTTGATGTAGTCCCACTTGTTGATTTTTGCCTTTGTTTTCCTTGCTTTGGGAGATATGTTCATGAAGAAGTCACTCATGTTTATGTCCAAGAGATTTTGCCTATGTTTTTTTCTAAGAGTTTTATGGTTTCATGACTTACATTCAGGTCTTTGATCCATTTTGAACTTACTTTTGTGTATGGGGTTAGACAGTGATCCAGTTTCATTCTCTTACATGTAGCTGTCCAGTTTTGCCAGCACCATCTGTTGAAGAGACTGTCATTTCCCCATTGTATGTCCATGGATCCTTTATTGCATATTAATTGACCATATATGTTTCAGTTAATGTCTGGAGTCTCTATTCTGTTCCACTGGTCTGTAGCTCTGTTTTTGTGCCAGTACCAAATTGTCTTGATTACTATGGCTTTGTAGTAGAGCTTGAAGTTGGGGAGTGAGATTCCTTCCCCACTTTATTCTTCCTTCTCAGGATTGCGTTGGCTATTCAGGGTCTTTGGTGTTTCCATATGAATTTTTGAAGTATTTGTTCTAGTTCGGTGAAGAATGTTGTGGGTAATTTATAGGGATTGCATCGCATCTATATATTACTTTGGGCTGGATGGCCATTTTGACGATATTAATTCTTCCTAGCCAAGAGCATGGGATGAGTTTCCATTTGTTAGTGTCCTCTTTAATTTCTTTTAAGAGTGTCTTATAGTTTTCAGGGTATAGGTATTTCACTTCTTTGGTTAGGTTTATTCCAAGGTATTTTATTCTTTTTGATGCAATTGTGAATGGAATTGTTTTCCTAATTTCTCTTTCTATTGGTTCATTGTTAGTGTATAGGAAAATCACAGATTTCTGTGTGTTAATTTTGTATCCTGCAACTTTGTTGTATTCCAATATCTAGTAGTTTCTATGTACAGTATCATGTCATCTGCAAATAGTGACAGTTTAACTTCTTCTTTACCAATCTGGATTCCTTGTATTTCTTTGTTTTGTCTAATTGCTATGGCTAGGATCTCCAGGACTATGTTAAATAACAGTGGGGAGAGTGGGCATCCCTGTCTGGTACTCTATCTCAGAGGAAAAGCTTTCAGCTTCTCATTGTTCAGTAGGCTGTGGATTTATCATATATGGCCTTTATTATGTTGAGGTTCTTGCCCTCTATACCCATTTTGCTGAGAGTTTTTATCATGAATGGATGTTGAATTTTGTCAAATGCTTTTTCAGCATCTATGGAGATGATCATGTGGTTTTTGTCCTTTTTGTTGATGTGGTGGATGATGTTGATGGATTTTCGAATGTTGTACCATCCTTGCATTCCTGGGATGAATCCCACTTGGTCATGGTGTATGATCCTTTTGATATATTTTTGAATTCAGTTTGCTAATATTTTGTTTAGTATTTTTGCATCTACATTCATCAGGGATATTGGTCTGTAGTTTTCTTTTTTTGTGGGGTCTTTGCCTGATTTTGGTATTAGGGTGATGTTGGCTTCATAGAATGAGTTTGGGAGTATTCCCTCTTCTATTTTTGGAAAACTTTAAGGAGAATGGGTATTATGTCTTCTGTGTATGTCTGATAAAATTCTGAGGTAAATCCATCTGGCCCAGGGGTTTTGTTCTTGGGTAGTGTTTTGATTACTGCTTCAATTTCTTTGCTCGTAATTGGTTTGTTTAAATTTTCTGTTTCTTCCTTGGTCAGTCTTGGAAGGTTGTATTTTTCTAGGAAGTTTTCCATTTCTTCTAGGTTTTCCACCTTGTTAGCATATAGGTTGTCATAGTATTCTCTAATAATTCTTTGTATTTCTGTGGAGTCTGTCATGATTTTTCCTTTCTCATTTCTGATTCTGTTAATGTGTTTTGATTCTCTTTTCCTCTTATTATGTTTGGCTAGAGGCTTATCTATTTAGTTTATTTTCTCAAGAACCAGCTCTTGGTTTCATTGATTTTTTCTATTGTTTTATTCTTCTCAATTTTGTTTATTTCTTCTCTGATCTTTATTATGTCCCTCCTTCTGCTGACTTTAGGCCTCATTTGTTCTTCTTTTTCCAATTTCAATAATTGTGACGTTAGACTACTCATTTGGGATTGTTCTTTCTTCTTTAAGTATGCCTGGATTGCTATATACTTTCCTCTTAAGACTGCTTTCGCTGCATCCCACAGAAGTTGGGGCTTTGTGTTGTTGTTGTCGTTTGTTTCCATATATTCCTTGATCTCTATTTTAATTTGTTTGTTGATCCATTGATTATTTAGGAGCATGTTGTTAAGCCTCCATGTGTTTGTGAGCCTTTTTGTTTTCTTTGTACAATTTATTTCTAGTTTTATACCTTTGAGGTCTGAAAAATTGGTTGGTAGAATTTCTATCTTTTTGAATTTACTGAGGCTTTTTTTGTGGCTTAGTATGTGGTCTATTCTGGAGAATGTTCCATGTGCACTTGAGAAGAATGTGTATCCTGTTGCTTTTGGATGTAGAGTTCTATAGATGTCTATTAGGTCCATCTGTTCTAGTATATTGTTCAGTGCCTCCATGTCCTTACTTACTTTCTGTCCGGTGGATCTATCTTTTGGGTTGAGTGGCATGTTGAAGTCTCTTAAAATTAATGCATTGCATTCTATTTCCTCCTTTAGTTCTGTTAGTATTTGTTTCACATATGCTGGTGCTCCTGTGTTGGGTGCATATATATTTATAATGGTTATATCCTCTTGTTGGACTGACCCCTTTATCATTATGTAATGTCCTTCTTTATCTCTTGTTACTTTCTTTGTTTTGAAGTCTATTTTATGTGATAGTAGTACTGCAATACCTGTTTTTTTCTCCCTGTTGTTTTTATGAAATATCTTTTTCCATCCCTTGACTTTAAGTCTGTGCATGTCTTTGGGTTTGGTATGAATTTCTTGTAAGCAGCATATATGTGGGTCTTGCTTTTTTATCCATTCTATTACTCTGTGTCTTTTGATTGGTGCATTTAGTTCATTTACATTTAGGGTGATTATTGAAAGATATGTACTTAATGCCATTACAGGCTTTAGATTCATGGTTACCCAAAGTTCAAGGTTAGCTTCTTTAGTATCTTACTGTCTAACTTAACTCACTTATTGAGCTGTTATAAACACCATCTGGTGATTCTTTATTTCTCTCCATTCTTATTCCTCCTCCTCCCTTCTTTATATGTTGGTTCTTTTATTATGTGCTCTGTTGTGTTTCCTTTAACTGCTCTTTTGGGTAGTTGATTTTATTTTTTGCCTTTAGTTAGTATTTGGTTGGTCTTCTTTCTTTGCTGTGATTTTATTTTGTGTGGTGACATCTATTTAGCCTTAGGAGTGCTCCTATCTAGAGCAGTCCCTCTAAAATACCTTGTAGAGGTGGTTTGTGGGAGGCAAATTCCCTCAACGTTTGCTTGTCTGGGAATTTCTTAATCCCTCCTTCATATTTAAATGATAATCATGCTGGATACAGTATCCTTGGTTCAAGGCCTTTCTGTTTCATTGCATTAAATATATCATGACATTCTCTTCTGGCCTGTAAGGTTTCTGTTGAGAAGTCTGATGATAGCCTAATAGGTTTTTCTTTGTAGGTGACCTTTTTCCTCTCTCTAGCTGCCTTTAAAACTCTGTCCTTGTCCTTGATCTTTGCCATTTTAATTATTATGTGTCTTGGTGTCATCCTCCGTGGTTCCCTTCTGTTGGGAGTTCTGTGTACTTCCATGGTCTGATCGATTATTTCCTCCCCCAGTTTTGGGAAGTTTTCAGCCATTATTTCTTCAAAGATACTTTCTACCCCTTTTTCTCTCTCTTCTTCTTCTGGTACCCCTATAATGTGGATATTGTTCCTTTTGGATTGGTCACACAGTTCTCTTAATGTTGTTTCATTCCTTGAGATCCTTTTATCTCTCTGCATCAGCTTCTATGTGTTCCTGTTCCCTGGTTTCTATTCCATCAGTGGTCTCTTGCATCTTATCCATTCTGCTTATAAATCCTTCCAGAGATTGTGTCATTTCTGTGCTCTTCCTCTGGACATCATCCCTTAGCTCTTGCATATTTCTCTGCAGCTCCATTAGCATGTTTATGACCTTTATTTTGAATTCTTTTTCAGGAAGATTGGTTAGGTCTATCTCCTTCTGAGGGGTTGACTCTGTGATTTTGGTCTGTATCAAATTTTTCTGCCTTTTCATGGAGATAGAGGTAATTGTGCAGAGCTGGTGCATGTGTCGGCTGGGAGAATGTCCCTTCTTGCTGGTTTGTGGCCTTCCTCTCCTGGAAGAACAGTGACCTCTAGTGGCTTGTGCTGGGCAGCTGTGCGCTGACAGGGCCTCTGATTCTTGCCCAGCTGCTGTTGAGTTAAGCTCTGTTGTTGCTGTGGGTGTGGCTGGCCTCAGTCTTCTGCTCCAATATGGCAGAGCTGTATTGCAGTGGAAACGGTTGGGAGGCTGTTATTGTCATGAGGGGCTTCCAGGCTGTGCTGCGGCCCAGGGGTTATTGCATCAGGGGTTCCCTGGGATTCCCAGCTGCTGGGCTAAGTGTCCCGGGACACTTCCGTCCAGCTGTGGGGTCCCTGCCCCTTGAAGACTTTCAAAAAGCACTCACTTTTCTTTGTCCCAGGAACGCCAGCTGCAGGGACCTGCTCACAGGTCTTACTGTCCTGTTTCTCATGTATCCAGTACCCCATGCACTGTGTGTCTGCTCTCTGGTGTGGATGGCTAGGGCTGGCTATTTAGCAGTCCTGGTCTCCCTCTTCCTCCCTGCTCCAACTCCTGTCTTCCCGCCGGGAGCTGGGGTGTGGGGCGCTTGCGTCCCGCCAGGCTGCAGCTTGTATCTTTCCCTGTTCGTGAGGTGCTGAGTTCTCAAAGATGTAGATGTAGCCTGGCTGCTGTTCTGTGTCTTCTGGTCTCTTTTTTAGGAATAGTTGTATTTGTTGTATTTTCAAAAATATATATGGTTTTGGGAGGAGATTTCTGCTGCTCTACTCACGCCGCCATCTTCGGATTTAATTTTGTAAGTTTGGAAGCCCCAAAGCTATGAGGCTCAAAGAAGTGACCAAAGCAGGGAGTGTTTATACATTTTAGATAAATAATAAATTTGTGAAGAATTGCCAAGACAAAGAACTTTGGGCTTGGTGTAGTAAATTAGTGAGGAAGCAGCAAGATTTGCTTATACAGCCTTCTTGGCCTTGAATTTCCTCTCTCTGTTGATAGGGAGGTATTCTACCTTCCTGGTACAGGGAGGGTCCTTTCATATGGGAGATTTATTTCCTGTTTTCTGAAGGGGGACAAAGGACCATCAGAGAGTCCTCCCTGAACCGGCCATTTCTCAAGTAACATGTATGCCAAAGTGACATATTTTGGGGTGTGATATTCAGCTCTCTCTCTCAGTCCACTTTTGAAACTTCCCCCAAAAGCCTCAATATTCAGAAATTGAGTTGGTAGATTACTCCTTCTCGCTGAATCAGTCTCTTATTCCTGACTATAGGTCATTTGGTAAAACTCATTTCAGGAGGTTGTGATGTAGGTAAACTCCCTAAGTTAGGCCTGTATTGCACAAACAATCAAGTATGTAATAAGAGACATTTCCGTGGAAAGAAAACAAAAACAATGGTTAATGATTGGAGCCGACTATGATTTTATATTCTGTGGTCTGATTGTAGCCAGCTGAGAAGATTTCTTGATGTCAGGTTCAAAGCATCTTCTAATGAAGTGAGGACAGGCAGTTAGCAATCTGACAGATTTTCCTGGTTTGCAGTCTGAATTTCTCTGGTGATCCTTCTAAGTGGTCACATAGCAACAGGCACAATGATTGTCCATATATGTGATGCTGTGTTGATTTCTCTGATGTTTATATCAAATTGTACAACTCTAGTTTTCATAGCTTTGGAAAAAGGGCAGTTTTAGTTTTCAGTGATTTCAAGTCAAAAGTGGATAATGCTTCCCATGTAATTTAGCATAGCAATAAGCCTAAATAGTTTAATATCTCCCCCTTCCCCCCATTTTTAACAAGGAGAAAGAACAAATCTTTTGAGATGTTCTAGGGGCCTTTGGAAAATCCCAGGTTAATTCCAGATCAGAAAGACTTCATTTAGAATTTGATTTTGGGAAGTTTGTCCAAAATATCAAAGTGTTTGAATACATGGAGAAATAAGATCACAGATATACTAACTTATCTATTTAACCAAAGTGACAAAAGATTTTAAAGATAAATCCAGAAGGTTACATAGTTTTAAGTAAAACTCAGCTCTTAAGACATAGTTAAGTATTCAAAGATCTGATAAAGAACATGAAGCACAGGATATTATTTTAGTAAAATCTCTGTTTTTTAGGCAGATTACTTAAAAGGTAGAGAAAAACCTTTCATAGAGTTATCAAGAGAAGATTAATAGTACAAGAAATTTTGTCTTTCATATTTGTGTTTCTCATTCTGAAATAACCAGATTTGCTTTAGGACAAAATTTATTTTCTTTTTCCTTAAGAAAAATTCATCTCCATACCTCATACCTTTTTTTAGCTAAAGACACATCTTACTTTCCTTGTGTACAAAGTTGTTTCTCTTATTACTTTTAGAAGTTTTAATTACATATATTAGAATTCTTAACCTTTACAAACCTTAATTTTAAGTGAATACTAAGTAAAGAATTATGGACTGTCATATGAGTATCCTTGAGATTGGCAAATTTATGAATACATTTAATAATTTCTAGAAGCATATTCTTCCTATAGTATAAATTTTCAGTGTGCAAAAGATGTGTTTACTAACAGACACAAATATTTTTGCCGGGCATCTGCGTCTGGGGAGGTCTCTCCTTGAGCACAAGCTGAAGCACTAGGAGAAACTTCAACCTGGATGGGGGAGGGCTTTTGACTCTGGACCAGAAAGAATTCTTGAAAGGTCAGGTGAGTGTAGATAAGGAAGAATTCATTAAAGCAAGGGCAGCAGGGAATGGCAGCTTCCTTGCAGGCAGCAGAGAACAGGAAAGTGCAGAGGGAAAGAAAGTTCTCTGCCTAGGAAAGATTCCCTTGTCAACTCCTGAAGCCAGGGTCACCTGACATCCTGTGTCAGCTTGCATCTCCATGGTATGTGGACTAGCCCCTACCACTCCAGGATTTGGGTGAGTCATGGAGCACAGGATAGAGTGAGATTATGGTTTGAGAACTTACCCAAGAAAGGATATTTTCAAGCAGGCTACTAAGAGCAGATTGCACAGCTTCAGTTCTGTCTGGGTCACCCAGGTGATGGAAACATGCAGGCCCAAATCTGAACTCTTAGCAGCCCCTTCCTGTTTATTAGTAGGAAAGTGAAAACAGAGTGAAGACTTGGAAATAATATGAAATAGCAAAGAGACAAAACACAATAATTTGAGCAGTGAGAAAGCTTTATTTGAAAGTACACACTTAAAGAAAGGAAAGTGTAGGCATCCTCAGGAGAAGCACTCAGAGTTTGGGGATTCTATCTTTTAAAGCTTTTAAGAATGGGGCAAAGAGCAGAGGGCGGGGTTGTTGGTGCATAGGCTTGACTTGTGGTCTCAAGATGCTTATCTCTGGTGAGAAACATTATGTCTCCTTTCCTCTATTATCAGTCCTCCATCAAATTCTGCTAAATAAACCCAACTCAAGGGATTTACCTATCCTGTTTTTCTCCAAGATAGTGGTTACCCTTAAAGAGTGGGGGCATACCAGTTAAGATTGCTTGTCCTGCCTTAAGGTAGATTGTTGGGTTATTGTCTGATCACCAGAGAATATGTTAGGAAATTTTACTTCTCAACTCTTTGCTTTTTAAAATTGGATCTTGGCCTTAAGATGGAGTTACTCCTGTTCTTACTATACTGTTTATATCTCAGCATAAGCAGGGAAAGTTAATCATAATGATTGTCACAGGTCCCTGCCCTAGTTCTCCAATATACTATAGATCCATATATAAGAGATATTGTATAAAACCAAACAATTTTTCAAAGAGCACTTACAGAAATGTAAAAATGCTACTCATGTGGCCATTTTCCATATTGCTATTAAATGAAAGCTAGTGGTGTGACATGAAAGACCTGATCTGCTCTAGTAGGAGCACGTGCATTTGGTGTGCAGAGGGCATTTTCTAGGGGCTTGGTCCTCAATATCTTTAGTTTCTCTATAATAAGAAGCCCAAAGTAGATAAGCCTATGTTCAATAATTAATGTTTCTGTGTTTTATGTTATGTGGAAAATTTCTGGATATTAAATCAATTCCCATCAGTTAACTTAGCAAAACTTTAAGGGTGTTAGTTAACAAAGAGATTTAGGAAACTATGTAAATAGACATATCATAAAATAATCATTGTTGAAAAGTTTACCTAAAACTCTTATTCCATTTTCATCTATTTAATTCACTATTCCCTAACAATACTACTTGGATTACGCATAAAAATTTCATGAGCCATTAAAGCAGTTAGCCATTATCATATTTTTCTTACTGAAAAATTTGTTTTTGTAACAGAGATAACATGAGTTTATTTGAATTTTAGTAAACCTAGGTAGAATAAAAGTATTATACTTAAAGCTGATAACACTAAAGGCATGTCTTTTTAAATTAAACCAACAAACTTAAATTAACTCTTATTTGCCAAAGATTGTCACATATCATGTGAACTTGAAAACCATTTGGGTTAGTTTCTATATTTCTGAGTTTCAGGAATACTTAACTCTTAATGGTTTATTTTTAAGCCAATTAAACAGAACTCTTTTACAAATTAATTTTGGCAATACCATATCTATAATGTACATATATACTCATACATGGACATCCAGACAGAGAGGTCCTGTAACTGTTCTTGAAATTTTAGCCATAAAACAGGTACAACAATATAAAGCTCACAAGTGTATAAGTAACAGTTGAACTCAAATTGTATCTGTCAGACAGAATAAGTTAAGTACAAGTTAAAGGATACTGGATTAAAGATGACTGTGTGAGAGGTGAGACAAAAGCTTCCTCCTAAAACTGCATATAATATGAAAATACAAATACAAATAATCCTGAAAGAGCAACAGAAAAGAGGGCTTTGCCAAACTGCATACAACTGGAAAAAAGAATAAACCTCATAGAACAGGGTAACGTATTAAAGCTGTGGCCTGGCAGGACCCATGCCCTTCCCTCACCCCAGTTCACTGGTGGGAGGAAGAGTAACAGAGTGCATAGGGAGTGGAGGCCTGGGACTTCTGAATACCTAACTCTGGAGATCTGCTCTGGGTGCAAAAACCTACATTTCACAGGGCTTTCATGGTACTCTTGTGCTTAGGGGGTTGAAAGCTAAGACAGGCAGAATACCTGGAGAGACTGAGATTCCAGCCATTTGTGGAAAGCAAGGATCCATATCTGGCTGCTTTGGGACAAAAGAAAGGCAGGCAGTCTGAGAGACTTACTAAAAGCAAGAGGGCTGCTAAAGGGGCAATGATTGCACAGAGCTTACTGTTCAGAAGAAAGGACAGGTAGACAAAAGTGTCTGGGTGCACTCTAGCCAGCAGGTTGGGAACTTTCTCAGTCTTCAGGCATTCCAGCTCCCTGGCTGCCTACACAGCTCGAAGGACCCCCTCCATGATACACAGTCTACTGTGCCTTTCTCTGGGAAAGTCCAACCTGGCTCACAACCAGCAAACCCTACCCTGGCATTAGGCCAGCCAGAGGGCAGCCCCATCTACAGCAACTACAAACACAAAGCATAGAGGCTTATATCTGTGTGCTTGACCCACTGGTTCTGGCAGTAGAGGCAGGTATAGCAGCCAGGAAGCAGGAAACAGCTCTTTCCTCCCCCAGGCACCAGTACCACTTCCCTGGGACCCCCAACATTGCTTCAGGGGATGAGTAGCTCCAGAGCTACTGGACACTAGAGGGAACCATATACAAATATGAAATGCCAAAGAAACCTGGTTCAAAGTAAAATTATGAATACAACACCTGAGAGAGATTCAAATGAAATGGACCTCATGAATATTCCTGAAAGGGATTTCAAAATAAAAATCATTAACATACCCATGGAGGTACAGAAAAATATTCAAGAACTCAGGAATGAATTCCAGTCAGAGATCCAATCATTGAAGAGCACATAGGAGGGTATTAAAAGCAGATTAGATATGGTAGAGAAGATGATAAATAAAATAGAAAATACAGAAGAGGAATACAAGGAGCTGAGGCAAAGAAAGAAAAAAGGATCTCTAAGAATGAAAATATTGAGAGAACTGTGTAATCAATCCAAACAGAACAATATTTGCATTATAGGGGTACCAGAAAAAGAAGAGAGAGAAAAAGGGACAGAAAGTGTCTTTGAGGAGATAGTTGCTGAAAACTTCCCCAATCTGAGGAAGGAGATAGCCTTTCAGGCCATGGAGGTGCATAGATCTCCCAACACAAGAGGCCCAAGGAAGACAACACCAAGACATATAATAATTAAAATGGCAAATATCAAGAATAAGGACAGACTACTAAAAGCAGCCAGAGAGAAAAATAAGATCACATACAAAGGAAAGCCCATCAGGCTATCATCAGACTTCTCAGCAGAAACCTTACAGACCAGAAGGGAGTGGCATGATATATTTAATGTAATGAAGCAGAAGGGCCTCAAACCAAGAATACTCTACCCAGAGAGATTATCATTTAAATTTGAAGGAGGGATTAAACAATTTCCAAATAAGCAAAAGCTTAGAGAATTTACATCCCACAAACCATCTCTACAGAGTAATTTGGAGGGACTGCTATAGATGGATGTGTTCCTAAGGTTTAATAGCTGTCACCAGAGGTAGTAAAACCACAGTAAAGAAAGTAGAAGAGTTAATTACTAAGCAAATGCAAAATTAAATCAACTATCCCCCAAGTCAATCAAGGGATAGACAAAGAGTACAGAATATGATACCAAATATACAAAGAATGGAGGAGGCAGAAAAAGGAGGAGAAAAAAAGAACTTTTAGATTGTGTTTGTAATAGCATATTAAGTGAGTTCAGTTAGACTCTTAGATAGTAAGGAAGTTAACCTTGAACCTTTGGTAACCACGAATCTAAAGCCTGCAATGGCAATAAGTAAATACCTATCGATAATCACCCTAAATGTAAGTGGACGGAATTCACCAATCAAAAGCCATAGAGTCACTGAATGGATAAAAAAACAGGACCCATCTATATGCTGCCTAAAAGAGACTCACTTTAAACCCAAATACATACACAGACTAAAAGTGAAGGGATGGAAAAAGATATTTCATGCAACTAATAGGGAGAAAAAGCAGGAGTTGCAGTACTTGTATCAGACAAAATAGACTTAAAAACAAAGGAAGTGACAAGAGACAAAGAAGGACATTAGATAATGATTAAGGGGTCAATACAACAAGAAGATATAATCATTATAAATATCTATGCACCCAACACAGGAGCACCTACATATAGAATTATGTATATGTGAAACAAATACTAACAGAATTAAAAAGGGAAATAGAATGCAATGCATTCATTCTAGGAGATTTCAACACTGCACTCACTGTGAAGGACAGATCAACCAGACAGAAAATAAGGAGACAGAGGCACTGAGCAACACAATAGAACAGATGGACCTAACAGACACCTACAGAACTCGACACCCAAAGCAACAGAATACATATTCTTCTCAAGTGCACATGGAACATTTTCAAAAGTAGGTCATATACTAGGCCACAAAAAGAGCCTTGGTAAATTAAAAAAGATTGAAATTGTACCAACCAGTTTCTCAGACCACAAAGGTATGAAACTAGAAATATATAATGCAAAGAAAATAAAAAAATCTCACAAACACATGGAGGCTTCACAACATGCTCCTAAATAACCAATGGATCAATGACCAAATAAAAAGGGAGATCAAGCAATATATGGAGACAAATGACAGCAATAATTCAACACAACAAAAATCTGTGGGATGCAGCCAAGGCCGTGCTAAGAGGAAAGTATACTGCAATACAGGCCTACCTCAGGAAAGAAGAACAATCCCATATGAACAGTCTAAACTCACAATTAATGAAACTAGAAAAAGAAGAACAAATGAGGCCCAAAGTCAGTAGAAGGAGGGACATACTAAAGATTAGAACAGAAATAAATAAAATCGAGAAGAATAAAACAATAGAAAGAATCAATGAAAGCAAGAGCTGGTTCTTCAAGAAAATAAACAAAATAGATAAACCCCTAACCAGACTTATCAAGAAAAAAAGAGAGTTTACACCCTTAAACAGAATCAGAAGTGAGAAAGGAAAAGTCACTATGGACACCACAGAAACACAAATAATTCTTAGAGAATACTATGAAACATTATATGCCAACAAACTGGATAACCTAGAAGAAATGGACAACTTTCTAGAAAAATACAACCTTCCAAGGCTGACCCAGAAAGAAACAGAAAATCTGAGCAGACCAATTACCAGGAATGAAATTGAATTGGTAATCAAAAAACTACCTAAGAACAAAATCCTGAACCAGATGGCTTCACCACTGAATTTTATCAAATATTTAGTGAAGACCTAATCCCCATCCTCCTTAATGTTTCCCAAAGAGTAGAAGAAGAGGGAATACTTCCAAACGCATTCTATGAGGCCAGCATCACTCTAATACCAAAACCAGGCAAAGAAACCACAAAAAAAGAAAATTACAGACCAATATCCCTGATGAATATAGTTGCAAAAATACTCAACAAAATATTAGCAAACTGAGTACAAAAATACATCAAAAGGATCATCCATGATGGTCAAGTAGGATTTATTCCAGGGATGCAAGGAAGGTACAACATTCGAAAATCCATCAACATCATCCACCAACCACATCAACAAAAAGAGGGACAAAAACCACATGATCATCTCTGTGGATGATGAAAAAACATTAGACAAAATTCAACATCCATTCTTGATAAAAACTCACAACAAAATGGGTATAGAGGGCAAGTACCTCAACATAATAAAGGCCATATATGACAAACCCACAGCCAACATTATACTTAACAGCGAGAAGCTGAAAGCTTTTCCTTTAAGATCAGGAACAAGACAAGGAGTCCCACTCTCTCCATTCTATTCAACATAGTTCTGGAGGTCCTAGCCATGGCAATCAGACAACACAAAGAAATAAGTGGCATCCAGATTGCAGATGACATCATATTTTTCATAAAATGCCCGAAAGAATCCATTGCAAAACTACTAGATCTACTTTCTGAATTCAGCAATGTTGTGGGATACAAAATTAATACATAGAAATCTGTTGCATTCCTATACACTAATGATGAACTGGCAGAAAGAAAAATCAGGAAAACAGTTCCATTTACAGTTGCATCAAAAAGAATAAAATACCTAGGAATAAATCTAATCAAGGAAGTGAAATACCTGTACTCTGAAAACTATAAGACACTCATGAAGAGAAATTAAGGAATAAATGGAAACACATCCCATGGTCATGGATAGGAAGAATTAGTATTGTCAAAATGGCCATCCTGTCTAAAGCAATCTACAGATTCAATGCAATTCCTATCAAAATACCAACAGCATTCTTTAATGAACTAGAGCAAATCATTCTAAAATTCATATGGAACCACAAAAGACCCCAAATAGCCAAGCAATCCTGAGAAGGAAGAATAAGGCTGGGCATTATGCTCCCCAACTTCAAGCTCTACTACAAAGCCACAGTAATCAAGACAATTTGGTACTGGCACAAGAACAGAACCACATGCAAGTGGAACAGACTAGAGAGCCCTGATATAAACCGAAGCATATGTGGTCAATTAATGTACGATAAAGGAGCCATAGACATACAATGGGGAAATGACAGCTTCTTCAACAACTGGTGTTGGCAAAACTGGACAGCTACATGCAAGAGAATGAAACTGGATTGTTGTTTAACCCCTACACTAAAGTAAACTTGAAATGGATCAAAGACCTGAATGTAAGTCATGAAACCATAAAACTCTTTCAAGACACCATAGGCAAAAATCTCCTGAATAGAAGCACGAGCAACTTCTTCCTTGAACGCATCTCCTCGAGCAAGGGAAACAATAGCAAAAATGAACACATGGGACTACATCAAACTAAAAAGCTTCTGTACTACAAACGACACCATCAGCAGAACAAAAAGGCATCCTACAGTATGGGAGAATAGGTTAACATTCTGACAAGGGGTTAACATCCAAAATATATAAAGAACTCACACACCTCAACACCCAAAAACAAATAACCCGATTAAAAAATGGTCAGAGGATATGAAGAGACAATTCCCCAAAGTAGAAATTCAGATGGCCAACAGATACATGAAAAGATGCTCCACATCACCAATTATCAGGGAAATGCAAATTGAAACCACAATGAGATATCACCTCACACCAGTAAGGATGGCCAGCATCAAAAGACTAAGAACAAATGCTGGTGAGGTTGCGGAGAAAGGGGAACC
This sequence comes from Manis javanica, assembly GCF_040802235.1. Classification (NCBI taxonomy): domain Eukaryota; kingdom Metazoa; phylum Chordata; class Mammalia; order Pholidota; family Manidae; genus Manis; species Manis javanica. The sequence goes on from NC_133166.1 coordinate 56,274,912, forward strand.
CTCCTACACTGCTGGTGGGAATGTAAGCTAGTTCAACCATTGTGGAAAGTAATATGGAGGTTCCTCAAAAAACTAAAAATATAAATACCATTTTACCCAGGAATCCCATTCCTTGGAATTTACCCAAAGAATACAACTTCTCCAACTCAAAAAGACATATGCACCCCTATGTTTATTGCAGCACTATTTACAATAGCCAAGATATGGAAGCAGCCTAAGTGTCCATCAGCAGATGAATGGATAAAGAAGAGGTGGTACATATACAAAATGGAATACTATTCAGCCATAAGAAACAAATCCTATCATTTGCAACAACATGGATGGATCTGGAGGATATTATTCTCAGTGAAATAAGCCAGGTGGAGAAAGACAAGTGCCAAATGATTTCCCTCATTTGTGGAGTGTAACAATGAAGGAAAACTGAAGGAACAAAACAGCAGCAGACTCACAGACTCCAAGAAGGGTCTAGTGGTTACCAAAGGGGAGGTGTGTGGGAGGGCGGGTCTGGAGGGAGGGAGATGGGGATTGAGGGGTATTATGTTTAGTACACATGGTCTGGGTGGTCATGGGGAAAACAGTGCAGCACAGAGAAGGCAAACAGTGAATCTGTGGCATCTTACTACACTGATGGACAGTGAGTGCAGTGGGATATGGGTGGGGATTTGATAATATGGGTAAATGTAGAAACCACATTGTTTTTTCATGTGAAACCTTCATAAGAGTGTATATCAGTAACACCTTAATAAGAAATTTAAAAAAAGCACAATTTAAAGAAGCTCCCTTGCTCAAATGGCTAAAGGTTTTTATTAATGTTTGTGGAGAAGAGTCTTAAGATATGTATTTGACCTTAGCAAGTAATTTTATGGAGGCCTGGACTAGATTTGAGCAATTGAGCTTCTGTAAACAGTTTGTATTTTAAAAAGCCTTTCCTCACCTCCCCCTTTTTTCAGTCTCTGTGGGCAGTGTTTTAGTTATCTCCTGGGGTGTTTACATTTCAAAGACATGATAAAATGTACAACTTCAAGGGACAGTGGAAGAATATAAATTTTCTCCTAGGAGTTTTGGGGTATATTTGTCTATTATCAGAAGTCTAGGGTAATTACTATTTAAATTTTTCCTTTTTCTTAAGTACAAGACAATTGTAGTTCCAATGTCCTAATTTTTTTAATACAATATCTGCAAATGTCTGAAGGTCACTAGGAAAGGGTCTGAGTAGACTTTGAGTTGCTCTCAGAGTTGTGCTTTTGTTTCTCTAAAGATTCAAGTTGAGAATCAAGATTATTGACTTTAATTCCTTTTTTTATCCAGCTTTACTGCAAGCTATCTTCAAAGAATTAGCTGTTTTCGTTATGAACTTTAGAGGTTGACTACCCAACCCAGCTACACCATTTTGAATTTGCTGTCTTATATTAGGGAAAAAAATTCCTATAAAGGTAGAAATTAAAATATATCTATGTTCTAGAGCTTCAAACTTTAATGTAGTATGCCTTTGAAAAGTCTGCATTCAATAAAAGCTTTTAGATAGTCTTTCTCTTCCTGAGTGTACAATTTAACCTTCAACCAATTTACCTTAGGGGGGAAACTTCTACTGTATTTGTCTGCCTCTGAATACCAGCCTTCAGCTGAACCATTTCCTGGTCATTTGCAGGAGGGTCTGGGAGAATTTCTGGCCATCTGTTTCTTGTGTAAAGGTTTTTTTTTTTTGTTGCCCTCCACCCACCACTGCCAAGGGGGCCTTCTGGCTTGTATGACAGCTGCAGTATAATCATGGTTGGAAGATAACCACTTACCTAGTAGTCAAACCAGATCCCCGTGTGTGGGGTTGTGAACAGTTATTAATCTTTTAAATTTCTTTTTAAATTTGGTAGGATCTTCTGAAAGTAGAGGTAAAAGGACTTAATAATTTAAAAGATCTGCTGTCCAAGAGACATGTATTCTTTGGGTGAAGGTCTAGGATATTTCTCCAAAGGATACTTCTGCACCCATTCTTGTAACACATGTACAGTAAAGTGGGTTCCCTGATTGCTCTCAATCACCTGCAGCCAGCCATAGGCTGCAAAGAGTTGCTCTAGGCCCCTTTTGGTCATTTGCTGATCTTCATGATGTGCAGAAAAGCAACCAACAGTCCAGTAGGTATGTCCATACAAGTCATGGCATACGGATACCCTTCTGATATGGGCAGAGGCCCAATATAGTCTATCTGCCACCTGACAAGGGGTATTGGCCCCCTTTACTATTATCCCATGCTGCTGCAGGACTCAGTGTCAGCCCCACTTAGAGCACACAAAGCACTTCTTCTGGGCTCTGCTGACTTCTTCAAAGGTCAATGGCAAGCCCCACCAATAGGCTACAGCTCACATTGCCTTTTGCCCCACGGTCCACAAACGCTGATGTAACCATTGGGCAACATCAGAGGCAGGCTTTCCTTCTAGCCAGTGCACCTCGGCCAGTGTGTCTGCTTCATCATTCCCTGGGGTTGCCAAAGGCAAATGGCCAGTCACATGATATACGGGAACTGGCTTAGTCTGACCAGAGGCCCATGCGTCTTGCCACAACTCTTGCCTCCAAAGAGGCCATGACCAACCATCCAGTTAGCATGGTACCATGTTGGTAGCCACTGGGTCCAGCCCCAATACATGACCCAGCTGTCAGTGCAGATAACTGGAGGGGAGGGCTCCTGGGTGATCATGAGCCATACTGCCCACAACTCAGACCATTGGCTGCTCTTCCCCTCTCCATCCTCCATTCATATTGTCTCAGTCTTAGAATGGAAAGCCACAGCCCTCCACTTCAGGGGCTGCCCACAACTGGAGCCATCTGTACACCAAGCATCTTCAGGTATAGGGGCTTTTCCTTCCTGATAAGGACTCCCAGCTACCAATGGTTCAAAAGCAAGTTCTTGCTTTCCACTGGTATATGTTACTGGCCCCAATAAGCATTGGAGTTCTCCATTTAAGGGGCAAGTGGAAAGGGCACTATGCTGCTGTAAATATGCCCCCCATTTAGCCAATGTAGGCATCTGTGTCACACCACTCCATGGTCTTTAGGTCCAGTCTCTCACCCACCCCATAATGGGATAGGTGGTAATTACCTTGGTAGGAGCTGTTCCAGCGATGGGTTCCATAGCCAGCAAGGCATTGTACACAGCAGCCAGTTGCTTCTCTATCAAGGTGTACTAGATCTCTGCTCTTTTCCATAGTTGTAATCAGAATCCAACAGGTTCATGCATCCATTCAAGCTAGTGCCAAAGGCCCATACATGACCATCCTCGGTACATGAACATCTAGCTCACAGGGCTTTGATCAGCTCTTTATACTCAAGGCCTGTACAGCCTTGACTGCCCGTGTAGCAGCAGTAAAAGCAGCTGCACACATTTCATCCCAGTCCCACCTGATACCCTTTTGTACCAACTGGTAAAAGGGCTTCAGAATTTGTGCCAAATGCAGGATAAACACTCTCCAGTAGCCCAAAAGACTCAAAAACTCTTGTAATACTGTCACAGTGGTAGGAGTAGGGAAAGCCTAGACCGTGTCTGTGACTGCTTCTGGGATAACTTTAGTTCTACCTGACCAGACAACCCACAAGAACTTTACTGACAAGCCAGGTCCCTGAACCTTGGTGCTGTTCACAGCCCATCCTTTTCCTGTAGATGTTGCAGCAGTCTAGGAACTGCCCCCTCTCAATCTGCAAGAGAATCAGGTGTGAGCATAATATCATCAATGTAGTGATACAGCCGCACCATTCATGCTTTCTTCCATGTGTCCAAGTCCTGGGCTACAAGTCCATGACAAATGGTGGGACTGTGGAGGTATCCCTGTGGAAGGACAGTGAATATCTACTGCTGGCCTTCCCACATGAAGGCAAACTGTTCTGACTTTCCTGTGCTATGTCAATAGAGAAGAAGCATTATCCAGGTCCACAACATAATGGTACATCCCTAGTTCATGACTGAGTGTGTCCATTAGGGCTGCTATAGAGGGGACAGTGGCACACAAAAGGGGTTGTGACTTTATTCAGTTCCCAGTAATTCATGGTCATATGCCAGGAGCTGTCCAGCTTTTTCACTGGCTACACCAGGGAACTGAAAGGACCATGTGTGAGCTTTATGATGTGTACCTTCTCTAACTCCTGTAGAGTTTCTCCAATTTCCTTGTGTTACCCAGGCAATTTATACTGCTTAGTATTTGTCACCTACTGAGGTACAGGCAGAGCTACAGGCAGGTGCTTAGCATGTCCCCTCAGAATTGCATTAACCACACATACCCTCAGTCTGAACTCACCTGCAGTGGTCTGTAACCACAGGCCCTGCAGGACATCTACTCCCAAAATACATTCAGGGATGTGAGAAATGTACACAGTATACTCCTTTGGGGGCAAACGCCCCATCCCCAATGGGATTTGGGCTCTCTTAACTCTAATTGCCTTACCCACACAGCCATCTATCACAGCAGGGGTCCCAGAAAAACACTCAGGGTTGACATAAATCAGAACATTCAGCTCCTGTGTCCCCAGCATCAGGGCACATTGTACATTCATGGGGGACCAGTGAGTTCCTAATTCTACACATGGCCTCTGGTTCCCACCACATCCCCCAAGGTGGCGGTCTTGACACCCCACTCAGTCAAACTGCAATGCCCAGTTGTCCTGTGGGGGCCAGGGCCCAGGCAGGGCCTGAGTACCGTCCTTCAGGAAGTCCTGAAGGGACACAGGCTGGCAATGGGCTTTGCCTCTGGCTTCCGTGTCCTGGACCTCAGTGGCTGGAACTGCTGCTCTGGCTTTAATTGGTGCCACATTTCTAACAAGATCCTATTGGGCTGGCCATCGAATTTTTCTTTCACTACCCTAGCCTTTATCAAATCAGGCCACATTTGGGTCTTCGAGACCTTCATAGGGTCTTTTGCACCTCTCCTTTCAGTCATGGCCTGTCTTCCCTCTGTGCCGTTATTGTTTCAACCTCCCCCAGATGTGCTAAAGTACGAGTTGCCTCACTTATGGGTTGCCCTATATGGGGGGAAAGAGTAGTCATTAGGGACCCAAAAAGAGATGGCGAACCTGAATGGAATACCAGATTTCTGATTCCCATGATGAACAACAACTCACGGGGGGCCCTGAAGATCCATATTATAGACAATATTTTTCATGCCCAGCTTCCGTAACCCTGCTGGAGCTCTGCATACATTTTCCAGCTAGTGGGTAAGTATGGTAAGTCACCCTGATTAGACCAGACTGACTTGATGGCTGCTGTTGGCCAATCCAGAAGCACCCAATTCCCTGAGCTGTGACAGGCACTTTGCAACTGCTGCTGGAGGGAAGGTGAGTCATCAGGGAAGCCAGTCTATTCATTTCAGAACCCGACATAACAATGTTTTCCACCCCCATATCCCATAAACGCAAAGTTATGTACACAGAGGTTCCAGTGGCTTCTGTCGATACTGGACGCTCGTGTCCACCAGCTCATCCTGAATACAGGGTCTGAGCATTGGAGTGCTTCACAGCCTGAGGACGGGGAGGCTCCTTCCCCTGAAGAGCCCATGGTTGTTGCATTTTTATTTTCTTAATTACAAACTGGCAGGACTTTAATATGGGAGTTGCTGGTGCCTCAGGCTGTGGCCTTAGCAACAGTTGTGCCCTTGGCTCCACCCCATCACCCTCCCTGGACATCTCCTCCACCATCTCGGGGCTGAAGGCACTGCCTCTTCCTCCCCCTCCCCCACAGCCTACTGCAACGCGGATTCTCCTGCTGCCTCCTCCCTCGCTGTTAACGTATCTTCCGGAAGCATGACCTGACTTCTCAATAACTGTGTCTTTCTTAAGGGGGGTTACTGGTTGAAGCAGCACCTCTGCTGCTGCAGGAGTGAAGGGTAGGTCATCATCCTTCATGGCTTCAGCCACCTCTTCACCATCCACAGGGGGTCTCCGGGTATCTCCCCACCATCTCTAAGGGCAGCCTGCCCAAGCATTGCACCTATGAAGACATATTTTGGGTTCAGAGGGCCTGTTGACTAGTTCCAGGTATAACTCTGGGGGGAAAATATTGTTCCCAACCTGGGACAAATGCCCTTTGAAGCCAAACTCAGTCAAAGGGAGAAATAAAGTGGGAGAAATCCATTTATTGCTTACAAGCAGTCTTCTACTTTTCTCTGCCCATGTCTCTTATTACCCAGCCACCAAGTCCCCCCCAAACCTCTCTTTTCTGGTGTGTGCCTGCTCTCTACCCTCTTTGTAATCACCTATTGATAAGGAGATGAACTCCTCTTCACCCCTTGGAAATACCTATTGATATTGAGATGGACTGAGGCCCTGTGAGAGATTCTGGAAATACTGCAATTTTATCATCAATTGATAAGACAAAGAAGTGTGGGTTTGGTGTAATATATTGTTGATGAACTAACAAGATTTGTTCATATATTCTTCTTGGCCTTGAATTTCCTCTCTCTGGTGGTAGTGAGGCCTTCTAGGGAGTGTAGTTTCTCTTGGGGGATTTATTTCTTGCTTTCTGAGGGGAACAAAGGATGGTCAGTGTTCTTCTCACACCAGCCATTTCTCAAGTAACTTTAATTCAAAATAATCAATATACCAAAGTGACATGTTTTTGGACGGCATATTCTGCCCCCCACCCTCACCAACTATCCCATATTGCACAGAACTGAAGAGTTCCTGTGATGTGGGACTTTCACTGCTAAGTCGCAGAAAGTACTAGGCAAACTGACATCAGTTGGTCACTCGAATCTAGCGTTTTTAGGAGAGGTGAGTGTGTTATTGAAAGGGCAAGCTCCCGGATTCTACCTTAGCCAATCAGGAACCGGGTTCTACCTCAGCCAATCAGGACCCGGGGTCTACCTCAGCCAATCGGGACCTGGATCCTATTTCAGCCAATCGGAGCTTAGTCTCTCTCTCCCCTCCAGTCAGCAAGAAGTACACCCACCACCCCTGGACCCTGACAACTGACCAGAGCCACGGCCATCACCCCCCCCCCCCAACTACCCCCAGGCCCAGCCAATCAGCCAGAGCCATGGCCATCACCCCCCCAAACCGCCCTGGAAACGTATAAAACCTTTGTTCTGGGGAAACCGCGGGCTCTCTCTCTCTGGCACCTGGCCACTGCGTTGGCACGGGTGTGAGATTGAGCTTGGGCTAGCTCAAATAAAGGCTCCTTGCTTTTGCATCCGTGTTGGCTCCTTGGTGGTCTCCTTGGGTTCAGAGGGCCTTGGGTTCAGAGGGATTCGTGACTTCGGGCACAACAGTTATGGGGGAAGGGGAGGAGGGGATCCCTGCAAGACCTTCAGCCAGAAGAGCAACACTTTATATGTTGTAGAACACTTTATATGTTCTATATATTTAGAAGTTGTAGATAAAGTTGCCCTTCAAAAGCTTGAACAACCTTGCTATCAATGAATGTGGGTCAAAAGGAGTCTGTTAGGAGAAAGAGCAGGAAAGATGTGTGGGGGCAGAGAGGTTCTGAAGTCCCCCGCTTTTCTCCATGAAATCATTGCTACTCTGCTGACACAAAAAACATGGGGTGGCTGTAGTCACAGCAGGGAAAGGAGGGGTTACCGCCTATGGATAATCAAAGGCAAGGAGCTGTTTTGGGAGCAGGGTGTGATTTGACATAATAATTTGTATTTTCCCCTGTATTTCCCAATTTCATTTCTCCATGAAGCAGGAATCTAGGTGCCAGGTTTCCTTACCTCAGGAGAGGTTGTGTCAAGGTGGAAAGCAGAAGCTGCCTACCATGCACTTTCCTTCCAGGCTTTTGTTTTGCATAAATCTCATCTGAATGGTGCAATTCTTTAAGTATTTTTAAATACAATTAAAGGAAGTACAGGGAGGATTTCTATAAATTTTAGGGGATAAAAGACTGAGGGTCTTTGAATATGAAGGCTTAAAAGAGATGCTAAGATGTCAGAAGATAATAGCTCTTTGTGCACATAAGAACTTGGATCCAACATATGTGTGTGTGTGTACACATGTATATTATATATATATATAATATATATATATTTAATCTCAAATATAGTATGAAGGCTGAAGCTCTCCCAGGTTACCCATTGTCACCATGACCCTTAATGACCATATAATTCTGACCCATCCTGCACACTCCCTTGCTCTTCTACCCCTTCATTTTGTTATGCCTTTGGAACTCCTGGGTTATCATTAGCTGAAGCCTGTGTATCCTCAACATCTTCCTTGAGTGCTGTATTTTTACCGTAAAAGAAACAAGCTGTCCCCTGATGATATCACTCGCTCTGCAGACTTCTTATGTGAAACTTAGATCTTTCATAAATCAGTCTGGAAGTAGAGAATGTGCCCTTCACATTTCCTTCTCTTGTTTCCACACTATTCTCTATCTTAAAAAAAAAACGCTTATAGTTTTAAAGTAGTAAGATAGGGAAGCATTTCTCCTATCTTGCATTTAAGAAAAAAGAGTAAGAAACAGAAAACTCAAATCTCACTTTAAAGAATACTGGAAGACATTGGTAACTCTGAACAACAATATTTGAGGAAGGAATGTCAGAAGCAATGAAAGTCAAATAGTGGTTCTTCCATCAAGAGAGGATGTCTTTGGCTGTTGATTTCAGACAAGCTTTGCAGGGCACTTCTTCAGTCACTAATATACCCTTGGGGACAAAGCTTTGTCATTTTAATTAGGATTAAGTTCAAATGCATCAATCAGAACGTCCAACATAACAGATAAGTTTGTTCCTCACATAAGAAAAGTCTAGAGATTTGCTGTCCAGACCTGGTGCTCTTGGCTCCATTGCTATCAAGAAATCAGGTTTTCTGCACTTTGGCCCCACTGTCCTGGAGTGTGGCTTCCATCTTCATGGTAACCTCTGTCTAAGAACTTGCTGGAGCATCAACCATCACATCCATATTCCAGGCAGTACTACACAGGATAACAAAAGCTTCCTCCAGCTTTTTGTATTCTTTTTATAGAGACATTGGAAAGGAGAGCAGATTATGCCACCCCAGAATGTGCTACACTGGCATGTACATTATATCAAGCTCAAGACAGTCAGGGCCCAGCAGGTTCAGGAAGAGCTTTGTAGCTCCCCCTTAACTGCCTAAAAGATTTTAGGTAGGGAGTCTATACCAGAAAAAGGCTATTACCAGAGGTAACTTTTTGTGTCAAAAAGACTTACTTGCATGGCTTCACTTCACATTTGTTCTCATCTTCCTGTGAGCTGTTGTCCTTCCCTTTGAAGCCCCAGACACCTATTCCCTTTCCCTTAGATCAGGGTGGTAGGTAAGCCTCAAATCCCTGACTGCCAGTGACTATCATATTTTAATGGGGCTTCTGTAAGTATAAAGCTAATTGTTCTGTAGATATAAAATGATTTTAATCTGTCTTATGTCAAGTTAATTATTAGAGCAATCAAAGAGCCTTAGAAGGGAAGAAGGGAAAAGTTTTCTGCAACTACGTTTTCCAGAAATCCCTGCCAATGATAGGCACTAGAACCTGATCATATGGTCACATCTAATTGCAGAGGGATCCAGGAAAAGTAATCTTTCAGCACTATATATTGCTACCTCCAGTAATAGAGAAGTTCCGATGTATGAGGAAAAGAGAATGAATGTTAGCAGCAGTTAGTGGTCTCAGTCTTACTCTTGTTTGGAACAAGGAGAGTTTTTGAGGACTAGTTGTAGGAACTTTGTTAGGCTTCACTGGTAAAGAGGATGGCAGACAAGACTGAGAAATTACAAAGCAAGGCACATCAACAGGAAGCAAAGTGTGGATGGCAGGGTGGGAGAGAGAGAATCTGTATGCAGAAAGACCAGCTACTAGTCATCATGGACCGGGAAAAAGAAAAGTCAAAAAAGAAATGTAATTTCACTCATCACTTCATGTAACACAGAAGATTATTTCTAGTTTAGACAAAGTCCTTGGTGAGTCCCCTCTATATTTTCTGCAAGCATTTAACTTAGTGAGGACTCTGTCACTCATGAGTAACAATGAAAAAGGAATGACCTCAGGATCTGTACAAAGACACTAGAAGAATAAAAGGAGGAGGGAGAAAAACTAATGGCAGATAAAGAATATTCAGGAAAACACTGCTTTCAAGAAGCAAAAATTATGATCAACAGTGCTTGCCTCTGGGGAGGAGTACTTTTTTCCTCAACAGAGACTGCTAGCTACTTGCCAAACATTCATTCTCTGGTTCTGTGTCAAAATACAGAATGCTGACTTTATTATGTCATCTTTACCATTCTGATACTTAGCACCTCTCTTTCACCTTAAGTCAGTGTTTCTCAACCAGGGGACGTCTGTCTTCCCATGGAAACAAGCAATGTGTGGAGACATTTTGTTGTTACAGGTTGGGGTGGGGCAAGAGGTGTGTCCTCCTGGCATCTGGTAGAATGCTAGTGGAAATGCCATTAAATGCCCTACAATGTACAGGACACCCTCCCACAGCAAAGGAGTATCTGGCCCAAATGCCAATAATGCTGAGGTTGGGAAACCATGGCATAAGTTAAGGACAACAGGATGTAAACAAATAATATGTAGAACTTCTAGAAAGTCCCTTTAAAATAAAGAGGGCATGCCTTTCTCCTTTCTCAGTTCTGCTGCCTAGAATATGGATTTGATGTCTATGATTGAGCAGCTGTCTTGGACCATGAGGACCAGGGTCACACCCTAAGGCTGGTGGAGTGGGAACCTGGAAGGAATCTGGGCTCCTGATGCATTCCTTCCTTCTTTCATTATTCATTTAGTCACCAAATGTTTATTTCATGTCTGCTATGTGCCAGGCACTGCTCCACATACTGGTAATACTGCAGAAAACAAAACAAATCCATGTCTTTTGGAAACTGACATTTTAATTTTGATATATTTAGTGGATGAGTAAAATATATAATATGATGGTAATATGTGCTATGAAGGAAAAGGGAATAGGGAAGTGGTTAGGGAGTGACTGTTAGGGGATGTTTCGAATTTCAAATTGGGTGATTAGAAAAGTCCTCAATAAAATGCAAAGAATTGGAGGAGTGAACAGTGTGGATGTCTGGCAGTATTTCCAGGCAGAAGCAAAGACAAAGCCATGTAGTGGGAGTTTGCTTGGCATGTGGGAGCAGCACAGAGGCCAGGGTGGCTGGAGCAACAGAGAATGGGGAGAGGGTAGAAGGCTCTGAGTCAGAGAGGTGATGGGAGCCAAAGGCACTGGGCTTTGTGGGCAATTGTAGAGCTTTGGCTTTTTCTCTAAGTGAGATGGGAAACACGGTGGAGGATTTTAAGCAGAAGAATGACACAGTCTGACCTAACATTTTTTTTTTTGAGAGTTGGGTACGAATTTTAGCAGACTTGACACCTTATCACACATATTTCAGATCTCATCACATATTGTCCTTTTTTTTCTTTTAGTTAACAAAAATTACATGAAAATTTGCTAATTATGAAAAACTCCAGTACCCTGGATATAATTTAGGTGGTACAAAGCTTTGAACAGTGTTCTTCTCTTACAGTAACTGAAGTTCACATCCACTCCTCTTTTGTAAGCCAGATCACACTATTGATTTGCAGTTAAGCTTGTGGTCCTGTATCTAACAATTGCTCTTAAATCAGATATTCCCCATCTTCCGCCAGTGTTTTCATTTGAAGACTAAACTAAGTTTAGGATTCTGTACATATATCCATTTTAAATTTTGTGTATTTTATTAGGTGCTTTAGGTATCTGGGATACTAATCTTTTCAGATACAAGCACCCCTCCCCACCCCCCAATAAATACACACCACATGAGTGTGTTCTAGTCTGTGGCAGTCTTCCCTAAGTTTAAGGGATGTTACTCTGGCTGCTGGGATGACCTAAATTGGGGGTTGAAGGAGGAGGGAGCACAGATAATTATTGCATGAAGTCATGCAGCCAGTGATGGTGGCTTCAACGAAGGTGGTGAGAAGTTGTCTGATTCTGGATGTATTTTGATGTGTTCTGGATATATAGGTCTGGCAGTGTTCATTTGTCAGTGGATTGGACATATGGCCTTAGAGACAGAGAGGAGTCAGTGATGACTCCAACGTTTTGACCAGAGCAAAGGAAGGAGAGGATTGCCGTGTTTTGGGATGGGGAGATGCATGAGGGGGAGATTTGGTTTTGGGTAAATTATATTAGAGATGTTTATCATAAGTATAACTTAGGCAGTCGATTTATAAGTTGAGCTACATGAAATCACCCATTTTTCCCTATAAAAATGGCAATTTTGTATTGCTCAGCTTTCTGAGTAGTTTCTATATTTTGGAGTCATTAGCATTCAGATGTCATTTGAATTTGAAACCCTGAGACTGGATGAGGTCATCGAAGCTATGGGTGTAGATAGGTCCTATAAACCAAACTCAGGATGCTAACAGAATGGCCTTCTTCACCAGGCTGGGAAAACATTTTTACGTGTCTTCCTCAAACCCTGAGAGTGAATGGTGGATTTTTGCATCTGCGGGCATCTTTATAGTTTGGTACTGGTGTTTGGACTGCCTCAGGATGGGGCTGCTCTCTTCTTGACATGTCACATGAAGTTGTGTTCAGCTGGCAGAAAATAGTGACCAACATTGGACTTGTTTCAATTAATTTATTTTCTAAGCATCTACAAGCACTTCCCTATTTTCATTCTTTCCCTCTTTTATGCTCAGTATTTAGAACTTCCTTATGAAATACAACATAGATATGAAAAAGTGCATAGAGCATAAATGAATAGCTCTGTGAATTTTCACCAAGTGAATATGTAAGTGTAACAGCACCCATATTGGAGTATATCCTTTACTAACATCCCAGAAGCCTCTGTTATGCTCCTTCTCAGTATACTCATTATACCCACAAACATGTTCTCTCTCTCAACAGTTAACACTGCAATATTTTCCACTGTATGAATTTCATTGAATGAAATTTGGGTATATTCTAGTTTTTGGCAGTTGTGAATCATGCTCTTATGATTGATCTTGTCTGTGACTTTTGATGAATATATGTATTCACTTTTGTTGTATGTGTACTTGGGAATGGAATTCTTGGTCACAGGGTGTGAACATGTTTCGGTTTAGTAGGTAGAATCAGGTTTTAAAAAGTGATTGTATCAATGTATCATCTCACTGGTAGCATAGGAGAGTTTTGGATACTCCACACCCTTATCTACACTTGGTATTTTCAGTGTTTTTCATTTTAGCCACACTGTGGTTTTAATTTGTATTTTTTTGATGACTAGTGAAGTTGAACATCTCTATAAATATACTGGCCACTTAGATATCCTCTTTTGTGAAGTGGCTGTTCAATTATTTTGCCCATTTTTCAGTTGGGTTATCTGTTTATCTGTCTCTTTCTTTCAAATATTCTTTATGTATTCTGGGTGTGAGTCCTTCATAGGATATCCATGAAGAAAATCCATAGGAATTTCAAATATTTCTTCCCATTCTGTGGCTTACTTTAGTTGTGTTTTAATGGTGTCTTTTAGTGAGCAGAATTTCTTAATTTAAATAGCATTCACTTTATTAATTTCTTCCTTATATTTAGTGCATTTTTGTCTTGTTTAGGAGATTTTATCACAAGGTTATGAAGATACTGTCCTTTATTTTGTTTTCAAATATGTATTATTTTATCTTTCCCATTTATATCTATAATCTATCAGCAATTGACTTTGAGCATGGTGTGAGTTATGATTCTAGCTTTACTCTTTTCTTTGTGGATACTCACTTGACCTAGCATTGATTATTGGAAAGACTGCTTTCTCTACTGCATTTTGTTGTGATATTTTTCATAAATTGAGAGATTATAAACATGAGTCTGTTTCTATATTCTGTTCCATTATTCTATTCTTCTATTCTTGTACCTACATTACATTGTTGATTACTGTAGTCTTATAATGCCCTTAATATATGGAGTGTAAGAGTTTCAACTTTGTTTTTCCCATTCATCTTTACCTTGGCTATTCTTGTCCCTTTGTTTTCTATATATCTTTAAAACTAGGTTGTAGATTTCCCCAAAATAAAGCTGCTGGAATTTAATTTTAGATTTAGATATGGATTGCATTATATTTGCAGGCCAGTTTGTGGAGAGTTGCCAGATTTACAGTATATTGGGTCATAAAATCCAAGAGTCTGGTTTATCCCTCGATTTATTCAGGTCTTACTAAATTTTTCAAAATAATATCTGGTAATTCTCTGCATAGAAGTCTTGCACATCTTTTGTTAGGTATAGTCTTTGGTATTTGATTCTTTTTATATTATTGTAAATAGTATCTATTTGAAAATTTCCTTTTCTTCCTTTTGGTTCAATCTTTAGTCCAGAGACTGAAACCTCAGAGGGCAGGGATTCATTACTCCTTTTCTTATATTATAGCACAAAGTAAGGGTGAAGGAGAGGGAAAGATGGAGAAGAGAGACAGAAAGCAATTTACCTAGTAAGATAAAATCTAGAGCCATTTGGAAAATGGACCAAAATGATGCAGGCTCATGGGAGGGCACTTGAAACATTTCCATGGAGATGACCATCTGGAAAGTTCCAGACTCAATGGATGCCTGTAATATTGTGACCATGTCTTTTAGTATGGAGCTGGTTAATTCTGCTAAGAGGACAAAGTAACTTCTCAGAACCACCTGTTAACTGATGAACAGCTCTGAAAGAGTTTTTTTGGCTTGCTTTTTACTGTTTTTGGTTTTCCTTTCTGCTTGAGTTCTCCAGACTCCCCATGATAAGATTTTACACCTGTCAATGAGATCATTTCAATTTCAGAGGCAAAGGCTTCTGACCCTCAGCATAAACTAGGGTCTTTCTATGCTTCATACTGATAGCCTTTAAGAAGCATGGAGACTTCATCCTTTCTTGTTTTTGTCTCCTCCAACCAGTTAATTATTCTTAAGCCATCAGATAAAGAATGACAGTACATACTAGTCTGTTTCTTTGAATGCAAATATAACTTCAGACTTCAGGGTTGTGCCTTATTGTTTCATTGCTGGTGCAAATGTTGTCCAACAGGGAATAACCAAGATGGATATTGCAGTTTTGTAAAAGATTTGAGAAAAGACCCTTATTTTTGCTCACAAATGTAATACATACACTCATTTTTGTCTCCCAGCATCTAATCACCCTTCTTAAACAGGACCCTATCTCTGTTTTAAGTAACCACTTCTCCTTACTATTAATTTCTGCAGCCCTGGCCCCACAGGCAGGCATTTAACTTCAGCTTGGCTGACCAGAGCTCTGTATTCTCTTAATAATGACTGTTTTGGAGGTGGATATGTTGCTCTGTTAGAGCCAGTGGGACCAAAGGAGGCATTTCTGGGAATGTCGATAGATAAGCACACTTGCCTTTGGTTTTGACACTCAGAGGTTTGTTCTGGCAAAGATAGTGACCGCCGCCGTACCATCAAGTAAGCCTGAGAATAAAGCCAAGGTGTAGGAGAGCAGAGCTGGGAGATGGAGAGCTATCAGGTGCTGGTGACTTGCTTTGAGCCCGTGAAGTTGAGACACCTTCGATTTTAGATTTTGTGAACCAGTACATTTTCTTTTATGCTTAAGTCAGTTCAGGGTTTATTTTGTAAATTGTGTGTATGTGTTTGTGTCTGTATGTTTAATCAAGAGAATTCTAACTGATATGACAGTGAATGAAAGGAAGAGACTTAGTTATGAAAGCTTTGTGTAGGACTCCTCACATGGATAGTGAGCTGATTCTTGCCCATATTATTCTAACATGTTAAGGTTGCTGAAAACATAACACAATACTTTTTAATTCAAATGTAGCACTTTTTCTAAAAGTACCTCCCTCCTCCAACCTCCTCATTCCCATTGCTATGCTGAGACCAGAAGTTACATATAGGCCAGACTCCTATGCCAGGTTAAAATATGCAGTAGCCTCCATTTCATGTAGCAAGAAGGTGTGACCAAACGAACTGCACTCTTGTTCCTTTTTTCAGTGTAACTCAATGTGACTTTGCTCTGGTCCCTTAGTCAGTGTGGGTCTGTTTTCTTGTCAGAATATGGGACCAATAATACCTCTCCTGTCTCTGGGTTATTATGAGATCCAAATGAGATTAATATAGGAATATTTCTAATAAGGATCTATTCCAACTTAAGTGTCATTGTTATTCTTCATAAAAGAAAGATTCGGGAATGGCTTTAAACATGTCAGTGTTTCTAAGTCCCAGAGACAAAGGGCATTTCATTTACTCTACATTCTTGAAATGTTTACTTATATTTTGAATTTAGATATTAGCACTTCTTTCCAAAGGCAGACTCAATTCACCTGATTTCCCTCACAGGGACTTGGCAACTAACCAGACTGAGTTTACAATCCTACAGACACACTAAAGTCAGTTTTTAAATAAATTACTAGCTTATCTGAATAAAAAATTAAAGGGCTAATGATAGTTTTTAGTGGGCCTTGTTGGTTGTCTACTCAGCATTCATTCTCCCCACTGCCTAGTGAATCTTATTTCTGTCTGTATCTCCATCCCATCACCAGCTCCTGGAGAAATCCTGATTTCTAAGCTAATAAAAACATGGCTTTCCTATGATGATGGTTACTAGTCCAAGAATGGAGGGATGTTCTGGAAAGGCCCAGTTAGAGGAAGAGGCTTTTCTTTCTCTCTGGCTTGAAGTAGACAGGGATGTATGAAGCTCCAACAGTTGCTGGCAGCCATGTTGCTATGATGAGGGAAAGCAGTCCCGAGAAGAAGCTGACGGTGAGGCCAGCAGAAAAAAGTGGTGGAGAGAACCTGGGTTTCTACAGCATCCATCCTGTTTGGGGCTTCTAGTTACAGTCTCTCTAGAATTTCCTTATTTTTTAAGCTACTTTTAGTCTGCATTTTCTGTCATGCAGCCAAAGATATTCTGATTGACCTTATATATTTTTAGAGACTTTTTGGGAACGCTTGATGGAATTTCAGCAAAAGTATGTATTGGGGTATTGTTTTCTCTTATTTGCTGATCTGGAGTCAAACCTCCTTTCTTAGGAACACAAGAATGAAGATTTAGCAATTACTTGGATTTAGAATTGTGATGGAATCAGTCATTGGCATATTACTATGCTAATCTGTTATTGCCATTTAAAAACTTGTCAATGTATTTTAGAAGGTGCTTAATTTATGTGAGAACTGCTAATGAGCAGTCAGATGGGAAGCTCCAGAGAAAGAGTTTCCAGATATAGCAATTAAAACATAAGATACCCAGCAAAATTTAAATTTCAGATAAATTATGTATATATGTATAATATATATTTTTTGTAATATATGTAAAATTTATACATATATGAAATATGTACAAAAAATGTTGATAAAATAAATATAAATGAAAATAAAAACACATATTTTATATTTTATATACTAAGGTATATAAAATATAAATAGTACATGTATATAAAAATATATTTAATATAAGTATTTTCCATGAAATATTTGGCATATAATTATACAAAAATTATTTATTTTTTATCAGAAATTCAGAATTCTTCAGCTAAGTCAATGACTGAAATTTTTTTAAATCTATGCAAACAGATTCAAAGTGAAACTATAGGCTAAAGGGGTAAATTTTGTTCTTTCAGGCTTGCGTCTAAGTGTATTACTGGCTCAGTACATGTCAGGATTACCTAATTTCAGAAGATTCTTAAAACAAGATGATGATGAAGACAAATTTCTAAGATGAATCTTTAGTGAGACTTCTACATACTAGGTGAAGGAGATATTTTCATAGGGTCTCATATATGACATGACTTAAATAGCCTCTTATTCTGTCTTTGGGTAAAGTGGGCCCAGAGCATAGAGCAATTATTCTATTATTTTTTCCAGACAAATGTGAACTTGAGCAAAATTGCTTGTTGTGTATTGATGGAATAAGTCGGGGAACTTAAGTTCAGTCAAGTGCAAAGAGAATGAGTAGAGCTGCAAAGGGGGATAGAATCAAGAGTTAGGACATTGAAAGTTGGACATAAACCTATAGGGAATGCAACAGGGAGCCCCCAGGGTCATGGGTGAAAATCTTGCCATAGTATACAGGGATCCAGATCACATTTTGGGTCATTTGCATAAAATGTGCATTACTCAGGTTGCTTTTCAGGGTGCAGGATCAGAAAAACAATTGTATTTAGAATTGTAACTGTCCCAGGCTTTTTTAAACTAACAGACCTTATGTATGTGTCTTCCTATTGCTTCAGAGTTTGGCAGAGGCCCTATGGTGTGAGAAAACTATAATTAGCTTCCAAGTAAATTGCCCTAAAGTGAAGTGCTAGGCGTATGGACCAGGGGCATGCCAATGGGACTGTGAAATGGCTTTTGCCAGCCCCGGTGAGTATCCTGCACCTCTAGCCCGCGTGAGAAGTTTGCAGAGTTGTTAGTGCTGTGTGCTGTCCACACCACACGGGGGAGGCTGGGCCGTTGCTTCCCTTCACCTTATGCCCAATAAGAGGGATCCTTGGAAAGCTTGATGGGTGGTCTCTGGCACTGAGAAAATGAAAGACTTCTGTTGAATATTCTCTGGGGGATATCAGAGGGGAAATTGTCTGAAGCTGCTGGCTTGGCTGCAGTGAAGGTGAGCAGCATAGGGCGAAGGGGCTTCTTTTCCTGGAACCTGAAATCAGGAGATGTGTGTTTGTGTGAAGTGTGTTTGTGTGTGTATTTGTGGTGTGGAGTGTGTGTGTGGTTTGATGTGTGTGTATAGTGTGGTATGTATGTTGTGTGTGCTGTGTGTGTGGTGTAGGGTGTGTGTGTGTGTGTGGGTGGAGTATGTGTGTGTCTGTGTCTGGTGTGGTGTGTGTGTGTGGTGAGTTGTATGGTGTATGTATGTGTGCTGTGTGTGTGGTGTAGGGTGTGCGTGGTTTGGTGTGTGTGTGTGTGTGTGTTGAGTGTGTGGTGTGTATGTGCATGTGGGGTGTGTATGTGTGTTCTGAGGGCCTTCTCTCAGGACTGCTTGGAAGGACAGAGATCCTATTGGAGGGAGTGGACAGATGGGGAAAATGTGTCCCTTGGAAGAACCAGCTCCACACCCGTGGGGAGCTAACATCAGATAGCAGCAGTCTGTGCCTCAAGGATGGTATGTACTATGTGTTCTTTGCTCCTTATCTTCTTTGCCTCTGAGCACACCCTGGAGAGCTCAGAAACCATCTCTAGATACACACTGTATGGAGAGGAGTGGCAGGCCACAGGACAGAGGTGGCCAACTATGCTCCTGCCCTCTCCCATCATGCAGCTGAGGCACAAGGAGGGGAGAATTTTATAGTAAGTGAAGTTTTCAGTTTTAAGATTACGTTGGATAAGCTGTTTTAAGTACCAAAGTGAAATTTTTCCTGGCCTGAAAGGACTAGGAAGCCATGGGACCTGCCTGACTGCTGTCCCAGGCTGGGGATGAAGAGATTCAGAGTGAGCTTAACTGGGCATAGGAGAAAGACTAACAGTGCTTTATGGTTATACCCTATCCCACATAGCCCACCCAGTGTAGTGATTACACTGGTCTGTTCAATATCCCTCTTCAAAGAAATGCTTTGGAGGCCAGAAGTTTGCTGAAATTCTTAAAGGAGGATTTAGGTCAATTCATCCCAGTCTGTGGGTCTTTGCAGGGCCCTCTAATTCTTTCTGTTCACTCTTAATTGATGGTAAGATGGACAATAATCATAATCCTATAAACTGGAGCTCTGAAAATAGCACACTTTTTATTTCCGAATTTGACTGTTACAAGAAAGAAACAATTTGTAATATTCCTTGGGAAGGTTTGGTCAAGGATATAAAAGTTGTGATGTGGTTTTGAAACAGATGCAGCACAACCACCTAAATTTTCTACATCTGCTGTTGACAATAATAACCACAGGGTACTACAGGGCCCTGAATCTTGGACTAAATACTTCTCAGAGGTTTCTCACTCCATCACCATTACTCTACTGAGTGTGGTCTAAACCACCTTGATCTTACGCTTGAATTCTATGACAGCCTCCTAATTGGTTTTCCTTCTTTCAATTTTGTCTTCCTCTGATCCTCCCTTAAAATACAGCCAGAATGAAGTTATACTCTTACCATTGAGTGATTGTGAGTTTTAACTAAGAAATTGCTTATCTAAGAGTCTGGCTTATTGTAGACATTCAAAAAATGCTCAGTCTAGTGCCATGTTCACATCCACCACCACCTCTTTATCTTTTAATGACAAATGTCTGCCACCATAGCCTAGTATCATTATCACCACCACCACCACCACCACCACCATTATCATCACCATAAACATCACCACTACCACTGTCACCATCATCATGATCATCACTACCATCATCACCATCATTTCACCATTATCACCACCATCATCATCACCACCATCATCTCACCATCAACACTATCATCACCCCCATCCCCATCTCCATCATCATCCCCATCATCATTATCATCACCACCATCTCACCATCATCACCATCATCATCACCATCATCACCATCATCTCACCATCATCATCACTGTCATCATCACCATCTCACCATCATCACTATCATCACCATCATCATCACCATCATCACCACCATCTTACCATCATCATCATCACCATATCACCACCATCATCTGACCATCAACACTATCATCACCCCCATCCCCATCCCCATCATCATCCCCATCATCATTATCATCACCACCATCTCACTGTCATCACCATCATCATCACCATCACCATCATCTCACCATCATCACTATCATCACCATCATCACCACCATCTTACCATCATCATCATCACCATATCACCATCATCAACATCATTATCATAACCATCATCTCACCATCATCATCACCATCATCATGGTCATTATTATTATCTGCATCACCATTATCATCAACATTTCCTTCCACATATTTTAAGTATTGTTAGGATCAAATACAAACTCCCTAATGGCTTTCAAGGTCCTTCCTCTTGCTTACTTCTCAGCACTCATCTTTACTACTTGTCTCCTTGCACCCAATACATCAAACAAATTGAACTTACTTCTTCAAAAATTCCATGTTCTCTTTCAGCTTCATATCTGTGCACAATCTACTACTTCTGCTTTGAGCACTCTTATTATTCAAACCCATATTTGGCCACCACTTCCTCTTGGAAACTCTCCCTGGCCCTAAGTCCTGGGTTATGTGCTCTTCCTATGGGTTCTCATGAGCCCTCTACTTCCCTTGTCATAATGTGTGTCCTGTATATTGTGATTGCTCCTTTACTTGTCCATATCCAGTAGGGCCAGGAAGCTCAGATGTTTTGTATAAAGGCAGAAATTAAGTTGGGTACTTGCTCTAGGAAAAACAAGAAAACAAAAACAGACAAAAAAAAAAAACTGTGAATGCAGAGACCGTAACATGTCTGCATATATCAGTTCTATAGCTCCATGGTGTCCTGTAATGGATGCTCAATGAATGAATGAATGACTAGGTCCACAGTATTATAAAATAAGAATTACTATTTGTTGTGATGTTAGTGTGGTATTACAGGATTCAATATAGAGTAACACTCAACTACATATTTGCAACGTAAGAAAAGAAAAAATGTCATTAAGCATTGAAATAAAAAGTAATTCTCCTTGACAGTCAGTTGGTCAGAGGTCCAACTACATTGAATTGTCCACCCCTACCATCCCACTCCATTCCTGAGCATGTCCATTAACCATTTTCTGAAAATGACTGGATCTCTGGTGTTTACCCTTCATCCTCAGAGGTTTTATCACTGAGTTTGAATCTTTGTGTGACCTTTCTCCTGTTTGTCTAACACAGCTTGCTCAGTTTTTTAAAGATGGATGGCATGGTAGAAGGTGTTAATACAGAATCAGAGGATTTCAGATGGCATGAGACTCTTTCTCAGAATTACTGAGAAAAATTGTTTAGCACCACAGATTCAAGGAGCTTGAAGGGAACTCTAATGTTCTTGTCCTCCTGCTACCCACTGCTAAGTATTTCTCTTTGCACATGTTGGTGGAGGTGTTAATGAAAATGAATCTCTGGAATGAAAGACTGGGTTTCAATCCTGATTCCTCCAGGGCAAATTACTTAACCCATTTGATTTTCAGTTTCCTCACTGGTAAAAGTGAGATAATAGTGTTTACTTTAACGGGTAATTCTGAGAATTGACCAAGGTCACACAATTAGAAGGCCTTGTCCAAGTAGGACTCTTATTTGCAAATAACAAAAACAAATTCTGAATGACTGAAGCAATGGGTAATTTATTGGAAGGAATGGGAGTACTCAGAATTGATGAGGGACTTGAGGGTTGGGTTTGGAGTGAGCAAGAACTAGAGAATATCTCGAGAGAAAGAAACAGGAAGCTTATATCTAGACTTGACTAGGTAATATATAGCTACCACTCTAATGAATGCTCTGTAAGCAATCCTTTTCCCCTTGTAGAACAGTCTTTCTAGATTCAGAGTCCCAGGAGTATCTGATTGTTTTGGTTTTGGTAAAGTACCCTCATTCTGGCCAAGGAAAGATTGGAATCTAGGAAGTAGGAGGCAGGTACCTGGATTTACCAACAGTACATACAGTGGTGGTGGTAGGGTAGTTCCTCATGAAGAGATGAAAGCTCTAGAATTGGGATGAATGTTTAATAACTACAGTACTACAAATATTAAAGCTGCTTGGCTGTGCTATATCAATTAGAATATTTTCATTAAAAAAGTGCCAGAAAACCTGGCTCAAAGTGTACTAAACACTAAAGAGAAAGTCCAGGTTCTTATAACTGAAAACTACAAAATATACCTGCTTCATTTGAGATTAAATCTAGTAATTTACCGATTGTCACCAGGGATTTCGTTTCATTAGGTCTTGCTGCTCTGACTTCTGAGGGTCACTTTGTCCTAAGACCAGCTCCCATTTGTTATTCCAAGGTGGCTTCTAGCACTGTCCAGCATTTCATGTTTTCTATTTCACATCAGCAGCAGACACCCACCTTTGCTGGAATATTTCCAACCAAGGCAGATAATAATTGTTGTAGACGTGGATCCCATTTCAAGTTATCTATACCAGTGTTGTCATTTCTAGCTCTGTTATGTGCTCTTCTTTTACCTTTATGGTCACCACTAGCATGACCATTATTTCTAACATCTCTGGGATGAAAACTTTGTGTATTTTCATATACAATCCTATGACTAATAGTACTCTGTTAGAGACCTGCTGGTGTCTTTTTATGTGTCTCTGTCCTCTGCTAAATTGTCAGCTAGTTGAGGACAGCACTTGGTTTTACTCACCTTCATATCCCAAGACTTCAGTTCAATTTTATTTCCTGGAGCCAAGTTTAATCATGTAAAATAAGGAAGCAGGACTGGATAACATCTATAGAAAACATGTGGCTTCAGAGATGCTATATCAATTTAGGTTAGGCATGCAATAACTGTCACTTTATCTTTCTGACATATTGAGAGTTTATATTAAAGGAAATTATTATTGTTGATATTATAAAGCCACAATATTGTGGTTTTTTCACAGCTGTTTTAGCAGCACCCAGAACATTGCTCTGCATATATAGTAGGTGCTTAATAAATATTCACTGATTGTAAGAATGAACTATTCATTATTGAGAACCTTTGGTGTTATCCTGTATAGTGGCTTTACATATATTAACTTGTTTAATCCTCGTTAAAACTCCAAAAGGCAGGCATTGTCACACACTTTAGCGATCATGAGCCTGGGACTAAGTGGGGCTCAGTAAACTACCCAGGTTTTTACAACTAACTGGCTGAATCAGGATTCGGACTCAGTTTGGACTAACTCTGAAATTTGCTCTTGCCAGTGTCATACTGCCTATTTGTAGCATTTTAATTTCCTGATAATTTCTAAACTAAACTTTAGTTGACTTCCTCATGGGTTTTCCAATCTGGTACACTTTTTTATACAAGAGATGGTAGCAGGGAGAAGCTTTGGGGAAAGGGACTAGTAATCATTCTCATTGTAAAGGTCTCATCATAGTGTAAAGAGATTTACTTTAAAAAAAGGTGAACCCTAACTTTAATTAATTTAATTTAATCCTGTTAAACAATTATAAAATCCCCTCAATGTTATTATCTTGCAAGGAATAACTCAGATTCTCCCAGAAAAAAATGCATCCCTTATTTCTGCATATAAGAAGGGGCCAAGCAGGCAATTGTTGGTGTTCCTTATGAGCAAGCTTATAGCATTGATATCCTCTCCTTTCCTTTATATCTCCTTTCCTGTTATCAGCAAGTCCAATCAGAATCAGAGCACTGGGGATATCCTTTTATTTCTTTTCATTTTATGATGCTGTTGTTATCACATAGTTTATGGTTCCCCTTGTATCTGCCCATGCAAGCTGGCATAATTCAGCTGCCACATCACTTTTATTCATCTAAAGCCTTTTGGAGTTTGCTGTAGTTTCTTTAATGATTTGTCCACATGGAACATTTTGAAAAGAAAAGAAATTAATTTGAAAAGTTTTACTTTTTAAAAATGTAGCAACTAGAAAAACTTAAATAGCACATGTGGCTCACATTGTATTTCTATTGGATGTCACTGGCCTGGCCCTTGAATCAGCAGCATCTTTTGAACTCATTACCTGCAACAGACAATGCTGTTTCTTAAAGGTGCAAAAGCCCCTGATTTCTCTGTTTCTGTGCCTTTACTCATGCTATTGTGTTCCAGCTGCTCAGATTGCCCTCTTACTCACAGACACTGAAATCCTGTTGCTTTTTAAGGCCTAGTTCGAAGATGATCACCTTTGGGAATAGTTTTTAGCGCCCCTCTCAGACTTCCCATGGCACTTTGTTGATAGTCCCAGTTTGGAACATCTGTTTAGGGCTAACAAACTGCTGGTATCCATGGCGATACTGCATCTTCTTGTCCATTGCAGACATTGCATATCTATCAATGTGCTCTGCTACACAATCTAACCTTTTTATGGGACTGCTCAGTGCAGTGCTCCAGGTGGTGACCACCAAAGGAGCTGAGGTGAGACATGATTCATAACATTATAGGCTTGATGCCCCAGAGGTCTAGTATTAACTGTGGGAAGATGTCCTGTTCAAGCCGTATCCTCATGGAGGGATCCAACATTATTATTGTCAAGAGAGAATAAGTGTGAGGGATCAAGTATTTGCATAATATCTTTCTTTCCTTTTTTCCAGTATCCTAAGTAGTTGTTTTAAAAGAAGTATGCCATTTTCTGCATCTTTTCTTAGGTGTTTCCATGATCCTGCTGATAAATATGACATTTAGGCAACCTGACTCCTTAGAAGCATGTTGGTTGATGAGGAGTCTGGTCAAGGATGATTTTGGGATACTTCATGATGAAATGAGACTTGTGGGTAGTGCAAATGTAGGATACCACTCTTTGTTGTTTTGTTATGAAGTCTGTCTAGGTTGTGGGGAGGGTTAGAGTTGGGAGAAGACTGGAAAAAGAGAAAACTTCTATGCAACTTTGTTCTTGCAGAAGGTTTGGGCATTACATATTTCTTTCTGTGAAATGAGTATTATGTGGTTAACTTAATTTCCCAACTCTTTTGAGCTAACCATTCACTGTTACCCTTCCGAGACTTTCAGGTAGTATAGCTACTAGGTCTTGATCCCAGTAATAGAAACCTATTTATGACTCTAATTCTTATTCATGCCATTCTCTTCTACAATATAGGAAACTCACGGAGGCAAAGACTTTGTGTAGGCAATTATAAGTCTGTTTTTTGTTGTTGTTTGTGTGTGTGTGTGTCTGTGAGATTTTAGAGGAGTGACTGATGAAGGCAAATAAAGACTAGGTGATTTGGCTGACCACTATTACCAAGTTCTCAATGCAGGTAACAACATTACACAATTTGATTTCAAGGAATCTGAAATCTAGTTGGTGCAGTGAGACTAGCACAAATCTTTTACAAAAGAATAAAATAACAGAGTGAAATAACAATAGAATGGGTATACTAGGAAACAATTGTGTTGCCAAATACCTTATGTTGACATGAAGTGTAGTGGTTTATCAGAGAGAAACATCTCTGTGGTAGAAAAGACAGATTTTAATATAAGTATGCCCTTCTTTAGGTATCCATATTGTAAGTGAAATGATGTTATAGTAATACATTGGAACTCTTGGTCAGCAGCCTAGTCAGAACTACTGAATTCCCAGTATATTGATGCTTTAAAATCTAGTGAAAGAGTGCTGGCTTTGGACTTAAAAAGTTGTTGGAGAATAATGGGAAGAGAGAAATCTCTATCAATCAGAAAATTTATTTTTTGGCAGATAGAGAAGCAAAGAAGCCAGGCTTCTTGGGGATTAGATACAAGACAACTCCTCATTCAACTTTTTGGTCTAGCTTTAGCCTCATCAGAGGAAAGGCCTTTCTCCCTGCTTACTTCATAAACAATGCTGGCTGAAATAAAGACCTTCTATTTGTGTCAGGAGGCTGATCTCTCTGGAGATATTATGTACCCTTATACGAATGTTTCTTCAGCCATTGTAGCTGATCTGACAGGGACTATGCCAAGACTTGCATTAGAAAACCCAGTAGTTAATCTATGGAGACACCTATGCAACAGATCAAATTCAATATAAGGTATTCATTGGCATTTCAATACTGTTTATAATTAATATAAAATTGGCATCAGAAAATGGCCTCTTTGATGGCAAAGAAAGTACATAATGCTAGCATGAGCTGACTGTCTCTTGTCAATCATTTTCTCTGTAATTTAATTAAAAATTTTCATTACTGAATATTAACTGAAACATAATATAACTGAACATGGAAGATATGAACACTCTCAATGATAGGTGAGGATAACCAGGAACCCAGCCAAAATTGTTCTAGGTATCCCAAATTGAAGAGAAACTGTGGAGTTCTGTGTAGCCTTCTGGGAAAAGAATTAGTTCTTCTGGGTTCGTGTTCTTGCTTGCACAAACCTTAGGTTTTACAAGTTTTCCTGCATGTCAGAATTTGCCTCCATAAAGCAATGATAGCTGTTATTTGCTGAGCATTTATTAAGTGCTTAGCACAGCATTCTAAGTATTTTATACGATTTCTTGGTCCATCTCCAAAATAACCCCGTGAGTTAGGTCCAATCGTCATTGCAGTTTCAGACACAGGGAGCTGAGATTCAGCAAGAGTAAGTAATTCGCTTAGGGTGGTAAATAGCAGAGACAAGATTTGAACCCAGGCTCCAAAATCCATACTCTTCACCACTACGTTGCACTATTTTTACTAAAGAATTTGTCAGCTCCCTTTCACAATAAATATCAATGGTCTGTGAGCATTTATTCTGTTATGTAGTGTTAGGAATTGCCTTCGGAGCTATGAGTTATGAGGGAGGGTCTTCTTTAGTATTATTCTCACATTTTATGCTCCTGTGATTTGTTCTAATTTGGTGCAGTGTCAGAAGACATATAATTCTACTAATATTAATATTTATATATGTTTCAAATTAAAAAAAATACTTCTTGTCCATAGAATTTTCCACTAATTTCAATTTTTTTTTGGTGGACTGTTGCAGAAATGGGTAGGGTAAATGTTACTATCCTCATTTCCTAAAGGCTTAGACAGTTAATTCATTTGACTAAGGTTACTCACCTTTTAAACGTTGCAGCCAGAACTGGAATAATGGTTTTCTGATTTACTCTGTTATGCTGCTTTTTGATTGTAGAAAAACCCATTTTGTCTTCATTGATCATGTCTTGTAGCACAAGATAAAATCTTGAAAAAAGCCCCTGCATCATTTTGAAGTGAATACTAGAAAAACCCCTTTTCCTCAGCTTCTCAAATGCATTTGAGAGCTTCTGTGTATTTACTCTTAGGACAGAATTCTATGAAGTTTAACCAGTATTTGCAACATAGTTGGGCTCTGGATGCAGGTATGTAGCCCTGGGAAAGGAAAGCGGAGAGAGCTGTATCATAAAGGGGTCTTGATGCTGATCCCAAGGCGGTTGCCTACTGTTCTGCATTGTTCCTTGGTGGGGAACATGAGCTATCCAGCTGGGCAGCTTAGGTGAGGTGGGGTCTGGACACAGCTGAGCCATGTTTCCCCAGTCCCACGGAGAAACAAGGTTATCAATACCAGAGCAGCTGATCCCTGGATATCAGTTCTGACTGATGGATTTGCTGAGTCCAGGCAGCCTTAGTGTCATTTTGTGACACACTTTGTGCTTGCCTCCCACCAAGGTGGCTGGAGGCTAACCTTGCCTTTCTACCTGACCCTACCTCCATGGTTTGTTCTGGATCATCTCTAACACCCCAAGGCCTGCTGCTGTTCATTCCGGATGCCTCATCTCCTGGCAGGTAGTCACTTCATCTGCCAAAGGAAGCAGGGACAGGAGAGCACCCTGAGGGTTTGCTCCAACAGTGTCTGTGCTCTATTTGTCAGGGTTCACGCTGCAGTTTGGCTGTGCAGATTAGCGAAGTGACCCAAATCCAAATCTCATCGTGCCCAAGAGGATGATGATGAATCTCATCTCTATCATATCCACTTTCACCCCCACCCCTTGTGTCCTGGAAGCCCAGAGACAGATAGTCTGACTTATTCTTGGCAGCAACTAGGAGGGTCCTTGTGTAGATGCAGCTGGTGAGTCTAACTTGGCCCTGAGCTCTGACAGCCTGATCTCTACCATTATTCTTCTCTATCCTAGACCCGGGAGGCAGCTCTTTGTTGACTAAATTTAGGCCAGAGGCAGGCATCAGGTGACATTTCTCTTTCTGGGTGGGAAAACCTTGTGTTATCATTGACACTGCCTTAGGTGTGTGTTTGCTGAAGACTTAGGCATTAAAATAAACTCTAATGTACTCTCACCAGCCTTGAACTGAAGGTCAGCCTCTGTCATCCAGAAGGTTTCCATGATGTCTATACTTCCGCCTGCGTCTTTGCTTAAACACAATCATTAGTGACATCTTATACAATGGTGATGACTACTAATAAGAGTTCCTTATTTTGACATAATATTTTATACTTTCCAAAGCACTGTTACATATATTATCATATTTGATTCTTGAATGTTTTAAAAATACATACAGTTGTTAAATATGTTTTAACCCTCAAAGCCAAAAGCACTTCCACACATACAGCATATCAATGTCTCAAAATTCTTAAGTTTTCATTGACTTCCTGTTGCCTTTTCAAAATATTTTCCTTCATCTGGACTCTCTGGTTAGTTGTTTGTTTATGAATTATACATTATATAGTACCCCAAATGATTTAAATATCTTAACAATTTAAATGCATGTGAAATAAAATAAAAATAAATGCAGAAGAGTCCCAACCCCCCTAAACTAGTTTAAAAGAACTAGTAGGACTTGGAAGATGGTTGCCCCTGACTTACTAGAGAAAGAAAGAGCAACTTAAGAAGCAAGATAAGCTGTTAAAAAAAAAAGTTGAGTTTTCTTAAAGGAATAGGGAAATGAGGAGAGTAGAAGACCAGAGGCATATCCTACTGCTGCAATAAAAGATGTGACATCTGAAAATCTTCCTGCTTGAAACCTTGAATGCCATTGAAGTGGTTATTCAAGGCCTAGACATTAAAAAGCAAAACAAAGACTCAGCTTTTGGAGAGAAGGATGGCACTCACTGAACCCTTAGGGGCACAGGTTTTCGGAGCCATCTATAATGGCTTTAGTTCAGGAATCTGTGGAAGGTGATTCTCTAGAATAAACATAATGTGGAGATGAGGTGACAGGTTTTACTGGATCAAACAATTCCAAAGTGTTTTGGCATAGGACTAAAAGCATCTGTTTTTGAGGCTAACTCACTTGACAGAGATCACTCTCAATTCAGCACTAAGGTGCTTGGGACATCAGGCTCAAAGAGGACTTAAGTCATCTGACTAAGATAGTGAAGCATCTCTAATGGAAAACCTGGTGACTGGGGTTGGCATCATTTCACATTCTTAAATTTTACAAAAAGAGTATCTCAAACGTTATTCCTCAAGATAATACCATCTTCTCATGTGTGGTGACCATAGGGTTATAATCAACATCTTATGATTAATATCCTCATGAGAAGTGTCTCATACTTGAAGATAGGACCAAATATAGGAGTCTTAACAACTGCAGTAGACTACCTGGCATCCTGATGAGGCTGAAACCAAAAAGGATGCTGTCTGCCTTTCTCTCTTCCCCAGATGCTTCTGAGACTCTCTTCTGGTATTTGTCAGTAGTAGCATGGGATTAGATCTATCCAAGTACTGGTTTTAGGAATGTCAGTTTTGCAACTTTGCTAGGGGCTGAAATTGACTTGGGTTTTATTTATTGGAATGTAATTTAGACTTATGAAAATTTGAGACTGAGTAAGTTCAACTTCAGAAGTCCCAATGGCGTATCCCATTCCCATAGAAGATAGCTCAGGCTGCCTTTGCTGAAGGAATTGCTACTGTTATTGAAACACTTCTGGAAGAGATTAAGCAGAAAGAAGTTTGGGCTTTAAAGTTTTCGGCCTTGGGAATTACTAAGGACTTTAATTTACAAGAAATGAAGAATTGGCTTTTTGAATTTAAATTTCTTCCTGTAGATTTGATAATTTCACCTTTTGTTTGTTGATGTGCCTGATATTGGAGGGTCTTTATATTGCCTTTTCAATTCCATTGGACACTTGGGGAGCTATTTTTAATGGAGTAACTGTGCATAAATTGGGATGGGAATAGCCTTAGATTTAATTAGTGTATTAGTCAGCTATTGCTGTAATAATGGTGTATAACAACTATTCCAAAACTGTGACCTGTGCCAATAAGCATTTATTTTCTTATTCATGGGCCTGTAGGTCTGCTGGGGCATTTCTACTTCTGCTGCTGGTTGGCTAGGTTTGGCTCCAGGTTGGGTTTAGGTCTGCTCCGTGTGTCTCCATGGTGTTCCTGAATGAAGCAGCTGCCGTATTCTTCTCATGAGCAATAGCAGGTACTTAAGAGAGAGAGCAAAACAATTCCTGAAGATCTTGGTGCAGAGCTCGATGCTGTCATTCCATCCACATTCCTTTGGCCAAGCCCAGTATTAGTGGAGTGGAGAAATACACTCTGCCCACTCCTGGGCACTGTGAGGTCCTATTATAAGAGGCTAGGAAGAATTGAGAGCCGTGATTTGATTTACTACAGTAAGATGTTCTTGTTTTGTTGCCTCTGTCATTTATCCACTCAGAAGTATGGTCAGAAGTTTACCCAGCTTTCCTAAAAAATCTTCCATGGTTCGCACACATTCATGCTCATTAACCATTTACATTATGACTTACCCTGAAATCATTGAATTAAAATATTTCTGGATGGGCTTCAGGAATTTGTACTTTTTATGATTGTGGAGGATGATTTCAATACACTGGTAGATTTCAGTAATTAGTCCACTGAATCTGGGAATTCTGCTTCTATTTAATACTGGGATCTCTCTATTTAATTTATCATCTACCTGTTAATTATTAACTGGCTGAAAACATTTTTTTCTTTTTTGTTTGGAATTAGCTCAAGCTACATTAGACCTCCCATGGTTCTCTTGCAATTTTCTGTCTCATTTGTGTTGCTCCCCACCTCCAGAAAACATTTCACCCAAGTGGTCCTACCCCAATTCTGCTCTAACCTAAATCATATACATCTTAAGGTTCATTTCAAAGGTTTTTTTGTTCAATTCACATTTTCTTATTTTGTATTCCTGTATTAAGTATTGGGTCTTGCTTTTTATTAAAGGTAATTGTAAATAGGTCTCCCATCCAGATTAGAAGCTGCTTCTTGATGGCAAGAGCGTGCCTCATTTATCTGTGTCCTCTGTACTCCTCAAAGGTTACATTTTCTTGTTTTGAAAACCAGCCTATAGTTCCCTTTGAGTGGCATCCCCACCTGTGACATTTTCCCTCCACCAGCTCGCTGTCCACCCTCTCATGGATCTTGCTGATTTAAAAACCCTGTAGGTGGTGTCTTTAGGTTTGTGAGCCATCCTCCTTATGTCATCACTCAGTCTACACAAGCCTTCACTGACTCTTTGATTTTCGGTATCCAAGCTCCAGTTCTGCCATTTTAGTCTCCTCTAGTTTGTCACTTCACTAAGTGTATTGCAGCAGGGGGTACAGACTTCCCTCTTTGAAGCCTCGGGCTTTAGTCTTTCCTTGAGAGCTTTCTCTATAGTGTTTTGAAAAACATGTCCTGCTGTTTTCTACCCCTTGAAAGAGGGAGAGGCCTTCCCACTCCAGTTTTAAATATGTTTGAAAATTTCTTCCTAATTTAATCAGAGAATTTTCTCACTGTGTATACATTTTTGCCAAGCTCTCTAGCTCTTGAGCAATTAATTCTTGCTTTTTCTTTAGTGTGACCTGACAGGGGGTTCTCTTTCACTTTACATTTTTACTGCTTTCTTGCATACAAGTCAGTGATCCTAATGAGCCACAGTCTTCTTTTGGTAAGTGCATTCAGGATTGTTAGGAATGTATCTCTGATTCTGTCGTGTCAGCAAAGAATTATAAATATTTGGCTTTCCAAGTTCACTTCTGGATCACTCCTTGCCTTGTCACTTTGCACTAAGATATAGTTATAATCTTTTCCCCAAACCACATCTTGTCAATAAAGAAAGTATTGTTTCCTTAAATATATTTCGTCCCCTTTCCCATTTTGCAGATAAAAATTGTGGGGGAGAGTACAGGCATTCCCAAATTTTATGTAATTGGTCTTTTGACCAAGACAAATGATAATGTAACTCAACCACAATTTTGTTTTTTGTAATGTTTTTGTTTCCCATAGTCCCTTTGAAATTTATTCACCGGGGAAACCATACCCCTGCTTCTTTTTGCATCTGACTTTCATTCCTCTTAGGTAATATGAAGTTCTCAGATTGCTTAAATTGCACACAGGGCTCAGACACAGAAATTATATTGTCAACTCTAAGATCTTAAATACTGAATATTTTATGTCAAGTTCTCTCCCTTTCTTCATTTGGGGCTTGCCTCAGGCTACCAGCTGGCAGGGGAACAGGAGTATGCTTGGCTTCTTCTCTGTATTTCTGCTTTCCACTTGTCCTTCCTCCTGGCTTGATAGCTATTTTCTGACTCCTCCCAAGCTCAGAATGGTGAGAGGGAAGAGTGGGAAAGGAATAGGAATGGTCTTACTTGGACTTGTCCATCTCAAGCTGGTTTCTTATTCATTGGCATGGTGGCCACATAAAGCTTATTCTTTCTAGGTTAATAATGAAGTTTATTTCGGAGATTGTCATCCTAGGGATTTTGCTCCATAGTTCTTTTGACTGAGGAGCACACATTTCCTACTCTACTGGTAGGTCCTTCTGCAGTCCCTGGAAATCCAGCATTTCCTTCCAGCTTTCTGTGGGAGACCCTCTGCCCTTCACTGGATATGACCCAAGGCACCCTGAAGCTGGTGTTCTCTCATGCGTGGTCCCCTCTGGTAATGCCAGCCAACCCAGTCAGCCACCCAAAGCACTGTGGGCTGCTTAGCTTTCTCAGGCAGGCACCAGGCACCCCTCTGCTTCTAACTAGGGTGCACATTGAGGCCATTAGCTATTAGATAGGCGATTCAAGTGTGTGATGAAACTGCTCGCCCTTTAAGGGTATTCTGGGGGAAGGGCCCAAACAGGGTTATGTTAAGAAGGAGACAGGTGCAAACAGGGCTCAGGAAAGCCAAGATCCTACTATTTGCTTTATTTGTTGCTCATGGAAGTTTTCTTACTCCCTTAGGTCATGGTGGGGCTTGTTCTCACTTCCTTCTCATGGGTCTGAAAGCAGCTAGTACCCTGAAGCTTCCTGCTTCCTTTGTCCACCCCTAGTGGCCAAGTCAGTTTCTTCCCAGTGGGCATCTGCCATTCACAAGAGAGGCTCACCTGATTTCTCAACTACCATGTGAAATGGTAGACATGGGAAAACTGACACAAAAATGTTCAGCAACCTGTTCTCTGTATGAGAACAAGTCTTAACTCATGGATCTGAGTTTTCTATACCAAGCTTCTGACTGATGATTACCAACCCTCACGGACCCTGGCTTGGGGTCTCTGGCTTTCAGGACATGTGAACAGATTTATTGAGAACCTAGGAACTGTCAAAACCATATAGTATTTGGCATTTTTCCCTGGCATAACACTAGGGGCTCTTCCTTTTTGGATTGTCAGTGCCTCAATTTAAAGATTTGTTTTTCCATTCAAAGAGCTCATCCTTATTGCCTTCAACTAGCCTCCCTCTAGTCCTTTAAGATCTCACCATTCTAACCCACATTCCTCTGGCTGCTTGGGCACCTTTTCTCTTCACATGAATCATGCAGTGAATGCACTCAGTGCACTCTGGTGGCCTCAGCCACCTTGTGTTGAGTGCTGCTGCTGTTGCTATGTAGCAGATAGAACCTAAGCCCTTCGTCTTTCTGGAGATCCCCTTTCCCTCTATCTGAGTAAAGCACCTCATTCATATGACTGCAAGAAGTCCAGGTCCTCTCACAACTGTTTCTGAGGGTTTCTGGGAGGTGCTCACTTATCCTTGCAATTGATAGCCTCTTGCTGGGGACTCTTTCCCTGAGCCTCTCTCTGATCACTTGTCCATTCCGGAAGACATCTTCCAGGTTGCTCTCAGGCTACTGGTATACCTGGTTGGTGCATTGCATAACTTCAAGGGGTGCTTTTCATGTCAACTATGATGGGAATGGCATCCTCTAGAGCTGACAGCATGGTCTTCCCACTTCTCTCTGTACTGCTGTATCCCAAGGGTGGGTAGAGTCTCTGTCCCTTTGGTCCCCAGATGTCCCCAACACAAAGTTGGTCTGTGTAGTACCAGAATGGGAGAACTTAGAATTGATTGTCAGATATCATTTCACACATTAATCATTGGTTTTTCTCTTTTGGGGATGTATCTCTTACTGGTCATGCTTTTCTCAGGCCTCCTGCCTGCCCCTGTGTTGCAAAGGCCATTTTCTCCATTAGGTTAGAATCTTCCTTTCCTGCAGTTTCCATTAGAAAGAATAAATCACCTAACATCTTAAGACCCTTCCAGAAATTCTAGTTACACAAAATAAAGCTTCCCTTCTTCTCCCTTCCCTTCCCTTTGCTTCCCTTTTCCTCAAATACTTATATGTTGACTCCTGCATGGCAGGCATGGTTCTACACTCAAAGGATTTAGTGTTGAGTAATCAGACAATGTCCCTGATTCCATGCAACCTACACTCTACTGGTAGGAGAGCGACAAATAATGTGTCGTTGCTGTAGTGGTAATCATTGTTAAGAACAAGCTAGAAAGGGGGAGAGAATAATGATTCTCATCCTTGTCTTCACATTAGAATCATCCAGGGAACCTTTAAATCCCCTCTCCCCCATACCCATGCTTGGTACTGCCCAGAGAGTTTCTGACCTGATTGGCTTACAGTGAGGCTTTGCTATATTTTAAGGTACCCCAGGTGTTCCTGTTGTGCAGCTGGATTTGAGGACCACTGAGATAGAGAAGGGTGGTATATGTGTTAGGGGAGTCAGGGAAGATTTTCTGAGATGACACCTAGATAAGGCAGGGCAGGGCCGGCCAAAAGAAGATTTTTGGTGGGTAACAGTGGAGTTCTAGTTAATGTTTAAACACTGGCTTTTGGAGAACAACAGCACTGATTTGTAGGGGTATGATCTAAAAACTCCCACACTGATGTAAAAACTCCCCCCTCGGTCAGTTTCAAACTACTGGGAATAGATGCTAACAATTGGTGTGTAAGCCTTTAAGAGCCAGCTCTAGCATACCAATGGCTAACTTTCGTCTAGACAGAGAGATGAGTCTGTGCAAAGGCCTTGTTGCTCCTGTTGTTCTGCAGGCTGATTCAGTGCCATTTAAGCTCATCCCTCCATTTGGGAACAGGCTTTGAACATTTCCTTTGCATAACCAAAACATTCATAGAGGGAGTCCTCTCTCCCTGCAAACAACTCACAGAAGAATAGGCAGACAGGAAAACAAACAGGCCTTTTTCTAAAGTGGTTTCTGTGTCCACTACAGAGTTTTAGAGATGGCTTTAGATTTCAGAGTGGCACTCCCTGATTTTCCTTTTCCATTTTGGTTCTGTCATACATAGTATTCTGCATAGCTTATCTCCCACTTACCAAACCCAGGCCTGCTGTTCATCTGTGCTCTCCCATTCCTATAGACTCTTGACACTTCAAGTAATGACTGTGTTAATTCGTCTGAAGCCTATATTCCATGATGGTAAAAACAAAAAACAAAAAACAAGAGTCCCCATAGAGATGAGAGACTTAAAGCTCTCCTCAAAAAGTATCCTCAAGTAAGAAGTAAACAAAAACCCTTTATTTCCTCTGCTGAACCAAACTGCTTTTCTTTTTGAATGTCTTCTTGAAATGATATTAAACCAAACAAGCAGGTTCAACAATAAATGGAGAGTCATGCACATGACAGAGCATAAACAGAAGCATGAGGAATTATAGTGAGTGGTTCTTCAATTGCATAAATTGGCAATTCTTACTCTTGGGAAAGCATGCTCTTTTCCCCCTGAAAGCAGACAGAATGTCAAGTGCAAGTTGTAATTGGGCTATGTGATTTACATACAGATTCATCTATTATTAGTCTAAATGAGAATCTTGATTCAGCAAGATGATATTTATCATCCAATTGCTTTGCTCACATAATCCAAGTAACTTTGTAACTTTAATTGTATTGCATGTTCTAGAAATATTACCCATGATTACACCCTG
This sequence comes from Manis javanica, assembly GCF_040802235.1. Classification (NCBI taxonomy): domain Eukaryota; kingdom Metazoa; phylum Chordata; class Mammalia; order Pholidota; family Manidae; genus Manis; species Manis javanica. The sequence goes on from NC_133166.1 coordinate 56,311,426, forward strand.
TTTGAAATAATTAGGTGGTAATTAGCATTACAAGTTTCTTTAAAAAATACTATCATTAGAGAGATTGCTAAATGAATTACCTGGCCCTGGAGACTAGATTTTTCTTGGCATAAATACCTTTTTCCACAGAAGGGGCAGTGATGTTGAAAAGCATTCATAGAGAGAGTCTGTGTTAGCTTGAAATCACTACAGTAGCCAATTACCACACATTTAGTGGCTTAAAACCACCCAAATTTATTATCTTACTGTTCCTGTAGGACAGAAGTTCTGCCATACTTGATTGGGTCTCTGTTTAGTGACCTGAAAGGCCAAAAGCAAAGTGTCAGCAGGGCTGCACTGCTTTCTGGAGGCGCTAGGAGATAATGCATTTCGTTGCTCATTCACTTTGGCACAATTAGTTCCTTCCTGTTATAGGGCTCGCTTCCTGTTTCCGCACTGGCTGTTAGATGAATTCCATTAAATAAACTCTTATTGGAACATAGCCATGCTCAGCCATTTAGGCCTTGCCTATGACTGCTTAGATAGAATAGAACTGAGTAATAGTAACCAAGATCCCATGGTCTGCAAAGGGAAAAATATTTACTATCTGACTCTTTATAGAAGAAGTTTGCTGACCAATGTCCAAGAGACTTGAGAAGTAAAGTGAGTGCAGAAACCTAGGAGATTCCTTCCCTGGTTATTTTCTGAGTGGTGCGTATATTTGGAAGAGGGTTTTATGGGGGGCCAGTAAGGTAAGATCTCACCTCTCAAATTTTTTTGGTGACTCCACTTTATCCAGTCTTCCAAACATTCAATTTATTTTTCATAGCTCACTTTCTTATTCAATTCATTTCATCAGTTTACACTATCTTTAATTATACAATGATGCTAACAGGGGCAAACTGCTGTATATTGGTTTGGAGATGTATATGTGTATCAAATCACCACAACGTATACCTCAAGCATCTTATAATTGTGTATGTCCGTTATGTGCCTCAATAAAGCTGAAATAAAAACTAAAACAGAAAAAAAAACCGGTCTGGAGATGAATACAGCTCACTTGAGGTGAGTATCCATGTCCACCTGAGGGAGCAGTGGCAGTACTGTCCCAGAGAGGAGCCCACTAGCCTCAGTCATAGACATAGCGAGGTCACTTGCCCTTATGTTTTGTGGAGGAGCGAGGTCTGGCTAATGCAGCAAATGGGGCAAGTGGAGGTCACTGATGAGGGATTCTCTGCATATAAGTTTTGTCCAGATTGAACACAAATTTGCATATTATAATTGGAATCATGCTTTTGTAGATGTGTGTATCCCTCCCACAAGATAACTTGTATCTAGAATTTTGAATTTTTGGCATTATTAATGTGGGAAACTATTTCATGTTAATGAACTTCAAACCTCCAACTTAAGAGACTTTCTTAAGAGTTCTTGCTAATAATACTTTCTTGCTAGAATTCTCAGAACTCTGATTTGACTTTCTTAAAAACCCTGTCTTCCAACCAGTATCAAAGTGAAATACTTCACTGTGGTCGGTAGAATTCAGTCCACTACTACAGCTGTTCTTACGGCTTTCCTCAAAGAGAATATTCCCCCGAAATGTCTAATTCAGCAGGAGAGACATAAAATCTCCTTTAACATTTAAAAAAAATTATGCTCAGTCATATACTTCTGTGCTTCCTTAAACCAATATTCTTTCCCTTGAATATTTATTTCAGTTTATTAAAATGAGGGCAATCATTGCACAGTGTAACAGAGAATAAAAAAGTAACATCTCAGCCAGACACAGGTATTAGACATAGCATTGCTGTGGACTTGGTATCACTTTCAGTTTAGAAACTTTGTCTTTGCATATTCCAGTGGTCCCTTTAGCCCTGAAACATCACCACTTCAATGAGCAACTGGCCCATTTTTATGTTAGAGGGCCCTGGGATTCCAGAGGCAAAACCCACCTCTATCCATCTTTTCTAATTTGCTTCAGTAGATGCAATATGAAACAAAAAGCAGAGCATTTAGGAAAGATCTTTTCTTTCTTTTTAGTTTCCCCCTCTGGAGCCAAGTTAAAATGGAAAATAGTCATTAAAAGGTTATCTAGTGTAACAAGCTCCCTGCCAAAGGCAGAGCAGAAGGCTCTATTCCTCTGTGAGTTGTTTTATGAAGTAGCTCATGGCTGACAACCAGTGAGCTAAATCCTTTGACAAGGAGAGATTTACAAGGACTTGTCTACAGAGACAAAGTGTTTCTATAGGCTCGAGCAGAGCTGGGACCAGGGATTAGCAGCCCTGTTCATAAATACAGCTTGTGGCTGCAGGAGTCTGCAGCTGGGAGCTCTCAATAGCCACCCTGTGTAAATATGCCTATGGAACTGAGTTCTAAATACCAACTGTGCGTAGACTGGATTCATATGGCTTTCAGCATCTGTGGATGAATTAAAAAGGTGTTTTGCAACCATGGGCCTTGTTTTCTAGGTTTCTTGGGAAGCTACAGTGCTTAAACCACTCTTCCACACCAAGGAAGGGGCTTCCCAATCCAAGTTTTCATCCCAAACTCCTTTCTTCCAGCCCCCAACTGTGTATTGTCCTTTGTGCTAGGTGTCTCTTGGCAAGTGTGCCAGGTATTATATAGTGGTGATGATGGTGAGTGCAGGATGCCCATGGACATGTGCTATGGCCTGAATGTTTGTGGCCCCCCAAATTCATATGTCAAAATCCTAACCCCCAGAGTGATGGAGTTAGGATGTGGGACCTTTGGAAGGTGCTAGGTCATGAGGGTGGAGCCCTCTTGAATGGGATTAGCGTTCTTATAAAGGGGACACAGTGAAATTCCCTTAGCCCCCTCTGCCACACGAGGACACAGAAACAGGAAGGGGGCCCTCACCAGACCCTGCTGGCAACCTGATCTCAAACTTCTAGCCTTCCGAATTGTGAGGGATACATTTCTGTTCTTTATAAGCTTCCCCATCTGTGGTATCTTGCTATAGAAGACCAAAGGGACTAAGACAGCATTCACTTCTACAACTTTGTTTTAACAGGACTTTTAATAACCAAGGGCTAATTTTGTTAGGTCCAGTTGAAAGAACTGGTGATCAGACAGAATTGTACCAGGGACTTAAATGCACAGAATAACATAGTTTGAAGGATTTTAAGATCATCCAGGTTATGACTATTGTTTTTTAGAGGAGAAAACTAAGGGCTACAGAGGATACCCAGAGATGGTCTAGTCAAGGATGGGGACTAGAACTTGTAGGGTATAATACAAGACACTGTTTGCACGGGGTCCAGATGTGCTAGATAGAAGCATATGGCTGTGAAGTCAGAGTTCCTGGGCTTGAAGCCTGTCTCTGTACTAGGTGTGTAGCCACGGAGAATGTGTTTCCCTTTCTCTCCTCCGTGTCCTCATCTGCAAGTGGAGACAATACGGGTGCTACTTTGTGGAGCTTGTTTATTGAATTAGTAATACATGGGAACCACTTAGAAGAACAATATCTGGGAAGTAGTAAATACTCTTGAAATGTTAGCTGTGGCTACCATTACTACCACTCTCACTACTACCCTACTACCTCTATCACTGCTACCACTTCTACTACAACTTGACTGGCTCCCCAACTTAGTGTGATCTGTGAGAAAATATTTTAAAAAATGTTTAAAACAAAGAGAAGAAATATACTCAGTTAATTTAAGCATTTGCATCTAAACAATACATACGATTATGTGTGTGTGTGTATGTACTAAGTGCATGTTTAGATCTATTGTGTTTTTATCATATGAGTAAAACTACTAAATAAGATGACATAATAAATTTGTCCTGAACTAAGTAGGAACTGACCTACATTTCATCACTCTCAAGTTGCTGATTTTCATATATCAATAATCATTTTGAATTTGCATGTGACCCTGTGGGCATGTCTGTGGAATGCCACCTCATCTTTTCTTCAGTAAGTTGAGTCATAAGGTTGACTGAATTTTCATTTTATGTATGTGTAGTAGGTATAAAACATGGACTTACATACACTAGTTACTCTCTGAATGTTTTTCCTTGGGAATGGTATGAAATAGTTGAATAAATCTCTGCTGATTCAGTGTCCTCTGCCATAGTGAATTCAAAGGTGAGATGAAATTTTAAAAAAGCCTGGTCTGATGGCTTATACTGGTCTCACTTTGTTCTAAAGAACTTTAACTCTTGGTCCTATAAACAGTATCCATTCAGAGAATGTTTATAGTGGCTCTGTTAACAATCTTAAAGAACTGGGAAAAATCTAGACCATTGAGAAACAAATGGAAAAACAAATTGCCATTTATTTATACAAGAAGATATTACATAGCTGTAAAAGTGAATTAACTATAGCAATATGCAACAATTTAAATGAATGTAATATAGTGATGAGTAAAAACCAGATTCCAGAAATAATGTATAGTATGACATGCTTCTTATAAAGCTGAAAAACAAAGCTGAACAACTATTATCTAAGAATGTACATGTATACGATAAAACTCTCCCTATACATATATACATTTATATATTCATTTCTAAGTACTAAATGGACAAATAAAAATAAAAGAAGACCATGCAGTGCCCAATGACAACTTGTATTATGATTAATCCAAGTATATGCACCTGAGGTCCAAAGGAAGAAAAACTGTTTCCAAAAAGAATGTTCTCATAGAGCCATCATTTTGCAGGAAATAAGACTTAAGCATGCAATGTGTACTAAGCATAACCCACAGAGTGTGGCTTGGAAATGAGAAACTCATTTAAAAATCCTTAAACTTTTTTGTTTTATTTGATAACATCTCCCCTCTGTAGCCTTTTTCTGGCCAAGACATTGCTATTTGTATTTGAGTCCAGGGGGTAAGGCTATGAGATAGCCTTTATAGGACTCTGTTTAAAAGAAAGAAAATCTGGACACATTTCCATTCCTGGAAGTACTGCTGAAGCACAGAGTAGAGAAAAGGCAAGAGATTCTAAGGGTGCATCCTTCAAATACATGGAAAAAAGCCCAGTTAATCATTTCTTCTAACATTCATTCCTGTTTCATCTCGGCTCTTTGTTTCTTTACTCGGGTGTGTGAAGAGGGGCTGAGTCCCAAAGCAAGGAGAGGCCCCCAGAAGGCGCACAGCTCAGCCCCATGAGCCACCTAGAGAGCAGCATGGTGTTTGAAACGTGTCCAGCCTTCCCCTCTTCCTAAATGCCTGGCCTTTATTGACTTTCAAGTTGAATGGCTGCTGCTGAATAATTACAAGGAGCAAACTTGCATATCATAAAATGCAAGGATGGGCTTATAGGAAAGGGCTAGAACTCAGAGGCTGTTTTCTCTCTTTTCCCCTTATCTCTTTTCTTGACAGAAAGACATACTTCTAAGATAAGCTTGGAGTTTTGAGCCATTCAGATGTTTTGACTTGGAATTTTCCAACTTGCAAAACTTTCTTTTTAGGTCTGACGTGGAAGAACTTGAATGAATTTCCCCTATCTCACGGCAGTGTTGATCGGAAGCTACCCTCCAAAGAGCATGGGAGAAAATTAAGCCAGTGCTGCTCAAATGTTTTTCTGCTGGAGTCCACTTAGCAACAAAGTACAGAGAACTTGTGCCCCCAGGAATCTGGCTACATAGTCCAAAGTGGCTTGCTTACCAGTTCTGTAGCTTTTGGAAGTATTATGTTTTATCTTAAATATTATAACTTTACTTTCCATTCAGTAATACACCTGTTTGTTTTCATAGAAAAACATTTTTCTTGCCCAAATTGTAAGCTTCTGGAAGGTGTTTGTCCTTCAACTTCTGGTATCTCTGGGGCATATTACTGCATATCCTCAAAGGGATTACCCTAGTTTGAAAAGTGGAGAGCAGAGCAGTGTTTCTTTGTTATTATGCCAGGTTGTCCACAAAGTTAATTTTTAGAATTAAATCAATTAAATCAACTTAAGTTGATTAATTCCTCAATAATTATTTGACTAAGCTTAAGATCAAACCACAAATATGAAACCAGGAGTAAGTGGCTAATTATTACTTCCTGGATGATATATACAACAGACTCAATACTTATGTAATATGTAGAAAAATTCTTTGCATATGATACATTTTTTTCAAAGTTGCCTTGAATTCATTTTATCTTGGGAACTAAGAGAAGTATAAATAAAATCACACAAAAGCATTAAGAAAACAGTTACAATAAAATGACTAAGTATATTTGACTAAACTAATAACTAAGAACATCACTAAAATTAATGGTCTGCCTTCCCTTTTTCCGCATTTCTTGTCTTTTTTCTCTTTGTCATTAAAATTATCTAGGAAGGCAGTCATACTATTTCCTATTTATCTAAAGCTCCTAAATTTGTATCATCAGCTGTCACCTCTCTCCTGATCCCTAGAATAGCATATTCCACTTAAATATCCTTAAGATATTTAAGAATTGTCTTGAACTTAACATGGCAGAAGCAGAGCTGCGTTCCCCATCTCATAAGGGGCATCACAAAACATCCAGTTACCAAAGCCTTAAACCAGATACTATTTTTGATTTTGTTCATTTTCCCTCCTCACCCTACCCCATATTTAAATCATCAGCGATCTCTGCAAAACATGGACAGACCCTGTCTGTTCATTCCCTTGCTGCCACCCTGCTCTAAGGTGCTCTTCCTTCTTTCCTGGACTGTGCCCTGACTTGCACTTTTGTCTGCTCATCCTCTCCTGTTCCTTCTGCAGCCAAAGTGAAATTTTGAGTGTCAAAATTCATATCAAGTCACACCCTTTCTCAGAGCCCTCACAGGCATTTACTACACTTGCGTAGAATACATAAGGTTCTTTCCCCACCACAAGGCTGTGCGGGATGAGATCTATGCCTCTCTCTTTTACCCTTCTCCCTGCCCCTCTTCTCCTGTTCAGTGTACTTCAGCCCCAGTGTCTTTATTCCTGGGAGTATGGTTTCTGCCCTGGGGACTTCACACTTATTGCTTGCTTTGCATAGACTGGATGTTTCTGGATCTTTCCATGGCCAGGTCGTTTGCATCACTCAGGTCTCAGCTCAAATGTCACTTCCTCAGAGAGAACTTTCCTGACAAAATTTTTAAAAGCATCTCCTCCCCCTTAGTCATTCTTAAAGCATTATCCAATTTTAGTTTTATTATCTTCTTAGTATTTACCACCTTCTACAATGATCCCATATTAATTTATTTGCAGACAACAATGTAAGCTTCATCAGTGTAGGGACCTACTTTTTGTTATTTAATATTGTGTCATGTGGCTCGGTAAATGTTGAGTTTTGTGAATGTGTGGACAGCCTTCCATTGACTTCATTTGATCCTTATAACAACTCTCTGAGGTAGACACTGTTATGTCTTCCTTCCAAGGGTTGGTGTCTTAATGATTGGTATATTGTTAGGGACTTTTAGCAGGTCCGTAATACATGCTGAAAGTATGAATAATTCTCATTTTATAGTAAGGAAATAGCATAGTTCATAGAAGCCAGGTGACCTTTTCCAGTATTATGAAGTATGTAAATGACACAGTTGGGTCCTGAATATTTGCCTTCAGTCCCCTGGCCCGTATTTATATGCTATTTCCATTCTCACTTATTGCTTCCCTAATGGAAGTTTTCCTAGTAAGAAACTATAGAAGAGAAATATTATATAGTGCAACCTCTCAGATGGTGTGTATTCCATCCCACAACAACTGATGGGAAGAAGAATATTTAATTAGGTGTTCAGAAATTGAATCAGTTTTTCTTGAAGCATATATATCAATGTATTTTTTGTTGAGTTCTTTAATTTCCTTATTGTTCAGACGGGTCCAGTATGGGCTCCATTCATGTCCTATGAAAAATATTGACATAATAAGATTGGATATTGTCTAGTCGTTGTCTAGTTTTCTTTCCTTGGTTCTCTCTACCTAGCCAAGCCCTACTTATCCTTCGCTCAGTAAATCACAAGCTTTTTGAGTGGAAGACTTTGTCTTGATAGTGATAAACTTTGGTTTAACACTGGTTGACTCAAATTCAAGCTCTGTTGCTTGCTAATTTTGTGTGCCAGAAAAATCTTTTAAGTTTCAGTTTTTTCACCTGTTAAATGGATATAATAAGAGTATGTACTTTCTAGGATTGTTAGAAGCATTAAACAGTGTAGAGAATAATCCCCTAGACTTGCATGTAGCATATAATGAGTATTCAAAACCGACTTTTTTGTTTTCTGTTCTTGTACTTCTAGTACCTAAGCACAGAACCTAGCATTTAGTAGACATCTAAGAATGTTGGTTAAATGACTCCAGGGGCCATGTTATCCTCTGGATCTTGGACAAATTTTATAAAAGTTCATCCCTGTCATCAATTTCCTTGATATATAACTAGAACCAAGAATTGTACCTATTGCTTCCCCCAGTATTTGCCGTACATTGCCTAAGCAAACCCAAATTCTGCCCCAGAGCTATTTGACAGAATTTCCAAATATATGGATTCTTTCAACTTAAATTATTGTGAACATGAAAAAGTGTATTGTTGGGAGAGCTTCTGTTTTCTGCTTTGCTTTAAAATTGCCAAACTGTTATTTATGGGATTGTGATGACACTTCTAAAAGCTGGTCTTTCCCTCAGGCCAAATTACCCACTATCAGTCTCTCTGCGAGCATCTACCTCTTAACCCTAGCAGGCTCTGTTATCTTGTTTCCTTGGTTGATGGAAACATACCATTTGTCAATATTGCCTTGAAGCTGAGAAATTCACAGGTGCACGTGGACTTTAGGAGCCAGGAGGGTACAAGCCACTGCTTGTGGGCTTGTTGCTGCTAACGGGGAAGCCCAGCATGTTTTCTGTTTGCCGGTTATAAATAAGGGGGTGACTGGGGAGTCATTAGAAAGGAATGAAGCTATATTTCATGGGCATATGCTGTTCACCCAGACAGAATATCTACAACTTTCAAGCCATCAATTTCAGTATTGTGTTTGAATAAAGCAGAGGTGTTGAGATGGCAATGTCTTGTCAGCAGATGACTTATATGACTTTGTTATCTAAGATGTTCATATAAAGAAAGACAAAAATGCATAGGAAACTTAAATGAAAACCACTGCATACTCTGTAGTGCACATCCCTGTGGTTTTAACCTCCTTCTGCTCATCAGTCAGCAGTGGTTGCAATTATGTTGAGTTCTTTTTCATTGTAGTCACAGGCTGTGTGGAAGATAGCTTCTTTTTTCACTTGGATGATAGAAGGGAAGATGCATCGAGCATTAGAAGAATGATACTGGGTAAAGAAGTTTTTAAAAATGTGAACAGTGGCATCAGGTAAACTAGAACACATCCACTCTTGATCTTCTCAGAATCATACCCCAGAATAACTGGCTCATTTACCTATGAGACACACAGGAAATAACAGAAGCTCTCTTAACTGACCTCTGCTTACTGTCCACATGAACTGAACTATTTCTCCATGAAATGTATCTGACCTACCACTGGTGCTCACTCCTAGGTACTAGGCCACTCTCTGGTCCCCCTGACACCTCTGCTTCCAGAAATTGAATGGTGTACTTACCAAGACCAGTTGTGCTTAATTCTATCCCTAGTTATGCCATTTATTTGTATGTATTACATAATTTATGATAACCAATTAAAGAAGCCTTTTTAGAAAGGGATTATTGTTTCTGTGAAAAACAAGCTCAACAATTTGAAAATCATTAGTAAAGATGAATTGATGAAAAGAAAATTGCTGTTGAATTTGATGTAAGAACACTTTAAAGTATTAGAAAAAAATGTGGAAGGATGCCAGGCTTTGGTTTCTTTGAATGTATCTCTAACCTCTTGCTTTACTTTAAAGGAATCACAGTTGTAAGTCTTAGGTGACCTTTTATGGTTATGTGTTGTTCAAGAAAGAAGACCAAGTAATCTATGCATCTATGTATTCAAAGATCCTTGACCCTGTTTAGAAAGACTATAGAATGAATGCACATCTGTGGTGAACATAAAATGTCAGAAGTGTTTGTGTGTACTTTTGGGGATTCACTTCACCCTACTTTTCCAAATAATTGACTCTCTTCAGGTACCAACCAAGCCAGAGAGGGCTTTTTCCCTGACCACAAACTCCATGGGATTAAAGGTGGAAACATAACAAATATCTCCCCTCTCAAGGCCTCAGTTTCCTTTTCTCTGAAATGAAAGCATTGGACTGAAAAAAACCTCTAAAATCTTTCTAATTCTTATATTTTATTTTTCTTCATTTCAAACTGTCAAAAGTAATGACCCTTCCTACTGGGTTTCCTATCATTCCTGGTACTTCTACCATCTATATTTTTTTGAACATTGTATTATCCTAGAATATTTATTTGATTTCCATCCTGTTATCTTGTTAAATGTTCAAGAGACACTGTAGGGGAAACCGGGTTTGGTTGTTAGGCTTTTACCCATATTGGAGCATGTTACTCCCTTGCATAAGAACCTTCAGGAGCTCATTTTTACATACAGGGCCTCATCCACATTCCTTAGTTATGCATCTAAATTTGTCTGTAGTCAGGCCTCCTCACAGCACCCAGCCTGACTCTGTGCACTTCTGTTGCTGCTGAGTTGGCTTGTTTTCCCCAATCCAAAATTCTGTTTATGCCTCTAAGGCTTTACTCATACTGCTTCCTCTGTCTAGATGGCTTGCCCTCTTTTTTCCAGATTAACTCCATTTCCTGAAAACTAAGTTCTGCTTTCTTCTTCAGGGAGCGTTACCTGATTTCCCCAGGCCAAACAAGGTGCTTCTTCTGTGTTCTCCTTGGAGATCTAAATTTAATTCCAACGTTTTCATTTTCTATTACTTCCACAAAGCTGAAAACTCCTTGAAGAAAAGGAGTGTATCTTATTTATGATTGTCTTGGCACTTGAGTTTTCAGTGAAGAAATTGTTCAAAAATGTTTGTATAAATGCACTGTTGCCAACATAGAAATTCAGAACTGATTTTGAAAGGAAATATCCAGATCTGCTAGCTCAAGGCCTTCACTGTGCACATGAAGAAACTGAGGCCCAGAGCAATTCACAACTTTGCCCGATGTCTGTTACCAGCACTGGAATCTACAGTTTGTTCTGTTGTGTTTTGGCATTAGCTTCCCTCCCTAGGATCCCCAGACTCAAGAGCATCTGGCTCACAAATCCAAAGGAAAATTTATTTATTGAAGAAGAGATAAAAACTGGCACTGTGAAAGAGGTGTTTTTATTCCAGTTCAGATTTCAAAAAATGAATAAAGGCAAAAGCCAAAGGCCCGGTCAATAAGCCTTTTCCCCAGTTGCCTTAGTAAGCATCCTTCTGCCTACATCCCACAATAGTCATCACAGGCCACTACTGAGTCATATTTGACGTTTCTCTTCAGGGTCTCAAGCAGTGACCATCTTGTTGTATGGAGGTTTGAATCTTTGCGATATATAGTGAATTATTCCTTCAGTGCCTTCACCTGGATCAGAACCCTGCTGATACTGATTACCAGGAACTGAAAGGTTACATCAAGCTCAAGGATCCTGACTGTCCAACTATGCCCCAATCCTAAATGGAAAATTGCAAAACATTTTAGTAGAAGGGAATTCAGGATGTTACTGAGCAGAGCATTAATCATTGTAAAGGCACTTCTCAACAGGAAATTAAAGGGGGAGAAGAATGATGGGCAAGGCGAGTTTAAGAAATCCAGTCCTTAAAGGTATGTGTCACTTATGCTTGTGTCCATAAAAGTTAGAGATAATTTAGTATCCAAACCAGGACACTTGTGAGAACGGAGAAGAGGACTATTAATAACAGTGACACAAGTCTGTACCAGACTTCCCTGGCAACATCAGGACGTACGATACCCTGAATAAAGCTCACCTCCATCCTTTTGTGGTTTCATTGCTTCAAGAATGTTCTTCCCGACAAGTGCAGCCTGGCAGTGGGCTGAGATTGTCAGACGACCTTCTGATCTAGTTTCCAGCCTGGTCCTGATGTTTCACTTCAGCCCAGACTCCATCCACCTCTCCTCCCGCTTGCCTCACCTCTCCTATTGGGAAAATGTTTGATTTTGTTAGCGCTTCACTTTTTGGCTGCACATAGCTTGATTCTTCCCCTTGTTACATGGTGTCTTACCCCAGGGATTTTCAAACTGTTTTTGGTTTAATTCTGTATTTAAGGTGTTTAATAAATGCTTGAGTCACATTTCAGTTTTTGAAAATACATCATAAATTCATAATTATTTGGCTGTTCCAGGAGCCGGGAGAGGCTGGGTGGGTGATTCTCTGGTTCACTTCCATCTTTAATTAGGGCAGGTACTCATTTTGTCCTCATTTTTGGCAGATCTCTTTATCAGGTATTTGATGAGCACCCATTGTCCATGCTGCCACCCTGGGCCCTGAGTTCTGAGTGTCAGGAGGAAAGGAGCCCAGTCTTGGGCCTGTGTGGCCATTGGCTCAGCATGGAAGACTGGCTGTCCACCATCCAGGGATCATGAAGCTTCAGTGCTTACGCAGCCCTATGATAACTCTGCTTCCACCTGTTCTGAATATTTTGTTTGAAAAAACTTTCCCCATTAAATTTGCTTTAAAACCCATGACTGAACTGTATCTCAGTAACTGATCTCCTTTTGGGTCAGCTCCTAGGCTATTATATCTGTGTCTGGGGTTGAGCTTCTGAAGTGCTTGCTGGTATCAGGTCTTACTAAGGCATCCCCTCCCCTTTGGGTGTGGTCTGGTCCTAGTTACTTGCTTTTAACACACAGATTAATACAGCAAAGGTTATAGGATGTCACTTCTGAGATGAGGTTACAAGAAGCTGTTGCATTCATCTCTCTAGCACTCTTTACCTCTCGTTTGCTGTCCCGATGAAGCCAGCTCCTATGTTGTGAGCTGCCCTGTGGGGAGGCCAACAACTTGAGGAACTGAGGTCTTCGTATCAGCAGGCCCCAAAGAACCAAATCCTGCCAACAAGAGGAGTGAAACGGAGACGGACTCCTCCCCAGGTGGGCCTCGAGGTGATTGCAGCTGTGTGAGAAACCCAGAACCAGAGGAACCACCTAATCTCTGCCCAGATTCCTAACCCATGGAAGCTGTCAGATTAAACTGGTCCTGTTTTAGGCCACTGTGTTTTGGAGTAATTGTTATGCATCCATAGAAAGCGAATCCAGTGTTCCCTCCACAAGGTCAATGCCAACCGCAGCCTCACACCTTTTCCTTTGAGCCTGGGGTGGTGGGCAAGCCAGCAGGGTTGCACAGCTTATCTGAGAGCACTCAGGCTAAAGTTTTGTCCTCTCCATCCTGGATCCAGGTTTGGATCCCTGATGGGATCTTCTTTGTTCCATTATTTATATGCAGAACTCTGGGAATTTCACTGAACCCTTATTTGAGTTCATTCAGAAGTACTGACCTGGAAAAAAACCAAAGCAAACAAACTTTGCCATTTCCCCTCCTGCGTTGTACTGCCTGTATTGGAGTCAGACCACAGCTTAAGATTTTTAATTTCCTTAGTGAAATACTGGTGATGCTGCCTACATATGGGAACTTAGGCATCTCCTTTCAACAGTGGTGCAGGGTACCTGCATGGAAGGACCGTAGCGTGAATTTGACTGTGACACATTGCTTGGCAAAAGTCCTGCTGAGAAAATTTGTATTCCAGTATTAGAGATAGTCAAACCATTTATTTTACCAGGTTCTCTAGGTTTTATTGTGTGGTATCAGAGCACACCATGAGTTAGCCATCTACTGAAATTTATTTCTCTGATTCTCTGAGAAATGCCATGATGAAACTACAATTTAAAATTACTTTCTAAACTTTGAAATAAGGAATGGTCATGAATTTATGGCATATCTAGAAGCTTTTGTAAAATCACTATCAATGACACTATCAGTTTGTTGATGCTCAATGTTCTTTCATTGTAATAAATTATTTTCAGTTCAAAGCAAGAAAATTGGTCTATTTGGTAAACTGGGTGCATGTCCTTTTAATAAACAATAAGAAAATGAGTAACATTGCTTTGTCTGCTAGGAAACAAGCTATTTTATGATCAATTATAATCATAATATATAGCCTAAGTTTGCTGCTATATTTCTTTTTTGGTTCCACATTTTTTTACTTGGCACTTCTTTAATTAATTTTCTTTTCATCCTTTTTTTTGGTAGTTTTATTGTTTTGGTGCCTTTATATTTTAAACTGATATTTTTGGAAGTAGGTGGTGAAATGTTAACTCTTAAACACTTGCAAAACGGTTTATTAAGTTAAATTAAACAAGGAATATTTACTTTATTTCTTCACTTGCATGGTGAAAACTTAGTCACAGTGTACTGACAATCTTCCTTTGATAATTTTATACTTTAACAGGTAGGTATACTTGGTTCTCATCCACATTGTTCTGTAGCTGGGGTGAAGGCGTGGGATCCTGGCTCTGCCAAGCAGAACTGGAGCTGAAAGTGAGCAATGGGAGGCTGGGGCAGCATGAGGTGGTTGCACTGTGTGTGGAGGAGCATTCAGAGAGGTTGTTTCTGGAGGAAATGTGAGGGAGCCCCCCAGGTGCCACTCTGAGCACTCTTGCTCCATAGGGTCCACCACATGAGTGGTGTTTTCAGTAGAAAAGCTGCATTTTGCTCAGGCATTGTTCCTGCTGGAGTAGCTCCTTAGTCTGTGTCTCATCCTCTCTGCTGAACTAGGAGCTACCTACTCTCCTTTAACAAAGGCTTTTTTCATGCTTAAACCTGTCACAATAGCTTTTCTTCTGTGCATCTAAGAGACCTGACCAATGAGGGCTTATAAACATACATGCCTTAGGGGCTAGTCAGCTGACACAGAAATGACTGATGTGGGTCAGTATAAGCATCAGGGAACAGCGAGGCGAAGGGCAGGAGGAAAGTGCTGCCCCTCCTGTAATGGCACACAAATTCAGCTATTCCAAACATTGTCTTTACAAAACTAACTTGGTTGCCTCTCTTCTCTGAATTTGACTTATGGTATCACCAATGTGTGACTCCGACACTCAAACTTAATGGAATCATTTAAAAAATTTTGACTAAATTTATATAATTTCCTGCTTGTCTTTTTTTGACGTGTGCCTCTTTCACCTGCATGGTTTGCCATTTTAGCAACATGACATGTGACTCAGTGGATGCTCTGGAGTTTCTAAGAAATTAGCTTGTACGTAGATTGTCAGATTTATGCTAAGGCCAAATATGATCCCAAGTAAGAAGAAAAGAATCATCTCCAATGTTGTTGGCCAGTAATAGCAGCACTTTTCTTTAGCAAATCCTTGTCATTATGTCACAGTGAATGGACTCTCAGGAAAACCTTGTGTTATAAGTGTATTTTATTGTCCCACATAGCTTCTGACTTGCAGCCTCTTTAAAAGCAGCTGCAAAACTGAAAAGCTAGCTAACATTTCTAATCCTAGGATACAGCAGAAATGGGGGTTCTGCTGCAAGTGATGTGCCTGAAAATTGCATTTGAAAAAGTGATTATTAGGTGATCCATTGGCCAGTTTTCAGAGTGGCAGGTGTCTCAGCTGATGCCCAGGGAAACTTGTCTAACTCTTCCTTGCCCTCAAGAGCAGGTTAGCTTTCATTCTTTAAAGAGTGAGATTCAGCACCTAATAGTCTTTTCTGTGTTTCAGTGAGAGACACACAGCACTTTAAGCCTACATTTCACTTGTGGTTTGAAAACTGTATTTGGATTGCATTCTGCTTTGTGATTCATATGTGTGTCGCCTCATTCCTTGTCATTGGAACACTATGTCTACCTCATTATCTCTAATAGACCTTTTAGTTCACTCAGGGTTATATGGTTTCAAAGTATTACAAACTCATTCATGTCACTCTAATTTAAACATGATATTGTTATTACTGCATCTATTTTATAAACTACCCCTTGGCTTCCTTTTCTATGTATTGGGTGAATGAGAAGTGGAAGATAGCATTCCAATCAACTTTGGAGCTAAAGAGTCTGGGTAATTGCATTTGACAAATGTTGAAAACTCAGCTCCCAAATACTTGCAACACTTTCCTTCCTGACACTAGCAATAATGGATATGTTGTAGTGCTAATCAAGGATTTCTATTGCGGGCCCTTGAATGCCATCCCAATAGTCAGGTATAAACCATTCAGATTTCTTGGTATTGCTTTATCTTTCAACTCAAGTCAGGCCTCCATTTTTTCAAGATAACAAAGATGTGCTTGTTCTAGACAGAAGTCCTGGAATCTTTGAGAAAAGGCAAAAGAAAAGAGGTTGGAGAAAGTATGGAAGTAAAATGAGATGATAGTGATTGTGGTATAAGAAAGTCATTTTCATCTTAGGAGGTTTTTTTTTTTTTTAGCTCCCATAGACACAGGAGGAGAGATGACCATCTGGGGTATCATTTTTGGGCAGAGAAAGTGTTGCTTTGAAACTATAGATTAGTAGAGCCAAGAGAAAGGTTAGGCATGATCTAGTCCAGTCCCCGTGGTGGTTTGCAGGCAGGGCAGTTTGGTTTAGAAAATGGAAGGGACTTGCTTGAGGAAGAGGGAATTTGACAGAGAAACAGATGCTCCATGGGAATAGGGCTCATAGCTCCTTGGGAGGGAATAACAAAGAGGTGAAAGTAAGTATCTTTAGTGAGGGATATCACTCACCAGTGGCAGAAATGTAGGAGGATAACATTTTTTAAAACCACCTCTTGAGTTATTCTCCTCCCTCTGTCCCTTCTTTTGTTCCTCTTGTATTTACCCCCTGCAATTCTTTCCCCATTAGTTCTAGGCCATAGTTTTCAGCTAGGGCACATTTGGCAATATCCCAAGACATTTTCTGTTTGGTTGGTTGTCAGCAATCTCCCAGTGGTTTCAAGTGGGGAGACCGCTGTTGGCATGCAGTGGGTGGACACTGGGATGCTGCAATGCACAGAATACTCCTGACCCCAGCCACAATGAGAGATTTTCTTATCCAAAATGTCAATAGTGTTGAGATTAGAAACTGTCTCGGCTAATGCTTGTTGGAAAAGGAAAGAAGCTAGAAGATACTTGGAAGGAAGGAGGAGATAGGATATGGGCACGTATCAGCATGTTGTATGTCATAAGACACTGTCCATGATACTCATGTCCTCTCTGATGGACAGCATGTCACTGCACAGGAGAGCCAGCTACATTCTTGAACATAGTATGGCTCCAGCAGGTGACATGCAACTCTCAAGTGGCATATGAGACAAGTTTACATTTACATTTAGTATTTACAAAGCTGCACGCAGGGTTAATGGAAATGGTCAAAGGATGGAGGAGTGTCTTGAAGATGACAGTGGCCTGAAGCAGGAAGAGGATGTGGTTATTGAAACCCAGTGGTATCTCCAGCTGCAAGAAGAACCTTCAGTGGAGGAAGGAGTCACTGCCAACCTGCAGCCCCCAGGGAGGAAACCGGAGATTACACACCCGGATCCTGATCTCTTTCTACCCTCTGATCTCTTGCTGGTAACTCCTCTTAGTCAACTCATCTGGAAACTCAAGGCAGAAGAGCTTAGTTGATGGCATCTATAGAGGGTCAGCTTCTTGGAACACACAGCAGGGCAGATGGGGGTGTTTAGGGGAAGATGGGGAGTGTCCAAAGAGCTGTGTGTATGGATTTTCTTTGGCTCTGATAACACGTATCAGATATGTGAGAACTTGGGCTCTGCTACACATAATATGGGTGACTTTCAGCAGGTTAATTTTTTTGTAAATTAGTTCCTCTTCTGTATTTTGGTAATAAATAGTATCTACCTCATGTAGCTGTTTTGAGGATTAGGGGTGATAATGCATGTAAGGCACTTATAACAGTACCAGACACATAGTAAAGTTCCTAGCCAATACTAGTGGTTAATATTCCTGGTGATTGTTCTCCAGCAGGACAAATAGCAGTGGCTGTGATTTCAGGAGCTCTCCATATTGAGGAGTGTGCCTTGCCGGGGGACTCCTGAATGTGAGGAGAACTGGTTAAACTCTACCCTAGAGTACCGTTGATTTCACTTAGTTAATTTTGTTTGTGTCATAGGTACCCTCATCTTCTTCAGGGGTGATTTTGAGAAATTGTGCTCTTGGAAAAAAAATTAGTCAGAATTACAGCAAAGCTTTATTGTCCAGTTGTAAATTAAGTGACTGCTTCAGGATCTCATAGCTGCTTTAATGTTCAGTGATTGAATTGAGTGGCTTAACAACATAACTGGATCCTTCACTTAACTCAGAAACAGAAGCTGATCTGCAGTGGTGGTTGGTATGCTGGATTCTGTGTGTGCCCCCTAGATCTCTCCTGCCACCATTCAGGGTGGAGGCACCCAGGTCCCAGCTGTTGGAGCATTGGTGATTGACAGCTTTCAATGACTTCATTTCTGGGAATTGTTACCTCCTCTATACCCACTGATGGGTCAATATGATATACAAAGGCCTGGCTGCCTTGTCTCAACTTGGGACAATTTTAAGGGCTTATCCAGCTACTTAGCTCCGTGAGGGACCGGCAGAAGCCTTTGTTGACAGCAGTACAGTTTTTCTCCCCTTGCACACTTCTGTTTTCCTCCCTCCCTCCCAGCTGTTGATCCCAGCAATATGCTCCAACAATCTTCCCACGTGCAAGTCTCCATGTTTCATTCTCTTTTCAGAGAAATTTTACCTGCAGCATTTGGGGTCAAGAATTATTTTTTATAAACATTTCCATTTACTGTTGTGCCATCTGGAATGCTCATTAGGCATTTACTGAGATAAACAATAGCTTGAAAAGTTGACTCTATAGGGCCCTGGGTTTAGGGTTATATGATTCTCACAAAGGTCAGCCTTTTTATCTCCAGGATTGCTTTGGATGAACAGATAGGTTACAGACAGTCCCTTTCCTCTCACTGTTCCTTGTGTGTTCCTCCAAGGCCACATTCTCCATCAAAGAGTACTATTTTCAGGTAGAGAGCTCTGCTTTAGTTTCACAGTGGTTGGGTTCCCACTGAAGAACCACCATTCTGAAGGCCAATTTGATTTAGAGTTTTTATTATAGAATTATATATTCCAATTAACCACTGCATAGGCAGTAAAGCTCCATTTTGTACGCTGCATAGTGAATTCTTGAGTTTGGGCCAGATTTTATAGTGTTCATGTTCTGTCTTAGTCTATTTGGGCTGTTACAACAAGACACCATGGATAAACAACAAACGCGTATTGCTCACAATCCAGAGCCTGGAAAGTCCAGGATCGTGGTGGTGGCAGATCTGCTGCTTGGCGATGGCTTCCTGGTTTATAGACTGTGCCTTTTTGCTGTGTCCTCACATGGTGTAAGGGGCTAGGCATGTGTGTGGGTCTCTTTTATAATACAAAGCCCATTCCTGAGGGCTCTGTCCTCATGACCTCAGCCCCTCCCAAAGGCCCCACCCTCCCAGTACCATCACAGTGGGCAATGGGAATTTTGTGAGGCTCGATCATTCAAACCATAGCAAGTTCCCACTGAACTACTGCCATTCTGAAGACCAATTTGACTTAGAATTTTCATTACTGAGTTATATATTCCAATTAACTAGCACACAGGCAGTAAAGCTCTGTTTTGTGCCCGTCACAGTGAACCCTTGAGTTTGTGCCAGATTTTTTAGTGTTAGTGTAGCTTAGAGCTCTTTAGGCAGAAATATCCCCTGGAATGATGCACAGGACTGTAGTCCTGCTGCCTCACGGCCTGAATGTGACTCATGAAGGCTCTACTTTGTTGAAACACTGCTTTATGAGCCTGTGTTTGGCAGATACTGTTATGACTGAGAGAAAATATAGCTCCCCTCACAAACCTGCCTTAAGGAAGGGCAGTGCCTTGGTCCTTGCAGATGTCCCTGGCTCTGTGCCAATGCCACCCAGTCAGGGCACACACTTCCGTTTTGCCAGCTGGTTGCAGCAGGTGTCACAGTAAGGGCATGGCCTACAGTGTGTGCTTCAGAGTTGCGAGCCCTGGGCTCTCTTCTAACAGCACTAACTTGATCGTACTCCTGGCTTTTATGAAGGTCTGCCAGGCTTTCAGGGCAGGTGCTGTTCATGTGCAAGTAACCCAAGAATGCTTTTTCATATGGCTGAGAGCTAGTCATACTCTGATATTTCCAAATTCAAGCTCCTGCACCGTCAAGTTATATCATCCAGTTTTTCAGTTTAAGGCCTTCAGCTGCAACTGAGTTAGGAGACATTGTGGGAGACACTGTGGCATGGCCAACTCTTATTTACAGTGGTATTTTCCTGGGGGCCCAGATTTCAAAAGGCAAATCTTCAATGGACCCCTCCAGTACAGAGTCTTACTGGGATGACATGAATTAAATAAGTGCAGGGACTGAAAGCACAAACTGAACTGTAAACACTAGGGGTAACATTAACAGTCAGGAGCAGATAGCCTCTCCTAGTGAGTGACAGTGAGCACTGCCTGTCCTGCTGATGTACGACACCTGCTGGTAGAGGAAGGAAATCCAGGGCTGCAGGTCTAGATGAGGTTGGTCACCCAGGATAAAAAGGAGGGGTTGGTGCAGCATCTCTAAAACACTAAGGGTGTTTTCTCCTTTCTAACTCTGTTTTCATTTGGCATGTTGCATCCTTTAAACTTTTGGTAACATGTACACAAACATTTACATTTTAGGGAGGATATATACAATGTTTGTTAAAATTGGTAACTAGCTGTAACAGGGATCAGGTTTAAGAGAAATATTTACAAGCAAAATTTGTGAAGAGAAAAGAATATAATCGAATTCCAAGTGTTCAGGACCCAGGCAAGCTTGATTCGTCCCTGTTGCTCTCAGAGGGAGAGATGCTTTCATACCCCTAGAGGGTTTGACAAGCCAATTCAAATCTATACACTGTAACTAATATGTTTATTACACCAGGGGATGGATGGATGTTAGTCAGTAGGAAAGACACATTCCCATTTAAAGTGAAAAAAAACTCACAGGAAAACTGTATAGTGATTAAAAAAGTTAAATATTCATCTAGGAACTGAACATGATATAATTTGCATTAAAAAGAGGAAATACATCATAGACATTCATGAAATGAAATGTAAATATTCAGTTTTAAAGCCTCTAGGAACCTCTTTTAAGGAATCTGCTCATGGCTGACCAGAGGAGACAGGCAGGGTGTGATATGTTAGTAGGGCTGGTTCTCAGGCAGAATCAGGGCTTGAGGACTGGACCAGTTTTAGTACACAAACATTTACATTTTAGGGAGGATATATACAACATTTGTTAAAATGGGTAACTAGCTGTAACAGGGATCAGGTTCAAGAGAAATATTTACAAGCAAAGTTTGTGAAGAGAAAAGAATATAATCAAATTCCAAGTGTTCAGGACCCAGTCAGTAGGAAAGACACATTCCCACTTAAAGTGAAAAGAAAAAAACCTCATAGATAGGATTCTTGTGCATATATTTTTCTTGAAATACTTTTCAAAAGGTAACACTCTAGGTATGCAATTAGGTAATATGCATAGTAATCAGAAAATTAATAATTCATAAATTAACAGCAGGAGGTCCAAGGAAGTTTAATGAGGCATTAATAGGAGGATGGACCTCAGAGATGGTGAATTTAAGGTTGGGTGTATTCGGAAGTTTAGAAAGACAGTTGAATCAAAAAGGCTCTTCAGGGCTCATGTCACAGGGCAGGGCTTCACAGACTGATTCCAGTATATTGCAGAGGATAAGCATGGGCAACTCAGAGTTCCAGTTTCAGAAAAAGTCTTGGAGAATCATGCAAGTCCCTTGAAAATAGGGACACCACACCAGAATATGAAGCAGGAATCCAAATAGGAAACAAACTGTGATTAGATGGTGGGTTATAACAACTCCCAACATCTTCAGGAGTCTAGTTTTACATAGGCAGGCACCATTTGAGCCAAGTTTCTGTAGATATATTTGCTATTGATCATAGAAGGGTGTTCAGAACAAGCTGGCTGATTCCATCAGAAAGGCTCATGTAGTGGTTTTAAGTCACCAACTCGGCAATGTAAGCAGATATAATCTGATTCTTACTATACCATTCACTCTTTAATATTTTCCGTTGGTCCTTGGGATGTCTGGAAACTCATTTAGTTTGCATCTGTTTACATTATGCTTGCAGGTAGTGAATCACTTTGCTTCATCAACAGCAGATTCTTTTTCAAAATCAGATTAATATATCTAATGGGTTTTCAGAATGGCTACTTATGATCAGTGTGCATCATTTATCATGGAATTGCCTTGTGCATATATTTTTCTTGAAATACTTTTCAAAAGTATTTCTTTTGAAACACTCTAGGTATGCAATTAGATAATATGCATAGTAATCAGAAAATTAATAATTCATAAATTAAATAGTACATTGGACTTGAAATTAAACTATTCTTCCTTCTCATCATTTATGATGCCCTCTTCTTGGTCTATGATGACTTAAAACAGACCAGTGATAATAGAAATGAAGACATGGTTATATACTTCTATTATATTATTTAATGATATGTAGTAATTGTCAGCAGAAATGTATACATTTATATGTGGGATAAATGATAGAAATAAAAAAAATTAAAACCATATAGGAAAAGTTAAGAGTTCATGACATTGTTCACTAAATTTGTACATGAACTTCAAGTCAAAAAGGGGAAGATAATCTCTCTCTATGGTGAAAGCTTGTGGGCAGATTTTTCTTGGCACCAAAACTGAGATTGTGTAGTGTGGTGGTTAAAATTGGGGGCTTTGGACTTAATAGAAGAGGTTTTGGGTTCTAGCTCTTTCACTTAGTTTGCATCCGTGGTTTAACGATTTCAACTTTCTGATCCTCAGGCTTCATCAGAAAAATGTGATTTTCTCATTAGAAAAAAATACCTGTTCTTTAAGGTGGCAGAGAAGTTCAAATTTGAAAATGTATATAAAATGCTTAAGGTAGTAAGCCACATAGTAACTATTTAACGACTATTAGTCAAAAGTCTATAACACACAGGGACCATCCAAACCAGAAAATTCAGCTACAGATACTAGTTGAGGGGAGCATAGGAAAAGCCGAAGTATTTATTTAAAACAATGATGAGAAACTTCATAGACAAAAAAAGTGTAATCTTTTTCTCCCTGAATTTTTTTAAGGTAAGGTGAATCCAGAGTGGGTGTTCAGGGCTCATGATAATGAATAACTGATGCTAGCTTTGCTTTGTATTCTTGTTCAGCACAGTACAGAAATGAAAATGTTTGCTATATCTGAGCTATTGCCGATGTCTCATATTCTGAGAATAACACTTGGGCTTATTCTTTACTTAACAGAGCTAAACTGACAAATGTATGCAGTTGAGTAGTTGAAAAACATTTAAATATATATCATCTGCAGCTTCAAAATTAGAGGCTTGCTTCATGTTTGACAAGCTATAAGACTTCCTTTCCTCTCTTTGCTCTGCTCTGGGTAGACTGGCACCTCAGATAGTGTGCTCATTGCACATGTGGCTACTAATATTGTGTTGGGTTTTCTGATGCTAGCTCAACATACCTACTACCTCCTTCTCTAGTCTTTATTGGATTGTAGAGAATCCAAGAATAACCTTTTCGGGCTCCTTTTCTTGAATAGCTCTGGCAGTAGAACCAGTCTTCCAGTGAGTGTCACCTCATGTTGGATTTAGAAGGCAGAATGAGAGAGGCTAGTATTTTTCTGAGGCAGTTGCAGCCAGGGTCGGTGGTCAGGTGCAGTGTTTGAAGCAACTTTCTCCACTTGAGCGCCCAAACTTAGTTCATCAGCAGTACTTCCCTGACATACACAGTGCTCTTCCAGTGATTGGATAAACCTCTAATCCCCATATATAAATCCTCTCATAGAGTGAGGGGCCTCTGGTTTCCCATTGAACCTTGACTGGTTCACACACACCACACTCATTTATTGAACACCTTGCGCCTGACTTCTAAGCACTTTGCAAAACTATTTCATGTGAACCTCCCTGCTAAAACTGCCCTGCTAAACTGCCATTCTACAAATGAGGAAATTGAAACTCAGAGATAATCACAACCCCGGTTAGCCCTTAACCAACATCTTGCCATATACTCTCTTTAATGCTGTCTCTATTGATCAAAAATCTGTATGTCTTTCTAAAACGTTCTTTTATTTGAGTACGAGTTGTATTCCCTTTAGCTCACCTGAGGGTATCACCAAGGATAGCTCACTGTAGCAATTTCCCTCTCTCTTCCATCATCAAGTATCTCTCCCTTAGTGGATACTTACCATCAATATTTAAAAAAAACCACTTTCTTTTATTCCCACTGCCCTTTCCAGATATCAGCAGTTTCTCAGTTTCCATGAACAGCACATCAGTTTCTCCTTGTCTCTAAT
The DNA here is from genome assembly GCF_040802235.1 of Manis javanica. Lineage (NCBI taxonomy): Eukaryota > Metazoa > Chordata > Mammalia > Pholidota > Manidae > Manis > Manis javanica. The sequence goes on from NC_133166.1 coordinate 56,335,610, forward strand.
GCCCCTCCCAGCCTCTCTTAAGCCAGCCTTCCTTGTTGCAGTCACCAGTGACTTCTGACCCAATGATCTTGGCCCAAAGAGCAGCTCTCAGCCCTCATCTCACTGCCCGCCCAGCAGCCTCAGATTCAGTCGGTCCTTCCTTCTGACACACTTTTTTCACCTGGTCCCAGGAGGCTGCCTAGATTTTCTCCTGCCTCACATGTTGCTCCAACTCAGTATCTTTTGCTGGTTTGCTCTTTTCCCAGGTGTACCAACCCTGGAATGCTCAGGGCTTGGTTCTCTTTCTTTATGTACTTTCACTCTCCTATTGGTTTTATCTAGCTAATGATTCATTATACCACTTATATAACAATATCTCCTGAATTTCTATCTCTACTCCAGATCTTTTTGTTGCACTCCAGCCTACTGAACATCTCCACTTGGATGTCTGAGTGACACGCCAAGCCTAACAAAACTGAACTGTTATCCTCCCTTCCAGCCTGCACTCAGTCTTTCCCATCTCTGTGGGTCATAAGTCCAGCCTTCCTGTTGTTCAGTCAAATAATTTTGGGGTGATCCTTACCTCATCTCCTTTTCTCAGCTATTCAATATTTCAGGAAATCTGTTTGCTGTACCCTCAAAGTATAGCTAGATCGGGTTGTTTTTCACCATTTCTACTGCCTCCCTGTTGGTTCCAGCCACCATCCTCTCTCATAGGATTACTACCATAGACTTTAATTGGTTCCCCCATTTCCACCCTTAAGCTTTTCAGCATAAGTCATGGTGTGTCATTCCTCCATACAAGACCTTGTAAAGACTCTCTATTGTCCTTATAATGGCTTCCAAGTACCTATATGATATGGCCCCTACTACTTATCTAACCTCTTTTACTCTTTTCCTTCCTATTCTAGCTATATGGGCCTCCTTGTTACCAGGAATGCACCTGAGGGTTTTGCACTGGCTGTTCTTTGGTATACAGTGCTATTCCACAGATGGCTCACTCCCGTCAGGTCATTGCTCAAATTCCACTTCCTTAGTAAAGTCCGTTCTGACAGTAATATTTCAGCTCACAACTCCCAGTCCCTCTTACCTGAGCACTTTCTTTTTCTTCAGAGTACTTACCACCTTCTAATGTCATATATAATGTATGGTCCATTCCCTCCTCCCCTTTCCCTCCCTCCAAATATAAGGTATGTGAGGTAGGAATTTTGTTTCTGCCTGTTTCACTTACAGGTCTCCCAAGCTCTCCTAGAGAGCTTTGTGTGTAATAAATCATTGATAAATCATTGTTGAATGAGTGATGAAAGTTAAGCTCTTTTCTAAGGTCATATTATTGACACAGAGAAAAGATAGAATTTGACTTTAGTTAGTTAATTCCAAAGTCTGAGCTCTTTGCTTTGTGCCAGATTACCTCCTAGGATCTGCAGCTTTAGAGTGTGTTTATGGTCTCCTCTTTCAGTCTTTAAGGGTGACATTAGTTGGATGGCCGAATAGTGATTTTTTACTGTCACCTCCAACAGATCATCAATTTTGACAATCACCCGTTGATGAGAGTACCATTACGGAAGTCTAGGAGTCCAGCAGAGAAGATCCAGCACCTTGTGGGAGTAAAACATCCAAGAACAGGTTCGATGATGAGGGTTAGAAGAACAGTTTTACTTTACCCATGTCACCACTGCCATGCGGGAGCGCAGCTTAGTATCAAGAGAGACTCTTTTGACCTGTGATTCTTCCCATGGGGGAAAATGACACTGTGTGAGAGAGTACCTGGCTCCCCCAGCTGTGCAGGGCACTGCCCAAGAGGCCCACTTCCTTTGCACCCCATTCAGAATGCTGAGGTGATATAGGTGATATGTATGCTTGAGGGGCTGGAAGAGGCTCTGAGGACAGCAGCCAGGGCTTGGAACTCATCAAAGGGTCCTACTAACTGCTTCATGAGCTCCATCCACAAGCCTGCTCATGAGCCACTGTGCATGCCTCACCTGTGGACTCTCCTCTGTTGGCCCCTGGGCACCCTGACTGCTGTGCAGATTTCACCTGAACACAGGAGCTCTGTGAGGGCACCCTGTGGTCAACGAGTGTGAACTTTTGCAGATAGCTGGCACGCATACGCAAAAAGCTGACCTGACTGTGAGATTGGGTGAAAGCAAAACTTGAGTATTTCAGGCCATTGCTCTAGGGAGAGAGAACAAGAGGCTCTCACCACCTGGTCTGGCTCTGTGGGAGCAAGAGAAGGCATAAAATCTTAAGAATTTTCCCTAAGAGAGGGAACAAGCAGTGTGGTATGGGTGAATCCATAAAAAAAGATCTGAGAAAAACTCAGAATCCCTAACAGGGTTGGTTGATGAAAGTAGCCACTCCATAAAGACTGGAGGAGGTGACTCCTTCAAATGTGAGGACAGTAATGGCAGATTTCAAGGGACACAAAACAGCAAAACGGTACCACCAACAGAACACAATAACTTTCCAGTAACTGGCCCAAAGACATGGAGATGTATAAGTTGTCTGAAAAAGAATCCAAAATTATTATTTTAAGGAAGTGCAGCAAGAAACAAGAAAACACAGGTAGACAACTCAGTGAAAGCAAAGAAACAAAACAGGAATGAAATAAAAAGTTCAACAGAGAAGAGACATCAAAAAAAGAACCAAGTCATTACTACCCGAGAATAAAATTTAACTCCTTAGCTCAGTATACTAAGCATTATTTAGTTAATCTTCTCCTTGTCTGTATCTCTGGCTTTTTCTTCTGCCACATTCATTGCTCTAATCACTGAATCTTTCTTTCCACATGCTGATCCTTCTGCATGAAACCCCATTCTGACTTTTGGAATGATAACCCTTGGTTTCATTGAAACTCATCTCATTTCCTCTAGCTCCACCCTGTCTTATGAGGTTGCTAGTAGTCACACATGAAATGTGGCTTATGGGATGGAGCAACTGAATTTTTAATTACATTTAATTTAAAAGCACTATAAATTTTAAAATAATATTTATTCTTTGCTAAAATAATACTTTAGGTATTGGGTTAGACAAAAATATCATTAAAATTGGTTTTATCTGTTTCTTTTTACCTTTCTTACTGTGGTGACTAGAATATTTAAAGTTATATCTGTGGTTATCAGTTTTTTATTGGCCAACCCTGGATTTTATGAACTTCCTCTTTGTTCCTATAGCATTCGGTGTCCAGGTTCCACATTTATGGAAGTTATAGTTTATGTATCAGCCTCCTCCATTATGAAGTCTTAGATGGTGCATCTGGGACTCATTTTTCTTTGTTCCCCTATGTCTAGCCCAATGCTTCATAAAGTACTCAATAAATCTTGGTAGAAAAAGTAGCGAGATACCCTTTTTCAGTACTTTCTCAGCACACCTCTGATAAAACAACCATTCCCTTGAACCGTAGCTGTTGGTTCAGTGGTTTGCTTGATGAGATTGGCCCACAGGGAGGGCAGGGAGCCTGCTTTCTCTGACTTTGTGTTTCTGTTGTGCTCAATACCAATCTGGATGATAGGAATTTCTGTCAGATAAGATTGTGGCTAAAATATCTTTCCTTTCCTTTGATGTCAGTTCACCTGGCTGAAATCTCAGCTGACTGTTTTTAAGGCTGGTCTTTGGTGATAAAGCCCTTTGACCAAAACCATCTCCCCACTGATTCTCTGTGCCTCACTTTTGCCTCTTTTCATCTCTTCATTTCCCTTTGGTGAATTTTGAAGCAGCACACAGTGTTCTGGCAACAGTCCTGGTAGTGCTCACCAGCCTTGCAATCTGCTGTCTGTAAAAAAGCTTCATTTATTGACTCATTTTTAGTCTTGGACTGAGTTGGTGATGGGAAGTAGAGGCTATGTGGTGGTGCTGTAGGCTTCTCAGCTGAGTTGACCAAAGCCAGCCACCCATTCCTTAGTTTTACATGCCCTATTCCAGGATATTATACCTCAAACCTGAAGAGATTATTTCAATTTATGGGTCAACCTAACACAGGAATAAAGACTTCCACTCATTCAGCAAACATTTCTGAATGTGGCTATAGTCCATGAACTCTGCTAGGCACTGTGGAAGGGGTGGGGGTTTGCAAGGTGAATGAGCCACCATCCTTGTCCTTAAATTGTCTGAAGTCTAGTGGACGAGACAGGTCAGCAAATCAGTGTGGCAGGTGCTGTGAGAGAGTGAAGCACAGAGGACTGGGGCAGCCCATAAGCACGGTATCCAGCCCAGGTCTGAGCATCAGGATTTGAAATTGGATTCTCTCCCCTACTAGTAGTGTGATTTTTAAAACATTTTTGAACCTTAGTTTTCTTATGCACCGTAACTAGAAATGTACTTCCTATAAGATTCCTGTAATATTGTATTGAGCATTACATGAGATCATGTGTACACAATGTTTACTATCATAACTACTTCCAGTGTACATTAAGTGGTTATTTTATTATTATTAGTTGCTTATACTAGTTACGCCTGTGATCTGTGCCTTTTGAGGTGTTGCCCCCATCTCCTTTCCTTGCTAGCATAGCTTAATAATTGTGGGCCCAGTATTCACAAGAATAGTGCTGGAGACTCAACAACATTCAGGATACCAACCCCTTTTTTGTAGCCACCTTGGTTTACTTGCTTTTCCCAACTTGTTTTTATAGGCTTATAGGAAGCACCATAGCTTACATGGCTTCCCTTGTTTAGAATTCTCTGCCCAGTCTTCTCTGTGTTCTCATATGCTAGGTGCCTCTAAGTTTGCCTTAGGAAGCCTGTCCGTCCTGCCACAGTCCACAGCAGCCACCCCTCCTGGGAGCTCCTGCAGTGGCTCCCATAGCACATTTAGCTGATCCCAGCGTTTGGCCTACTCTTTATCACAATTTACCACTTTCCTCTACTCCTGTGAAGGGACATGTTCTCTATTCCTACTATGCTTTGCTAAGTGTAGACACTTAACAAACAGTTGCTGCTGGGGGAAGGATCCTTCACACTTTCTGCCTTGTTTTGCCCTGTGTCAGATGGGAATAATTTTGGCTGCAAGCGCAACTCCACCAACAGTGGATTAACCCAAAGGATACTTGTTAACAGAGAAGAAACCTGGAGGGAGACAGTCCCAGGGTTCATTCCTTAGCTCCATGATGTCTGGGTGTTGAGCTGGCACCTCACAATTCTCTTGGCTTATCATATTTCTTATGTTATTAGGATTTCTTCTGAAGCCCTACAAACCTCTTCTGTATGCAGCTGTGTCCAGAGGACAATGCAGGAGAGTATCTACATGTGTGTGATACGCTCACACATAAACACATACACACACACACACACACACATGCACACTGGTTGTGGGGAGAGGTCTCATTGAAGGTCACTTAACTTCCTTTTATCAGGGAAGAAAATAGCTGTCTCAGAAATCCCCTTATGTCTATTGGCAAGAAGAGGCTCCATGGAGCCCTCAGTTGCGAAGGAGGCTAGAAAGACCAATGCCTGATCTTTTTAGTTTCTATGGTAGAAGGAAGGCAAGGGGTAAGGGTGATGGGTGGTGGCTGTTAGGTAGCTAAATGACTTTGCCTTCCATGTGTCCTTAGCATGGAGTTGACATAAATTAGTGCTGTTGACATCATGACATATTGAGGGAGAGCTCATGGGAAGAGGCATGTGACAGGGGAACCCGGTGAGCTTCTGAGAATAGAATAACTCATGTTACAGGATTTCTTTAACAGCAAACCTCATCTTTCCAGAGGAAGGCTTAGAAGTTTTAAGAGTAACTAAAATAAGATGCCACTGAGGTAATCCAAGTTAGAGAACGCAGGATTTGAGGAGAGGCACTGGGCCTGGGAGAACGGTGAAGGCATAGGATGGGTATGAGTTTGGGAATGTAGATCATGTTCAGAGTATTGGAGTCAGGGCTGGTGTAAGCAGATTGGAGATTGGGGGTGAAGTGTTCCCTTGACTGTTACTACCTTTGTTTTGTTTTCACAAAAACTGACCTTGTGACAAGGATTTGAGTGCAACTGGTTACTTTGAGAGGTGATCTCTGGAAGACTGGGGAATAAATGAGAAGGAAGGGGTGAAAATAACTAATAAAAGGTGTATTCATGAGCATATTACCTCAATGGACAATTAGGGCTCAATCCCACTGTAGATGCTCTCCTCTGAGAGATTGTATGAACCGCACCCCAGAACTTTTCCACTAATTTGGTGAGGAAATTGAAATATTTATCCCCCAATTTCCATCTCTCATTGGTGGGAATCCCACAGGCATCCTTGGCACTTCTGGCCCATCTTGCTCTGTGGGGCTGAGCATGGTCCCACAGCTGGGGGATTCCATCTGGCAACGAACCACAGGGGTTTACTGGCAAGCATGGGAATTGATCTCAGGTGGGATCTGGGATGGGCTGAGATAATATGAGCAAGTTCCAACAGCTTCTGCTGCAGGTAGTATCCTCCTTGGACGGGGACAGACAAACCCATGGGCTCCATGGCAGTGTGGCTGACCAGTGAGGAAGGAAGGGAGGAGGCGCAACAGCCTGTTTATCACAGGCACAAACACTTTACACTCCCTGAGGGTATATGAAAGTATAACCAGCTACTGTCTACTGAATGACATTCTGAATGGATAGCGCTATCTGCATATACCTCTGGGTACATCTGGAACAGCTGGATGGACTTTGAGTAGAACAAGAGCTGCAAATTCTCCTTGAAGGTTAGATACCCATTATCTTGTCTGAAGAGTAGTACATCATACTTTTACACTGAGGCCATAGTCCCCTCAGTGAAATCAGCAAGCCCAGAGTCCTGCTTAAACAAGATTTAAGAGACCAGGAGTGGGCAAAAACCCACAGTTGAGTCAGCTACCCATAACATGAGCTAATGTGAAAAAACAAGAGAAGCAATCACAAATTCTGAAAATTGAAACTTGGAAAACCCTGTTAGTTTGAGCTGGTTTCTGCCAGGACTGGAGCTGAAGTTGAAGGAGAAGCCTAATAATCCATATATTTATTTTTTAATAAATGAACATGCTCCATTTTTTTTTTTAGTTTTATTTTGGTATCATTAATCTACAATTACATGAAGGACATTTTGTTTACTAGGCTCCCCCCTTCACCAAGTCCTCCCCACATACCCATTCATAGTCACTGTCCATCAACATAGTATGATGCTGTAAAATCACTACTTGTCTTCTCTGTGTTGCACAGCCCTCCCCGTGCCCCCCCACACTATACATGCTAATCATAATGCCCCCTTTCTTTTTTCCCCGCCCTTATCCCTCCCTTCCCACCCATCCTCCCCAGTCCCTTTCCCTTTGGTAACTGTTAGTCCATTCTTGGGTTCTGTGCTTCTGCTGATATTTTGTTCCTTCAGTTTTCTTTTGTTCTTATACTCCACATATGAGTGAAATCATTTGGTACTTGTCTTTCTCTGCCTGGCTTATTTCACTGAGCATAATACCCTCTAGCTCCATCCATGTTGTTGCAAATAGTAGGATCTATTTTTTCTTATAGCTGAGTAATATTCCATTGTGTATATGTACCACATCTTCTTTATCCATTCATCTACTGATGGACATTTAGGTTGCTTCCATATCTTGGCTATTGTAAATAATACATGCTCCATTTTTAAGGAAACTTCAGTGGGTCTCTGTTGTTTGTAACTAAAATAGCATAACAAAAAACATATATATGTGGATTCATTTTCCATTTAAGTAGTTGATCAAGGGAGTATATTGGTTCCTTTACCTCAAAATATTTTGGTACATTTTTTTTTGACATAAGGGATAAAGAAATATATTGGTTTGGGTTACTGGTATTATAAAGTGGGAAGAGTTTGTTTTATTTTGTCTCTCTCTCTGTATCTAAGGATATTCAAAATTAATTTGTTTTCTCCTTGAACACTCAGAAACTGCTGCACCCACCCACCTTTCTGCTCTTTAGTTTCCACAGTTCTCAAGGTTCTGTGTTTTATGCAAATTCTTTTAGGTCGGTATTTCTTGAGTTTTTCCAGGGCAGTCTTGATTTCAAGTATTCTGTGTTGTTGCTTCCATATACTATCAGTGCCCCAGAAGTGCCAATATTTTGGCATTTAAACTACATCTCTCAGATAGTTTAATTCCCAGAAGTGGAAAAAGTCCTTTGTCAGACTTTGTGTCTTGATTTTTGCTTTGGAAAATAGGTCTTCATAGCCTTGTTCCACTATTTTTTTAGGGCATGTTTTGAAATCTGTGATTTGTCACTATTTCTCCTTGAGTAAATATGTCTCATGTAGTCCTCATCATCGAAGCAACATATTACATAAAATAAGACATTAGAATTTATTATTTTTATGCTCTCTTGAGATGCTTATTTCTGGGGATCAGCACACCCTATGGAGTCTTCATTGAAAGAGAGGCTGTAACTTGGACATCAGTCCCATGGAGCCAGTTGACCTCCCTCTTCTACCCTAGTGAGGATTCATTAGGAGGAAGAAGCTGTTAAGAGTGATAGATCATTTTAAGGACATGAAAACATAATTTTACCCCTCTCAAATGCTTTTTTTTTTGCTTTCTGTGGAGAGAGAACTATTACTAAATGAATGATCAGAAAAAATGTATTCAGTATGACTATAATGACTCTATGAAATACAATGTACCTGTTGAAATATCTTGTTCCAATTGCCTTTCTTCTCCACTGGACTCTATGCTTCATGAGGGCCATGCAGTGCTTGTCTGCATGTTTAGATTGATGTTGGCTCTTAGTGGGTGATCAATATAGATGCAAACTGAATTCATGACTGTGTTAGAGGATTACCACTCCTTGAAGTACTCTGAGACAGTATGCCTGTTGAATGGTATTTACTAGATCCTTGGACTTTATTTATTAGTCTTTGCTGATGGATGATGGCTTCTTAAAATTTATGGTCACAATCATCTTGCTGCCATAGTAATTCTCCTTTAAAGTTTTCTATGCCAATAATGAGGATAAATGTTTACTTGTGGGCTGAAGTTGGCAATATAAGAGGAGAGTAAATAAATGAATTTATGGATTAGGATCATCGGATTTTTGGCATCATTTGAAACAATGCTTTGTTTGGCTCCTTTCTTGCCAGTTAGTGTCCTCAATGCTTGTTGACAAATAACAATGTACACGAGGGCTCCATATTTCTTCCTTTCTGCTTTGGTTGCTGGATCTAGCCTTTGAGATGGAAATGATAATAATTCCATTTCCACTCAGATGGCTAAAAGAATACTGGAATGACAAATAAGATACCAGTCATCCAGGGAGATTCAACATAATGATGGTGGTGGTGATGATGACTGTAAATATAACAGCTATCCTATTTAGAGATAACTATGTGTCCAACACCTTATAAACTTCTTATATGTAGTTACTAATTTAGTTCTTGCACAACCCGTGTTACAGATGAGGAAAAGGAGGCACTGAGTGGTTAATTAACTTGCCCAAGGTTACATATTAGAACTAGTAGGTTGAGGAGTAGAGATTGAGATGACACAAAAATGTAAGCCTATGTTATGAATCAGAAGAATAAGTTGCATTGCATTTCCAGGTAGGGGAACCAGAGGTTTGGAGATAGGGTTACTATTTAAAAAAATGCACTTGAATTAAGATGTAAGATTCTATAAGTTGTCTGAACTTCAGGATGTCAATTACAGTTGGTTATGGGATTTTCATGGTTTGTTTTTGAAATCAAGTTGGTAATGAAAGGCTTACTGGGCCTTGGGAGAGAAAAGAGAGTCTAGACATCAGGTAAGCATACAGTTCAGCCTGGTATGAATGGGTGCAAACCAGGAAGCAAAGGCAGTTATAATCCCTTCATGCCTTCTCCTCTCCACATAGTGACTTTCCTTCCCTGTTCTGTTACTTTTCTAGGCATGCAGTTTGGAGTCTAGTTTACCTAAAAAGGATAGGTAAATTTGTTCACAAGATCTAAGCTCCTGGTTAGTGCAGGCTCAGTATTTATGTAAGAGTCATATGTCCTCCAGCAATTTCTCATTGTATTTTGTGCTTCTATGCTAGATTTTTCCCAACTATGCCTTGGAACATTAATTATAAGAAATGTGAGTGGGTGTTAGGTTCAAAGAAGGGTTGCCTTGGTTAAATAAATTTGGGGAAATTGAGCCTGACAAAAGTAAGTTCATTTCATGACACAGTGCTCAGGGTTCTAAAGCACTTTGCAAAGGTCCACAGGGGTACAAAGTAGGTTGCATTTCTCAAACTCATTGTTGACCTTTTAAATTTTTTCTAGAAAAGTTTGTTAGACTCAGTGGCCTGCAGAACAACCACATCTTTGGAGATGTTCTCCTTTCTACACTATGAAAGTAAATATGTTTATATAGAGAAATGCTGTCTAAAAACATATGTACTGTAAGTGAGAAGAGAACACAAATAGCTCATAAAGCAGTGTGATCCAGTGAAAGAGATGGAAGTCCAGAAATTTTAGGTTTATTCTAGATCTGTCTTTAATCAGCTGTGCAATAATGGATAGAAAAATGAACGTCCTGAATCTTGGTTTTTCTATTTAAAAAATAAAGAATGGAGTAGGATGGGGGCGGTGTGGGAGTGGGGAACAGAGGTGAGAGGAGATGGGGAAAAAGAAACCTAGTATCAAATGGCTAATGATCTTCATTTTTGTCCAACTTGTTCATTCACTTGTTCATTCACTCATGCATTCAACCATGGTTATTGCTGTGTTTTTACTGTGTGCTGGGGATGAAAGGATGAATAAAACAAACAAGTTTCCTGTCCTCTTTGACCTCTTAAACTAGGGGTGGGGAAATATAAGATAAAAAAGGAAACAAACTAATAAAAAAGTGACAACCAGCTATGAAAAGTGAAAAGAAATGAACCCGGTGCCGTGGTGGAGGAGACCAGAATTGATTTCATCATATGCGAGGGCATGTTCTGCAGAGCCCCAGGGGGGAGCAGGCTTCCTACTGGGGAGGAAGGGGTTGGTCTTGCTCTCACCACCCATTAACCTTCATTGGGCTTCCCATCATGCCTTTAAAACAACCCAGCATTTCATTGGTGAGTCATAAAATGAAAATGAGAAGCTATGATTGTATTTGTGATCACCCTAGGTAGATGTACCTTGAAATATTTCCAATTCTAACTGATGTCCTAGTACTCCATTACTATTCTGTACGTGGAATGAAGAAAGGTCCCTGTGCTGGGTGCCACTAAATCTGTGTCTCAGCTCTGCCACTGATGCACTGAGCCATTTGGGTAAATCACTTGACCTTTTTTGGCATAATTTTTTCTCTTTTGAAAAATGAGGGAATAGGATATATTGTCCCAAATGCCTTCCAGCTGTTAAATGTCCATTCCAGGTTCTGTAGGCCCTGAGTTTTGTTTCAGTCTAGTCTCTGGCATTTCAGGTCTGATGGTGACGCTGCACCTTACTCTCCCGAGCCATCACTAGTGATTTAGTTCATTCCAGCAAGTTTACAAGCTTAAAGGAACAAGCAACTCCCAGGCTTCTGTATTACACAAATAGAAACATTATGAAGTCATCCCCATGCCAGTCATTTGATGCCCAGGAAAGGCTAATTTCATACTGGAAAGTTTAGGTAACTTCAGGACTGGAGGTGCCCATTTACTCACTGCCATGGGTCAGGCAGCTCAAGTTAATATCTACACTAATTGAACACATGAATCAGAGAAAATGATGATTTGTCACAAGTATGTGTGTGCTTAGAAAAAATGGGAATAATGAAAAACCAGCATAAGACAAATTGAGCTGTAAGAACTTTGTAAATGGAAATTTCTGCAGAAATTTCTTTGGAAAAAGAGTAAGAAATTTATTGAGGAGCCTCGAAGATCCCTAGTGAGCATCTCATTTTTCCCTGGCTGGGCTCTTTTTCTTTACAGATATGATTCAGTATCATAAATAAAATTGTCTCTGCTGGAAAGGCTCCTAGTCAGAATAAAAGGATGACATTCTCTCCTAGGAATTCTTTATTTTTAGACACGTGTGTGTGTGTGTGTGTGTGTGTGTGTGTGTGTGTGTGTGTGTGTGTTGTGCACTCATGTCCAAGCTGCTTTGCCTGGCTATACACTCTCTATAGGGCATCTGAGGCCTTCAGCTCAGTTTCCTGACTTCCTGGTAGAAATAGGAAAGGGGTGTTGACATGGGGGCATAGCCTTGATCCCTTCCAGTAAAGGACTTACTGCCCGCGGGTAGGAGTGCTTTCGTCAACATTCTTCAGCTGTCAGCAAGTTGATCCCTCAGCTGCAGAGAGCCCCCAAGGTCAGTCCCCTCACCCATGGCCACTTCCCTTACCCAGGATGGCCCACATCCAGTGACTGTTCGGCACAGAGTATAATGTCCTGACTTTCTCATCCCCACTTGGGATGACTCTGAAGGGTGTTCTCTGGATCACCCTGAGGTTCGGGAATGCACTGCAGGGATGACACTGCAGCCTGGCTCTCCCACTGTCCGATCCTGCCTCCAGCCATGCTTTTTCATAGGTGTGGATCCCCTGGGCGCTGCTTAATAAACATCTGAAAGCTAATATCCAACTTAGTCCCTTCCTAGGAAACCCGACCTGTGACAAGAGACAATACTGTATTTATGAAATACAAATCAGATCATTGTTATTTTCTTTCTTAAAGTGTCTGGGGGATAAAGTGCAGACCTCACAGTGGGTCTTAAAGGTCCTCTGTGGGCCGGGCCCTGCTGCCTCCTCGGCTCCATCTCCCATCGCTGCCAAGTTCGTGGGCTGCACTCTACTTTGTGGTCCCTTGAATGTCCCAAACATTCTCATGCTGGGATTTTTTAAGTTGTATGTACTTTTTGGCCTTGCTATAACCTTTGTTTTCTTGGCAAACTTCTGTCTTCCTTCAGGGCACATCTTATGTTACAGTAATGACTGTTAACATTCACTGAGTCCTTGTAACGTGCCAGGGACTGGGTGAAGCCTTTTTGTGTATTATTCAGTTAACCCCCAGGCTTTTGTGGAGTAGAGTCTATCATTATTTGCATTTTACTCATGAGAAAACAGAGGCACAGAGGGTTTGAGAAACCTTGCTCACAGTCACAAAACTGAAGAGTGGAGCGAGGACTCAAGTGCAAGTGGACCACCTTTACCCATAGGGCTTCCCAGCCCTGCATGTGCCTCGAGGGAGGGCCATTCTTTCAGAGAAGTGCTAGGATTGGCACCTAGCAAGATGCTCAATGAATGTTTATTGAATGAATGGAAAAACATTAGAATTGCTCCCCCCATCGAATCCTAGTCCCATCATGTTGAGGGAAGGAGGAGCCTCCTTTCCTTATAAGGGTATCTTTTACTGAGGGGCAATGATGAGAGGGTAGTGACCTATGGAGCAGTTTCTGCTCCTGTGCCCATCTCTGGCAGCTTTCCATTAGCCTGCTTTGGCTAAGGCTCTAGTAGTGACGTTTCTTCAGATGTCCTCTGCCCCATCTAAGATTGGGACCTTCCCAGAGCCACCTCCAGAGAGTGGCTTCTCAGCATCTCTGCTGAGTCCATGATAGGAGTCTAGAGCTGGGAAACCTGGGTTTACATTCTGCTCAGCTATATTCTAATTCTGCACTTTCCAATCTGTTTCTTAATTGCAAAATAGATGCAATCAATTCACAGGCTTTTTGGAGAATTAACTGTGGTAGTGTAGGCCTCACACTTCTAAACATCAACAAATAGTCGTTGTCAGAATGGTGTGCTTTGGTTGTCCAGTCCCTTCCCAAGGTTGTCCCAGGCAGAACCCTCCACCCCACTCCATCTCCTCACTCTTCCTTCCCACTCCCACACTCCTTCCCATATTGTCCCAGTTTCCTTCTCTCACCAGCTACCAGAGAAATTCATTTGTAACACATACATCCCCTATAATAAGAACCAATCTTCTGATCTAAAGTCTAGTCTGAACTCTGACTAGTTGGATTCTTACTTCTTCCAGGAATGATAAAATACCAGAATTTGAAAATACTGATAAGATGAAGAAATTGAAGATGTGGAGTGACTTGCTCAAGGTCACATTATAATCTGAGGGTCCAAAATCCAGTTCCACAGATTCCTAATCTAGACTCTTCATCTCTGGATCTTATCTTCAGACTTGGCTTCACACTGTAAGCATTAAAGGTCTGTCCAGGAGCTGGCATGCTGCTTCCTCAGGTGGTTTTCCCTGATCCTGCCGGTGGTAGAGGTGGTCCTTGTACATTGTCTGGTGGCTCCCTACACTTCCCCTTCATAGCACCTACATAGTGGTGAGGATCTGTAGGATGGTGGTTTCCCTGACAGGCTTTAAGGTCCACGAGTGCAGGGATTGGATCTGTATTGTTTACTGTTTATCCCATGTGCCTAGTAAGGTGTTGGCATATAGAAAGTGGTCAGTAATCTATGGGAATCTGGTAAGAGGCCAATACATATTTGACCAAGGAGTGTACATGTAGCTGCATCCTTCAGGAAGACCTAGACATGGGGCTGAGTGTTTGCATCTTCAGTCCTCAACAGTTCTCTCCCCTTCCCCTCAGGGCAAGAAGATGTAGTTTTCTCAGGTACATTCCCAGTTGGTTCCCTGAATTATTTCCTGCACAATCCTCCTGGTCCATTTTTATCAGAACCTGTAAGCGAAGGAAAGGAAGCTGGCCATCAGATAGTTCCCTTTCAATCTTGAAATTCTCTGGTTCTTGTCATTCATTCATTCATTGTCAACATATCTGTGCTGAGAATCTACCATGTTCCAGCCATTATGTTAGGCACTGTGGATACACTGATGAACAAAACAGATGCAAACCTCTGCCTCATAGAATTTACACTCTAATGGGGGGATATGACAACATATATTCCCATATATCACATAGTGGTGTGTACATATAAGTAAATAAAGTGTGGCAGGGGATGGGGATTCTGGGAGAATGAGATGTTTTATTTTTGTAAAGAATGAGGTGTCTGCAAGTCTTACAAAGAAAATCTCATATGACCCATATTCTGCCTTAGGCACATCCCAGGCCAGGGAAGGATGAAAATTCTATTCATCACACCTTCCCTGCACCCTGGAACGACCTCTGATGCTCCCTTGAAAGGTATTCACTTCCACTTGGGTTTATTTGGTCTTGCTGGGGCTGAGACTCCACAGCTGGAGAAACTGAGGATGAGACATTAATTTCTAGGGAAAACACCTCCATCGGCTAATCTTGTGTCAAAGTGATTTATACTTTTCATTAACAGATAAAAGTTCAGAAGTCCCAGGGAATTCAGTCACCTTAATGACATTAAAATTATAAATACCCTTTAAAGTCACAGCCTGTTGGTATTGAAATATCAGCCAAGTGATCTATAAAGGCTGTGGAAATTTACCACTTCCCTTGAGAAGTGACTCTGCTCTTGGCTTGTGTTGCCTTCTGAGTCTGCTTGTCCCATTCAAATTGTATATCACGTCCCAGGATTCTCTGTAGTACCCTTGGTCATCTTGAAGGGAGGATGGACTCTACTAAAACCATCATTTAGGAGGAGGAGGAGGGCTTGGCCTAGGGTACCTTTCATTAATTTCCATTATTTTCTACTATGAAAAAGCCATTAATGTGGTGTCAAGATCCATTTGTTTCAGCCATTTTCCTTGTTAGGTTAATTCTGCATATCATTAGGATCCATTTCTTCTAATAGTTCCATGGGTCTTCTGACAGGATATGGGCTTTTGTTCCAGGGGAAATTCACAAAGCAACCATGCTTGCCAGCGTAGCACAATGCCCCAGCTCCTGGACTGTCTTTATATGCCCTGTGCTGCATATTTTGGGGATGCACAAATCTGAGATGATGGAAGACAATCCAGGAACGTGCATCCTTTTATGGGTAGTGCCACATCTCTTTCATTTCTGAATCCCTAGTGTCTAGGGAGTTTGAAACGAATCATTTAAAAATAATATGTACATGTGGAAATGCAGTGGAATCTATACTCTGCCCATTTTGGGGTTTAGGTATGCCTGGGGATCTGGCATCAGGTTGGTGAGATGGGTAAGGGAGTGGAAAATGAAGGCAGCTGATGGAAGTCTATTTGAAGGAGCATCTGGGGTGAGAAATTTTTCCCCTTACTTAAGAGAAAAAAATCCTGTGTGTGATTACCTTGACCCAGTTAAAGAGTCTTGGGCATTGGTATGTGTGGGGTTTGATTATGAGTAGAATATGGTACTGGTCCCTCAGATCTATGCTCAGCTCAGTCCCATGAACTTGTAGCTGAGCTGGAGGGAGAGAGAAGAAAGCCTGCCGGCTATTTCATTAATGCCCTGTCCACTTTGTGACACTCACTTGAAGAGTCCTGACAGTGCTGATTATCCCACCCCATCTCACTGCTCAGTTTTGGCTGTTCCAGAGTGTGAGTGGTGATGTCAGCTGGACAACTATAGCACTGGCCAGGAGACAGAAGGGGTGGCAGTGTGCCCAGAGAAAGCCACACGGTACTGGCCGGATTTGCATTTATAGTTATAAATGGACCCCACAGAGGTGGGGTTTGGGGTTTTCATCAGAGGTTGAGGTTCTGTGTGATCAGATAAGGACAAGGGCAGGAAATTTTATTATTACTTTTAATGTTACTTGGATCCCCAGGCTGTGGAAGTGTGAGTGTGTGTGTGTGTGAGTGTGTGTGTGTGTGTGTGTGTGTGTGTGTGTGTGTGTGTGTGTGACTCAAACTCAAGGATACTCAGCTGGGACTCCAGATATCCTTGAAAGTTGGAGGTGCTCTCTCAGCTTCTGTGGTGCTTATTTGAAATATAGCTGGGGCAGCACATGTGGGTGACTTTCCAGTTGGTTTCTCAGGAGGAAAAAAACAGCTCAGAGCACTTGTTAGTTCAAAGGTTTGAATGCACTGGAGGCAAGGTAATTAAGGATCTCCAGGTGAGCACAGAGAAAAGTAATCGAGAGAAGCCAAGCAAAAAATAATGGGGAAGAAAGAGAAATGAAGGGCCATAACTTACAAACAAAGGGCTGGTCCTTGTTTGGGTGATAGGAGGGCTGAGCTGCAAACAAGAAAGGATGGGATGAGTTGTAGCCAAAGGAAATTTCATTTGAGCATTTGTCAGGATGTCTAAACTGAGTGATCTATTAAACTAGGGGCGCAGAAAATGACTTGTTTAACTCCTTAGGAGTGAGTGTTCTCCCAGTGGTGAGCAGAGAGCAGCGGCTGAGGGGCTGGTTAAGAAAACATCTTTCTTAGTCTCTGCTGCTTCTAATCCTGACAGTCAGAACCAGGCTGAGCTTTGAAAGGCAGAACTGACAGCACGATGAGGAGACTTGCGTCCTGCTGTGCCACTTTCATCCGAGATGGGGGCAGTTCAAAGACTGAAGTGGAAGGGAGCCAGGGGGTCTGTATTCTTTGGCCAGGCAAGACTGGGGACTAGTGGTCCTCGGGGGGCTTCTTTGCCAAGTGATTGGCTTCCACTCTGCTTGTCAGGAGCAGCTGGAAGCTTAGGGGGCTCAGAAGATTTCTCCTGCTTGTTCCTTCAACTTGGACATGTAGACAGGCAGAAAGGAAATGCAATTTGCTGGAAACTCAAAACCGCTTCTGGATGATGGCAGTTCTGCACTAGGATAATACCTTTCTGAAGAGGGATCTCTGATTTTGAGACTTCTCCATTCAGTACAAGCTGTTCCTGTGTTAGATAACAAAAATGAATCAAAGGGAAACTGAGCAATGATTCCTTGTCATTAAAATAACTCTCATGTACTGTCTTAGCATTGTCTAGACTCCAGTGAATATGATATTTCCCTGTTCTCCTTCCTTTAGGGTTAGGCCGTGGGTATTATGACCAACCCTTCTGGTTTGCCTGAGACTGAGGATTTTCCTGGTTGTGGGACATTCAGTGTTAAAATCAAGAGAGACCCTGGCAAATCAGGATCGTTGATCATAGCACAGGGGAGCCTATTAGCTATGCTCTGTGCTTAGTGTTTTACCTGATTTATTTCATGCATCTCTTCTACCTCCTCTGAGGCAGACTATTTGCATTTGTTTCCATTTTATTAATGAGAGTAGGCAGGCAAAAAAAGAGGTTAGCTAACTTACCCAATAAAATGTTAATGCATTTTATCTTTAGGTTATCTTTGGGTAGTGAGATTTTAAGTGAGCTTTACTGTTTTTCTCTCTTGTGCATGTTGTTTGAATTTATTAAATGAGCATGCATTAGGTAATAATAATAAAAACTCAATAAATCTATTTTCCTTGCAGAAAGCAAATAATTTACCAAAGTCATGTGTTTAATGAACTGAGTCTGGAACCCTGCTGTGATGAATTCCCAGACCCATGCTCTTTACCACCATGCAGCAGGACTGGCTAGGGCAGAAACTCCTGTATTAGGAGATCTTTCTGGTGCCTTGGGAAGTTTCCATCCTCTCTTCTAACTGATTTAGGACCATCCTATGCTGAATTCTTTATAATGAAGAACGTTGTACTGAGTTTTCATTGTTTAACAGCTTCCCAACTGGGCCAAGTGTTCTCTTTTGTGGTGAGCAAATTTCTTTTCAGCTACAAGATGCCAAATATGAAAATTTTATTCTTAATATATTAAATTAGTACTCTGGGGCAAATGCTGATAAAGTTCTTCTAGTTCTCATGAATATGGGAGAATATATATAGGAGTCCAGTACAGAGCTCCTAACTTTTTCTATTTGATCGCCAGGGCTGGCCATCTCCTGCTGTCTGGAGCATCTGTTCAGTTCCAGTTGCTGCCTCAGAAAGAAAGTGTGATAAGAAGGGTCACTGACTGACCCCACTGATGGGGGATGGGTGGAGGAGGCTTGATGCCCAGCTGGACTGTGGTTCTCCAAATTACCTGGAAAACAACTCTTCTATACAGTACAGTCTGCTTTGAATGTTCCAAATTAATGGGACACATGCTCATTCTAAAGCAGCAATCTTTGTTTGCTGTTTCTTTATTAAGCCTGAAACATTTAAGAGGAGTGGAATTCTTTTTGCAATGCTTCCTCCACTCTGTCTTGTACTTGTGATTTGGTGGGAGGCACTTCAGTATAGTGATCAAAGCTCCATAATTAGACTACCAGCACTTGAATGGCAGATCTGGCTCCCCCAGTAGCTGTGTGATATGGGGTAATTCAGTTCACATCTCTAAATATAAATGATCTTATCTATAAAGTGGTATAATTATCATATCTACTGTAAAAGATTGTTGCAAAGATTTTAATAATATAATGTAGGTATAATGTCTGCTGAAGAGTAAATGCTCAACACCTGTATCAGTCAGAATTGAACCAGGACAGCCTGAGTGGGTAGGTCTGAACCCACCAGCATGGGCCAAAGATGTCATCTGTGGTTGTCAGGAAGAGAAGATCACACACAGACTGGAACTCCTCAGGCATGGGCTGGACATGCTGCCTACAGGCAGAGTTTCTTCACTCTCTTAGGAAAACCTCACTACTGCTTTTAAATTCTTCCCTCTGATACAGCCAGGCTCACTCTGGATAATCTCTCTTACTTCAAGTCAACTGATTAGGGACTTCAGTTATACCCACAAAATCCCCTCACAGCAGCACCTAGATTAATGTTTCATTATATAACTGAGGACTGTAGCCTAGTCAAGGTGACACATTAAAAAGTCATCACCAACTGTTAGCTGTTATTATCTGTATCAGTTTCCTGTGGCTGCTGTGAGAAAGTACCACAAACTTGGTGGCTTAAAACAATAGAAACTTATTTTTTCACAGTCTGAGAGGCCAGAAATCTGAAACAGGTATCAGTGGCCTGAAATCAAGGTGTCAGGAGGGCCATGCTCCCTCCAGAAGCTCATTGCTCCTTCTAGTTTTTGGTGACTCTGGCATTCCTTGATTTGTGTCCATATCAGTCCAATCCCTACCTCTGTGAGTATATTTGATTTTTTTTCCTTGGTGTGCATCAAATATCCTGCTTTTCTCCTATAAGAACACTTGTAATATCATTTAGGGCCCACCCAAGTAATACAGGATAATTTACCCATTTTAAAATCCTTACTCTAATCACATCTGCAAATATTATTTTTCCATGTGAGGTCATATCTACATGTTCCAAGGATTAGGACCTGATATCTTTGGGAATCATTACTCATCTTGTCATGTATTTTTAGAGGCTTTCTTTGTGCCATGGACTTTTCAGGCTGTGGGGAATACTAAAATGGAATAGTATAAGTCTTGTTAGAGAAACAGAGCCTAATTTCACATATATAAATATAAATCATACATATAGTTTATGCTATGAATATATATGTATATTTGTGTATTTATATGTATGTGTATGTGTGTGTATACATATGTTATGTATATGTATATAAACATAAGGAATTGGCTCTTGTGTTTATGGAGTCTGAGAAGCCCCTCCATCGGCAGTCTGCAGGTTGGAGACCCAAGAAGCCAGTGTTATATTCTCAGCCCAAGTCTGACAGCCCAGAACCAGGGGAACTGATGGTGTTAGTCCTGGTCCAAGCCTGATGTCCTGAGAAGACCAGTGTCCCGGCTCAATCAGTGAGGCAGAGAGAATGGGCTCTTCCTTCCCTCACCTCGTTCTGTTCTGGCTCTCCCTGAACTGGATGAAGCCCACGTCAAGGAGGGCCCTGCTTTACTGAGTCCATCAATTCAAATGCTAATCTCATTCAGATACACCCTCACAGACATACACAGAAATAATGCTTAGCCAAATATCTGGGTGCCACGTGGCCCAGTCACGTTGACACCTTGTCCCTGCCTTAAACAGGGAGCCGAATGGCAACAAAGGAAGAGTCTTGGACATGTGAGTAGCCGTAAGACAAAGAGGAGAGCCACAGCACCCCAGGTGGGTACCTGGAATGTGCTGCGGGATTTTAGAGGGAGGGAAGAGATTATTCTTGATCACAAGGATCAAAAAGGCTTTATGGAGAAGGGAGAATTTGAGTGGGTCCTTAAAGATCAGCCACTCTCAAACTTGGTTGTGAATCAGAATTACCTGCAAAACTTATTAAAACCCAGTTTGCTGCTCAGTAGATCTGAGCAGGGCCTGAGGATGTGTGTGTGTTACAAGTCCCTGGCACTGCTGATCCTCCCGGCCGGGGTCCCGGCTTTGAGAGCCACTGACCCAGGCATGTAAGGGTGAGGGAGTAGGGGAGAGGCTCCTTTCTGCCCTCAGTTGCTTTAGGTCTCAAGTCACATGTCATTTACTCAGAGACACTCCTCCTTCAGGGTATAGGAATATTTGTCATTTTTACCCTGTTGTTTTTCTTCCTATTATCATATCCATGGTTGTCTGTCTCTCCTGCTAGAATATAAGTTCCATGAGGATAAAAACACTCTCTTGTTCACAACATGTAGAACTGTGCTTAGCACATAGTAGGTGCTCAATAAATACTATTTAGTGAAAGAATAAATGCTGTCCCAAGTCTCATGTAGTTGAAAGTTCTTTGGCACCTCTGACTTTGTTTCTGCAATACTAACCCAGTTACTTCATCCTGAGAGCATTTACTTATATAGAATTAAATTGATCAAGTTGGCTGTTTGAGAGGACTTTCATTTTTCTCAACAAGGTGTTCTAGTTGACAGAGCCTGTGCAGAACTGGAGATAGTTTGGAATTTCCTTAAGCAATGGAGAAATGCCCATGAAGTAATTAGGATGGTTTAAAATCAGTTAATTCATAATATTTCCATTTTTGAATAAATATTTCATGCATTGCTCTTCTGGGAGGCAAAGAGCCAGGAAATTCTGGTAATAATATGTGTATAAAATGTCTTTTTTCCCTGCATTTGCACATCCTGAAAGATATCTCAACAGGTTATGACAAGTAGAACAGGAAAATAGTATTTAAATTTCCCTGGGTCAATTATTAGAATTACTGAAAAATTTACTCAAATCATACTTTGTCAGTGTGATCCACTCTGAGGAGGAAAGTAGGTGAGAAAAAACTGGATGGCTGGGTTTATCTCATAATTAAGTTTGTGCCCAAAATGCCAAAACAAATCAAATGCATGGGACACATTTGTCTTGTGACTACTGGATATAACCCTAAAAAGTAGTGGGGGAATCAAACCTGTCCAAATGTGGCTTGCTGCTATAAAGCAGGTCATCAAATCTAAAGATTTTCAACAAAGTGTATCTATGGACTATGTTCCTAAATGTTCCCTCCTGAAATAAATGTCACATAATGAACAGAAATGGAAACGTTGAACGTGTGTGGAAAGCTATTTTGAATAACTAGAAATTTTCAGTCATTGGGTCTGATTACACTGTAGGGCTCTAGCCTAGTTCTCCCTTTAAGCAGGACTAGAGAGGCGAGAATGGGCAACATGCTCCAAGTGGAATGGCAGAATGGCACTGAGCGCTCAACTCATCCTGGTTTGCCTGGGTCTTCCCCACTTTCAGTACTGAGGGCCTTGAATCCTGGTAAAGCCGTCTGTTCTAGGCAAATACAGACAGCTGGTCACCCGAGGAACAGGCTGGCTCCCTTATAGGTAATGACACCCTATTATTAGGGGCAGTAAGCAGAGGTGGAATGTCCAGTTCCCTGCATTGACAAGATCTCAGCATGGGGTGGGTCAGCTTCTAATGGGCTTTAGAGGTCAACTACTTGTACTCATCTTTTCCTATAAACAAATAAACCCTGGCCTAAAGAAGCTAAATGACTGTGGTAGTATAAATATTATTTATGTAATCTCCTATTTTATTTTAACTTTAAAACAAAGATGTATGAAT
This sequence comes from Manis javanica, assembly GCF_040802235.1. Classification (NCBI taxonomy): domain Eukaryota; kingdom Metazoa; phylum Chordata; class Mammalia; order Pholidota; family Manidae; genus Manis; species Manis javanica. The sequence continues at coordinate 56,358,187 of NC_133166.1, forward strand.
TTTAGTTTTACTCTAACAATTGACAATCTTTGTTGTTAAAGATCATCAATATTTGACAAATAAGTCACTCCCCTGCCAAAGATGTATAGTGTTAAATCACCCAATCTTGTACCAGGACTTTTTCTTTTGTTGGTAAAAGGAGTATTTGAAGTGTGTGTGTTTGTGTGTGTGTGTGTGCATGTGTATGAAAGAGAGAGGGAGGGAGAAAAACAAATACTGGTGTGATAGAATTTTCTTTTCTTTTAATTTTATCATTTATTGGTTCTACTATTGGCAATTCTTATGTGAAGCAAAGGCTAAACACCTTTTGTTCTGGAAAACTATTAAACTGTCACTCATTTGCCTGTTTTTCCTAGGGGTTATCAGTGATGTGTGGGCATCTCGGATTGTAGCCTTGCACCCAGAGCCACAGGGAAATAGAAATGGGAGGTTTCCAGTGGGGAAGTGAGAGGCAGTACAGCCTAGATGAAGGAGTAAGGTTTACTTCCTCTTCTTCCGACCATCTTAGCTAATGGCAAACAAGCAACTGGATTTTTAAATTAAATCTTGTGTCTCTAAAAAAGGATGAAACAGTTTCTTAGTCAGTGTGTGTGTGTGTGTGTGTGTGTGTGTGTGAAGATAGTAGCAATAATGAAGATTTTTTTTTGGTTGAAATCAGAGCTGATTTGGTTGAAATCAAAGACGCTGCATTGGGTTTGGCTATGGCAACTCTCTTATACATTCTGCCTTTAACACAAGACTTGTGTTAAAATTGATTAATGTTGATGAATTTCCTTGAGCTTCCTGGAGATAGGATAATTGCAACCTAAGGAACAGGAGCCATGCCGTGTGGCCAAGATAGATGAGCCTGTACAGAATCTGTTCATTTTTTGTATTCCTGAAGCTGCACCTGTGAATGGACCTCAGTTCCTCCGTAATGTCCTGGGGTACCATGTTGCTGACATGCAATGAACTGGAATGCCTTTGGCTTTGGGTTTGTGTGATGTCATGGCTGTTGCCTAGACACACAGAAGCAGCAGAGCTTTGTGACTCCTTAGAGGTCATAAAACCTATCCTACCAGGGCTGGTTTTGATGTCTTCCAGGACTTCAGGACCCTGTTCGGTGTAATTAACTCCAACCACTGGGAACTCACAGGAGGAACAGCCTCTTTGTTTATCCTGTGGGCCATTGAGGATAGCAAGCTGCCAATCAAAAGAATTGTCACCATACTGCTGATACTAAGAAAAGCTTTAAAGATATTTGCCAGTGCAGTTATTTTGCACTAGATGGAGAAAACCCACATTGATTGCCATAGTTCCTCAAGCTGAGAAGCAAAACGGCAGGGACTATTTCAGTTTCACACTGCTGCCAACCCTGCTAAAAAATTATGCTTCTTTTCCCACCTCCTCCACCGTCACCTCACCCTCCACTTCATGTCATGCCCTTTTGATATGATTTTTGTGAGGCAGCCGGGCTACCTTCTTCCTGTGCTATCCCTCATGGGCTGACTACAGAGCTTCTTTACCTCTAATTTCCTCCTTAGAAATATGCTTAATAGAATGACATAAAGAAAACTTCTTGCAGTCGGTATCTGAGGTAAGGTATTGGGGTGGCTGGAACAGTTTCTGTGGAGGCATCTTTACTCTCTTGGTGTATAGGATGAAAGTAAATGTGCACAAAGAAGAATATGCATAATGTCCTCTTACATTATTGTACCTCTAGTTAGGGCCATAATGGAACGTAAGGTTCAGGTCAGTGGAGCCCGTCCTTTTTTTTTCTCCAGTGATGCCTCTTTGTTTAAATAAGTTTCTGTCTTGTCAAGGGTACACACCTTTAACAGTAAGCCTTTACCAAATCATGAGGAGTGTGTTAGTGCACTGTGCTTTATCAAACTTCTTATTTTTTAATGTTTTCTTTATGTCATTCTATTAAATATATTTCAAGAATGCTAGGCCTGAACCTCTGTGAATCAAGTACATTATATCATCCTGAAAGGCAATATTATCTAGAATTTAAAAACATAGGCTTAAAAAAATTAAGTATGCCTGACTTTGGTGCCTGGTTTTGCCCCTTCCTAGTTGTTTGGATTAGAGTAAGATATCCCACCAGTCTGAGCCATAATTTTAAAATGGGGAAAATTGTTCCTAAACTGTGGGGTAGTTGTGAAGGGTAAGAATGAGATAATGTAGGAATGGCAGTCAACACAAATCTTGACATAGAGTAAGGATAAATGACGTGTGTCTGTGTATATCTCTCTGAGATCATAGAATCTGGAAATAATTGGATTCTAGGTTACACATGCATACATTTACATGCTTCATTACTATTGTACAATTATATTTATTTTTAGAAATCTGTAAGTATATTTATGTATATGTTATATATAATTTATTTTTATATTAAAGTGAAAATGTATAAAGAAACATTATTTCTGTTTGGCATCCAGTAGGAATTTACTGGGTAGTATAAATTCCCAACTTTTCTTTTAATTATCCATATGCATTTTATCATTTTTATTTCCTCTCGTCCATCTTTCACAACAAGCTAGTTTCATTTTTTTCAAGGCAAAACCTTCATTAATTCCATAGCTCCTGCTAAGTAAGCCCTATCTCTACAGCATGGCATGCTTCCAGTTTGGCCCCAACTCAAGTTTGCAATCTCATTACCTAACATTTAGTCCTATCACACTAATTTCATACCATGATTGAGCTTGTTTAGTCCTCAAATACATTATACTCTTTAATATCCCCATGCCTTTGCTTGAACTATTTTCTCCACCCAGAATACCCTCTATCTGAAGGGATTTAGGAAACCCTAATTCTACTTAATACCCAGCTAAAATGACTCCTTTTCCCCATGATGCTCATCCCTTAGGGTTTCTTATTTCTGTATCTTTATTATAGTTCATATTTCATTGGATTATAATGATTTGTTACTGGAATTTGTCCTCCACTAGGTTGAACTGTGTACCTGCAATGCCTAATACAAAGCCAGGAACATGTTAGGATTGAAGGACATATATTTTCTGAATATTGGAATGAGCATGTGTAAGCGTAAAACACTAAATGTAATGTTTACATTAAAACAAAAATAAGCAACAGTTGCTTCCATCTTTAACAGTTATTAGATACAATGAACTTTTATCTTATTATTAAATACATATTTCAGTATTCACTTTAAAAAACATCTTGTAGACATTACTGCTACTATCAATAGATCTGCATGCAGTGATGGAATCACTGCTGCTGTCCATTGTGATAGCCGTTAGTCACATGTGGCTGCAGGACACTTGGAGTGGCTGGAGTGACCAAGGAACTGAACTTTAAATCGTATTTAATTTTAATTAATTTATATTTAAATGTGAATAGTCATATGTGTCTAGTGCTTGCCATATTGGACAGTGAAGATCTATAGTACTTAGTGAAAAATTCTCGAGAGTTCCTGTATAGGCTAAAAGGTTATTTTGAGGAGTTCTAGATTCAGGAAATATATTAACTTGAGACACCTGAAACATTAGACAAAACCCATCTGAGTTTACCAATAAATCATTTTTATTTATAGGAAATGTTAACTCATTTTTAGAAATTAATCTGTTATGCTTAGCTTCATTAAATATTGCATAACAGGGACCAAAATAGGGAAACAATATTTGTGTTCATTCAAATAGAATTAGCCTCTTTCTTTTTCTCCTTCAGGATTGGTTTAAAAATGTTTGGCTTCTAAGCTTATGCTACTAAATAATTACCTTTAGCTCTACAGAAAGCAATGAGAGATAAATTCCAGTACCTGATGGGTATTATCCAATGGTACAGAAGTCTAAGGCACAATCTCATAAAGCATAGATTTAGTGTAATCTCTTATTCCATTGGGATACCATTTGAGCCTGTGAAGCAATAACTTCCCAAATTGTACCCTAATGAATGTTAATTCAGCTTCCAGAGATTTCTAGTCAAATGCTAGGTTTTACACTATGAAGTCTGGGTGTACAAATTTTATTTCCTTTAAATGTCTAGATGAACAAATCAGTTTTCAGAATGAAACTGCAAATTAATAGATGGAAATGGAATCAACCATGAGTTGACTGCCTGAATTGCATACTTGTGAAGTTTTTTTTTTAGATACTAAGAATTTTTTACTCAGTTTCTAGGAAGCTTGAAGCAAAGTTTTGTGATCAATTTGGTATTAACTATCTCAGGAGGCTAGTTAGAGCTACTTCTTTGTTTATTTTTAATTTCATTGGTCTACTTTAATTTTTACTGCCCTGTTTTATAATGTGCTTGGTTTTGTAAGCTGTATCTAGTAGTTGTATATTTCCCCTCTCCAAAGCCAGATATACAGAGAAAATGCATTTCTTTTCTGAATTTTATTGGCTAATAATATCCCATATGAGCACCACATTTTGGATGGGATAAAAGAAACTTACTTCATCCAATCCAGAAAATTTAATAGTCCCTTTAAGTAAGAGTAGATTCTGACGTCCTCATTTTTTTCTGATTTTCACACTTCCTCTATTTGCTCCCTCAGCCCCAGTTACCAGTGAGTGTGGTAGCTTATGTGGCCTGAAGGAGGGTGGCACTTGTGAAGAAATGGGGTCAAATTATATATATACCCTTACCATAGGATGACAGCTGAGGAGTGGCTAATAGGTCTACACTCTGGGCTAGTGGATGCACTGATGTGTGACAGGACCCGTTTATTGGAAGAGAATTCTCTATTCTTGATTTCCATGAAAAATGATTTTTCCAAAACATGTTCTGTGACTTCTTGCCCTACCTCTTATTCTCCTCCTGGCAGAGGTGGAGAGAAGTACCTGGTTGGAAGGCAGCAGTTTCTTGACCAGAGAGACTCTATCCAAGGTCCTGAGTGTGGTCCCTGTTCTTGCAACTGAGAAGCAATGACTAGGGCAGGCGGGATGGCTTTGTAGACTCACAGTCTTTGTGTGTGGTGTCTCAAGTCTGGACATGGAACTGGGTAGGGAGATATGAGGCCTATTTGGCTCTTGTACCCAGTCGCCTTCTTTGATCTAACTGCACCACTACTAAAAGAGAGATTTTGACCTCCATCTTTACTCTTCTATTACAAGAATGACAAGAATTTGATGCATTGACAGGACCCTGCAGTGTATTCTTTTATGAAATAAGCAGTTCTTCTGTAATTTTAATAGGCAATCCCTCACTTTTTTTTTTTGGATTTCTGTAGGTTTATTGCTGTCAGTTTTCTTAAAAGTTGGCATCTGTCTTCATTTTTCCTTTCCTGGTGCAGTGAGTATGGGTGTGTTATATTCTGGAGGGTTTGGGGAACCATAGATGTTTTTACAGAAGCTCTTCTATGACCAGGTTTGTTTCACTAAGGGAGCAAACTCAGTTTAGCGTATCTTTGCTTTTCAATAAATGAAGAAAATGGTAGTGAAAAATGAACTGTCAGATTGGTGCTGGTCTGATATGTCTTCCTAGCTAGCTATGCTAAGCATTAATGAGCAGAGTACAAAAATAAAGTTATTTTGAGGTACAAAGTACGGTTTTTTGAGAATAATATAGTCATCTACATTTAGTCTCAGGCCAATTTAATACTTGAGCTAAAACTGAATCCTGATTTCTAAACAGCCATATGTAATGCCCAGAGTCACTCTAATTAAAATTCTGTAACATGACACAATGGGAGAAATGATGAATTACCCATTTCAAATCTGCTCCCCCACTGCCATTTCATCAAATGTCTAGATGAGTAATTAGTAATTATAAATTCACTTCAGGACATATTTATTGAGCACCTATAGGTGCTTAGGACTGTGAAGGATATGAGAGCTTTCAACAAGGTCTTTGCTTCATGAAATGTAATTGATAGGGAAGGACATATTCACAGGAACAGTTAAGGATTTATATAAGAATTTAAAATTAAATGCCCAAGAAATTGGTAGAAGCAGTTATTTCTTTGTGTTCAAAGGAAGTGGAGATTTCTGTGGATTTAGGAATTTGAAGGAAACTAGGCTATGAAGGACAGGTAGAAGAACAGGGTTCAAGTCATAAGGATTAAATTCAGGGCAGGAGTGAGACACAGAGGTAGACATCAGACTTAGGACTACAGTAGTCTAGTTAGATCGGCCAATGAGTCTATGACACAGAGTTCTAGTTCTGGTGCTAAAGTAATAATTGAGCCAGAGAGTTACTTTAACAAGGTTGTGAAAACTGAACCGAGGGGTTTGGTTTCCTTCTGTAGGCAGGTGTGAGCCACTGGAGAAAGGCTATGGCCATGTAGACAGCTGTTGTGGTTTCTGGGACATGCATGGACATGGGTGTATGTGGACAGTGATGTTCAAGTTCTGTAGGATTGAAGAGTAGAGTGCCCATTGTAGAGGACAATTCTGAGTTGTCTCAAAGAAATGCATTTGCAGACCTGGGAGTAGGGGTAGCTGTGACTGGCAAAAGGGAGCTGGTAAGTTAGTTCACCCACTATGGAGCATCCGCCTGAGGCCAGGAGAAACCTCTATAGATGACCATGGTTCTTTGCCAATGAGCAAAATCTACAAACGTAGTTGTGTGAGGAGTATTCTTGTGGTTGCAGCCTAAGTCATGTGGTTAGCTTCTCCTCTGGTACTTTCCCTGAATTATAATCATCTTGAGCTCAACTGTCCCCAACTCAACACAGAAAAGGATGTGAAGGGAGCCCTTCTTGGAACTTCAAATAATTGCCAAGCCAATATGATTGATTTGCCACTTTTATAAAGTCATTTTCCTGTTCATAAATCTAAAATAACTCCTCAATTCTAACTCTATTCTTTGTAAGTATCTTTAAAGATTTAAACCCACTTTGTGTCTGTCTGTCTGTTTGTATCTATCATCATTTCATTGAATTCCCATCATTATAGATTTCTAGCCTTTGTTTTAGCTAGCCTCCTTTCCCCACTAACTTTCACAATAACATAACCATCCCTGTTCCATGCACCCAATTTTGTTTTTCTAGCCTGGGAAGTGCCAACTTTCTATTCACTCTTCAAAATTCATCTTAGTCCTCACCTACTCTGTGACTTTTCCTCTCTCAGTTGAGCCTGGAGTGATCTCTATTTTCACTGTAGCATGAAAGAACTTGCAAAAAAAGGGATAGAATTAGGAAGGACCAAGCCATTAGAATGTTGAACACTCTAGAACATACAGAGTTCCGGTCTTTGTAATTGCACTTCTAGTTCTGTTTTAAAAGGTTCAAGACTATTAACCTGTAGCAGTCCAGCCTCTCTTTAATATATTTTCTGTGTCAGGGAGATGTCATCTCATTCTCTTTTGTTTCAGAGAGGTTTCTTTTATGTACTTGTTTTATAGTTCGACTATAGAGGCAGGGAAGAGAACATGCTTATAATGCTGTGTTTTGGGTGATACATAACAAATTTATTGAGCAGCAACTATCTCTCAGGCATAATTATAAGCACTGGAAATTTTAAGATGAAAAATTACAGTGCCTTAATTCAAGGTGCTTCTAATGTACTGTGAAGGTGAACCTGGTCCACAACAGGAGATCACTAAATATTTGTTGAAGAAGGGAAGAGAAAGAGGCAAGAAAACCAACTGCTATTACTGACTTTTTAGAATAAGGTGTCTCATGTTAAATATACTGGCTTTGAATCTTGGCTCTGACACTAACTATTCACTCAACTGTGTCTCAGTTTCCCCATATTAAAGTAGAATATTAAACTTGAAAGAGATAGTGTATATAAAATGCTTAATGCAATGTCTGGCACATAGACTCTCCATAAATGTGATGACAATGACAATGAATTTGATTTACTGGCTAGAGGCCTGTGCAGAATGCTGTGGGAACATGGAAGAGAGGCATTCCATTCATACCAGTGAATGGGAGGTAAGAGGGACCAGTCAGTGAAGAGGTTTGTGAAGAGCAATCCTCTGGCAAGCCTGAGCTGTGCTGAACTTATAGGAAAATGTATGATAGTTATTGAGCAAAAACAGACTTGACCTTTAAAAACTGGAAGATAGTACAAGTGTTCTTGAGCTCACTTAGAGATGTCGTCACTAATGTGACATTATTCTAAGAATTTGAGGGCAAGCATTACTTTCTGAGACAGTAATTGATTGAAATAGTTTACCATGTACTACTAGCTCTGTGCTCAGTTCTTTGTAAAGAATGTCTGAAAATATCTATAAATAAGAAGGATGAATAACTAAGAAAAACACTGGGCAATACACACCAGCACCTGTACTTCTAATGCATGAAACACAGAATCTGGTTGCTTTCATTTATACTGATCTCCTGGGCTTACTGGGGGAAAAAACGCCTCAGAAGACAAATGTTACAAAGCCAGATGGAGGGCATTCTATTTTCTATAATCACATATAATGTTTTGCTGTTGATTTTTCATTCAGTCACTGGGGTAGAAGTTGTTATTTCTTCATATTTCTGGGCAGGGTGAAATACTCTCATTTCTGGAACTTATTTGCCTGCTATCAAACTGCTTTTTGATATGACTATTTTTTATATTTTTATCTCATAGCTTTTGGTGGCCAAATGGATAATTGTTATTTTAGTCAAGGTATAGAGTGCTGTCAATCTTGCCACATTAATGTATGTCCTATTAAAATGGATACTCAAGCTTTTTGTGATTATGTCAGAGCAATGTGTATGGTGTTTTTCTATTTTTGTTGTATCATGTATGCACACATACATTGATATTTGTTATATATGTATGTAGACATACAATCACAGAAAAAGCTTCAGAAGGGTACACATAGGTGCTAACAGTCACCCCAAGAACTGTGATTAGGTAGAAAATTATTTATAATTTATAAGCTTTTGAATGACAGTCAATTGTATTAGGCAAGGTAGGCTATCTGCTGTAACAAATACATCAAGTAGAGTTGACGGCTTGAAGAACATAGAAGTTGGTTTTCCTTAGTGTAACTAACCCGGGGCAGTTCCTGGACACTGGGGAGGGTATGAGGGAAACTCTGCTTTACACAGTCGTTCAGGTATCAATTTAACATGCAGCTTACAAGGTTTTCCTGGCTCTGATATTCTTATCCAGTCCTCTGGTCACTGACAGCCGAGTGGCAGCAGGGAATTAAATATAGAGGATTATTCACTGGAGGTGTGGTGGTAGTGGTGGTGTGTATATGTGGGTTTAATGGTCCAGGCCTGGGAAATGGCACTTCTGCTCTCATTCGGTTTGCTAGAACTTAGTCATCTGAACACATTTAATTGTAAGGAATGCTGGGAAATAGAATCTAGCTGTGTTCCCATGAGGAAGAGCAGAACAAAGATTTTTGGGGAGCATCTAGCAATTCCTACCATAGGCTCTCCATTGACCAAGTATCCCTGTTCTCCCTTCTATTCACATACAGAACACACTTACCCTCTTCCTTAAGGGAGATAATGCTATAAAAGAGTCAAGAATGCTATATAAGAGTCAAGACAAGGGTCCCAGGGTAATGTACTGTTGGTCTTCTCTGTCATATCCAAATGTAGTTCCTAGTGGTCTGGTGTCTATTAGGAAGATAAGTTATGTCCTCTCCCTTCCCATAATTAAGCACACATGCATGCATGCACACACACACACACAAACACATACTATGATGATGGATCTAGGGTGGGATAACTACAGTAATAACTCCCATTCAGGAAGTGAAAGAATGGGAGTCACAGAGCAATCATGTTTCAAGGCAATGATGAAACCCTGCAGGGCAAATGTTGTGAAGGCTCTTTCCCTGGCAATAGGGAAAGTTCCTTAAGTAAATCCTGATTCTGCCACCTTGGAGGAATGCCTTTGACTACTGAGTTACCCTGGATCCCTGCTCTTGTGTATCTTCTTTGTCCATTAGCCTCCAGGACACATGTGAAGTGAGCACTGGGGTGCATCTTTCGCAGGGGCTGCACAGCTCTCTTTGCTTGCTCTGTGCCTCTGCCAATATAGTGTCTTTTAAGGCTTGAATAGTCAAAGCTTTTTTGTTTAGGCACAGGTTTCTTTGGTAGCATCGTTTCTTCACATATTTGGCAGGCTTCTTATTTGCTTCCATGTGAGAGTAATTTCATAACCCCAAATTCTTTCCTAGGACATGATATTTAAGCCTTGTCTATTTTCTTACTTCCTTAACTTCCTTAATTTAATGGTGACTCTCAGGCAGCCATTTGAAACTAAAAGCTTAGATAGAAAGGGAACAGACTGAATATGATTTGCCACAGTGTTAAATATCTCAGTTTAACTAGTACAAATTAATGGAAACTTCCAGGCCTACTTTTAGTCTTATTTCCTATTGTTTGTGGTTCAGAAGCAGTTCTACAAAATTTGATTTTGTAGATTTTCTCCACTTTCATTTACATTTATGAATCAACCAATGCTTTCTTGGGCTCCTCTCTTTCTTGTAGATTCTTCCTGAATGCATCAAGTAATAGTCAACATACTCTAATTACTTCTTCAGCAGCTACATGCAGAGAAGGTACAGGGCTTGCTGTCCAAGTTTCACCAAATCTGTCACCCCTGTGTAACACGGGTCTTCATCTTCTGAGGAATCCCCTGGATTGCTCTATGTTTTCTTTATTCATGTGTTTTTCCAACTTTTCCCTCTGCCTCATTGGGTAACTGCCTGATGATAGTGCAGCCCTTTATAAAGCACTTTCACATAATTTTCTTATTTAATCCCTACAGTAATCGCAAGAAATGACAGACTATTTTTCCAATCAGGGATCTGATGCAGAAAGATAAAGTGACTTGCCATACCTGTCAGATCTTGGGAGACCTGGAGCTCTGCCTAGACCCTAGGTCCATGTGGACTCTGCCTGTCGTATCCCGGTCACTTAAACCCTTCAGTTCACCTGAGGGCTTCTCCTGAGTCTCAATAAGAACAAGTAAAAAACTTGTCATTTTTTTTAAAACTCTGTAAGTGACTGTGTGCAGTCAGCTTGAGAACATCTGTCTAACACCAGGCTGCCAGAGACTAACTCACATGTGATGGGGAGTTGGGGCTTTATTTCTGGTGTGGGTGATGGAGAAACTCCAAGAGGCAAGGCGGATGTTGGTGGACTGGCAGAGAAAAGGAGAGAATATTAACTCTTGGGTCTTGTAGTGAAGGAAAAGTATAAGGAAAGTGGGGCAGTGTGTGTGTGTGTGTGTGTGTGAAGCTAAGGTGCTCATTTGAGCCTGGAAAGTTTGCCAGTGACTTGAGATTTCTTCCTGAAGATTTCTTCTTCTTTCTGAAACAGTCCAAGGCAAGTCTGTAGTAAAGAGAAATTCTCTCTGTTACAGTGTCCTCCTCATATAATGGTGCATCCGCCCGCCCGCCTCCTCCCCCACAGTCTGCAGCCTGACGTCAAGATCACTGGCATCAGGCCACTCTTTGTGCACCTGTCTTTCCTAGTCATCTTCCTCTTGACTTCTATGTGAACGTGTTCTCAGGTAATCTAAAGGTGGGGACCACTTCACAGACCAATTGATAATAAGGTACTGTTGACTGCTCATAGCTTATTGATACCATCTTTCTTGAGTGTTTGTAGATTAATAAGGCTTAACCCAAAGCAATGAGTCTCTAAGGTTGGACACGAGGGAGGGTATAAACCTTCAGGGGAAACTTGGACAAGGAGGGCACTATGGAGTTCATACTTGGCATGTTGCTGTGTGCCTTTGGCTCCTAGTGGGAGGGGGACTTCTTCAATCATTTATTCATCATACATATTGAGCACTGTCTATGTGCCAGCAGTGATCTAGGCATGTGAGGATACAGCAATGAGCAAAACAGAAGTCCCTAAGTCCACAGAACTTGTCTTATAGTGGGGAGGACAGGTAACAAAACAGATTAGCACAATACATAGTATGTTAGATGGTGAGAATAATGATGGAGAAAAATAAATCAAGGGAAGGGAGACAGGATCAGAGGGGAATGGAGGTGAAGGCCTTAGTAAGTAGGGACCAGGAAGTAAAAGAGGGCACCATGTCAATATCTGTCTGAACAGCATCCAAGGAAGAGGGGGCTGTAGGTGCAAAGGCCTGGAGGTGGCAGTGTTCTTGGTCTGTCCAGAAATAACAGGTGCTACTGTGACTGCAACAGAGTAAGAGCTAGGGAGAGGAGTAGAGGACAGGGTCAGAGATGATACAGGGACTGTGTTACGTAGGGCCTTGTACAGATTTTGACGTTTACCCTGGGTCGGATGGGAGGCATTGAAATATATCAACATGATTCTTGCTGCTGAAGTTGGGTGGTGACTGAGGGTGTGAAGGAAGATTTGGAGTGACCTGTCAGGATGCTATAGGACTGATCCTGGTAAGAGATGATGTGACTTTGGCCAGGGTAGTGTGGAGGAGGTGGTGAGAAATAGTTGAATTCTGATGTGTTTTGAAGGTAGAGGCAGTAGTTACTTTATAATGGAGTAGTTATGTGGTTGAGAGAGAGGCATGAAGAATGATTGGTAGCTTCTGATGGCTTGCCATGCTGATTACTACTCATATTTTGGAATCCTTTTGTTTGACCATTTCTGTAGTTACAGATTCTTTGTTCCCAATCTGGATCATGCTTTGGGTACCTCCCCCATTTGATGTTAGTGTTGCTTCCTGAATCCCATCTGGACCATCCTAATAACTCTGTCCCATGGATTATGACCAGACCCCTACTTGCTATATCTGGTACTTATGTAGTAACTGGTACTTTAATAGTTAATTTAATAAATAATGGATGCCAGGATGGAACTGGCATAAACTTACATGGGGAATTGTGGATAAAATGAGAGTTCCTGTGGCCAGGATTCTCACCTGGCCCTGGTTGACTAGCTCAGTGCACCCCTGTGGGCAATTTGACTCTATAAAAAGAGCTCTGTCCAGTGCTCTGGGCACGACACGGTGGCAGGGCTGCAAGGCTGCAGGAGAGCAGAGCAGAGGCTGGAGTGGTGGCAGCACCGAGGACAGAGGCCCGGAGGACGGCTGTGCATACAGAGGGGCCTAGAGGCAGAGACTGGCTTGCGGCCTGCAGACTTGCTCTGAGTGAATGGGATTCTAGTGATTGACCTGCCACCTAGAAATAAACCTGGGTATAACCTTTTCATCCCAAGAACGTTTTGCTGTCAATTTCTTTGGTCACATTGAATCCATAGCGAACTTGCTCAGGGCTGAAACCCATTGGCAAGACAGGAATACAGTGGCTAGTGTCGTTTTCAGGGAGAGGATGAGGGACTCATTTAACACTGAGTCGAGGTGGCACCTGTTAAATTTGGGAGTGTGTTATACATTGAGGGGAAGATGATGAAGAAGCAGTTGGAAACTGTATATCAGCTTAAATTTCAGAGTGAAGTTTGGGTTGGGGATCTATATTTGGATAAGTAGCTGTGTCAAGAAATCTAGGTATGTACAAAGTAGCAAAGTGCATGAGCATCGTTTCTGAAGCCAGATTACCTGTACTAGACTCCTGGCAAATAATATAACCTTCAGGAGTCTGGTTTCCCATCTGTAAAATGGCGATAATGATTACAGTGTCTGCTTTAGGGAGTTGCTATTAGAATTAAGTAAATATGTGTTAAATAACATAGATAAAGGCTTAGCAGCCGGGGAGTGCTAAAAATATTAGCTATTATGATTGTTGCTGATGTTCTTTTACTATGAGTTGGTATAGCTGTTAATGCCTTTCATACATTATCATACTCTGTCCTCACAGGAAACATAGAAGTAGATATTATTTTCCTTATCAGAAACGAGGAAACTAAGACACAGAGAGGATAAATCACTTGCCTGAGGAGACCCAGACCTGTTTGACCTCAAAGATTGGGTAGTTAATCATTTTTATAAATAGTAAAATCCATTCTTGTGTACAGGTTGAGACATCAGGAGATTAGAGTTGTTGGTTCATATAAATAGCCAAGCTAGAAACTCAATGAGTTTAAGCTCAAAATAATCCTGTGAACAAAGCAACAGGATAATTTAAAATGTCAGTGTGACATTCTGTTCCACAGTAAATTAATAAGATGTGACTGGAGGCCTTTCTTGTCATGGCTGTAACAATCAGAAGCTGTACTTTCTCTCCCCTTTAATGTCAGTCTATGACAATAGACAGTCAGTAGGAACATCCTTCAAATATCAGCTGAGTCGTTCTCATACATAAAGGTGACATACTGGTAGTATCCAGTTTTAATCAATTTCTGTTGGAAGAAGTGTTGCTTTTTAAATAATATTTATAATAAAATGAGCAATGTAAAAACAGAGTCAGTTTTCTGTAAGTAATTTGGTATTGATAGAAAACGCTTGCATCCTCCTTTACTCTGCCGCTGTGGGGATGGTCAGCCAGGTGTTCTGAGTGACCCTGAGGCATGAGCCAGAAGCTGTGGGTTTGCAGGAAGCATGTAAGCCATCTGGGAAAAGCCATTGGCTTGCCATGCTGATTACTACTCATATTTTGGAATCCTTTTGTTTGACCATTTCTGTAGTTACAGATTCTTTGTTCCCAGTCTGGATCATGCTTTGGGTACCTCCCCCATTTGATGTTAGTGTTGCTTCCTGAATCCCATCTGGACCATCCCAATAACTCTGTCCCATGGATTATGACCAGACCCCTACTTGCTATATCTGGTACTTATGTAGTAACTGGTACTTTAATAATTAAAACTCCATTGCTCAAGTTGGCTAAGTGGGAAGAACATTTATACAGATGAAGCTGGTTACACCTTGTTACCATAACTCATATTAAGGAAGACAAGAAGCCTCTCAGCTGAGAATACAGATTTCCAAACCTGGAAAGTGCCCCTTTGATTTTGATAATATGGACCCTTCTGTACTCAACATGAAGGATGAAGGATTAGTCTTTTCCTGGGAGGTGAGATTGAGAGAGGATACCTTTAATCTAGGCATGTGTGTCAGGTCTTCAAGACACATTAGCGTATATACTACACTTCACTCAAGTGTGACATGTAAAAATATTGTTTAGCCAGAAATCTAGACCTCATCTATCTATATTTATTTCTCTGTCCTACCACCCACATCCAAACCCTCAGCCACTCCTGCTAGGTCTACCTTTAAAATATATCCATTATCTGCCCACTTTTCTCCATATCCTCTCCTGCTGCTCTAATCTCTGTGTCCACAAGCTTGCGCCTGACTCTGGTGATAGCCTAAGCTGTGAACCTAGTGCCCTTCGTCTTGTCTCACAGGTCTTTGTCCACAGAGTAGTTCAATAAACTTATAGATCATAAGCCAGATCACATGACTCCCATGCTTTGTAAACACTGGCTCCCCGCAAGTGCTTCTATGGCTTGGTCCCAGCCTCTCTCTCTGAACTCTCCCCTTGGTTACCATGCCGAGTCACAGGACTTTGCTCTGTTTACTGACAGGACAAGCTTGTTGCAGCCTCAAGGCTTTTTCCTGTGCCAAGGAAGTTTCTTGCTGTGGTCTTCCTAGCCTGACTCCTTTTCATAAAAATCGTAGTTGAAAGGTTACTTCCTCAGAGAGGCCTACTTACTCCACCTGGAGTCATTCTCTCTTGCCCCTCCATTATGTCTGTTTATACAGCAAATATTTATTGAGTGTCTGCTTTATTTCAGGTTCTTTTCTAGGCACTGGGAATAAAGTAGTGAACAAGACAGACAGCAGTTTCTGCCTTCATGTGTCTTACAGTCTAGTGTCCCATCAGGCTGTTAATTTTCTTTATTGCACTTACTTCTTTTTTTTTTTTTTATTGAAGGGTAGTTGACACACAGTATTACATTAGTTTCAGGTGTACAACACAGTGATTTAACATTTATATACATGATAATTCTAGGTACCAGCTATCACCATACCAAGTTGTTACAATATTTTGACTATATTCCTTATGCTATACATTACATCCTGGTTACTTATTTATTTTACAATTGGAAGTGTGTACTTTTTTTTTTTGTGAAGGCATCTCTCATATTTATTGATCAAATGGTTGTTAACCACAATAAAATTCTGTATAGGGGGGTCAATGCTCAATGCACAATCATTAATCCAACCCAAGCCTAATTTTCATCAGTCTCCAATCTTCTGAAGCATAACGAACAAGTTCTTACATGGAGAACAAATTCTTACATAGTGAATAAGTTACATGGTGAACATTACAAGGGCAGTCATCACAGAGGCTTTTGGTTTTGATCATGCATTATGGACTATGAACAGTTCAAATATGAATATTCATTTGATTTTTATACTTGATTTATATATGAATACCACATTTCTCTCTTTATTATTATTATTTTTAATAAAATGCTGAAGTGGTAGGTAGATACAAGATAAAGGTAGAAAACATAGTATAGTGTTGTAAGAGAGCAAATGTAGATGATCAGGTGTGTGCCTGTGTGACTATGTGTTAATCTAAGCTAGACAAGGCAATAAAACATCCACGTATGCAGAAGATTTCTCTCAGAACAGGTGGGGGGAGGCTCTAAGCTTCACCTCTGTTGATCCCCATTTTCTCACCTGATGGCCCTCCTGTGACTGTGCCTGTCTTAGGTTGTTCCTCCCTTGAGGAATCTTACCTGTCTCTGGCTAACCAGTAATCTTCCGGGGCCATACAGGGAAATGTAAAGTTGGTAAGTGAGAGAGAAGCCTTATTGTTTGAAAAGGTTAGCTTTTTACTTCTTTGCATATTTTATGCCCTGTGGCATCTATGCCCAGCATTTGTCTTGAGGTGTCTTTACCACTTGGAAGAATTATGATACTCGGTAAATTCGATATGAGGCACGAATTCTACTTAAGGGTTATAATTAGGAAGGAAGAAGAAAAGCTATAGAAGTAGCAGGTGGAAGAAAACCTGGGAAGATTGATTATTTCTTTGACGTAACTTCTTGTAGAGTAACTTCAGCATGTATAGGTTTTAAACTACTAATTAAATTGCACACACACACATTAACATAATAGGAGTACAGTTACGTAACCAAAGCAGACCTGTAATTACCAGCCATCTCCAGTGAAACCAAGAAAACCAGTTAGGCACCTTAGGTATTTGTGAAAACTTATCTATAATATAGTGAATATTGTCCAACTGAACTTGAACAGTCTGAGAGAAATCAGACAAATTAAAACAACCCATTCCTGGGGACTGATCACATTCCATATATTCTTTTAACAGTAAATAGTCTGTAGTTGTAAGATTTTGGACCGCTACAATTTGCACTTCTCCTAATTCTTGGTTGAGTTCCAACAGCTTAGATCCAGTCAAATTTGTTGTTTTGCTGTATGCATGGGCCAGCTTAGATATCTCCTTCTTCATTCCCATGGCAAGTCCAGGAACTGGTGGGATGAGTGCATCTACACCTGTAGCAGTGCACGGTTCTTTGTTGGGTTTTTTTTTTTTTTTTTTTGAGAGGGCATCTCTCATATTTATTGATCAAATGGTTGTTAACAACAATAAAATTCAGTATAGGGGGGTCAATGCTCAGTGTACAATCATTAATCCATCTCAAGCCTAATTCTCGTCAGTCTCCAATCTTCTGAAGCATAACAAACAAGTTCTTACATGGTGAACGAATTCTTGCACAGTGAATAAATTCTTACATGGTGAACAGTACAAGGGCATTCATCACAGAAACTTTCGGTTTTGATCATGCATTATGACCTATAAACAATCAGGTCAAATATGAATATTCGTTTGATTTTTGTACTTGATTTATATGTTGATCCCACATTTCTCCTATTATTATTATTCTTTTTATTTTTAATAAAATGCTGAAGTGGTAGGTAGATGCAAGATAAAGGTAGAAAACATAGTTTAGTGCTGTAAGAGGGCAAATGTAGATGATCAGATGATCAGGTGTGTGCCTATGGACCAAGTATTAATCCAGGCTAGACAAGGGCAGCAAGACATCCACGGATGCAGAAGATTTCTCTCAAAGCAGGGGGGGTGAGGTTCTGAGCCTCACCTCTGTTGATCCCCAAATTCTCACCTGATGGCCCCCCTGCGACTGTGCCTGTCTTAGGTTGTTCCTCCCTTGAGGAATCTTACCCGTCTCTGGCTAACCAGTCATCTTCCGGGGCCATACAGGGAAATGTAAAGTTGGTAAGTGAGAGAGAAGCCATATTGTTTGCAAAGGTTAGCTTTTTACTTCTTTGCAGATTTATGCCCTGTGGCTTCTATGCCCAGCACTTGTCTCGAGGTATCTTTACCACCTGGAGGAATTATGATACTCGGTAAATTCAATATGAGGCACGAATTCTATTTAAGGGTTGTAATTAGGAAGGAAGAAGAAAAGCTATAGATGTAGCATATGAAGGAAACATGGGAGGATTGATTATTTCTTTGACATATCTTCTTGTAGAGTACCTTATGTATAGGTTTTAAACTACTAACTAATTTGCACACACATATTAACATAATAGGAATACGGTGACATAAACAAAGCAAATCTATAATTACCATCCATCTCCAGTGAAGCCAAGAAAACCATTTAGGCACCCTAGGCATTTGTGAAAATTTATCTATGATATGATGGATATTGTCCAACTGTACTTGAACCATCAGACAAATTAAAGCAGCCCATTTCTGGGATCTGTTCACATCCCATATGTTCTTTTAACCGTAGATAGTCTATAGTCATGAGATTTTGGAGCGCTACAACTTGCACCCCTCCCAACTCCTGGTTGAGTTCCAACAGTACAGATCCGGTCAAATTCGTTGTCTCACTGTATGCACATGCCAGCCTAGACATCTCCTTCCTCATTCCTATGGCAAGTCCAGGAGACGGTGGGCTGGATGCAGCCACAACCGCAGCATCGTCCGGATCCCTGTGGAGGCTTTTTGATGATCATCCCCCCGCACAAGTCCCCCAGAGAGTGCTGATGCCGGAAGCTCCTCCTCATATCATATCTTAGTTCATTTTCTGGGTATCCAAGCTAGGCCTTGATCTTCTGTATAGAAACAAACAGACCCTTTGCCCACACTTTGACATGCCCTCTATACCACTGTGCAGAACTCATTGGAGGTCAGCACACAATAACTGCTTTTTTTTTTCTTTTTTTTTTTTTAATTAAGAGAAAGGAATATTATCAGAAAAAAGTACCTCCATAGCTGATCATCTGACACCCTTTAAGTGATCAACATTAAGGATATTTAAAGCATGCGTTGATCTTTGATTTACCAATAGTTTTATCCTGTTAAGGAGTAATCCCCCTTTTCTTTCTTTCTTTCTTTCTTTTTTTTTTTTAATTTTTAATCTACACTTACATGAAGAATACTATGTTTACTATGCTCTCCCCTATATCAGGTCCCCCCTAACAACCACATTACGGTTACTGTCCATCAGCTTAGCAAAATGTTGTAGAGTCACTACTTGTCCTCTCTGTGTTGTGCAGCCCACTCTCCCCTTTCTCCCTCCCCCCATGCATACTAATCTTAATACCCCTCTTCTTCTTCCCCCCTCTTATCCCTCCCTGCCCACCCATCCTCCCCAGTTCCTTTCCCTTTGGTACCTGTTAGTCCATTTTTGGGTTCTGTAATTCCACTGCTGTTTTGTTCCTTCAGTTTTTCCTTTGTTCCTATACTCCTCAGATGAGTGAAATCATTTGGTATTTCTCTTTCTCCGCTTGGCTTATTTCACTGAGCATAATACTCTCCAGCTCCATATCCATGTTGCTGCAAATGGTTGGATTTTTCCACTTCTTATGGCTGAGTAGTATTCCATTGTGTATATGTACCACATCTTCTTTATCCATTCATCTACCGATGGACATTTAGGTTGCTTCCAATTCTTGGCTATTGTAAATAGTGCTGCGATAAACATAGGGGTGCATCTGTCTTTCTCAAACTTGATTGCTGCATTCTTAGGGTAAATTCCTAGGAGTGGAATTCCTGGGTCAAATGGTAGGTCTGTTTTGAGCATTTTGACGCACCTCCATACTGCTTTCCACAATGGTTGAACTAATTTACATTCCCACCAGCAGTGTAGGAGGGTTCCCCTTTCTCCACAGCCTCGCCAACATTTGTTGTTGTTTGTCTTTTGGATGGCAGCCATCCTTACTGGTGTGAGGTGATACCTCATTGTAGTTTTAATTTGCATTTCTCTGATAATTAGCGATGTGGAGCATCTTTTCATGTGTCTGTTGGCCATCTGTATTTCTTTTTTGGAGAACTGTCTGTTCAGTTCCTCTGCCCATTTTTTAATTGGGTTGTTTGTTTTTTGTTTGTTGAGGTGTGTGAGCTCTTTATATATTCTGGACGTCAAGCCTTTATCGGATCTGTCATTTTCAAATATATTCTCCCATACTGTAGGGTTCCTTTTTTTTCTATTGATGGTGTCTTTCACTGTACAGAAGCTTTTCAGCTTAATGTAGTCCCACTTGCTCATTTTTGCTGTTGTTTTCCTTGCCCTGGGAGATATGTTCAAGAAGAGATCACTCATGTTTATGTCTAAGAGGTTTTTGCCTATGTTTTTTTCCAAGAGTTTAATGGTTTCATGACTTACATTCAGGTCTTTGATCCATTTTGAGTTTACCTTTGTATATGGGGTTAGACAATGGTCCAGTTTCATTCTCCTACATGTAGCTGTCCAGTTTTGCCAGCACCATCTGTTGAAGAGACTGTCATTTCGCCATTGTATGTCCATGGCTCCTTTATCAAATATTAATTGACCATATATGTTTGGGTTAATTTCTGGGATCTCTATTCTGTTCCACTGGTCTGTGGCTCTGTTCTTGTGCCAGTACCAAATTGTCTTGATTACTATGGCTTTATAATAGAGCTTGAAGTTGGGGAGTGAGATCCCCGCTACTTTATTCTTCTTTCTCAGGATTGCTTTGGCTATTTGGGGTCTTTGGTGGTTCCATATGAATTTTTGAATTATTTGTTCCAGTTCATTGAAGAACGTTACTGGTAGTTTCATAGGGATTGCATCAAATCTGTATATTGCTTTGGGCAGGATGGCCATTTTGACGATATAAATTCTTCCTAGCCACGAGCATGGGATGTGTTTCCATCTGTTAGTGTCCCCTTTAATTTCTCTTAAGAGTGACTTGTAGTTTTCAGAGTATAAGTCTTTCACTTCTTTGGTTAGGTTTATTCCTGGGTATTTTATTTTTTTTGATGCAATTGTGAATGGAGTTGTTTTCCTGATTTCTCTTTCTGTTGGTTCATTGTTAGTGTATAGGAAAGCCACAGATTTCTGTGTGTTGATTTTGTATCCTGCAACTTTGCTGTATTCCGATATCAGTTCTAGTAGTTTTGGGGTGGAGTCTTTAGGGTTTTTTATGTACAGTATCATGTCATCTGCAAATAGTGACAGTTTAACTTGTTCTTTACCATCTGGATTCCTTGTATTTTTTTGTTTTGTCTGATTGCTGTGGCTAGGACCTCCAGTACTATGTTAAATAACAGTGGGGAGAGTGGGCATCCCTGTCTTGTTCCCGATCTCAGAGGAAAAGCTTTCAGCTTCTTGCTGTTCAATATAATGTTGGCTGTGGGTTTTTCATAGATGGCCTTTATTATGTTGAGGTACTTGCCCTCTATTCCCATTTTGCTGAGAGTTTTTATCATGAATGGATGTTGAACTTTGTCAAATGCTTTTTCAGCATCTATGGAGATGATCATGTGGTTTTGTCTTTCTTTTTGTTGATGTGGTGGATGATGTTGATGGACTTTCGAATGTTGTGCCATCCTTGCATCCCTGGGATGAATCCCACTTGGTCACGGTGTACGATCCTTTTGATGTATTTTTGAATTCGGTTTGCTAATATTTTGTTGAGTATTTTTGCATCTACATTCATCAGGGATATTGGTCTGTAGTTTTCTTTTTTGGTGGGGTTTTTGCCTGGTTTTGGTATTAGGGTGATAGCTTCATAGAATGAGTTTGGGAGTATCCCCCCTCTTCTATTTTTTGGAAAACTTTAAGGAGAATGGGTATTATGTCTTCCCTGTATGTCTGATAAAATTCTGAGGTAAATCCATCTGGCCTGGGGGTTTTGTTCTTTGGTAGTTTTTTGATTACCGTTTCAATTTCGTTACTGGTAATTGGTCTGTTTAGATTTTCTGTTTCTTTCTGGGTCAGTCTTGGAAGGTTGTATTTTTCTAGGAAGTTGTCCATTTCTCCTAGGTTCCCCAGCTTGTTAGCATATAGGTTTTCATAGTATTCTCTAATAATTCTTTGTATTTCTGTGGGGTCCATCGTGATTTTTCCTTTCTCATTTCTGATACTGTTGATTTGTGTTGACTCTCTTTTCCTGTTAATATGTCTGGCTAGAGGCTTGTCTATTTTGTTTATTTTCTCGAAGAACCAGCTCTTGGTTTCATTGATTTTTGCTATTGTTTTATACTTCTCAATTTTGTTTATTTCTTCTCTGATCTTTATTATGTCCCCTGACCTTAGGCCTCATTTGTTCTTCTTTTTCCAATTTCAATAATTGTGACATTAGACCTTTCATTTGGGATTGTTCTTCCTTTTTTAAATATGCTTGGATTGCTATATACTTTCCTCTTAAGACTGCTTTTGCTGTGTCCCACAGAAGTTGGGGCTTAGTGTTGTTGTTGTCATTTGTTTCCATATATTTTTGGATCTCCATTTTGATTTGGTCATTGATCCACTGATTATTTAAGAGCATGTTGTTAAGCCTCCATGTGTTTGTGAGCCTTTTTGCTTTCTTTGTACAGTTTATTTCTAGTTTTATGCCTTTGTGGTCTGAAAAGTTGGTTGGTAGGATTTCAATCTTTTGGAATTTACTGAGGCTCTTTTTGTGGCTTAGTATGTGGTCTATTCTGGAGAATGTTCCATGTATTGCACTTACTTCTATCTAAACTGTTTGTTCATTTGCTTGTTTTAGTCTTTAGTTCCTGAGATGATCTGTCTCAGTGAGGCTGAAGTTAGAAAGATTTGGAGACAACAGGGATCAGAGTAGGCATCCCTTTCTGACCCTCCTTACTTTGAACATTTTCGAGTGTGGGCACTCCAATACAGAGGTCAAGAATGATACTTGTAAAAGTCAGTTCACAGATGACATCATTAATACAAACTGGAAATAATAGTAACTATACCCCATCTCTTGGTGGCGATAAGTTTGCTTCATTGTCTAGAATCTCTAGATGCCATCTTTCTCTAGATTTTGGTTGTGTATAAGAATTACAAAGTCATCCAGATTTAATTGAAACTTGGTTTGCAGTAATTAAGAATTACTCAGTAATTCAGTAATTCTGCCTGTAGAGATTTTAATTATTAGGTTTAAGCTGGGATATAAGGTTTCCATTTTTAAGAGAAATAATTGGTGAAATAGTTTGTAGAGTGTAGCCTGACATTATAGGCCCTGACATTGACTGTTATCCTCGGTGCCAAAGATTCTGCAATTGCATAGTGTTCTGAATTTAGGTGACTCTGTGTCCAGGTTTGCAATGGATAGTCCTGGTATATACCTGCGTTCCTGTTATCATTATTCACAGTGACTCATTTTCACGGTCAAAAGTGTCATAATATGGAAGATCTATTATATGGTGACTTTGCAGAGATGGTATCTCACTTGAGAAACTATTATGCACAGCTTCCTTGTTGGGGATAAAAAAATAGTCTTGTACGAAAGTGATCAGGTGGGAATCTGCCAGCTGAACCAGAGCTTCTGCCATGGGACGATATCCAGACTATAATAAAGTGGCCCCTTGCATTTCAGGAATTCTTGTTTTTCTTCTTCCTCATTGTCAGTTCTGTGAGAGTTTTTGTCTAGACCTGGCTAATATTATAGACAATGTCAGCATGTGGCTATTTAAATTTTAATTTAAATCAGTAAAAATAAAATAAGATAAAAAATTCAGTTTTATTAGTCTCCCTAGCCACATTTCAAGTGCTCACTAATATGGGTGGGTAGTGGCTGCTGTATTGGATCATGAATTACAGAACATTTCATCATTGTTGAAAGTTCCTATTGGACAGTGCCGGTCTAGATTGTGTTTCCATGTTTTTTGCCCACTTGGATTCATATTCACACTTTTCCAAGTTATGACTTGAGAAGAGTCAGAAAATAAAAATAGTACTTTTGGAAATTGTTTTAGACATTATCTGACCCAATCTTTTCATAGAATTGGTGAGTAAACAGGTTCAGAGAGATTAAGGGGCTTGGCTAGATCTTGGACAAAGTTACCTAGAATGGGTAGTCAAACTAGTTAGTAATTATAACTAATTGCTTGCTGTTAAATTGTCCATTTGCAAAATGGGAACAGTTGCAATATGCCTTCCTCAGAGTGACACTGACATAGCCTCCCACATAGGCAGATGCCAGCTGCTGAGTACTGTCTTGTGTCATGGAATCTACACTGGCTTTGCCGGGACACTATGAATTATTTAGTGTAATTCATTATGAATGTGATAGGGAAATTGTTTGAAAAAGAAGCTGAGTCAAAATAGCTGTTAGCATGATTGGGTCCAAAGATGCATTACGCCTTCTATTTTGTTTTCAAAACAATTTCTCCTAGTGAGATGGTTCCCATTTCAGATGGTATAAAATGGCTAGCACTTTGGGGGCTCGGGAGAGCCTTTAAGTGATGCTGCTCGCATCACTTCAGATTTGTTTGACATCTTCAGAGGCATTGGTAAACCCTGCTGGTATGACTAATGCCTTGGCCCTCTTCAAGAGGAAGAGCTTCCCTCTGCTGAACACCCTCTCAGTCCAGTGCTGAATCCATTGCTCTGGGAGAATGCTTTCAAACATACGTGTGGTGCCTCGAGAAGATGTACAAAGTCCTTGTTTGGCATTTGTTTTGCACTTGGTTGCTTCTCGGAAGATGTATGAAGAGGAGGGC
Organism: Manis javanica; assembly: GCF_040802235.1. NCBI lineage: Eukaryota > Metazoa > Chordata > Mammalia > Pholidota > Manidae > Manis > Manis javanica. The sequence goes on from NC_133166.1 coordinate 56,382,859, forward strand.
TGGAACAAATGTCTACAGGCAGGAGACGATGAGTAGGTCCTGGTGTGAACTTCAAGTTCCCTAATCGATTATTAAACAAGGTAAATGGGTATTTTGGGAGACTCACTAGCATAATATAAAAAATCCAGAATATGACAGAACTATCATTGTATAGCCCCAAAGGAATGGATTTAGAAGTCAGAAGTCTTCAATAAAATCTGATACTGACAAATGTGTAGTGAAGGGCAAGTCATTCTTTCTCCTTCAGCCTTAGTCTGTTATCAGGGTGGGATACTATTCCTGCTCTCCCTTCCATAGAGTTATTAGTAGAGTTATCTGAGAAATGGGTATGTAACTACCTGTTAACTACAATATCCTATGTAGAAGCATATGACATTTATTCGTTTTATGTTACTATTAATGTTTGAATATACATTTATTATTTATACCTTAAGTGCCTAGAACAATGCTGATAACTCAATTCTTGAGGTTGCAGCATAACCTTTTTGAGCTAAGCAAGAAAAAGGAGTTGTCTCAATATGTTGAGGGCTTGATATCTGCACCCTTTTAATCTTTTTCTTTTTGTCCTAAATATGGCTTAATTTCTGCACCTTTGCTGGTACAAATTAAAGGCTAGTGAATTAATGCCTCTAAAAAAATCATATTTTTTATTTTAAGTCACTCAAACATGATTGGCTAGAGAACTCTTTAGACTGTCAGATGAGAACTCAAGACTTCTTCATTGGGAAACGACTGAAGTGAAAGTTCATTTTAAATGAAAGCTGGCCTTTCAGAAAAGACTATAGCCATTTGGGTGACCCTTTGATAAATTAGCTAGGCAAACTCAGGAGTACTCTGTGGGCAGAGGAAGCACATTATTTTTCTTATGTTTTTAAAAGTTCTGGCTTGCTGCTTCCCCTGAGGTTCATAGGGTATTACCCAATGTAATGGTCTTCATAATTGCGCTGGTTATGTCTTGCACAAGGCTCGTAGTTGAGGTGGCTAGTGAGAAGTGATATCCAAGCTATTCCTCCATAGGGCTGTGTCTGCCTAGAAGGGGTGGTTTTTACAATTTTACACAAAGGCATGTTATGGGACATGTGAGGTCATATACTTGATAAAGGAGGAAACAGTATCAATGTTACCCAGCAGGCAATGGGTAAATCATAAAAGCAAGCAAAAAAAAGGAATGCAGAAGACTTTTGGTCAAATATGAAGGTTTGAACGCGCATATTCATGTCTATTTTTTCCTTAAACTCCAGTTAAAAATATAATATATATTCATGTATTGTGTACCTACTAGGCACCAAGCAGCATACATGCTTACAAGAACCTTGTTAGATAATTATTATTGCCCCTTGTACAGGTGAAGAAACTGAGGCTTAGAGAGATGAAGTAAATACTCTCTGGTTATACAACAGGGAGTCAGAGTCTAACCCAGGTGATTTGACTCATGAGCCTCCCACTGTAGCTAGTATCTTATTCTGCTTTCTTTGTACCATTTACCAAATGCATTTTGATCTGTTTCACATTTGATGCTACCCATCTCCTGACAGGTGGAATGGTAGGTACCTTTATCCCTGCTACTTAGAAAGATCCTCTGAGTGATGCAGTGACTTGTCCAAGGTCAAATAACTTAAGTGAATGTCAGTGGCTCACTTACATGCTTACCCTGATAGATACTGAAGCTGTCAAAACACCAAAATAGATGGGAAGTATTGGTGAAAAGTAACAGTGTTCTGCCAATAGAGCATGATTCTGCATGCAACAGAGACTCTTGTCCAGTCAGCACTCCTGGTATAATGAAACACTTGTCCTGTGTGTTTTGTTGCAGTCTCAGGAGTTCTTGTACTGCTGTGTCACAAAATAGCATTTCATATGGTTTTCTGGAAAATAGATTATTGCTCAAATGTCAAAAAAAGCATCTGATGGGGATAAAGAGACCAGTGATTAAAAGCACAGCCTGGGACCCCTGAAAATGTAGGTTTCAAGAATTTAGGGGTACAGAATGAATGTCAAAATAACATCACAAATATTTGCTGGCCTACTGAGAGAAAGTTACTTCCAACAGCTGTGCAAACGACCATATTGGAAATGTCAGAAAAAATGAAATTCTTTTTTGGAGGGAGCTATTAAAAAGACAACATTAATAGTAAAATTAGAAATGCATTGGCTTAGCTGTACAAGGTCTGTGACAGCATCACTTTTGGCACCAGAATAGTCTCATAGGCACATAGGGGTAGAGCATTTGACAGGTTTATGATCTTCCCCCATAAAATGGTTATTGCCTCTTGATTCCTATACCGTACATCACACAGTTCATAAATTGATTTACAAATCCCATAATATAAAATGTCTGTTTTGATCAGCCCTTCAGTCTTTTTAATGTTTATATGATTTCCTTTGACAGAGCTTGGTGAAGTTTTTTCCAGGTGTTGGAGGCTGGAGGAGTGATGGGGTGAGGTGGCTCACAGAAGCCTGTGAAGACTGACAGATTTACTAGCCCCTGAGCAAAACAATTGGTTTATCCCTGATGGATGCACCATAAGCAACTGTATCGCTGTCCCTGCTTTGGTTCTGATAGCTCGGGAAGAAGACACTGAGTGCTGTGCCAGAAGTATTCCCATGGTGATATTTGGATCACAGGGATCTGTGCCCTTGAACTTGTATTAGAAGTTTTTAAAACCTGTTAGCTTGTGTCAACTCTCGTGTAACCAGATTTCCGTGTACTTCCCATCATGATGCACAAACTAGACAAGGTGTGTGCTGGATGTCAGGCCAGAAGAAGCTCTCAGGAACATTTGATTTAAAGCCTTTTGAAGACAAAGATTTGCAGTTCTGTTTCAGACAAAGGTTTTCTGTACAGGGCATCATTCATTCATTCATCCTTTCATACAAAAATTTTATTGGTAAGTCTGTAACTAGAGGGAACCTACATTATTAATTCTTTAGGACAAATAAATGTCATTTGGCGCAGATGCATTAATAATGTGATATTCAGTATCGTACCCACTCAGAATAGCAGGAAATGCAGTCTTTTCCTCTGTGGGTAATCTTCTTATGATGGTGCAGGAAGCTTGGGATGCTAAGTGATTCCAGATGGGGAGTCCAGGTTGTCTTTCTCTCCAAAGGCCTGTTCTTTACTACTGCCTGGTGCTTCATAAAGCAGCTGGCTTTTGCAAGGCTCAGGCTATAGGGATTAAGGGAAGTTGATTTGTGACATAGTGCAGAAGGGATTAGAAAAAAAAATCTGTCCTGAATAGCTATAGGTGCTCCATGCCAACATTGACTCAGTAGAACTACAGTTTTTCTAGCCAGACTTTTCAATTACCACATTGCCTGAGGGTTAAAAGTGCACATTTATGGTGATTTCTATCTTGGGGAGCTTTTTAGAGCTTTTCTGCCAATAGGCCTTGGTTACAGACACCCTTTATCTTCCCCCAAATGTTTTGAACCATAAAGAAAGTTCAACAGGACTTGATACTTAACTTTCTAAGTGGCCTTTTGCTCTTACGCAAATTTGTACCCCCTCCAGTAAACTTCAAGCTTTGTATTTCCATTAGTCTGTGGGAAAGGTAATAGTTCTATCTACAGAGTTGAATTCTGTTCTTCCTTCAAAATAAAGTACAGAGAAATCCTGCTTTTCTAGGCACCCACTTATATCTGTTGTGTGCTGGACATTCTTTTAGGGCTCAGAGTTTAGTAAACTAAAGGTTTGTTGAAACATAGCCAACCACATTTATTTAGTATTATTTATGGATGTTTTCACCCTACATGGCAGAGCTGAGTAGTTGAGCCAGAATCTATATGATCTGCAAAGCCTAAAGTATTTACTATTTGGCTTTTTATAGAAAAAGCCTTGTGAACCCCTGAGTTAGAGATTGGGTAATCAGAAAGTAGAACATGCTGTTTCTGTCCTCAACAGGGAGACAAAGCTGCAAGAGATAAAATGGACCTAAGTACCCTAGAAGCTGGTACAGAATCTGCAGGATCTGGAAAAGCTTCCTCAGCTAAGGAGGCCACATTTAACTAGGATCTTGAATTGAATTGATTTCGACATACGGTAAAAAAAGTGAAGGGGAGGGAGAAGAGCATTTCAGACTATTTGTGCAAAGAAATGAATGATCATAGTGTTCTGGGAAAACTCAGGTTAGTTTGAAAGTAGGTGGGGAGGGCAATAATCTTGGACACAAACTAAAGGTTTCTAGTGCACATGGTCTAGAACTAGAGGAAAGCCTACTAAACCACACCTGGTTTTACAGTGGGCTCTGGGCGAGTAGAAAAGTAAATACAGCTGAGAAGTGACAAGATCGGATATGGCCTTTCAAGTTCCACTGGATTGAAAGAGAGCAAGAGTCGAGTCAGGGAGTCCTTAAAAGGCCTGCTTAAAATGTACACATCCTCTCTTGACCAACTGCAGCTCAGTTTCCTCCTTCAAATAAGTTTTCTGTCTCTATTATACCTTGTCTGATTGTAAATAATCCCATACCAGGACTGCTTGCATTCGAAGCCTGAGCTCTCAATCATTGTTCTAATGGATCTTCTATTGAAATAAATTCTCCACAAAAAGATGTTCTCTTTTTTCCCAAGGCATATTGCATAAATACCTATTTTGTGTTTCTTTTATTTTGCTTTGATTATGATTACTTACCCCTTTGCCTACCACAATCCAAGTGCATAGTAGGTACCCAATTTATATTGATGAATGAAAGAATGGCAGAGTGGCACTGAGTATTTAGTGGCCTAGGGAGCAGAAAGGGGTGGTGGAATTAGGAGACATGAGCAGGTGTGTCGCAGCAGGTAGCTGGTGAAGCTAGTGCCTGTTAGGAGAGACAGGTGTGGCAATCACTCCATTCTTAATTCTCTTCTTTGAGTCCCCCTTCTCACCGCACCTCAGAACAGGCACTGAGGAGAACCAGCTTAACAACATGGGGATCATTAAAAGTCATTTTCATTATGACCAATGGACTCAAATTTGACTCAGTTTCTTGTTTTTTGTGTCACCACCGGATTTCTCACATTCATGTGCATGGATACCTGTATGATGGGCAATTCCTCTGGAGCTGTGATCAGAAGGATGCAATTAGAAGAGTGTGCCATTGGAGGGTATAGGTTTCAAGGAGCAGGCTTAGCTTAGGTCATTACATGTCAGTGTGGTCACAGGGAAGACAGGACATAAACCACTTGAATATTAGCTGGTAAATAACTGCTGCTTCTCTCCAGTGTTTCTCCTGCCACCCAGGTTGATCTTTCTGCTCATCCCTGGAATTTCAGGTATTCCTGCATTGAAGGATGAATGTGTGGCACAAAAGAACATCCCTGAGCTCTGCTCCAGTGACCTGTCTGATTGACTGGTACCAGAGCCTGTGTGCACGCCCCTCATTTTCTGGCTTTGGAGCTCTGCCGTGAATGCCTCCCAGGACCACACAGTTCGACACCCTTTTTTCAGCAGCTATCCAATCTTAATCCTAGCTCTGGTGTGGGAACTACCTGGGGCCTGCCTGGCTCTTGTAACCTGGTTCCCAGCTTCTGCTGGACCTTGGCAGGGAGATAGAAGCCTTGGCAGAGGCACTTGTGCCTTGACAAGCAAATGCCACCTGGGTGGGATCCTACATGAAGCTGTGGTCACTACTGCAGAGAGTGCCCTATCCTGGAGTCACCCTGGTGTTTTTGCTTCTAGGAATTACAACATTTATGGGATTTTAGATCTGAAAGGCTTAGAGAGACAGGAAGAATGGGGTTGAGGGAGGGTGACAAATAATGGGCATTGCAACAATGACCAGACACTGCAGGCTTCCCTGCACACTGGGAGCCCCTGAGATAAGAGGGGGGGCTATGGGGACAGATGGAGGTGTGAGGGAGGAACTGCACTTCTATTTGATAACCCAAATCTTTCAAAATTCATGGGATACCCACCCTTCATGGGCACCAACTATATTTATTTTTAGCACGTGATAGCTAATGTTTACATGGGGCTTCTATGCCAGGCATCATGTAGAGTGACTTATTTGAATACCGTAGTAACCATACTAATCCCCATTTCACAGATGAGGAAACTGAGGTTATTTATATCAAGTGTAGCATAGTCAGGATTCAAGTACAGAAGCTGGGAAGGCTTAGACTTGATCTAATTAACTATGAGAAACCACCAAATGACTTTTGTGACTTAGTTGATCATAGAGCCATTGAATACAGATAGCATTTAGACATTATTATAAGAACTAGCAAATATTGGGAGTGTAATTACTGTTATTTCAGCAGAAGCTGCAAGAGAATTTAGCACCATAAATAACACATTGCTGACGGGAAGAGAAGCTCACAACTTAAGACTACAAATGTCCTAATGCTAATCAACTTAGAAGTGACTGGTTGTGGTTTTCTGCCCAATTTAGACAGGGGCTAAATATCAGCTAGTGACAGCTCTGCCCAACACTAGTAATTTATAGTAATGGAAGAAATTACTAATCAGGTGAACAAACTTGTTACAACTTATATCACTTGGTAACCAGTTCCATAAATATATATATATTTAGTTTATTTAGAGGCAAAGTAGGAACAGAAGTTTTCATTTTTGATTTATACATTTATTTTTCTACACAGGTTAAGAAGTATTTTATATATAATTTGATGATATTACAGTCACATAGTGAATAAATCAAATAGTTAGGGAGACTAATGGATGTGAAAAATGCATCATAAACTGTAACAACACTCATAAATTGTAATGGGAAGAATTAATATATTATTTTACACATGAACATATATTTTTAAAGAGAGAGACTAAAAAAGGGTTTAGAAGTATGCTCTTGATTTAGCACTGGGGCTGGAAGCCAATGCTTCTCTTCTATAAAAACACTGAATCTATGTGGTAGCTTAGTTGTGTGTAAAAATGTACCTCAATCAAGGTAGTATGACACAGTGACAATAGTGTACATTGTGGTCATAGGGATCTGGGATTTATTTATCTTGAGCCTAATCTGTGCAAACGATCAACTTGCGTAAACTTTCAGAGCCCAGGCTTCTTTGTAAAATGTGAATAAAACTTACAACTTTGAGAATTAGGAATATAATACCCCTATCTGTCCTTCAACATATTGACATATATTATTTATTTATTTTTAACAGCTCCCATTTCTCCTTTGCACTCTCAAGAATTTGGTCTCTGTTTCTTTTTAATTTAAATTACCCTAAATGCAAGGAACTTATATTTTAAATTACAACTCATTTTGTTTTTAAATTACAAAAGCAATGTATTGCCCTTTAAAAAACTTAGAAAGCACAGTGAAACAAAAATAAACTTATTTCTGTCATTGCATTAATTTTCCCAGTCTTTGATGCACAATGCCTTTAAAAAAGTTATATACTCTGTTTATTAGACTGTTTCTTACCAAACATACAGCAAACACGTTTTTCCATGTCATTAAATGTTCTGCAGTATTTAAGTGGTTCATACACTGTGTGACTAAAAAAAGCCAAGGACTTTTTGACTTGCAAAACAAACCCACTTTCTTTTGGCTTTCTTTTTTGGTGAGTGGGTGGGAGAAGGTATGAACAGTTTTTAAGGTATGTTCCTCATACTTGTTTTTCCTAATCATGGTTCACTAGTTTGAAAGATGTGACTCAATCCGTACCTTGTGCATGGCAATGACAGGATTTAGCACCATAACCCTCTCAGGGAATTCATTGCCTGCCAAGACTTGGACCTGGAAGATTTAGTGATGCTAGGGGTTGGCTCTCAACAGGAGTCACATGAAAGGCACTGAGTTACTGTCTACCTTCAGTAATTCTCTGCAGGAATGTGTGCTCCGACCACTCTGCACCAACCACCTCCATTGCCTGAAATATGCAAACCAGCAAGTGACAAATGCTTTTTTAGAAAGGTAGAATTGCATTCAAATTGAAAATGGAGGAAGTTGATCAAAGAAGAAAGAAAGAAATGCATTAAAAATTAATCATCCCGGGTCCATAAAGTCAGCTGTAAACCCTTAGCAATAAAAAATTAAATGAAGAAGAAGTTAATGTTTTAAGCGGAGATTTAAATTTTCCAGGGGAGAACTTGATAGCTGCAGCAAATCCGGGAGCTGGCAAAATTTACAAGGGAAGCCCAAGTGTCTTGTCCCACCAGAGGCTGCAGAAAGCATAAAACAGTCATCAAATGAAACATCATTTATATTATTTAGTATCAGTGTGCAAAACCTTGGCTATAAAAGGAAATGGCACTTTTGACCGACTGAGAATATTGTTCTATTCAGAACAGATTAAAATGGCAAAAGTGCAAGAATACTAAGAAAACACATCATTGCTGTAGGAAGCCCAGAGGAAATATTACAGAAATATATAATATCAGGGAGTTGTAGGACTCCAAGTAATAATATTTATCTCTCTTTCTAGTTCAAATACCAAAGCCTAAACCTCTACCTGAAATTACATGTTTATTGGCAGGTTGTCTCTGGGTGGGCTTAATGAATGGTCAGATCTTTGGACCCAAAAGGAAAGTTCAACCAGATTTATTACAGTTTCTGAGCAAAGTTGGCACATATTTCAGGGTTTTCCTGACAAACTTAAAAATTGGCCGTGGAATTATATAGGTATAAAGATGTTATAACATATGCTCAAGAGAACTGGTCTTGGCTGCAAGGAGACCCTGCTCTTGCTGTGCCATCTGCAATGAAATCTTGGCGAAATTGCTTCTCTTCTTTATTTCTTCATCTATGAAATGGGAATGGAAATAATGATATTCACTTCACTGGTGGTGGTTATGAGAATTAATTGAGACATTAGATATTAGGAATTTAGCATAGGCTTGTGTACTTAGTAAAACTTCAATAAATAGCTGCTCCTCATATTGTTCTTTTGCTAGATAATCACACAGATATTAGCTGATGTGTGAGAAGTGGTTGGAAGACATTTCCCAGCTGGCTTGGAACTCTAGGTTAGTGCTGTTTTATGGTGTTAAGTATTCCGATTTCTTCCTGTAGATCTCCAAATAATTTCTGGAGTCTTTTCATGGCATTCTTGGTTCCCTGTTGCCCAGCATACAGAGTTTCTTGGTTTGGGCTATGACGTTAATACCTTCTAACTTGTCTGTTTAGATTCTGGCCAAATTTATCAGGCAAAGTGTTCATCTGGATAATCTGAGAAGGGCTTTTTCCCAGTTTAGCTTCTCTGGGTTTATGCATAAATATATTATTAATGCTTAGTAACACCAGGAGGGAATGTTCCAGCTGTTGAGAGGGATTAACACTTATTTAGCTATTTTTCAAAGCTCATTAAAGTTTATGGTGCTCTTATTTATGTACTGATGCACTTTTGTGCTGTGCTGTCAATCTTCAGTTACAGGAAGCAGCTGGAATGTTGAAGGATGTGGACTTCAGTTTATTAGGATGTCAGATGACAATAATAAAAATAATCCTTTGCCACTCTCTGGAGAACTTGTGCCGGGGGATGATCATCAAAAAGCCTCCACAGGGATCCGGACGATGCTGCGGTTGTGGCTGCATCCACCCCACCATTTCCTGGACTTGCCATTGGAATGAAGAGGGAGATGTCTAGGCTGGCATGTGCATACAGTGAGACAACGAATTTGACCGGATCTGTACTGTTGGAACTCAACCAGGAGTTGGGAGGGGTGCAAGTTGTAGCACTCCAAAATCTTACGACTATAGACTATCTATGGTTTAAAGAACATATGGGATATGAACAGATCCCAGAAATGGGTTGCTTTAATTTGTCTGATTTCTCTCAGACTGTTCAAGTACAGTTGGACAATATCCATCATATCATAGACAAATTTTCACAAATGCCTAGGGTGCCTAACTGGTTTTCTTGGCTTCACTGGAGATGGCTGGTAATTATAGATTTGCTTTGTTTATGTCACCGTATTCCTATTATGTTAATATGTGAGCGCAAGTTAGTTAGTAGTTTAAAACCTATACATGCTTAAGGTACTCTACAAGAAGATATGTCAAAGAAATAATCAATCCTCCCATGTTTTCTTCTATATGCTACATCTATAGCTTTTCTTCCTCCTTCCTAATTACAACCCTTAAATAGAACTCGTGCCTCATATCGAATTTACCAAGTATCATAATTCCTCCAGGTGGTAAAGATACCTCGAGACAAGTGCTGGGCATAGAAGCCACAGGGCATAAATCTGCAAAGAAGTAAAAAGCTAACCTTTTCAAACAATATGGCTTCTCTCTCACTTACCAACTTTACATTTCTCTGTATGGCCCTGGAAGATGGGTGGTTAGCCAGAGACGGGTAAGATTCCTCAAGGGAGGAACAACCTAAGACAGTCGCAGAGGGGCCATCAGGTGAGAAATTGGGGATCAACAGAGGTGAGGCTCAGAACCTCACCCCCCCTGTTTTGAGAGAAATCTTCTGCATCCGTGGATGTTTTCCTGCCCTTGTCTAGCTTGGATTAATACTTAGTCCATAGGCACATACCTGATCATCTACATTTGCCCTCTTACAGCACTAAACTATGTTTTCTACCTTTATCTTGCATCTACCTACCACTTCAGCATTTTATTAAAAATAAAAATAATAATAATAATAAAGGGAGAAATGTGGGATCCACATATAAATCAAGTATAAAAATCAAATGAATATTCATATTTGACCTGATTGTTTATAGTTCATAATGCGTGATCAAAACCGAAAGTTTCTGTGATGACTGCCCTTGTACTGTTCACAATGTAAGAATTTATTCACTATGTAAGAATTCATTCACCATGTAAGAACTTGTTGGTTATGCTTCAGAAGATTGGAGACTGACGAGAATTAGGCTTGAGATGGATTAATGATTGTGCATTGAGCATTGACCCCCCCTATACAGAATTTTATTGTTGTTAACAACCATTTGATCAATAAATATGAGAGATGCCCTCTCAAAAAAAAAAAGTAGGTTTCTAATAATACTGATTTGCATATTTAAAATCAATTTTATGACTTCTAAATGAATGTGAAAGTTTTGTAAACTGTAAAATGACATAAAAGTAGATTTCTTATAACAGAAAAAAAAATCCTTTGCAATTATTATCATCCTTCTATTCCCAGCATTCTTCCAAATGAATTAAGTCTAATTGCTTTTCCTATAGGAAGCTGGCTCTTGACACATTTATGAGGCTTGACCTCTGACTACATTCTGCCTTCAGTCTTTCTGACTTAGTGTCACTATCATCCATTCGGTTACCCAAGTCAGAACCCTCAGCGTCATTCTACACATCTCTCGCAAACAAGCAGTTGGCACATCCTATCAATTCTAGCTCCTCAAGTGCATCTATCTTCCACTACCTCTACCCCTTCAGGTTCTCACTTCCCTTGATGCATTTTAACAGCCTCTCTACTCATCTCCCTTTCTTCAGTCTTGACCTCCTGTAGGCAAAGATTTCCAAGATATTTAGAATCTTCCTTTGTTACAGGCAAATATGATTGTGTCACTTCTTTGCTTAAAAATCATTCAGTGAGTCTAATTTGGCACCTGTGTGGTGCACTTTCCTCTTCCTTCCCTCTTTCTCTTAACTGGCCTATACTAGAATCATGCAGAATTACCTGCTGGTCTCCAATAGGTTGTACTTTTTCTTTTTAATTTTTTGTTTTAATTGAAGTATAGTTGATGGAAAATATTATATTGGTTTCAAGTATACAACATAATGATTCAACAGTTATATACATTAGTAAATCCTTACCCCAACTAGTGTCATTACTATCTGTCAACATTCAACATAGATGTTACAGAATTATATTCTCCATGCTGTACTTTCATCCCCATGACTAATTTATATTACTGAGATTTTGCGCTTTATTCTCTTCATTTACTTCATCGTCCTTAACCCCTCCCCCATGGTAACCAACATACACTTCTCAGTGTTTATGAATCTATTGCTGTTTTGTATTGTTTTTAAATTCCACAAATAAGTGAAATCATATGGCATTTATCTTTCCTTGCCAAGCTATTTTACTTAGCATTATATGGTCTAGGTCTATCCATGTTGTTGAAAATGGCAGGAGTTGTTTCTTTTTAATGTCTGAATAATATCCCATTGTGTATTTAATGTCTGAATAATATCCCATGTACTACATCTTCTTTAGCCATTCATCTATTGATTGACACTTTGGTTGCTTCCATATTTTGGCTTTTATAAATAATGCAACAATAAACATAGGGGTAACATATACTTTTCAAATCAGATTTTTAGTTTTTTGAGGAACCTCCATTACTGCTTTCCACAGAGGTTGCACCAATTTATATTCTCCCTAATAGTGTAGAAGAGTTCCCTTTTCTCCACATTCTCACCAACACTAGTTATTTCTTGTCTTTTGGATCGTGGCCATTCTAGCAGTTGCAATGATACCTCATTGTGGTTTTGATTTGCATTTCCCTGATGATTAGTGATGTGGAGCATCTTTACATGGGCCTGTTGGCTATCTGTATTTCTTCTTTGGAGAAATGTCTCTGCCCATTTTTTAATGTTATTTGTTTTTTTGGTGTTGAGTCATATGAGTTCTTTATATGTTTTGTATGTTAACCCCTTATCTGATTAGTTGTTTATGAGTATATTCTCCCATACTCTCAGTTGCCTTTTGTTCTGTTGATGGTGGCCTTTGTTGTACAGAAGCTTTTTAGTTTGATGTAATTCCACTTGTTCATTTTTTTATCTTCTTTTCCTTGCCAAGGAGATGTGTACAGGAAAAAATTGCTCAGGTTTGTGTTCAAGAGATTTTTGCCTATGTTTTTTTATAAGAGTTTTATGGTTTCATATCTTATATTTGACCCATTTTGACTTTTATTTTTGTGTATGGAGTTATGCAGTAACCCAGTTTCATTCATTTGTATGTAGCTGTCCAGTTTTCCCAACACCAGTTATCAGAGAGATTTTTTCGCATTGTATATTCATGGCTCCTTTATTATATATTAATTGACCATATATGTACTCTCTGTTCTGTTCTATTGGTCTCTGGGTCTGCTCTTTTGCCAGTAACATACTGTTTTTGATTACTGTAGCTTTGTAGTAGAGCTTGACGTCAGGGAGCATTATACCCCTAGCTTTGTTGTTTTTTCTCAAGATTGCTTTTGGATATTCAGGGTCTTTTGTGGTTCCATATGAATTTCAGGAGTTATTTGCTCTAGTTCATTGAAAAATGCCATTGGCATTTTGATAGGGGTTGCAGTGAATGCAGTGAATCTTTAAATTGCTTTGGGCATGATGGCCATTTTGACAATATTAATGCATGGGATACATTTCCATTTATTTGTGTCATCCTCAATTTCTTCCATCAGTGTCTTATAGTTTTCAGAGTACAGGTATTTCACTTTATGGTTAGGGTTTTCCTAGGTATTTAATTCTTTTTGATGCAATTGTAAATGAGATGACTTTCCTGATTTTTTTTCTGCTAGTTCATTGTTGGTATATAGGAAGGTGACAGATTTCTGTATGATGATTTTGTATCCTGCAACTTTGCTGAATCTAGTTATTAGTTTTAAGTTTTTTGGCAGTCTTTAGGGTTTTCCATATATAGTATCATGTCATCTGCAGATAGTGAGTTTTACTTCTTCCTTATAAATTTGGATGTCTTTTATCTCTTTGTCTGATTTCCATGGTCAGGACTTCCAGCACTCTGTTGAATAAAAGTAGTGAGAGTGGACATCCTTGTTTTGTTCATGATCTCAGAGGAAAAGCTTTCAGCTACTCACCATTGATGGTAGTTGTGGGTTTGTCATATATGGCCTTTGTTATGTTAAGGTATGTTGCTTCTATACCCCTTTTGTTCAGAATTTTTATCATGAATGGATGTTGAATTTTGTCAAATGCTTTTTCAGTATCTATTAATGTGATCATATAGTTTTTATCCTTTTTAAATTAATGTGGTGTATCACATCGATTTACAAATATCACCCTTGCATCCCTGGAATAAGTCCTACTTGGTCATGATGGATGATCCTTTTGATTTAATTTTTAATCATTTGCTAATATGTTTTTGAAGATTTTTGCATCTATGTTCAGGAGTGTTGGTCTCTAATTTTCTTTTTTTTTGTGGTGTCTGTCTGATTTGGCTATTAAAGTGATGCTGGCCTCATAGAATGAGTTTGGAAGTATTCTCTCTATTTTTTGGAATACTTTAAGAAGGATGGGTAGTATCACTTCTTTAAATGTTTGGTAGAATTCAGCTGTGAAACCATCTGGTAATTGACTTTTGTTTGTTGGGAGTTTTTGGATTACAGTTCTATTTCATTACTGGTAATTGGTCTATTCGTATTGTCTGTTTCTTCCTGGGTCAGTCTTGGAAGGTTGCACTTTTCTAGAAATTTGTCCATTTCTTCTAGTTTGTGAAGTTTATTTGCATATAAAATTTTTTATAGAATTCTCTAATAATTCTTCATATCTCTGTGGTGTTGGTTGTAAATATTCCTTTTTTGTGTCTGATTTTATTTGCCTCCTCTCTCTTTTTTTCTTGATAAGTCTGGCTAGCAGTTTTTCCATTTAATTTATTTTCTTAAAGAACCTGCTCTTGGTTTCATTTATTTTTTTCTGTTGTTTTATTCTTCTCTATTTCTGCTCTGATTTTCATTATGTCCTTCTTTCTACTAACTTAGGGTTTCATTTGTTCTTTATCTAGCTTCTTTAGTTGTGAGTTTAGATTGTTTTGGATTGTTCTTGTTTCTTGAGGTAGGTCTGTATTGCTGTGTACTTCCCTCTTAGAATTGCTTTTGAGGCATATCACGTATTTTGAACTGTTGCATTTTTGTTTTCATTTGTCTCCATTTATTGTTTTATTTCCTCTTTGATTTGTTCATTGATCTATTGATTATTTAGAAGCATGTTGTTTAGCCTCCATGTGTTTGTGGGTTTTATTTTTCCTCTGTGTAATTTATTTCTAGTTTCATACTTTTATGATCTGAAAAGATGCTTGATATAATTTCAATCTTTTTGAATTTTTTGAGGATTTTTTTGTCTTAATAGCTGATCTATTCTTGAGAACTTTTCATGTACATCTGAGAAAAATGTGTATCCTGCTGCTTTTGGGTGGAATGTTCTATATACATCTGTTAAATCCACCTGATTTAGTGTCTTGTTCAGTGCCTGTTTCTCTATTTATTTTCTGTCTGTATGATCTGTCCACTGGTATGTAAGTGGTGTGTTAAAGTACCCTAATATGATTGAGTTGCAGTCTATTTCTCCTTTTAGTTCTGTTAGTAATTGTTTTATGTATTTTGATGGTAATGTTTTACATATTTAAGGTCCATAGGTAATTATAATTGTTATATACTCTCGTTGGACTGATCCCTTTTTCATTATGTAATGTCCTTCTTTGTCTCTTGTTACTTTCTTTGTTTTGAAATTTATTTTGTCTGATATAAACACTGCTACTACTGCTTTTTACTCCATATTATTTGTGTGAAATATTTTTTTAATCCATTCACTTTCAGTCTATGTATGTCTTTAGGTCTGAAATGAGTCTCTAATAGGCAGCATATAGATGGGCTTGTTTCTTTATACATTCTGCCACCCTGTGTCTTTTGATTGGTGCATTCAGTCAATTTACATTTAAGGTAATTATTGATAGGTATATACTCATCACCATTTTATTAATTGTTTTCTGGTTGTTTTTGTAGTTCCTCTGTTCCTGTGTTCCTCTTTTATACTCTTCTCTTGTTATTCAATTGTTTTATTTAGTGTTATGATTGGATTTTTAAAAAACTGTGTAATTATAGGCTTTAGGCCTGTGGTTACCATAAGGTTCATAAATAGTTTCCTAAATTTATAAGTCTATAGTAAGTTGATGGTTGCTCTATTTTGTACATAGTCTAAAAGTAATTTTTCACTTTTCTTTACACTTTCGTATTAGATGTCATAATCTGCATTTTTTTGTGTATAGTTGATTGATTTTATATGTAGTTGATTTTATTACTTCTTTTTAACTTCATAGGTACTTGGTAATTAATTGGTCTACTACCTTTACTGTTAGTTAATTCTCACTGATGAAAAATATTTAGGTTTAAGAACATTTCCATCTACAGAGGGCCCTTTAAGATATCCTGTAAGTCTGGTTTAGTGATGGTGAATTCTTTTAATTTTCACTTATCTGGGAAATATTAATCACTCTTTCAAATCTAGAGTGATAACCCTTCTGGGTAGTGGATTCTTGGTTGAAGGTCCTTTTGTTTCAAGACATTAAATATTTCATGTCACCCCCTTCTGGGCTGTAAAATTTCTGCTGAAATCTGCTGATAGCCTTATAGAGTTTGCCTTGCAGGTAACTATCTGCCTCTCTCTTGCTGCTTTTAAGATTGTCTCTTTATCTTTCCCATTTTAATTACTTCATATCTTTGTGATATCTTCCTGGGCTGCTTTAGTCAGGGGCTCTGTGCTTCCAGGACCTGGGTGTCTGTCTCTTTGCCCAGATCAGGGAAATTTTCAGCTGTTTTTTCTTCAAAGAGACTTTCTACTCCTTTGTCTTTCTATTCTCCTCTGGTATCCCTATTATGCAAACATTTTCATTTGGATTTGTCGCACACCTCTCTTAGTGTCTTCTAATTTTTGGAAATTCTTTTTTCTCTCTGTTCCTCAGCTTGGTTGTTTTTCTTTTCTCTATCTTGCATCTCATTGATTCTTTCCTCTACTTCCAGCAGTCTACTATTCATTCCCTGCATTGTATTTTTGATTTGTTATTATATTCTTCAGCTCTGTGTGGTTCTTTTTCAAATCTTTTATTTCTTTGTTGAAGTTCTCATAGAGATCATCAGTTGTTTTCCACAGGTCAGTGAACAGCTTTATGACTGGTATTCTGAGGTGTTTTCAGGAATGTTGGTGATCTCTGTTTCATTTAGCCCTCTTTCTGGTGTGTTATCTTGTTCTTTTGTTTGGAACATATTCCTCTTCCTCCTCACTTTGTCTGGGTTTCTGTGTTTCTTCCTTGATATTAGATAGATCTGCTTTGCCTCCTGGTCTAGCAAGTAATGGTTTTATGAAGAAGGTGTCTGTGGATAAAGTGAAGGTTCCTGTGGCCAGGATTTCTCACTTGGCCCTGGTTGGCTAACTCACTACACATGTGCAGGTAATACGTCATTATTGACTGCATATAAAGAGCTCCGCCCAGTGCTCTAGGCAACGCAGTGGCATAGCTGTAAGGCTGCAGGAGAGCAGAGGAGACTGGAGTGGTGGCAGCACTGAGCACAGAGACTGAGACAGCTGTGGGGGTAGAGAGGCTCAGAGGCAGAGACCAGCTTGCTACATGTAGACTCGCTCTGAGTGGATGGAATTCTAGTGATTCTAGTGATCGACCTGCCACCGTGGGAATAAAGTTGGATATAACCCTTTCACACCAAGAACGTTCTACTGTCATTTCTTTGGTCTCATTGAATGCAGAGTGAACTTCTCCAGGGCTGAAATGTATTGACAAGACAGTATCTTCTGGTGCCCAGGAGCTCAAGACTCTTTGATCACCTGTGCCTGATTGTCTTTTTTGGTGGAGCTGCAGTTGCTGTTGGTGGACTGTCGGTAGTGCCATCTTTCTGCCTGCCTGCTGGCAGTGGCTGATCTCAATTTACTGTAGGTGGCAGCTCACCTCAGCTGGACCTTTGTGTGCAATGAGGTTCTTCTGCCAAGGACTTTGTGGGTGGGGCTGCCCTTGCCTTCCAGGCACCAGTGGTGGCCACTGCTGGTCCAGGCAGGCTGATCAGGGTGTGTGAGCAGGCAGCACTGCACTGGGTCTGAGCTGCCAGTTGAGGGAACTGGAGAGTTTACAGCTGGCTCCCACAGGTCCCTCACCAGTTGGGCTGAAGGAGAGCCAGGAAATCTGGGAAAGTGGCTTCCTTCCACATGTCAGGCAGCAAAGTCTGACCACTTCTGGGCTGAAAGGGCTGGGTGTGGCAGTGTGCATGGAAATGCCTCTGCAGAGCTTACCTGCCAGCGAGGGAACTGGATCATTTGGAGCTGGCTTCTGTGAGTGCTCAACCAGTTTGTCTGAGGGAAGGTGGAGGAAGCTAGTCTACCTGCCCTTTCCCCTCTGGAGAGAGCTTCCTCCAACCCCTGCTGCTCTGGCACACTTCTGGCTGCTGGTAAATCTTTCAAACTGTACCTCTGTGTTGACTCAGCTGGACCCATGGAGTGTGCCTGTCCTCCACAAGCAACAGGAGTCTCGACCTCCCAGAAGCTCCAGTCTCCCTTGTTTCCAGCCCAGGTAATCACCAAAGCCCATTGCAATGTGGACTTGGGTTCCAGCAGCAGATCTCCAGTTGTGGAGGATTACTGAACACTTATCCCCTCCCCACTTCATTCCTCTCCCTCCTGCTTGTGAGCTAAGATGGGGAAAGGGTTTGGGTCCCAATCAATTGCAGCTCTGCCACTTTATCCTCCTCAATGTGGTCTTTTCTTCTTCACCAGGTGTAGATGGTCTGTTCTGCAGTCTTCAGGTCGTTTTCAGGTTAGTTGCATATGCTGTGGTTGCTTCCTTGGTTTGTAAATGGGGGGCGGTTTTCACCTTGCCCTCCTACTCCTCCATCTTCCCCCCAAACTCAGGTGGTACTTTTCCTGCCTTCATTCTTTCTGCCTGAAATTTGCTCCTTTCAGTTTGTCCTCTGTTGAGAACTGATGGAGATGGCACATAAGACACTTTTTCTAAGACCCATTCACTGTCTTTATCCTTATCCTTCCACTGTTGCCCAATCATTCTGTTTCCAAAGTAATTGATATGTTCTGAGGTCATAGTAGTTATGTATTACACTGTACTGATTATAAAGTTATCTACCCCACCTTATTGTGGACTCCTTGAACTTAAGAATGGGGTCTCTTTATGTCTGTTGTTAGGCACTTAAACATTGCATATAGCAGATGCTAAATAACACATGGTTGAATAATTAGATATGTAAATGGATAAGTGAGTAGATACTCCTGTTGTTTTCATTTGGTGTCTCTTTTCTGTCATATTCTCTACTCAGCCACCCTGAGCTCCCTGGAATCCTCCACAACAATCTCAGGCCTGCGCCTCTTTTCAAAGGTGCCACCTTATCATTCATGATGACTTTTTCCCTCCCTATTTTTTTCTGTAATGATTCTAATAGCTGTTAAGAGTAAAACATGAGAATTTAAAGTATTTTATTCTAAGTTGTGAATGACTCACCACCTCTACATTTTCTATTTTTAAAAATACTTTTTATTTTTACTTGTAGTTCTAAAAAGAAGGCATAAGTTCCTGGGTGAGATTTCACCAAAGATATTAGACGAGAGGATATAATTCTGCTCTTTCAAACTACCCTCTTACTTTTAGTATATATGCCAGCCTGGTTTCACAAAACAGCTTCAACTTTTAGGAAATCAAGAGATAGTATTGTTATTATAGCAGCAAGAATAACTACTTTTTGTGGGTGTTTACTATTGATCATCTACTATGCAAAATCCTTTATATACTCACTATATATATATATATATATATATATATATATAGCTGTGAGTATTAAAATATATATATTTTAATATGAGCCCTGAAAGATAGGTCTCATTTTTCCCATTTTGTAGTTGAGGGAACAGAGTTGTGGAGAAGTCCAGTGACCTGCCCCAAGTCACACAGTTAGTAAGTGGAGAAACTGGGACTTGAACCTATGCTTTCAGGTGCTACTCAACCCTTGCCCACACTCAGTCACCATGCCAAGTGAGTACAGTGACTATTCAGGAAAACAGATTCAAATGCAGTGACAGGAAGTACAACAGGAAGTGGGGCTGCAGGAGGAGAATGGGACAATCTGTCAATTCTAGATGGAATGATAATAACAATGATCAATAGTGACTAATATTTCTGGCACACCAGGTTCTCTTCAAATAAACTAAGTAAAACGTGAAGAGGAGAAAATTGAACTGAAAAAATTAAACTCAAAAAGTGCCCAAGTTGTTCAGTTAATAAATAATGAATAGGATTTAATAAGAGTACCAATGGTGAACTCTCTTATCAGTTTGACTGAAAAAAACCAAAAACGCTGTAGCTCAGTGTAGTATTTATATTAATAAGGGCCTTAGCATTTATATGTTTTTTTCTATAATTAGAGCCTTCAGACTTAGAAATCTACTATTCCAAGGGTCTTTTTACTTAGGGTTGCGCAATCTATATTACTATTTCCCTGACCTTTAAGGAAGTATTTGTTTCTTTTTAGAAGAAAAATTCTAAGTGCAAATTTAATAGATTGCCTGTAAGTAAGGCACTGGGACCTGTGGATATGCATTTGTTCCAGTTCTCTAAACATTCTTTAAATAGCCCCTTTATTGGTCTTGATAGATGGCTAATTCCTTATAGGCTCCATTACTTCTAACTTGTATAAATGTCTTTTCTTTCTTTTCAGGTTTGCGATAGCTTTAAGGAATGAGTTCAATGTTTCAAAGGCATAATTAATGTATCATGCCTCCTTCTTCATTAGGAAGCTCATTTTCTCTTGAGCCTCTCTCTTTCTTAGTGTATCTGCAAAGTCCTTCATTCTCCCTTAATTCCTTTTGTGAGCACTTACTATTTTTTTTTAGATTTCTGACTGTTCTCATTCTTTAACATTCTTTAACTTCACAAATGGCATGAATTCACAATTTTTGTTCTATGTTCAGTGGCAATTCATTTCTCTTGCAGGGACTGACCTGTGGGCCAAACCCCCTGTGGTTCCAGCTGCCTGGCATAGGGGGCCTGTCCACTGTGTGAGCCATAGACCAAGTTACATGGGGTGGGCAGCCATGCCTATGATTAGTACAGGGGAAGAGTGATCAGCTGGCAACTCAAATATTTTACTTTTTGTGACATTTTAAAAGAATGTAATGGTGATAAAATACACATAAGATTTATCTTTTTAATCACTATTAAGTATACAGTTCAGTACTGTTAAATATGTTAACATTGTTGTGTAAACAATCTCCAGAACCCTTTCCATCTTGCAAAATTGAAACTCTATACACATTAAAAGCAACCCCCATTCTTCCCTTTCCCATTCCTTGGCAACTACCCATTCTACTTTCTGTCCCTGTGAATTTGAAGTACTTCATTTAAGGGGAATCATGCAGTATTTATCTTTTTGTGACTGGCTTATTTAATTCATCACAATGTCCTCAAGTTTCATCTATGTCATAGCATATGTCAGAATTTCTTTCCTTTTTAAGACTGAATAATATTCCATTGTATGTATATATCACATTTTGCTTATCATTCACACATCATTTGATACTTGTATTGCTTCCATCTTTTGACTATTGTGAATAATGCTGCTATGAACATGAGTATATAAATATCTCTTCCAGACACTGCTGTAAATTCTTTTGTGAATATAACCCAAAGTGGAATTGCTGAATCATATAATTCTATTTTTAATTTTTTGAGGAAATTCCATACTGACTTCTATTTAATTGCACCATTTTACATTCCCACCAATGCACAAGAGTTGTGCCCAAGAGTTCTGATTTCTCTGCATCCTCACCAACACCTGTTTTGCTTTGTTTCATAGTCACCATCCTAATAGATATGAGGTTGAATAGCTTACTTTTAAGGAGTTTGGGAGGAATTTAAGTTTGGTCTGTTTCAAGAATTTCCCAGCAAGATGTCAATCAGAAGAAGAAGATAGTGCCCAATACTAAGCATCAGCTCTTGGCATGGGCTGGGGGGGCACTATCCTTGGATTGAAGGGTTCTGACACAATATGAAGGAGATGAATTCAGGGCTCAGTGATGAGAGAATTGGCTGAGAGAAACAGTCTCACCCACATACTTGTTAAAGTTCACAACTAGGTGTCAATGCTCAGACCTAGAAGATCCATGTAGAAGGTGGGCAGGTTGGGCCTTCAGCAGGGAGGCTGCCACAGGTGATTCTCACAGACACTGGGGATTGCTTTCACCTTCAGTTTCAAATTCAGTGAAAAACTGGAGTTCAATTAAAATAAATTGGTTTGGTAAGAGCTGGATTTCTTGAGGAAAGGAGTTTTCCCCTGATGTGGAAAAGAGGGTCACGCAACTGTTGGTTCTATTTTTGAAAGCCAAAATCCAGTGCTTCCCTGGTTTCTGGGCCCCACCAAGCTGCACATGTGAGGTAAAGTGGAGTAATGGAAGTTTGTTGAGAAAAAGGTATCCGAATTAGAAAAGAAGGGCTGAGAAGACTGACCGATATGATAGCACAAGAAGATCACACTGGGTCAAAGTAAAATGACTAGCCAATTCTTTGCTGTGTTTTTCTTATTAAACACATGACTCAGGTTTACTCACAATCTTCTAGCTTGTTCGGAAGGACTTGAGCAGAGAAGATAGAGGGTGGTGGCACAAGTTTTCCTGACAGGGATGATTTACAGATCTTGGTAGGTCTTTTATCTTCTCCTCTTAGCTCAATTAGCCCCACAAAGAGGCAAAGACCAAAAGAAATGCCTATTTTAGTTGACCAAGTCATTTTCTATGTGATTTACATGTGTTAGCTCTCTTAATCTGATCCTCAGAACAAGTCTCCCAGGAGTGTCTTACTATTCCTATTTTATAGGTGAGGACTCAGAAGCTCAGAAAAGTTGAATAAATTTTTCAAGAATTCACAGCAAAGAGGTGAGATCAAGATTTGATACAAGGATTATCTCAGTATTCTTATGTTAAAGCCAGGGTTCTTTTCATTTAGCTACTACTCCTAAATTATGCTGCTTAGGCTATGCACTATAAATGCAGGGTGGGGCACATATTCTCCTCACTCTGACCTTGACCTCTTCACTTAAGCACACCTGGTTATCACCTGAAATTTTCCTGTCCTTGCTGCTATGCCAGCATTTTAATAGAATAACTCAGAGGGAGAGCCTCTGAGTTACTCTGTCTTTCATGATGGTTATTAAACCTCTCCCCCAAATCCTTGGTTGGATAAACATCCTCATTAAAAGCAACATGAGGAATGATAACATAACTCTTACTGTAAAGTTAATCCTCATAACTTAATTTTAATCCTCATAACTTTCAGGGCAGCACTATTATTGCCTCCATTTTGTAGATGAGGTAATAGAGACAAAGGGGCTCAGCATCTGCCCCAGGTCACCCACCCCGCCAGCTGGTGGGGTCAGGAGCCAAGGCAGGCTGCCCCTCAGGGCTGAATGTTCTGATCCTTGCATTTCTATCTTTGCCCACTGAAGAGCTTCATCATGTTTTTAAATTAAAGGACTGGTTGACTGGATTTTCATTCAGTAATCCCTTTACTTGACCCCTGATTTATAGATTAAGCAGTTGAAGATAAGAGCAGTCACCTGGGAAATGGAGAGTTGGAGCTAGGACTTGAATCTATCTTTAATTGTCCTCAAAACCCAATTTAATTCATTACCATGAAGTTTGGATTTTTTCACTATACGTGCTTATAAATACATGAGGGGACAATGAATACTCATGGGCTTATCTGAAATATCATTATGTGTTTCTTTCCTTTGTCTTCTTTGTATTCTTCTCCTTCTTGCCTTTCCTTTCTCAGTCAAAGGAAGAACATAGTTTGAAATCTCAGTTCAAAAAAGCCAGACATGGGGAAAGGATTGGGAGAGAAAGAACATTTAACTAGAATGTCAAATAAATGGAAAAGCACAATAAAGAGATATGATTGATTTCCCTCCTTGCTTTTTTTTGGACAATATCTCTTCATAAAATTTTAAAACCGAAGTCTGAAAATAGGCACAAGAAACGACATACCATAATACCACTCTCCTAATGCTTTTTAGCCAACCTTCTTCCAGTCTTTTCTCCTATGCACTTTTTTGAAATGTGGATGTAAGATGGAGGATAGACATCTTTGTGCTTTTTCTTTTAACATGTTGCTATATTAAAAATAGATACACTAAAGCCATAAAGACATGGAATAACCTTAAATGAATACTGCTAAGTGAAAGAAGCCAGTCTGAAAAGGCTTTATGCCTTTTTATAATTTCAACTATATGACATTCTGGTAAAGGCAAAACTATGGAGACAGTGAAAAGATCAGCGGTAACTAGTGTCTTGCAGGTGGGGAGAGAGGGATAATAGAGCACGGGGTATTTTTAGGGTACAAGAATTATTCTGTATTACAATCTAACAGATATGTGACATCTTGCATTAGTCAAAACCCATAGAACTGCACCATTACAATGCATTACAATGAGTGAATGAGAATGTAAACTACTTAATTTAATTAATGATACTGCATCAATATTGGTTCATCAATTGTAACACCTGTACAACACTAAAGCAGATGTTAATAGGGGAAATTGTGTTTGGGAAAGTATCTATATGGGAATTTTCTGCACCCTGTGCTTCATATTTCTGTAAACAGCTGAATAAACCTGAAACAGCTCTAAAAACAAAGACTACAAAAATAGATATATTAGAATTAAAAATTTTGAACATCTGTTATGCCCTTCAAAATAGTCTCCTCGGATGTTATGTGTATGTTTTAAAGATACTGTCTTTGCTAAAAACATGTTGTAAGTCCTTGTGAAATATTTCCGCAGAGATTAGGTGGGTAAGGTGGGCCATTTTTAAAATTACATTTGTATAATCATAGAAAGATAGGGAGGAAATGAGACATTTTTCTTGCATGACTCTTAAGTTAGATGTGAAGGTCATCTCTGCAGGAGCAAGTGTTGAGCAAGGGCGTCCTGCTTGGATTGTGTGTGTGGTCTCCCCGGAGAGCTTCTGTAAGAGAACAGGGTCATGAGATCTTGTGTGAGAGAAAAAAAGGATAACACCATATTCATGTCTCAATTGTTTTTTCTTTCATGGGACCACAGACGTTGGTGACATTTGACTACCAAGTCACAGTGGACATAGACCTTCCATCAAGTCCTAGTTCTCCCAATTGCCAGCTGTAGACTCTTGGGAAGTTTGAATCCTGGTTGTTTAAAATGGGAATATTAACTAGGAGAGTTTGTATGGGAATTAATAGAATGCACACTCTGCCTGCAGCATGCTACTTGATACTGCTTAATCATGGTAAAAATTATTACCAATAATATTGTTTTTATTAAAAGGGCATCTGATTTTAGCATTCTCTTCTGAGGCTGATATTAAAAAAGTAGAGTTAAACTTATAAAAAGAGTGAAAATTTACCACTGATATTTTTACTGTCTCCATAGTTTTGCCTTTACCAGAATGTCATATAGTTGAAATTATAAAAAGGCATGAAGCCTTTCCAATGCATGTGCCAGTAAGGTATCACCTGATTGTTAGTACCTAATATTTTTAAACCTGTTTTCTTTTTGTAACAGTTAAGGTACAAAATTTATGACTTACTTTTAAAAAATTTTAGCTTATATAAGGTTATCTCTGTAATAATGTCACTTTATCTTATTAGCATTCCGGTATACTTTGTTGAATGGGAGAGAAACTTGTATGTTGAAGCCAGTGCCTTAAGAATTACCCATAAATTGCAGCCTATCTTAGCAATGTTGAGACCTACAACCTGGTACAGCTTTGGATGTGTTATGTGAATGTGATTTGTCAAAAGACTGAGAATTGCTGTCTTGGCTTAGTCCACTGCCACCTTGTTATTCCTACTACCCTTCAAAGGAAGACTCAGCAGTTATTCAGTTCCTGGGGGGCAGTATTTGAAGTCCACTTTGTTTTCCCAGAGAGAGTAATTTTTGCCTTAACATATACATCTCTGAGCAAATGTTAATACATCAAAAAAGACTGATGAAGTATTTTGCTAATTGCTGAAATACTTGGTTTGGTATTTTAGAAATGAATAGAAAAATATACCTAAATAAAACTTAGGAGAGGATAGAAATTAATTTTAGTAACAATATAATGCCAATTCCAAGCCTGGCTCTAATTTAGTTCCTCAAACCCCATTGCTCCAACAAAATGATGTTTAAATCAATTCATTCTTTCATTAGGCTGCCTAAGAGCACCATGGAGTGATGAGAAATTACTGAGATGGCATTCATGTTTCAAAACCCCTCAGTTTCACTCCATTTTCCATCCTGACGTGGGACTAATGTTCTGCATTTGCATGCTAAAATAGTATTTTTAATTGTAAAAGTGGTATTGTTAAATTACCTTCAAATGAGTTTATTTTAAACGGTTCATTAAAGTTTTGAAATCATTCCCTGCATGATTGCATCTCTTCTCTGCTTTGATGTATTACATCTCTCACCATAAATGCCAGTACTGAGAGAAAAAAACCTTTTCTTGCAAGACTCACATCACACAATCTGGCCAGTTTTGAAGTGAGAGCAAGCAAAAGCCCCATGGTATTGCAGAGGGGCTGAGGGCATCGTCTCTGGCACAGGAGCTGAGAGGCTCAGGTGAGGGGTGAAGGCAGATGGCTGTGTTCAGAGATAAAGAAAGGTCAGAGCCACAGAGGTTTCAAAGGGCTGGGTCAGTTCAGAAGATGAAAAGCAGCTCTCTCTGGATAGCTAGTGGTGGTTCTGAGATTTAAATACATCTCAACAGATTCTGTGTGTTCACTTTCATTTTAACTTTTCTCCTCCTGGTACCACTTTTCTTCTTCATTATTTCTCCTCTCTGGTGTCTTCAAGAACAGTGGCACACAGCCCTTCATATTTTAAGCTTCAACAATCATTTTCTCAAAGAAGGGTTCTTTCAGAAATAATTAGCCTAGGTTTTCTGAGATTGTCACTTGTGTGTTTATGAGAATTCCTTTAATGTCTTATTCAAAATACTGCAAAAGTTGCAGTATTTTGAGGGAGTATATTTGATTGTGATTCCTTAGTTATTGTTATGAAGTCCTAATTTCCCACCCCGGCCCACTACTTTCTCCAATGGTAGAACCACCTATCAAAAACCACTGAGGAAGAAGGCTTTACACAATGTGACAGACAACATGCGGAGAAAGTGAGGAGAGCCAGCTATGTTACATGCTCTAGAATACATTGTCAGCACTTTATGCTTACTGATCAGTAGATGGTCTTGAAAGTATCTCTTACTATCTTTGCTTGTCAAATAAAACCCAGACTGTACTTACTGACTCAATCACTAAGTAGAAGCTAGTAGAAGTAAGAAGAACTAACCTTGAGTAGAAGCAGCATTTCTATTTCTATTTGTTCAGAATTCCAGCTTTCCCTCTTAACATCTGTTATTGAAATGCTGTCTTTCTGGTGACCTTTAATGCACTGTATCACTATTGTGCATTAACAATTTATTAAACAATATTTTGAGCAATGATAACATGATAATTCAATGCATGTGCCAGAGCCAATATTAAAAATAGAACTCTTATTTCCTCAAATTAGCCACTGATTCCTAGACCTTGCCCTATAATCTTTGGCACACATTAACTTTTTCTTGACCTTGCAGTGCTCTGGATGTATCTGTCAGCAGGCACTTACCTACCCTGTGCAAGACACTGTAATAGAAACTGTCAGGAATACAAAATAGTAAAAATGGAGAGGAAGTGAAAGCTAATAATCACTTTCTCCATGTTAGTTACTGGGCTGTTAGTTTCACATGCATTCTCTCATGGCAGGCAGCCTTGCAGGATAGATAAGTTCATCCTCATTTTATAGGGAAGGAAGTTGTAGATTCTAATTTAGCCCTCAAGGAATTTATAATCCAATGGAGAAATAAGGTATATGTACATGATAAAATACAATTATAAAGCACTACATAATGAATATCAAATACTTGCAACATAACTACCACAGTTATTGAAAAGAGAGATCATTAATTGCGTTGGCCTAATAAGAAAAGCCTTTGGTGTTGTGATGGGGTGGAGAGGGAAATTCATTCATCCTGTTAGCATTCTGGAGTGCCCACTGTGGTACGCCCCTAAGAATTCATGGTCTTAGGGTAGGGACTGACATTTATATGGGAGCCTCAGGGAGGGAGTGATCATGTGATTTGGTATGGGTTTTAAATGAAAGGGGAAAGTTAACAAATATGAAGTGTGGAACACAGTCTTTGAGACTCCATAACTCATTTGGGTAGTTTTTACATTTTTATTTACTCTGGTAGTACTTTTGTTCACTTCACAGAATTCACTAAGACATAAAACAGCTTACATTTTGATGCTTCTCTTCCCGTAAGCTCTTGCTTTTACTCTGACATTGGATAGACACAATCTATTTCATTTCCCAGGATTCAGGGCAGTTGGTTTTACAAATTTCAGTTTGGCTTATAACATTAATATATTCAAGATTTCCAATTCACTTCCACATTAATTCACTTCTGTTTTTTTCATGTGGATATTTTTAATACTGATCAAAACAGTATAGGCTAGAAATTGACTGACACTTGAGTCTTGAGTTAGAGCTGAATTTCCTCAGTTTGTAGATGGTAAAAACTTGGTTTTTCCATTGTTTTATTGAAGTGAAGTCTTCTACTGAAAAATATTAATTGAAATGATAACCTCCAGGTTCCAGATGGTGTTTTGTTGTTGACCAAGGAATATATTGAAGAAAATATTATGTTTCCCATCACATCAGAGGTTAGAAATTTTTCTGAGTATTCCTAAAAGCTTGTTGATACTGCTACCAAATACACAGTCCTTAGAATCTATATTCATGTTATATAGCACATGTGGGCTTTGTGATATAATTAAGGTTACTAGTCGGCTGACCTGAGAAATAGTAGTTTATCTTGGATTATCTTGGTGAGCCAAACATGATCACCTGAGACCTTAGAAGGAGAGATCTTTCTCAAGATGGTAGCAGAAGGGGAAGTCAGGGAATTAAAATACAAGGATTCAATAGACTGTTGTTGTCTTGAACCTGAAGGGGCCCATATGCAAAGGCACTGCAAGAAATTGAATTCTGTCCAAATCCTGAGTGACCTTGGAAGTAGCATCTTCCTTAGGGCCTCCAAGTAAGAGCCCAGCTTAGTGGGCACCTGGCTTTCAACCTTGTAAGGTCCTGAGCTGAGAACCTAGCTGAATGAACCATACTGTGTCCAAACTTCTGATGCACAGGACTCTGGGATAAGAAATTGATGTCATTTTAAGCCACTAACTTTGTGGTAATTTGTTAATGCAGCAATAGAAAATGAATATACTCAGCAAGGCCTCAGAAGCCTACATAATCTGGCCTTTGCCTCTCTCTCCAGCTCCTTCTTACGCCCCTCTTCTCATTGCCACCCTCATGACTTCCCAGCAACACTGACTGTACTCTGTTGAATTGTGGTCCCCAAAGTATATCCCATGTCCTAGCCACCAGGACCTGTGAATGTGACCTTGTTTGGAAGGAGGGTCTCTGCAAATGTGGTTAAGGATCTCAAGATGAGAAAATACTGGACTAACCAGGTAGGCTCCAAATTCAATGACAAGGGTCCTTACAAGGGACAGAAGACCAAGTAAAGATGGGAATAAAGGTTGGAGTTACACCATCCCAAGCCAAGGAACATTTGGAACCTCTCCAAATAGTAATAGGCAAGGAAGAATTCTCCCTTCAGCCTCTCAAGGGAACCCCGCCAACACCTTGATTAGAACTCTGACTTCCAGAACTGAGATAATAAATTTCTGTTAATCCACTAGCACTGTGGTAATTTCTTATAGCTGCCCTATGAAATGAATACATTAATTTTTCAGTTTCTGAAGAATATGGTAACCCTTCCTTTCTCTGGGAAAGAGAAAGGAATTTTGGAATTTGCTTGTCTCTCCCTGTAGTTCTCTCTCCAACTCTTTCCATCTGTTTGCCTGGCTGATTCCTTCTCATCCTTAAGGTCTCAGTTTAGTCCTTAGAAGGGCTACTTCTGACCACTGTTCTCCATCACCATGCTAATAGTTCTATGTTTTATGCTCTCATCACAACATATACTTTCCTGTCCTTATCTGCATAATCATTCTGTTTTTTCTTCCCACTATACTGTCTACTCTGGAAGAACGATCCTTATTTCTCAATTGCTTACTCCTGTATGGCACCTGTCACAGAGTAGGTCAGCTGTATAACAGTAGGTTGACTGTTGAATGAATAAATGAATATTCTCTCTGACTCATTCAGTGTTTGGGAGTATCAAAGAATCAATCCCATGGAAAAGTCAATGGAAAAACATTTTAAATGTTCCTCTTCCTGATATCCAACTTTAATGCCATTTCCCAAAGTGCCAAGCTTCTATTAATATTCAGAGCAAAGAGATGAGCAATAATGGGAACCTGAAATCGGAGCTGTTGAAAATACGAAGAGAATAGCTAGGACCCAGAGATCCTGTTTCTAACCATCTCTTTAATAAATTCTTTTCAGATATTTTTCCAAAGAGCAGCAGCTGAGAGGAAGAATATGATTCCTATCTGATGTCCACATAATAGTTCATTCTGAGCAGACAGCCTATACTGTAAACACCAAGTTTTTTTCCTTTTCATTTGTTTCCCCTTTTTGTTTAAGTAAAAGTAATTATGTTTGCATTAGATTAAGCACTGGCTTGTTCTTGTACAAAACAATGGAGATTTGTTTTTTTTCTCCCCATCTCATATTCACTATGTCATTCAGACAGTGGCACTAAGGAGTGAAGCCACAGTCATATTGCAGAGTTGGAGCTGTGTCCTAAGAGTCACTTGCTTGCTTTTTGCAGAAATAAAAGTCAGCAGGTAGGAAGGGAAATTGAAAAAAAGTGATTGGGTTACTACAGTTAAATTGGACTAGCAACATAAAAAAAATATTGTAAGAATGCTTTTGGTTTTGCTTTCCTGGGAGATTTCATGAAAAGCTAAATTCTTTCAATAATCACTTAATACAGTAGAAAAGTAATTAAATTGATTGTGGACCCCAGTCATTAATTTCTGCTTATCATGTGTTTTGTGGCCTGTGGGTCTCCAGGGTTGTCTCTTGATGCCTAAGTTCCTTCCCTCCCCAAATTTTCTTAGGATAGACTGTTGGACAAAATTTTCTCAACTGCCATGAGATACTGTGCAGTAATTAGAGAAGTTCTGGGAGCTTCTGCAGGTGGACCTGGGGGAGAGATTAGAGCTCTGACCTTCTTATCTCCTGAAGCCTCTGAAGAGTGAGAGGAATGAACTTCCAGATTAGCTGTGACCAAGTGGTAGCTAGTTAGTTCCAATATAAGAATTCTAATGATAATTGGAGCATTCAAACAGAATTTCTCCATATCACTGTGGAAGGCCCACATCTCATTTTCCTCATGGAGTGACCTGCTGGACCTGGTCAGAATGCTGGGTTTATTGGTCCAGGAAACCTTCTTTTGGTTCAAGACTTTATTTGAAATTCTCCAAAAATTTCCCTGCTACTCTCTTTTTCCTCATCTTCTCTGTATCTCAGAGGCTGTGTTGAGGACAGAAACTCAGAAAAGCTTGGTATAGAATTCAGTCTCTGCCACTTATTTGTTGTGGAAACATTATCACATTACTTACTGCACTGGGCTGCAGTTTCTTCTACTATTAAATGGGTAGGGTAATGCTCACTTTTGGGGATCAGTGTGAAGAAAAAAGGTGAGATAATGCAGGAAGAACATCACTACCGTTTCTGGTATATAGTAATCTTGCAAAGAAGAATGGCTGGAAAATCCCCTAAACCATGCCTGTAGTGGATTATGCCAGTAGCTCAGATAGAACCACTATTTCCATATATGTAGAGCTTTACAGTTTAATCCCATGCGTTACCATATAACATGTCATTGTATCCTCAGACTTGTCCTTTCAGGTAGGAACATAATTTTTTCATTTTGGTTAACTTAAGAGTTTTCTGCTTCAAAGATGTGTACCCCAGTGAGACCTGCCTTATGCCACACAGTCCTATTTCCATATTTTCTCATTAGCAAGGATTTTAATAACAGGAGAGAGGTTAGAATGAATGTTTTTTGAATACCTGCTATTGATGGACAGTCTACCAATGAGATCTCGTTTGATCCTCACAGTGAGCCTGTGAAGAAGGTTTTACTAATATTCCCATATTGCAGGTATGAAAATGGAGTCAGGAAGGTTCAAACCCAAAACACTTACTCTTTAATTGAAGCCAACTCTCTCCCTCTGTGTTTTGAGGGATGAAAGGTAAATTCTGAAAGTGGAACAGAGTAAGATCTGTGTATCTTCAAGGCCTGTGAGCACTGGAAAATTATCCCTTTCCATTCAGAAAAGAGCCTTCCTGGAATGAACTCACCTTCTCTCCTTGAAATGATTAATTCTTACACCTTGAAATGTGATGACAAGGGTCCTGCAGAGGACAGTGTGTGTGAGGGCTCGTGTGTTGAATGGCTTTGGATTCTTCGTGATAAAGCACACAGTTGTGAGTTGTGGGTATTGTTCCTTGATCCCTGAGAAGAATCCCCAGTTTCCCTTCTTATACAGCCTCAGAAGGCCCTTTGTTTAGTAAATTATTGTGTGTCCCTTAGCTAAATGTTACATTCAGAAACAAGGGGTTGGTATGAGGTGTTTGAGTAATGGGATGAAATGACACCATTGCTCTTTGCTGACAGCATCCCATTAACCACTCAAACCCATACTCAGCCATTGTTTGGGGCATATTCTCACCTCCAGAGGGAGTAATCACAAGACATTGAGTTATGACAGGAATCTAAATTCCCAAAAGCCATAGCAGATTGACATAGTTGACAAGTTGGTTCTAAAATTACCTGTTGTTAAGTATAATTTGACATAATTCAGTTAGGCTTTGTGTCTTTTAATTTTCCCCTTTCACTGTATAAAAATAAACTCAGTGTCACTTTATAACATCCTGCTATTATTCAAGTGATCTTTTTGGATTACTTAGAAAAACCTTCCACTAATCACCATGTTGATTCTTCATTGTTTTTGTGAATTCATTTACTCTGTATTTGGCCAGGGGACTGTAGATAAGCCCAGCAGCTATAGCTCATGGACAACCTGGCGTATGTGGAATGGGTGTGAGGGATGATACAGAGATATATTACATTATTGTCTCATTCTTAAGCACTTATAATCTAATTTACCAAACCAGACATTCCTGTGGAAGAAATCTAATGTTACAGGAGAGCGCCTGCAAGTTGCATGAGAGGTGGCAGGCACCTTGACTGATTTAGTCACTTCTGTATCCCCAGTCTGACACATAGTATGTAGTCGAAAAATATGCATTCAATGGGTAAGTGAATGTGCTATGGAAATGATAGACCTAGACAGCATGGTATAAAAGAAAAATTATAGGCTTTAGAGTAAAGGGAGAATCTGGCTTTACTATTTATTCTGAATTCCAGGCTGGCCATTAATTATGTTTTCTCCCAAATGACTGTAACAAGCATTTCCATTTTTGCTTATGATGATTGAAGGAGAAAATGTTTGAAAAGAACCCAGGACAAGAAAATGTGTATGTATGTATATATGAATATACACACATATGTATATATGTATACATTATTCCCTCCCTTGTTGTAAAAGTATTTGAGGTGACATACAAAAATGTCTAAGTTTCTAGGATTGCATGGAAAAGTAGAGGAGAAAATATTAGTGAATGGAAATTAAGCATGGGAAAAACGTAAGTATGATCAAGTTTGAATGTAGCACGTCAGTTGCATGATATGTATATTTCTACCTTATCTAGAAAATAACCACAAATTTGACTCTGAGCTTTCTAGTAAATAAAGCAAAGAAATTAATATGATAAGATACATAATTCACATTGTTTATAAAATTAAAAAAAATCTTTTCAGAAGACTGGTTCTGAGAAAAAAGAGGTTTGTTGTGAACTGTATTCTCAATAACAGACTTTACTGGGCTATTTCTTTTCATGTCTGCCTGAGAATATCTTTCTTTTGCTTTCATTTTTAAAAGGATATTTATACCAAGAATAGAATTCTAGTGTCAGCAGGGATTTCTTTTCCCCTTTAGCACTTTAAAAAGCCATTATAATTTCTATGGCAAACATAGTTTGTGTTTAGAAGTCAGTGGTTATTTTAGTTGTTTCTCCCTCCTCAAGATGACCGAGATTTTTCTCTCTTTTTTTCTCTGGATTTCAGGAGTCTTCTGTTGTATTTTCTTTGTATTGATCCTTTGCAGATTCATCAAGCTTGTTCATTTGAGGGTTAATATCTTACATCACATCTCCAAAATTCTTTGTCATCAATTTTTCAAATAGTGCTTCTTTTTTTTACATATTATTGATATGCACTCTTATAAAATTTTCAAATAGTGCTTCTTAATCTGTGTCATCTATTTCTTAGAATGTAACTACATGTATGCTAGACCTTTGCATGTCTTTCATGTCTCTATATTTTTTTCTGTTAATTTTTTTTTAATTCTAGCACTTTAGTTTGGCTTATTAATACTGTCTTTACTGTGCCTCATTTAGCCTGTGCTCTATCATGGGATAACAACCAACAGCCTTCACTGAGGGCTTAGCAGGCATTATTACATCAGTGAACTGTTTAACAGCTCTTTGAAGTAGGCATTATAATTAATATTTGTATAGAGGAGGAAACTGAAAGACTCTGACAGTTTAAGTTGTGCAACAATGTGAATGAATAAGTGGCAGGACTGCTGGAACTTGAATCTAGGTCCAATTAATTCCAAAGTCTGTATGGTGAATCTATAGAGTGTGCTATCTCCTGAACTTTGGCTGTAGTCAGATCATGTTCCCACTGTGCATAAACTTATTCAATGTTACCTTTTTAAGTTTTAAATTTCTGTGTCCCTTCAGAGGAAATATTTATTGATTTCATTACCTTTCTCTTGTTCTCAGTTAGGCATTATCTGCTTTTCACGCCTGAGTGAATCTGCATGTCTAAGCAGAGTCACTATTAATGGATAAACTTTTAGTGACTATTCCTCAGTCAGTTTCTGTGGTATGAAATGCTAGCCCAATAATAGGCTAATTTGTAGTTTGATTAAATTTTTAACAAATCATCACTTTATAAGAAGCATTTCATCTTGACATAATGGTCTTACCGTTTTTTTCTTATTCCTTCAAGGACTATAGCAGCTGGGTTTTGATGGGTTAGTCAATTACCAGATAGCAGTTAACACACAGAGAAACATAACTTAAATATTAAAGACCTGAACATGAACTGGACTGGACTATTTACCTATTCTAGATGTCATACAGTACAGTTCTGGGTTAAAACACTCACTCTGTGAAGACTTTGATAATTTTAAGATAGCGTCCACAAAATTATGGCTTGCTTTACATAGTAGTTTGGGCTGCTTAAATGATAAATCCCTGTTTTAGAAGCTAATTCTTGAATGTTTTCTTCATACACAAAAAAGATAATTTGACAATAGAATCTTTGGGAAAGATACAGAGACATATTTTCTCTTCACTTGCAATTTCTCAGCTGCTGTAATGTAGCTATGCTAATAAGGGGTTCATGTTGCTGCATAGTTGATTACTTCATGGAGGACTTAATAGTTCATTGGCAGAGTCATCACCATTTGGAATGCTGGGTGGTGAAAAGTGAAGATGCTCTGGACTAGATATCACACAGGGAAATCTAGGTTCTAGGTACCATTTGGTCTCTAAAGAATTGGATGAAGTTGGATAAGTCATTTCATTTGTGAAAAGATGGATGTGAATTAAATAATTTTAAGTCCCTTTTAGTTTACATATTTCTAATTATAGGACTCTGTGTTGAAAGTGGGAAAATTCTGTGCCCCATCCATTTTCAAAAGATGGTCATATTTTTTTACTTTGGTCATTAGTGTATAGATGCTATTGTGCAAAAATTTATGAGGATCTGAGTCTGTGATGTTGACATATCAGGAGGGAAATAACTAATATTTCCTCTGTGCTTTCTGAGTTCAGAAACAATTAAGGGACAAGCTAATTGCCAAACGGGACTCCAGATTTGTGCCTAAAAACCTTGCTAGAACTCTGTACATGTTACCCTCCTACCCATCCTACAGTCTCTAGCTTGGGATATCCCAACTAAAGAAAAGTATA
Source organism: Manis javanica (assembly GCF_040802235.1). Classification (NCBI taxonomy): domain Eukaryota; kingdom Metazoa; phylum Chordata; class Mammalia; order Pholidota; family Manidae; genus Manis; species Manis javanica. The sequence goes on from NC_133166.1 coordinate 56,418,590, forward strand.
TGTTTGCAGAGCAGTCATAATTGTCCTGGGTCATGGCCTCATATTAATCAGGGGTTGAGAAGTAAGAAAAGAAAAAAAAGAACGGATGTTAAAGGCATGCAAACTTTCAAAAGATTAGTTCCACCTAATAGAGAAATGTGGACTGTTGGCAAACACATGCCATGAAAAGGTTTTGAGCAGTGGAGTAATATACCCAATGTAAAAAATAAAAAATAGATTAAAATGGGCAGATGAATGTGATCGTCAAATGAGATGAAAAATCAGGAGGAAATAGTACCTGACTGTACATGGAGAGAAGAGTCAGAGGCACTGGAAATTTAGAACATGTTACTTGCAAGATGATGGCATTGTTAGTAGAATTTAGGAGTCAGATGGAAGCAGCTTAAGTTTACATTGTTGGTGGGCTTAGGCAGCGGGAACCATGAAGAAGTATGCAGGTGTTTTGAACTGGGGATGTAGGTGTTTAAGTTCATTGAGTAGAGAATATAATTGAAGGCATGTGAATGTATGAGATCATGAAACAGAGAAAAGTGAAGAAAGAAAAGATGAAGACAGTTCTCAGGCATGCCCACTCTCAGGGAATGAGAGAGAATAGGGATTGAATAGGAGGCTATTTGGTGCCATGGGAATTTTAAGAGGAAACAATCTCAGAAAGGGAGTGATAGCTCTGTGCCCAGTGCTATAGAAATAGTGGATGAAAAGAAAGTGGAAAGCACCATTTGTGGCTTTTGAGAAGGCAATGCTGAAGTCAGAGTGGATTAGAGGCCAGTTTTCAAGGGGTAAATAAGGGGTGGATTATGTGTAGAAGTCGGAGCCCACATTTTATATTTGATAAACTTTGAGTTGTAAAAAAAGAGAATCATTTCCTAAAACTAGAACTCTGTTAAAGAAATGAATGTTTTCTGGTGGGAGAGAGTCAATTAAGTTTTCACATGTTACGGCCATTACTTTTTTTCTGTGCTGCATAATTTTCTCTTGCAGAATTACCTCTCCTTTAGGCTTTGTCTATGGAGTGTGGCCACAGTTAAATTTCCTATTCTCTCTTACCTTCTACCCCAGGATGTTTGTGTCACTCAGATCTAGTCAACAGAGCATTCTATTATTTGGCCAAAGAATTGCCAGGCAGAAGCTCATGACTTCAGCCAGGAGATTAAGAGCTTTCTCTGGGACTTTTCAGGCAGTCATTTGGAAAGAGGCATTTTCCTCCCCTCTGGTGTTGATAGTACTGAGAACAATGGGAATGTCTCAAAATGAAAGGCCCAGAAACAATGAGAACACAAACATACACATACAGAGGACAGAGAGAGAGAGAGGGAAATAGATATATCAGAAAAGATTGGGATTGACCCTTGACACTGTTTGAACATTTTGGATGCACTTGTAAGTGTAACTCTGAATTTTAGCCAACAGTAGTAAAAACGTATGCAGAGGAAAAATCCAGAGTGAAGAATAAAGGACTGGAAGTCTGGAAAAAGAGGGGTCTATTGATGAAATCAAGTCTCAGAGGGAGCTCTGGGAGATGAAGTGAATGGATTTGTCTTGGATGAATACAACATTGTTTCCTCTGATGCAAAAGGAAAGAGAAAAGGATAACACCAGAGATACAGAGACATATGATATGGAGAGAAGCAGAGTTGGGGAAATTGGTATTAAATGGCTACAATCACTTTTTTTTTTTTTTGAGAGGGCATCTCTCATATTTATTGATCAAATGGTTGTTAACAACAATAAAATTCTGTATAGGGGAGTCAATGCTCAATGCACAATCATTAATCCATCTCAAGCCTAATTCTTGTCAGTCTCCAATCTTCTGAAGCATAACGAACAAGTTCGTACATGGTGAACAAATTCTTACATAGTGAATAAGTTCTTACATGGTGAACAGTACAAGGGCAGTCATCACAGAAATTTTCGGTTTTGATCACGCATTATGAACTATAAACAATCAGGTCAAATATGAATATTCATTTGATTTTTATACTTGATTTATATGTGGATCCCACATTTCTCCCTTTATTATTATTATTATTTTTATTTTTAATAAAATGCTGAAATGGTAGGTAGATGCAAGATAAAGGTAGAAAACATAGTTTAGTGTTGTAAGAGAGCAATTGTACATGATCAGGTGTGTGCCTGTAGACTATGTGTTAATCCAAGCTAGACAAGGGCAATAAAACAGCCACAGATGTAGAAGATTTCTCTCAAAACAGAGGAGGTAAGGTTCTAAGCCTCACCTCTGTTGATCCCCAATTTCTCACCTGATGGCCCCCCTGCGACTGTGCCTGTCTTAGGTTGTTCCTCCCTTGAGGAATCTTACCCGTCTCTGGCTAACCAGTCATCTTCCGGGGCCATACAGGGAAATGTAAAGTTGGTAAGTGAGAGAGAAGCCTTATTGTTTGAAAAGGTTAACTTTTTACTTCTTTGCATGTTTATGCCCTGTGGCTTCTATGCCCAGGATTTGTCTTGAGGTATCTTTACCACTTGGAAGAATTACGATACTCGGTAAATTTGATATGAGGCATGAATTCTATTTAAGGGTTGTAATTAGGAAGGAGGAAGAAAAGCTATAGAAGTAGCAGGTGGAAGAAAACATGGGAAGATTGATTATTTCTTTGACATATCTTCTTGTAGAGTAACTTCAGCATGTATAGGTTTTAAACTACTAACTAAATTGTGCACACATGTTAACATAATAGGAATACAGTTACATAAACAAAGCAGATCTATAATTACCAGCCATCTCCAGTGAAGCCAAGAAAACCAGTTAGGCACCCTAGGCATTTGTGAAAATTGGTCTATGATATGATGGATATTGCCCAACTGTACTTGAACAGTCTGAGAGAAATCAGACAAATTAAAACAACCCATTCCTGGGAACTGTTCACATCCCATATGTTCTTTTAACAGTAGATAGTCTGTAGTTGTAAGAGTTTGGAGCCCTACAATCACACTTCTCCTAATTCTTGGTTGAGTTCCAACAGTATAGATCTAGTGAAATTTGTTGTTTTACTGTATGCACAGGCCAGCTTAGATATCTCCTTCTTCATTCCAATGGCAAGTCCAGGAAATGGTGGGATGGATGCAGCCACAACTGCAGCATCGCCTGGATCTTTGTGGAGGTTTTTTGATGATCATCTTCTGGTATGAGTCTTCCAGAGAGTGCTGATGTTGGAAGTTCTTCTTCATATCGTATCTTAGTTCATTTTCTGGGTAGCCAAATTAGGCTTTGATCTTCTGTATAAAAACAAACAGACCCTTTGCCCACACTTTGATATGCCCTTTATACCATTGTGTAGAACTCATTGGAGGTCACCACACAGGAACTGCTTTTTTTTTTTAATTAAGAGAAAGGAATATTATCAGAAAAGTGTACCTCCATAGCTGATCATCTGACTCCCTTTAAGTAATCAAAATTAAGGATATTTAAAGCATGCGTTAATCTTTGATTTATCATTAGTTTTATCCTATCAAGGAGTAATCCCCCTTTTCTTTCTTTCTTTTTTTTTAAAATCTTTAATCTACACTTAGATGAAGAGTACTATGTTTACTAGGCTCTCCCCTATACCAGGTACCCCCTATAAACCACATTACAGTCACTGTCCATCAGCATAGCAAAATGTTGTAGAATCACTACTTGTCCTCTCTGTGTTGTACAGCCCTCCTCTTTCTCCCTCTCCCCCTATGCATGCTAATCTTAATACCCCCTTTCTTCTTCCCCCCCTTATCCCTCCCTGCCCACCCATCTTCCCCAGTCCCTTTCCCTTTGGTACCTGTTAGTCCATTTTTGGGTTCTGTAATTCCACTGCTGTTTTGTTCCTTCAGTTTTTCCTTTGTTCTTATACTCCTCAGATGAGTGAAATCATTTAGTATTTCTCTTTCTCCACTTGGCTTATTTCACTGAGCATAATACCCTCCAGCTCCATCCATGTTGCTGCAAATGGTAGGATTTTCCCTCTTCTTATGGCTGAGTAGTATTCCATTGTGTATATGTACCACATCTTCTTTATCCATTCATCTACTGATGGACATTTAGGTTGCTTCCAATTCTTGGCTATTGTAAATAGTGCTGCGATAAACATAGGGGTGCATCTGTCTTTCACAAACTTGATTGCTGCATTCTTAGGGTAAATTCCTAGGAGTGGAATTCCTGGGTCAAATGGTAAGTCCGTTTTGAGCATTTTGATGAACCTCCATACTGCTTTCCACAATGGTTGAACTAATTTACATTCCCACCAGTAGTGTAGGAGGGTTCCCCTTTCTCCACAGCCTTACCAACATTTGTTGTTGTTTGTCTTTTGGATGGCAGCCATCCTTACTGGTGTGAGGTGATACCTCATTGTAGTTTTAATTTGCATTTCTTTGATAATTAGTGATGTGGAGCATCTTTTCATGTGTCTGTTGGCCATCTGTATTTCTTTTTTGGAGAACTATCTGTTCAGTTCCTCTGCCCATTTTTTAATTGGGTTATTTGTTTTTTGCTCACCGGTCCTGCCACCCTGTTTCCCTAGTTACCAGGACCCTGCGCATGCACTGTGTCTGCGCTCTGGTCCGGAATCCTGGGGCTGGGTGTTCAGCAGTCCTGGGCTCTCTCTCCCTCCCTGCTGACTCCTCTCCACCTGCCGGGAGCCAGGGGGAGGGATGCTCGGGTCCCGTCAGGCTAGGGCTTGTATCTTAACCCCTTCGCAAGGTGTTGGGTTCTCGCAGATGTGGATGTGGTCTGGATGTTGTCCTGTGTCCTCTGGTCTCTATTTTAGGAAGAGTTGTCTTTGTTATATTTTCATAGATAAATGTGGTTTTGGGAGGATATTTCTGCTTCTCTACTCATGCCACCATCTTGGCTCCCTCCTCTACAATCACTTTTTATGATAGGAAAAATATCACCAATCACTTGACACATAATTAACTTATTACATTGATTTTTTTCATGAACGCTTCCAATAAATTACTTTCATATAGTTGTTATATTACTGATTGGGTTCTATAGTTGATTGACTGTAAATAGTATAGGGAGATACGAAAAGTAGTGGGAGATATGGAAACGCCTAAGATGTGTCACATGCACACACACACACACACACACACACACACACACACACACACACCCTGTGGCACAGGTGCACCGCCTGTTGCAGCACTGCCCTTGATAAAAGCAGCTGGGAACAAGCCAGAGCCCCAGAAGTGCATCTCTGTCTTGATGTCATTAACCAGCCACCTCATGATGTACCCTATGAACATAATCCTGTTTGGTCTCTGTGGCTTCCTCCTTCTTTCGTTTCTTTTCTTATTCTTTCCTTGTGAATATTTGTGATGCATCAGCCTGAGGGATTACAATTTTGAATAAGATAGATACGGTCTCTGCCATCACAGTGGTCAAAAAAATGGTGAAATGATTAAGAAGGGGCCAAATCAGGAATCTGAAGTCTTGTATCTATTTTACCAACTGCAGAAGTTTTATAAGAACATTATTTATTGATAAGTTTGCAAAACAGAATCAGCTGTGCTTATTTTTATTGAAATTAGAAAGTTGATTATGTCCAACAAGCTTGACAATTTATGTGAATAAATCTTTGGAGAGAAGTCAGTCTTTTAAAATAGTGTGCACAGCTAGACTGCATTTAGTTTTCTTTTTTAAAATTGAATATCAATAAATATATTTCAGCATATGCCATCTTTATTTTTCCCATCTGGCAAAGTGTTCATTAAGCAGAAGTCTTATTTTTTGTGTGTGACAGGTAAAAGGAATTAAATTATTTGCAATGATTATTAACCTCCTGAAAGGTTTTGGCACAGGGGAACTATTTAGGGGGTGAGATGTGTTGGGAGGGACAGCAGTCCCTGTAGAGGTTACACAAACGAATGCACCAAGCTACACTAGCAGTGGGAATGTATGGAGAATTCGGAAGGAAAAAATTTCATGCCCATTTTCCCGTTCTGTTAAAGAATCTACTGCTCCCTGTACAGTTTACATTTCAACTACAGCTTGCATGACAGGTTATACAAGCATTACTCAGCATATTTAATTTAGCCTGCGTTATATAAAATTTAAAACTAGTCTATTTAGAACTTTGGTTCTGTTCAAGAAAAGCTCCAGCTCTCTCTTGATGACCTTGATCCCAACCATTTTTTGGCCTTATTGTTTATTTCTTTTTTCTGGGTTTGTTTTTCAAGTCATCCCCAAGACTTCTACCTCTTATCCCCATATTCTTATCATTAAATTCACCTTTTCTACTTTTAGTAGTTGGAGAAAACACAGCTGGCATGGAGTTACCTTCTCCCACATTTGCCATTTTATTTATATTTGTCTTGAATTTAGAAAATAAGGATAGAAAAAAAAGAACTGGATAAAATATTTTGCAAATCGTATAAAATCTCTTCATAAAATCAGCAACTGATGTCCATACTCATAAGCTAATTCCTTCTCCAAATAGTCACTGGCTCTAGTTTGTCAACAGAAAGCTAACATTGCTCAGTAGAAAAACACTGAATCAGAGAAAAGAAGCTGGGCTTTAGTTTCACCTATTAAAATTATAATATGCATAACTTTGAGTTTCATTTAACCTTTCTGAACCTTGTGATTTTATAAACCAGAAACAATAACGTGAACATATTCCACAGATAAATTACATGAAAGCGTTTCATACATTTGTATAATACTGTAAAAATGAAAGTCATGACTATAGAGGTGAATTCCCATACCACTGGTTTTGTGTATGTCTTTTTATATCTCAAGGGAAACATCTCTAAAGTGATATTACCCAGTATAGGAATAAGTAAGCATCAGTATTGTATTAGAAAAGTTCTGTTTTGTTTTTTTCACCAAGTACAGCCCATCATTTTATTCATACCTGAAATGATTCTTTTAAGACTTATGGTGCTTTGATGCATCATACACATCCATAGGTCCATTGTTAACCACAGGAAGTCCTAAAATTCAAATAGATGCAGAGTGAACTGTTCAGTGAAACAGACGGGTTTATAAACCTTTCTATTCTTTTCTTTATTGCCTCAGTCAAAGAGTTTTTCAATAGGAAAAGGTACTAACTGGCTCCATGTTTATCTGATAAGTTTAAAAAATTTTTTCTTTTCCCAGCTAGGTTAATTAAAATTATTTTGCCATATCTTGAATTATTTGATCAAGAATGTTTTATGACCCTTTAATAGTAATTTATGTTTTGCTTTCTGACATATAAAATATAAGTGACCTAATATCTTCAAAAATACAATCTTGAATATAAATTGTTTGAGTACTGAAAAATAAAAGAACTTTTAGAGAATTCTAAGATCTTATGTTCAAATAGTAGTGAGTCTGAAAGAACATAAGTTGTTAGAAAGTTAACCTCAGAATACTCCTCTAAAGCTGTTCATGATGGGATGTGGGTTGACTTGGTGAGAGTCAAGCTCAAAAAAGAATATTGTCTATTTCCATGGCATTCCATTGTGTGTCATATGGCCTCAAAAATCAGATTCCTTTAAGTTGACTAGTCTAGTTTTGCTCTGTTACCACAGTACTCTGAAATGGAAGTAGATGGGGTTGAGTGAGGAGTGGAGAGGTAGAGGGTTTTGCAACTAATAAACATGCATTTGAATTCCACTTTCAGGATATAATATTCACATTTTAATGCTTTTATATGTATAACTATTTCTTATGTATGAACAGATGAGAAGCTTATATAGTGGGTTTCACTTTAAGGAATCTCACCAAAAAGACTAATTAAAAAATAACTAATTGTACTAAGTGTTGGCAGTTAAATAAAACACCTGGCATTATCCTATAATGCTGGTGAAAATGTAAATTGCAATAACCACTTTCAAAACTCTTTGACAGTATCTGATCAGAATTAACATTCATATGCTCTATAATCAAACATTTCTGCTTCTAGGAATATAGCTCACAGAAAAGCTTACATATGTGCCCAAAAAGATATGTATGTATAAGAATATTCATATTAACATTTTTATTGATAGCATAGAACTAGAGACCCAAATGTCCATTAACAGAAGAATGATTACATAAATTGTAGCTACAACATAATACAAAATGACTGTCACAAATGTAATGTTGAGTTAAAAAAGCTAGATGCAAAAAAGGTCATGAATGAATCCATTTATATTTTAAAATCAGATAAAATTCCTTGTTTATGATGGTAGAAATCAAGAAGTGATTAGTTTTGGGGAAGAAGAAAGAATTAGTGTTGGGGAGGAGCCATAGGGTGCTTCTGGGTGCTGGTAATGTTTTATCTCTTGTTTCAGGTGGCAGTTACACATGCGTTAACTTTGTGATTATTGAACTATTCAATTGTGATTTGGCCACATCTCTTTATACATATTTATATTTCAAGAAAAATGTTAAAATAAAAATGACATTCTACCAAGAATCAAAGCATCAATCAAATTTGAGAGTAGAATAAAGACCTCTGCAAAAGACATATACAGCAATTTTCCAACTTTATTGAGATATAATTGACAAATAATATTGTGTAAGTTTACAATGTACAACATGATGATTTGATACATGTATATATTGTGAAATGATTACTACAATCTGGTTAGTTAACCCCTCTGTCACTTTACATTTTGTTCTTTTGTGGTGAGAACATTTAAGATCCACTCTTTTAGTAACTTTCAAGTATATCATACAGTATTGTTAACTCTAGTCACCATTAGGTCCCCTGAATTTACTCATCTTTTAACTAGAAGTTTGTGTTATTTTATCAACATCTCCCCATTTCCCCCACCTCCTAGCCCCTGGCAACCACAATTCTACTCTGTTTCTGTGAGTAGAAATATATTTAAAAAACACATATATTTGTCTTTGAATTTTTTCACTTAGCATAATGACCTCATGGTTTATCCATGTTTCACAAATTGGAAGATTACCTTTTTCATGGCTGAATAATATTCCATGGTATATATGTATACCACATCTCTTTATTTATCCACAGATGGACACTTAGGTACTTTCTGTCTTGCCAATGGGTCAGTCTTGGAAAAGTTCACTATGGATTCAGTGAGACTGAGGAATGATAATGGAATGTTCTTGGGATAAAAGGGTTTATTACCAGGCTTTGTTCTCCTAGTGATAGGACTAGCATTACATCTGCATCCAGCAGTCTGCAGGTCTGTATTCCTCCTTTGTCTCTGCCTCCCACAAGAGGACTGAGCAGAGCTCCTTATGTAGTAACCCAGTCAGTAATAGCTTATTGCCTAGGGTGTGGAAGCAGTAGCCTAGCAATAGGCCAATTACATCATCAAGTAGTTTAGGTTCAGGTGAGGATCCTGGCCATAGGAACTTCAATTTTCCCCACACTTCCATATCTTGGCTATTGTGAATATTGCTGTAATGAGCATGGGTGTACAGATATCACTTTGAGATACTGATTTCATTTCCTTTGGATTTATACCTAAAAGTGGGATTGCTAGATCATATGGTAGTTCTAATTTTAATTTTTTGGGGAACTTCCATACTGTTTTCCATAGTGACTGTACCAGTTTACTTTCTTACCAATATATATAGCATTTTAAAGAAAAGTGCTTGTTGATATATCCTAGAAAAATGAAGGTATAAACCAAAAATCAGGCAGATTTAGGATCTAGGGAGAAAGAATAGTTTGGGAGAGTAGTGAAGGGAAGTTCAGCCAGACAATTGTGCAGAAAGCCTAGAGAATGAGTCTTATGTAGAGCAAGAGGAGAGAAAACTCCAGGAGGGTGTTTAAGAGATTTGGTGTGATCCCAGAGAAATGGAAGAACTTAAAAATTCAATAAAAGCAAACAATGCAAGAAAATAATAGAAAGTTCAAAATAAACACAAGGCAGCATAAGAAGAAAATATAATCAGAGAATATGTCATAAGCAATTTACATAATCATTGTAATATAAACTCTGTTTATCCAAGTCTCACAACTTATATTTGGTTTCAGAACACACTTCAATATTAGTAACTGGAATGTAAAATTAAAATCATGTGGAAGAAGTTTGGAGGCAGAAGTGTACATGTGGAGTGAAAAGACTGGTGGGGACATTAACACTTCATCTTTAAAAGTTTAGTGAAAAAAGGTGTTGGTCATGGTCAATTGGCCAACATTGAAATGTTGGTGTGTATTATTTAAAGCCAGAAAATGTAACCAATAAAAAAACTAAGAACAGTGAGGGGAGGGAAATAGGAAAACAGCTTAAATGAGCTAGATCTTCATTATCGTAAGTCAAGCAATAATGCAGACATTAATGAATCAGGAAATAGTACAGTGAGAAAATCATTACGAGATGTAAAGGTCTCATGGAGAATTAAAAAAAAATGCAATTAAATTATAAACGGTTACTTCCAGAAAGTAGGGTTGGAGTGGGAGGTGGGTATCAAATAGGGGACTAGTTATTTTCCTTATAAGCCCTTCTGTGCTATTTAATTTTTAAAATGAAATGCATGTATTATTCTGAAAAGTTAAATTTCTAATAGTTTCTCCATGTCAATGTTTTCTATTTATAAAATTTTGTTCATGATTTGTCAAGATTTTATCTATGTAAAAATATATCAGTTTTCTATTGTCAGCACACCTAATTACTATAAATTTAGTGGTTTAAAAACACTATACTGTCTTATAGTTTTGTACTTCAGAAGTCTAATACTGGTCTCACTGGGCTCAAATGAAGGTGGTAGCAGGACTGTTCCTTTCTGAAGGCTCCGAGTGAGAATCTGTTTCTTTGATTCTTCCAGTTTCTTGAGGTTTTCCACATTCTTTGGTTTACGGCCCACTTAATTCATCTTCAAAGCCATCAAAACAAAATCTCTCTAATGCTTTTTCCATTATTATCTCTGTTTTTTTCTGTCCCTCTCTCTTTTTCTCTCTGATTGAATATGGCAGAGAAAATTCTCTGATTTTTAAAGACTCATGTGATTAGACTGGGTTCACTTACACAGTCCAGGATAATCTCCTATCTCAAGGTTCATTACCCTAATTAATCTGTAAAACCCTTTTCACAATGTAAAATAAGGTTCTGAAGATTAGGGCAGGGACATCTATGTAGCTATTGTTCTTTCTATAAAGACATTAAAACTAAACTACCAAAAGTTATCCACATCTCTACTACACCAGTATAACCAGAAAAAAAAAAACAGTAAGCTTGTAGGTAAAGTGAAGGTTCCTGTGGCCAGGATTCTCACCTGGCCCTGGTTGGCTAGCTCACTACACAGGTGTGGGCAATACGTCATTATTGACTGTAAAAAGCTCCCCCCAGTGCTCTGAGCAACATGGTGGCACAGCTGCAAAGCTGCAGGAGAGCAGAGATGAGACTGGAGTGGTGGTAGGGCCGAGGACAGAGACTGAGACGGCTGTGGGGGTAGAGAGGCCCAGAGGCAGAGACCAGCTTGCTGCATGCAGATTCACTCTGAGTGGACAACATTCTAGTGATTGACCGACCTGCCACTGAGGGAATAAAGTTGACTATAAACCCTTTTATCCCAAGAACGTTCCATTGTCATTCCTCGGTCTCACTGAATCCATAGTGAACTTGCTGAAACGCATTGGTAGGACAGTATCCTTGAATCCACCTAGATCTAAATGGCCACTTGTCCTAGAATTGGTGTCCAGAACTAGGTACAGGCTACAAAGATGGGCAGCAAAGATGTTACATCTTTTGGCTAAGAATGCAGACCTTTTCTTGTTTCTCTGGTATGTATTAGGATTCTTGAATGATCTTGTGGAGTGGGAAAGAGAGACACCAGGATATTGAAGCATTAGTTTCCTACCACTTAGGTGGAGTGGGGACATCAAACAGATTAAACATGATGTGAAGAAATAAAGGAATGTGATAATGTGTGCACCTTCCTGTCATGCACTAAAATATATATCCCCTCAACACGTTTTTAGTGGCCCAACAGAAGTGGTTGCTCCAGTCTTTGAATATCTTCAGTGGAATTTTTTTACAAGAAATGTTTCCTTCAGCCTTTTGTTAAAACATAGAAACTCCAAATGAATTGATGGAGGGCTCAGAAGATGACTTTTTTGACAGGAGCCACTATTTGCAGTGTATTTCAAATATAGTTTTGTGTTACTGCTCCAAAGCATATTAGATGTATAACACTGGACAATTCCTTTTCATCTGTGACTCCAAAATTTCTCTGTAAAATGAGAATTGTAAATGGTCTAAGTCTCTTATGATGTTTAATGGCATAGCAGCTGAGTTTCCTTTTCTTCTTGCTTTGTTCATGACATGTTAAAATGCTCTTCAAACAATTTTAGCTAAACTACGACTCACATTATCTAATAAGACAAGTACATATGTCCCTTTGTGAACCAAGGAAACTAGTATTTTATTGAGAAACTATTGTAAGCAGTTTGTGAGATGTGGGTGAAATAAAAAATAGATGACTAATCTTTTCTCAAGTTACCTAAACTTTGTCTTGTCAATGGGTTTCAGTCCCTGACAAATTCACTGTGGAGTCAGACCAAAAAAAAATGACAATGGAATGTTCTGGGGTAAAAGGGTTTATACCCAACTTTATTCCCATAGTAGCAGGTTGATCACTAGAATCCCGTCCACTCAGAGTGAGTCTGCAGTCTGCATGCAGCAAGCTGGTCTCTACCTCTGGGCCTCTCTGCTCCCACAGCCATCTCAGTCTCTGTCCTCAGCTCTGCCACCACTCCAGTCTCTGCTTTCCTGCAGGCATGCAGCCATGCAGCCATGCAGCAGCCCAGAGCACTGGGATGAGCTCTTTATATAGAGTCAATAACAATGTATTGCCCACACGTGTGTAGTGAGCCAGCCGACCAGGGCCAGGTGAGACTCCTGGCTACAGGAACCTTCACTTTCTCCACACCTTAGTTGAAGATACAGGGTATACATAAGTAAAATTAAAAGTACAATAATATTTAAGTATCAATGAGACACACTATAAAAGAGTGATTTATAATCTAGTGAGGTATACATGCTGTACATTTACACCACTGTTACCAGTAGCATCAGTAATACTGATTCATAGGGAAAAAGAAGATAGCCACAAAGTGAACTTTTTGATGAAATTGAAGACAATTTAATTTAAATAATTTGAATTACCAAATCTTCCAAATAGTTATCTAAGCCAAGGAAATAACTATTATTTTTAAACCAGTTTCTTACACAAAAAACCTTAATTAGCCAAAATTGTTTAAGCAATGAGGTGCTAATTGGATTATCTAGTTCACTGAGGGTTAAGTTAAATAGTAATTTCTACTTCAGCCCTTGCTGAAATTTCTTTCAAAATGTTTACATTAATTTTCTTGCCTTAAGCAATAGAACATTGTTAAAAAAATAATGGACTCTGATGGCAAGTTGTTATAAGACAACATGGGGATGCAAAAAGGGTAGAATGTTGAGATGGACAATCAGTGACCCTAAGGCATCTTAACACTTCTGGGGGCTGCTAATTTTGCACACAACAGTTTTGGTTTTCTGTTTCATTGTCTTGGGGATATTTTTGTGATTAGTTGTCTTGCCAATGGGTTTCAGCCCTGGTGTGGATAAAATTGAAGTTCTTGTGGCCAGGATTCTCACCTGGCTCTGGTTGGCTCACTCACTACACAGGTGTGGGCAATACATTGCTATTGACTTTATATAAAGAGCTCTGCCCAGTGCTCTGTGTGACATGGTGGCAGGGCTGCAAGGCTGCAGGAGAGCAGAGCAGAGGACAGAGGCCCAGAGGATAGCTGTGCAGGCAGAGGGGCCCAGAGGCAGAGACTGGATTGCTGCATGCAGACTCCCTCTGAGTGAACGGGGTTCTAGTGATTGCCCTGCCACCATGTAAATAAAGTTAGGTATAACCCTTTCACCCCAAGAACGTTTTACTGTCATTTCTTTGGTCACACTGAATCCATAGTGAACTTGTCTGGGGCTGAAACCCGTTGGCAAGACACCTGGGCAAGTTCATTATGGATTCAGTGAGACTGAGGAATGACAATGGAACGTTCTTGGAGTGAAAGGGTTTATACCCAATTTTATTCCCATGGTGGCAGGCCAAGCACTAGAATCCCATCAACTCAGAGCAAGTCTCCATGCAGCAAGCCGGTCTCTGCCTCTGGGCTTCTCTGTCTCTGCAGCCGTTTCAGTCTCTGTTGGCGCTGCCACTGTTCCAATCTCTGCTCTCCTGCAGCCTTGCACTGTGTCACCCAGAGCACTGGGCGGAGCTCTTTATATAGAGTCAATAGCAACGTATTGCCCACATGTATGTAGTGAGCTCCCTAAAAGGGTCAGGTGAGAATCCTGGCCATAGGAACCTTCATTTTATCCACATTAGCCTTTCTCTGGAAGTAGAGTAAGCAAAATATTCCAGTGCACTAAGAGCCATGGTTATCTGGATTCATGTATATCAGGGATTATCCATCATCTGTTAGGTGAGATATCAACAGAAAAAACTTCCACTGTATTTGATACCAAACTGCCAGCTTGGATTTAGAGATGAAAGTTTTAAAAATGCAATATACCAGCTCTAGCTTTCAGTTCCAGCTGTAGAGATCAATATCATTTATATACCACAGTTAGAACATTTGTTAAGAAATCATTCTATCTCTGAGTCCTAGGGAGAGAATAAAGCTTCATGCTCTGTGTTTACATCCACAGTTCTCTCCACAGGTAGTAGAGAGCCCTTGTGAACTCCAAGTGAGCTGTGTTCTATATAATGTGTGCTGTGTTTGTAACTTGGAAGCTGACATTGACTGATTCATTTTGGAGCTAAAGGGGGCTTCCTAGAAAATAATCCAAGCAAGGTTAATACCTGGAGCACAGACCTCCACAGGCAGGACTGGTTGACTGAAGGGCACCTAAAGGAAGACAAGTTGCCACAGTGAACTGTAGGGCCAGTGGGGAAGGAAGAGAAGCTAAACACATCTACAGGGCCTGAGGGTTGGAGGGAGGTAGTGATAGGGTAAAATATGGTGACTGTAACTCAGTCATTTGCAAACCTTTGGTGGAGAAGGTTGTGTAGTTGAATATATGGAAAAAAAATTAACATATAAGTGCTCCTAAGCTTATCCACCTTATCACTTTCCAAGAGTGATAGTGATTGCTTCTTCAACTTCTTTCTGTTTTTTTCAGATTTTCTGAGATTTATGATTTAGAACCTTGAGAAAAGGTAGAGCTACATGGTTGGCTAGGACTTCAGGGAGACTCATGTGGCAAGTTGAAGGTTATATTGAAGATGGTAGCTTTACATGTGAAAGAACTGAAGGATATGGGGTATGAAAGGTGATGCTAAGGGCGGGAGAGAGTCCGGGTTTTGTTGACCTGGAATCTTATACAGTTACTGGCATCCTCTTTGAACGAAGGAATACAAAATTATAAAAAACAAAATATGGAGTGAAAGCAAATGTTCATTTAGAAAGAGAAAATAAATCACAAGCTGTCAAATGTCATAAATATCATTAAGCAGATAATACTTAAATTAATTTTTGCACATGAATTTGTTATGATCTGAATGTTTGTGTTCCTCCCAAATTCATATGTTGAAACCTTTATCCTCATAGTAATGGTATTTGGCAATGGTGATGGAGCTTTTGGGAGTTATTTAGGGTTGGGTGAGATCATGAAGGTGGGGTCCTCATGATGAGATTAGTGCCCTTATAAGAGACACCAAAGAGGTCATTCTCAGTCTCTCAGCATGTGCAAAAGAATAGGCTCGGGGGTTTTGCTCGTTATGCTTGGAGACTGTTGAGAATTAGGCTTGGGGTTGATTAATGATTGTGCATTGAGTCCCCTATACAGAATTTTATTGTTGTTAACAACCATTTTATCAATAAATATGAGAGATGCCCCCTCAAAAAAAAAAAAAGAATAGACTATGGGAGCACACAGTGAGATGGCAACCACCTATAAGACAAGGGAAGAAGGCTTCAGAGTGCAACTTCTTTGCCAGCACCCTTGACCTTGGGCCTCTCAGACAGTATAACTGTGAGAAATAAATTCCTGTTGTTTAGCCACTGAGTCTCTGATATTTGGTTTTGGCAGTGTGAGAAGACTAAGAGATGTTTATAATACCATTTTTATTTATGTATTATTTTGGCTGCAGACCTGGAGCATTTCTTCATGTATGAAAACATGATATTTTCAATCTTATTTTCAGTCTTAATGTGGTCGATTGAAATGTGTATTTTATTAATAATGTTGTGATACATAAAATACCTGACTTACCTCATAGATGCAATTATCATTTATAGGTTTCTTTATTCCTAAAAAGAACAGAATTGTAATAAATTCTATTTTCCACTACAGAGAAACTTTGTTTAGTATAGTAGTTATGATAATTGCAAATGTCACATTGTTAAAGTGAATGAAAGAAGATTGCCCCATTTCCTCTCCTTACAATTTTACAGATTTGGGGAATTTTCCAGAGATTAGGTTCTGTCTCTTCCATTTCAAATCTGGTTTCTCCTTCATTTTTTATTCTTCTTTGACTTTTGGTGAGTGAAGCTATGGTATTTGGATGGCTGTATGATGCAACAGTGGTTTGGATGACATACAAAAAAAACTCAAGTTGTACTTTGGAATTCCGCTTCTAGTTTAGGGCGAGGGAGGAGGCAATATGGCTTACTGTTTTCTTTATCTGGAGTTCAACTCCATTGATATCATAAGAACTTATTCGGAGAATGACCTGTATAAAGTTTCATCACTATCTAGCAAATTAGACAAGCTAAACAAGAAAGCACCAAGATAGACATCTTGGAATTATTCACAGTTCTTGTTTCCCCATGTCCCACCTCAGCACAGATGTGTCTTCAGCTCTGAAGTCTTGTCTCATTTATGACAGCTTCCATATCCACCTTATCTCCTGAAGAAGTTAATAGCTTCCGTATCTCCTCCGTACCCTCAAAACAGTTTATATGCTCTGCTTATAGCATTTCTTACATTGTACTGATTCTCTTCTTATATATCTGACTCTTCAATTACATGGGATGGTGAACTCTGAGAAAAAAGATGTCATGTAATTTATCTTTGTGTCTTCCATGCCTGATATATGATACATGGTACATGGTTAGTAGATGTTTACATCTCTTAAAAACTTGAACATGAGCATCCAATATATTTAGCTAGTTGGTGTTAGAGAGTTTATTTGGAGTTTATTTTTAAAAAGTTAAAAATAGGAGTACTTACCAGATGTTCATGATTATGAATGCCACCCTAAAACTTAGGGGAAAATGGTTACATAATATGTTAAATAATTACATGCTTAATATTTAATCATTAAGGTAATTTATATTCATTAAAACACTAATTGACATATGTTCCCTTTGGCTTTTGTGTTCTGCTTGATGAAATTACAAATAGTTAATATGCAGCCAAATTTTATTTTAAGTGCCCTTTTACCAAATATAGTTTAAAGAACACCTACAGTTCACACAAACAGCAGCATGTGAACCCATCCATAATTGCAGGTTTTTAACAATCTGTTTGGTTGAAATTAGCCTGCATTTAATTTAGTAGAAAACAGAATCCAAACTAGGATCTTCTTTATCTCCAAAGTTACTGTGTTTGCCAGGTATCCAGGAGTGTTGGTAGGTCAAAATTGTTGATTTTTTAAAGCTGACTTGTTTCCACCAAATCACTGACACTATTCTGAGGTCTGAGGCAGACACAGACTTTCAGAGCCTTAAATCTGAATGTAATTCAACGTCAACATAGCCTAACTTCCATATTTCACAGAGGAGGATGAGGAAATTGAAGTTCTAAAGGGATGGATGTGATTTTGCAAAGGGTAGGAATCTACATTTCTCAAGTTGTAGCCCAGTGCTTTCTTCCCCATATCATTCAGCTTCTCACAAAGCAGTTGACAAGTAGATTCAACACAATACCAAACCAAAATCTCACCTGTCTGTTTTGCAGACACTGACAAGCTGATCACAAAATGCATTGGTAAGTGCATGGGATCCAGAATATCCAAAATAGTCTTGGAAGAGAACAAAGAAAACTTATATTTCCCAATCTCAGAACTTACTATAAAGCTACAGTGATTACAAAAGTTATTTTGTAGCTACTGTAATTACAAAGCCACTATGGTAATTGAGTAAGACTGTTTGTGATGGTTGTATAAGGATGGACACAGATATCAATGGAACAGAGGTAAGAATTCATAAATCAACTTTTACATTTATGGTCAGTTGATTTTCAAGAGTGCTAAGGCAATTCAGAGGGGGGAAAAGAACAACCTTTTTAACAATTTGTCCTGGGACAACTGCATATCTACATACAAAAGAATAAATTTGGATCCCTATTTCATACCACATACAAAAAGTTAAATGAAAATGCATCATAGATCTAAATGTAAGAGCAAAAATATGAAACACTTAGAAGAAAACAGGTGTAAATCTTCATGACCAGTGGTTTCTTGACTATGACACCAAACACATAAGCAACAAAAGAAAAAAAAATAAAGTGGACATCAACAAAATAGAAAACTTTGTGCTTCAAAGGTTGGCCACTCAAAAGATAAGAAAAAGGAACCCTCCTACACTTTTGATGGGAATGTAAATTGGAAATCAGTATGGAGGCTTCTCAAAAACCTGAAAATAGGAATACCATACAATCCAGCAACTATACTTCTGGGATTTTACCCAAAGAAAACAAAATCTCTGATTTGAAAAGATATATGCACCTAAAATTTATTGCTGCATTATTTACAATAGCCAACCTGCAGAAGCAACCAAAATGTCCATAAATAGGTGAATGGATAAAGAAGATGTGGTACATGGACATTATGTGGCATGAGCAATGGAATATTATTCAGCCACAAGAAAAATCTGGTCATTGTGATAACATGGATGGACCTAGAGGGCTTTATGTGAAGTAAGCCAGGTGAAGACAATGTGGATGGACCTAGAGGGCTATGTGAAGTAAGCTAGGTGAAGAAAGAAATATACCATGTATATCAATTATATGTGGAACCTAAAAACAACAAAATTGAATGAACAACACATCAGTTGACTCAGAGAGACTGAGAAGTGACTGGTGGTTACCTTGCGGAAGGGGTTGGTGTGGGTGGGTGAAATAGGTGAAGGGGATAAAGCGGTACAACATGTAAATCATAAAACAAATTAGTCATGGGAATGAAAGTTCAGCTTAGAGAATAGAGTCAATAATTTTGGACATCTTTCTATGTTGATAGGTAGTAACTACACTACTTGGGATTAGCATTTAATAGTAGATAACTGTTGAATTACTATGTTGCACGCTTGAAACCAATGTAATATTTGAATAAAGAAAACAAAAACCCCTCAACCTATTCAAAAGAAAAAAGTCATTATCAGAAAAGTGAAAAGACAATGGGAGAAAAAAGAATGGGAAAAAGTATTTGTGAACCATATATCTGATGTGGGACTTGTATCAAGAATATATAAAGCTATTGAAGAAAAATGGTGGAGTAGAAAGGCAAGGTGGAAACCTCCTCCTCTCACCCCCAGCCCCCCTTTGCCCCCATATTTCCCATCAAGGAAGCAACCACAACAAATACAACTAATCCTGAAAATGATCTGAAGACTGCAGAATAGACCATGTACACCTGGTGAGGAAGAGAAGACCACACAGGGAATGGTAAAGTGACAGAGCTGTGACCAATCAAGACCCAAGCCTTTCCCCATGTTATCCCACAAGTGGGAGGGAGAGGAATGAAGCTGGGTGAGGAATTCTGTGCTCAAGAGCTCTGCACACCTGGCCCTAGAGATCTTCTCTGGGAACACAAGTCCACATTGCATCAGGCTTTGGTGATTGGAGCATTCTGGGAGGTTGAGATTCCTGCTGCTGTGGAGGACAGTCAAACTCCATTGGTCCCACTTAGACCCAACACAGAGGTGGCAGATTAAAAGATTTACCAGTGTGGGAAAAGTGCCAAAAGCTTGAGGGTTGGATGGAACTCTTTCTGCAGGTGAAAGGGCAGGTGGACAATTCCTTAGCCCTCCCTCAGCCCAGTTGTTCAGGAACTTGTGGGAGTCTCAAATGCTCTATCCCCCTCAGTGGCAGCTTAGCCCCAAAGCACTTCCCTCTGCACCTATCTCTCCACCTGCCTGGCCCAGCAGTAGTCATATTTTGCTGCCAGGCAAGCAGAGAGAGGCTTTCCCAGCTTTCTCCACCCACTCTCAGTCCAACTGGTGAGGCACCTGTGGGAGCCAGCTCCAAGCACTCCTTCCTTCTTGCTGGTTGCCCATCCCTGCACTGCATTTCCTGCACACACACTGTGACCACCCAGACAGCCCAAAAGTGCTATTATCACAACAATGTGCTCAACCCACAACAATACAAGCACAGGTTCCACTGAATGGCTCCCAAAGGGCTGGCTGAGGCAAGCTGTCATTGTGGCATACTGAGATGATCCACTGCTGGTAGACAGGTGTAAAAGTGGCCTTGCACATAGCCCATGAGGAGCAACTGGGGCTTCATGGCAAAGGAGAGCTAGGTAATGGTAAGTAAAGACTCTTGAGCTTCTGGGCACCACAGGACACCTTATTCATAAAGCCATACTTTCTAGACCAGGAGGTGTAGCAGATCCATCTAATACAAAGGAAGGAACACAGAAACCCTGACAAAATGAGGAGGCAGAGGAATATGTTCCAAACAAATTACAGGATAAGGCATCAGAAAGGGGGTTAAATGAAATGGAGATCACCAATCTTCCTGTTAAAGATTTCAAAGTAACAGTCATAAATATGCTCACTGATCTGCAGAAAATTATTGACAATTTCAGGGGGAACTTCAACAAAGAGACAGAAGATTTGAAAAGGAGCCACTCAGAGCTGAAGAATACAGTATCTGAAATGAAAAATACAATGGACAGAATAAATTCTAGATTGATGCAAGTTGAGGATACAATAAATGAGACGGAAATTAGAGAACAGGAAAACAACCAAACTGAGGAACAGAGAGAAAAATGAATCTCTAGAAATGAGAGGATGCTAAGAGAGCTGTGTGACAACTCCAAATGAAACAATATTCACATGATAGGGGTCAAAAAAGGAGAAGAGGGAGACAAAGATTAGAAAGTCTTTTTGAGGAAATGTTGAAGACTTCCCCAATTTGGGGAAGGAAATAGACACCCAGGTCCCAGAAGTTCAGAGAGCCCCTAACAAAAGGAACCCCAGGAAGAGAACAACAAAACATAATAATTAAAATGACAAAGATTAAGGATAAAGAGAGGGTATTGAAAGCAGCTAGAGAGGCAAAATTTTTTCTTACAAGGGAAATCCCATCAGGCTATTAACAGACTTCTCAGCAAAAACTTTTGAAGTCAGAAAGGAGTGGCATGGAATTTTTAATGTATTTAAACAAAGTGATCTTCACCAAGAATCCTCTACCCACTAAGATTGTCATTCAAAATTGAAAGAGAGATTAAAAGTTTCCTAGGTAAATGAAAGATGAATGAATTCACCACCATTAAACCAGCATTACAGGAATTCTGTAGATGGAAATGTTCTTGAGCCTAAGTACTTCTTCCCAGTGAAAATAAACCAAGCAAGTATAATGGTCAAACAAAAGGAAGTAGTAAAACCAAGTATACACAAAATCATTCAAGGGATACACAAGAAATGCAGATTATGATATCTAATACATACAGTGTGGAGGAAGAAGAAAAATAAAAAGAAGTACTTTTAGATTGTGTTTGAACTGGAGTAGCCATCAACTTAATATAGATTATAATATGCTTAGGAAACTATCCATGAACTTTATGGTAATCACAAACCTAAAACCTGTAATAGATACACAAAACATTAAAAAAAGAAAATAAATACAATTACAACATTAAAGAAAAAATCAAATAGCAAGAGAAGAGTATAAAAAAAGAAGAAAGGAACAGAGAGAAACTACAAAAGCAACCAGAAACCAATTAATAAAATGGCAGTGAGTACATACCTATCAATAATTACCTTGAATGTAAATAAACATAATGCACTAAACAAAAGACATAGGGAGGCAGAATGGATAAAAAAACAACAAGATTCACCTATATGTTGCCTGTGAGAGACTCATTTCAGACCTGAAGGCATACATAGACTGAAAGTGAAAGGGTGGAAAAGATATTTCACACAAATATTAGGGAGATAAAAGCAGGAGTAGAGTACTAATTACAGACAAAATAGATTTCCAAACAAAGAAAGTAACAAGAGACAAAGAAGGAAATTACATAATGATAAAGGGATAAGTCCAACAAGAGGATATAGAAGTTATAAATATTTATATAACCAACATAGGAGCATCTAAATATATAAAACAAGTACTAACAGAACTGAAAGGAGAAATAGACTGCAACTCAATAATACTAAGATACTTTAATACACCCCTTACATCAGTGGACAGATCATCCAGACAGAAAATAAATAAGGAAACAGGCACTGAACAACACATTAGATCAGATGAACTTAACAGATATATACAGAACATCCCACCCCAAGCAACAGGATACACATTTTTCTCAAGTATACATGGAACATTCTTCAGAATATGCCATATACTGGGTTGCAAAAAGATCCTCAAAATTTCTAAGATTGGAATTGTATCAAGCAACTTCTCAGACCACAATGGTTTAAAATTAGAAGAAAACTACATGAAGAAAAAACTCCACAAACACGTGGAGGCTAAACAGCAGGCTTCTCAACAATCAGTGAATCAGTGAATAAATCAAAGAAGAAATCAAGCAATATGTGGAGACCAATGAAAATGAAATTACAATAGTTCCAAATTAGTGGAATGGTGCAAAAGTGATTCTAAGAAGGAAGTACATAGCAATACAGGCCTATGTCAAGAAACGAGAACAATCCAAATAAACAGTCTAAACTCACAGTTAAAAATACTAGAAAAAGAACCATGAAACCCAAAGTTAGTAGAAAGAGGTATGTAATAAAAGTCAGACCACAAATAAATAAAATAGAGAATAAGAAGACAATAGAAAAAAATCAGGGGACTCAAGAGCTGGATCTTTGAGAAGGTAAACAAAATAGAAAACCCCTAGCCAGACTTATTAGGAAAAAAAGAGGACACAAATAAACAAAATAAACAGTAATAGTCACAATTGAAGCCATAGATATTCAAAAAGTTATTAGAGAATTCTATGAAAAAATATAAGCCAATAATTTGGAAAACCTAGAAGAAATAGATAAATTCCTAGAAAAGTACAACCTCCCAAGACTGACCGATGAAGAAACAGAAAATCTGAACAGACCAGTTACCAGTAAAGAAATTGAACTGGTAATCCAAGAACTCCCAACAAAAAAATTCCAGGACCAGATGGCTTTACAGCTTAATTCTACCAAACTTTTAAAGAAAAGCTAACACCCATCCTTCTCAAAGTATTCCAAAAAACAGAAGAGGCAGAAATACTTCCGAATTCATTCTATGAGGTCAGGATCACTATAATACCAAAACCAGACAAAGACACCGCTAGAAAAGAAAAGAAAATTAGAGACCAATATTCCTGATGAACATAGATGCAAAATTCTCAATATCAGCAAACTGAATTAAAAAATACATGAAAAGGATCATCTATCTCAACCTAGTGGGACTTATTCCAGTGAAGCAAGGATGGTACAATATTTGTAAATCAATTAATGTGATACACCACATTAACAAAAAGAAGGATAAAAGACACATGATCATCTCAATAGATGCTGAAAATGTTTGACAAAATTAAACATCCATTCATGATAAAAACTCTCAACAATATATGTATTAGAGGGAACATATATCATCATAATAAAGGCCATATATGACAAACCCACAGCTAACATCATACTCAATGGTGAAAAGCTGAAAGCTTTTTCTCTAAGATCAGGGGTGAGACAAGGTTGTCCACTCTCACCACTTTTATTCAACATAGTACTGCAAGTCCTAGCCACAGCAATCAGACAACATAAAGAAATAAAAGGTATCCAGATTGGTAAGGAAGTAGTTAAACTGTCACTATCTTCAGATGTCATGATACTATATATAGAAACTCCTTGAGTCTGCACTGAAACACTATTAGAACTAATAACTAGATTCAGCAAAGTTGCAGGATACAAAATTAATACACATAAATCTGTTGCATTCCTATATACTAACAATGAACTTGCAGAAAAAGAAATCAGGACAACAATTCCATTTACAATTGTAACAGAAAGAATAAAATACCTAGAAATAAACCTAACCAATGAGGTGAAAAACTTATACTCTGAAAACTATAAGATACTCATGAGAGAAATTAAAGAAGACACTAATAAATGGACATGTATCCTATGCTCATGGATAGATGAATTAATATTGTCAAAATGGCCATGCAGCTCAAAGCAATTTACAGATTCAGTGTATTCCCTATCATAATACAAAGGTATTTTTCAATGAACTAGAGCAAACAATCCTAAAATTCATATGGAACCACAAAAGACTACAAATAGCCGAAGCAATCCTGCAAAAGAACAAAGCTGAGGATATTATGCTCCCTGATTCAAGCTATACCACAAAGCTGCAGTAATCAAAACAACATGGTACTGGCACAAGAACAGACACAGTGATCAATGGAACAGAGTAGAGAGCCCAGATAAAAACCCACATACATATGGTCAGTTAATATACAATAAAGGAGTCATGAGTATACAATAAGGAAAAGACAGCCTCTTCAATAACTGGTGTTGGGAAAACTGGGTGGCTACATGCAAGAGAATTAATTGGATTAGTACCTAAATCCATATACAAAAGTAAACTCAAAATGGATTAAAGACCTAAGTGTAAGACATGAAACCATCTCTTAGAAGAAAACATAGGGCAAAATCTGTTGAACATAAGCATGAGCAATTTTTTTCTGTACACAACTCCTTGGGCAAGGGAAGCAAAATAAAAAATGAACAAATGGGAGTATTCAAACTAAAAAGCTCTGTACAGCAAAGGACATCATCAACAGAAGAAAAATGCAACCTATAGTGTGGGAGACTATATTCATAAGCAATTTATATGATAAACTTCCAAAATACATGAAGAACTAATATGACTCAACACCAAAAAAACCCAAATAAATCAATTAAAAAATGGGCAGAGGATCTGAACAGACTTTTTTTCCAAAGAAGAAATACAGATGGCCAACAAGCATGTAAAAAGATGCTCTACATCACTAATCATCAGAGAAATGCAAGTCAAAACCATGATGAGTTATCACCTCACACCAATTAGAATGGCCAATATCCAAAAGACAAGAAGTGTTGGTGAGTATATGGAGAAAAGAGAACCCTCCTACACTCTTGTAGGAATGTAAATTGGTGTGTCCACTGTGGAAAGTGGTATGGAGGTTCCTCAGAAAATTAAAAATAGAAATACCATATGATGTTGTAGTTCCACTTCTAGGAATTTACCCAAAGAAAACAAAATCCCTGATTTGAAAAGATATATGCACCCTATATATTTTTTATATATTTTTTATTGTGGTATCATTAATCTACAATTACATGAAAAACATTATGTTTACTAGGCTACCCCCTTCACCAAGTCCCCCCCACATACCCCTTCACAATCACTGTCCATCAGTGTAGTAAGATGCTGTAAAATCACTACTTGTCTTCTCTGTGTTGCACAGCCCTCCCTGTGCTCCCCCACACTATACATGCTAATCGTAATGCCCCCTTTCTTTTTCCCCACCCTTGTCCCTCCCTTCCCACCCATCCTACCCAGTCCCTTTTCCTTTGGTAACTATTAGTCCATTCTTGGGTTCTGCAATTCTGCTGCTGTTTTGTTCCTTCAGTTTTCCTTTGTTCTTATACTCCACACATGAGTGAAATCATTTGGTACTTGTCTTTCTCCACCTGGCTTATTTCACTGAGCATAATACCCTCTAGCTCCATCCATGTTGTTGCAAATGGTAGGATCTGCTTTTTTTCTTATGGCTGAGTAATATTCCATTGTGTATATGTACCACATCTTCTTTATCCATTCATCTACTGATGGACATTTAGGTTGCTTCCATATCTTGGCTGTTGTAAATAGTGCAGCAATAAACATAGGTATGCACCCCTATATTTATTGCTGTATTATTTACAGTAGCCAAGATATGGATGCAACCAAAGTGTCAATCAATAAGTGCTTGAATAAAGAAGCTGTGGTACATATACAATGGAATATTATTTAGCCATAAAAGAGAAAGAAACTCTGTCATTTGCGACAACATGGATGGACCTAGAGGGTATTATGCTAAGTATAATAAGCCAGGAATAGAAAGACAAATACCATATGATTTCACTTAATTGTGAATTCTAAAACAAAACAAAATGAAGAGAACAGCAGTAGACTCTTAGACACTGAGAAGTAACTGGTGGATACCATGGGGGAGGGGCTGGGGTGCTTGGGTCTGGATGGTGAGGGGGATAAAGGGCCACAATCATATAAAATAGGTTGTTTACAGTGATGGTAGTACAGCACAGAGATTATAGCCAATGATTCTGTAATATCTTCCTATGTTAATAGTAATTACACTAGTGGGGATGAGTATTTAATAATATGGGTAACAATAGAACCACTATGTTGTGTACGTGAAACCAGTATAAGATTGTATATCAACTATATGTCAATAAAAAGAATATATAAATATCTTACAACTCAGCAATTAAAGACAAATAACCCAATTAAAGAATGGACACCGTATTTGAATAGATGTTTCTTCAGACTATATATGAGTGTCTAATAAACACATGAAGAGATGCTCAAAATCATTAGTCATTAGGGAAATACAAATAAAAACCAAATGCCCCAGAAATTACACCCATAGATAATACTAAAGAGGAGTGAAAAATCTGTGTCTTCACAAACTCTTGTGCCAAATGTTTATTATAGCATGTCGGAATAACCAAAATATAGAAACAACCTGAATGTTCATCAACCAGTAAATGAATATACAAAAATGTAATATATCCATACAATGGAGTATTATTTGACAATGATAAGGAATGAAGTATTGATAAATGCTGTAACATTGATGAACCTTGAGAACATTATTCTAAGTGAAAGAAATCAGTCATGACAGACTTCACATTATATGATTCTATGTATATGAAATGTCCTGAATATCCACAAAAAAAATATATAAAAACAAAAAGCAAACCATTAACTGCCAAAGAAAGTGACAGGGGAGAAAGCAGTGAATACCAATGGATATGCAGTTTCCTTTTATTGTGATGAAAATGTTCTAATATTAAATAATGGTGATGGTTGCAAGATCTGTGAATATGCTGAAAACCACTGCATTTTACACTTTACAAGAGCAAGTTTTATGGTATGAGAACTGTTAGCTCAATAAAGCTGTTATAAAAGAAACTTCTATTAGGTAAGGACTACTGGTAACTCAATTTTATTGATTGGAAAATTTAAGTACTTGCCTAATTTAGCACTTGGCTAAAGTCAATGGTGACTCCAGGATTTGAGTTCAGATATTCTGATACCAGATTCTTCTGCCCTATAGGCGATCATGCTCTATCTTATTGCTATAATGGAATCATGGTTCTTTGTGCCATTAGGATATGTATACTGAGTGATGCGGTATACTCAATAATCCGAGATCAGCTGATTTATCCTACAAGGCCTGAGTTAGTTGATTCCTCATGCACTCCTATAGATTAATCAGTTTAGCAAGAAATACATCTTTTAAGTTCATATGGGTGATGCCCATTTAGGTGATACAGCCTAAAAAGTATCCAGTTGCACATTAAAACATATACATGATTAAATGTCTGAGCTGGATATATAGAATGAATTTTTTGTGCTTTATAGTTGAAGAATGGATTTTGCCGATCCATGAATTATTTGATATTTGCTCATGACTGAATAAGAGAATTGGCCATTTGTCTGAATGTGCACTCCTAATAGATTTGCAAGTTGGAGATATTTCTTTGTATTACTTCTCTTATTTTTCTATTTCTTGTACTCTTCTCCAAAGAATCACTTCATATGTCCTTATTGCTCTCTGGTATTTCAAATAAAGCCTTTCCCCTAAGTTGGGTATGAGGCACTCTCAGCTCTCTGGAAAACCTGCAGGGGCCAGGAAGGATGTAAAGAAAAAAATCATTAAGTGTTTGTGCATTAACGTTTTTACAAAGGACTAAAGGCTTTTGCTAGAGTCTGACTCCTCTGTAAGTTTTGGTCATCTGTTTTTCTAGTTCACATGAAATCAGAATTAGCAAGTTAGAAGTTTTGGGGAGACTGAAAAGGGGCACATATTGATAAAGCATCAAAGAACCGCTGGTAAAATAGAAATTCTGACAGAGGCCCTAAGTCCTGCCAGCAATGTCATAGTTGCTAATTGCCCCTGGATCCTAAATCAAGTGCAGTACCACCTAGCAGGATTTGCTAGGTGATTGTAAAACAAGTTCATTCGGCAGTAGGCCAGCATCCATCTGGAGAGCGGGTAAGATTGAGGTGGGCATGGCCCTGAGAGAGAGAGTTTCTTGGGGAGGGCTGTCACTGCTGTGTGCCTTTCCCTCCCCAGAGAAGAAGGTAGGGGAGAGGCCTCTCTTTCATCTTTGATCAATGAGAGAGTCTCCAGAGCTTGTTTTTTGTCCCTTGGAGTAGAGACTTTAGTATCTGCGCTGATGGAAATGTTCCTCTGCCATTGTGGTGGTCATTAGCCACATGTGTCTATTAAGGACTTGAAATATGGCTAGCACAACTGAAGAACTGAACTTTTAATTCCACATAGTTTTTATTAATTTATATTCAATTTAAATAGCCACATATGGCTTTGGGAAACTTTATTGGAAAGCCCAGTTCTAGTGTATTCTTCATGAATATTTTTATTAAGAATGGTAGCTAATGCCTATCAGTAATTTGCTGTGTACCAAATGCTGCGCTAAGCACTTTCCTTCTAGTATTTTTTGATCCCTCCAAAGACTCTTGATATAGGCACTATCACTGTCTTGATTTTACCCATGAGTAAACAGAGGTTAAGTGTGAGGGACAGATCTAGGGTAGAACCTAAACCATTTGACTCAAGAAGCTTCACTTTGAACCATTGCACTCTCTTTTGTAGATGTGCCCCTTTAATCTTTCCCCCACCATGTTCATACATCTTATTAAGAGAAACAGTAGCAAGGATCATCTTTGGAGATTTCATTTATACTTTCTGCACTCTCATCTTTCAGTTAATCTTTCTCAACTCTTTTCATATATCTATGTATATATATATATTTTTACAGCACCTCTGAGGCAGAATAATTCCATTTGTCTTATTTTGTAATCATCTTTGTTGAATATTAAGTGGATTCTTTGAAGATAAAAATATTTTTATCCTTGAAATATATGTTTGTGAGGTCCCAAGTGCCCTCATAGGTTTGCTATTCAGAAACCTGAGAGCGTATTATCACCTCTACCTCAGAAAAACGTCATTTGGTCCATAATGAGAATGAGACTTTAGGGCTTTGTAGCAAGATTTTATATGCAGAGGGTATATTCCTCTTTGATACATGAGCAAGCCATGGAGTTTAGTTTGTACTTTTTATTTCCCAAATGGGATAATTACATAGGAGGAAAGCTTTGTGCTTTGACGTTTTTATTCCAGATGCATAGGAAGCCTCTGTTGCTCTTATGTAAGTAGGGATATCCAGTGACTGGAGAAAGAGGATTCACAGGCAGTCTCTAACATAATGTCATAGGATGGTAGTCATTAACTAACAAAAATGAATAGGTACAAGGTGCAAGGCTCTGTATGCACATTATCTTAATACCCTCTTAAGAATTATTAGACCACTTTCAGGTGAGGAAACTGAGGTGCAGAAAAATTAAGTCATTTATCTAGGGTCACCCTGGAAGCAGTATAGAATCACTCCAGAGCTTTCTCCTGGAGGAGTAGTAGGTCTGAGCAATAGATTTCAACTTTGGCTGCACATCAGAACCTTTAAAAATCCTAGTGCTCAAACTGTACGCCAGTCCAACCAAGTCAGAACTGGCGGTAGGTGGGGTAGTACCAGGCATCAGCATGTCCTACAGCTCTTCATGTGACTCCCATGTGCATCCAAGGTGGAGAGCCACAGTTACGAGGTCTGATTTGTTTCCTCTCAGCCAGTGTTGTGAGATGCCCTGTAAGATTCAGTGGTGGGTAGATGGAAGCTCCGCTGCATTTTCCTAGGGTACATATAAAATTTTTTTTTGAGAGGTCATCTCTCATATTCATTGATCAAATGGTTGTTAACAACAATAAAATTCTGTATAGGGGAGTCAATGCTCAATGCACAATCATTAATCCACCCCCAGCCTAATTCTCGTCAGTCTCCAATCTTCTGAAGCATAATGAACAAGTTCTTACATGGTGAACAATTTCTTACATAGTGAATAAGTTCTTACATGGTGAACAGTACAAGGGCAGCCATCACAAAAACTTTTGGTTTTGATCACTCATTATGAACTATAAACAATCAGGTCAAATATGAATATTCATTTGATTTTTATACTTGATTTATATGTGAATCCCACATTTCTCCCTTTATTATTATTATTATTTTTTTTAAATAAGATGCTGAAGTGGTAGGTAGATACAAGATAAAGGTAGAAAACATAGTTTAGTGCTGTAAGAGAGCAAATGTAGATGATCAGGTCTGTGCCTGTAGACTATGTGTTAATCCAAGCCAGACAAGGGCAATAATACATCCATGGATGCAGATTTCTCTCAGAATAGGGGGGGGGCGGGGGTTCTGAGCCTCACCTCTGTTGATCCCCAATTTCTCACCTGATGGCCCCCCTGCCACTGTGCCTGTCTTAGGTTGTTCCTCTCTTGAGGAATCTTACCCGTCTCTGGCTAACCAGTCATCTTCTGGGGCCATACAGGGAAATGTAAAGTTGGTAAGTGAGAGAGAAGCCATATTGTTTGAAAAGGTTAGCTTTTTACTTCTTTTCAGATTTATGCCCTGTGGCTTCTATGCTCAGCATTTGTCTTGAGGTATCTTTACCACCTGGAGGAGTTATGATACTCGGTGAATTCGATATGAGGCACGAATTCTATTTAAGGGTTGTAATTAGGAAGGAAGAGGAAAAGCTATAGAGGTAGCAGATGGAAGAAAACATGGGAAGATTGATTATTTCTTTGACATATCTTCTTGTAGAGTAACTTAAGCATGTATAGGTTTTAAACTAGTAATTAAATTGCACACACACATTAACATAATAGGAATACAGTTACATAAACAAAGCAGATCTATAATTACCAGCCATCTCCAGTGAAGCCAAGAAAACCAGTTAGGCACCCTAGGCATTTGTGAAAATTTGTCTATGATCTAATGGCTATTGTCTAACTGTACTTGAACAGTCTGAGAGAAATCAGACAAATAAAAACAACCCATTCCTGGGAACTGTTCACATCCCATATGTTCTTTTAACAGTAGATAGTCTGTAGTTTTAAGAGTTTGGAGCCCTACAATCACACTTCTCCTAATTCTTGGTTGAGTTCCAACAGTATAGATCCAGTCAAATTTGTTGTTTTACTGTATGCACAGGCCAGCTTAGATATCTCCTTTTTCATTCCAATGGCAAGTCCAGGAATCGGTGGGATGAATGCAGCTACAACTGCAGCAACGCCTGGATCTTTGTTAGGTTTTTTGATGATCATCTTCCATTATGTCTCTTCCAGAGCGTGCTGATGTTGGAAGTTCTTCTTCATATCGTATCTTAGTTCATTTTCTGGGTAGCCAAATTAGGCTTTGATCCTATGTATAAACACAAACAGACACTTTGCCCACACTTTGATATGCCCTTTATACCATTGTGTAGAACTCACTGGAGGTCACCACACGGGAACTGCTTTTTTCTTTTTTCTTTTTTTTTATTAAGAGAAAGGAATATTATCAGAAAAGTGTACCTCCATAGCTGATCATCTGACACCCTTTAAGTGATCAAAATTAAGGATATTTAAAGCATGCATTAATCGTTGATTTACAGTTAGTTTTATCCTATCAGGGAGTAATCCCCTTTCTCTTTCTTTTTTTTTTTTTGTTATCTTTAATCTACACTTACATGAAGAATATTATGTTTACTAGGTTCTCCCCTATACCAGGTCCCCCCTATAAACCCCTTTACAGTCACTGTCCATCAGCATAGCCAAATGTTGTAGAATCACTACTTGTTTTCTCTGTCTTGTACAGCCCTCCCCTTTCTCCCACCCCCATACATGCTCATCTTAATACCCCTCTTCTTCTCCCCCCCCTTATCCCTCCCTACCCACCCATCCTCCCCAGTCCCTTTCCCTTTGGCACCTGTTAGTTCATTCTTGGGTTTTGTGATTCCGCTGCTGTTTTGTTCCTTCAGTTTTTCCTTAGTTCTTATACTCCACAGATGAGTGAAATTACTTGTTATTTCTCTTTCTCTGCTTGGCTTATTCCACTGAGCATAATACCCTCCAGGTCCATCCATGTTGCTGCAAATGGTAGGATTTGCCCTCTTCCTATGGCTGAGTAGTATTCCATTGTGTATATGTACCACATCTTCTTTATCCATTCATCTACTGATGGACATTTAGGTTGCTTCCAATTCTTGGCTATTGTAAATACTGCTGTGATAAACATAGGGGTGCATCTGTCTTTCACAAACTTGATTGCTGTGTTCTTAGGGTAAATTCCTAGGAGTGGAATTTCTGGGTCAAATAGTAAGTCTGTTTTGAGCATTTTGATGAACCTTCATACTGCTTTCCACAATGGTTGAACTAATTTACATTTCCACCAGCAGTGTAGGAGGGTTCCCCTTTCTCCACAGCCTCGCCAACATTTGTTGTTGTTTGTCTTTTGGATGGCAGCCATCCTTACTGGTGTGAGGTGATACCTCATTGTAGTTTTAATTTGCATTTTTCTGATAATTAGTGATGTGGAGCATCTTTTCATGTGTCTGTTGGCCATCTGTATTTCTTTTTTGGAGAACTGTCTGTTCAGTTCCTCTGCCCATTTTTTAATTGGATTATTTGATTTTTGTTTGTTGAGGCGTGTGAGCTCTTTATATATTCTGGACGTCAAGCCTTTATCGGATGTGTCATTTACAAATATATTCTCCCATACTGTAGGGTTCCTTTTTGTTCTATTGATGGTGTCTTTTGTTGTACAGAAGCTTTTCAGCTTAATATAGTCCCACTTGTTCATTTTTGCTGTTGTTTTCCTTGCCCTGGGAGATATGTTCAAGAAGAGGTCACTCATGTTTATGTCTAAGAGGTTTTTGCCTATGTTTTTTTCCATGAGTTTAATGGTTTCATGACTTACATTCAGGTCTTTGATCCATTTTGAATTTACTTTTGTATATGGGGTTAGACAATGGTACAGTTTATTCTCCTACATGTAGCTGTCCAGTTTTGCCAGCACCATCTGTTGAAGAGACTGTCATTTCGCCATTGTATGTCCATGGCTCCTTTATCAAATATTAATTGATCATATATGTTTGGGTTAATGTCTGGAGTATCTAGTCTGTTCCACTGGTCTGTGGCTCTGTTCTTGTGCCAGTACCAAATTGTCTTGATTACTATGGCTTTATAGTAGAGCTTCAAGTTGGGGAGTGAGATTTCCCCTACTTTATTCTTTCTCAGGATTGCGTTGGCTATTTGGGGTCTTTGGTGTTTCCATATGAATTTTTGAATTATTTGTTCCAGTTCATTGAAGAATGTTGCTGGTAGTTTCATAGGGATTGCATCAAATCTGTATATTGCTTTGGGCAGAATGCCCATTTTGACCATATTGATTCTTCCTAGCCACGAGCATGGGATGAGTTTCCATTTGTTAGTGTCCCCTTTAATTTGTCTTAAGAGTGCCTTGTAGTTTTCAGAGTATAGGTCATTCACTTCTTTGGTTAGATTTATTCCTACATATTTTATTCTTTTTGATGCAATTGTGAATGGAATTGTTTTCCTTATTTCTCTTTCTATTGGTTCATTGTTAGTGTATAGGAAAGCTACAGATTTCTGTGTGTTAATTTTGTATCCTGCAACTTTGCTGTATTCTGATATCAGTTCTAGTAGTTTTGGGGTGGAGTCTTTAGGGTTTTTTATGTACAATATCATGTCATCTGCAAATAGTGACAGTTTAACTTCTTCTTTACCAATCTGGATTCCTTGTATTTCTTTGTTTAGTCTGATTGCTGTGGCTAGAACCTCCAGTACTATGTTAAATAGCACTGGGGAGAGTGGGCATCCCTGTCTAGTTTCCGATCTCAGAGGAAAAGCTTTCAGCTTCTCGCTGTTCAGTATAATGTTGGCTGTGGGTTTATGATATATGACCTTTATTATGTTGAGGACTTGCCCTCTATTCCCATTTTGCTGAGAGTTTTTATGATGAATGGATGTTGAATTTTGTCAAATGCTTTTTCAGCATCTATGGAGATGATCATGTGGTTTTTGACTTTCTTTTTGTTGATGTGGTGGATGATGTTGATGGATTTTCGAATGTTGTACCATCCTTGCATCCCTGGGATGAATCCCATTTGGTCATGGTGTATGATCCTTTTGATATACTTTTGAGTTTGGTTTGCTAATTTTTTATTAAGTATTTTTGCATCTACATTCGTCAGGGATATTGGTCTGTAATTTTCTTTTTTGGTGGGTCTTTGTCTGTTTTTCGTATTAGGGTGATGTTGGCTTCATAGAATGAGTTTGGGAGTATTCACTCCTCTTCTATTTTTTGGAAAATTTTAAGGAGAATGGGTATTATGTCTTCTCTGTGTGTCTGATAAAATTCACAGGTAAATCCGTTCAGCCCGGGTGCTTTGTTCTTGGGTAGTTTTTTGATTACCATTTCAATTTCTTTGCTTGTAATTGGTTTGTTTAACTTTTGTGTTTCTTCCTTGGTCAGTCTTGGAAGGTTGTATTTTTCTAGGAAGTTGTCCATTTCTTCTAGGTTTTCCAGCTTGTTGGAATATAGGTTTTTATAGTAGTCTTTAATAATTCTTTATATTTCTGTGGAGTCTGTCATGATTTTTCCATTCTCATTCCTGATTCTGTTGATGTGTGTTGATTCTCTTTTTCTCATAATATGTTTGGCTAGAGGCTTATCTACTTTGTTTATTTTCTCAAAGAATCAGCTCTTGGTTTCATTGATTTTTGCTATTGTTTTATTCTTCTCAATTTTGTTTATTTCTTCTCTGATCTTTATTATGTCCCTCCTTCTGCTGACTTTAGGCCTAATTTGTTCTTCTTTTTCCAATTTTGATAATTGTGATGTTAGACTATTCATTTGGGATTGTTCTTCCTTCTTCAAGTGTGCCTGGATTGCTATATACTTTCCTCTTAAGACTGCTTTCGCTGCGTCCCACAGAAGTTGGGGCTTTGTGTTGTTGTTGTCTTTTTTCCCCATATTTTCCTTGATCTCTATTTTAATTTGTTCATTGATCCATTGATTATTTAGGAGCATGTTGTTAAGCCTCCATGTGTTTGTGAGCCTTTTTGTTTTCTTTGTACAATTAATTTCTAGTTTTATACCTTTGTGGTCTGAACAGTTGGTTGGTAGAATTTCAATCTTTTGGAATTTACTGGGACTCTTTTTGTGAGCTAGTATGTTGTCTGTTCTGGAGAATGTTCCATGTGCACTTGAGAAGAATGTATATCCTGTTGCTTTTGGATGTAGAGTTCTATAGATGTCTATTAGGTCCATCTGTTCTAGTGTGTTGTTCAGTGCTTGTGTATCCTCACTTATTTTCTGCCCAGTGGATTTATCCTTTGGGGTGAGTGGTGTGTTGAAGTCTCCTAAAATGAATGCATTGCAGTCTATTGTCCTCTTTAGTTCTGTTAGTATTTGTTTCACATATGCTGGTGCTCCTGTATTGGGTGCATATATATTTAGAATGGTTATATCCTCTTGTTGGACTGAGCCCTTTATCATTATGTAATGTCCTTCTTTGTCTTTTGTTACTTTCTTTATTTTGAAGTCTGTTTTGTCTGATACCAGAATTGCAACACCTGCTTTCTTCTCTCTGTTGTTTGCATGAAATATCTTTTTCCATCCCTTGACTTTAAGTCTGTGCATGTCTTTGGGTTTGAGGTGAGTCTCTTGTAAGCAGCATATGGATGGATCTTGCTTTTTTATCCATTGTATTACTCTGTGTCTTTTGATTGGTGCATTCAGTCCATTTACATTTAGGGCGACTATTGAAAGATATGTACTTATTGCCATTGCAGGCTTTAAATTTGTGGTTACCAAAGTTTCAAGGTTAGCCTCTTTAGTATCTTACCGCCGAACTTAGCTCACTTATTGAGCTGTTATATACACTGTCTGGAGATTCTTTTCTTCTCTCCCTTCTTATTCCTCCTCCTCCATTCTTCATATGTTGTGTGTTTTGTTCTGTGCTCTTTTTTGGAGTGCTCCCATCTAGAGCAGTCCCTGTAAGATGCCCTGTAGAGGTGGTTTGTTTGAGGCAAATTCCCTCAGCTTTTGCTTGTCTGGGAATTGTTTAATCCCACCATCATATTTAAATGATAGTTGTGCTGGATACAGTATCCTTGGTTCAAGGCCCTGCTCTTTCATTGCATTAAATATATCATGCCATTCTCTTCTGGCCTGTAGGGTTTCTGTCGAGAAGTCTGATGTTAGCCTGATGGGTTTTCCTTTATAGGTGACCTTTTTCTCTCTAGCTGCCTTTAAAACTCTTTCCTTGTCCTTGATCTTTGCCATTTTAATTATTATGTGTCTTGGTGTTGTCCTCCTTGTATCCTTTCTGTTGGGGGTTCTGTGTATTTCCGTGGTCTGTTTGATTATTTCCTCCCCCAGTTTTGGGAAGTTTTCAGCAATTATTTCTTCCAAGATACTTTCTGTCCCTTTTCCTCTCTTTTCTTCTTCTGGTACCCCTATAATATGGATATTGTTCCTTTTGGATTGGTCACACAGTTCTCTTAATATTGTTTCATTCCTGGAGATTGTTTTATCTCTCTCGATGTCAGCTTCTATGCATTCCTGTTCTCTGGTTTCAATTCCATCAATGGCCTCTTACATCTTGTCCATTCTGCTTATAAAGTCTTCCAGAGTTTGTTTCATTTCTGTAATCTCCTTTCTGGCGTCTGTGATCTCCCTCTGGACTTCATCCCATTTCTCTTGCATATTTCTCTGCATCTCTGTCTGCATGTTTATGATTTTTATTTTGAATTCTTTGTCAGGAAGACTGGTTAGGTCTGTCTCCTTCTCTGGTGTCTCTGTCATCTTGGTTTGACTGTAATTTTGTCTTTTCATGGTGATAGGAATAGTTTGCAGAGCTGGGACTAGTGACGGCTGGAAGAACTTCCCTTGTTGGTTTGTGGCCTTCCTCTCCTGGGAGAACAGTGACCTCTAGTGGCTTGTGCTGGGTAGCTGTGCACAGACCGGGCTTCTGCTTCCTCCCCGGATGCTATGGAGCTTATCTCCGCTGTTGCTGTGGGTGTGACCTGGCTTGGGCTGCTGCTCCAAAGTTGTGGAGTTGTGTTGGAGAGGGAGTGGCCGTGAGGCTATTTATCTCTGTAAGGGGCCTCAGTGCTCCCTGCAGCCCAGGGGATTAGAGTGCCCAGAGATCACGGATTCCCTACCTCTGGACTAAGTGTCCCACCCTGCCCCTTTAAAACTTCCAAAAAGCACCCGCCAAAAGAAAACAACAACCACACACACACATACACACACACATACACACACACACACAAAAAATGGCCGTTTGTTTTTCTTTATTCTCCGGCACCATCCTCTGGCACCCGCTCACCGGACTTGCTGCCCTATTTCCCTAGTCTTGAGGTCCTTATCCCTTTAAGACTTCCAAAAAGTGCTCGCCAAAACAAAACAAAAGAAAACAGAAAAAAAAATAAAATAAAAAAAATAAAAAGGTGGCCGCTCGCGTTTTTTTTGTTCTCTGGCGCTGGTCTCCGTTACCCACTCACTGGTCTTACTGCCCTGCTTCCCTAGTATTGGGGTCCCTGTCCTTTTAAGACTTCCAAAAAGCACTCACCACAACAAAACAACAACAACAACAACAACAACAAAAATATGGCCGCTCACTTTTCTTTTGTCCTCCGGTGCTGGCCTCCGGTACCTGCTCACCAGTCCTGCTGCCCTGTGTCCCTAGTTCCAGGGCCTCGCACATGCACTGTGTCTGTGCTCTGGTCTGGATGGCTGGGGCTGGGTGTTCAGCAGTCCTGGGCTCCTTCTCCCTCCCTGGTGACTCCCCTCCTCCCGTGGGAGCTGGGGGGAGGGGTGCTCGGGACCCGCCAGGCTGGGGCTTGTATCTTATCCCATTTGCGAGGCGCTGGGTTCTCGCAGGTGTGGATGTAGTCTGGATGTTGTCCTGTGTCCTCTGGTCTCTATTTTAGTAAGAGTTGTCTTTGTTATATTTTCATAGATATATGTGGTTTTGGGAGGAGATTTATGCTGCTCTACTCACACCACCATCTTGGCTCCGCCTTCATATAAATTTTTTGTAGGAAATAATTCTAATAGTTGGCATCAGCTCTTCCTCTCACAATACTAACTTTAAGTTCCCCTTTAACCCTCACTTCTCTTTGGGTCTAGGAAGCAATTGAGTCACTTCTAGGAACCCGAGTCATGTCAGTCAAGTTAGGATTTAAATTTGGCCAATATAGAGTTTAAAGAAATCCATCATTTTTCAGTATTTTTGCATACCCTTTTTTTCTCCCCCAGAAAGAGAAAGAGGTTCTTGCAGCCTCTGGGCATTGGGAGGAAGCGGGAAATATGTGGCCATCTTCTGTCCTCCATCAGTTCTGGGGGTTAGCTACCTGGCCTTTGGGGGATAGTCTCTGATCCTGTGCGTGGTTCTCACCTTTGGGCCTCCACACCGTATTTACTGAAGTCCTCTCTCATCATGACTGCAGGCTCCCGTCAGTGCTGCTGGTCCCTCCTACCCACTTCTGGACTCCTTGAGACATGCCTTTCATGCAGGTTCAGAGTTCCTCCTGTGTAGGGACATCTATAAGGTTTCCGCCTCTGGAAAGTAGGGCACAACTACCGTCTAGTCTCAAACTTCTCTGCAGTTTCTCTCAGGTCTCAGTATGAGGACTTTAAGCTGCAGATAACCCTACCTTGCTGTTTAAGCTCACTTCTCTAGGTTTGTCTCCTTCCCCAGCCTTTGAAATTTACCTTGTTCGGATGGGAAAATTTGCTTTTATGTCATTATATATTCATCCTAAAACTGTATTTATCAAATAAGCTTTATATATCTCCTGGGTCTTAGTTCTTAATAGCTGAAGGCAAGCTTTTAGAATTTAACAAACCTTTTCTTTCTCAAAAAGCTGGTTTCTCACAAACCAAAAGCACCTTTCTTATAAGATTGCATTTATTTCCAAGTTTCAAAATCCTATTTTGAACCTCAAAGCCAATAAATGCTGTTTTGCTATCCCTCTAAAGCATTGACAGCCACTGAATAATAAATGGTAGTGGATCTCCAGGCAGCTAGAATATAAGGCAGCATTTTTTGTCTTTTGGCATAGCTAACAATGTGGTATGACATGTAGCAAAATGCCAAGTAGGTGGTACAGAAAATACATGCTGTAAAAGTTTAGAGGATAGAGAGGTTCATCGGAAGTGCAGGGTTAAGGGAACCTTCATATTGGAAGGTCTGAGCTAGACCAGGGGGATGGTTTGGGTTTAAGTAGGAAAAAAAAAGAGGGATGTAATATCAGGCAGAGGCAGGAGTGCACAAAGAATCAAGAATCCTTTGCTATCCCTGATGGGGGGCATTTGTGTGAGATAGTCCCAGGGAGATAGGATAACTGAAGGCTTTGAATGGCAGGTTGAAGGGGTAGGACCACATTTCTAGTCCCGAGGAAGTGGCTCTGTGGACATGAGCCTTAGTGTACAGGTATGACTGCAGTTTATCCTCTTGAACCAAAGTTCATCTGATACGTCCAGTGGACAGTGCTTTAGTAGTGCACCCTTGACATGTACCCAAACCTTTGCCCCATATGCCACAGAGAGTTCCCAAATAACCCTGAGAGCATCTATGCTACTGCCTCCACATCATGGGAAGAAAAGACCTCAGCATATACTGGGATTCTTTTATAAACAGTTTACTCTTGGTGTTTACTATTTAGTTATTACCTCAGGCTAGGGAGGACAGGGAATGCTTATATGAGTATGTGTTGTATGTGCAAGTGTGAGATTGGGTGTATGTGGTATGTATGTTTATGGAACGTGGCAGGCAGGTGGTGGGTATGTGGTTTGTGGTATGGGTGTGCATCGGGTACATGTGTACATGATGTGTGGTGGGTTTGTGTGGTATATACATTTGTGGCAATGTGTGTGTGTATCATGTGGTATATTCATACTGTATTTGTATACATAATGTATTCTGTGCATAATGCAAGGAATGTGTAGGTATGCGCCGTGCTTGTGTGTACAGTGTGTGTATGTGGCATATGGTGTGTGAGATGTGTGTGAGATTATGGGATATGTGTGTGATGAGTGGGTGTGTGTGCACACATGGGGTGAGATATATGTGTGTGGTGTACCTAGTATAAGAGTGGATGATGTGTGCTGTTCAACTTCCTTGTGTCTTGGTTTCCTTATCTCTAAAAAGAAGGCAATAAGGGTGCCCACCTCCAAATGATGTGAGTTACTACACTCGAGCCACTTGGAACAATGCTTAGTGCATAAATGACACTCAATAAATATTGACTCTTGTTTGGTCTCATCACTGATACTCAGGTTTTCAGGTGCCATTTTAAAGGTCTCTGTGCCCTTTCTGCTGGTTGATGGCCCCTTTGAAGCAGCAAGCAGTGACAGTTTATTAAAGAACTGTTAGATACAAGTTAACAGAGAAGATTTTTCTTCATGTCTTCACTGATCTCCAGCATCACTACTCATCTTTGAATTCATTGTAGATTCTGACAACATATACAATTCTGAGCTGCTTGTTTTCCAGAAACCTGTCTAGCCTGCTGAAGAATAGAGGTGGCACTCCAGCATGCTACACAGGAAGAAAAGAAGAACAAATATTTTACAGGGCCAGTAGGTGGGTGGCTATCAAATACTGACCACAGCTACCACAACTCAGTAACAGTAGCATGTGTTTGATAAGATGCCACATGTTAGGTGCTATGTAACCTTTTATTTTGAACAGAGGAAAATGTCTGTGAAAACAAGCTGGTCTTCCATCTAGAATGACTGGGAATGCCTCTGGATGATGGGTCATGGGCTGACATTCAGTGTGGGCAGCAAGGAGCCAGGGGTTGAGGAAAACTCATTTTCCCTTATTTTCACCTGATCCAGAGAGGTTTGTAAGGCATGAGCAATGACAGCCCACCCGGAAAGTATTTTATAAATGTCAGGACCATCTTGTCCAGATTATCAACTAGAGACTAGGAAATTAATCATAACTTAATAATAAAAAATTAACATTCATATTCCTGTAGCTGGACAAATGCAAAAGAAGTATTGTATTATGCACAATAAAATATGTGTGTATCACCTAACTATCAAACATAGTCACCCCTTGTATTTCTCTATCTGCTTATCCTGCTTTATTTTAAAAGTCTGATTTCCTTCAGATTGTAAGACTGACAAGGACAATTTTGCTTCTCTCATTCATGGCTGTAGCCCCAGTCTCTGAAACAGTTTAGGTATATGGCAGGAGCTCTGTACTTAGCTGTTGAGCAAATAAATGAATAAAGAAAAGGTAAAATAAAGAAAACCACTTGACTGTCCAGTGACAGGGTTTGGCATGGCACTTTCATACAGTCAAAAACAATGGAACCATTAAAAGTAAAAAAAGGTAGATTTAAATCTTGATTTATTAATGTGGCAAGACATACACTATGTATTTTATGAAAAAATCAGGTTGCAAAGCAGTTTTTGTGTGCATCTTTTATATGTATCTATGTTCACAGTTACATGTATGTATTTATATGTATATATGTACATAGTTAAAAATAAATATATATTTGCTTAGAAAAATCTGTAGAACGCAGACCAGTGATAAGCTCTGGGTGGAGGTGGATGATAGGGGATTTTCATTTCTTTTGAAAAATGTAAATGGCACAAAATGCTTTAAAAATGATAAAAGTACAGATAATTTTCCTTAAAAATAAATTTTCCTCCTCTCCCCTCCCCTCCTCTCCCCTTCCCTCTCCTCTCCTCTCCTCTCCTTTCTTTTCATTTTATTAGCTTCCAAAACCTTCCTTCCAAGCCCTGTGCTGACTCTAATTTGTCCCAGCTGTTGAGGGCAACAGAAACTTGGCACAAAGATTTTCAGAAGTTTCCATATAATTTCTTCTGCTTGATTAGGATGGGGTTGAACTTTTTGGAGCTTCTGAAGGGAAAGAAGAAAAACTGCAGCTCCTGGCATAATGTAAACTCTCACCACATGCTTGTTAAGTGGAATGAATGAAGTTGGAAACTTACACATGACTGTTTTTGCTGAAGTAGTCCCTGTTGGCTCCAGGTTGAGGGACTTGATCTGTGGTGTGCTAGAGAATCATGCCAAGTCCCCCAATTTAAGTTCATATCCCATCAAATGTATTTGTTCAAAACCAATCCTTCTAGGTTGGGTAAGAATGATTGACAATGACCTAGTCAGCAAAATTGAGTCTTTTGAATGTAGAAACCAGCAAATTTAGTTATGTGTATGAATGGAATTGGACTGAGTTTCAGATGACACAGGTTTTGAGTATTGAGCTAGTACTAAAACCATTGTTTTCCACCCTGCTTTCTGAATTTTAATAAGATTTGGAAAATTTAAAATCTAATAAAAGCCACCATCACTGCAGGCATAAGGACAGTGGGCTACATAACTTAACAATGTGATATTGAAATAACCACTAACATTACTTCTGCTCCTGCTTTGCACCAGACCATGGGCTAAATTCCTTATTTTGCGTTACCTCCAATCCTCTGGCCACACCCTCTGAAATAGGTGCTATTATGGGCTCCATTTTAGAAGATGATATACCTGTGATTTTGAGACTGTAAGTATTTTGTGTGTCACATCTGTGGACATGAAATGATGCAAAAGGGACACACAACCAACTCTCCTACTCTAGATACTGTTCCTTTAAACATAATTCCGATTGCTTTTCTGTTTTGAATAATTTCACCCACACCACTGTGGGAACCACCTACTCCCTGCACATCACCGGTTCCTTCTGGTTGTTTGGTGACCTCATGTGGTACCTTTCAGGGTAAATTGGTTTGGGATCATTCCAGAAAGGTTTGGAGGTCTTTATGGAGATCTTTGCTAACAGCAAGGGGCATTTTAGAATAAGACTACATTAGGCCTGATTTGCATTTTTACCAGTGTTGTTTTGCATCTTAAGCCTTGCCTGTCCATGTTTAAACTTGCACCTCTTTTTAGATGGTACCGAGAAGTACAGAACCTCATCTGGAGGTTGTAGGAAATGCTGGTTTTAATTAGCCAACAGATGAGCAGATATTATATTCAGTTGGGAGAATACCTTCTTTGTTTAACTTACATAACTGTAAAGGGAGCAGTTTCATTTGATTTAATTTAATTGATTTCATATTTAAAAGGAAAATAGGTTTGTAGTTATATATGTGTACCTCATTAGCTGGACTCTTGCACAGTTTCTTCATGAAATCATTATTTAGGATAGCAAGAGGTTAAATTGTTAGCAATAGCCTGCCATATAATGCTGAGATATAACAATTAATTTTCCAACATATAATATCAGGGAGTGAACACAGGCACCCAAATATAAGAGATTAATCATTTAAGTATTGAAAAAGGGACATGGAGACTAGTTAATTGCCAGGATCTGAAAGTCAGCAGTCTAATCCGATTAAATATGTAAATGGAGCATTGGTGTTCATTTTCAGTGCCCTTTTGGGCTAATAATTAAATGATGGATTTAGAAATTAATTGCTACGTAGTGGACTGCTTTTCCAGAAAACACTGCATTCTTTTACCAGCTGTGCCCAGCCCTTGGAAGTTCCGTGGCCTTACTCTTTTTTTGATTTGTCCATGGAAGAAGTAAGAAGAAACTTAGACCACGAACAAATAGCTTCCTTCCTCTGTCTTCTCTCTGACATGACAGTCAAAATGAGAGACTATTTCTTCTCAAGGACAGTGCTGTATTGCTACTTGACTCATATTAAGCCAGGAGAACAGCTCTGGGGAAAGATGGAAACTAAATCTTAACAGTACTGCTTCTGTTAGGGAAGCAATGTCTGAATAAACCTGAGTATCTGGTTCATAATGGAAACAGTGCTTCCCTGCCTGCATCAGCCTGCAGCCGTGTCTGCCTCTGACACTTGCAGAGGGGACATCATCTTAGTAGTGGAGCAAGGACATCTCTTCCATGGTCATCTAGGCTTATTTAACTGAATTCATCCCTAAGCCTGTTTTCTCCTGATGACTGTGTGATAAGAGCTGGAATGTGATAAGTGTGTTCTGCTATTTTTAGGCTGTGTGCTGTTTGTACTTGTATGTTGACATGCTGTGTGGTGGA
Organism: Manis javanica; assembly: GCF_040802235.1. NCBI lineage: Eukaryota > Metazoa > Chordata > Mammalia > Pholidota > Manidae > Manis > Manis javanica. Next base: position 56,462,922 of record NC_133166.1, read on the forward strand.
GTCACCCAGATGCCAGCTGGGTCTGGGGTCCATCATAGGCAGGCAGGGAGAACAGTCTGATCACTCTCTTTCCCTCTATTGGGTAACCTCATTAGCACATTGTTTGCAAATCTTTTTATTTTTTGTTTGAATAACCCTTGAATACTATTATCCACTTGAATGGCCCTTTCACAAAGCAGGTGATCAGAAAGGTCTGGAGAATATAGAATTAAATGAATAGATGCATGATGAGGAAAAATGCGAAGTTCTGTCTTCTTGGGAGGTACTTAAAGTAAAAGGCAACTAGAGAGATTTTGTACTGAAATCAGCAATATCAACTGGAGACATTCAGATTTAGTCAGATTCATATTCAATTAACCAGTTTCCTTTTTTTTAATTAGTTTTTTTTTTCACTTTTAATTCTTTTTTTCAAGAGTAGAACATGCATGTGATAAACTCAAATAATGAAAACTAACGTGTGGGTTCATATTTGTCAGGATCTGATTAATGGGGACATTTTCCTACCACTTGTCAATTCTACCTTTTTTTAGTGCCATTTGCTTTAAAGTGCTTTGTACATTTAAGCATTATAAATCCCTCCTTTCACTAGCTGGCAGTTCAATATCGTGAGGGACTACAGAAGAAGGGTTTATGTACCTTTGCATTCCTGGCACAACACCTTGTACATAACAGGTGTTTAATGTTTGGTGGTTGAATAGAACAGACAAATACTGAACCTAAAGTACTTGGAGCTTCATTTATTATTCCTAGGTGAGGCTTTGCAAGTTAAAAGAGATATTAAGGACTGACAGCACTCAAAGTAGATGAACGAATAATGCTAAGAATTTCAGGCTTGAGCAATGGAGATATTTTGGGCTGAGCAGAATTTTTTCTCATACCAGTTAAGCAACTTTCTATGTGTTTACAGTAAACGCTGCCTCTGACTTTTGTTAAAGCCTATTGTGTGTGTTTCTTCTTGTGGAAAGGCAGAATTGACAGGGGTAGAGAATGAAAACACACCTGGGTTTGAATCCTTGCTCTGCCACTGACTTGCTGTCACTATTGGACAGCTCTATTGAGCACCTGGACTCATTCTACCACAAGAACAAAATATATGATTATGGTGGAAACTGGAGATAATGTGACTTATGTGGTATATTGTAGGTACTCAATGACTACTCTTACTTTAACTGTTTGCATTTTAGAAAGCCATATACCCTTGCAAGTATATATTCTAATGTTTTGTGGATAGTTAAAGAATTCTAGTGAAACCAACATATGTCAGTGTTTTGACCTTCTTAATGTCTTAGTTGGCTTGGGCTGCCATAACAAAATGCCACAGTCTGGGGGGCTGAAGCAGCAGGAACTGACTTTCTTACAGTTGTAGAGGTTGTGAGTCTGAGATCAGAATGCCAGTGTGGGTGGGATCTTGTGATTGTGCCCTTCAGATGGACAACTTCTCATTGTGGCCTTATACCACAGGAGAGAGAGAGAGAGAGAGAGAGAGAGAGAGAGAGAGAGAGAGAGAGAGAGAGAGAGAGAGAGAGAGACAGAGACAGAGAAAGAGAGAGAGAGAGAGAGAGAGAGAGAGAAAGCTTCCATGCATCTTGTCTCATATGGATACTAATTCCATCATGAATGCTCTACACTTATGACTGCATCTAAACCTCATTATCTTGCAGAGGCACCATTTCCAAATACGATTATGCTGGGGGTTAGGGCTGAAACATGTGAATTTGGGGATACACAATTCATTCTGTATACTCCCAAAGAGGTTCTACCACAAAATTGATTGACAAAGAAGTTTTTATTTCTAGTAATGACTTAATGTGAATCGGGAACAGTGGGTTAAGGGAAGGCATTTTGCAGTTCAGTGGGTTACCATCTGGGTTTGATCCAAATAAAGTACATCTGTAGGTTTCTTATTTGAATTTTAAATTTACTTCCATTAAATTGAGAAGAAAGCAAGAGTGGCTGATGGCAGGGTGCACAAGTTCAGTGAAGTTCTTGGGCTTTCATCAAAGTTGATATATTATTATATTCTTTCATGAACTTTAACCAGGTGTGTAGAGAGTGGAAGGTTGGAAGATAAATGATATTTAGATGGTGGATGATTATATATAATATATTACAGTAGGAGGTACATGATAGGTAGCAAGGAAGTGAAAGCAGAAAACAGTGCACATGTCCCTGCCTCCAGCATTTCTGGGTATTGTGGAGGTTACCTAGTTAAGGGCTCATCCCCTTAAAGATCTTGAAAATTATCATTAGGTGAACTAACTTTGAAGTCTAGTCCATACCCCTTATCAGTTGCATGACCTTGGGCAAGTCACAGAACCTCACTGAGCCTCAGATTTTTCATTTCTAATAATGTAGTTTAAGGATCAAAGTTCCTTGTACATAGTAGGCACTTAATTAAGGTTTATTGATTTTGGAAATGAATTTGTTTACCTCTTCACCACTGAAGATCAAGTGCGAGATCATGTTCATAATTCTATAAGCAGCCAAATTGACATGCTTGACTTCAGTTATGAAAGGTGAAAAGAGTATTTCCCTATTTCATGGGACTCTGGGTCAAAATCTTCCAATTTATAATTTATAAATGGAGACAAAAAATTTAACAGCTCTGTGAATTGGGTACTATTATTATCTCCATTTGGCAGGTAAGGAAATATATTCAAGGAGCATAAAAATTTGAATTATGCAGCCAATGTTTAGTCTTAACTCTCCAGTTACAGGTGGTGTACATTTCCCTGACCTGTTGATGTTGGATTTGGCCATTTGGTTTCTGTGGCCCAAGGACATCAGAACTGACAGCGTGCTACCTAGGAGCCAAGGCTAAAGAAGTCTGGCATATGTGCACTTGTGCCATTCCCATAAGAACATGCATCTACTAGTCTGCTTGTCCACAGAGGATAAGACATGTTTCCTACCTGTGGCTTGAAGCTCAGCCTAGTCCAGCCTCATCTAGATCAGCCAACACCTAGGTAACCCTCAGATGCACGAGCGAATAAGTGAGTTGTTTATACATTATTAGTCTGACTAAAGGTAACTGATGGAGGAAATTTACAATCTGCTTAAAGTTATAAACCAGTCACTGTTTTAGTGAGGATTTGAACCGAGGTCTGCTAAATCTAAAGCCATAGTTACTAATATTCTTTACTTATCAGTACATTAGCCTACTGACAATATAGTATTTTGTAATTCTTGCTCAGATTCATGATCTTAAGATACTAAATTGCCACGAAACGACTTTTTAAAAAATGTTGCCCTTGGTAAAATTTTATTGTCCTTTAATTTTATTTAACTTCTAATTATTTGAAACTAGTTATTACCATATGGTGCGTGTGCACACACCCACCCACATGATACTTCTTCCCCTCCTTCCAATCTAGAGTGAGCATACAGCATTCTTTCAGCTGGACACTCCCCTTCTTAATCCTTCCATCTGGTTCAGGATGTTTAGGTTCACCTTATTTTACCTCAGTATTAGTTTCCTAGGGTAAGTAGGAATCAAGTACCATAGATAGGTGACTTAAAATAACAATTTTATTGTCTCACAGTTCTGAGGGCTTGACTTTTTAAATTAAGGTGTTGGCAGGGCTATGCAACTTCTGGAACCTCCAAGGAAATCCTTCCTTGCCTCTTCCTGGTTTCTGGTGGTTTGCTGGTAGTCTGTATTCCTTGGCTTACAGCTGCGTAAGTCCAGTATCTGCCTTCTTTGTCACATGGCATTCACCCTGTGTGTCCCTGTCTTCACATACATAGCTGTCTTACAAAGACAAAAGTCATACTGGATTAGGGGCCCGCCTTATCCACTGTGACCTCATCTTAACTAATTACTTCTGTAATAATATTTTTTTTCCAAATAGATCAATGTTCTGAGGTACAGGGGATTAGGCTCTAACATACCATTTTTGGGAAGACACAGTCAACCCCTAATACCCAGCCTGGGCCTGGATGTAGGAGGAAACCTCACAGGCTGGACAATTCTCCACAGAATTCCCACATGGCATCACCTGTGTCTACCAGGCCCCCACACCCACACCTCCTCTGAGGCTTCATCCTCTCTGCTTTGTGCAGTTCCAGGAGGGGACATTGTCTTCAGTACTAGATCTTTCTCGGGGAGTTCTCAAGTCATTTTTCTCCAAACAATATTTTTTTCTGCTCACTGAGTGAATATCTTTGCCCAGGTGGCCAGGGTTTTCATTATTTGGAAAAATCCCTCAAACCCCAAATCAAAAAGAAGCACAAGTTAACCATATTTCTATCTATTTTCCCCATGTAAGTGTAAAAAATTACTAGGCACTGAAGCTGAAATGTGATGCTGGGCTGACGGTTTTCCACAGTGATTGGCTTTAATGCTAGTTGATTCAGGAGGGTAGTCAGAATGGGCACTGGGTACCAGAAACCTGGTTACCTGGTTTCTCCTCTTTGTGCTGCTCAGGTTGGCTCTCCTGCCCTGTATTTGGCTGACTGAAGCTTCTGGTCTCATGTGCCTTCCTGTGAGTTTGCCAGAAAGGTCCTGGGGTGTTGCGACTGTTTGTGACTGTCACTGCTTCTCTTGTCCACATCATCAGCAGTTCTGGTTACAGCAAAGGCTGCTAAAATATAGGATTTGCCAGGGTCAGGGGGGGACAACAGTGTAAAATATTAGCAAATAATGGCACATTTCATCACTTAAAAGCATGTTTCTAGAAATTATCTTGTGTTCTGTACCTTCTGTCCATTTTGTTCACTGGCTTCAGCTGTGCCTATGCCTCCTCATTTTTTGATTCTGATGTTCTTGCTAAGGAGACAGCTTCTACTCCTGGTCCCAGACTATCTGCTTAGCTTGACATGATGGTTCATCCTTGACCTTTTGTGTCCTTTCCTTGGATTCCAAACTACTGTGTCTCACTCTAACTCCCTATTGCAGCACGACAGGGAAAAGTGTTAGATTTTAAAAGAAAGTATTAGTTCCCAGATTGCTCCAATATATCAATTCCTCCCCCCCGCACTTTTCATTTTCCAGATTTGTCCTCTTTCACGTAAAAGGCATTATGCACTGACTTCTTTATAAATGCTGTAGAACATATAGGAAGCCATTAATGTCTTGACTCTTCAGGGGCCCTCATTCCCTAAAGATACAGAGACCTAAGTGTCTCATTCTCCCGTCTACCAGTAACTGTTTGCTTTTTGTTGAATCAGGTGTCTCCTCAAAAATGGAAGTAAAAAGGGTTCCTTTATTCATTTACTTGTGCACTCATCCTTTCATCAAACATTTAGTGAGCATTTTACTGCATGTTGATGTAATTGCTGGGGATGTAAATAAGGATTCATTGTAGTTCCTACCCCAAGGGACTCAGATTCTGATCAGGGAAACAGGTGTGTAAAAATGTTAAAGTCATTCCAATCATACAGAAGCAATTACAGTCAGAGTCAGGTTTTGTGGCAGATAAGAAGAGAATGTAAGATAGTAGATCCAAGCTTCTTTAATTGAAATACTTGCTTCCCCATTAAGCTTTTCTATCTCAGGCTACTTTCCTAACCTGTCCATGCCTCAGTTTCCTAAGTAACATGTGAACATGGTAGATTCAGGTGTTATGGAGTCTGAAACCCAATGCAGCTTTGGAAATCATCTTTAAGAAAAATAATACAAAATTAAGAATACAAAATTAGGTGCAAAAGTGAACATTTGTTTAGAATAAGAAACAAAATTATGACTTACACATTAAAAAATTTTGAAAGCTGGCAGTGCCATCAGAATCATGAAATTAAAAACATTATATAATCTTGTTACTATTACTGATGCAAATGCCTAATATATCCCTGTAGTAAGTTTTTTCACGTATATTTTGGCTGCATATTTTTGATTACTGCTTTGTATGACAGTTATATTTTCTACAGTGAGAATAGAAAAATATCACATTTTCAATGCACCATGATTTTTCAAAAATAATTGATAGTTCAGAAAAGTTTTTTGTAAATCTCACAGTTCCTTCTTGCCCATATCAGATGTTAGCACTGTTTTTCTTACATGATGCTTCTTGCCCTGGGTCAACTTCTGGAATAAACCTAACTCTCATCCTTCCAGAAATGGCCCGGAAGGCCATGCCCAGCGGCTGGGAAGCTGGACCAGAAGCTGGTCTCCTTTGCCACTCCTGGTTCCTCCCTGTCTCAGTCCATTCAGCCTGTTACAACAAAGTAATGAAGAGTGGGTAGCTTATAAACAACAGAAATTTATTTCTCAACATTCTGGAAATCTGAGCTCAGGGTGCCAGCATGGCTGGGGTCTAGTGAGAGCCGTCTTCCTCGCTGCAGACTGCTGACTTCTCACTGTGTCTTTACATGGGAAAGAGAGCTGATTAGCTCTTTGTTGTTTTCTTATAAAGGCACTGATCCCAAACATGAGGGCTCCACCTTCAAGACCTAATTACTTCTTAAAGATCCCACCACCAAATACCATCACACCAGGGATTAGGATTTCAACATAAGAATTTGAAAGGACACAAACACTTAGTCATGCTCCCTAAATCCATGTGCCTTGGAATATGGTACGACTTGGCCACAGACCCTGGGTCCTCATAGCTCCCTAAACAATCAGAGAGGCATTTATTTTCAAAGGACCAAGACTATATCTAAATGACTACAAACAAGAGGGTTTTTCTTTTTAAGCACAAATTTTTCAAAAAGGATCCTACCATTAATTTTTGGTAGGGGTCTTAGTGGCCCAGTGAGGGAGTTTTTTTTTTTTTAATATCCAGAAGTAGAAGTGACTCAGATGAGTTAAATTTAAGAGGAGGCTTATTGAAAGGCAACAATAAATGGTTTCACAGAACCCACATTAGGGAATGTAGAAATGGAATTTGGTTTGAGAACAGCTGTGGTCTTTGGAAACTTTGGAAAATGGGGCTTCCACCTTCTCTCAGGAGCCTCTGTCTCAGGGCTGCTTTCTTTTAATACACTTGTTCATTTCCTCCTTCTGTCAGGAGGCTGGCTTCCCCAGCTGCTCTACTTACCACATAACTGTTGTGGAAGTGGCCTTGAATTTCCATAGCCCAGACTTGGCCTAGATCCTCTATGAGTTCTCAGAGCCATTTGTCCACCAACATCTGAGTATTTTCTTAAAAGACAGTGGATTGAATTGGCTCAGCCCAGACTGGTTCTTTCTAAGCCAGAGATCCATATCCTGACCACTCAGCTGTGGCTAGAGGGAGCAAGATCTCTTTGTAGAAAACACAGCCATTCAGCAGCCTTTTAGCTGGGGCTGGGCATGGGCTAAAATTTCCAAAAAGATAATATGGGAATGGTGTATATTATGCAGTAGACCCTGATTTAGAGAAAAATGGATTAAATTCAATAAAAAAGAGGTGTGAGAATATACAATGTGTATTTGTGCTTTCCTAGCTGTACCTGAAGTGCTCAGGAGGGAACTCTACAGTATGTCATGCTCCCTTTTTCTGGATCATCAGCTTTAAATATGGATAACTGAAAATATATATCAGTTTGAAAGGTTAGCACAGAGAGCATAAAATCTAGCTCTTTAGAGGAAACTAACAAATGGAAACTCATCCCATGCTCCTGGCTAGGAAGAATTAATATTGTCAAAATGGCCATCCTGCCCAAAGCAATCTACAGATTCAATGCAATGCCTATCAATTTACCAACAGCATTCTTCAATGAACTGGAACAAACAGTTCTAAAATTTATATGGAACCACAAAAGACCCTGAATAGTCAAAGCAATCTTGAGAAGGAAGAATAAAGCAGGGGGGATCTTGCTCCCCAACTTCAAGCTCTACTTCAAAGCCACAGTAATCAAGACAATTTGGTATTGGCACAAGAACAGAGACACAGACCAGTGGAACAGATTAGAGACTCCAGACATTAACCCAAACATATATGGCCAACTAATATACAATAAAGGAGCCAAGGACATACAATGGGGAAATGACAGTCTCTTCAACAGATGGTGCTGGCAAAACTGGACAGCTACCTGTAAGAGAATGAAACTGGATCATTGTCTAACCCCATACACAAAAGTAAATTCGAAATGGATCAAAGACCTGAATGTAAGTTATGAAACCATAAAACTCTTAGAAAAAAACATAGGCAAAAAGGACATAAACATGAGCAGCTTCTTCATGAACATATCTCCCTGTGCAAGGGAAACAAAAGCAAAAATGAACAAGTGGGACTATATCAAGCTGAAAAGCTTCTGTACAGCAAAGGACACCATCAACAGAACAAAAAGGCATCCTACAGTATGGAAGAATATATTCATAAATGACAGATCCAATAAAGGGTTGACATCCAAAATATATAAAGAGTTCACACACCTCAACAACAACAACAAAAAAAATCGAATTATAAAATGGGCACAGGACCTGAACAGACACTTCTCCAAAGAAGAAATTCAGATGGCCAACAGGCACATGAAAAGATGCTCCACATCATAATCATCAGGGAAATGCAAATTTAAACCACAATGCGATATTACCTCACACCAGTAAGGATTGCCACCATCCAAAAGACAAACAACAGCAAATGTTGGTGAGGTTGTGGAGCAAGGGAAATCCTCCTACACTGATGGTGAGAATGTAAATTAGTTCAACCATTGTGGAAAGCAGTATGGAGGTTCCTCAAAAAACAAAATAGAAGTACCATTCAACCCAGGAATTCCACTCCTAGGAATTTAGCCTAAGAATGCAGCAGCAGTTGGAAAAAGACATATGCACCCTTATGTTTATTGCAACATTATTTACAATAGCCGAGAAATGGAAGCAACCTAAGTGTCCATCAGTAGATGAATGGATAAAGAAGATGTGGTACATATACAGAATGGAATATTATTTAGCCATAAGAAGAAAACAAATCCTACCATTTACAACAACATGGATGGAGCTAGAGGGTAGTATGCTCATTGAAATAAGCCAGGCAGAGAAAGACAAGTATCAGATGATTTCACTCATCTGTGCAGTATAAGAACAAAGAAAAAAACTGAAGGAACAAAACAGCAGCAGACTCACAGAACCCAAGAATGGACTAACAGTTACCAAAGGGAAAGAGACTGGGGAGGACGGGTGGGAAGGGAGGGAAAAGGGGAAAAAAGGGGCATTACTATTAGCAGACATAATGTAGGGGCAGGGGCACCGAGAGGGCTGTACAACACAGAGAAGAGAAATAGTGATTCTGTAGCATCTTACTATGCTGATGGACAGTGACTGTAATGGGGTATGTGGGTGGTGGACTTGATGTTGGGGGGAGTCTAGTAAATATAATGTTGCTCATGTAATTGTAGATTAATGATATGAAAAAAAAATCTAGCGCTTTATGGCCATAACCTCTCAGGTATACATATCTACTCTCTTCTGGATACTTCAGTGTACATATTTAAGAAGCACTGAGGGCAGATTTATACACTTCTTCTTTCTAAAAGAAATTTGAGATGGAAGCAAACTTTGTTTTCAACAATCACATTAGCGAACTTGTGAAACTGATTCAGCTTCCCTTTCAGTTACTCTACTCACTCTTTCAGCATTTATTCATTCATTCATTCAGTCAGTAATATGTATTAACTACTGTCTGCCCGTATTGACAAGATCACATATGACTCTGCTATTATGAAGCTCACAGAGAGGTGAGAGAGACTGAAATTAAACGTGTTAACAAAGAAATAAATGTTACTCCACTAAGATAAGTTCTGTGAAGGAATCCAAGCTCTGGGACAGGGAATCAGAGTGGAGGGAGGAGCAACATCAGAGAAGATCAGCCTGAAAAGTGCTGAGAAGGTTTCCTGTGAGTTAGACCTGAACTTGTCTGGTGGGGAGGATGTTCGGAGGGAGAGTATAGCTCTGTGAAAACCCAAGGATGAGCTCTCCAGGCAGAGGGAGCAGCATGTGCTCGGGCCTGATGCAGAGAAGAGCTTGGCGTGTTGGAGGAGCTGAGACGGGAAGTGTAACAGGAGGTTAGTGAGAGAGTGGTGGGCTATGAGGCAAAGACAGACAGGGCTTAACAAAAATGGGTTTGGGTTTTATTCCTAGTGTCATGGGAACTTATTGAAAGGTTTTAAATGGGAAAATGATTTCATTAGCTTGTTTTGTAAAGATCACCCTGGTGAACTGTAAGAAAGGATTGGAAAGCAAGAAGAGAAGCTGGAGGTTCAGCTGGGAGACATCCACGCAGAGCGGTGATGGAAACAAAGGCAGGCATTTCGCAGGAGGGCAAGGTGAACTTAGTTACGAAACAGAATTCACTTTCTAAGTGGTGACACCAATCAATCCAGATGTATGCTTTTCTTCAACAAAGGTCAGCCTGCTCACTTGCAGGCATAAAGGTTGTGAATAGTCGGGTTCCTCATGAAAGTTTAGAATTTTGTCTGGAAATATGACTGAGGGAAAGGGATGAGGGAGTAGAAGGTCCTTGCAATAGAATGATTACAATTGTAAAGCAGATATTCAAAGTTAGATAAGAAAGAAAGCCAAAGGAGGAACAGGCTGATTGGTTATGAAAATGTACCAGGATCATTAAGACTGAGAAACTGAGCAGTGTAGGTATTCCAGCAGTGAGCTGAAAAGGGTAAGAGATATAGTACATCCTCCATGCCAGACAATTCAGGTCTAACTCACAGGAAACCTTCTCAGCACTTTTCAGGCTGATCTTCTCTGATGTTGCTCCTCCCTCCACTCTGATTCCCTGTCCCAAAGCTTGGATTCCTTCACAGAACTTATCTTAGTGGAGCAAAATTTATTTCTTTGTTAACGCGTTTATTTTCAGACTCCCTCAGCTCTCTGTGAGCTTCATAATAGCAGAGGGACAATATGTCAGGGCCGATAGTGTTGTGTCTGACATCAAGATATGAGACTTGGTGCCGTTTTTGGCGATGAGAGACCAATAGGTATAATTTGGGGGTGGTGTAGCTGCAGGGGTGGAAGGACAGCTTATTGTAGACTAGGGCGTGAAGGAAATGTGAGACTGGTGTTGAAGTCATTGACATTTGTGGAGAGGATGAGTGTAAGCAGGCAGATGGCTTCACTGATAGAGGGGTGTGTTCAGATAACTGCAACAAAATTGAGGTAGAAGAGAGTCAAGATAACTGGATGAATGCCTAAATGGAGCAGGGATCTGCAGGATGGAGAGAAAGCCTGGTATCATGATCTGGAAGCAGCAGTAGGAACCAGGGGCATGAGAGAAAAAACTGAGGATGCTTGGGAAGCTGCGTTTAATGGGCCTGCTCAGTCAAACAAGGAGGCGAGGGGAGCAAACGGATGTAGTGGGTGTAGGGAGAGTTGCTGACCTCGGAGGAGCTATCCCAGAGGGCACAGAGGGTGGGGAGCAGGGAGAGGGGAGCGAGGCTGAGCCCAGTTAGGGAGAGTGAGGAGCAGTGCAGGGGAGGATGTTCTGGTGATAATGGATGATCATTGAGCCTTGTGCTTCTGGGAGAGCCAGAGGTGAACAGAGCACAAGCCGTGCTGGACTGAGCCTGACGCTCTCCTTGGGGAGGTCTGGCACTGGACCTGCTCTGAGATTTCCCTGGACTGCATGGTAGGTGGGCATTCCAGGGTGCTGCTTGTGAAGCCATGGCTGCAGAGAGGGGGGGCAGGCCATTCAGGACACATACAAGTGAGGGCAGAGAAGACCAGTGGGCTTGTTCCAGAAACCCGCCAGGTGCTTCTTTATCATTATTAATCTTCAGAACAATGCTACTAAACAAATGTATTGGCCCATTTTACAGACACTGAAACTAAAATTCAGACAAGTTAAAAGACTTAACCAAGAGGAGGCAGTTGGATGAAGAGAGGATTTAAACCCAGCTCTCTCCAAACCCCCAGCCTGAGTTCTTTCTATTATCACACCATTATGGGCGTGCAATAGGAATGATCAGCTTAAAGGACTGGAGAGAGATGCAGGAGCTTTATTTCAGTCTGGGAAAAGTCCCCTCATTGCTGGGCTGTCATTCCCATGAGATTTTGAGCTTCTCAAAGGCAAAGACAACTACCATCCCTGGCTACTTGCCCAGTGCCTGACACATAGTAGGTGCTCAGTAATATTTAAGGAGTGAACAAGTTAACATATTACTTTATGGTTCCTTCTCTTTTTCTTTCCTCCTCCTTTCCCTCTCTCCCCTGTTCTCCTTCTTCAGTAGCAGCTCAGTTAGTTTATGGGTTTCATTATGGGCCCTCAACAGTAATTTTCTAGATCTCAAAGTTCAGAATCATATTGCTTAATATATGCAATATGTCTCTTAACAACACAAGAAAAGCTGTGCTTTCACTGTTTGCACTATAGTGTGGAACACTTAGAATTATTAGAACTTTCATCACCAAACTTAAAGGGGGCAGTACTTGTGTGTGCGAGCATGCACAACGTCTTTGTGTAAATCATGAATGTGTGATCTATAGTTATGGCTTTACCCTAAGACTCCAGAATGGACAAATGCGGCATTAGCAGATGGGTTACTAATACAAATACCAGCCAGTCCTGTGTGCCTTTCTTCCTGTGCTCTGATGCCCCTCCCATGGGCATTTTTTTGGGGGCAGTCTTGAGTCCTTCTTCACACTTGTGTACATGTCCTCTTGTATCCTCTTGGTGGCAGCAAAAAGCCAAACAGTATTCGAAGAAAATTAACTGAACGACTGAAAGGGTGGGGAAGTGGGGGAAAGAGAAAACTAATTTTTTCTGAAATGTTCTATAATCCTCCATTTTCTGCTCAGCAGAATTATATTCATAGCTAGATTATTCATTATTAAGAGCTTATTTCAGCCCAGACTTTGTGTGTCAGTAGATTAGGATATGGAGGAAGATTAGTTTCTCCCAGTGGGTGGTTGAAAATAAGTTCCTTATCTGATCATTAAAATCAGTCCTTCATGGTTTTTTGATCATAATTATTAATTTTTTCAGGGGCTTTTGCATGCCGATTAAGTCTTAGTGGCTGATAGGTATTATTAGGATTCAGCTGTGTGGTACCATGTCACATTAGCAAGGCAGAAATGAGTATGTGTGGGTGTGTTTGTCTTCAAAAAATCTCAGGTATTTTGCAGTACCCAATACTTATTTTAGAAAGTATTTAATAATTTTGAGACTTTTGTAAAACACTACTACTAATTAATAAAATACTAGCAGCTACTAGTTATTACCTACCATGTACCTGACACAGTCTCAGGCTATTTTACCTCTGTTGTATATTTTTAAAAAATTAATGAACTTTATTTTTTACTGCAGTTTTAGGTTCACAGCAAAGCTGAGGAGAAAATACAGAGTTCCTATATAACCTCTACCCCCAAACATGTTACAACCTCCTCCAATATTGGCATTCCACACTGCAGTGACACATTTGTTATAATCCATGAATTTTCATTGGCTCATTATTATCACCCAAAGTCCATAACTTACTTTAGGGTTCACTCTTGGTGTTGCATATTCTGTGGGTTTTAATAAATGTTTAATGACATGTACCCATCATTGTAGTATCATTCAGAATAGTTCTCCTGCCCTAAAATTCCTCTTTCTTCTGACGATTCATCTGTCCTCCCTAACTCCTGGTAATCACAGATCTTTCTACTGTCTCCACAGTTTTGCCTTTTACAGTGTCATACAGTTGGGGTCATACAGTATGTAGCCTTCAGATTGGCTTCTTTCATTTAGTAACGTGCATTTAAGGTCCCTGCATGTCTTTTCATGGCTTGCTAGATCATTTCTTTTTAGATTTGAGTGATATTCCATTGTTTGATAGACCACAGTTTTTTAATCCATTAACCCACTGAAGTACATTTTGATTGCTTCCAAGTTTCGGCAATTATGAAAAAAAGCTTCTACAAATATCAGTGTGCAGATTTTGTATGGACATAAGTTTTCAGTTTCTTTGTATAAATACCACAGTGTGATTGCTGAATCAGATGGTAAGAGTATGTTTAATTTTGTAAGAAAACACTAAATTGTTTTCCAGTCAGCAATGAATGAGAGTTCCTCTCACTTCACACCCTCACCAGTATTTGGTGGTGTCAGCATTCTAGATTTTGGCCATTCCAGTAGGTATGTAGTGGTATCTCATTGTTTTAATTTACATTTCCCTAATGACATATGATGTGGAGCATCTTTCCATGTGCTTATTTCCAGTCTGTATATATTCTTGGGCGAGGTGTTTGTTCAGGTCTTTTGAACTCATTTTGTACTCAGGTTGTTGCTTTCCTATTGTGTTTTAAGGGTTCTTTGTATATTTTGGATATCAGTATTTTACCAGGTGTGTCTTTTGCAAATATGTTCTCCCAGCATGACTTATCTTCTCATTCTCTTAACACTGTATTTCACAGAGCAGAGATGTTTAATTTTAGCAAAGTCAAGCATATCAGTTATTTCATGGGTCATGCCTTTGGTAGCATATCTGAAAAGTCATTGCCATATGCAAAGTCATCCAGATTTCTCTGTTGTTATTTTCTATGAATTTTATAGTTTTATATTTTCATTTAGGTCTGTGATCCATCTGAAGTTGATTTTGTGAAGGATGAAAAGTCTGTCTCTAGAGTCATTGTTTTGCATGTGGATGACTAGTTGTTCCAGCACCATTCGGTGAATCTGTTGTCTACTTTTGTCTTCCCCACAAATCCATGCAAGAGTTATCACCTTTACCTCCATATTAAAGATAAAGAAATCAAAGAGCAGAAGGACAAACTAACTTCTTCAAGGTCACTTAAATAGTGGAGCTGGGGTTGGAACCTTGGTATTTCTTAATCCAAACTCCTCCCCTGCTGCCCTTCAATAAAACGGTTTTGTGTGCCTGGTGAGAGTGTAGTGTAAGGTTCTTAGATTAATATGTCTTCATAGTTTTGCAAAATGAACACAGTGATTTTAAGCCTAGGAGTTGAGATATTTATTGTTTCTGGGAAAAGAAGACCCTACAGAGAAAAAATATATTTTTGAAAACATATTGAGTGATTTTTCTCTTGTTATCCAACTGTGTATCAAACAAGGTTTGAGTATGAAGTAGTGTGTTAGTGGATGGGATTCTATATTGAGTAAGGCACAGTTATACTTCCTATAGGAAATTTAAATGTTGTGGTAAGTATGTAAGCAATGGACTGTGGTGACCACGAAGGAAGATGTGATTTGTTTTGCTTCACAGAGGAGGAACCTCTTTCAATAAAGCCAAAGAATTATTCACAACTACTCTTTCAAGAAAAAAATAACAATGCCTCCCCTCAGTTACCACTCCTCCCTCCATCAATGTCAGGGACAGCTTTCCAGATGATGGGGTTGGTGAGATCGAGCAGGGGGTCTGGTTCTATTCGCCACATTCTGTAGAGGAATGGTTGTGGGTAAATCCTCAAGTGCCTGAAACCTACAAACTGGGTTAGGAGCTGGGGTGGATGATGATGGTGTGAGGTGAGGTGGATGGCTAGGTATCAAAAGTTGTGTAAGGTGGGCATTTAGATTACATGATAAAGCATAATCCCATTCATGAGAATTGAATCTCAAGGTCAGAGCATGATCTTAGTTGATCATAATTTATTAATTACCAAATTTATGCCAGTTCTATAGTTTGCTTTTAAAATTAAGCAGTTTTTATCTGCATGCCTATCTACTATGCAAATAATTGTTTCCAGAAACTCTCTAGGGTTGAACAGAATCATATGGACCCAGTCTTAAGTAAACGACAGGTGTGTGGGGAATAGAATGCCTTGTAGATCACTGTATACTCAAGCCAAGACACAGAAATACTCTCAACTCTGGGACAAAGATGATTCTTTTCTTTGAGATATATCGAAGGGTCCTTATTAGCATAGGACCAATGTAGTGTGTGAGAAGAATTGAGGGGTTATATGGAGATGGAGGTATTTATTTTCCCTAGTTGGAATGGGGAGGAGGCACAGTGGCTCTTCCATTCATTCATTCATTTATTTGCTTATATGGTGTTTACTATGTAAAAGCACTTTATAAATAATAACTCACTTATCTTAATAATGGTCTTGCAAGGTAGGAATTATTATTAAACCTGTTGTACAGATACAGAAACTGAGGCAGAGATATTGAGTAATTTGTACAGTGTCACATAGTTTCATTCTCTCATGGATGCCTTTCTTTCCCTCCTGATAACCAAACTTACACCCAGATAGGAAGCTGTGACCACATTCTAGTTTTATGCAGATAATTGATATTTGAATCAGCGTTTCCAGGAAAAAGAAGACTTCATGGAACCTGAGCATCTGCTTCCTCAGCCCATCGTTGGCACAGACTAATCGGCACTCTTTTTCCCTTATGGCATCGGAAAGTGCCCTGAGAACACAGACATCCTGTGTTGTCAGAGGTCCCAAAGGTGGAGTGGGATACCCCCAAACCCAAGCTGATAATGGCTTCTGCCTTATATTGTGTCACTAGATGCCCTTCACAGCTGAGATCATACCTCGTGCCCCATACAGCCCTGAGTTCACTGTGACTGCAGACCTTGCAACAGCTCACACACCCTATACAAACTGTTGTCTCATAACCAGGCTCTAGACATGGATATGGAAAATGGCCAATAGATATATTAAAAGGGAATGGCTCAGAGAAAGCACAGCTCATCACCGTCCTGCTGGGTGAGAATAGAAACCAGCAAGGCAAAGTCCTTGTCTTCTATTTTTAAATCAGAAGTCTGAGCAGTGCACCCCATGTCTCCCTCAATTCACTGCACTGGTCCACAGAGGAACACATGACGTGGGTCACTGTGGCAGCTGAATGAGTTGCTTAGGCTGATTGCCCCTTCCTCTGTCTGTCTTTACCCTCTGGGTAGAGATGCTTTAAAAATACACGGCCACGAAGGGCATTTCAGCTGCAGGGCTGCAAAGGTTGGATAATTGTGAGATTCTGGGGTCTCTGGGGCTCCCTGAGTCTCTGGCCCATTCTTTTCTGCTCCTTGACACTCATGGCCCATGATAATTTTGAATGAAATGTCATGTCTAAGTTGTTGATAACTGTTAGCCAGCTACAAGAGGTAATTGCAATGATCCTGTATTTGGGTTGGAGATTTTCTATTTATGCAAAAGATTGCTGAACTGCATATCATTGAGAATATGTATTTTGAGAAGAGCTTTTCCAGCTGGCTTTGTGGCCCTTGTGTTTTGTTTTGAGTAAAGGGCAGATGCCCATCCTGAATAAACATGTTTTAAAGGGTTTTAATTACATGGTGGCACTTTATTTGTACTGGTCATTTATAATTTTCCGACTTGTTCTTCCTGTTGGCTGATATTTGGATTTTCATACACAGTGATGACCTTCTGTAACTTTTTGAGGTTTTAGCAACCTTTAAGGCCAATGTATAGTTGAGAAAGTATCTGACTCATCTGTGGGCACCAAACAGTTATGCGATTTGTACCAGACCCAGTTTATTTTCCTTTCCATACTTAGCCCCACTGTGTCCTGGGTCTTGGCTGTTTGTCAGATGGAGATCCCTAGCCACCACTGCTTGCTTTCCTCATCTCCTAACACCACTAGCCATATCAGAGGGTGAGAGCGAGGCCCCAGCACAATTTCTTCCATGGCAGGGATCATGTCAGCTTTGATGCCTCAGACGAAATGATCAGACCCACAGAAGATATGGTATCTTCTACCACATCTTCTATTAACACCCAACCTTGCGGCATGAGAACTGGCTTTTCCAGAGACTGCATGCAGCAGGAAGTTTACATATCTGGAAAATAGGGAGCAAACTTAAACTAGTGAGAGACAGGAGACAGAAAGGAGCAGGCAGATAAATTCTGTGCCCTTCACACCCCTTCAGGTTGTTCCCATATATACAATATTCCATCTAGTATCTCTAGAGATGCCCTACATTCTGCAAAGTTGACTGTGATTTCCACGTGAAGGCCAGTTTACAAAATGCCACCTTGTAGCTGATTTCCTACTTTCCTGCCTCACTTTCCTTTCCCTGAGTCCTGCTGCTGTGGGCTTGCTCCTCCTTGTACAGCATCAGTGTGCAGCCTTAGGCTACTGTTCACTCGAAAACTGGGCCAAGGCAATGTGGTACAAGAGGAGCTTGCTTTACAGATAATTAATTATAAGGATGGTAAAAATTAAACAGGAAGGAAAAGAGAGTAGCTTAGGGAGAACAGGATGTATACCAAAAAGGGCATGGGACAAAGTGGTTCCTTTTGAGAAAAGTGGGAAAGGGTGGATTCAGAGGAACAAAATTTTGTCACAGTTTTTTAGTGTAAAAGAGAGGAGAGGTTTATTCTAGCCAATGTTATTAATAATTCCTGATACAACAGAAAAACACAAATCTCATTGATGTAACACAGTGTACATTTTTTTCCTCCCAAATCTTACATGGTTCTGGTGGCCCTTCTCCACCTTGTAGCTGTGCAGGCTGGAACACTGGCCTTCAAGATTTCTGGGGCTGGGAAGGAGAGAGGGAGAGAAGGAGAGAAGGACAGAGCAAGGAGAGAGAGAGAGAGGAAACATCAGTTTTAGCTGCCTTAAGCCAGAAGTAACATATGTCCCCATAGTTCCTTGGTCAGAAATAATTGTACTGCCATAGCCTAACTGCTGGGGAGGCTAGGAAATGTAGGGGAACATGCAGAATTTTGTTGAGCACAGACTCCCATGACAAGGTTCATTAGAGAAACTAACAGAGAGAGGAGGCCACAGGGGACAGGGCAAGAGACTTATACCAGAGGAGTGCAGAGATTCCCCAGGAAGGATGAGTAAGAAGGGGCAGAAGTGCAGACCTGAGACAAATGTCTACTTAGAAGCAGATGTGGACACAAAGGGGAAAGGAAAAAACTTCTAAAGGAGGATGATATGAACTCTTAGAGCAGAGCTAAGGGAAAGTACAGGTAGTTGGGAGAGCACCTCTGGCAGATGGAACATGGAGCTGTGGGGGAAGTGGTTCTGCCCCTTCACGCTAAGATAGGGCAGGATAGCCTGCCGAAGATACCACAGAGTGAGGTGAAACCAGGTGTGGTATAATATTCCTTAAAATAATGAGTATGCAAGTAATTAACTTACAGATCTTCTCACTGTGGGCAGCATAAAACTGACTATGAGATGATGTCCTGCTGTTTAAGGAACGCTAGAGTCCATTTCCAAGAGCCTTCTCAAATTTAGCCTGAGGGTCATGAATGTGAAAATGCATATATAAGTCTCAGGTTCAGATTTCCAAGGTAATGGGAGTCATGGGAGGTTCACTAAGATGTGTTTCACCTCACAAGAAAGAAGGAGCTGGCTGCAGGTTGAAAGCAGTCTTTCATCCCCTACCTGACTGGGCTGTGGTGAGGATGGAACCAAATGTCCATCACACTCTAAGTGACCACAGCATACTACCTATTGTTTGGAAGCCTTCTGAGGTTTCTGCTTTAGAGATCAGGAAACTGAGGCAGAGAGAATGTAAGACACCCATCTGTGAAACCATAGCTGGTCAAAGCATATAGTAGTGGACGGCCATCACCTCATCTAGGAGGTCAGGAGAAATACCACACAGATCGTGTGCCCTTCTCAGTTCATCATAGCAGAGGGTGCAGGACACCAATGTGGCTTACTATGACACTCGGTTAATGTGTATGCCATATTTCTCTATTTTAAAGTTACTATTTTTCTTTCCTTTTCACCCGCTGTTCATAGAAGCACTCACAAAGTTCACATTAAGTTCACCCTCAAGGAGAGGGAATTAAGTTCCATCTTCTGGAGAGAAGATTATCAAATAATTTGTGGATCTCTGTTAAAAACCACCCCATAATTAATAAGTATTTTGGGGGAGGTACTTTAAAGCCAGGCAGATACCCTAATTATCTTAAAAGTTTCTCATCCATTAGTGGATTCTGCCTGCAGCGATGATCACTGTGGTGTTCTAATGGTGATTGCCTAGTCCCCGAATTCTTTTTACATCTATAATGTGGAATGATGGTATTTAAATGTCACAGATCCATATTTGCTCAGTCATCTAGTCTCATTTGCTTAATTTTTTTTTTGAAAGACTACAAGATTTTTTAGTGAGAAATAGTGTCTGGATATTTATATATCCAAGTTTCCTGTTCATTGGAAGTAGGTTGCTTAGGAGGGAATGTAATTTTTAAAATATTAGTTTATTTGGGAACTATTTATTATTAAAACTAGAATGAACAACAAAAAAAACCCCCTCAGTTTCCAGACAATACTTAATAAAACAATATCTTCTTAATCCTGTATTCATTTAGAATGAATGTTAGGCTTGATATTTTAGACTATAAGGTAACGTTCTTATCCAGTACAAAGCATTAGGAATACTTCCACAAACTACCTTTAACTTAAAAAAATGCATAAACCATAATTGGAAAAATTCAGGAAAAATATAAATAAAAAAATCTTAAAAATTCACATTTCTACCATCCAAGGTAATTCTTTTAGTATTTTGGCAAATAATTCTTCATCATTTAAAAATATTTATACACACAGATATATGAATTTATATTCATGTAAATGACTAAAACTTTTTAATTTTATATCTTGATGCTTTTCCTTAGCATAAAATCATGTCTTTTCCATTTCATAAAGCACTCAAAAAATATCTGAATGGCTTATAATTTATTTAACTGTTCTCCTATGATTGCCAATTTAACTTGTATCCAATGTTTTACTATTATAAGTAATTCTGTATGAACATTATTGGTATATATATACACACACACACACACTGATGATTTTCTTAGCAAGGGATAGTAGCATGGAGGTAAAGAGTTCAATCTTGAGAGCTGGATTACCTGGATTACCCGGTTTTGTATCCACTATGTCACCTGATAACTGTATTACCTTTACAATCCCCAACTTCTCAGTGTCTAAATCTCATCTATAAGTTGTGGATAATTATAATGACTGCCTTTCAGGATTGTTAAGAAGATTAAATGAAGGCTATATGAAAATGCTACCTGAATGCACTTAGAAGAATGCCTATAACTTGGCACATACTATGTAAGTGTTCAATGAATAAAAGAAAAACTCAGTGTTATATGTTCTGTAAGTAGTAGCCTTGCCCTTAAAACCATCTGGATATGGTATTTTAAGATAGTGATTTAATTTCTTTAATAGCTGTAGAGCTATTTGTATTTTCTAATTCTTCCTGAGTCAATTTTTGAAATGATATTTTCAAGGACTATGTCTATTTCTGGAATATTTAAAATATTTAAAAATATATCAGTATTAGGCTATTTAGGTAATTCTCTTATTCCAGTATTCTGTGCTTTATCTGGATTTGTATGCATTTTTGTATTTCTGCTATTTGTGTTTCATCATATTTTCTCTTGACAAATATTGCTAGAGATTTATCCATTTTATCAGTCTATTTTTTGGAATTTAGTAATCTGTTTATCTGTTTATTTAACAACTTTGTCAATGTGTAATTGACATACAAAAGAAACTATATATAGCCGGTGTATACAATTTTATGAGTTTGCAGATACAAATACACACATACAACATAACCACAATCAAAATAAACATATCTATCACCTCCCAAAGTTTCCTTGTGCACCTTTGTTTTGATTTTATTTTTATGGTAAGACCAATTAATATGTGATCAATCCTCTTAACAAAATTTTTAAGTGCATGATATAGTATTGTTAACTATAGCCACTGTGTTGTATAGCAGATCTCTAGAACTTCATTTTGCAGTGTTGTATAACTGAAACTTTATATCCATTGAAACACAGGTCACTATTTCCCCCTAACTTAGTCCCAGGAAACCACCATTCTACTCTCTGCTTCCCTGAGTTTGAGTTTTTTTTAGGTACTTCATATAAGTGGATCAATATAATGTTTGTTCTTCTGTGGCTAGTTATTTCAATCAACATGATGTCCTTCAGATTCATCCAAATTGTCTCATATGATGGTATTTCCTTCTTTTTTAAGGCTGAATAATATTCCGTTATATGTAGATGTGTAGTTTCTTTATCCACTCATCCGCTGATGAACAGTTGGGTTGTTTCCTCATCTTCATTATTGTGAATAACACTATAAATAACATGGGTGTCAGATATCACTTCATCATCCTCTTTTGAATTCTTGTAGATACAGATCTACAAATGGAATTGCTGACTCAGATGGTAGTTCTATTTTTAGTTTTTGAGGAATCTGCCTACTGTTTCCATAGCAGCTGTACAATATTACATTCCCACTAACATATATAAGGGTTCTAACTTCTCCATATTCTCAGCAACATTTATCTTTAAAAAAAGATAATAGCCATCCTAGTAGGTGTGAAGTCATATCTCATTGTGATTTTGATTTGCACTTCCTTTATAGTAAGTGATGTTCAGCATCTTTTCACATACTTGTCCTTTTGTATGTCTTTGGAGAATGTCTATTCAAGTACTTTGTCCATGTTTTAATCAGGTAATTTATTGTTTTGCTTTTGAACTGTATGAGTTCCTTATTAATTTTGGATATTAACCCCTTATCAGATATATGGTTTGCAAATATTTTCTCTCATTCATATACCTCTTATGAGATACATGGTTTGCAGACATTTCCTCCCATTCCACAGGTTGCCTTTCCATTCTTTGAAAATTTTTTCAGCTTTATTGAGATTTAATTGACTTTAACATTATGTAAGTTTAAGATGTACACTATGATGATTTAATATAAATATATATTATGAATTATTACCATAGTAAGTTTACTTAACATCCTTTTAAGTAATCTATCACCTTATGTTGTTACTTTGTGTTTGTGTATGTGTGTTATGTGTTTATGATCTGCTCTCTTAGCAACTTTCAAGTATATGGTATAGTATTATGTTAACTATATATCATGTTAACTGTAGTCACCACATAGCACATTAGATTTATAGAACTTATTTATCCTATAACTGGAACTTCGTGCTTTTTGACCACCTTCACCCATTTTCCATTTTCTCCTTTCCCTAAAACCATCAATATACTCTTTTTCTATGAGTTTGGTTTAATATAATATATGTATAGAGATCATATAGTATTTGTCTTTCTTTGCCATTTCACTCAGTATAATGTCTTCAAGGTCCATTCATGTTGTCACAAATGGCAGAATTTCCTTTCTATCTATCTCTATATCACATTTTCCTTATTCGTTCATTATTCAATAGACACTTAGGTTGTTTCTGCATATATAAACCCAGATGTGGAATTAATGGATCATACAGTAGTTCTATTTTTAATTTTTTGAGGTGCATCCATATTGTTTTATACCATGGCTGCATCAGTTTATATTCCCACCAACAGCGCACAAAGGGTTCCCTGATCTCCACATCTTCACCAACATTTATTGTTTGTTGTCTGTTTGATAATAGCTATTCTTACATGTGAGAGGTGATATTTCACTGTGATTTTGATTTGTATTTCCATGATGATTAATGATATTTAGTACCTTTTCATGTACCTGTTGACCATTTGTATTTCTTCTTTGGAAAAATGTCTGTTCAGGTCCTCTGACCATTTTTAAATTGGGTTATTTTTTTATTTATTTTTATTTTTTATTTTTTCTTGTACTAGTGTTTATTAAATTAAACTTTGCACTAATAATCTCCATTTGTCATTGTGGCATTCTCAAATTTGTGTTGCTTACAGATAAACTCTATATATTTGCAGTAGAAACAACTTAAAAAGCAAATGTTCTACAATATAAAACTGATATATAATAGTTAATTTTTTTTTGAGAGGGCATCTCTCATATTTATAGATCAAATGGTTGTTAAAAACAATAAAATTCTGTATAGGGGACTCAATGCACAATCATTAATCCACCCCAAGCCTAATTCTCAACAGTCTCCAATCTTCTGAAGCATAACGAACAAGTTCTTACATGGTGAACACGTTCTTACATAGTGAATAAGTTCTTACATGGTGAACAGTACAAGGGCAGTCATATCACAGAAACTTTCGGTTTTGATCACGCATCATGAACTATAAACAATCAGGTCAATTATGATTATTCATTTGATTTTTATACTTGATTTATATGTGAATCCCACATTTCTCCCTTATTATTCTTATTCTTATTATTCTTATTATTTTTAATAAAATGCTGAAGTGGTAGGTAGATGCAAGATAAAGGTAGAAAACACAATTTAGTGCTGTAAAAAGGCAAATGTAGATGATCAGGTGTGTGCCTATAGACTAAGTATTAATCCAAGCTAGACAAGGGCAACAAAACATCCACGGATGCAGAAGATTTCTCTCAAAACAGGGGGGGTGAGGTTCTAAGCCTCACCTCTGTTGATCCCCAATTTCTCACCTGATGGCCCCCCTGCGACTGTGCCTGTCTTAGGTTGTTCCTCCCTTGAGGAATCTTACCTGTCTCTTGCTAACCAGTCATCTTCCAGGGCCATACAGGGAAATGTATAGTTGGTAAGTGAGAGAGAAGCAATATTGTTTGAAAAGGTTAGCTTTTTACTTCTTTGCAGATTTATGCCCTGTGGCTTCTATGCCCAGCATTTGTCTTGAGATATTTTTACCACCTGGAAGAATTATGATACTCGGTAATTTCGATATGAGGCATGAATTCTACTTAAGGATTTTAATTAGGAAGGAAGAAGAAAAGCTATAGAAGTAGCAGATGGAAGAAAACATGGGAAGATTGATTATTTCTTTGACATATCTTCTTGTAGAGTAACATAAGCATGTATAGGTTTTAAACTACTAATTAAATTGCATACACACATTAACATAATAGGAATACAGCTACATAACAAAAGCAGACCTATAATTACCAGCCATATCCAGTGAAACCAAGAAAACCAGTTAGACACCCTAGGCATTTGTGAAAACTTATCAATGATGTGATGGATATTGTCTAACTGAATTTGAATAGTTTGAGAAAAATCAGACAAATTAAAACAACACATTCCTGGGAACTGTTCACATCCCATATGTTCTTTTAACAGTAGATAGTCTGTAGTTGTAAGAATTTGGAGCCCTACAATCGCACTTCTCCTAATTCTTGGTTGAGTTCCAACAGTATAGATCCAGTCAAATTTGTTGTTTTACTGTATGCACAGGTCAGCTTAGATATCTCCTTCTTCATTCCAATGGCAAGTCCAGGAACCGGTGGTATGAATGCAGCTACAACTGCAACAGCGCCAGGATCTTTGTTGAAGTTTTTGATGATCATCTTCTGGAATGACTCTTCCCGAGAATGTTGATGTTGGAAGTTCTTCTTCATATCATATCTTAATTCGTTTTCTGGGTAGCCAAATTAGGCTTTGATTCTCTGTATAAACACAAACAAACCCTTTGCCCACACTTTGATTTGACCTTTATACCATTGTGAAGAACTTATTGGAGATCACCACACAGGAACTGCTTTTTTTTTTTAAGAGAAAGGAATATTATCAAATTTGGGTTATTTTTTATTGTTGTTGTTTTGCTATTGGGTTGTATGAGTTTTTTATATATTTTGAATATTAACTTCTTATGAGATATACGGCCTGCAGACATTTTTTCCCATTCTACAGGTTGCCTTTTTATTTTGTTGGTTTCTTTTGCTGTGCAGGTTTTTAGTTTGATGTAGTCCCACTTGTTTATTTTTGCTTTTGTTATTTGCACTTTTGGTTTCATATCCAAAAAATAATTGCCAAGACCAATGTCAAAGAGCTTTTCCCCTATGTTTTCTTTTAGGAGTTTTACAGTTTAATCTTTAACCATTTTGAATTCATTTTACTAGTGGTGTAAGTTAGGGGTCCAGTTTCATTCTTTTGCATGTGAATATCTAGTTTCTCAACACTATTTGTTGAAGATACTATTATTTCTTCATTGAGTATTCTTGACTCCTTTTTCAAATATTAGTTGACTATATATGGATGAATTTATTTCTGGGATTTTTGTTCTTTTCCATTAGTAGATGTATTGTTTTTATGACAGTACCATAGTGTTTTGATTACTATAGCTTTGCAATAGAGTTTGGATTCAGGAATTGTGTTGCCTGCATCGTTATACTTCCTTCTCAAAGTTGTGGATATTCAGAGTCTTTTGTAGTTCCATATGAATTTTAAGATATTTTTTATTTATGTAAAAATGCCATTGGAATCTTGGCAGGCATTACATTGAATCTGTAGATCACTTTGAGTACTATAGACATTTTAGCAATATCAAATCTACCAATCCATGAACAGGGATCTTTCTACTGTGTATTTCTTAATTTCTTTCATCAGTCTGTCAATAGTTTTCAATGTTCAAATCTTTCACCTCCTTGGTTAAATTTATTCCTAAGTATTGTCTTGTTTTGGATGATATTGCAGAAAGGATTCTTTTCTTTATTTCTTTTACAGTTAGTTCATTGCTAGTGTATAGAAACACAACTGACTTTTGTATATTCATTTTTTATCCATCAATTCTACTGACTTTATTATTTCTAACAGTTTCTTGGTGGAGTCTTTAAGGTTTTCTATATATAAAATCATGTTTTTAATATATGAGATAATTTCACTTCTTCCTTTATGATTTGGATGCTGTTAATTTCTTTTTCTTGCCTGTTTTTCTGGATAGGACTTATTGTATTCTATTGAACAGAACTAGTGAGAGTGGGCAGCCTTGTCTTCCTTCTGATCTTAGAGGGAACACTTTCAGTCTTTCACTGTTGAGAATGATGTTAGATGTGGACTTGTCATATTGGCTTTTATTATATGAGATATGTCCCTTTTATTTGTTGAGAGTTTTTATTTTGAAATTATGTTGAATTTTGTCAAGTGCTTTTTCTGTATTTATTGAGATTGCCAAATGATTTTTATCTTTCATTGTGTTACTGTGATATACACATTGATTTGAGTATGTATGTTGAACCATCCTTACATCCCAGGGATGAATTGCACTTGATCATGGGTATAATTCTTTTTATGTGCTATTGAATTCAACTTGGTAGTATTTTGTTGAGAGTTTTGCATCTGTATTGATCTATATAGGCCTTATTAGGAGGCAAATAGCAACAAAAGAAATGGAAACATGAAAACAACCTATTACCCTTACTTTTAAATCTTGATTTTGGCTTTTTTTTTGTATTGTGCATTCATGACTATAAATTTATAATTTGTCCTAGTAAAATCGTTCCTAATTGTGTAATAGAATTATATCTATTTATCAGTATGCTGAGTTTTCCCAAGCCTTTGTTTATAGATGGATTACATAGGGATAACAATCTAAAATTCACTGACTCAAGCCCACAGTTACTCACATGGCACCTCCTATTCAAGTTATAGTTTATATTGTGCTTACATAAATATGGCTGCTGTGGTCTCCAAATGTCATGGGATACTTCTCTTGGTCTGATCCCTAAAGTCATTTAAGTATGCATAATATTACCATTGCTAATGGTATATATGTAGAAATACCAAAATCTCTACAAAAGATTTGTGTCTTAGTACTTTATATGCCATCAGAGGTCAATATTTCCTGCCCCTAAGTGGAGGAATATTTCCTTCTTTTATCTCTTCTGCCTTCAAACGTAACATTTTTTTGACTCTTGAATTGTGCTAAATCCTCCATGAAAAGGTTCCAGAGTTTTTGCTATGAGATCATAAATGAGTCTGCAGATTTGCCTGGCAGTGGAAGAAGGCTTTCTTTCCTACGTTCCCTTCTATTATAATATCAGCATCTCTCATACAGGTCCTTCCTCCCTTAAAGTCCTCTTCTCATGGTTCTGGGAGGTACTACTACTACTAGTGGTTAAGGCTGTGGTGCTGTGAGGGACTTCTTGGGTTCAGATTTCTGCTTTACGATGTACTACCTTTGTGACTTTGTGTAATTTCATTTCTCTATGCCTCAGTTTCCTCTCTAACACAGGGATTAGACTTCCTAGATTAGTTGAGAGGATCAAATGAATTAGTACATGCAAAGGGCTTTGAATTACATTTGGCATTATAAAGGCCTTGACAAGTAATGGTTGTTCTTGTATGCTTAAATACATCTGATATCTCTGATGGCTAAGATCAGGTCACATTTATGAATTTATGGATCACCCATAGCCTCTATATGCATGTAAAATAAATATTCTTTCCATGTTAAATTCTTTATGGTGCTAAGAGAAATAGTCTTAGTACATTAGAGAAGTGGGCAGAGAACCAAAATCTAGGTGCCACACATTTCACCAGGATGAACTTTGATACTGATAACACATGACTTTTATTTGTACAATTCCTAGGCTACAGACTCAGATTTCAGAATGTTTCAAACAACTAAGGGAAGTGGCTATTTCTCACTGCCAGGCTGACCAATAGCTGGAAAAGATACCAAGAAAGAAAAGTTATTTAAAACTTAAAGGACAGGGCATAAAACACACATCTAACTGATAAGAACAGAAACAAAAGGGTATTTGAACCAAAGATAAAATGAAGTGTTAAGAGTTTTAGGCTTCAGCCACTGAGTCATAGAGCTTTAATTCTTGATTGGCAGCTTGACAAGAGAGTAAATGAAACTCCAGAAATCTGGGCTTTTGGCCAAAAAGGATTTAGAACTAGCCAGTTCTGATTCAGTGCTGCATTCTTGTGGGTGAGGAACCCTGAGGTTTGTGTGTTTGCTTCAGGGAGCCAACCAGGGCCCTTCGTCCCCCTGTCAGCTGAGAAAGATGCGAACTCTTGCACAATATTGGAGGAAAGTACTTTGGTGTGTGCCAGTCCTGGGTTTAATGCTTTTCCAAGGTGATGATGGTAAATATTTCTAAGCTCTCTAAGCCTTCATTTCCTCATCAACAGAACAGAAATTTTTATTTTGGTGATAAAGATGTGATGTGCAAAAGAGGGCTGAACTCCCATTAGCTGTATAGGCAAAGTGCTCACAACCTATAGGATTTGTAAGGGCCTTCTAAGATGTTTGAGATAGAAAATATTTTTTTCTCTTCAAGTTGAAAAACTAGTAAATCAAAATTGAGAGTAATTTTTAGACCACAATTATAAAAATTATTTTTTAATTTTTTTAAGTTCCCCAAATGGTGTAACGTGGAATATAGGTTCATTTTAATATATATATGATAATTTAATACCATGTAGGACATCCCAAATTAATATGTTTAGAAAGAGCCCTGTACAATGTCCATGTGTTTGGAACATGTGAGGCACTGAGTTTGTGTTAATCCTCTTTGTCTCTCATTTCTTTTCTTGGAAATATTTTGCAATATGGGAGGAAATTCAGGGCCACATAATTTAAGTCAGGTGTTATGCAGCGCTCAATATGATATCAGGGATGAGGTGATTAAGTGATTTATTTTTATTTTTACCTTTTTAAAAAAAACTACATTGTGTGCATACTGTATGATAGGTACTCTTCTAAGTCACATATATTAATATATTAAATTCTCATAATAATCAAATAAAATAGATATGGTTATTATCCCAATTTTAAAGAAGAGAAGATGAAATAATAACAATGCTATGCAATTTGCTAAAGCCACATAGTGGTGGAGCCAGAATTTGAATACAAGGATTTTTTCTTTGGGCCCCAGCTTGTAACCACAAAATGGTACTTGGGGAACAGGATACATATGCACTGGTACAATGCTATGGGGCAATGTGCTTTTCAGTTTTGAACTCAAGAGAAAGCAAATGTTTAGATCAAGAAAATTTTTAAGATTTCTTCCCCATTGTCCCAACAGGCAGAATGCTAAGAACAGGTAAAATTTGAAATGTTGCAAACACACAACACAGGGCAGGAGTTAGAGCAGTGGTTGCCTGTTATCAAATATAAGGCCATTCACTTACACTTCCTAACTTCATATATGCTCCTACTGTATGAATACTATAGTGTTACTTTTAGTAATGATCATCTGATAAAATAGATAACAGAATGGCACCAAATAACACAAATGTATTATTTATTTAGTTTGTCATGGACGGTACTGGGAGACATACAGATTCTTGGATCTTTGTAATCACTGTGTGCCTTCTTAGAAGGTAATTATGGAGAAATAATTAACTACAGCATCACATAGACATACACATTAATTAGGGTAGCATCTAGGATTTTTCTGAGCATATTAGAAATAAGAAAAACATATTTGCTGTTTGTTGTTTTCTGAAAGTATTCCAAAAGGATTCAGAGGTATAAATGAAGCAAGTACATAAGCAAAACTGACTGCTTAAAAAAAAAAACAAGATTCCTAAAGGCAGAAGAAAATATTCCTGTACCAATAGGATATGGGCTATCTGGAGAATGAAGAAACCCCACTTAACACATTGGAGATTCTTACAGACATTACAGCTAATTTCCTGTTTCTTAATGAGAGAGGAGCTAGAGACTGATCTCAGAACTGACTGTTTACCCTGTGTAGTTTCTAAATTTTAACATATTAAGCTGAAAATGATTCCCATTTCAAATTGTGTATTCAGCAATTCCCAACTAATTTCTTTGCTGACTCAGACAGTCTGGAGTTAGAGAACTTCAATGCGATTTGCTAAAATGTTTCTTTACTTTTATGTTCCTACCCCTTTCCAGAAATGCTATGTCTATGAATTTATCACAAAATATAATCAGAGGTATGTATAAATATATTTGTATAAGGACAGTTATAATGGCCATTACTTATAATTAGCAATATATGGAAATATGTGAATGTTTATTAATGGGATATTGATTACCAGGTTACACTATGCTTGTGATATAATACTGTGCAGTGGTTAGCTTGGGTTTCGTAGAAGAGATCCTGAGACTATAGTGCTAATCCTTACCGGATGGTGCACTTCCAGGGCAGCAAACATGAAGTGTAAAGGAGAGAGGCCTGGAAAGATGAGAAACAAAAAGAAACATTACAGCACTAGCCATGCCTTGCCTTCAGACTCAGTCTCCTGTTTACCCCTGGTCAAAGTTTATCCCTCAAGGCTTTAACTCCTACAAACATCTGGGCTGTGTCCCTGGCTCTTCCTCCAGCCACTAGGGAGGCCAGTTTCTGTGTGCTAGGGGTGCTTCATCGAAGTCTGGAAGTGATAAGAGGAGCCAGAGACTCTGAGCCTGTGGCTGTTTGGTCCTATAGAGTCATTCACCAATGCAGTGGCTGAGAATGAGGAGGGCAAGAGTGTCAGGGGAAAGCTGAAGCTGAAAGAATTTTGGGAGGCACATAAGACATGAACATTAAAACAGGAGTTAAAAACCAAATGGAAATAGATTGATGCATTCACAATGTGATGGTAAGAACAAAGATGCTAACACATTTATATAATTCAATAATGTTTTTATAACTTTATATATACATGTATGGAGAGAGAAGGAGGGAATTTTCTGTGCTTTTCATGGCCTCTATGTTGAACATGAATTACTTCTTGCAATGAAAATAAATCATATATGTTAGCAGAGATTTATATGTAGGTTACTTCCGTGTGTAATGTGAGCTATAATAATAAGGAAATATAATACTAGTTATAATTATAAAATGAAATTTCTATATAAGTAAGGATTGTAAAAGAAGGGAGAATAAAATGGTAGAATTAGAATCTACCCTGAGGGTGCAAAGAGCAGAAGTGAAGCTATGGGAAACTGTATTATTGACTCCAATGATAAAATTGAGAAGCATTCCCACAATGTGCAAATCAGTGTGACAGAATATAATTATTATTATATAATAATTTATGTAATATAAAGTAGATAGCGAATGGAAATTCTATAAATAGCTAATGTTCCATAAGCAGAGAAAAGAGCAAATGAATTGAAAAGTATTTAAAGATATAATAAAAGAAAATGTTTTTAATTTGAAGGAAAAATAAAAGCTGTGCATATGGATGTAAAACTCACCATCTTCCAGTCAGATTTGTGAAAAGAACTGATCTTTAAATACATATTGCTAAAATGTTGATTCTATAATTATAAAGAATATTGCTATAAGTAGCCATCCCCCAAAAAAGTTACCTAGAAAGAAACCAAATCCAGTTTGGGCAATTGGGATACAGCTGACAAACCAGATACAGTACTGACTCTACTATTCTTTGTAGAGAAGACATAATTCAATAATCACAACTAAAAGTAATACTTGAAATATTGGGTGATAGTATAGTGCAAATCAGCAGGGATTTAATTAAAGAGTTCATGAAAACATAGGTGAGGAACATAGTATTGAGGTAAACTCTAAAAGAAGTAAAAGAACTCACTAGGTAATGGAGAAGCTGGAAAGCAAGCACAAAGGCCTGAATTGAAAGATTATCACTGTGGCTAGATAGAGAGGAGATAAAAATGAATGAGAATACAAAAATACTCACCATTAAGCATCATCATGGACTATAATTATAAATAGCCAGGAAACTAAAAATTTTTAAGACTTATTTTACATATGTAACATAGTCACTATTTGTTGATAAATTTGAAGTCTCTATACATTTGATGAATTGCTAGGATAATATTTCTCAAACTTGATTCAAGGAAAGGTCAAAAGTGTGAGTAGACCAATAACCCTAAGAGAAAGAGACTTTAAAATCTCCCAAATGACAATCCCAAACAACTTCATGGACAAATTCATTGTCATCAAAGGACACATATTAAAATCATTCCAGAACAAATGAGAAAGACTTCAATGATATATTTTATGAAAGAAGCCTAACATTTAAACTAAAGCATAACAAAATAGCCAAGCAAAGAATAATCTCACTTAGGTTGTTGCAGTAAAAATTCTAAAGGAAAGAATTGTCATAGATTACATCCAGTTGTATCTAAAAAAAAATACATTTACTAAAACACAATACACTACAGTGAAGTAAGTCACATCTGGGAATACAAGGAAAGTTAAATATCATGGAATTTATTCATACAATTAATTTCATTGTGAGTGTGAAAAATCTTATTTCATTAATCACTGAGACAGTCCCCATTTGACTCTGTTCCTTTCCTTTATGCTTCCGGGAATATCTCCTCACTCTCCAGCTCCAAAATATGCAGGACTCATTGTTTTCACCTCCTTCTTACTAAGGATTTTCTTAGGTCTCTTTCTCTTCACTTATTCCCTTCATGACATAATAGTTTCTTCTCTTCTTTTGAGTTGCACAAATTATATTTCTAGGGAAAAAAAGGAGGGAAAAAAAGGGAAATGGGTATTGGGAGTCAGTGAGCAGTTTCTGCCATGGTCTTACGATGTGCCATGTAATGCCAAAATGAAGACACCATGCTAAGCATTGTGGTACACAAAATGGGGATTGGATTGGGTCTGCCGAGCCAGAGAGTAAGTGGGTGGTAGGAAAGTGAAGACTTCACAGGGGAGGGGATGCTTCAACCGCAGATTTAAAAATGCATGGATGTTGCTGGGAAAGGCATTAGAGGAGCAGGAAGCACATGCATAAGCATGAGGCATGCAACAGCACAACCATTTGAATTTAGAGGTGAATCACTGAAGTGTGGCATTGAAGAGCAACAAGGAAGAGAAGAGTTTTAGTTCCTGGACATGGGGAACGTTGAGCTGTTGGAATGAGCAGAGAAGAGGCTGTAGATGATGCCAGTGTCCTGGATGTCATGGGAAGGAAGGGTGGGCGTTAACAGCACAGGAATGAAGGGGGCCTCTGCTGCTGAAGAGATTTGTACTAGCTTGAGGTCTGTTGTGGGGAGGTTGAGGAAATGGCCATCGGAGGTACTTTATTTTCTTTTTAAACCTTATAAAGTGTTGGCCACTTCTTAAACTTTAAAAAGTAGTGGAACCTTGCAGTGACTCAGGGTTGTGAGAAGTATCGCTGATCATGTCTACTTAAGAGATTGCCAGAGAACAGAGAATTTGTGTTTGTTCTAATAGATCATGTTTTCCTTTTCTTGTGATGGCACTTTAATGAGAAAATTAGTTTGCATGTATATTAGCTGTCTGATGGATCATTATGCGAATGTGCCTGGTATTTAAAATACCCAATATATCAGATTCATAAAAAAGTGATAAGCAGCAGATATTCATTTTGAAGGCCATTAAGCCGTATAATCCACAATCTCTTTTAAAGGGAGAAAGCACTTTGAATAATTCCAATTCTATGCTTTCCTCTCCCCAGTACTTTTTGAAATTTTATACCCTGAGGAGGCAGATAAGGTACTTTTAAAATTTTATTTTTTCATGAGAGCAACAGTTCTAGTGCAATACTAGTGTAGGTAACTCAGGCATTTGAAGCCAGCAATTGAATCATCCCTGAATAGGTCTCCTAATGCTAATCAACCCTGGATAGAACAGGAAATCAAACAGCTTAATGCTTGAGGGGTAAACATGAGGATTTGTATCCAGCTACAGCACTTTAGTTCTGTTCATACTTTATCCAGAATGAGCTCTTAGCAACCCCTGTCTCCTCCCTCCACCCCTTATCTCCTGGCTCTAGTTATATTCCAAAAAGTATCAGCAAGAGGTAAGCTATAAATAAAGGCCTAAAACCATATGTTATAAGGCTGTACAAACTTGTGCCCCATGTATTGAAGAGGATTAATGTCAGTAAAAAAATACTGCATGTATAGTAAGAATTTTTGTAAAAAGAAACTGATAATCTGCTACTAACTCCTTTTTAGGAACTGTTGTATAATTCATTTGGCTTTTGCCCATTGTTCATTGAATTGCCAAGTAAAGAATCCCTGTATGTCATAGATAGACGGAAATCAGAGGGTGAAAAAAGAATTTCTCAGTTTTTGTCCCAATACTAGTGGTTATATTTGAATTATAAAAGGCAGATAAAATTAATTTTCAGGAAAGATTAAATCAGTACGGTTGGAAGTGTAAAATCAGCCGAGATCTCAGTTTGTAGACAAACTGGGCAGGGATGTCAAGCATATGGAGGACAAATCATCTATTTCTTTGAGATGGCAATATTTTCCAATGAACAAATAGCTGCAGTATTCTGTGCTAAAGGAGGGAATTACTATTTTACTGTGGTAATGAATCATTTAGGCTGGGGCAGAGGCAGGTGTGTGAGTCACATCTGCTGCTTCACGGACTTCATCAGCCTGGCTCAGAGGCTTGCTGCTTCCCTGGAGGATTTGAGGATAAAGGTTTTTGGCCCAGGATACTCTGCTTCCTTTCCCTTGTCATGGGGCACCCATTCCCTTAATCAGTAGGGGGAGACGGTATCTACCTATAAGTGTGATTTCTGCAAGGGAATCTTAGGAATTCAAATTCCTCTTGTCCATTGCAAAGTAAACAGAATTTCTCTCCCATCAGATTGCTGAAGCTAATTCCCATCATTGGGCTTCATTCCATGCTTTGCTTATGAGTTAAAAGGAAATCTTCAAGAGAGGGT
Organism: Manis javanica; assembly: GCF_040802235.1. Lineage (NCBI taxonomy): Eukaryota > Metazoa > Chordata > Mammalia > Pholidota > Manidae > Manis > Manis javanica. The sequence goes on from NC_133166.1 coordinate 56,498,007, forward strand.
ATCAGTCTTTTAAACATTGTTTTGCACAAGTTCATTGAATTATATACCAAATTATGTTAATAGGAGACAAGAATAGAAAGAATATGGAAGAACTGAATAGTCCAGGGAAAAGGAGACTTTATAGAGAAGACAGAGTAAAACAACCACAAGAGCAACTTCTGTTTTTTATTGACCAAGCATTGTTCTAGTTGCTTTGTACACATTATCTCATTTAATCTTCACCAAATCCTGACTATAAGCAATTCTTACATCCATATTTCTAGATGAGACAACAGGGCTCATATATACAGTCAGCAAATGAGTGGTGGGATTGGAACCTGGACTAGGGTTGACTACTCTCAGACATGGACGGGTGTCACTGTGCTGCCCTGCAGTGTTGATGAGTTCATGTCTCTTGGGATCTGTCATGTTTTCCTTGACCACCCTCTGTCTAGTGTCACCATAATTTCTGTTCAGGTCATCAAAGACAAGAACAATGACATCTTTAGCTCTACTTACAATTATATCACTAGAAAAAAATGTGTGACCTTGAGCAAGTCACTGATTCTTTTGTCCTCTTCCTCCAAATAATTGTTAAGTCACAGTGGGATAAGATCAGTGGTTCTTAACTTTTTTCAGTCATAGGCCCACAAAATGAACTTTCACACAAAATTTTGCCCACAATTTCACATTCTTATGGACCTTCTGAAATTCAGGCAGGCTGGGCATCCCTGGATTAGATGGTCATTCTGTTATTCTTTGATGAGACTTGCTGATTTAGATTTTCACCTTAGATTTTTAGAGGGATAAGAGGTGGTTGTGGTAGTGGATTAGGTAAAATGTCAAATAATAAGGAAAATGTGAATCTAATGTAATTAAATGGAAGCCAAAACTCTACATTTCTATAATATGACATTTATGGAATGATTTTTATCAAGAATAGTATTCTTTACTATTGAGGGGTACTTATAAATTTGTAAATTTCATTTTAATTTAATGCTTAATTTCCTCCAAAGCCACTATTCTTTTGTAATAATGATAATGATTAATAATAATAAAAGCTTCATATATTGAATACTTACATCTAAGCATTGTGCTAATGTGTTTTGCATGCATTATCTTAAATATGCAAAAATTCTGTAAGATAGGCACTATTATCACTCTTGTAAAGGTGATAATAGAGGCTCAGATAAGTTGGAAATGTATAAATTTAAAAAATATATACCTCTTCAGCTCTTCAGTTTCTATTGAAGTTTGGCTTCTCTATTATGGCTCTAAATAAGCATACTGTTGAACTAAAATTCAATGTTTTCAAATAAAAAAGATTATATATCTTTTGGGATTATGTTTGGCTTTAGCTAGCAGTAAACTCAACTTGGAGTATCTTGCCGAATAAGTATTTTATGAGCCTAATGCTCCTGAGTATACCCTGGAAACTTCATGAGAATAACCCTCTCCCTACAAAAAAATTAATGTGTTTGCTATTTTTAAGAGGAAAATGGTATGAAAATTCAAATCAAGTGTGTCCTATGTACTCAAGGTATACAAGTGAAGTTTAAGTTTTGGCTAAATTCTTTCAAATATCCTTTCATGAAATAGTAATCCTTCATTTTGAGGTTGTTTATCTACTTTGTTGGTATTAAAGTGGCCTTTTATAGGATGATGAATATGCAATATGGTAGTAAGTTATTTTATTTGTTTTGTGTGTATGTTCTTGCCTGGAAAAATGGCTTAAGGACACTTTTTGGGTCCCTTCTCTATTCATCGCATTCAAAATTCTGAGGAATTCTATTTTATGAGATTTGAAATGTACACTGAGTTGAGTTCCAATGGTAATGTCCATGTTAAGAGGCTACACACTATTCCTCCAGTTCTAATGCAGCTGATTCTGCTGAATAGTACATTCTGAAGTAATATTAACTGATGAATTATCCTAATGAGAAAAGGGAGCTCAATATTTGTTTCATTGTGAGAGAATAAACTTGAAAACAGTTTAAATGCCCTTGTATTTTGGCAAGTTATGAACTTTAGGCTGACATTTACCTGTTGGCACAGGTCACTGGAAAGCAGCCAGATTATGCCAATTAATAAGGATTCTGGAAATGTTTTAACTGATGACAGTTGATTACTTCATTTCTACCAGTGTGCTCATCAACAAGAAATATGTCTATGTCTATGATATTGAGAAATGAGAAATTAAAAAAAAACAATTACCTGGGTAGTTTAGCAACTCCCTCTTTCACAACCTTATTGTTGAATTTATCTGGAAAATATACTGCATTTCAGTACAGGTATAAACAATCCATGCTAATTACTATAAAAATCAGATGAATAGAAATTAAAAGGAGGATAATCTAGATATTTATTGATCATTAAATCTGAACATTTGACTGAATATCAAAATACTAAGTACCTGAATTATACTATGAAATAAACTACTCAACCAGCTATGTATCCCCAAATAGCTAAGTGTTAATAATGAATGGACTCTGTAAGTTCTAGTTGATTGTGTCCATTAATAAATTAAAATATTTCAGTTTCCTGAAAATATATTAGAATTTTAAGTCATGAAGAGATCATCATAAAAGTATCTTTTCTTTCTTCCCCTCACTTTTTGTATTTTAGGCACAGACCATGAAAAATAGCTGGAAACTTTTAATCTCTAAAATCCTTCCTTGTGGAATACAGGATCTTTGAAAATATTGAGCATTTGCTCTAGATAGTGACTTAAAAAAATGCGTCCATATATGTGGATGCTTATTTTGGATGTGACAAAGGGAGTAGAAAGTAGAAAAGTAAAACCTTGTCCTGTGAACACTGCAAGCCAAGTTTTTGGGAAACTGATGTCCCAAAGAGCAGCTTTGATGATGAAATTTGGTGAATAAATTCCCCAGCTCTTCATGCTTGTGAAGTAAGTCACTCAGAGATACGTTCTCTATCATTTCCCAGGGGTCCACAGTGAGACTGGGTGCCCGTGGCACAGAGTGCTCACCGATTCATCCTCACACCTGCCTTGGCTTTCTTCTCTTGTTCCTCCCACTTTGACACTGCCTTGCTCATGCTTTTTAGGAATCACTTCTGGGTCAGCCTCTGAGAAAACTCACCTGAGACACTTTATTTAGGCTTTGAGTTAGTATTTTTTCAAATGCAATCTTATGGTCATCTCAGTTAGAAAACAGGTAAAGCAAGGCTGCTGCTGTTGAAAGGGCAGATGCATTGGTGTGGAGCAGGGCAGGGAGTAGAGCCCACCCCCTCAACCTTCCTTCTCCTCTTCCACCATCCCCAGATCAGTGGAACACAGGCCTTCCTGGGAAAAAGTTTGAAAACCTTTAGAATCGAGGTTTCCTTTCACTTTACAAAATTATCTCATTCTTTTATGGATTTCTTCTGCCAAATATTGCATGCTAATTTACCACTCTATAGTATTTTATTTGCTCTTTCTGTGAATATAGTATTTCCAAGAATTCCTCTCTAAGGTGACCAGCACAATTTGTCAAATGTAGTTATAACTTGTTCCTATTCCATATGCTATCCATTCCATATAACTAGTTCAGTTGCACATTAATGAGAATCAACTCAGTTAACCTTGATTCCTTGAATTTTAAGAGATTGCATAAATCCTAGCTGAAGTCAATGCTGACTGAACTTATTTTTTTCCTAGAGTGTGACTTTTCATATAATAAACTTATTTAATGGACACACATAACAGTAACTTATCTTGAAGTGTGACAGGCAAATTTTCTGGGAAAAAAAATCAATTTCTCTCTTTCAATATTTCTTTTAACAAGGTTGAATATCATATATCTTAACACAGAATGTTCCCAAGCTCTGTGATTAACATGCAAAGCTGTTTCTTAACAACTCTCTCTCACTTTTAAAATGACATTGAGAGCTCAGAGGCGCTTATTCTTAATTTTTAAACCTACTGGTTTCATTGTGCCTGACACAAAGTAGAACATCTTTGCTATAATTACTGATATAACAGTTATTTTTCACAAAGTTGTAATTTTCCTAAAATTAGCTGGACTGCCTCAATTATGTAAATTGAATCCTGAGACTTTAATGAGCACATTTGTAGGAGCACACTAGACTCCTACAGGGAAATATCAGAGGGGAGAAAAAAATCTTCAAATCATTTTGGCTTTACTGAATGAGACCAGGAAAAAGCTCTCAGTTGTTAGTCACAGTCTCTTGTGGACATTTGATCAGTTGAGCACTCTCTCTGATTTGTACAATAAAGGAAATCTACTCGAAGCATCTAAAACTAGTATCCTCCAGTTAGAAGGAAGCTCCAAGAGTTAAGGGCTCCAGATGACCTTGAGGTAGCCTAGCCTGAATCTTCACTTTTTGTTGCCTCTCAATACAATGTCCTCTCTCTCCCCACCATGTGCCTTGTTCTGTTTACTTACTGCTATGTAATAGCTACCCTAAAATGTAGTGGCTTCCACAGTGATTTCTTATTCTCTCTCACAGTTCTGTGGATTGACTGAATTAAGTTGGATGATCCTTGCTTTTCATCTCTCATGGGGTTAGAAGCAAAGTGCAGCTGAGTTTGGAGTCCTCTGGCAGGCTGGCAGGCACGGTGTCTTCTTCCCATGCATAGCGGGGGCCTCGGTGCTGTCTCCAGCCCACCCATCCGGACTGCTTTCATGGTGCTTCAGGGGTCTGGGAGGACAGAAGGGGAAGCTTATATTTCTTTCAAAGAATAGACCCAGAACTGCCAGGGCATCCCTTCTATCACACTCAATTGTTCAAAGGAAATACAGGCCAGTTCAGATTCATGGGGAGGCGTAGGGATACCCTCTCTTAATGGAGGAGACGTTACAGACTTTGAAGCATCTTTGATCTGTCACACCTCTTACTGAGTTCTTTGATCTCTAACAAGTTTTCTTCCCTCCCTCTCTCCCTCCTTTCTTTCCTCCCTCCCTTCCTCTCCCTTGATATTTTTGTCTCCTCTTTGCTGGAGGATAAACTCATTAATTTGGTTTACTTTGCTAACTCCTGAAGAATTTTCCCATTGAACCCTTTCTCTCTGATTGCATATATATCTTCTCTGACTGTACCCACTTTTCATTAATTGTACTTTCTTTCATTCTACATGCTATTACCTCATCTTCCTGCCTCCCTATCTTCCTGTAGTCTACTTCCCTAAACTGTGATATGGGGACTCACCTCTCTTTTTTTTATTTCTTTAAATAATTATCACAATAGTAATTAACATTTATTGAGCACTTTCTATATTTTGTGTATGTGACAAACAGTTACAGACACTAGTACATTTATTCTTCACATTCTATGAGATAAATAAGAGTAAAGGGTATCTGTTGTTTTTAAACTTTCTTAAATGTCCTTTAAATGAATAATAGTAAGGTCATTCACAACAATCACCTACTAAAATCTTTCCATGAATTTGAAATAGAGAAGACATCCTTGATCAAAAGAGATTCAAACTATTCATTCAGATATCCCTCAAGGACTACAAAACTAAACATACTCTCAGGATATGATCCAGAAATTGAGCTTGTTGCTATTTACCCAAAGGAGTTAAAAACTAGGCACAGATATGTTTTTTGTTTTATTTTTTTATGTTAGTTTTATTTTGTTTTTATTAAGGTATCATTGACAACACTCTTATGTATGTTTCACAAGAAAAACCATGTGGTTACTACATTCACCCATATTATCTAGTCCCCCACCGTATCCCATTGCAGTCGCTGTCCATCAGTGTAGTGAGATACCACAGAGTCACTACTTGTCTTCTCTGTGATAGACTATCTTCGCCATGACCCCCCCAACATGATGTGTGCCAATCATAATGCTCCTCAATCTCCATCTCCCTCCCTCCCTGCACGCCCTCCCACACCCCTCCCCTTTGGTAATTGCTAGTCCCTTCTTGGAGTCTGTGAGTCTGCTGCTGTTTTGTTCCTTCAGTTTTACTTCGCTGTTATACTCCACAAATGAGGGAAATCATTTGGTATTTGTCTTTCTCTGCCTGGCTTATTTCACTGAGCATAATGCCCTCCAACTCCATCCATGTTGTTGCAAGTGGTAGAATTTGTTTCTTTCTTATGGCTGAAGAGTATTCCATTGTATCTATGTACCACATCTTCTTTATCCGTTCATCTACTGATGGACACTTGCTTCCATATCTTGGCTATTGTAAATAGTGCTGTGATAAACATAGGGGTGCATATGTCTTTTTGAATCTGAGAAGTTATTTTCTTTGGCAGATTCCTAGGAGTGCAATTCCTGGGTCAAATGGTATTTCTATTTTTTGTTTCTTGAGGAACCTCTATATTGCTTTCCACAATGGTTGAACTAGTTTATGTTCCCACCAGCAGTGTAGGAATATTCCCTTTTCTCTGCATCCTTGCCAGCATTTGTTGTTTTTCTTTTGGGTGTTCGCCATCCTAACTAGTGTGAGGTGATACCTCATTGTGGTTTCAATTTGCATTTCCCTGATGATTAGTGATGTGGAGCATCTTTTCATGTGTCTGTTGGCCATCTGAATTTCTTCTTTGGAGAATTGTCTGTTCATATCCTCTGCCCATTTTTTAATTGGGTTATTTGCTTTTTGCTTGTTGAGGCATGTGAGTTCTTTATATATTGTGGATGTTAATCCCTTGTCAGATATGTCATTTATGAATATATTCTCCAATACTGTAGGATGCCTTTTTGTTCTGCTGATGGTGTCCTTTGCTGTACAGAAGGTTTTTAGCTTGATATAGTCCCATTTGTTCATTTTTTCTAGGCATTATTTACATATACTTTCAAGGTTTTTGCATAAAGTTGTTTATAATATTATTTTATTATCTCTTAAGATCTGCTGCAGTGTAATTAGGTACCCTGCTAATTTCACTTGCTTAGTTATCTTTTCTCTTTTGTTCTGGATTTAGTCTTGCCAGTTTGCTTTTCTTCTATATTGTCTGATATTTTTCTATTTAAATTTCTTATTTTATTACTCTTTTAATTTGGAGACTTCCTTCATGAGTGTTTGGCTTTTCTTCTCCTCTACAATAATTATTTAAGGCTACACATTTCCCTGTAAGTTTGCAGCATCAGTTGTTTCTTAGAATTTATGACACAAAGTATTTTTGTTATCATTCATTTCTATATATTGTTTCCTTACTGATTTAAAAAAAATCTGTTACTTGTATTTAGTTAAAATACAAATGTATCATTTTAAAATTATTCTTTTATAGTACTTCTTTTTTGTAAAATGAGACAATGATTAAAAAAACTGCACAAACAAATGTGTAACTTAGTAAAGTATTAAAAGGCAAACACACTTGAAATTACCATCTGGACCAAGGGTACTTATCATTTGCCCAGAAGCCCTTCCATGTTCTCTGTCTCAATCATAAACCCTTCTCTGTTTCCAAAATAACCATTCTTATAAATTTTGTTACTTATTTCCTTAAACTTTAAAATTATTTAACCAACTCAATTTGTATTTCTAGAGTATAATCTTGCCTATTTTATTGTTTTTATATTATATGTCTTTTAAATCTCTTAGTTTATAGTTTCCTCTTTCTTTTCTTTTTCTTACATTTTATCAGTTTAAGAACATGACTCACTGACCACAGTCAAGATTTTGCTAATATATACTCCTGGTGCACGTTGCTAATTACACATTTGTGTTTCTCTGTTTTCTATATTTCCTGCAAATAAGTAGGTGGATGAGACTATTCCCAAGTAATATCATTCTTTATTTATGGCTAGATTCCATTGTAACCTATTTCTTGCTGTGAGGAAGACTTGATTAGCTGTTTTTAAATCTCATTGGTTCTATGTATTATTAATTCTGCTTTTTAAATGAAATAGTAAAATGTTACAATATTGCTTTCTTTCTCTTGACTATTATTTCTCTTGATAATTGGCAGATGATGAATTCTAAAGTTCTTTTGAATAAACACATTTATATCCATAATAAATGTGCGATAAGGGCTGTGACCTCTGTATCCTGACATTTTTAGGGAGCAAAGAACATGTGAGATGTCTCCCAGATGGCTTTAGATCTTCCAGACAGAGCTTGTGATTTCCCCTTGGAAAAATACTTCCCCTCTGCTATAAAAAGCTGACATTGAACAGAATCTTCCTCTAGTGTTTCTAGTGTTTACATAAACTCCACATGTCAAGGTTTTGTGTTTCTGGACTTTATAAAGTTAAAGAGTAAGCACCCATAGTTTTTCTTTCCCACACAAGAAGAAGCCTTTGAGATAGTGGTCTCACTTTGAATCTCTCACAACCAGTAGATCTTCAACTACTTAAAACCACACACATGAACCTATAACTTCCATAGTTAATGTAGTGAATGTTTTTAATAACAAACGAGATAATAGTACCTCTAACCCACATTGGGAGGACATAACATATTCTTTCAAATTCTATTTATGTCTGATGAAAATTTTTGGTAATCCTGCTGGAATTAATTGAAATCATAAGAAAACAAGAGTTCAGAGAATCTTTTAATTACCTGGCTCAATCTTTTCATTTTAGACAATTGAAATGACACAAGTTTAGGATGTCATTTTTTCCTTTATCCCTAATTGATTTTGCAAAGTGCAGTGTATGAATGGAAAAATACTAATCAGATGAGCAACAACTTTTAAAAAAAATCTCTGGTTATAGTTTTCTGCTCAGAAACAACTTAGAAATGGAAATAACTTTTATATTGGTGTCTGATTAGACCCTGAAACATTTAATTCTTCTTAGTTGCTGGATTTTTCCATGTATTAGTCATCCATAAAGCTGAAAACTATTAGGACTTAGGAATAGACTTTTCATATTTTTGGTACTGTTCTTAAGCTTTCTGGAGAAACTAGCAAGTTGGAGTATAATTTCAGTTTTCTTACATATTTCATATTTCACTCTTTATATAGTTTTTCCTGTCAGGACATCAGGCTTCTAGAGAAAGATCAATCAATAAACTCTAAAATAGATTAACAATGGGTATTAGTTATTTATTTTTTGCTTCTTCTTCTGTTGAAAGGTGGCAATTCTCCTCTTTAATCTGAGTTTGCCCTGGAGATTTATTTAATCACAGAATGCTGCAGAAGAATGTTCTGGGACTTTAAGTCTGGTTCATAGGAAGTCTTGTAGCTTCCATCTGGGCCTCCTGGAGCACTTACTCTTGAAACTCAGCCATCATGCTGTGCGGAAACCCAGCCAGCCCTAGGGAGTGGCCCCTGGCCAACAGCCCCAGATGAACTCCAGCTGAGAATGCCCACTAACTGGACAGCCATGTAAGTGAGCCATCTTCAAAACATACCATCTAGACCACTTGGAATATTAATGCTTCATGGAATGATGATGAGCCCACCATGCCAAACTGCCCAAATTGCAAACTTGTGAGCCAAAAACATGACTATTGTTTTTCTAAGCCACCAAATTCTGGAGTGATTTGTTATATGGCAGTAAATTGTAAAATAGTATGCATCTTCTGGACTGATTTCTGAATTAATAGAAAAATAGGACAAAAGAGTCAGGAGAATGGAAAACCAAAATATGTTTTTTTGATTTTCAGTAGTGGTTAGGTTGGAGAATTTGTCTTAGTTTGAGAGCTAAAGTTAATCTGCTGAAAATTACCGCTCATGCCTGAATTTGCCCACCTGAAGCAAAGTTGAATTGTGTGGGCACAGGTCACTGCCCACTGGTCCAGGTGAAGAAGGGAGGAGAAAAAGACTGCATCCTCCATGCACAAATGGTTTAATAGATCAGATTCACTCATTAGAGAAACTTAGGTCAATGACTGCCATCATCAGCCAGGTAGTTCATTCCACAGTTGTGCAGAGAAATACATGTTCCAAGAATTTAGTAGTATTTAGAGATAATTCCTCGTCCTGAAAATTGAAGAACAGTTTTAAAGGCATTCCCCTGTGCCCCTGAGCAAGAATTAAGTGCTGCTTGCTCTTAATCCCATCTTGACAACTTAATAGGCAAATTCCATCTTGACAATTTAATAGGAATGTGTCCTTGGACAATTGACTTAACCTCTCTGGGCCTCAGTTTCCTCATCTACAACTGATAGGATCTAATATGCAGTAAGAACTCAGAAGAGTGTTTCTGTTGTTTGCAATTTTAAGAAGCTAGTAAGGACATTGTGCTTAAAATTTGAGGCATGTGGAACCTGAAAATTAAAAGAAAAATACCATAGGCCTAGCCAAGGGGTTATTATTTATTTGCATTCCTGAAAGCATACTTTTCAATATAAAGTAATGTAATCACAATGTAGTGAAGGCTGTCTTCCAAGAATGATGAGTGTGATGGGGAAATGGGAGATTTGTATACGTGTTCATCTCCATGCAGACAGATAGCTGAATAAGCATATGTTTACTCTAATATCCCCATACCACCAGATCTATCAGGAAAATCAAAGAACAGAAATACAATTAAGGAAACATGTTGTATTAGGTTTATTAAGATATAGCAATGGTGTGTGTGTGTGTGTGTGTGTGTGTGTGTGTTGTGACTGAGGATTCCAAATTCTTGATTGCTCCACCTTTTATATGGATTCAAGTTTGATGATTCACTCAAAAGTGCAATCTAAGTTAATCTCCATGATGCTCATTGATCTACATTCAGACCACCTGATGCATCTTTCTTTGCCGTGTGTCAGTACTAACAAACTGACCCTTGACTAAGAGGATCTAAGTGTTTCATTTGTGTTAATTTTATCACTCAAACTAAGGCCCTCAAGAATGTCAGATACATTCAGGATGGCTCATTCTTATCCAGCATAGAACTGGTTCTTGATAAATATTGAATTAATTTCAGAATATGTTGTAGTATTCCCTTTATAGCCAAATATGTTTCCAAATTCAAACTTTTTTTGTCTGCTTTAGCTAGAAAGATGGCAGTTTCCCACTGGTATTGAGGACATCAAACATTATTGTTCAAATTGTGTTATTTATTGGGAACTAGAATTTTGTGTTTCAGAGCTTAATAAAAGGGATAGCAGAACCCTAAGAGGAAATGGAGAAGGAAAAATGTTCTGACTCTGAGTATATAAATGAATGGTTGCCTGGGCCCATTAGAATCTGTGTATGGGGACCTTTAGCAGCCCATAGAGAACTAGAGTGAGTGGAAAGGGAGAAGGTACCTGTGTGCAAACACAGAGCCATGGAGCAGACTTGAAGACCATTCCAGATACACATTACAGGTGATAATTCCCCCATGGATGCTGTACCTTTGCATTGACTGTACAAATGTTTCAGAAATAAAAGACACTAATCTTCCAGTCAATCTCAGCAGGCAAGGATATGAAGCATCCCATTTACAATCCTAGACATTTGTAAACACTAGGGTCTTCCAGGATATTTAACCAGGAAGTGAATAACAATTGCTTTAGACTTACTTCTGTCACTCTTGCATAGACAAGAAACAGGAAGCTACCAAGGAGCTGCTTACTCTTAATCCCATCTTGACAACTTAATAGGAATGTGTCCTTGGACAAGTGACTTAACCTCTCTGGGCCTCAGTTTCCTCATCTACAATAAAAGGAGATAATGCTAGCACCCAACTGATTGGATCTAATATGAAGTAAGAACTCAGAAGAGTGTTTCTGTTGTTTGCAATTTTAAGAAGCTAGTAAGAATATTGTGCTTAAAATTTGAGGCAATTTGAAATGTGGCAATTCTCCTCTTTAATCTGAATTTTCCGGGGAATTGAGGGGACAAAAGGACAGTGAATGTGTGTTCCTGTTGCATATAATAAATATGTTATTATTTCTAAAGAAACTACCCCATAAAATATTGTGGCCAAAGTTATATGACAGTGCTTGGTTAGAATAAAAGTCCAGAAATAATAACCTGGCCCAGATCACTATGCCATAGATAACATATGCAGCAGGGAAAAAGGATTAGCAAATTAATAAATGACACTTTTATTTACAGCTCAGACAAATGCATATAGTTGCAGCATATTTTTAGAATGTATATTATACCAGGTCATTAAGAGCACTAAAAATAAAATATAACATACATTCACAGATACTGTGAATTCTGTAAGACTGACCATTCACAGCAGAGTCCTCTCAAGAACATGTTCCTCACTTACTTGGCATTTATTGCCTTTTTACAAGCTGTTTCCTTCTTACAAGGGGTCAGACATGGTACTAGGTACTTTCTTGTAAGTGTGAGTGACTGAGATATGTGACTTAGGATACTAAAGTTTCACCTTTAAAATTGAAGATAACTCAGGAACTTGCTAAGTATTTTTTTATTGTACACATAATTGTCATTATTATTGATCTTAAATGGTTAAAAAGTAACAATCATTCTGAAGGACCATCTGCTGTGTTTCATGCTTCACCTTTCTAATAATATCCTTAAATTTGATATCTTGAGGCCTCATGAAGTTGACTAATAGTCAAGTTATTTTACAGGAACTACATCTCTCAAAAATTCCTAAGAATTCCAAGGAATACTACATATGTAACCTGAATATTCTCCTAATGCCAACAGCAGCATGTGCATTAGAAGAGTTAGTTCCATAGTTGGCTGGAGGGCACTTTTGTCCTGTGTGTATATTTGTAGAGATTGCTATCACTAATACCTAACATTTATTGAGTGTTTTCAATGTGCCAGGCCCTATTATATACACTTTCCTCAAACTTACTCATTTTATTTTCACAAAACCCTATGAAGTAGGTACAGCTATCTTATATACAGACAATTTATATTTTACAGACAGGGAAATTGAGGTATAGGAAGGTGAAGTAACTTGGCTAGGTCACAGATCTTGGATGAGGCTGCATCAGTTCAAACCTAGACAGCTTGGGACCTGCATCTGAGTTCTTGATTAGTGCATTCTGTAATGTGTGAGGTGGTCTCCACTGTGCTATTTGATACTACTACTTTCTTTCTGCTGATTGTTAACTGGTGTTCTGCCAATTACAGTCCACACTGTTTCTATTCTTGTTTGGTTTGCCCATCTGTGAGTTGCTCAGGGCTTCAGCTCACAGTGATGCTCACAACCTCTTTGCCGCAGGGAGACCCTTTTGTCCTCTTGGTTCCAGCTTGCACAGTGGAGACCCAATACACAGCTCCTTGGTGCTGGGATTCAGTAATTTCACTGGTGCGTTGGTCAGGGGGAGAGAGGGAGGGGTAGTAGGGAGGGCTGCACAGGAGGACTTAACAAGCACAGTCCTAATTTGAACCTGGAAGCCCAGCCCCCCACAATAACATTCAAGCCTTGTTGCAAAATCTAGTTAATTCAAGCAGACTTCTTTACTACTCATATTGATTTTGGCCCAGGAGATCACACATTGGTCTATTATTCCCCAGTTGTGGGTATATTTTAAGGTGTTATCCTCACCATGGGGCTATGGATCCACTTCTAAGTCAGAGATGTAGTTAGGCCCAGAAATGTTCTTAGGTGTCTTGTGATACAGAAAACCATTGTGGGGGGATTGTGCAACTCCATATAACAGCCTGTCCAAGGCCTGCTGTAAAGTAAATACATATGGTTACTAGGGAAACCAGTGACCAAATAATAATAAGCACATTTATGAAATGGCAATATATGTGCCTTTTTATGAAGACATTAAATATTAATATCTAGGAGCAAGTCTGATAAGTCATAATTTCAAAATTGTTATGAAAATAAATGTTTCAAAATGTATAGAAACTGCTGAAGCATATGAAAACATCTAATTCTACAGTGACCAAGTCACACGTGAACTACTATCACCATAGGGTGTGTTGCCTACACTTATAATTAGAGAAAATGCTCAGTCTCACTTTTAGATTACTGAAAATAAGAGGAAAATATTTTTGTCATTGAAGTTCAACATCATTCTATTATGATTTATAAATTCTATTATGTATCCCTTTAAGTGATCCTCATGTGCCAAAGCATTATGTATCTTTTTGGTAGAGGATGAAATTACATCCTCATATGGTAGCTTGGCAGAAGAGGATATAATTTAATGGACATATAGAGGCAGACTTTGGAAGAAGATTCTTTGAGTCCTGCAAAATTGATCAGGAAAGACAGTGAAAAGGGAGTTTTAAGTTTTGGTTCTTGCTGCAGTTCTGCCAGGAACTATCTGGGTTACTTTGGGCAATGAAATTTACTTCTCTAAGTCTCAGATCTCATCAGGAAAATAAGAAAGTTGGAATAGATGATCTCAGAGGAACTATTTTGATTTCCCATTCTGTTATTCTAAGAATATTTTATTTTACTTGGTTCCATGTTGGCCATATTTATTCCTTTATTCTATTAAATGAGAACAGGAAAATGTCATATCATTTGCCCAACTATTTCCCCAGGATATCCTTCACTTCAGATTTTACCTTTCCTTTTCTTCTAAGAATGAGAACATTACCTGAAACAAATGTTCCTATCTTTGAATGAACATATTTGTCAGCTACAGGAGACTTTGCACAAACTTAAAAGCAAACTTAGTTATAAAATAAACTGTTTCCTTGGCTAGCTGATTTTTGCAACTTCTTCATTAGTTACTTTTTATTATTTGAATTTCGAGAGATTGTTATCTCAAAGCCTGACTTCTCTTTTGAAGAATCCTTCAGCAAAACTATAACTAATAACGATTTTAAAAAGGAATAAAATGGAAATGAGTCAAACGATCTTAGCTTGCTGCTTTACTTCTTATTTTTATGAGAAGGCTAAAGAAATGGTTCTGCATGGTACTTCAGCTGCAGATGGTCCAGGTTGAGGCATTCAAAGCCCTAGAGAGATTAGAGGCTTTTAACCATATTGAAATTAAAATATCACTCACTTGGGCTCTTGGGTGGCCTCTTGTCTAAGTGTGGCTCTTTGTGAACATGAAACATAAATTAAAATGATGAGTACAAACGTGAAACACCCAGCACAGTGCTTGAAACACACAGGCTGAGAGAGGGGCAGGCAACTAGAAACCCCCAAAGATTGTAGCTGCTGCTTTGTTTTGGCCTCAAGAAACTCTGGCTTTCTTGTGTTCCTATTGAAAAGTGCTATTTTAGCCCCACTAAGACCTGAGATAAGTCCTCATTCCTTAAAGCTGGATTTAGTCTTTGTGCAGTAAGTGGAAGTTTTCACCCAGAATTTCCAGATTTTCCTGCCTGGCCTTAGTCCATTCACATACCAATAGATGTTTACCACAGCAGAGCCTCCAGTTGATCATGGGGCAAAGGATGGAGAGAAAACAGTCATTCCCTCCTCCCCTCTGTTCTGGTACCTAATTGTCTGGTGCCTGCCAGTCACCAGGGACATACCCATGGAGTGCCTGCAAGACGGGGCTGGTGGGGAAGGAGAGGGGCACCTCAGTCCCAGAGGGTGGGGCTGGTCTGCTAGTGGGAGCAGGAGAGGAAGGACTTGAGTGTGCGCCAGGGGCAGCGGAGGGAGAGACGGCTGTGAGCAATAAAAACCTGCCCTTCCCCTTGTCCTCCTTCGGTTTCACTAGATTTGTAGGGAACTTGGCCCAGTCAGGGAGCCCCCTAACTCCCAGAGCTACAGTCTCATTACTCACTTTGTCTCTAAAGGCAGGTGATTCTCCAGAAAACATGCAAAGTCCGTAGGTAAACACTTCCAAATCATTTCCGCAAAACTGAAATCTTTCCTCTGTGAAACAGCCCTCGTCTTTATACCCCACACCTTTCTTTTCCTTTGGGTCCTCCAACAAGTCAACTAAAATATAAATCCAGCTAAACAGGTACTTGCATAGAGTAGGAATTTTATAAACTTTAATAAAAAGATAATTTTTGGTTTCTGGTCTGCCATGTAAGGAGGCTGAAAGTTGTCACTCTCTCCTAACAAGTAAAAAGCTGAACAAGCACAAAAGAAAACCAACAACTTTTCTTAGCTTTTACAGAGAAATGAGGTCACAGGGCTAGCCATAGCCACCCAAAATTGGAAAGAGAGAGAGGCTGTTCAGAGAATTGTAACTTACCAGAGAAGAAATTCATAAGCAAAAACCTCCTCAGGAACCAGGATAAGGTAGGAAAGCCTACACTATAATTGACGAAGTGCTGGAGGCTCAGTGTGGGAAAGTCTGAGAGTTAAGAACTCCACGGGGTGGCAAGTCAGAAGAAAGTCTTCACACTTTTTTGAATTTTACCTTTCGGAGGTCTACCAGGATTTCACAGTGAATATGGGAGGAAAATTCTCTCATGCTTCTGGGAGGGGGAGAGGAAAAAGAAAACTTCTGAATATGCTAGAGCATTCTGTACTTCTTAACAAGGCCTGCCTCAAGAAAAACTATTTTACCAGAACCCAAAATCTATTGGGGTCTTATTAGAGCCTAACTGAGCTGGAAGAAGGTGCTTCTCAGCCCCCTTTTGCCATCCTGTCCTACCTAAGGAAAGAGTCTCTGAGCTTGAAGATATGTGAACAGAGACTTCCAAACAGAAAAGGGAGGGAAAAAATGACTAGAAAAAAATGGAACAGAATATTCAAAAACTTTTGGTCAACTATAAAAAAGTATAACATATGTGAAATTGGAATGCCAGAAGGAGAAGAAAAAGAGAAAGGAAGAGAAGAAATATTTGAAGCAATAATGACTGAGAATTTCTCTAAATTAATGTCAGATATCAAACCACAGATCAAGGAAGCTCAGAGAACAAGAAGAGCACAAATGCAAAACAAACAAACAAACAAACAGAACAAAATGAATCAAACTACACTTAGGCATATCATGTTCAACTGCAGAAAATCAAAGGAAACATTGAAAGAATTGCAGGCAGGTGAGGGGAGGATACATTATCTCCTATTGCATGGAGAGCATGAAATTTAAAATGTTATTTACTTATCTATTATTGACATGTGATTGACATATAATGTTGTGTGAGTTTAAGGTATACAATGTGTTGGTTGGATACATTTATGTATTACAGAATTATTACCGCTGTAGTTTTAGCTAACAACTCTATCAAGTCATGTAATTATTATTTCTTTGTTGTGGTGACAACATTTAAGATCTGGTCACTTAGCAATTTTGAAGTATATAATACAGTATTGTTGACTGTAATTATTAAACTTTGCTTTAGATCTCCAGAACTTACTCATCTTCTAGCTGTAAGTTTCTGTCCTTTGATTAACATCTCCCACACCCCCAGGCCTTGGTAACCATCATTCTACTCAATGTTTCTGAGATCCAGTTTTTTTAGATTTCACATATAAGTGATACACAATGTCTTTCTCTGGTTTAGTTCACTAAACATAATTCCTTTAAGGTTCATCTGTGTTGTCACAAATGGTAGGACTTTTTGCTTTCTCATGGCTGAGTACTATTCTATCATGTTTGTATTTATGCAAATATACTTCCCGAATGTTCTACTTAAAAGTGTGCAAACTTGAATTTTGTATTGGAGGTAGTTTTGCTTAGCAATAAGGACTCTAGAGTCAGAATTGGGTTTGGACTCTTTCTTTACAGTAGATGATTACACAGATGACCACAATTGTTCTTGCTTTCATCAATATGTGTCCTCTGCAATGATTTTGCAGTCCTTCGTATCTGTCTTCCAGCCCTTGAATTGGAACTGGCATTGTGTCTTGCTTTGACTAACAGAAAGTGGCAGAAAGCATGATGTGTCAGTTCTAAGTGTAGCCTTCTAGAGGTCTTACACATATCTGTGTGTTCTCTAGGACTCTACATCTGACATGTAAACAGAGCTGAGTCAGCTCAGTTGTTCCACCTGAGTCCCAAAGATAAAAGAAATCAGTCAAGGTTGGTAGAGCTGCCTACTTGACCCACAGCCAACATCAGATGCATGAAGAATTCCAGTAAGGACAAAGGAACTTCTGGCCAAATCAAGACAACATGTCAATCTATGAAGAATGTGAGTCAAATAAATGATGGTTATTTTAATAAGTCTAGTATATTTGATGTGATTTGTCATGCAGCATCACTACACTATTACTACAGAATTACTACAGTAGATACCCATTCAGTCTTTCTTTTACTTAGTATGTGCTTGAACAACATACTCATCTCAATATCTAGGTTCTTCCTCTTTTAACTGGAGGTAATATTAAGACCTATCTCGTAGAATTATTGTGAGATTATGTGACAGGATGCATGTAAATGGCACAAAGGAGAAGCTCAACATGAGCTAGTTGTTACTATTTTCTTTCCCACTATCAATGAAACATTATCAACAAGGCCTCTCTGGGATGCCTTTTGCTTCCACTGATTGATGCTTTGGATCCTAACTCCCTTTTGTGGAACAAACAAAACCTAAACTTTTGCCTTACCAGAACATGGTACAAATAACAACCAGGAGCTCTGAAATCAGATGATCAGGGTTCACATCCCTGATTTGCTGTTTTCCAACTTTGTAGACCTGAGCAGCTTAATTTCTCTGGGCCTCAGTTTCTTCACTTGTACAATGAGCTAATAATGCCTGCCTCCTTTAATTTTTATGATGTTAGTGATGCACATCTAAAGTACTTGAATCAGTGCTTGACACACAGTAAGCACTCAGAAGTACTTAGTAAATGTTATATTATTGTCACCATCATCATCTTTATCATCATTATCATTGAGATTTTAGCATCTCCTAGAGATCAGTCAAACCCTAGGCTTACACCATGTGAAATTATGCAACAGTTTCTGCATTAAGCAGAGAAGTATTTGGCTGCTATTCAGTAGTCTACAGGTCAGTGGCTATTCACCAGAGTTCAGCCATCTGGCAGGAAGCTGGCAGATGCTCTGAGTCTTTACATACTGTCACAGTGAACAACTGGTCCAGGAATAACACACTAAAAAGATCCTGAAGGGAGCCAGGAAATAGGGAAAGAGAACAACCCATTGCAATGAGCAAATGGCACTGACTAATGTGGAAATGGATTTGGTTTCAGCCTCTGAATAAAGAACTGAAAACCAAAAAATACAGTTGCTATAGGACTAGGCTTGTTTGGGAGGAGCTGGACCAAGAGTCTAGCTGACAAAGGGTTTGAATCTTTAGATGAACAGTAATATTGTCTGAAAAATCCAATGATAAATCTTTTAAAGGAAACACTTTATACTTAGTAGTAAGAAATATAAAGAAGGAATTTTGTATAGTTTTCAGAATAATAGGCCTTGAGTCTAATGGAAGTGGATTTTATTTCTGTCTTTCCCGTTTAATAGCTGTGTGGTCTTGAACAAGTTTCTTCATCTCTCTGTGTTTCATTTTTCATCTGTAAAACTAAGAAAACCATTCCTCTCACTTAGAGCTAACGAAGAGTTTAAATTATAGAACTATGTAAAAAGCTTAACAGTGTCTGGCACCTAATAGGCACTTACTAGATGATGTTGCTATTACTATTACTAGTAGTAGTTAAACCTTCTGCCAAAATCTCATCCTTGGGTTACCATATCCTGTTGCTTCATATGCCCCGAGTTAGCCTTCCAGTTTTTCAGAACTTTCGACATATGCCCTTCTGCTACCAACTTTGACATCACACAACTCATTGCTCTGTCCTGGGGTGACTTTGACATTGGGCATCTGCAATGTGTTTATTTGCTTGTTCAGGTCTTAATTTCATTTTTTCCTATCACCATGAGTGGACAAGATATCAGAAAAACCAAACGAGCCCTTAGGAATCATCTAAGGTTGGGAGACACTGTTGGGAAGGCAAGAAGCAGGGGCAACCAGGTCAGGGAGGCAGAAGGTGAGTTTCTGATTGGTGCTGTGGAATGAGTGCTTATCTAAAAGCAGTAAGAAACATTTTCTGTAAGTGTTTTATACTGTGAACTAGGTTAAGGTGGACATGGGCTTCTAAATTAGGAACAGAAGTTAGGGTTACTTTATGTTCAGGGATTTCTCAGGTTATTTTCTCTGCAACTTTTTTCAAGTTGATTATGAAAATTTGAAAAAGGAAAAGCAAGTTAGGATAAAGAGTTTCTCAGGGGATGATAAAACAGATAAATACAGTTTTTCTGTACAGCTGATTTGATTTCCGTTCTTCCTTCTCTTCCACTCTGCTACATTTATCTCTTTTGAAACTGGATCATCAGAGCTTGGATGAATTAAGCTATTTCTTTTGGGTTCTATCCCATTAACTCCAATTTCCTTTTTTTAGTTGTAGGTCCAGGTAGTCTGAGGAATTGCTGGTAGAGCGAGAAAGAGTCATTTTCACAACCGAGACAGAATGAGATTCATTCTGGGCCAACTGTGTCATCTTTCTTTAAAGAGGTAGGATTAATTGCAACTGGGTCCACCCATGCTCATTTTCAGAGCAACAACAAATTTTGCTCAGTATCAAAGATTATTACTTTAAGGTTTTAAACCATAATACACAAACTCAGAAATAATGATGATGCCCATGCATTTAAAAATAGATGGACAAGGTAGAAAGTCGAGTTTTGTTTCCACTTCAACTACAATGTCCCTTCCCTGGTTGTTTAATAATAGTGTCTTTGCAGCATGGTCTGAGATTTGTGAATTTTTACATTGCATTTCTCTCTAGTGTATTTCTCTTGCAGGCAGTCTGGGAATTTGGGGTATCATGACATTTGGTCCCTATGGTGTTCATAGACCAGTGTGCAATGATAACTAACGATGTTTACTTTAAAGTGCATAATTTCTTTGCTTCTAACTGAGGGTCATTTCTTGTAGGATATGCACATCCCAAGAGGGGTCATCATAATAAAATGCTATCAAATGCCATAGCTGAGAGAGCTCCTGCAAAACAAAGAAAGGTGACAACTAGCTTATTGTCATTCAGGCATGTTCTATAGGTCTTTCTCAAGACCCCCAGTTATGGTGGCTAATTTGGACTGAAAACATCCCTATGCCTGCTGGATGAGTACCCAACCTCTTTGTGTTTCCATTTCTTTATCTGTAACACAGGTACATCAGTAGTGCTCTTTCAGAGAAAGGTTTTGAAGAGAAGATGACATAATCCATGTCAAGTTATGAATATTTAGGCAATATTTACCTAATAAAATGCTAGCTATTATTATGATTAATTTATCTTGTGGTTGATTGACATGTAATTGCAAGGTGATTGGCTTTGATTAGGATGAGTGCGTAGCCTTAAAGCAGATTGGAGTTACACAGTTTAGCTGGAGATTGAATTGTTACCTACCAGTGGGACTAGTAAGGGAAAATGCAACCAAAAAAAAAAAAAAATCATTTCAGAAGGAATAGCTAGATTGCTCAGTTATATCTGGGTAACTTGTAAGGACTGTTCCATTTTAAACATGTTGTAAAACTCTGCTTATAAAAACTACAGCCTTTATTTTCTTGAACACCCAATTTTAACTCTCAGAGTTTAATTTGATAATAATGACCAAGTTGGTAATATTTTCACACTAATATAATATGGAGAGTAACTTTTCCCAAGGTAGTTTTAGATATTTTACCTGAAAAGGAAACTATGATCCAAACTATTCTATTTACAACATGGCTGTATTCAGAGCATCCACTCGTGTAATAATCATATTTTTGCACAACTATTTTATCCTATGAAGCAGATTAGGTCATAGGGAAATGAAATTCTATCTCCACTCTCATGTAATTTACAGTCTTGTGGATGGACAGAAGTACAAATAAAGATTGCCATGTAGCAGGAGATGTAGTACAATCAAGTCTTGTACAGACATAAAAAAGGAAAAAGGAAAAAAGCCTATAACTCAGACACAACTAATAGTTATGTTACAGGAGCATAAAATTATGTATTTGACCCACAAAGGATTTTGGAAAATATCAAATTCAATTAAAGCAGGCATCATTTAAAACTATGGCTAGAACTTCAGAAACATAGCAGGAAAACTCTGTGTGAATAGGAACATGTCTCTTATCTTCCTCATTTCTGCATAATAAAGGGCTTTTGCTTTTAAGAGAAAGGGAATGGCTATCCTGCTACCACCAGGGCCATGGTGAGCTTCCAGGACCTCAGAGTGGCGGATTCAGTGATAACATCTGAGGAGAGAAACGGAACACGGTGATTCCAGGAGGCCACTGGGCCCCTTTAAAATAAGCCACCCCATAAATGGTGAAGAGAGGGCCATTCTCTTTCTTTCTGTGAATCATTGTTGGTTTATTACTTTTTACTCATTGATTTATGGTCTCTAGTTCAGATTTCTGGTTCATTTCCTATGCTTCAGATTTATGTCTCCTTCTCGAGTGGCTCTTGATTGTTCCTTGTGGATTCATCATCAGCACCACGAATGATTGATAGCCTGCCCATGCCCATCTCTAGTCCTCATGCACTCCCTCCAGGGTAGATTTTATCATCAACTTAGATGAGGAAAAGAGTAAGTGACTTGCTCAAAGTCTCACAGTAAGTAAGTAAGTATGTGGCAGAGCCAATATTTAAACGCAGTATATCTGATTCTAAAACTTATGTTTTTTTCCCCTTCCTCAGAGTACTACTTATAGATAAATGACCCCGGGTGCCTGCCTGCCCCAGACTGCTGTTGTCTGACACCTAATTAATTGCACTCTCTTGTTGATGACTCAGCAGATCCCTGAGTGAGTGTGCTAGGAATTCAGGCAGAATGCACCAGATGATCCCACGAGAACTGCAAAAGGCAGTGTGGTATACAAGGCCCTGTATAAATAGGAAGGTGGTTTGGATAAAATCAGAATTCTTCTCTTAATTTTGGCCTAACTTGTGATATGCCTGCTACCTGTTATTTGGAAGAAAAACAACCTACTTCACATAAGCCTCATCGGGCAGGGCTTACCTCCTGAGTAGTCTCCCAGGGAAGTGCTGGGCAAGGCCATTTCTGTTTCATTTGCCAAATGAGAAAGGCAGCCTTAGGAAGGGCACTTGCTGCTCCAGCTTCTGCTCTTGCAGCCACAGTATTGTTGTCACCATTGATCACTGCACATACATAAACAACAGGTCATATGATTAGCAAATTGTGCTGGAGGCAAGAATATAAGATTGTTGGGTCTGAGTCAGCTTAGTTTATGTCTGGCCTGAACATGTAAACTGTCTCCCTGTGTCAGATATGGTGATTTCATTATGAGTGTAGAGCTGAATGGTGTGTGCCATGCATCAAGTTAATGAATAAATAAATTTAAGCAGTAATTGAATTTCTGCATTAATGGTAAGCATTCCTTGTAAAGGAAAAGAAAAAAACATTCTTCAGGGACAAACAAAGTAGTCCAGGGTAAGGTAACGTTCTAGCATGATCTGTATTACCAAAGGGCAACTTTGTGTCAGTGTAGAGGAGAGCAGCTGGAGTGGGAAAGTGTTCTGCATGTCTGTTCCATGGAGAAGCAAAAACTGAAGGGAAATGTTTTCTGACTAAGATGCTTGTCTCACCTTTCCCACATAATCTTTCACTTGCCTGGAATCCTCTTTGCCTGGGAGACAATAGAGGGTACTGATTATGAAGACAGGTTCTGGAGACATGGAACCTGGGTTTACTCAGCTTGTCATTTTCTAGCTCTGTAGCATTGTAGCATCACTAACACTGGAGTGGGACTCTCATTCTGGCTGTCATACTAACCAAACTGCTTTGTTATTGTTGCTCTCCTGGCCAGTCCCCTCCAATGGGAGTCATGGATAGAGTGGTATTTAAGGCTGATTCAACCCCTGAGATGCTATGACTCCAGCTCCTTCAGATCTTCCTACATTCCTTCCTGCATTATACACAGAAAGAATAATAAAAGACTTTCCAATTTAGCCATGTCCCCAGATATTTGCAAATAAGGACTGATACTCTTGTTTGCCTCCATAATGGCTCATGTCATGGTTGAAGGCATACAGGGCTTTTAAAATTAATAAGCACTGTTTTCTGACAACTCCTTAAACTGCCTCTCCCTCTTTGATCACAGGTCATGTCTTGATCTCTCCTTTATTTCTAAAGGGTGCTGGCCAGGACTCTGAATTATCCACTGTGTCCCCAGGTACAAAAACCTTGGAGCTGTGGCTCTCTTCATGCATGTCATACCTTCCTGTACTCAGGCTGTTCTCAAGCCCTTTGAGAGCAATTCCAAGGACTTTTTGTCCCAGCGCAATGCCATAGTCTTGGAGCTCTTAGAACATGCATAGACTTAAGAGAATCTATGTAAAATTTTGTGTGTATATACATGTGTCTCTATGTGCATTTTTAAAATTGATACATACTGTTTATCAGATTCTCAAGTTGTTTGTTCTCATTAGGACTCATTCATAGTACTTGGTGTTTAGTATTCTACAGCAATCATGGAGGAACAGGTCTTTGAGGAATTTGTAGCTCTTGATTCTCCTAATATGAGTCTATGGAAGCGTGCCTTATAAAACCTCACTCCCCCACTTTTCTTTCCTTATCAGCATCCCTCTCCACCCCTTCCGAATATGTTCATCTCTAGACTGAATCTCCCCATGGGGATGCTGCCGTGCCCAACTAGCTCCTTCATCCTCCTCATCTTTCTGTGCCAAACTCTCTTCTCATCTTAAAACATTGTTTAAAAGTCACCTTCTCTATATATCTCTAGTGTAAAGCCCATGTCCCCATCTTCTGTTGCTCCCTCAGCATCTAGCTCAGGGCCTGCCACACAGTCCCTCAGTCTAGAACTTCTGGATCAGTGGCTCCATGTCTTAACTTTTCTTATTATTTTCATAGATTCTGTCCAAAGAAGATGGTCTGTTTTACCTTCCATTCTGCTCTGGTTTGTGGCCATATAAATTTTTAATCTCATACACTTTTTTGGAGGATGAAGTGAAGTAATGTATGTGGAGTGCTTAGCTTGGCATATAGTACCTAGTGGAGAATAATGACTGCTGACTCATATTAACAGAGTTAATTGAGAGTTAATTATCAGAGTAGTATTCCAGAGTTCCTGTTTCAGTGGTTAGTGTGTGTAAGCCTGTTGTATTTACTTGGAGTACTATTCCTGTCTTTGCCATACTCTGTGGTTGTCACAGAACTATGCCTTATTCAGCAGCGAGTGAGCAGGTAGCAGCTCTGGCTTAGGCCGCGGAGCACTGAAGTGAAGCATATCATTGTCAGAGGATGGGGCCCTTGGGCTGTCTGCTGTCTGGCACAGGCAATGGGGAGAAGGCAACAGCTGCTTCTGATGCTTCCAGTAATTATGATGGAGGATGATTCAATTCCATGTAGGATCCAGAACCCGAAGGGAACAATCTGGGCTAAGTCAGCATGTGCCTAATGAAATTGTTTAGCTTGGGCAGCAGTCTTACCTACCGCAAGCTGTGATCCACTGTGTTCCAACAAAGCAATCCTGGGAGCTGCTGCTTGGGAAGGGTAAATGATCAGTACAATTCACTCCTTCCATCCGGCCTTCCAAATTTGTACTGTGACCCAAGCAACTTCTAGGTTAGATTGGAAAATAACTTGCTCTCTATGGCCGGAGAGTTTCTGTCTTTAAATGGAGGAGCATCACTTTGCTAAGGTGCCTTCCTCAGGTCAGCAGGTACTTCTTCCTAGGCTGCTAAGGCTACTATTTTAATGATTCCCCATCACTCTATATTGCTTCTGGTAGCCACCCAAAGAAAATGAATGAGGTATATTCTCACCTGGATTTCAATTAGATGCTCAGTGTATTAATATGCCACAGAGTGGTTGTCTGTGATGGGCATTTCACCCAGTATCTAAGCAGCTGGGTCCCGGGTCTCAGAGTCTGTTTATACATCTCATACTCCATGACATTCTGCCCATTCCCTTCAAGCAGGAAACTGGTTGAGACAAGTAGTCTCTAGAGACCAAATGATGCAGATCATTATTATAATATCACTTTATTTCACATCTTCCTATGCTTAACAAGTGGAGGAATGTTAGAAGCTTGTAGAAACATGATATGGAGCATTTTGGATTTTGTGAGCTTACACATTAGAATGAGAGTTGACCACAGTCAACATGACTTGGTAAGTTGAGCCTAGCCACTCCTTCAAAGGCTCCTTCTTGGAATGTGTGTCTGTTCCAGGGCATTGTGTGTGTCCACTGGCATTGGCATGCTGACTGATGCTCTGCAGCCTTCTCATGCAGATTTCTCATCACTTTCGAATATCAGCTTAGATGCTTAATGAAGATAAGTACTGACTTGTAAGTACTGATACATATTGATTGATTAATACCCTGACTTTGTACTAGGAATTTTTTTTTTTGTACATGAATTGCACTGGTTGGAGTGGAGAGGAGGGGGGTGGGGATGACTGATTTCCCTATTGATTTAATAAGATTAATAATGAAAAAAATAACAATAAGGAAAACAAGCAAGCAAACAAAATGGACGAATTTTTTCTTCAAAGCAAATTGTCTTCTTGTTGGACTGAATTTGATTAAATCATCTGGTGGTTCTGGAATCATGCAGATAACACACCATAATCTTATGTGTCAAGCTAATGAACATGGAAATGAATTGATGAAACAGCTGTTTCCAATGAAGTAAACACTAAAGTGTCATGTAAATGGCAATTCCTACATGACACCAGGTGTTTATTTCTTGTCCCTCAGCATGGACGGAGGAGTGAGATTATATGAAGTTATCTTTACCTGATGTTGCCAGGCAGCTGCATCTGGGGAGGTCTCTCCCTGCTCACTAGCTGAAGCACTAGGAGATACCTCAAGCTGGATGGGGGAAGGTTTTTGACTCTGGACAAGAAAGAATTCTTGAACAGGTCAGATGAGTGTAGGTAAGGAAGGAATTCATTAAAGCAAGAGCAGCAAGGAATGGCAGCTTCCTTGCAGGAAGCAGAGAGCAAATAAATGCAGAGGGAAAGAAGGAAAGTTCTCAGCTTAAGGCAGATTTCCTTGCCATCTCTTAAAGCCAGGGTCACTTGGCGTCCTGTGTCCACTTGGATCTGCATGGCATGGGGACTAGCCCCTACCACTCCAGGATTTGGGAGAGCTGTGGAGCACAGGATAGAGTGAGATTATGTTCAGAGATCTTTCCAAAGAAAGAAGATCTACCAAAGAAAGGTAGGCTACTAAGAGCAGATCACACAGCTGAATTTCCTCTGAGTCACCTAGGTGACAGAAACATGCAGGCCCAAATCTGAACTCACAGCAGACCTTTCCTATGTATTAGGAATAAAGTGAAGACAGAGTGAAGACTTGGAGATAAAATGAAATAGCAAAGAGACAAAACACAATAATTTGAGCAGTGAGAAAGCTTTATTTGAAAGTACGCACTTAAAGAAAGGAAAGTGTGGGTGTCCTCAGAGAGGAGGTGCACTAAAAGCTTGTGGATTCTGTCTTTTAAAGCTTTCAAGAATGGGGCAAAGAGCAGGTGGGGGATTTTTGGGCATAAGCTTGACTTGTGGTCTTAAGGTGCTTGCTTACATCTGGTGAGAGACACTACTATTTATAATCAGTCCTCCAGCTAATTTTGTTAAATAAACCCAACACATGTATCCTGTTCTTCTCTGATATAGTGGTTACCCTCAAGCAGTGGGGGTATATCAGTTAAGACTGCTTAGCCTGCCTTAAGGTAGGCAGTTGGCTGATTACCAGAGAATATGTTAGGAATCTTCTTAATTCTCTGCTTTTTAAAATGGAATCTTAGCCTTAAGATGGGGTCCTTCCTGTTCTTACTTCACTGTTTATAACTCAGCATTTTTCCTCATAGGCATGAAAAGTTAATCATGATGCTTGTCCCATGTCCCTACTCTACCTCACTGAGACTTAGTGAGACTCCCTGGTAAGGTTCCTTTGTGGAGCCACAGAGTAAGTTCGTTAACCATTATCAGTTGAATACTACTGTGAGCTCATAGCAGCCAATTATCCCTGGTAGGAGGGAAAGGGATAAAAAATGAGCTGGCCTGAGACTGTTCTCCCAGGGCAAGAGTATAAATGGAGATCTAAAGGACATAGGTCTTTAAAAGTTATTAATTAAACTTATAAATATTTGCATAAAATGTGCTCAATGTTCTTCCCTTGAAAAATATAACTTCAAATGGTCTTGGATACCAGGTTCAAATTTAAAATTCCTGGATTTATTGTAGTTCTATCACAGTGAGGCTAAAACCTGATGGTGTAGGGGCTCTCACCCAGCCCTTAGCTTGCCATATTTCTTTCTATCTCCAGCTCCTTTCCACACAATGGCAAATATATCCCAGCTTGCATATCCAAGCTTCATTTATACCCCTCAAACTTCTGTCCCATCCAAACTTGGGTGCATATATTGTTGATGTGGCTGGTCCTGGGGAGGCTGAATCCAGGACTCATGACCATTTGAATTCCTTAATTCTGAAGTCCTGGAAAATCAAAGCATGGTCTGGGAGAGAGTACATGGGCTTTCAGTGGTGGTCCTCTTGGTGTATGGAGTAAGATATAAGCTGGAAAAGGCTCTTACTTGTGTCTAAGAGCAGTACTGAATTTGTCTCAACTATGGAGTTGCTTAATTTATATCTCTGTGTGGGTAAAATTGCAATATATTCAGAATCTCTCACCTGGCCTTGTGCTTCTCCATATCATTGGTGGAGAGAAATAGTCCATCTCCATATCAGTAGGTGATTACAAGGGTGGGGGCAGCAAGGGTATAACTGGACTAGAGGAGATTGATGGGGTCCCTTTTTTGCAGCCACGTGGTGAGAAACATGGGTGAGCAGAAGTGGATGACTGCTTGTAAGCAATAAATATTCTTACACTTTATTTCTCCCTTTGACTGATTTTGGTTTCAAAGGTAATTTGCCCCGGGCTGGGAGAAAGATTTTCTCCCTCAGAGTTACACTCTGCTTCAGCTTTTCTTTCATCTGTATTAGTTTATGTTGAGTCTACATATTCTGTTGGTTGATTAGCTCTTAGCCACCTGGAACTTTATCCAGCATCCCTTATTTTCCCAAAGGGATTTCTTTACAGAATAAAACAGTCATTTCTCCACAGAATATGGCAATCCTCATATCTTCATAAAACAGGAGAGACAGTGTTTTAAAGACTCATGCTTTCTCATTTACAAGTAGTGTCACATTGAAAGAAGGACCTTGGGTGTAGTCAGAGTAGGGTGGAGGGCCTCCGGAAAAAGCAAGGCAGGAGGATATTTACAGTCAGAGCAATGTAACAATGTGCAAAGAAGTCCCTATAGAAAATATGTATTAAGCATTATGCACAGTCAAGATCACTCTAATTCTCTAGCGTAAAGATACCAGACTAGGAATATAAACATCTTCAGTGAGATCAGTTAAAGCTCAAAAGGCCAGGAACAACTTCTCCTGGAGTGTTTGAGTGTTATGCAAATAAAGAAGGGTATCTCAGCATAACCTGTGACTTCACTGTATCTCATCTATAAACAGCTTTAGCAAACAGATAACAACACAGCCCACCTTGAGGGCAGGGCAGATGGTACAAGTCTACATCCCTAGTCCTTTACCCACATTCCTGAAAATCCTCAACTGACTATAAATCCCCTAGAGAATGCACCACCCTGGGCTGTCTTGTCCTTCCTGGCATGAGCCAGGAGCTCTGTCCTCTCACTGTATCTCTCAATGAAAGTCTCTCCCTGGCTCTCCTACCTTGGGTGTTTGCTAAGTTCATTCTTCAACTCCACAAACAAGAACCCTGGCATCAACATCAGGCTGTTTTGGTTGGCTTCTCAGATTCTGTAAATGAATATTAACCTTAGTTCATAAGAAGAAAGTGAGGACTGGGTGAGAAAAGATTTAACATAGTGCATGCCATCTAATAAAAACACAATAATGTTAATAGTTAGTGTAACTCTGGGAGGAAACTCCTTAGGCAAAATACTTTTGAAAGTGAAATCAGTTAAAGGGAGAAATAAAGTTTAAGAAACCTGTTTATTTCTTACAAACAGTCTCTGTCCATCCAGCTGAAGCAAAATAGAGCTCCACCCAACCTCTCTGGTCCAGATAAACCCTTGCTCACGCATGTAATTACCTATTGATATGGAGAAGGACTACTGCTCTCCACCCCTTGGAAACACCTATTGATATGCAGATGCACTAAAGCTAGGTGAGAGATTCTGGAAAAATTGCAATTTTATGCACAGTTAGTATTAATTGTTATTGTTGTTTTGTTATTATTACTGGTCAAGAATGAAGACTGGAGTACAACTGCCTGAACTTGAATCCTTGCTTTTTGTGACCCTGTGTGACCAAAGGCACATTATTGAACCCGCATATGCCTGTATGTCCTAATCTATAAATTGGAATTAATAATTGATTTAACTTCATAAGGTTGTTGTATTTATCAGGGTTCTCCAGAGAAACAGAATAAGATCTACATATATACATGTAATGAGGAGACTTATTACTAGAATTGGCTCACATGGCTTGGAGGCAAAGAAGTCCCATGATCTGTGATCTGCTTTCAGAAAGCTGGAGATCCAGGAAAGCCAGTGGTATAATTCAGTCCAAGTCCAAAGGCCTGAAAATTGAGGGGCTGGTGGTGTAAATCCTGGTCTGAGCTCAAAAGCCTGAGAACTAGGAGAGCTGGTATACAAGGGCAGGGGAAGATGAATGTCTTAGCTTAAGCAGAGGGGAATGTGCCCGCCTCCATCTTTCTGTTCTATTCAGATTGGATTGTGACCACATGGGTGGTGATCTTTTTCATTCAGACTACTGATTCAAATGCTAATGTTTCCTGGAGACACTCTCACAAACACACCCAGAAATAATGTTTTACCAGCTCTCTGGGTATTCCTTAGCCCAGGCAAGCTGACACATAAATTAACTATTATAGTTGTTAAGATTAAATAAGATAATACATGAAAATTTCTTAGACATATGTATACAGTATATACTCAGTATTGTCATGCCACTTCCTTGCAAACTTTGAAGATGACCTTTAGCTTTGGGTTTGGTGACAGGAATGTGGCTGTGGAATGAATGGCTCTCCTATAGGGTGAGTCAGAACACTTCAATTGTCTTTCCTACTTAAGCTTTTCTTTTTTTTTTCATCAAATCTTGCTAACTCAGAAGTTTTTTTCTCCTATGCCTATGAAACACATAGCTTAGTGTAGGGAAAAGACCCAAAAGCTAGTGAGCATTCTGGGGAGCTGGAGCAGTTACATGCTTTCTGCAACATCTATTTTGATGAACTTGCTGTCACTTCATTTTATTTCAAACTTCTATCTGCTTTTATCAGAGGACAAGTTTATTTTTACATTTTATGTTAAGCATTCAGCAATATTTTTTCAAGGATACAAATGCAGGGTTGGAGAAGAGGATGTGTGTCAGTGTGTGTGTCTCCATGTGTGTGTGTGTGTGAATTCCCCTTCTTTATACCTATATCTGGAATTCTAAATTATGCTAAATTCATAGGTTGCCCTTTATAAAGAGACTTTGTTTTTACTGTTAACAATGGGTACAGATTCAAATTAATTTGAACACACCACCACCCCTCCTCAGGAAGTGTTTGGGGCTCAGGGCAGGGTGTTTTGCTTGGCCCTTAGAGAATAGTCTGCATCCCCTGAAGAGATCCCAGCTGTAAAGCCCAGCCAGAGCGTGAAGCATCCACTCAGCACAACCTTCTTCATCTAAAATTGTAACCCAACAACCCAAGCCATGTAACAGTGAGCTAATTTGAAGCACAGTGGAAGAATTTTTTTCCAGACTTTTAAAAAAGTTCCAGTTGTTTCTTCTATATCTTGAGCCAGTGGAAGAATGAATGAGTTACGTGAATAAGCTGCCTGTGCAAATTTTTTATGACAGATAATAATCATTTATTTTTAAAAAGCATGGTTTGTTTCACTTCCTAGTTTTCCCAGAGAATGTGAAATTCTATTACTTTATTTAAAAATAAGACTATCTGATAATATTAAGGAAGAAACTGAGTCTTAGGAGGATGGCATACCTTGTTCAAATCATTCAAACTCATTGATGATGAAAGAGGAAAGAAAATCAAGGTGCCATGTCTTTAATTTTAATCCAGTGCTTTTTATATTCAAATCCCATTTTGCAAGGCATTAAGTTTGATTTGAGTATTCCCTGTATGTTAAGTATCTTGGAAATGAGTAGGACCTTATTAAATAAACGGGTGGGGTTAACACTTTCAGTAGTGGCTTTCACAGATATCTTGTGGTTTAAGGATGGGAATAAGTGGTCAGACTTCGAAGAAGTCATACAGACTTCATCTGTACTTAAGGAATGGCTTTTTAATTTTTTTCTTTTTTTAGGCATGGCCATTTTTTACTTGAGTAAAACCAACTTAAATGAGTAACCTTCAAGGCTTAGAAACAATCTGAGGAACTAATAGAGGAATGATCAGTGAAGCTCTCCATTGTCTCTTTAATTTAAAAATTATCTAATAACTGAAGCATTAAAAAACACAGTAATGGGGCTACCCAACCATTCAAAAGCCTTTGGGGCTTAAAATTAATTTAAAAAAATACTGGTATGCAGATAATCTTGTAATTACCAGTTTAAAATGGCTCAGTTTTAGGCTATTCTGAAAAGTCCTTTAAACTGTGCCCATAATTCAAAGTAATATATGCCCTGGAGGTGTCCCTACACCTTTGCTTCTTTTTGACTTCTCTGAGCTGGGGAAATGTTGAGAAACTTCTCTCCTTTTGGAATTAGCTTTTGGGTTAGGGTGGTTTCCAAAAACCAGATTCATTCACTACATAAAAGACAGGGGTGTTGCTAGAGGAACAAAGATACTTCTCCATTGCAAGGTGTGTGAACATATCTAACTCAGTGTTCTGAAATATTACAATTAGCAGGATGATAAGACATGAAAATATATATAACCAAGACACATGCACATTAATGACCCAAAACAACCACTAGCCAATGGTCAGTGAGCACAGTTTTGTTCTTTTCATAATTCCAGTATATATTCTTAGGCACCAGAAAAAAAAGAAAAAAGAAAAGTGTGAAATAGTCTTTACTATTTCAGATAACATGAAAAGAAGGCAGATGGGTTTTAATCATAGATTTAAAAAAGGATTAGGCATTTTGGATGATCAGTACAAAAAATAAATGGTGCAATTCTAAATTATGGCCATAAATGTGTTTGACTTCTTAAAGGGAACAGCTGATCAGATTTGTAACAAACTGATGATATTCTCTGTGGCCATGATTCCTGTGTCTGGGTTATAAAAGAATATATATATATAAGCATGACAAGGAATCACAATTGTGGGGACTTTAGAAATGATACCTCTGAACACCTACTTTTTGCACAGATTTTTTTACAGATTCTTCTAGTGATGTTCAAGTTTCTGTCAAATTCCACCAGGGAACGGTAGCCTGTTGCAACATGGGCCTCAGAATTGCATTTATGCTCAAACATTGGTTTTTGAATTTACTTTTTCTTAAATTGACCTGAGTACAAAATCTCTAGCATTTCCCTCCCATTTGAAAATACATAATAAAGGAGCCACTTTGGTAAGAGGGTATGTAGAGTCTTGTGAATGTAATACCCACTTAGGAAATCCCTTTGGAAAGAAAATACCACTCTAGATTTCAGAGCAGTGGTTTTCATTTGGGATGATGTTGGCTGACTGAGGACCATTGTCAATGTCTGAAGGCATTTTTGGATTATTTAACTGGATGGCACTGGCAGCTAGTGGGTAGCGGCCAGGGATGTGGCTAACCATCTTAAAGCACAGGACAACCCTCTACAACAGAAAATTATCAAGCCAGAGATATTTGTAGTGCCAAGGGAGAGAAACCCTGCTGCAGAGCAATACAAAATAAGTCAAGGCCTTCTTCTGCCTGAGACAAATTCTGGTGTGTGAAGACAGTTATATTCTCTTAGTGTTTTCTTGTGCAGACTCAGCATTTGTAATTAGTTTAAATGTGCTAATTAGTTTGTAATTATATTTATAATTAGTTCAACTGTTGGTCTCAAGGTGCAGTCCCCAGAGTCCCTCCTTGGGATTCCTTTAATTTTTCAAGGTCTTATTCATAATCACATATTCAAAATTGCCAAATTTTGTATATGTGTTCTTACTGAGTTTAGCATAGGACCTAGTACATAGCAGAGTTCAGAAAATGCTTATTAAAGGATAAATGGATCAACTATACAGTAAATCAAAGAAAAGAAGAATAATGGAAAGAAGAGCTTTGAAATCCCCTAATTAGGTTCTCTTTTTTAGGAAGATGATAAAATCACTTTATACACATAGGTTTAAATAATGAAAGCCATCAAGAATGGCTTGCAATACTGAGAAGCTCCAGTTGAGGGAGCCCAATCACTAATTCAAAGGAAATGTGTATATTTTAAGATTTAACTATGAAGTCCTTTAAGTCTTCTTGAGGGAAAAGAACATATTTTGTATTTTTGATTTGTTTGTATGCATGATACACTGAGGGTATACAATAACTCCACTTTGATCTTGTGGTCTGGGAAAAATGTAGGGCCCAGAATGAGAACTATGACTGAGTGGCATAGCCTAAGATAATAAATACATAGTTTCTTTTTCAGGACTGGTCTAATGGGAAACAAACCCATCCCACTTTCATGGTGGCAGAGGCCATTTACTGAGGATTCACCTATTTTAAAACAGTTTTTAACTCTGGTTGGGTTTCTTTTCATCCCTAGGGCATACAAAGTTAGGCTTCAGAAAGGAGCAGAGACAGGTGGGACTGTGGGAGAGGAAAATGCCTCCTTACTCTTTCTGGTTCAGTCCTCTGAATTCTGTCCTGGGTGAGATGGTCACAGCGTGGGAAAATTCACGCACTGTGGAAGTCAGGATGAGCCTTCCCTCTCTGCTCCCCACTGGGCCTCCCCCAACACAGTCAGTCCTCCTAAACCTCACTGACGTCACTGGTTAGGCCAGACAATACAGTTCCTTCAGGTTCTCAAGGTCATTTCCTATTTAAAGAGCAGTCTATTTTGTATCCAGTCTCATGCTTAGCCAATTACAGAGGGGTAAGGGGATTGCAGGTGCCATCAGGGCCATGTTTGTTTAAGGGCCCCCCATGGTATGTAGTGGCCCGCTTCACATCTTCCCAACAAACTTCCATCCCAAAGGATCTGCCTTGAAATTTTTCCTCCAGTTCTGGTGTACCTGTAGGAGAGGACTGTTCAGCTCTTTTCCATCTGGCCTCAGTGAATTCCTGCGTCAGTGGTCTATTGCTCTCTGTCTCTGTTAATGGCAGACTGTTGAATGTTGACCACCAGATATGGCCATTTCTGTTCTATTCCCACTCAGAAATAGTAGGCTGGCACTACACCTGGGTTGCTCACCTCCCAAACTAGAGGTTTACTTATGAATCTATTTAGCTTCTGTGAATTCTCATTCTCCAGAGACAGAAGGGCCAAATATAGCCATTTTTCTGAAGAAGGTATGACCTAGGAAGAACATGGAATTTTGAATTAGATCTGGATTTCAGAACTTTCTCTCCTACTTAGTAGTTAACAGATACTAATCATCTAGCACTAGATGCTCTATTTTAAAAATAAAATAACATGTTTGTGAAGAAAAAGTAATGCATACTAAGTCACTGCATAGGTTTTAAAATGGCATACACATATTTATATGTTGTGCTACAAGTTGATTATGTTTAAGATATATCACTGAATTCTAGTATGTCACTCCTAGAAATTAGAGTTGCTAAATCATTCTGAATAATTTTCAGGGAAATAGCCTAGAGGTTAATTAGAGACAGATGGGGTAATGGAGTGACCTCATATGAACTAATATAAAAAGCAGGGAGAATTAAAGGGAGGTTGCATATAAGAAACCAAAAGAAATGTCTCCCTAGAAGGGAGAACAGAGATACATACTGTTTTGCAAAAAAAATAAAGTGTCACCAATTAAATTCAAAAGAACCTGATACTAGGTTTTATCTTTATATAGCAAATTAGCATTAACATGGTATGCAAAGATTGCAGTTGAACTGTTTATAAAGTTGAGAATAAAACAAAATGCAAAGAATCTTGTTAATAAGTGGCAGGGAGGAGTGGATACTTGAGTTTGTCTTGCTTGTTCCACTAGACCTCAGGAAAATTGATTGTCCTCTCCAAGCGTCAGTTTTCTAATTTGTCAGGCAAGGTTACTGGTGCATGAGGTGATCTCTGAATATTTTTACTTATGATAAAAAGGTAAAAAAATATTTTTATTGCTCTTACTTTACACTTTAATATAAAGTGTGAAAGAATGGTAGATATTCAGGAATTACAGTTGTCTTCATTTGGAGATGTCCATATCCAAATAACAGTGGGATGAGGGGCAGTTTCACTCTGTCCTGGTTTGTTTGGAGTGAGGAAAAATTTCAAACTGGTTCCGATCAGTCCAAAACAAGTCCAGTACTGGGTGCTTTCTCTTCCCATTGCTGCTTCTGAGAACTTAGAGTTTCTGTGTGTGTTTTAGGGGCTTAGGATTGCTTGGGCTGTGGAAGACGGCATTATAAACATAGGGTATTTGGTTGGCTGAGCAAGATCTTGCATCATAGTTACTGGAGGACATCATGAAGAGGCTGTGACTGCCAGTTGACCTGCGAGCTGGACCTAGGTAATTAATTGGAGGCTCCTCACCCCTCTTCCTCTGTCTACTGTTTCACACTGAAAGCTATTTCAAGGACACAGCCTTGAGAGAGCAATGTGCTGTTGAGACCACCTGGATGCCACACATGACTGAACCTCATTGAGACCTCCATATAAACTTTTGAAAGAGTCTTGCTGCCACCCAAGACAAGCCTCGTGAGCAGCTCCTTTGCTTATTAAATCTGCCACCTACCAGTTGGAGTGGTCTGCCTCTTTCTTCTGACTCTCTTTGCCCTCCATGTACTGGGGCTGGTTTTGAAATATACCCAGAGAACTCCTGAGCTTGCAAACCAACAGTAGTTAACCATTACTTTTGCTGGGTAGTTGATGTGCAACATTCAGGCAGCTGTTGACAAGATGCTCTTACCCTTTGGCAAAGAGAAGGCAAACTAACACAGGGAAAACTAGCCCAGCTACGTGGGCGCCCACTGGAATAACAAAAGGGGGCCTGCGCACTTTGCGGTGGTTTTTCCGAGGCTCAGACAGGAGGCAGGTGTGTCCTATGCCAGTCCCTCCGTGTGCCCTCCCTCTCCTGGCTGTCCTCCTGGTGTCCTTTCTTTCTCTACCTTCCAGGACAGAGCAACTTAATCTTCCTATATGGGTGGGGTTCTTAAGCTTTTCATCTATGCTTCTTCTGATCTGTTCATTGTGAATAAATTTTATGCTCTGCTTCTTTAGGGATTTTCCTTTTTGGCACAAAATCCCTTTCAACTTTTTTTTAACCTTTTTAACATTTCGGTCCTCCCTTAAAGACTTTGGCTTTCAACACTTAAACACTTTTTGAAAGTGTTTCTCCCTTAAACACTTTTTGAAACAGGCTTCAAGTGACAATCTTGGAAGTCAAATGCTGCATCGTGACACTTCTCTTCTCCGTGCTTTCACCTCTAACAGTCTTAATTCTCCCCTAGGCCATGGACGTCTCTGATGAATAGCAGGTCGGACAAAAAATGAACAGCCCACTGACAGATGTTAAAGCATTATCTCATAGTGTAACTACAAGGTGTCTCCCATAGACATATAATGTGCTGATTCTGACAGGTAATTTTTTAAGTCCTACTGTGCATCCAGTATGTGAAAGGCTCTTAAGTGAATGAGACAGAGGATCTGTCCTCATGATAGTAAAATCCAAGAATCTTAAGGAAATCACTGTTTTTCACTTTCTCAGAACAGGAATCCTGTCCCTGATAACAGCTCTGTTCTTCTTGCACACCTCTAGTGATGGAAGAGTGTTTCTGGAAAGCTGACCCTGAAGCACATGAGTCATATATAAGTGATCTGGGATTGCCTCTTATTTAAGTGAACCCTATAGTAAATCTTAGAAATGTAAACAGTGAAACTCTAACTTGTTTTATAAATTAATCTTTGTCCATACATTTTGCCTTAAACAAAGGCAGATATATTTTTGTGTACCTGAATATATATATAGTAAAATGTGTACATTATATATTAAATCATATCATAGTTCATCCTTAGAAAATTAGAGTTGTGTTATAAATTTTATTTCTGGGAACAAAAATTAAGTTCATGCATTCATTTCAATAATAATTCTCACTGTATTACTTCTGCTTACAGTGATGACAAAACATTTCACTGAGGGTTTACATTAGCCATATAATCTTTGAAGTCTTATCAAATGTTAAATTTATCCACATTTATTTTTAGCTTTCTTTGGAAATCCCAGTACCTCCATGAATGCTATATATTTATATGATTGGGCTGGTAACTCAACTCTGAACTTGGATGTAATCTCAGAATATAGTCTATGTTTTCCTATATAGGTTAATTATTTAACAGATTCAGAGATGATTATAGTACCAGATGTATATTTTAGCATACAAAAATAAGCATGCAAAGATGTGACTATTGAAATATTTCAATCTGTGATTTTCAAATTATCATGAATATACTAATATTCAATATTAGAAATTAGCATTAGAGTGTAGATACAGAGAGCAATACATTTATTTAACAAATATTTGTTGACTCCTAATGCTGTATCATGGGCTATGACAGACAGTGGGATACAGTACAGAATGGAAGGATGCACATTTTTTTCATCCTTAGTACATGTCTATTGAGCATATGTTGAGAAATATAATAAATTAAAAGAATGTTTTTGCAACCTTATCTGTTTTAAGTCTTTCTTTCCTGTTCCTTTCTCCCCTGTCTTCTTGTGGCTATAATAAAAATAATTATGTGCAGTGCCTGCCTTTCTTTCTTTTCTGTTTTGACTTTCTTTCCAGTTCAGTTTTTTCTAACCTTTAACTGTCAAGTCACTACTTTTTGATGCATGTTCCTTTACCTGCTCTGAGTTAAAATGTGGATCAGCTGAACAGGAGTCTGAGTCAATAAACATTTTTGAAGCTAATATTAATGTCCATCCTATACTTTGCATATTGGGACTATATGAGATTTAGTCTGTATCTAGATAGAATTTTTTTTTAATTTCAGCTTTATTAAGTATAACAGACAAATAAAATTGTGATATTTAAGTGTATGTCTTGCCAATTTGATATCCATATGCATTGTGAAGGGTTTGGATTCCACCATTCTAGTTAATTAACACAACCATTACCTCACATTTTATCTTTTGTTTTGGGGGGAGTGAAAATACTTAGGTTCTACTCGCTTAGCAAATTTCAGTTATACAATACAGTGCTATCAATGACAGTTACCATCTTGTACATTAGTTTCTCAGAATGTATTCATCATATAGCTAAAAGTTTTGCACTTTTATCAATCTCTCCCTGTTATCTCCTCCACCAACCCCTGGCAACTACTTTTCTACTTTTTCTCTGAGTTTGACTTTTTTTTAGATTCTACATATAAGTGATACAGCACAGTATTTGTCTTTTTCTCTCTGAATTATTTCACTAGCATAATACCATCAAAGTCCATCCACATTACCACAAATGTCAGGATTTCCTTTTTTCACATAACTAATAACATTTCAATGTGTATGCACACACACACACACGCATGCACACACACACACACACACACACACACACACACACACACACACCTCAGATCTTCTTTATCAGTTGATGAACCCCTGGGTTGTTTCCTTATCTTGGCTATTGCAAATAATGCTGTGGTGAACATGGAATGTAGATATCTATTAAGTATCCTACTGTCATTTCTTTTGGATATATACCCGGAAGTGGGATTGATGGGTCATCTGGTAGTTCTATTTTCAATTTTTTGAGGAAAACTCTGTACTGTTTTCCATAGTGGCTGCACCAGTTTACATTCCTGTCAACAGTGAACAAAGGGTCCCTTTTCTCTACTCCCTTGCCAACATGTGTCATCTTTTGTCGTTTTGATGACAGCCTTCCCAACAGGTGTGAGGTGGTATCTCACTGTGGTTTTGCATTGCATTTCCTTGATGATTAGTGATATTGAGCATTTTATTATGTACCTGTTGGCCATTTAGTTGTCTTCTTTGGAAAAATGTCTATTCAGTGCATATTTTTAAATCCTGCTTTTTTTTTTTTTTGCTATTGAGCTGTATAGATTCTTTGTAGATGAATACTTTGAATCTTAACCCCTTATCAGATATATGATTTGCAAATATTTTCTCCCAGTCTGTAGGTTGTCTTTTCATTTTGTTGAATGTATCATTTTCTGTGCAGAATTTTGTTCATTTGATGGAATCCAACTTGTTTATTTTTGCTTTGTTGTCTTTGTTGTGGTATCAAATTCCAAAAATCTTTGCCTAGACTAATGTCAAGAGCTTACATGTTATATTTTCTTCTAGGAGGTTTTTGCTTCCATTCATGTCTTTAATCCATTTTGAGTTGATTTTTGTGTATGGTATAAGATAGGGGTCCAGTTTTATTTTTTGCATGTTGCATGTGGTCCCATCACCATTTACTGAAGAATCTATCCTTTCCTCATAGTGTATTCTTGGCTCCTTTGTCATAAATTAACTGACTATATATGCATGGCTTTGTTTCTGGGCTCCCTATTCTGTTCCAATGATGGATGTGTCTGTTTTTGTGACAATACCATACTGTTTTGATCACTGTAGCCTTTCATACAGTTTGAAATCAAGATGTGTGATGCCTTCAGCTTTGTTTTTGTTTGCAAGATTGCTTTGGTTGTTTGGGGTCTTTTGGTTCCACATAAATATAAGAATTATTTTATTTCTGTGAAAAAATGCTGTTGGAATTTTTATAGGCATTGCGTTGAACCTGTAGATTGCTTTAAGTAGTTTACACATTTTATCAAGTTAATTATTCCAATCCATGAGCATGGAGTGTCTTTCTGTTTATTTGCATCTTCAATTTCTTTCATTAATGCCCTATAGATTTCAATACATAGATCTTTTACTTCCTTGGTTAAATTATTTCTAGGTATTTTATTATTTTTTTATGCAATTATAAATGAGATTATTTCCTAATGTCTCTTTCTGGTAATTTGTTGTTAGTATGTTGATACACAACTTGATTTTTGTATATTGATTTTATATTCTGCCACTTTAAAAATTTATTCTAACAATTCTT
Organism: Manis javanica; assembly: GCF_040802235.1. Taxonomy (NCBI): domain Eukaryota; kingdom Metazoa; phylum Chordata; class Mammalia; order Pholidota; family Manidae; genus Manis; species Manis javanica. The sequence goes on from NC_133166.1 coordinate 56,538,771, forward strand.
TTTTCAAAATACTTTTTTATTTTCTATAGTTGTTTCTTTTTTTCTTTTTTTTTTGATCTAACAAAAAAAAACCTTTGGTGTAGGTTTCTGTAAGTAATACCATGTCATCTACAAATAGAGACAGTATGATTTTTTTAATAGGCATATATTTTCCCCTGTCTTCTTGTGGCTATAATAAAAATAATCATGTGCAGTGCCTGCCTTTGAGTACCCAAGGGTTAGTCAGAAAGAAATGTGCTGCTTGAGCACCATAATAATTTATTTTCTTGCATTTTTTGAAAGTAAACTTTTTGTTGCAATATAATATACATAAAGGGAAGTATGCAACCTATGAAAATATTTTAATAAGTTTATTTATCCTGTATTCTTATTTTCTTTTTAGTGTGTGTAGATCTGAAATAATGACTTCCTTTCCAGTCCTGATAATTTATGCTTTTTTAAATTACTCATGTTAAAAATTAATCATTTTTTCAGTTTTTACCTAGAAGCACAGCTGGCTTTGTCTATTATCTCTAGTATATGTCTGTTTGCTTTTATTATTTGCTTTTATATTTATTATGCCATTGTTTTATACTCTGTTGGGGTTAATTTGCTGTTATTTAATCACTTTTTGCAATGTTTATTTAGAATATTTATTTTTAAACTTTTCTTCTGATATATCTTAAAGCTATAAATTTTCCTCTATGGAGTACTTTAGCTGGCAGGTTCAAAGGACAACTCTTTAAAGGTTTCTAATAATTAAGAGCTAGGAAATATTAAGACAAATTTACAAATGAACAATTAAAAATAAAAGAAAAAGGATAGTAGAAACTAGTCTGAGCTAAGAGGCAGGCAGGTATTGACAAGTCTGTACACTAAACTAGTACATAACAGTCTTCTAAAGTATGCAGACAGAAGCAGAGTATATAGAAATACTTAAAGCTTTGTATATGCAAATAAAAATGATTTATCTCATTTCAAGGTTTGCTTTGTTGTATTTTTATTGTCATTAAATTACAAATATTTTTAGATTTCTTTTGATTTCTTCTTTGCTACATGGATTATTAAAAAGGTTTTGCATAATTCCTAAATTGCTGTGAATTTTCTTGTTGACTTTGTTTTATAGATTTCTAGCTTATATTCCAATATTTTTAGAGAACATACTTTGAATGATATAAATGTTTTGACAATTGTTGAATCTCATTTTAAGGTCTTACTTTTTGGTAAATGTTCCATGTGTCCTTGAAAGGAATGTGTAGTCTATCATTATTTGGTGTGATGTCTATAAACTTTATGTCAGTTTTATTAACCATATTGTTAAGATTTTATATTCTTACTAATTTGTGTCTGTTTTTTCCTAAGAGTTTTTGGAGAAGAATATTAAAGTCTCCCACTGTGATTGAAAATTTATCTGAATTCTCCTTTTATTCCTCTCAAATTTGTTTATGTATTTTGAATATGTTGATATGTTATTTTCTGTACATACTTTTTACTATTATTTCTTCATGGAAGACTGGTTCTTTTACCATTGAATATCCTTTTTCACTCTCCACCCCATTGCCTTTATGTCTAGAAACAGTTCTTGCTTTAAAATCCATTTTGTTTGCTATTAGTTTTGCTGTGTGAGCTGTCTTTTGGATAGAAATGTCTGGTATATCTTCGCCTCACCTAATTGTTACTTTTCTGTGTCTTTATATTTAAGGTGTGATTTTGCAAATCAGTTTTTTTTAAATCCAGTCTGCCAACCTTTGCCTTTTAATTGGAGAATTTTGTTTTCTTATGTGTAATGCAATTATTGAGATAGTTGGATCTTTATTTTAATAATATTTGTTTTATATTTATCTCACCCACTTTGTTTTATTCTTTCCATTCTTTCCTTGTGGACTTATCAGATGTTTTAATTCCACATTTTCCTTTATAACTAGTTATAGAAATTCTCTGATTCTATTTAGTGGCTACATTACAACAGGCTTCTTGACTTATTGTTATAATTATAAATTAGTCCTCTTTCTTTTTCCTAGGCAATGCTAAAACCAAAGCTAAAATGCTAAAATCAATTCAATTTAATTGCATTTACTCCCTCATGCTTTTTGTGTTATTGTCTATAATTGAATGTTAAGTAATTGATGTGTTAGGTTACATCTCCCCTACACCATACCCAAAAGTACAGGTGATGAATTAATCCAAAGGACAAAATATGACATTTGTTCCTGATAAACTTCATCTTGTTAGAAGTCTTGTTGATTCTACTTAGGTTCTTTTCTGATCATGTAGATTTTAATTATGTCAAAAGGTTTTTAGACTTCTTTATTTAAATTTGTTAGAGTTGTTCTAAATATCTCTCTGTTGCATATATTTGGACATTTTTAACTTAAAAGTGATGACCCAAAGTGTTGCTTTTAATTTTTAAGAAAACCATCTTGGAAGAGTAGCAATTGTTACAAGTAACTATCAGTTTGATAGAGTAATACACACTTTTTCTCTTCCTGTACATTCATTATTGAAGCTTGGAAATGGTCAAAATACCATGACTAGTAACCATGAGAAGGTTTTACCCTACATTAATTATAACCCATTACCAAGCTGTTTCTTTATTAAAAAGTTAATTAGAAATAAAGAAGGAAAATTCTTATTTTCTCATTTATTTTCTGCTTTTTCCAACACATTGACTTCCTCTGAGAAGTGAAAATAATGCTTCTAGTGAAGATATCTGTTACTTTAGGGTTTGGTTGCTGTGTCAACAATCTGTTGCCTCACAGTAGTGCTATGTTTTGTGTAATCACCCCAGAGCTCTGTGGCTTAAGACAGTTTAACCATTTATTTTGCTCACAAGTCTGGAGGTTGGCAGTTTAGTTTGGGATTAGCTTGGCAGTTCTTTGAGGTGGCCCACTTGCCCACCTGAGCATCATCAGGCCACTGGCTGATCTAGGGTAGTCTTGACTGGGGTCGCTGGAGCATTTCATGACCAGAACAAGCTAGCTCAAGCATGTGTTCATGACAATTTTGCTTGCTGACATGGCTGAGCCAGAGTCAAGGGTTGGGACAGAACATTCCATCCAGAGTAGGAGAGTATTGCAAAGTTATACGGCAAAGTGTGTGAACACAGAGATGGGTGAGGAATGGGACCTACTGATCTCTTATAGTGGCCAGACTGAAAAATGTTAAAATCAATGCAGGGAAGGAAGTTTTGGGTCACAAACTATGTCTTTTGCACACTTGAGTGGAATGGAATATAGAAAATTATCAAGAGCTTAATTAATTTGGTTGCCAAAGTGTTCAGTTTTTAGGAGATTATGATTTGATTGAGAATGGTTTGATTGACCTGGTTAATTTTTTTTTCTTTTTTAGTTAGTGTAATGGACTATTCTGCTAATTAATTTTCCTTTGCTCTAAAGAGTGTGACATTTGTTTTGAATTACAGCCAGTCTTGATTAGGTAAGGGAATAAGCACATGATAATCAGCTTAGGTACTGCATCCCATAAATATATTTGGTTCTTATATTTTTACTAGGGGCATTGGTGGCTTATGTTTAATTATTTATAGTAAGACTTCATAATATTCTAGTAAGTGTCTGACCCTATATTTGAAAGGAGGAAACAGCATCTTTCCTTGGTTTTAAATCAAAGACTTGCTTTGACACTACTAGTTTTTTGAGAAAACTACTGATTTTGCTTTCTAAATTTTAGGGGAGAGCTTAGTACTTAAGAACAGGTTCTAAAATTTCTTCATGTTCCTAGAAAAATGAGAATTAGTTGTAAGTCTTCTAGAGTCTTAATACTACTATTCTTGTAAAGGAACCCATAATAACATAAGAACTGTTAGACTCAGCTCTTTTTGTGAAAAGTACAGCATATACATACAGAAAAGACAGTCGAGGTAGGTGAACCAAAATTGTAATGATACTTATTTTTGGAAAGGAAGATCAGTAATAACTCTAACTTTCTTTTAGTGATATTTTTCAAAGCTTCTAAAATAAACTTTGACTACCTTATTCAATGAGATTTAAGAAATGTTTAAAAATTCAGATAAGGCTAGTCAATATTCATTTCAGTCTGCTACTCCTACCTTCCATGATTGGCTTGCTGTCATGTGGCATTAACTTCAAAATTTAGGGTCATTGCTAAATTATTCATTTTGCACAAACACATATTTTTTTAAATTTTATAAATATGCTATCTGTGAAATTACCTATATTCCTGCTGGCTACTCTGTCTCACATGCATAATTTATGCTCCAGCAGAACTGAGTTGCTTGGGTTTCTGAGTTTCCCTTTCTCCCTTGTCTCTCTAGGGCTTTGCTCAAGCTACTTCCTCATCCTTCATGTCCTAACATAAATATTTCTTATCCATGTAAACTTTTTCTGACTCCCTAGACACACTACCCTCCGTAGACTCATCAAAACTAATTAATAGTTTTGATAAATTAATTATTTAATAAAACTAATAAATAATTAAGTAATTGTTTATGTAATTAAATCACTATTCATGCTAGTCCTTCTTCCCTCTAGATCGTAAGCTGCATAATAGCAGCAGCCTGGCTAATCTTATTTACTACTATGCCTTTCTGCAACTAGCACAGTGCCTGAAACATGGAAGTGCTAATAAATGTCTTTTGAGTAAATGGATTGATAGTGGAAAGATGGATAGAAAAGTTGCCTGGATAAAAGGATAAATGGAGTCTCCTGTGACTTGTGAACCTAGCCAAATATCCTCAATCTCCTGTGCTCCTTTCCAGGCAGAAGGCAATCTTCTGTCTTTCCAGGCAGACTTGGATATTTCTAGGCTTGTACTGCATCTTCACTCACTTGTTCAACAGTTATTTATTGAATGCTTATGAAGTGGCAGGTGTTATATTATAACTGTGTATCCAGTGGTAAAGAAGACATGTAAGGTCTCAACTTACATGGGGCCTATATTTTGGTAGGGATGATTAAAAAAATAAAGAAAGAAACAAGTCATTAAGATAATTTCATATAGTAATGAGTGCTAAGAAGAAAAATTAAATAGACACAGGAGTGCAAATATCTCTTTGAGATCCTGATTTAAATTCTTTTGAATAAATACAGTAAAGTGGGATTGCTGGATCATATATTCTATTTTTAATTTTTTGTTTTCCATAATGGCTATTTCTTGCAACATTGTTTACAATGGTCAAGAGGTAGAAATAACCTAAATTCTATAGATAGGTGAATGGATAAAGAAAATATGACATGTATACATAAAACATGTTTATGTACTATGTATCTTATACACACATACACACATATACTATGGAATATTATTCAACCTTAAAGAAGGAAATCCTATCACATTCTATAACATGGACAAAATTTGGTATTATGCTAAGTGAAATAAGCCATAGAAAGACAAATCCTGCATGATTTTACTTATATAAGGTATCAAAAATAATCAAATTCATAGAATTAGAAAGTAAAATGATGGTTGCCAAGGATCAGTGGAGAGAAGTGGGGCGTTGTTCAATGGCTATAGAATTTTCAGTCATGCAAATTCTGGAAATCTGCTGTATAACAATGTGCATATTGTTAATAATTTATACTGTATACTTAAAATTTTGCTAACACAGTAGATTTCATGTTTTGTGTTTTCTGCCACAATAAAAAATTAAATGCTCTAATGTGAGGGTAATGAGTAGGTGAGGCAATGTGTCTTGTTTAGAATGGTGGTCAGGGAAAATCTCTTTGAGAAGAGGATATTGAACTCACCAGAATGTCAAGAAAGTGGAAACAGGTCAGAATGTTCTAGACCACAGCTGTCCCATAGAAATGTCATGTAAAACACAAGTCATTTTAATTTTTATAGGAGCCACATTAGAAAAAAATAAACAGGTAAAATTAATTTTAATCATGTATTTTATAGAACTCAATCTTTCCAAAATGTTTTCTATACATTATTATATTAGCAAATGATTGGTGGTCTCTTTTACATATTTTTGTACAAAGTCTTCAAAATGTAGTGATTATTTCACACTTACAGCACATTTTAGAGTCACCACATTTCAAGTGTTCAGTAGCCACATGTGGCTGGTGGCTACCCTCTTGTATAGTTCCGATTACAGACAGAGAAGACAGCAGGGGAAATAGGCCTAAGGGACGTATGTAGAGAGCTGGGAAAAAGAAAAAGTCCACAGTAGTTGGAGAGAAGGCAAGAGTGATAGGGGATGAGTTGAAGGGAGAGACAGGGAAACTTTTAATATCTTCCTTGCAGCACTTGCAACCTTGGTGTGCATAGCACACTCCCTAGTAGGCTGTAAATTCCTCCTTGAAGACAGGAATTCTTTCTATTTATTCCAGTAGCTCAGGATATAAAGGAAATGGCACATAAGTATTTGATGAATAAATAAATTGAAGAGACAAATAAATGTAGGAGAAACAGCTTGTTTAGCAAAAGCAGAATTTTTTTTTTCATATGTGCTATATGGAAAACCTTTGAACTTCTTAAGTTCTTAAAAGACTTTGAACCTTCAAATCTGGTACATGCAACATTTCCTCTAGCGCATCTATTTATGCTAGGTTTTGCAAACTCCTTCTGAATGTATCATCATTGTTAAAGAAATAATTGCCAGTTTGGAGTAAACATTTATTGAACAGCCTTGAATAATTATCCTGTTAACATGTGTTTCTGAATTATTGTGATGTTGTGTGCAATATTTTATGAAATAATTGGTAGCTGGTACAATGCTTCATTGGAATAACTGCCTGCTTAGTACAGTATTTTCACCCAGCAATTGTTCATGCTCTGCAGAGTTTTCAGTTGTCCTGAATTTTCTTTCATATAATATTTCATTAAAGATTTTCTGTTCTGCATAATGGGAAGATGAGCTGCTGGAGTTTTTAATTACTAGGTACAGCTGCATGGCTTATTGAAGAATTGGGGGAAATGAATTGTGTGCTTAAGTACACAAGTTGTCTTGCTTTCATTGCATGGCTGCAGTTGAAGACAGAAATAGAGGCTTGAGTTTATTAATACTGTTTTGTGCTGTTCATTAAATATCTAGCCCTGTTATCAGTGTTATCAAACTAGAAGTATTGAAACATAGACTCTGTTTTTCCATGTGTTGCAGATCAAATACTCAGAAGCAAGAGCTTGGGGTACAACATGTTTATTTGATAACAGCATCTGTGTAAGAAGTTGGGGGGGGGGCAGGATCAGGTAGAATAAGGAGTTGAACTCTGCTGCAGACCCATAAAACCTCAGCCTGCCTGGCAGGGAGTTCTGGGGTGGGAAGTGCTTGAAGAGGCTGTCCCATATCAAGGTGAAATGGGGTCCTTTGGGCCCCATGCATAGTTGCAGGGTGCTCAGGCTGCTCAGGGAGAGGCTTGACCTTGGGCCAGGAAGCTACAGCTGGGGCAGACCTTGAAGAAGATAGTAGCTGGAGCCTGCAGTCCCCATAGCTGTTCAGCACACCCTTCCTTGAAGGGTGATCTGGGTGGTACAGCTGTTTGCCACTGGTTATTAAACCCAACATTGATGTGCCAGGGAAAATTTTTCACTCTAATGTAAACAAAATTTTATTTTATTTTTACTTTTACATTTAATTTAGCCTAATGAGTTAGAGCCTGTATTTGTTTTATATTTGTATGCATTTACATAATATTGTAGTTAACATTATATAGGTTAATAGTGCAGAGCAAATCATTAAGAATTTCTTTTAAAAGAGCTCTTTACATCATTCAAGTATGAGCAACACTCATTAATTTTTTATGCCATACTAATACATGTATTTTGTTTAAAAAGTTATAGAAATAGTTATATTGAAATATGAAACAGTTCCATAGCATTCTCATAGCCAGTTCTACCTTCTTGATGGAAGTGCTATTAACAGTTTGGGCCTATTATTACAGATTCCTCTCTATATGTAAGTGTACATATACTCGAGTACACATGCCTATAGTATTTCTTTTTAACATATAGAAAATCATTGTACAGAACATTCTTTGGCTTTATCATCTGAAACCTAAAATTCCTTTTCATAATAGTGCATATAAATCTACCTAATTATTAACTTTGTAATATGTAATCGGTATTTGTATTGTTACCTTTTACCATTATTAGCAAAGCTGCCAAGAATATTCTTTATAAATGTATGTGCACAAGTACTATTATTGTAACATAGATTTCTTAAAAGTGCGTTCGTGAGGTTAAAGAGTACGTACTTTAAAGAATGGAAAAGATACTTTTACATTGTCCTCCAAAAAGGTTGCAGTGTTTTGAATATCATCTACAATCCATGAGATACTCAGTTTCCCAACATTATTGCCTTCTTTAGACATTAATATGTCTTTAATTTTTTTCTCAATTTATGAAAAATCTATGAAAAATTGTGTTCCTTTTGTTTTGCACCTATATTTTATTTCCTATTTTGTTTTCAATTAGTAATGTGTTTCTTTAGGTTTGCCTCAATAATTTTCTACTACATATTGTCTCTTTCACTTACAGAGGGAACTCATTCTAGGTAGTCTAAAAAGGTATCAATTTTATTTTGAAACAAACCCGCACTCCCCATTTTACTAGGACTGAATTGATCTGCAATGTGACTTGCGGTAGTTAGGATTTGGGGTAGCAAGCAAAAGAAGTGGACTTTGGATAATTGGAGAAGGAAATAAATTTATTTGAAGAAATTTGAGCAGCTAATACAATGATTTGGTATGGTCACATATCAGGGTTTGGAAAAGGCTAGTATAATAGGTGAATTGTATCCTCTCAAAATTTGTATGTTGAAGTCCTAGTCCCAGTACTTCAGAATGTGACCTTATTTGAAAATAAGATCACTGTAGTTTAGTTAAGATGAGGTCATGCTGGAGTAGGATGGGCTCCTACTCCAATGTGACTGGGGTCCTTATAAAAGAAGCTGTATGAAGAAACACATTTCCATGGAAGAATGTTAAATGAGCATCAAGGCAAAGGTTGGGGGTTTTGCCTCTATAAACTGAGGAATGACAAGGATTGCTGGCAATCACCGGAAACTAGATCTTAGACTTCTGTCCTCCAGAACTACAAGACAGAAAATTTCTGTTGTGTAAACCACCCAGTTTATAGTTTGTCATATTTGTTAACAGCTCCCTAGCAACTTGATACAGCCAGGTATCAGCTGTCTTTCAAAGTTTGAGTAGTGAGGATTATTTATTTGACAGTCTCATCATATAGTTGTCATTATAACAAATAGATACTGGACTTTTTTGTTTGATTTTGGTAGTTACATCTTTCTTTTCAAGATCCAGAGTTCCTAGAGAGAGGCCATTGTCAAACTTGCATCCAGTGCCTACCCATGCTTAAAGGAGAGCAGAGCACCTTGATCTACAGTACTCCCCAAACTGTACACAAGATGGATAATTCAAGCCCCCAAAAGAATTTCATTTCTTACCCAAGTAGTTGAGTTGGATAGGATGCTGGGGGAGTTTTGAGGGTTACATAGCTGGTGTATTGGATTAACTATATGCAGATTATGGCCTGAGTAAGGAGGCACAAGTCACCCACATGAGGTTGGCAGGTCACTCCCTCAGCATCTGAGCTCCAACTCTGGGGAAGTGAAAAACCCAGGGTTTTTTTAATTAAAAACACAGTTTCAGTATTCTCACACAAAGGAAATAAAGTCACAAGATTCATTACCTACAAATCCTAGAAATAGGGGCAAGGGAAGGGCATTCCTCCATCCCAGTGATAGAGAAATAGAGAGCAAGGTAGCATGAACCTATTACTTATAAGGTAATTGGGGCAAAGGTCACTAACTTTTTGCAGGCTCAACTCCAAATGGTTATTTTAAAAGGTGTCCTGGAAAAGCAAAGAGGAAATTTATGGCCGGAATCCTAAACTCAAGTCCTTATTTAAATGTCTGGGCTTTTGGTGTGAGCAGGGATGTCATACTGTAAAATGCCTAGGATGCAACTCAAAATAACTATTTTATCATCACACAGAACCAAGAAATATAAATGTTTAGTACATTAGCCCAGATAGTTACATAAGTTTTCAAATCAACATTTGACATATATATGAGACACGTACAATGTATTGATGTGGCTTATTTACCCCCAGAAAAAGTTCTTTACATTGAAAAGCATACAGAAATAATGATGTTGATGATGATGATAATAATAGATAGATAGATAGATAGATAGATAGATATAAAAATTATCAGGGAGTTGATCCATTTCAGCCACTGTTCTAAGTGCCTTATGTGAATGTATGAACACATTTCACCCTCTCAAGAATCCTATGAAATGGTTGTATTTATAATCTACACTTTATAGCTGAGGAAACTGAGGCACATACATAGATGTTCAAATAATTTTCCCAAAGAAATACCGTTAACAAGTTGTTTCAAATCCAGGAAATTTGCTGTTGAAATCTACCTGCTATATATTCTGCATTCTAAATGTGCAGGTAATCTGGCTGATTTGAGATTTAACAAGGAACAGTTTATTTTCATCATTGCCTAGAATATGTCCCTGGTGCCTTTGAGGTACCTGTAAGGGAATTGTCAACTGACACATTGTCCCATAATTGTGTTGTATTATTAGACCAACTCTTCTAAGAGTCAGTGACTATCTTTTTCTTAATGTCACTTGGTTGCTTATGTTAGCTAAGTTGAGTGTTCACTGGGTTCTGATTTCCCAAAGCTAAAACTTCTCTTCTGGTAGTGTAAAAGAAATATTGTACTGTCCACTTCATGGCTAACAGGTTATTTCTAAGTGCCTAAAATTTTGCTGTAAGTCACTGAAGGCTGTGTCAGAAACCTCCAGTGTTAGATAATTTATCATTTACATTTGCAAGCTTCTTAACTCCTCTCGAGAATTGGTGCCTTCTTTGTAAAAATGGGGTTAATATTTTATGTTCTGTGGCTGAACCGAGATGTTGGATCATGTGTGATAATGGCTTTAGAGTGCATTATTAAACTGTAACTTTCCTACTAGACAACTTAAAAAAGTATTTTTATTAACAATAAATGTGCTGTGGTCTTGTTTTTGTTTCCTTCACTTGTATATACTTAATATTTGCATTTATCCAGCCTGTCATTTTTTCTTCCTATGTCCCTATGTGTACACAGAGAACACGTAATGGGGATCGAGGGCTACTCCTATCGTCCTGGTGCATGAGCCCTGCAAACACAATGTGGAAAGTACTGTGACTGGTTAAATTGGCATTTCTCAGTAGCACCCTGTTGACCTTTGGGACAGATAATTTTTGGTTGAGGTATTTGTCCTGCACTTGCAAGATGTCTAGCAGCACCCTCCCCTGTCCTACCTATTCAGTGCCAGTAGGATCCTCCCCTAGGTTGTGACAATCAAAGATGTCTCCAGACACTGCCGAATGTCCTTTGGAAGGGGCAAAAATAGCATTATTCAGCTAAGAACCATTGGTTTAAGTGAAGGGTGCCTTGGCTCCTCCCAAGAAATAATGTCTAAGCTGAGCCCTGCTTGGTGCCTAGGAGTTAGCCCATTGAGGAGCACAGAGCAGGGAGTGTATACATGAATCCCAGAGGCAATATCCTAAAAGTCAAAACATTAAGAATTGTCTTGTTTACCATTTGCATCTGACAGCTAGGAAGTCTGAATGGTCATTAAACACCTTCACTACACTCAACAATTTACCTAGTCTTTTTGCTAAGTAGGGACAACCTTTTCAAATGGAAAAAGGTCCATTTGAGCCCAGTGTAGATCGGAATACTATCACATATGGTCTTTTCTGTTTAGTATACTAAAATAAGGGTTTCAAGAATTGGGGCAGGGAAAGTAAGCAGAAGGAATTACTACAGTTTCTCAACAATTAAAGTAATTGGGTTTTCCTTGCAAGCTAGAATAAGTGATGATTTTATAAGTATGAATTAAATGAGTGCTTTATTATGATGACAGAAGTGTGAAAATTTTCAAAGCTTAAAAATGCTTATGAAATAAACTATAATGTTAGAAGTTTTGCTTTTCCTATGCCAAAAGTATGGCAAAGTTTTCCAGAATGAGATAATCTAGAAACTTAAGACTGCTCATTTTATAATTTTGTATGTCCTTTTCCTGAACTGGCAGCTTAGATACAAATTTCTGGAACTAGATTATATCATAGGAATAATCAGAAGCTGTATTTAGGAGCACATAAAATTAAAGCTTGCAGAGAAGCTAGATATCATATTGTCCAAATCTCAAGAGGGTAGATACTTGTGTGAGTTCAAGTAACTACACAGTGAGTGTCTGTTTCTTGACTTCCAATCCATTTCCGTCATAAGCCTTGGTGTGTTTTCCATTGTCCAGGAGCCCTTGCTTCCCTCTGCCTGATGGGAAGTGCTTGTTCCGTGTAGGAACAGTCAGCCCTGGACAGAGTGTTTAGGGTATGCATCTGGTTTCTTGTTTCTTACAAAATCCAGTGTGATAACTACTTTTTAAGGTAGATATTTGTTGGTTACTTAATCTTTTTAAAAATTATTTATCTTATGCCTTATAAATTTATTTATCTTATACAGTATCTTATACTTATCCTGAGATGGCAAGGTTTCTGGGTTGGAAATAGAAAGACATCCAAGTCAGAAATTTGACAGACTTGAATCTCTTCTTTACTTAACCCTATTTTCTGATCAGTTTTTTTTGGAGGGAAATAAGGCCCAGAAAAACAATGTCATACTCATTTTGCTTCCGTCTACCTAGCTTTCCCTGACTTTGCACATGAAGTTAAATGAAGTAGCAATTCTTAAAGTCTGGGACTCATGGGTTAGAAGTGCTTTAAGGTGGTTTCCTCACAGTAATCTCTCTTGAGACACATAAACATAAGGGGATAAGGAATGCATATCTTCTTGTGTCAGTTTATTTCACATTTTATTAAGTGTTGCCTTTTAGAAAGTGCTTGCTATTGTTGTTCTGATTTACTCCCTGTGTCTTCAACTTTGTGATTTTAGTTCTGCCCCTTTGCATCAAGCAGAACACTCCTAATTCCCCTTCTCTATAGTGCAGTTATGGAAGCTCAGTAATCAAAGCTGTAGAGGCAGGAAGGAGCACTTCTGAATTTTTCCCCAACTTCATTTCCTTGCTACGAATTTAATAGTATGATGAGAATAATATCCAAAAATAAAAACCAAACTGAGGGGTTTTTTTTTGTTCTTTTATTCCTCCTGCCCTGTTTTAACCATGAATGGGTTATCATTACAACCACATCCTGGTAAATGCATAATAATCAGGAGCTCTGACCTCTTAGGAATGAAGGTCCATGTTATTCCACTGGTTAGGCAACCTAGGCCAGTGTGAGTGTTAGCCAAGGATGAAAAGAATCTCTAGTGGATAGCAGAGGAGAGAGATGATGGATATCCATTAAGACTTCAGAATTAAGTGCAGCAGAGAGCTATAGTTCATACCACTCTCTCCTATTGTAAGTTTTTCTCTAAAAGTTATGACCGACTACTATCTTGAAGAAATTATGAGAAGATGATAAAATGTGAATCCACTTGAGTGGTAGAAGAGGCGAATCATAGTAGTTGTTGGTTTTCTGCCCAGATCTCTCAGATTTCTTTTTCCATTTCTTTGTACTCTCCCCTCAGCATTGGTGAGCTTTTGTCTCCAGTGACTCATATCTGCAGTACTTCTTTGAAGGACTCTCACTGAGCAATAGAAGCGGCTTATCACAATGCCTGGAATTGAATTATTATTCAACAAATATTAACTACCATTACTACTATTCTTCTTCCCAAATAGCTTTTGTGGCCTTGCTGTAAAGAAAGTAATTTGAATAGACTGTGTGTTCACATATTTTCTTTCATGGAAAAACAAAGATATCTTTATAGGTTGGTTTGTCTTCTCTGGAAGTGACCAGATTAGCAGAGAACATTAAAATAAGAGTCAGGCCACCTGAGTCCTGTCCTTGCCACCACATAGTGTAGCCGCATATTCCAAACCTGTAAAACAGGGGCAGCCTGAAACAGATTCAAAGTCTCAGCTGAACTATTACCTCCTCAATGACCTCTAAGTACTCCACCTGCTGTGAAGTTACTCTAACATTTCCAACTGCTTGTTTCCTTTATCGTACTTACCTGGCTGTAATTACCTGGTAACTTGCTTGCATCTGTCTCCTCGCCAGTCAGTACAGTAACTTTTTGGCAGCAGGGATCTCATCTGTCCTTTCGATCTCCTGCATCTCTAGTGTATAGCACATTACCTGGTCCATGGTAATTATTCAATACATATTTATAAAAAGCATAAATGAAAGAGTGAGGTTAAGATTTGAAATTGTTCAAGTTTTCTATTGCTGATAAAAAAAGTACCCCAAATTGAGTGGAGAAATCAGCCATTTTGTTATGCTCACAGATTCTATGGGTCAGAAATTTGGATACGGTACAGTGATGACAGGTTGTCTTTCTTCCATGAAGTCTAGGGAACCAACTGGGATGACTCAAAGAGCAGGAGTGACTCAAAGGCTGGGGTCTGGCACCATCTGGAGGCATCTTAATTATATGTCATATGTCTGGCAGGTGGTGTGGGCTAGTGCCTGGGACCTACGTGGCAGTTTCAAGTTTGCTTAAGTTCTAGGTGAGGAGCTGTAGACTCTGCCACTAGATGGGAGTCAGAGTCACTTTGTAAGAAGAAACTGTGGGATAGGAGATGTTATTAGAGCTGTCTTCAATAAATAGCCTTGCACAGATACAAATACCTTGATATAATTGTCTAGTTCTAATATTTTATGAGAGTTTAAGAAGCAGAAGTCTGAGTTAGAGAAAGTCCTTATTTCTGTTCCAGCATTCTGTGAACCTGGTACCCATACATATAGACTAGAAAACTCTCATTTGATGGAGAAAATTAATTTTCCAGTGTAAATATCCCAGAATGGATGGCTTTGTGTTTTTCAGGTATCTGTATTCCTAAGTAGTTTAAGACTATGTGAAAACAAAATCAGATTTCTATGTAAATTTAGTCAGCATTACCATCTTGAGGAATGGTTGTACTTCCTTTTGAAAGAAGGTTCTAGAGAGCTCTCATTCACCTTTAGTTGTGTTTTTTTATAGGAACCACACTGGGTGGACACTGATGTTTTCTTGGTGAGTTATATGACCCATTATGTTACCCTCCTTCCTTTCTCTTAATGCTGTTGAATCTCAAGTACTTCAAAATTATCTAACACAAACTCTCAATGCTTGGCTCCAAATAATATCATGGATTTAGTGGTTATTTGTGATTTTGCATACACAGTTTTGTGTCCCCATCTCCTGGAGTCAGGAGACTCTGTAAGGTTTGGTCTCTTTACTTTCAGTATATATAGTTATGGAGAAAGTGCTTACTCTTCAGAACATCATTCCCCAATATGCTTATAAAATCCTGACTCATCAACCCAAATAAAAAATGTTAGTCTATTTTCCTTAAAAATTAAAAAAATGATACTTATTCAACAAATGAGTTATTGAGTGTTTTATATACTAATGACATTTACAATACTTTTCAAAATGATTGAAAAGAAACTATGATTACCATCAGTTAAACTGTAACAGAAAAGGTTATTACTCAAAATTCTCCATTCTCTCAGTCCTTGCATTAATGTTTTACTGAAATACATCATTCTTTAATAGGTAGCTGTCAAGTGACATATGGATCATGTTTCCAAGTCTTTGCAAATTATGAGATGGACTTGCAGTCAGTTGAGAAAATACTTGCTTTTCCAGTACTGGTGATGGATTTGTTCTTTTCTGATCCACTTATGATCTTTTGTGATTGGCTTCTGTTTTTGGGTAAACATTTAACTTTCTCTTTCTCTTTATCTTACTTGTCTTTGTGAGTTTCACTAATCCTGGGGAAAAGAGAAAACATTGCCAACCGATTATGTTACCAAACTTTGAAAGGTCAGAGATGTACAGGCTGTCTAAGGGAGAGTGTAAAAGCCATTAGGAGTCCGATATCTCATTTGGAGGCTAACAATCCAAGAGGCATACCAAATGGCCTCCCCCACATTAATCCCCTAAAAGTAAAGGATCTTAACAAGAATGGAATAATGGTATCAATTTCTTCTGATCTCATTAAACTATAAGGCTGTAATCCAGAGGTCTTCTTGGTTTTTCTGCCAGCCAGTAGGAATAGTACAGCATATAAAAAGGAACAAAGTAGTAAAATGAAATCAAAACCAGAGCATGAAGTACCTTGTTCATGTAAATATAGATATTATTTCCAACTTACAAAAGCTTAATATACAAAATCTTACTCTAACTCATCTTCCCATCATGTGTCACATTCTACAGGAAGCCTCCTGAAGATGGAAAGCCAACATTTCCATCCATCCTCATAATTATTTCTACATTTCTACCTTTGCTCTTCTTCCTTTTCTACCTGAATGCTCTTCCCAGTTATCTCTCTCTCTAAATGCCTCCTTACTTTTCAGGACCTAGTTAAAGTTTTATGTCCTTGATGATAATAAGGCAGAGCTACCTACCCTTCATCTGAAACCTTCCCCATTTTACTGGCCATATTGCTTATTTGGCATTTGGTATATAGGCCAAGTACAATACATCAAAGACAATGCTCATATATCTCATTTCCATGATATGTATTCATTTATTCACTCATTTATCCATGTGTTAATTGAAGAAACATTCCTAGGGTACATATTCCATGTCAGGTACTGTGTCAAAAGCCCGAGACACAAGAATGAATGAAATCCTCTTTATAATTGAGTAGGCCATGGAGATACTCACAGTCAGGCATAAATACTCTGATAGAAATAGGACACACTGGGTGTTCAAAAGAGAGAGTAACAAATACTACCTGGGAAGAAGAGAGACTTGAAAGTTGAGTTTCCATTGAGTTGCAAGGAGGTGTTTATTAGGTAGTTAAAGGTTAAAGGTAAGGAGGAAGGGGAGTGATAGTGGGAAAGGAATTCTAGACAAGAGGTCAACATAAGGTTAAAGGTAAGGAGAAAGGGGAGTGATGGTGGGAAAGGAATTCTAGATAAGAGGTCAACATAAGTAAAGGCCACAGTACACAAATGTGTTCATGGAAAGACAAGTAGTCTTGAGTAAAGAAAACCATAGAGTTTGAAATGGGACAGGAGTCAGGTGAACTGAGAAAAAGGTAGATAGAGTGCCAATCATAGAAGGTTTAGTCTGTGGGGAGAAGTTTGGACATAATCTGTGGGCAATGGGAAGCCACTATAACTTTCTCCAGACTGGAGAAATGCAGTCAGATTCATATTTTCTAAGATCACTCCAGCAGTGATGTGGAGGATGGATGGTAAAGAAACATGACTGCAGGCAAGAAGAACAATTATGAGACTCTCATAATGCTCCAATGAAAGACGGCTAGAGTATAATTAATGGAGATGGAGATAGAAGAACAGGATGATAAATTATGAGGAAATAAAATATGACTTTTGACTTCTTGGCAAATGTCACATCTTCTGTACAGCCTTAAGTACATATTAAGGTGTATTGTTAATAATTGCTAAATAGACTTGAACTTCATACTGGTGTAAAAAAAAGCCTTGAAGAGGGTTGCATAGTTAATGGTGTTCCCTAGTACATTAAAGACAGATTTTGATCTACAGCTGATACATGTTTTTAAAATTTTGCTTGGGAAACTGAAAAATTAGAAAATTCTCATATGGAAACCCTACCCCAGGACTCAAAGTTCTTCACTGTTAAACTTTCATAACTGAAATTTATTTCAAAATTCTGAATTAACATATTGATATATCACAGGGTTATTTATATTGACATGTTAGTTTGAGATTGGTATTTGACCCAAAATTATCCTAAAACAATACATTTGTATTAATTGTTCCTAGAAATCATAGGCCAATAAGCTTATAATTCTTCCTGGATCAGGTGGCTTAGCAATTGAATGAGAATGAAATTCCTCAATTAATGAAAAGATTGATCTTCCCTGACTGTGCCTGCCATCGAAGTTGAACAGTCCCGAAGGGGAGGCGTGGAGCTGAATAAATATACAAATCACTCTGAGAGGACGCCCAGTCAAGCTGGAATCATAGCATATAGCTTTTATTCTCCTCTTTTTATACACACTCAGGAAGGGCAAGTTAACCAGGGATCAAGAAGCATATGCCTGAGTATTGACATACTTTTTTGCAAAACAAGCATATTCTGTCCTCAGGATAGATCCTATCTCAGCACACTCAGACTCAACATCTGGGACTTGTTATTTTTCTTAGTGGCTTCCTTATCTCTGACAGTTCTCTCACCCCAGTCCCTCAGCTGTCCTCTCTCAGTTCCCATTAGGTTTCAACCATCCCCAACACTTCCCACTTCAGGAAAAAATTCCTTGATATCAATAGTATTTAAAAAGGCCAAAAACCATTCTTACTTCCTCCCATTCTCCTCACATTAAATGTGAGCCTTACAGTGATTTTAGCACTAACTAGTTACTCTAGTACTAAGTATCCAAATGTGCCTTGATATTTCTTTTGGGAGAGCAAATAGATTTGAGGCCAGAGTATTAAAAAAATTCATTGCATATATGATTTTGAAATTCATGATTGAAAATATTTTCAGTGTCTTCTTAACCAGCCCATAATAGATCCACTGGTCTTATCTTCCCATTTGGGAAAGAGGTCTGGCTGCTGAACTGTAACCTCAAGCTGGAGCTGTGCAGAAGACTTCAAAAATGTCACCATCCCTGTAATGTTTTTTGTAGCTTGACTTAACAGGTCCTGCCATCAAAAGGTAGAATCTATTTGTCACCCCCGAAATTGGCCTGGACTTATGACTTATTTGGTCCATAGAATGATAATGAGCCAGTACTGTGCCTAGGTCTCATGAGGCCTTTGAGCTCATTTTCTTTTGGACCCTTGACTCTGCATGAGGTCAAACCCAGGCTAGCCTTCTGATGAGTAGAGCCTATTTGGAGGCAAGACAAATTATCCCAGGTAAAGCCATCTTATATTAGCAGACCACAGCCAGCACGCCAGCCAACCACAGGCTCATGAGCAATCCAGACACATTTCGCCCACTGAGCTTTATGGTTGTGTTACCCAGTATTATGATAGGTGAGAGATAACTGAACAGCCAGAAAGTACATGTAGGGCAGAGGTGAGATCAGATAAACCATTTATAGATCAGGGGCCAAGACATGTATTAAAATCCTATAAGTAAGTAGAAATAGTCAGTCAGTCCCAAAGACAGAGGTGTCTGGTCCTCTGAACCAGTCTCAGGGATTCAGATAGGGTCATAGAACAGACAGCATATTTTCCGGTAGAGAAGTTCTTCTGTCAGAGTCTAAAACCATAGCAAGCCTATTGGCCAAGACAACTGATCTGGACATCAGTTTTAATTTTGCCATTTACTGGCTGTTAGAATTGCAGCTAATATTTATCAAGAGTGATCTATGTGCCAAGATAATCTTATTTTATTCAATGCCCACAAAGTCCCTTCTCTGCAGATACCATTATTATCATCTCTTTGTCAGTGAGAAACTAAAGTTTAGAGAAGTTAAGAAAAATCCTTATATCAAGTAGCTGGTAACTGGTACAATCAGGACATAACCTGGGTCTCTGTCCCCAAACCACCCTTTCATGAAGGTCTCCCTAAGCATCATTTCATTCATGTATAAAATGGAATGATAATGCTTATTCTCAAGGTTTGGGGCAAAGATTAAAATAAGATAATGTGTGGAGACATTCAATTACTAGTGCTATTATGAATTTCATTATTTTATCCTCAGAGCTCCCATGTACTTGGCAGGCTATACTCTCTTGGAAATTTTGCAGCTGGCTTAAAACTCAAGGAATCTGCAAATCATTTTTTTTATTACAAAGAGCTCTTGGCCATCTTTTTATTTGCAAGGTGTGCTCCGTCCATCCTTGCCTATAATCTGGCAGACTGGTCAGGGTGATTGTTCCTCAAGCATCCTCTAAGAAGTCCTGGCATTGAGACACGGATTCCCCATTAAAAGGGAGATTAGTAGATTAGTGATCTCCTCCGGTGGAGGAATTTGCCAGGATTTGAAAAGAAATATTAAGGAAAAGTTAACATGTGATAAAATGTGAAGCCTTTTACCCTGAACACAAGTTTTCTCTTGTGTCTGTCAGAACATATTCCTACAGGCTGCTTTCCTTATGATTATCTCTACTATAAGTCTCTTGTGATTTTGGAAAAGTACATTCTTTTGGAAAAGTACATTGGAGACATTTAATAGCAAGACTGGGAGTCAGGAATATTCCTAGTTTGACCTAGCAGAGTGGATGTATATCCATAGAATACTGTAGTAAGAGAAGCATCAGTGGTCACCGAATTCACACACGTGGGGACACCTCTGCTAGGTAACCTTCCAGCCACTGCCTGGGTACTGCAGGCACTGAAAGCTCACCTCCCATGAGCAAGGCCGTTCTACTTGTTGAAAATTCCAATGATTCAAAATCTCCTTCCCTAGAACTTTCACTAAATGAATTCTAGTTTCCTGACATGAGAAATGAACCAGGCTAGTTTCCCTATCCTATTTTTCTGACTCTTTATGGTGAATACACTTGAGTAATTTAAGCTCTCTGCTGTTTGTCTGAAAACTGCGTTTCCACCAGGTCTCCAAGAGGAGGGGTAGCCTTTACTATGAGACGTATAGTACCAGGGCTGGATCACCTGCTGCTAGGTGGGTTCTCAGGTTCTTTTTGGACTTAGGACTTTATTAAATTGCAAAGCCTATGTTAGAGCCTAAATTTCATAAAATAGTTTAAAAATTCCTTGCCAACATTTAAGTGTTGGGATTTTTACAGAAATTTAGCTGCCCTTGAAAAATGAGGATATCTGAAAAATGAGAATTTTAGCTCCTCTTGCAAAATGAGAAGATCTGACAATACTGGACAAGCATTTCCACATCCTAATAATTAGATAGCTGAGTAAGTGGTGACTCCTCTGCATGGTCTTGTACTCCCCAGTTTTCCACAACCCCTTATTTTCTTGAGAGTCCCCAAACCTGCTTTCCTCATTAATGTCACTTGCTTGAGCACTTTGAGAATTCACATCTGCATATTTGCTGCTTTGAGTGCATTTCTGTACTTGCAACAAAGAGAGCCGTAAGCATACTTTATAAAATTTCATGGTTATAACCTGACGATCTTAGAATCACTTAGTTGGCTTTCAAAAATGAAGCAAAACTGAAGGAACAAAACAGCAGCAGACTCACAGACTCCAAGAAGGACTAGTGGTTACCAAAGGGGAGGGGTGGGAGAGGGTGGGTGGGGTGGGAGGGAGAAGGGGATTGAGGGGTATTATGATTAGTACACACAGTGTGTGGTGGGGTCAAGGGGAAGATAGTGTAGCACAGAGAAGAAGAGTAAGACTACACTGATGGACAGTGACTTCAATGGGATATGGGGGGGACTTGATAATATGAGTGAATGTAGTAACCACAATGTTTTTCATGTGAAACCTTCATAAGAATGTATATCAATGATACCTTAAAAAAAAACTAAAAAAAAAAAGACTCATTTTCATTTGGAATCTTTGGATTTGATTATGAGTAGAACATTGTCATCTTTAAAATAAAAATAAACCTCTCCAGATAATAGCCATGGCTAATAACCACTGATATAACTGAAGATAGAAAACATGGAATATATGATCTTTTTCCTTCAGAAACTAGCACAAAATTCATGCAAGTAGGCCAGCTTTCTCCAGGCCAGCATCTCTGGCTGCCACCTGGAAGTGTTCTAAGATGCTTTCAGGTAAGAGCTGTCAAGGCCGGGTGCTGCTCATTTGGACCTAGTTCTGCTCACTTGGTTTGTAAGTTGAGCACATGGAAGGCAGAAGGATGGGAATGACAAGTGAAGAGATTCAAGCAGCCAGCGGTTCTAAGCTGCCTTCTCCTGAGATTCATCTGAGAAGTGATGATGAGAAATCTTTAAACATATTCAAGGATCAGCCTGTGTTATAATGGTGTAACTCGACCTAACTGGGAATTAGACCTTGGCTTAAGGTCACATCTCCCTGAGCCACTGCTTACTGACTTAATGGATTGTAGTTTCAAAGACCATCATTAAATTCTTCTCACAAAGCCAGCTTTAAGCACTCTCCTAATTCAACTAATTAAAGAGTGCCTACTGTGCCAGTTTCTGTACTAAATCATTTCTGGCCCTATGTCCCACTCTTATGTATTTCTCATGTGGTCTGAGAACCTTCTGTTCATCCTAGGAGACCTTCTGTTTCATTAAATAATGCTTATTTTCTTGGCATTTGTGCTACTGCCTTATGCCCCTACTTTCCCCAGACTCACCGAGTTGCTTGGCTCTATAATTTATTCAGCATTTCATTTAATTGAACTCCATTCTCAGCTTTAACCTGAGATTTCAAAATGACACAAATGTAAACAGTATCATTATGCTAATATATAACACTTAGTAAATGCCTACTGTATGCCAGGCATTGCTCCCACTTAACCCTTACCAAGAGTCTGTGATGTAGGTATAATTACAGATGGAGCAGCTAAGTCCCAGAGAGTCTGTTAGGCCTAAGGCTTTTCTATGATTTCCCATTGCTTTTAGGTTAATGTTCCATATTCTTAACATGACCTCTCACCTTTCAAATGGCCTATTCATTCTCCTCTGGTACTTCATTTGTCACTCAGGCTCCCTACTAGAGGTATTTTCTCCTATCTTTTTCTCCCTCTCTCTCTTCACATAGTTGTTCTCTGTCAGAAACTCCAAATTCATTCCTCATCCGCACCAGCTTGGCTAAATCATTCTCACCATTCAAGTCTCAAAAATACTTTCTGCAGAGAGGAAACCCTAGACACTGTTTAGTGTTTTTATTTTTTTATTTTTTCAGTGTGTTTTCAGGTCACCTATATTGGTATCTTTTGTGGGGATGTGTATTAGAATTTAGCTCTCAAGGCTTTTCTCCAGACACTAAATTAGAAGGAAGGAGCCAGGCATCTACATTTTGAGCAAACATCTCTGGTGATTCTTATGTGCTCTAATGTTGAAGAATCACTTCCCAAGACTAAGTTAATTCCCTTGGTTATTTGTTTCTCTAGTACTCCGTGCCTCCCCTTTTAAAATAACCATCACATTTGGTTTGCGTTTATTGTTTAACTTCCCTGTTAGACTACAAACTCCATAATGTATGCATATCTGTGGTGTTCATGTCTCTCTATTTAGCATCTAGTCTCCTGCCTGGCCTATAATTTTGTTGAATTAAAGAGGAATGTTTGATTTTGTTCTTCTGTCAATAAATTTTATGATGCATCTCCCCACCTACCACTTTTCAGACACATAGTAAATCCTTGGAATTCAAAGTTGTATAATAATATGGTCTTTTGGCTCAAAGAACTCACTTTTTCATAGGAAATGGGGAAGAAAATACTTGACTTTAATGTAGTATTATAAGGGAAAATAGTGTTCTCTCTCTCTCTCTCAGTGTCTCTCTTTCTCTCTCTGATTATAGTTAGCAAATGTAAGGGCTCTCTCTGTACAGGAAAGAGGGACTCTATTCCTTTCTGGAGGGGGCAATCTGAGAGTGCTTTCTAAAGGAGGTGACACACAAGTGTAGTCTTTAAAAAGTACCACCAGAAGAGGAGGTAAGCAGAGAGTATTTTAAGAGAGCAACATGAGACAGCATAGTGGGTAGGCATTTAGGTACTTGGGAGTGGTTTGGTACAGCTCAGTGTAGGGTATCAGTCAGGGATTGCAAGAATCAGATCATCAAAGTCTAAGGACTTCAAGTTTTTTTGTAAAAGATAAACATGTGGTTAGCTCTGGTTCATGAAAGTGTGCATTAAATGTCAGATATCTTTTTTGTATCTTTATTATTGTGAAAAACTTCTGGTTTTGATTGATTACATTGAGTTAATAAATGATGCATTTATTTGTACATACATTTATACATATTTATTGAACACATACTATATACAATGCACATTCCCATATTCTATTTAATACAATGTCCCTGTTAATTAGGTGGCATTTTTTCCATTTTGATTTGGGGCTTAACAAGATTTAATTACTTGCTTAAGACCACAGAAATATTTAGTAACAGAACAGGTATTCTGATTCTGACCTGTTGCAAATTTTGCTGTGGTTTTGTTTGGTTCAGCAATACTTAGAATTCACTTGTTCAGTCCTCTAATATCTATTGACACCTATTATGTTTCAGGTAATACTCTAGGGGCTCACAGAGTATAGTATTGAACAAAGAGAAAACAATTTTTGCTTTTTTGACATTTAAATTGTGCTGGATATCTAGAAACTCTTACTACAGAATTGATTCCTATCGACCCTCAAGTTTAGTCTGAAGGAGCTTGGTGGTAGTAGGTGGTATCATTCTCTCTCCTGTGTCTAACATATTTTACCAAGGACAGTCATGAAAGGCAAATACTAGCCGTGGTAGCAAGGGGATAGAAGAAAAAGTGAGGCTTCACTTTGAAGTGAAAAGAATGTAGTGGAGAAGGTTATATAATAATAATAAAATCTGTTAACTACTAAATGTTTATTGTTAAAGCATGATGTCTTGACATTTGGTACAAGTATCTTTAAAGGGCCCCAAATGGCCCTGGAACATAAATGTTCTTTGCTAAAGCACTGCTGGCAGATCACTAATTATTCCAGAAAGAATTATGCTTGATTAACTGTTAAGATTATCCAACATTCAGGTTGCAGGTTATCCATAATGAGTTTTTAACCTGTTTACCACTTCCCCTCTGTGAAGAGGGTACCTCTCCAACCTCGGTGTACTGTATAATGGGGTAAATCCCACCCTACATTCCAAAATCTTGACTTGTTGTAATAATCAATTAAGAGAATATACATAAAAATGTTTTTAATAGTTGTGTGGCACTTTAGAAGACAGGGGAGGGATAGAAAAGAAGGATTAGCAATTGTTTCACTTAAATTAAGCAAGTGCAGGAGAAAATTGATTCAAAGCTTCGGAAAGGACTGAAAAATGATTGGGTCTATGACCTTAGCTGGATAAAACTGGGGGCCTTCCTCCTCAATTGTTTCAAGTGACTCAACTGGTAACACCTAGAAGTCTCTGTGATTCGCTCTTCTAAATTCAGTCAAGCCAGTATCTGATTAGCTCAACTTGAAATGAAATGCCACACTGGTCCAGTTCACCACGGCTGGTGTCAACAAGGAGTGGAGTTTAGCATGGCTGCTGCAGCCCACATCTTTGAATAGAGGGAATAATTTGAAAATAGGTACAATCCCAAGGAAATCAATTCCAATAGAAGCAGGAAACAGAGATAATGCCAGAGCCTTCAGGAAAGGAGCCAAGATGTGCAGACCACCCCTTCCATTAGCAGACACACCTGATGGTTGGAGGTCCTTTGAAGTTTTTGGTTTGCCAGCAGAGATTCTTAACATGCAATCTACAGAATTAATGGTCAGCATATAGATGCATTTTTGCTCAAACTTCTATCTGTAAACTTAAAGTAGTAGTGCTTGTCGGGTGAGACAAAAAGAGGAAGTGCAGAAGTTGCCTGTTCAGCATAACAGATTATCTCAAATATACTGAGAAAAATAACTAGAAAAGAGGAGTTAATGAATTCTCACAGTGGAAAAATCATGATGGTTTAAAAATATAGATTCTGTTTATTTTTGAGATTGCAGGTTCCTAGAGGTCTTTAAAAATAAACTGGAAGCCAATAGGAAAATGTTCTTTTGTTACGAAGGAAATGTACTCATACGGTGGTATAGTAGTAAGCACTGCAGGTTCTAGAATCAGGCAGAACTATGTTTAAGTTCTGTCTCTTTAACATTAAATGTGTGACCTTTGTCAAGTGTCTTAACAGTGAAAGACTCACATTGTTATCTATGAAAGGAGATTGGTATTACTGTGTAGTGGGTGGTGAGGATTACGTGAAATGACATAATTAAGTGCTTTAGCACAATGACTGGCATGTAGTAAAAGCTTAATAAATGCCAGCTATTATAGTTATTATTATCTTTCAATTTTCTAATTCTATTATATGTAAGATACAGAATGGTGAATCCTTTATAGAAGTCAAAATTCACTGTAGTTAGTACCTTTATGTAATAACACCCATAAGTAAGAAAATGAGCTGCAGTGTCATGTGTAAACATAGATAAGTCTTAAAAAGATAATGTTGGGTGGAAAAGCAAGTTTCAAAAGATACATTTAGAATGACACAGTTTATATAAAATTTAAAACATACATATATACTTTTTATGAGCCTATTATGTATCAGACATTGTTATTTGCCTACCCAATATTTATTTTCTTCTTCTTGGTTACTAAGGTATTTGGTTTTACTCAGAGTAGTGCTGTGGCCATTTCTTCACATTTTTCACAATTATAAACAGCACTGTAATTATCTTTTCTGTATGTGTCTTCTGAAAATGTGTGAATGTTTCTTTGGGTTAAATTTCTAGAAGTGGAAGTGCTGTGTCACACATTCTTTTTCAAGTTTACTGTATCCAAATTACTTTCCAAATTATCCTTCTGTCAGAAATGTCTGAGTTCTTGCTCTTCATCATTTTTCTCTATATTGGTGTTAACAGACTTACTAATTTTTGCCAATGTAGTAGGTGTGAAGTAGTATCACCATGTTTTTAAAGAAATATTTAATGTTTGCTTTAAAAATATTAAGCATAAATCAAATTATAATTCTTAAAGATTCATTAATATATGGTAATAATGACATATTTAGGAATTTAGAACATGATTCTAGTATTTCATAATGAAATTTAGTATCTTTGTTTGCTCATTTGGCACTACAATGTTTCTGTCTTTGATATTTTAAGACCATTTTTTTAGAGCAGTTTTAGGTTCACAGTAAAACTGAGAGAAAGGTAGACATTTCCTGTATGCCATAGCCAGCCTACACCTTGCTTCCCTGATTATCAACATCCCCCACCAGAGTGGTACATTTGTTATAATTAATGAGCCTAGGTTGACACATTGTTATCATTTAAATTCCACAGTTTACATTAGAGTTCTCTCTTGGTGTTGTACAGCCTGTGGTTTTGGACAAATGCAAAATGACATGTATCCATCATTACAGTATCATGTAGAGTATTTTCATTGCCCTAAAAATCCCCTTTTTTCCACCCATTCATCCTTCCTTCCACCCCAACCATTGGGAATCAACTATTTTTTTTTACTGTCTCTGTCATTTTTCCTTTTCCATGTGGCACCTGCCTGTAGTTCCAGCTATTTGGGGGCCTGAAGCAGGATGATCACCTGAGGCCAGGAGTTCTGACCTGTAGTGTGCCATGCTGATCTGTCATCATACTAAGTTCTGCACCCGTATCGTGACCTCCTGGGCGCAGGGTCACCAGGTTGCCTGAGGAGGGATTTGCTGGCTCAGGTTAAAACTCAGCAGACAAAACTGTGCTGATCACCATGGAGTTTTAAAATTTGAGATTTCCTGTTTGTTAGTCAGATAGAAAATCTTTTCGTACTTGGGTGACTTCAGCTTTTTTATTAATGTACCCATTCATATCCTTTTTCCAACTTTATATTATTTTTATTTTATGTAGATTTTTAAAAGACAGTCCAGTCCAGGGATTATTTGCTTATGACTATTAGCATTTGAAGTATCTTCTCTCCATCTGCTTGTGTTGTAATGGTTTTATGCTTTTACAGATATTTTTGGAATCTAAAGTGCTCAAATTTATCATTTTTTTCTTAAGGATTATATAGTTTTTCATCTCCATTAAAGAGATCTGTTTCTATGCCAGATTTAAATTTTTCTTCTAAAAGTTTAAATAAGCTGCATTTCAAATTAAGGTTCTTAACTGATATGCAGTTTATCTTGTATTTAGCAAAAGGTAGGGAACATAACATTTTTCATACATATGAATAATCACTTAGCACCACCTACATGTCTTCCCTCTTCTGTTCCATTGTCCTATTTTTCTGTCTCTGACCCCACAGCATACTGACATAATTACTATGGCTCCATAATAACTCCTGATTGTTGAGAGCACAAGCTACCCACATTGATCATTAGGAGTGTTGTGGCAGCAATTGACCATTAACTTTCTATGAACATTTTAGAATCCCATTGTTATTTACATGAGGAATTATTCAGATATTTTTATTTCATTCCTTTGAATATGTAGATTAGTTTTTCAAGAATCAATATATACTCATGCTTTTGCATTTTTCAGTTTGCATATGGTACATCTCTCTAGTTATGTAGGTCTCACTGTATTCTTTT
This sequence comes from Manis javanica, assembly GCF_040802235.1. Classification (NCBI taxonomy): domain Eukaryota; kingdom Metazoa; phylum Chordata; class Mammalia; order Pholidota; family Manidae; genus Manis; species Manis javanica. The sequence goes on from NC_133166.1 coordinate 56,566,844, forward strand.
AATAGAGCTTTTTTTTTTCAAAGGTCTTACCATATCTTTAATTAAATGCTAAGTATTTTATAGTTTTCATTGTTACTGCGGATGACACTATACTGTTACACATTCCTAATTATTGACGTATAGGAATGCTTGATTCTTATGTACTTATATTCAACAATCTTACTGACTACTCTTACTGGCTTAATAATTTGAGTATTTGGATTTTCTGTGTAGACAGTTGTGGCCCAGAACAAATGTTAGTTTTGTTTCTTCGTTTCAAACATATCTTCTCTTTTTTTTCTTGTGACACTGTATTGGCCAGCACCTCAAGTACAATGTTAACATAGTAGACATCTTTCTCTAGCTCGTGATACAAAATTGAACACTCCTGAGAATGTCATTAGCTCCTTGCTGGATTGCTTTGCTATAATGGATGCTTGTTCACTATTCCTTCTTGGTGGACCCAGCCACCTGTGGTGAAGGTAGGAGCAGATTAAACACAAAGCCTCCCAGATTTTTCTGAACCTCTACTCAGAGCATCAAGAAAGAACCTCTTTTCCCAGGTCAGGATTCTGGATTTCAGGATTTCATCTCTAGCAGTAATGCTAAAGAGCAGACAGATCAGACGGATAGTTACCCACATGATTTATCACAAATAACCATCCCACAAATGCCGGAGGAAGTGCAGCACCTGGACATCCTTCAGTAATCACAAGCTCCTGTTCCACACAGTTACCCTTCTCAGTGTCATTCCCTGCCTTCAGCTCAAACTGTGATGCTGTAATTGGCACAGCCTAGTCCTATCATCATCCCTGAGGCCCAAGGTGAGGTTAGCTCCACATGGATTGAAAAGGGCAGCAATGTGGTTTTCCCAAAGAAAACCCAGGGAGCTCTTCCTGGACAAGAGAAAATAGATATGAAGATGTCCACTCAGACATGTTGTTTTGCTTTCAGCTCCCTCTGTCCCTTTCCTGACACACAGCTGTGTGAAGACTGCCATGCTGCTGCACACTTTTGTTAGGAGGCCATACAGTGGATCCGTCCTTTCCTCTGCCTTCTTATCTATCCTGCCTACAATTTGACATCACTAGCAATGTAAAATGACATTTTAGATTGCTATTATCTTATGTATTCTAGGATTTTAATATTATAAACATAAAATCCCCCTTTTACTGGACTTTGACTTTTATGCACATCATTTTTCATAGAAAATATGAAATATTTGATTTATATTGTATACTCCCTCTTCATTTTTTAAAACCTAGCAACAATGGAATCAAACTTTCAGGATCTACTTTGAACCTAATCTTAATTCAAACCTGAAAACTACAGAAGGATTCAACTCAAGATTAGCTTTAGGTCATTCAAAATAAAGCATTCTCTGATAAAGTGCCTAATTTCTTTGTTTATGCCACTGAATGTATTGTTTGTTATCTATTTCAGGGGATCATATAGTAAGCAGACCTTTGACTCATTAGAAGCCAACTAACCAGAACTTTTAATCATGAGGTTCTACTTTGGAAAATAAATAAAAAATAAACTGATGTAAGAAATTTTCTTTCCAAAAGGTATCTAAGGGAATACCTTAGATAAAACAGAAAAAGACCACAGTCTGTGTTTTACACATCCAAAACAACATTTTTGGATCATAAAAAGACTACATGGTATCTATTCCAGAATAACTAAGGCTTATCATCATTATCATCTGTATTATATTCTTCTACCAAGGCTGAGAAAGAAGCTAATTTGTAAAAAATTTGCAGTGTTCACTGTTGAAAAAAAAAATCTAGAGGAGGAGCCAAGATGACGGCGTGAGTAGAGCAGTGGAAATCTCCTCCCAAAACCACATATCTTTTTGAAAATACAACAAAGACAACTCTTCCTAAAAGAGAGACCAGAAAACACAGGACAACATCCAGACCACATCCACACCTGTGAGAACCCAGCGCTTCACGAAGGGGGTAAGATACAAGCCCTGGTCCAGCGGGACCCAAGTGCCTGACACTCCAGCTCCAGGTGAGAGGAGAGGAGTCAGAGTGGGGAGAGAGAGGGAGCCCAGGATTGCTAAATAGCCAGACCTAGCCATCCACACCAGAGCACAGACACAGTGCATGTGTGGGGTCCTGGATACTAGGGAAACAGGACAGTAAGACCTGTGAGTGGGTCCCCGTAGCCGATGCCCTGGGGACAAAGGAAAGCGAGTGCTTTTTGGAGGTCTTAAAGGGACAGGGACCCCACAGCCAGACTGAAGCATCCTGGGACACTTAGTCCAGCAGCAGGGAATCGGGGGAACTCTGGGCATTCTAACCCCCTGGGCAGCAGGGAGCACAGAGGCCCCTCACAGAGATAAATAGCCTCCCGGCCGTTCCTCCTCCAACACGGCTCCGCCATATCGGAGCAGCAGCCCGAGGCAGGCCACATGCACAGCAACAGCAGAGATAAACTCCATAGCGGCCAGGCAAGAATCAGAAGCCCCCTCTGCATGCAGCTGCCCAGCACAAGCCACTAGAGGTTGCTGTTCTCCCAGGAGAGGAAGGCCACAAACCAACAAGAAGGGAAGTTCTTCCAGTCGTCACTCGTGCCAGCTCTGCACACTATCTCTATCGCCATGATAAGGCAAAATTTCAGGCAGACCATGATAACAGAGACAACACCTGAGAAGGAGACAGACCTAACCAGTCTTCCTGAAAAATAATTCAAAATAAAAATCATAAACATGCTGATGGAGATGCAGAGAAATATACAAGAGCTAAGGGATGAAGTCTGGAGGGAGATTACAGATGTCCAGAAGGAGATTATAGAAGTGAAACAAACTCTGGAAGGATTTATAAGCAGAATGGATAAGATGCAAGAGGCCATTGATGTAATGGAAACCAGAGAACAGGAACACATAGAAGCTGACACAGAGAGAGATAAAAGGATCTCCAGGAATGAAACAATATTAAGAGAATTGTGTGAACAATCCAAAATGAACAATATCCATCTATATGCTGCTTACCAGAAGAAGAAGACAGAGGAAAAGGGATAGAAAGTGTCTTTGAAGAAATAATTGCTGAAAACTTCCCCAAACTGGGGGAGGAAATAGTTGCTCAGACTACGGAGGCACACAGAACTCTTGAGAGACGGGACCCAAAGAGGACAGCACCAAGACACATAATAATTAAAATGGCAAAGATCAAGGACAAGGACAGAGTATTAAAGGCAGCCAGAGAGAGAAAAAAGGTCACCTACAAAGGAAAACCCATCAGGATATCATCAGACTTCTCAACAGAAACCTTACAGGCCAGAAGAGAATGGTGTGATATATTTAATGCAATGAAACCAAGGATACTGTATCCAGCACAATTATCATTTAAATATGAAGGAGAGATTAAAAAATTCCCAGACAAGCAAAAGTAGAGGGAATTTGTCTCCCACAAACCATATCTACAGGGTATTTTAGAGGGACTGTTCTAGACGGGAGCACTCCTAAAACTAAACAGATGTCACCAGAGAAAATAAAATCACAGCAAAGAAAGCAGACCAACCAAATACTAATTAAAGGCAAAAAACAAAATCAGCTACCCACTAAAGGCAGTTAAAGGAAACATGAAAGAGCACAGAATAGAACAACCAACATATAAAGAATGGAGGAAGAGGAATAAGAGGGGAGAGAAGAAAAGAATCTCCAGACAGTGTATATAACAGCTCAATAAGCTAGCTAAGTTAAGCAGTAAGATACTAAAGAAGTGAACCTTGAACCTTTGGTAACCACGAATCTAAAGCCTGCAATGGCAATAAGTACATATCTTTCAATAGTCACCCTAAATGTAAATGGACTGAATGCACCAATCAAAAGACACAGAGTAATAGAATGGATAAAAAAGCAAGACCCATCTATATGCTGCTTACAAGAAACTCACTGCAAACCCAAAGACATGCACAGACTAAAAGTCAAGGGATGGAAAAACATTTTAGGCAAATAACAGAGAGAAGAAAGCAGGGGTTGCAGTACTAGTATCAGACAAAATAGACTTCAAAACAAAGAAAGTAACAAGAGATAAAGAAGAACATTACATAATGATAAAGGGCTCAGTCCAACAAGAGGATATAACCATTATAAATATATATGCACCCAACAGAGGAGCACCAGCATATGTGAAACAAATACTAACAGAACTAAAGGGGGAAACAGAATGCAATGCATTCATTTTAGGAGACTTCAACACACCACTCACTCCAAAGGATAGATCCACTGGGCAGAAAATAAGTAAGCACATGGAGGCACTGAACAACACACTAGAACAGATGGATCTAAAAGACATCTATAGAACTCTACATCCAAAAGCAACAGGATATATATTCTTCTCAAGTGTACATGGAACATTCTACAGAATAGAACACATACTAGCTCACAAAAAGAGCCTCAGTAAATTCCAAACGATTGAAATTCTACCAACCAACTGTTCAGACCACAAAGGTATAAAACTAGAAATTAATTGTACAAAGAAAACAAAAAGGCTCACAAACACATGGAGGCTTAACAACATGCTCCTAAATAATCAATGGATCAATGAACAAATTAAAATAGAGATCAAGGAATATATGGAAACAAATGACAACAACAACACAAAGCCCCAACTTCTGTGGGATGCAGCAAAAGCAGTCTTAAGACGAAAGTATATAGCGATCCAGGCACACTTAAAGAAGGAAGAACCATCCCAAATGAATAGTCTAACATCACAATTATCAAAACTGGAAAAAGAAGAACAGATGAAGCATAAAGTTAGCAGAAGGAGGGACATAATAATGATCAGAGAAAAAATAAACAACCTTGATAACAATAAAACAATAGAAAAAATCAATGAAACTAAGAGCTGGTTCTTTGAGAAAATAAACAAAATAGATAAGCCTCTAGCCAAATTGATTAAGAGAAAAAGAGAATCAACACACATCAACAGAATCAGAAATGAGACTTGAAAAATCACGACAGACTACACAGAAATACAAAGAATTATTAAAGACTACTATGAAAACCTATATGCCAACAAGCTGGAAAACCTAGAAGAAATGGACAACTTCCTAGAAAAATACAACCTTCCAAGACTGACCAAGGAAGAAACACAAAATCTAAACAAACCAATTACGAGCAAAGAAATTGAAACAGGACTACCCAAGAACAAAATCCATGGGCCAGATGGATTTGCCATGGAATTTTATCAGACACACAGAGAAGACATAATACCCATTCCCCTTAAGGTTTTCCAAAAAATAGAAGAGGAGGGAATACTCCCAAACTCATTCTATGAAGGCAGCATCACCCTAATACCAAAACCAGGCAAAGACCCCACCAAAAAAGAAAATTACAGACCAATATCCCTGATGAATGTAGATGCATCCACCACATCAACAAAAAGAAGGACAAAAACCACATGATCATCTCCATAGATGCTGAAAAAGCATTTGACAAAATTCAACATCCATTCATGATAAAAACTCTCAGCTAAATGGGTATAGAGGGCAAGTACCTCAACATAATAAAGGCCATATATGATGAACCCACAGCTAACATCATACTGAACAGTGAGAGGCTGAAAGCTTTTCCTCTGAGATCAGGAACAAGACAGGGATGCCCACTCTCCCCACTGTTATTCAACATAGTACTGGAGGTCCTGGCCATGGCAATTAGACAAAACAAAGAAATACAAGGAATCCACATTGGTAAAGAAGAAGTTAAACTGTCACTATTTGCAGATGACATGATATTGTACATAAAAAACCCTAACGACTGCACTCCAAAACTACTAGAACTGATATTGGAATACAGCAAAGTTGCAGGATACAAAATTAACACACAGAAATCTGTGGCTTTCCTATACACTAACAATGAGCCAAGAGAAAGAGAAATCAGGAAAACAACTCCATTCACAATTGCATCAAAAAGAATAAAATACCTAGGAATAAACCTAACCAAAGAAGTGAAAGACCTATACTCTGAAAACTACAAGGCACTCTTAAGAGAAATTAAAGGGGACACTAACAAATGGAAACTCATCCCATGCTCGTGGCAAGGAGGAATTAATATCATCAAAATGGCCATCCTGCCCAAAGCAATATACAGATTTGATGCAATCCCTATCAATTTACCAGCAATATTCTTCAGTGAACTGGAACAAATAGTTCAAAAATTCATATGGAAACACCAAAGACCCAGAGTAGCCAAAGCAATCCTGAGAAAGAAGAATAAAGTTGGGGGGATCTCACTCCCCAACTTCAAGCTCTACTACAAAGCCATAGTAATCAAGACAATTTGGTACTGGCTCAAGAACAGAGCCAAATACCAGTGGAACAGATTAGAGACTCCAGACATTAACCCAAACATATATGGTCAATTAATATTTGATAAAGGAGCCATGGATATACAATGGCGAAACAACAGTCTCTTCAACAGATGGTGCTGGCAAAACTGGACAGCTACATGTAGGAGAATGAAACTGGACCATTGTCTAACCTGATACACAAAAGGAAATTCAACATTGATCAAGGACCTGAATGTAAGTCATGAAACCATAAAACTCTTAGAAAAAACATAGGCAAAAATCTCTTAGACATAAACATGAGTTACCTCTTCTTGAACATATCTCCCTTGGCAAGGAAAACAAAAAGCAAATATGAACAAGTGGGACTGTATTAAGCTGAAAAGCTTCTGTACAACAAAAGACACCATCAATAGAACAAAAAGGTACCCTACAGTATGGGAGAATATATTTGTAAATGACAGATCTGATAAAGGCTTGATGTCCAAAATATATAAAGAGCTCACTCACCTCAACAAACAAAAAATAAATAATCCGATTGAAAAGCGGGCAGAGGAACTGAACAGACAGTTCTCCAAAAAAAAGAAATTCAGATGACCAACATACACATGAAAAGATGCTCCACATCGCTAATTATCAGAGAAATGCAAATTAAAACCACAATGAGATATCACCTCACACCAGTAAGGATCGCTACCATCCAAAAGACAAACAATGACAAATGTTGGCAAGGTTGTGGGGAAAGGGGAAACCTCCTACACTGCTGGTGGGAATGTAAATTAGTTCAACCATTGTGGAAAGCAGTATGGAGGTTCCTCAAAATGCTCAAAATAGACTTACCATTTGACCCAGGATTTCCACTCCTAGGAATTTACCCTCAGAATGCAGCTCTCCAGTTTGAAAAAGGCAGATGCACCCCTATGTTTATCGCAGCACTATTTACAATAGCCAAGAATTGGAAGCAACCTAAGTGTCCATCAGTAGATGAATGGATAAAGAAGATGTGGTACATATACAGAATGGAATATTATTCAGCCAGAAGAAGAAAACAAATCCTACCATTTGCAACAACATGGATGGAGCTAGAGGGTATTATGCTCAGTGAAATAAGCCAAGTGGAGAAAGAGAAACACCAAATGATTTCACTCATCTGTGGAGTATAAGAACAAAGGAAAAACTGAAGGAACAAAAGAGCAGCAGAATCACAGAACTCAAGAATGGACTAACAGGTACCAAAGGGAAAGGGACTGGGGAGGATGAGTGGGTCAGGAGGGATAAGGGGGCGGGAGGAAGAAAGGGGGCATTATGATTAGCATGTATAATGGGGAGGGCTGTACAACACAGAGAAGACATGGTGTGATTCTACAACATTTTGATATGCTGATGGACTGTGACTTTAATGGAGTTTGTTGGAGGGACTTGGTATAGGGGAGAGCCTAGTAAACATACTATTCTTCATGTAATTGTGGATTAATGATAACAAAAAAAAAGAGGAAGAAAAGGGGGATTACTCCCTGATAGGATAAAACTAACTGCAAATCAATGATTATTGGATGCTTTACATATCCTTAATTTTGATCTTTTAAAGCTTGTCAGATGATCAGCTATGGAAGTACATTTTTCTGATAATATTCCTTTCTCTTAAAAAAAAAAAGCAGTTCCTGTGTGATGATCTCCAATAGTTTCTTCACAATGGTATAAAGGGCATGTCAATGTGTGGGCAAAGGGTTAGTTTGTGTTTATACAGAGTATCAAAGCCTAATTTGGCTACCCAGAAAATGAATTAAGATACGATATGAAGAAGAACTTCTAACATCAACATCCTCTGGAAGAGTCATTCCAGAAGATGATCATCAAAAAACTTCAAAAAAGTTCCTAGTGCTGTTGCAGTTGTAGCTGCATTCATTCCACCAGTTCCTGGACTTGCCATTGGAATGAAGAAGGAGATATCTAAGCTGGCCTGGGCTTTCAGTAAAACAACAAATTTGACTGGATCTATACTATTGGAACTCAACCAAGATTTAGGAGAAGTGCAAGTTGCAGCGCTCCAAAATCTTACTACAGACTATCTACTGTTAAAAGAACATATGGGATGTGAACAGTTCCCAGGAATGTGTTGTTTTAATTTGTCTGATTTTTCTCAAACTATTGAAATTCAGTTAGACAATATCCATCATATCATTGATAAGTTTTCACATATGCCTCAGGTACCTAACTGGTTTTCTTGGTTTCACTGGATATGGCTGGTAATTGTAGGTCTGCTTTTGTTATGTAGCTGTATTCCTATTATGTTAATGTGCGTGCGCAATTTAATTAGTAGTTTAAAACCTATACATGCTTATGTTACTCTACAAGAAGATATGTCAAAGAAATAATTAATCTTCCCACGTTTTCTTCTGTCTCTTACTTCTATAGCTTTTCTTCTTCCTTCCTAATTACAAACCTTTAGTAGAATTCGTGCCTCATATAAAAAATTACTGAGTATCATAATTCTTCCAAGTGGTAAAGATACCTCAAGACAAATGCTGGGCATAGAAGCCACAGGGCATAAATCTGCAAAGAAGTAAAAAGCTAACCTTTTCAAACAATATTGCTTCTCTCTCACTTACCAACTTTACATTTCCCTGTATGGCCCTGGAAGATAACTGGTTAGCCAGAGACAGATAAGATTCCTCAGGGGAGGAACAACCTAAGACAGGCACAGTTGCAGGGGGGCCATCAGGTGAGAAATTGAGGATCAACAGAGGTGGGTCAGGACCTCACACCCCCTGTTTTGAGAGAAATCTTCTGCATCCGTGGATGTTTTGTTGCCCTTGTCTAGCTTGGATTAATACTTAGTCTATAGGCACAGACCTGATCATCTACATTTGCCCTCTTACAGCACTAAATTATGTTTTCTACCTTTATCTTGCATCTACCTACCACTTCAGCATTTTATTAAAAAAAATAATAATAATAAGGGAGAAATGTGGGATTCACATATAAATCAAGTATAAAAGTCAAGCGAATAATCATATCTGACTTGATTGTTTATAGTTCATGATGTGTGATCTAAACTGAAAGTTTCTGTGATATGACTGTGCTTGCACTGTTCACCATATAAGAATTTATTCACTATGTAAGAACTTGTTCACCATGTAAGAACTTGTTCATTATGCTTCAGAAGCTTGGAGACTGTTGAGAAATAGGCTCGGGGTTGATTAATGATTGTGCATTGAGTCCCCTATACAGAATTTTATTGTTGTTAACAACCATTTGATCAATAAATATGAGAGATGCCCTCTCAAAAAAAAAATTGAGATGAAAAACAATAGTCACCATGATATAGAATGTTAAAAAATATTTTTATGTATTTTCTTTATATTCTTCACATATAAAAGAACAAACAAAACCTCAAAAAAAAATCTATCAAACATCTTAGTTAATGGAATTCAATTAACCAGCACCGATACCCTCATATAGGCCAGTTTATAGCAGTTTTACTGCATTCTAAAATTATGCTTGCACTGAAGTGTGTGAACGTGAACCAGGAGTGAAACTGGTATTATGTTTACACACTGAAATTTGCGTGTGTGGCTCAGTTGGTCCAGTGATCATTTAATCCTCACAGAGGTTTTTATAGGTTTGTAAGTTCAAAGCTTTAGAAGTTTATAACCATTCTTATTTTGGAGGGAAATCAATTATTATTATTTTTAAAGCCTATATTCCAGGCCATTTCAGTGTTAAGGAACCCAACTCCTTTGCCATCTTAAACCTTGGACACAATGCCTGCTTTGATTGCTCCCTCATTTAAATCTTAGTCCTTGGGATTTGATCTGTGCCTATTTTATTTTATTTTATTTTATTTATTTTATTTTATTAAACTCCCCCCAAAAAATAAGGATTACATCAGTGTTTTGGGTGAATTTACACAAAGTTCACACCAGTGAATTTAAATCTTTGAAGGTCTTTAGTTCCTCTGATGGGGCACTTCTTGAAGGTAAGGTATTTTGAGCCTGCCTTTAAGTAGTATTTATTAATCAGATCTAATGAGTAAAATATTATGACTCCCAACTCATAACTCTCTATTCTTTAGGCAAATCTGTACTTTAGATTTAAACAAAAGGAATATCTAATAAGCAGCATTCTGTATGTAAAAGGTTTTCCTTCCTGTAATACATAATTGGCTCTTTTTTAAATTCTGATGTTTCTCATTTTCATATTAAATTATGCCACGAGTTCCAAAGTGTTTGGCACCATCAGTGTTATCTGCCCACAAAATTAGATTTTTGTTTCCTGCTATTGAGCCAGATTTTTTTTTGATGAAATCAGTTTGCTCACTTAGATCCTCTTGAGCCTGTGTTTCTAGGTCTGACTTCCAGCCTCCACGGAACTTCAAATAATGGAGTTGTTTACAGGGATGACAACTAAGGCATAGAAGGAGCATTGCATATACTGGCTGATACTTAGGTCATTTTAAACTGATTAACAGTAACAGATAAAATGCAAACTTAAAACTTATTCCTTGCCAAAGACTTCATGCATTCCAGCATGGGAAGGAAAGGCACATTTGGATTTTGGGGTTGTTGGTTCATATGCATTTGAAATCAGGGAACTGTCTTGGACTGCAAAGGTCCCTTCTATACAAAGAATTGTTTTTTTTTCTATTCCCACATTTACAACAAAGTTAATCTGTAGGACATTTTAAAGTCAAATAATTCTGCTTTGTGTAATAGCTTCAACATATCTGTGACCAAATAAATTACAATGGGAAGACTCATAGAAGTGTCTAGTTTTTCAAAGCTCCTCAAAGGGCTTTCATGGGCCCATGCCAGACTCCTAGATATGTTAGTTAAGCAAGGAATATGTAGATAGATGGGCAGTAGATTATAAATATATTCCCATGGAAATAAATCTGAGCTCTGTCAGTGGTTCCATGTTTGAAAAATGACAGATTCAGGCAGTTTATTAGACTAATTCTGACCCTTTTTCTGTTTTTACCATCTGGTGTCTGTGGCTATCAGTATCTCTTTTTCTCTCTTTTCCTCTCTCTCATATATAAGCATGTGTGTGTGTGTGTGTGTGTGTGTGTGTGTGTGTGTGTGTGTGTGTGTATAAAAGACATAATGAAACCCAAGTACTTATGGGTTAACAATCTTTTCAGAATTTTCATTCCTGCTAAACCTCTGTAAAACGATAGCACCACCTTTTAAGGGTTCTGCATGTACTAGTTCTCCAGGCTTTCAGTGTACACTCCTCAGCTCCTGTTATTTGTAAGCAGATTTCATTACAGCGTTTTGACAAGAGTAACACGGGCTCAGTTCACTGTATGTTTCAGGAAATTTTCTCTGAATAATTTCTCTGAAATAAGAAATACTGATATTTCTCAGATTTGATTATTTTAAGGAGCAGAAAAGCTGACCTATAAAATTAGCATATGTCTGATGTACAGTGACTGTAATGGGATATGTGGTGGGGATTTGAGAATGGGGGGAATCTAGTTCCTGCAATGTTGCTCATGTAAGTGTATATTAGTGATAGCAAAAAAAAAAAAAAAAATTAGCGTGTGTGCTGCTGTAGGGGGTGGCCTCACAGGTCTGTTTCCATTTCTAAAAGATGCAAACTCCAGCTAACATCTGTAACTCGCGGAATCTGTCACTGAAGAGCAGTGCGCTAGTGTCTATGTTATAACAGGACTAAGAGCAGTCATATTGGATTCATGTGGGCTAGGCCAGAGACTCTGAAGAAAAACTGTGAGTTGTAGCAGGAGAGAATACAGGCCGGTGTGTTGCCTGTTGCATTTCAGAGTACGTGTGACCCAGCTATTGCTGAGTGACAGTCACTGTCAGCAAGCCACCCTGCTCACCCTGGGCGCATCTTTCATCTATTCTCTTACCTTTGTCTTCTGTCTCCAAGTGTTCATTGTGTATTTATTTCACCAACAAGAATAATCACAATAAAGACATTTCTGACAATTTTGTACCCTTGGCTAAAGTGGCTCACTCTGTTTTAAGCTTTAAAACAGAATGACCGGTTTTATAATTCTTACCGATCTTATGAGGGACCTGGGAAGATACAAAGTTAGTGATACACAGTTCTAGAATCAAAACTTAAAAGAACATTGATCGATAGAAGAGATACAAAAATACCTTGAACCCAGATAGGATCTTAAAAGTATTGTAAGATAGGTAATGAAAATTGCTATGGAAGTTCAGAAAATAACTTTTTTCAGCTAGGCAAATCATGGAATGCTTCATGGATGAGGTGATAGTTGGTCTGAATCTTGAAGGTTGAGTCACATCTGTAAAGCTGAAGATAATAGGGTGACTAAAGATATCCCAGTTAGAACAGTCTGAGCAAGTTATAAAAGTAGGAAAATACAGGGTATACTCTGAAAAATAGTATCATCTGATTATAATTCTGAGCAGAACTATAAATAATCCATAATTATTCTATATACTGGATATCATGGTGTGAAAAGATCACTAAATCTGGAGTCAGAGGAATTGTTCAATATCTGGTTTTCCCACTTATTATTTGAAGTCAAGAAGGTTTATTATGGTGAGTTCTACTTTTTTTCCAGAAAGACATTGGAATGGCTATTTAAAACTATCTTAGGTATTTTTAGTTGAAATATTCTGTGATTGGAAAATTATAGCAGTAGTTAATGAGGTACTAGTGAACTAGGAATAAAGAAGAGAGGAGGTATTTGAAAAATTATCAAAGTAAAATAAATATGACATGATCCCTGATTGGACTCATGAAAGTGTCCAACTAAATATAAAAAATGATGGCAGTTTAGAAGTTGGCAAATTAGTGAAAGCTGTGGTATTAACAAAAATGGAAGAAATGGTAGGAGGAAAATTGAGTATTACTGACTTGTTTTTTTGAGAGTGGAGACTATGTTTTCATCTTTTTATCTTTAGAGCCTATTAATACCTAAATCGGTGCTATGCTCTCAATATGTATTTTTTTCTACTATTTCTAGCCTCAATTTTTTCTGCTGTTTCTAGCTCTTCCTACAGGTTTGCACAATTCAGTGCATGGTTAAGATAAGCACTTTCTTGTTTTTCATTTAATAACATTTATATGTGTGACTACAAGAGTAATGTAAACTCATTGATAAACTTAAAACACAGAGAGATACTAAGAAGAAAATAAGTCACTTAAAATTTCACAAGCCAGAAATAATGGCTGCCAATATTTTAGTGCATAGATTTACCATTGTTTTTATAAACCCATGTGTTTTCATCAATGATGCCTGGCAAGGTTATTACCTAGAAATACATATTGGGAGGGAGGATACTTCTTAAGTCAGGCCCAACTGATAGACATTGTTTTTATTAGAGAAGTGCCAATATTCTTTATTGGATTTTAATTTCAGAAAGATTTCTTTAGTTTAGGTGCAAAGGGAAAGACAGAAAGCTGTGTTTTCCAAGATGTTATTGAACACCTCCTATTTTCTCCATGTTGCTGTAGTTGCTGTTCTTATATATAAGATATGATAATATGCCAGTGAAATAGCCTCCTTTAACTAGAATTGGTTCTAAGACCCAGCAGAGCTGATGGGATAATGCTCAATACCTAAATGGACTAGCTGACTGAATCTGTAAGTTGCTTTTGCAAAGCGTGAGTGGTCTTTTTCATGTTTCAGAAAGACAAATCAAAGTTGAGGCTGCGTGTAATGGAACCAGACTGTGATATTGGCAGTAAATAAGCAATGGTATTGCTACACCCTGTCCTGTACATGTGCAGATTACACTGGGCCCACACTTGAGATCTGGAGACTTAGTGATCTAGTTGATCAGTGACTGCTTTGATGGGAAATATAGCAGAGATTGTCACAGCAGCTTAAAGTAATACAGGGTTTCAGAGCAGTTTCTAGATGTGGTCAAAGAGTACAAACCTCAAGCTATAAGATGAATAAGTTCTGAGGAACTAATGTACAGCATGGTGATTATAGTTAATAATACTGCATTATTTACTTGAAAGTTTCTAAGAGTGTAAGTCTTAAGTGTTCTCACTACAAAAAAATAAATGTTAATTAATTATGTAATATGTATAGCTAATGCTCTGGCAGTAATCATGTGCAATATGTAAGTGTATCAAATCAGCACATTGTACACCTTAACTTACACAATGTTTTATGTCAATTATATCTCAATAAATCTGGAAGAAAACAATATAGTTTTTGGTATAAGACTGTCTGAGTTGGAATCCTTGCTCTGACAGTTAATTGTGTGATTTTGTTGAAAATGATATCCTATTTCCATGGCTTTAGCAGTAAAACTAGGATGATAATGGTACCTTTCTCATATGACTGAGGATAAAGTTAGTTAATGCATGTAAAAGATCTAACGAGATGAGATACATTTTCAGTAAGTTTTAGCAACTATTTTAATCATTCATAATGCCATGTCTGTGGAACGTATGTAACCATATGACAAACATTATAGTCCATCAAGGCAATAATCAGTGTAACATTTATGAAAAGTCTCAAACTCTTCTTGGTTAAGAGTTTCTCCATAGTTGGTTAATTGTTCTAGGTAGCCATGGAAAGGATTTAAAACCAAGACCCTTGAGGACCTGGAATTCTTTTACTTGATAAAAAGGAAATCGAATATCCTTTGAATCAAATTATGGTCCAAATCCTGCTTCTGCTGTTTATCAGATGTAACATTGACAAAACACTCAAATGGCCTAATCTCAGCCACCTCACCTTCTATGCCTTGTAGAACTAGTATGGGGATAAATAGGATATGTATGTGAAAGAACTTGGTTAGCTGTTGTACAGAAGTACAAAGTGGCCACTGTTATTTGATTACTAAAGGTTATTTGCATAATAAACACAGTGATGGAATCTTAGGTAAACCTGGAAGTTCTTCAATCCAACCATCCTTTGGAAGCTTGATCTGCAGCTTTAATCCTCTTACCTAATTGTTCATTTGTCTATTAATGGAATTGGTTCAACAAATGTGAATTCAGCACCCACCATGTTCTAGGAATATACTAGCCACTAGGGACATCAAGACAAAATTCTATTTAATTTATTAGTAATTTGTCTTAATTTTTCAGGAAGGATTTTAAGTGACTCCAAAACAAATAAGACAATTATTTGCCTTAGCTTTAGTGTCTCTTATGATGAAGTGTTCATTAAACCTAAAGATAACGTATTCCATCTTTGAACTTCTGTGATTTTCAGATGTTCTTCACCTCTTTGTATAACTTCTAACTATTGGTTCTTTTGCTACCAGTTGGGACCACAATAATGTGCTGAAACTTTCTATTATATCTGTGGGTAAAATTGCAATATTTCCAGAATCTCTCACTTGGCTTTAGGGCATCTGCATATCAATAGGTGTCTCAAGGGGTGGAGAGAAGTAGCCATCTACATATCAATAGGTAATTACAAAGGCGTGGGTGAGTTTATCTGAACCAGAGAGGTGGGGAGGAGCTCTCTTCTGCTGCAGCCTGGTCAAGAGAAAGATGGGACAATTACTTGTGAGAAATAAATGGGTTTCTTAACTTTATTTCTCCCTTTGACTCATTTTGGTTTTAGAGGTGTTTTGCCTTAGGATTTCCCCCTGGAGTTACAACATCCCAGTCCTTCAATACTTCAGTATTTGAAGATGGCTCTGCTGTTGCCTGAATTTATCTTCTCTAGGCCAGAAATCTCTGTTCCTTAAATGTTTTTCATATAATGAAGTCAGGTCCTTTCACAGTCTTGGTGGCCATATTTTAAATTGGTCATTGCTTTTAAAGCATATCAATTCTGTAAAACCATCAATCTCCTTCTGACCACCATGCCATGTAATTTAGTCCATCCTGACTCTAAAACACGGTAAGCTTACAACAACTTTCCTATAAAATTCCCATAACTTCTATTTTCCAGCTAACTCTTTGTTGTTAATCAGAATTTAGTCAGACTAAGGTGTCCTTAGTAACTTATATTCTGAATAAGAATTGTACATAAGGAAAGTCAGGAAATTAGCAGATACCCTAATTTTTTTATAATAATCAGCTCATTTTTATCAGCAATGGAAAGGATATATTTATCTAAAATGGATTATTGGTAGAGGGGCATATTTTGGATATTTCACCTTGAAGAATGACTTAAGAGAGACTAATACTTTGGTTTCCAGTAAAATGACTATGAACACCTCTATGAACAAAAAAAACCTAAGACCAAAAGAATATGAAAGATTTAATGCAATGGGTGATTTACATGTATTTTTTTTTCCATAGAAGATATGGAAATTATTAAAGGCTCTGGAAATTATTTTGGATGATTTAGATGTTACCCTCTCTGGAGGCTTCCTTTATTTGTAGTAGTTTTCTTAGTGTTATCAACATTTCAAATGATGGCTGAATAGAGCAAGAATGAAAAACAAGTTTTTCTTCTATTAATCAATATTTCAATCACAAAAAAATTGAATTTAAGTAAAATATTCTTTAAAATATAAGGGAAGGACTTTGGTTTTAGCTCCAACCTTAAGGAAACTAGAAGTCATCGCTCTCATATTTCCTTCAAGAAAAGGCTGGACAAACAAAAGCAACAACTTCCACGGACCCACTAGAGAAGTGAGGCTGCAGAACACACAGCCACCCCAAAAGCTAAGGAAACAGATGAATCCAAACGAGCACAGTTGTGTCGGGAGCCGGTTCGAACTGCCAGTCTGATGATACAGTCCGGGCAGTGGGATGGCAGGGACTGCACAGCAGCCTTCCCAGAGGAGCAACCCCGATATCCCTCCTGCTCAAAATGACCCTCTTAATAAATTTGCTTATTTCAGTTTCAATTCAAGCTGCCCCTTCAGGCAAGAGGCTATATACAATTCTTCGTGAAAATTTTAGGTACTGGCCCTAAAGGGAATTGGAAAAAAACACTGCTGCACTTGTGACTATCCCCGATGATGGGAAAGTGAGACCCCATGAGAACTGGACCCAAGTTTATAGGGGAAAAAGATATAGAAGATTTGCCTGGGTCGAGGTTCCTTCCCCCACCCCTACGTGGCCTCCAAATAGCATATTCGATGACTAATGGTGACAGGTGGATACAGAGAACAAATGATATTCTTTGGCTAGCCCACCAAAGAAAGCTTGGCAAACTATAAAACAAATGAGAACAGGGCCTTACCTAACTCCAGATCAGAAAAATCTCCATTGTAAGTCTTACTGAAAATGGTTCCAAGGAACAGTCCATAAAATTTGTCCCTGTCTGCCAAAAAGTCATCATGTCCTTTTAGAGAGAGCATCTTTCTTTCCTACCAGAGATGAAGAATGGGAGTATAGCTATGAAAGAATGAGGGCCCTACATAATAGATAGTCATCTGTAAAGAAACCAGGAGTCTGGCACCTGCCTAAATCTTTGCAAGATTTTCTGACCACAGTAACTAGGAACAAGGCCAAGTGATTTAATCTCATTTCCCAAACTCATGTAACCATGCTATGTATCAAATAAATGATCAATGCCTTCACTTTACTTTATGTAATCAAAGAGTATATAAACAAGCTGCTACTTTTCATTAAAGGCCAGGCTCCGCTTTTGCTAGTGTCTGTGTCCTCATTCATTCGGTCAGTTGCCGACGCCGTCCATCCTTCAGAGACTCCTGGACTTGCTGGAGCTGGACTCTGGCACAGTTGTGATCTGGTTCCCTGGAGCCATAAACTGACAGAAACACATAAATGATAATTTTGATGAGTTTCTGGAGGCTGTGGGTGGACTAGCATCATAATAAGAAACTCCTAAGGACTACAGTGTTAGTAGGGGACACACTGCCACCAGGATCTCATGGTGAATCTGAGAAAGATTCCTTCATGGCTCTGGCAGGGGAAGGGGAGGATGAAACTTTTGAAAAAATTCCAGAACATTTTTCACAACAAATAGCCTAGTCTTCAGGGGAAGCACTTGCCAGAGCACACTCCCCTTCAGGGTGAAGGCACTGTTCCCCCTCCATGCCCTTTGAGTCTTTGTTTCTCACCTAAGAGTATTAGGGGGAAGCTGTGTTGTTTCAAGCTTTTAAAAGCATGCTAAAACAGTGAAATTACATACTTAGAATATAAAGCATAAAACTCAGTAACATAAAAATTACAATTAAAATATATCTTTGTTTTCTATTATGGTCTGCTTAAGGAAGAAGA
The DNA here is from genome assembly GCF_040802235.1 of Manis javanica. Lineage (NCBI taxonomy): Eukaryota > Metazoa > Chordata > Mammalia > Pholidota > Manidae > Manis > Manis javanica. Next base: position 56,585,239 of record NC_133166.1, read on the forward strand.
GAGAAAGTATAAAAGGGAAGAAAAGTTATGAGGTGTTATGAAGAGATACATATTCAAAAAAACATGAAAGAATGCAACAAGAGGCAGAGTGACAGAGCTACAAGCAAGGGGAAGAGCGCTGTGGCTAGTACATGGCCTTCTCTATTTGAGTAAGAATTCTAGAATTCTTACCATGTGATTGGGGGCAGGTTCAATTCTGTATCTTAATTTTTGATCTGTAGAATGGGTATTAGGAAAATTAAATTGCCTATTTTTTTATTGAGATATAATTGATAAATAACATATTAGTTTCAGGAGGATAACATAAGGACTTGATATTTGTATATATTGTGAAATGATCACCACAGTAAATTCAGTTAACATCCATCACAACAGTTAATGATTTTCTTCCTCATGATATGAAATTTTAAGACTTAGTCTCTTAGTAACTTTCAAATATGCAATACAGTATTATTAGCAATAGTCATCATGCTGTACATTAGATCTCATAACTTATTTATTTTATAACTGGAAGTATGTACCTTTTGATCCTCTTCACCCCTTTTGTACATCCCCCACTTCCCAGTTCTGGCAACCACCAATCTGTTCTCTATATCTAATCTGTGTTTGTTTCAGATTCCACATACAAGTAAGATCACATAGTATTTGTATATTTCTGTCTGGCTTATTTCACTTAGCATAATGCCCTCAAGGTCCACCATGTTGTTGTAAATAACAAGATCTCCTTCTTTTTTATGGCAAAATTAGATTCCTCTGTGTGTGTGTGTGTGTGTGTGTGTGTGTGTGTGTGTGTGTGTGTGTGTGTCACATTTTCTTTATCCATTCATCTTATCAGTGGACTCAGGCTGTTTCCATATATTAGCTATTGTAAATAACGCTACAATGAACATGGGGATACATATATCTTTTCAAGTTAGTGTTTTCATTTCCATTAGTTAAATACTCAGAAGAGGAATTGATGGATTGTATTTTGGTATATTTTTAATTTTCTGCAGAACCTCTATAGTATATTCCATAGTGGCTGCACTAATTTACATTTCCACAAACAGTGCACAAGGATTTCCCTTTTCTCAACATCCTTGCCAACATTTATATTTCTTGTGTGAGGAGATATTCCACTGTGGTTTTGATTTGCGTTTCCCTGATGGTTAGTAATGTTGACCACCTTTTTATGTGCCCGTTGGCTATTTATGTCTTCCTTGGAAAAATGTCTATTCAGATTCTCTGCCCATTTTTTACTTAGATTGTTTATTTTTTTTGCTATTGAGTTGTATAAATTGCCTAATGTTTTTAAAGTTCTAATTATGATGCCAGGCACATAGAAAATTTTAAATAAGTGGTAGCTATTACTATTATACAGTCATATACAAAGCAAAATAAAGATATGCATTTGGAAGTAGAGTAAAACCTTCATTGCCTAACATCTTACATTCTGCAGCTGTTTTGGATATTGTGTCAAAAGTCTTTAAACTTGGGTTACCTTTCTTACAATTCCAGGCATAAATTAGATTATCAGCTCTTAACAGTTGAACTGAGCATGAGAATAAAATATTACGTATATTTCATTTCCAGGAAATGGAACAATTTTTCCCATGTTCAACTCATGGATATAACCTGACATTTTAGCAGGAAAAACAGTCAGTATATTTTCAATCCAGGAATTTGCATTTTTTTATATTAGCTAATTCGATCAATTATTTTTGGCTGTGTTAAATTATTTTTTCAGCTTTTACTACGTATTTCTGAAGATAAATTAAATTAAACAAAAGTACCACAATATAATACTGAGTTTGCACTTCAAATTGAACTTCCTGTTGCAGAAATAATAGAATAGAACCTGTGGGTAACAAAGAAGAAAAAACTGCCACTGAGCTCTCTCCTCCTTGCCCAGGAGTGTAGATGCAAGAGCCTTAGGCACTGACATGTAAGTCAGCAGTATTTCTGCAGGAACTTCAGGTAACAGCTACCCCAGGAGTCTGAATCTGCTATGAATATGATGTTCGTGTCAAAAAGGAAAGGTCACAAGTCACTTACTCCTTCTGGCATAGAAAGACCTGGTAGAGGGGAAAAAAGGCCCTTGGAAGCATATTCTCTTAATGTAAATCAACCTGTGACTTTCAAATATCTGAGGTATTTCTGGATGACAGATGGAAATTTACTAAAAGAAAGGTGGGAATTTATTTTGAAAACAGCCTTTACAGTCTTAAACTAAAACTTCCATTTGCATGGGAGAAGGGGACATCTTCTCCCTTGGTTCATTCAGCATCAAATTAAATCCGTATTTTTATGCTGTGAGGCTGGGATAGTGCCATCTATTAAATTAATTGGAAAATTTGACAACTCCCTGGTTCAGCACATCATGGTCAAGAAGGTAGCCTATCTCTATGGACCAGCTTGAGTGGAGCCCTTTAAAAATTCTGTTTACAAAGTTGGAAATAGTTCAAACATTCAACCATAGTAAAGTACAGATGCACTGTGTTTCACTCAATGAAATGCAATGCATCCACTTAAAACAATATTAAACTTCTGTATTCCTGATCATTATAATAAGGTTAAGGGTCAGGATACAGGGGTGTATATAAGTATTTATTAAACTAAAGAAAAAATTATTTCAGCATTTTATTTAAAAAAATAATAATAATAAAGGGAGAAATGTGGGATTCACATATAAATCAAGTATAAAACTCAAATGAATATTCATATTTGACCTGATTGTTTATAGTTCATAATGAGTGATCAAAACTAAAAGTTTTTGTGATGACTGCCCTTGTACTGTTCACCATGTAAGAACTTATTCACTATGTAAGAATTTGTTCACCATGTAAGAACTTGTTCGTTATGCTTCGGAAGATTGGAGACTGACGAGAATTAGGCTGGGGGTGGATTAATGATTGTGCATTGAGCATTGAGTCCCCTATACAGAATTTTATTGTTGTTAACAACCATTTGATCAATAAATATGAGAGATCAAAAAAAAAATTGTTCAAACATCCAAAAATCTGCATGAAAAAACAATTGGAAGACTATGTACCAAAATGCTGACCTTTTTGTCAATGTAAATGATGCCAGGGTTCTTGTTTGCAGAGTTGAAGAATGAACTTAGCAAACACTCAAGGTAGGAGAGCTAGGGAGAGGCTTTCATTCAGAGACAGTCTAGAAGGGACTGAGCTCTTGGCGTGAGCCAGGAAGGAACAAGAGAGCCCGTACTTGTGTGTTATCAATGCGTTTTATAGGCAGTTGAGGATTTTTGGGAACCTGATAAAGGGTTTAGTGGTGTGGACTTGTTAAATGGTCCCTGAATATTTAAAATTAACTTCACACAAGAAATATACTGCTCTGATTTCTCTCTGAGATAGCAGCATCTTGGTCTGGGAGTATTTCAAACAAGACTGCCTGCCCAGCCCCCAAGGTGGGTTGAGCTATTGTCTGTTTACTAAAGAGTAAATTAAGAATCTTCTTAATTTCCTGGGTATTAAAACGCAATCTAATTTTTAAGATGGAATTCTTCCTGCCTTTTACTATGCTGTTTACCGCTGGGCTTGCTTGCCATTATTAATTGCCCAGATTGCAAATCACCTTCTCAAGTCTGAAGGAGGAAAAACAGAACATAGGCCCGGGCCTTTTAGCATGCTTAAGTGATATTACACATGATTACAAATGATTAGCATAATAAAAAAATACAGGCTACTTTCCTTTATCTGGGGAATATTAACTGATCTCACTGAAGAATGATTCTAGAGCTTAATGTTTAACACAGAGTTTTGTAAGGGGGGGTTTCTTTGCATGTTACACTGCTCTGACTGTAATTATTTTGCCTTGCTTTTTCCAAAGGCCCTTACCCTACTCTGACTACACCCATAGTCCCTGTGTCATAGATACAGGTTTTTTAATCCTTTTTTCTAGTCTTCTAGAAGGAGTCATCTTTGCCAACTTTTTATCATTTGCTTACAAAGTTTCTAAAAGAAAAAAATTCCTTCATAAAAATTTTAGACTTACTGTGGTATATTGCAGTGTATAGAGATCACTACATTGTATACCTGAAACTAATATATTGCATTTCATTTATACTTAATAAACAACAAAAGTAGTTTTAAATAAGTTTTCTTTTGCTTTGATGAATATTAATTGAATGCCTGCTGTCCAGGCTCTGTGCTGAGTACAGAGAGGAGTGGGGTACAGATCCTGTTCTGGAGTAGCTCACAGTCTAGAAGGGAAGGCAGACTGAATGGAATGCCTTAATGAAACATATGCAGGTATAGAGATAGTTCAGGAACTAGTGATCTACTGGGAGAGTGGAGAGATACCAGGAAGGAGGTAAGTAGGCTAGCAATGCAATATGTGGTACAAAATGGATCAGGTACTGGGGACAGCCAGAGAAAATGTGCACAGGTAAGAGCATTCATTGGATGGCTGAGAAAACCAGACTGGAGTGGAATAAATGAAGGCAAAGAGTACTAGAACGTGAATATAGAGAATTAAAGTCACAAATGGACTTTCAGGCCATCATACAGACTTTTGCCCTGAGTGAAATCATGAGCCACTGGAGAATATTAATCAAGGAAAAGTTCTGATCTGGACACTTTTTTTAAATTGAAGTATGATTGACATAAAGTTTTGGTTTCAGATATATGACACAGTGGTTCAACAGTTACCCATATTATTAAATCCTCACCCCCTCTAGTGTGGTTACTGAGACAGGGACCGTGGGCTGAGTCAGAGTAGAATGAGGGCCTCCGGAAAAAGACCCCTACCAAAACTCCATGTTAAACAATTAAGCAAAGCCAGAGTCACATTAATTTTCTAAAGTAAAAATATCAAATCAAACTAGGAATATAAGCATTCTTCAGTGAGATTAGTTAAAACTAAAAAGCCGGGAGCAACTTGGCCTAGAAGTCTGAATATGCCCCCATAAAGCAAAGTATCTCAGCATAGCCTATGTTTTCACTGTGTCAATTAGAACATACCACTTTAAGATTTATTTTAGACTGCTCAAAAGCCCAGCTTATTTAGGAAAAAAATCTATCTTAAAGCTAAGCTTGCATTTTAATCAAACAAACAATAACTCAGCCCATCTGGGAAACAAGGAAGGCAGTCTAAATTGATATACTCCCAGATCAAAAAGTGGCTATCCTGGGAAAGAATCAGAGCAGTAAATTTCTTGTGTTAAGCTAACTCTGAAGAATAACCCACTGATAAGAAACTTAGTATCTCTTCAAAAATAAAAATTTTGGGACCATTTGGCAGGTGTGCATCCCTAGCCCTTTGTTTCTCAACTGCCTATAAATCCCCTAGACGACATACCACCCCGGGCTCTCTGTCCCCTTCTGACATGAGCCGGGAGCGCTGTCCTCTCACTTAATCTCTAAATAAAAGTCTCTTTGCTCTCCTACCTTGAGTGTTTGCTAAGTTCATTCTTTGACTGTGTAAACAAGAACTACAGCATCAGTTACCATTTGTCAACATAGAAAGATGTTTCAGAGTCACTGACTATATTCTCCATGCTGTACTACCATCCCTGTGACCAATTTATATTAGGATTGAGAATATTTGTCCCCCTCACCCTCCCCAATCATCCACTGCAACCCTTCCCTCTTGGTAACCACTAGTCTGATTTTGAGTGTCTGAGAGTCTACTGCTATTTTTCCCTTCTGTTTTGCTTTGTTTTTATATTCCATAAAGAAGTGAAATCATCGTACTTGTCTTTTGTCTTTCTCCAGCTGGCTCATTTCACGGAGCATAATATGCTTTAGCTCCATCCATGTCACTGCAAATGGCAGGATTTCTTTCATTCTTATGGCTGAACAATATTCCACTGTATGTATGTACCACATCTTCTTTATCCATTCATCTATTGATGGACACTTAGGTTTTTCTTGGCTATTGTAAATAATTTGGCAATAACATAGGAGTGCATATATTTTTTTGAATCAGGGACTTTATTTTCTTTGGGTAAATTTCTAGTGGAATTATTGGGTCGAATGGTATTTCTATTTTTAGTTTTTTGAGGAACCTCCATACTGCTTTCCACAACAGTTGTACCAATTTACATTCCCACCAACAGTGTAGAAGAGTTCCTATTCTTCTACATTCTCTCCAATGCTTGTTATTTCTTGTCTTCTGAATAGCTGACCACTGTTTTAATAGAATTCTCTGTGCTGCTATGTTGGAAATAGACTCCAAGGACAAAGATATAAGTAGAGTGGCAATTTAGAGCCTGTGCCAATAATCCAGGTAAGACATGATGATGGCACAGATGATGATAGTTGCAAGTAGAGGAGTAAGAGGCTGTCAGATTCTGCATATATTTTAAAAGTAGAGCCAAGAGATTTCCTACTCATCCTACTAAGAGATATCAAGACTGACCCCAAGAACTTCAAGTCAGGATACCAGGAAGGGGGATGTAAACAGAGAAGAGAAGAAGGCAAAAGACTAAACCATGGGCACTCCAAAACCAGGAGAGAGAACAAGAGGATGAATGACAAACCAGTGAAAGAAGAGGAAAAATCCAGAAGAGTGTGGTCTGGTGCTGTAGAAGCAACTGAAGAATGCACATGAAGTCAGAGGGAGTGAATGACAGTGTCAAGTGCAGCCAATCAATGTGGAGGGCATTGGAGACCTTGATAGAACAGTTTTGGTGCAGGGCAGGGGGAAAACTTCAATAAATGGGCTTAAGAGTAGATGGGGGAGTAACAATTGGAAAAGCAAGAATAGGCATTTCCCTTAAATGGCAAGGAGACATTTCTTTCTACACTTTCTTAAGTGTTGTAAGACACCATGCAGTATTTGTGAAATACAAAAAACTTGGCAGGAGAAATTACAGCTTTTGTATGTGGATGGAAACAATCCAGTAGACTGGGAAAATCTGATGTTAAAGAACAGAGCAGGAGAATTGCTGGAGAGATGTCCTGGAGTGAGTGAGAGGGCACTTGTGCATAAGTAGAAGTATCAGCTCCAGATAGGAGTGTAGATGGTTCATCTATGGGGTTGGGTGGGAAGATAGTTGGCAGTCCAGATGCTGGTACATAGGTTGGTGTAGTGGTAGGAGTATGTGAAAGTGCGGTTCTGATCGCTTCCATTTTTTACAGTCATGTGGGAAGCAAGATTGTCAGCTGAGAATGAGGTTGAGAGAGACATTGAAGGTTGGAGGAGAGAGGGGAAAGGTTATTAAGTAAGAGTGAGAGAATGATTGGACTGGGAAAAGCAGTGTAATTAGTGTGACTGAGAGCATCACATGCTGTGCTGAGGTTCATTGTCATTAGGTTAAAGTGGAAACTAGTCTGTGTTGTGGAGTGTGCTTTACCAGTGTTGTTCCTACAGTGTCTGGGGTAGGGGTTAAACTAGGCTGAGGCTTTGCCAAAAATTCATATTGAAATGAGATGGGCCAAGGAGCTGAAAGTTCATGAAGGGGGTGGATAATGATTAACCATGGAATTTAAACTAGACAAAAAGGAGTGAGAGGACTTGGCTAGACAGTTCAGGCTATCTCATAGGTTAGCGGGAAGCCTGACAGGTACATTAATGTATCAGTATGTGTATGTGTATGTTCAGATGCAAATGTTCTTGTGTGCAAATGAGTAAGAGAGTGAGGAAGCAACAGATTTTACTCTATGTTATGAACCTTAATCTTTAAGCCCATTCTCATCTGAGAACTCGCCATTCGAGATGGTGACAACGTTGCTGGTGCTTCAGGTACGTCCCTCTGTATCATTTCGGGCAGGGAGAAAGCAGACTCAGGTCTCCGTTAGTAAACAAAGATCGCTCTCTCTCAGCTGGCTCAGCTGATAACCACGTACTGGTCAAAGTAGAATATAAATCACCCTTTCAGCTCAATAAAAGTTTCTGGGACCATCTGAGGTTTGTTTACTTTTCTTAATTGTGTTAAGTAGGCAGTTTCATTTTGCAAGAAGTTTATTTTCAAAGAACAATGTAAATTCTTATAAAGCTTAAGATCTAATACCTTATACAAGATTCAGGATGTCTTGTCTTTTCTCCAAATTACTTCCAGGCCTTTCATAGTTTAAACCATCTGTGCTTGAATTAACATCTGATTCTAAAGAAGAAGAATTAAGCACACAAACAGTGTGAACACAGACACACACACACACACACACACACACACACACACACACACACACACACACACACAATTTGCCTTTATCTTGTACTCCTCTTCAGTTCTGAGCTCCAGGCCCAGAATGGGTTTGTTATCTTGAAACATTGTATTAATCTAGGTGATAACAAAGTCTGCAGAACTATTTTCCTTTGTGAATAAAAACAGAGTAAGTATAGCATTTTTGTTGCAGTCATTAGTTTTTTTTTAATAGAAAATTATTTCACAGGCATTGTACAATGTACTTGATAATGGGTATGTGACGTAGTAGGACCCAACAATTTCTGCAACCATTTTAAGATGGATAATGAAATTTTTAGAATAGCTCCATTGAATGATTATTAAAACAAATAATTTCAAGTGAATGTTATTTTCTTATTAGAACTATGGATAAGCCACTTAGCAAGTATCAAAGTATCACTTAGCTTTTCCTGGCCTCCATGCGACCTGGAGCTCTCTCCTCCAGTATCTCATCCAGTCGCATGGTATTAAATAGCTGATGGTTCTCAAATGTACTTCTTCAGCTCCTTTAAATCAAGACATGTATATCTAACTACCTGGTTGGTATATTCATTTAGGTTCCTAAAAAAGCATCTCAAACTTAACATGTCTAGAAGTAAGTCTTCTCTCTATTCAGCTCTTCTGTCAGTCTTCCTACCTCAGGGCATGTCAACTCCATTGTGATAGTTTTTGATTAATTAACTTGGCTAGGTTACAGTCCCCTATCATCCAATCAAATATAAATACTAATGTAGGTGTTGCTGTGAAGATATTTTGTAGTAGTAATTAGTCTTTAATCAGTCCAAGTTAAGTAAGAGAGGCTATCCTAGATAAACTGGGTGGGTCTGGTTCAATCAGGTGGTCAACATTAAGAGTAGAGTTGAAATTTCCTTGATAAAAAAGAAATTCCACCTGTGGATAGCAGCCCCTGTCTGACATCCCTGATGTCCTGCCCTTAGGATCTCAGACTTGTCTACTGAGGCCCCACAAACTTTAAGCTAGTTGCTTGTAAGGAAGTGGTATGTGGTGTGTGGACAGACCTCTAGGATTGGGCAAAAAAATGTGAAGATACTTGAAATAGTTGTGAACATTTACCAATGTGTGACCTTAGTAAGGATACTTTTATGAAGCAAGTGAATAGGATGACTTGTTCTATGGATACTAGCCAGTCTCTTTCCTGACTCCTGTCATTGTGTAAAGGGCTTACGAACAAAGTGACCATGATGGCTGTGATAGAGGGAATGCATGGGCTCAGCAACATACACTTCCACCCATCAAAGTGAGTGCCACAGCCATTGCAGCATACCCTATTTCCCAACAGTGGATACCAGCTCTAAGTCCCCTTGTGTGTGACACCATTCCCTGGATAGATCAGCCTGGATGCAACAGACACTTGGGATGTGATCTGTCTTCCCTGCACACTTCTGCCAAAACATGTAGAGATTCATTATAAACATCAAAATAGAATAGACCTCTCACCCAAAACATGTAAATATGTTAAATAAGTAATTTTAAGGAGTTGCCAGAGATTCAGAGGATGGCAAAAGGTTTACATCAGAATGAAAGTATTTAAGGAGGACTTGTGAAGAAATGTGATTTGAACTAAGTCTTCAAGACCAGTTAGTCTCACTTGGAAAGACAGAGCAGAGGGATCCTATTATTTCACAACAATAGCATAGCATAAAGGAAAGCTGGAGTATAGGCTTCACTTGGGGAGTGTGGAATAGAACTGTGGCCCATCTATAGAATGCCTGGAATGGTCTTTGGAATTTAGATTTTATCCTGTAAGAAATAGGAAGTTAGTGATAGCTTGTGAGCTAAGATCTGACTGGATCAAAATAAAATTTTAGAGCTTGTTGTTTACAGGATAGACTGGGAAAGAATCACCTTCAAGTTCAGAGATCAGATGGAATTAAAAGGGTAGATTTAACAGTGATTTCAAAGGAAGAACTGAAAGGAGTTTTGAATGGATTGCCTAATATGCATGCTTTGTGGTTTGCGTGTGTGTGTGTGTGTGTGTGTGTGTGTGTGCAATGTGGAAATGATAAGGGTAAGTTTTGTATAATGTATGTGTGTGTGTAGTTTGTAGAGTTGAGAAGATAAATATAAAATAGAAAGCAGAGATCATGCTGTAATATCCACTTTTTGGACCATCATGGATAAATGAGAGAAGACAGTATTTCCAATAATAGGAACAGAGGGAGAGAAAACATTATATCCCACTTCAGATTAATACCTAATACTCAATGTGTCAGACGCTGCTCTAAACATATATCATGTAGTATCTCATTTAATTTGTGCACTAATATGATGGTAGGTGCTGTTCTTCTTATTTCATAGATAATAAGATGAGGAGAGTGAGGCACAAAGAAGCTAAGGAACACATACAGTTGAGGCAAGCGGAGACACTTGAGTAGAAATAGTTTGAAAAGAGAATGAGTTTTTTTAAAAGGAAGAGAAATGGAGAACATAGGTATATTCAAATAATGTTTCTAGTTATTTGTATGAACTTCTGAAGTTGGTATGTTGTTTTGATGCCCGGGGTATGAAAATACAGTCATTAAACTAATCTCATTTCAAGGAGTCCAGAACAAGATTTAAAAAAAAGGAGATGACTCCGGCTTTACTTCAATGGATGTTCTTAATTATAATATTATCGATCTTCTGTAAGAAAGCCTTGGGGCAGGAACAAAATTAAAATTAATCACCTTGAACATTAAAATCAATGAGCAAAAGCATGTGAAAACTTGCAGTAATAACTCATAGAAATCACCTTCTCATTGCCTATTTCATTTCATACTCACTGATTAAAGAAAGGAACCTTTTAGGTATAGGTCCAATTATTTATACATTTCAAATCTACTGTTCATGTTATAAGTGTACCATAACAGTATTTGTAAGCAATGCTCAGTTAAGAGCCTTAAATTATTGACCTCCTTGTGAGTGAATGTTTTGGAATTTTAAAGGCACTTGAGGTTTTCCTGAGTCTGTTCTGTGGATCCTTATTTAGTAAGTGTACCATGTACCTCTTAACAGTGCTGTGGTCAAGTAAGGGAAATGCTGGCTTCATCAAACAAATTGCTTCCTTTACTGCAGCATGTCTCAAAACTGTGAATATGCTAGTATATATTGTGAATCATTAAATCAGAGATAGAGTATGCAGCATTTCCAAACTTGATTTTTCTACCAAGTTCTTTTTATGAGGGTCATCCAAATGGACTTGTTTTACACTAATAATGTTTTGGGAAGCACTGATGTTTAAGTTTCCTATAAGATTATAAGTGTAACAAGTTATATGTAATATATATCTTATAATATATCTTACACAGTAGTATATTATATCCTCTCTATAATATATAATAGTATATCCTCTCTTCTAATATACAACAGTATTAGGAATTTTTTATGTGCATAATTAATATTATTATTTCATGATTATAAGTTATAGGAAATACAGAAAATTAAAGAGAAGATAGTAAAAAAATCTGTAATCCAACCTAGAGAGGATTATTGCTACCATTTTACATATTTCTGTTTTTGTTGAGCTTATACTATGTGTTCATACTTTTGTTTCATTCTTTTTTTACTTAACATTAGAATGACTTTCTTCTATCAAAATAGATCTTGAGTATATCGATAAATTTTGACTTAATCTCATCTCTGGAGGATTGCCAGCAGGTGTGATGGAGAGGAGACTGGATGTATTATTAGGAGATCCAAGTTCAATTTCAATCTTTGCTGCTAATTAGCTGCATGAGCATGACCTAGTTATTTAACATATTTGGGTCATAGTTTTTTCTCATTTGTTTCTTGAGGTAATTGCACCAGATGATTACTCAGGTCACGACCAGCTGCTAAATACTATTATGCTATGATTTCCCCATATTACATCAGTCTGAGTTACCTGGCATTATTAGGAAGTTATTAGCTCTCTGTGGACTCTGCAGTGTCCTATGACTCCATCTGAAATGATAGGTCCTAATCAATTACCCATCTAATATTAGAAGAAAGATACTATTGCCTATGAACTCTTGTATTTTCTACCATAAACTGAAAAAAACAGGAAACTTCCCATTAACTATAAAATATGAGCTTATTAATTCATCTTAAATAATCTTAGTTCTCAGAATTAAAAGTTTTCTTATTACTAAAATAATTTTTCCCTGTGTAATGAGTAATTGAATACACATATAAATTATCCCTGAAAAGATATAGATGTATTCAAAGTGATTTAGATATCACTACTTTCTGCCAAATATTAGATATATTGCTAAACCCTTGGCTGATCCTATTTGGCAAACCAGGGTGCTGGTATTTACAAAAAGTAAAATTCTTCCATCTTTATCCATGCCTCCTTCCCTCTTGAAAAATCCCCCCTCATCCCCGAGACTTGCTTTTATTTGTGATTCAAGAGACCATGTCAACCAGAATTCCTTTTTTCTTAGTCAATTGTGTGGAATTAAATCATTATTTCTCTTTAAGTGACCAAAAAAGGAAAGTTCTTTTTTTAGTATGCTTTTTTCATAGACTTCTTACATGTTCTTCCTATTGTTCAGACTGGATCAGTAGGCCATGGCATTAATAAGAGTAACTGTCCTATGGGACTAATCATAATTTTTTTATTTTATGGAAGCTTCTAAATGTGTCCCATGAGTGTAGACATAAAAAGATGCTGGATGATGAGAAGATCATATCCTGGTGAGTCGTTCTCTCATTACCTTGGCCCCTCCCACCTCCCCCTCTTGTGACATTCTGACTTTAAAAGATTGGAAGCTTAGGTTAGAGGGTGTAGGAAATTATACAGATTTAAGTATAATATCCATGACCTTGATTTTTAAGCAGAGGTAAATATTTTGAATTTATTGAACAGTTTTGAGCATTACTGGAAGGCAAGGATACAAAATTAAGAGAAAGGTAGTGCAGAAATCAGCATGGTCCATGCAAGCTATTGAGTACGGTGGAGAAGTGGCCCTTCATAAATGGAGAGAGAACTCCAACCATACTCTTTTCAAACAGCATTCTGTTTAAGTGAGTATTTCTTTGCCTCCTGGGCCAGGTTCATGATATTTAATGTTTTCCTAATGCTGGTGTTCTAGAATGTCAATGAGATATTGAGCAAAAAAGGAATGGTTTAAAAAACATTTCTGTCCTATTCCATTTACTCAAAGAATTGTCTTCCCACTGTAAGTCCATCATTATTTTTGGACTTTTTGTCACATCATATTACCTTAAAGTGAAAACCTGAAACAAATATGATAGACAAATCATTATTCAATATAAAAACTTATACAAAACAATGGAAAATGCTAATGTCCTCATAGAAAAATAGATCAATTTCCTGAGTTGATAGTTCAAAAAGAATGAAACCCATATGACCAAGATACATTTAAAAAGTTGAATTTTAATGTTATTCAAACAAATTTAAAATAAAACATGCCATTTTCACTCACCCATTGATAATCATTTGAAGTTGACCAATGTACAACTGATGGGAATACAGACGATTGTAGTTTTTCTGGGTTTGGCAATGAGTATTAATTGTCTTAAAAGTTTCACACTATTTGACTCTATAATTACACTTTTAAGAATTTTAAATAAAAAATATAAGAGGAAATATATCTAAATAAAAAATTCTATAGATTCATATTTATAATAGGGAACTATTGAAAACATCTGTATGTCCAATTATAGGGCAATGATTAAATAAATTACACTACTTCTATCATGTAAAAATTTTTAGACTCATTAAAGAATCATGTCAAAATATGCTTAAAAATTTGTAGAAATGTTCATGCTATAATTCTGAATGAGAAATACAAAATTGTGTATTCAGTATTTTCTTGTGTATATATGTACACACACACACACACACATATGCCAACTCTATGCCTCCTAGGGCACAGGACAGGGTGGATATGAATAAATTTATGTGGGAGGTGGGGCAGATAGAGAATAGCCAGCACATGGATTTATAAACTCCTGCATTCTAGACACTAAGCTATTAGTAGTCTTACTTCATATGTTTCATGAGGGTAGGGACCAGGGCCAGTTACATAATTCGTGGGACCTGGTGCAAAATTAAAACACATATTTGGTTTGCTGTCCATGAAACCTATGTCTTTTTCACTAAGGACCACTTTTAAAGTAAGTGTTTTCTACCTGACCTATATAGTTTATTATTTAAACCTAAATGTCTATTTCCAAACATATCTCTAAAAATGATGTAATTGTGTTAGTTTATATCCACCACCAGCCATCAAATTCTTTTAGAATTTAATTTTGTCATCTAAGATTTCCTTTTATCATTGCCCCAATGTACTAGTACAGGTAACACAATTAGAAAGAAACTATAAAAACTGTCATAAATTCTTGTGCTTAAAGCTTCTATTTGAGACATTTAAAATACATTAAAAAATCTTCTAAATATATTAGGCAGCTGGAGGCATTAGGAGATTGTCAGTCATCGTCCTAAATGTCTGAGAATTGGGAATTTGTCTAAAAGATCATTGGTCTGGTCTGTTTCTAGATATTAAAGCTCTGAAATGAATATAGTTGTGGTTATGGCAGAAAGCATTCTGGGTGGGTTCATTGCAGGTTGGGGCACTACATCGGAAAAGTATAAATAAATGTACCTTCAATTTTGCACTTGATTTGATTTATTTGGTAGAGTGACCCAAGGATGTTTCAATTGTATCAGATAGTTAGATAAATCATTTCAGAGAGCGAGTTTAGAATTAATGAAACAATGTTTTACTTCCCTTGAGATGGCCATGGGCACAGCCAGTATTTTAGGCAAAACAGCAAGCTGAGAGCTATGTTCTGCTATCTGGATGGGCTGCCTACATTTTCTCTGAGACTGGGGTCAAGAAAGAGAAACAAAAAATATTTGGGACCAGTAGCTTCCTTTTGAAGAGGAAGAAACTCTGACCTGGAGAGGCAACTTGCATTTCATACAACTTCCATGTTTCACAAAATGCTATTTTTCTTTTGATTTATTTTCAACTATAAAAATTTAAAACCATTTTCAGCTAGCAAGCCTTGGACTACACGTTGGTAACCTCTGTAATGAAGCATTTTTAAAAATAAAGAGTTGGATGAAAGAATTAGCAAGAAATGGATGGCTAAACAAAAAAAAAAAAGGTAAATGAATTGAATGTAATTAATATAACCTGAATAGTAAATGTATCATTATTCAAAACTTAAACTTTAATCATGTTAGACCTAGTTAATTTTGTTTAATTAATGTCTTAATTCTAAAACTATTAAGGGTGCAATGTTTCAAGTAAAGTTCATTTTTGCATTATAAAAATAATGTATAATTTTTATAGAAAATTAGGAACATTTAGAAGAGTAGAAAGATTAAAACACTAACCCTACCTGAAGAGAATTATTAATTTTCCAATATATTTTATTTTAATGTTAATATGCATGTATACATAGTAATTTTATGTAACTGTGATCATACTATGAATATACTATATCTAATTAAAAATTCTTAATGTAACATAATTTACATGTTATAAGATTTTTCTTAAGCATTATCTAAATTAATAGCTGTAATTTTAATAAAATTCTATTATGCAATGACTTCTTTGGGCATGAATTTTTCCCTTATATTAAGTATGTGATTATTCAGAAGAAGATTAAGTTTTTGCTCTCTGAACTTGTTGATCAGAGCACAGATGTATGTCAACATCTTTATGTAGTTCTAAATTGTCTCAGAGCCTCATTCCTTAATCTCTTTCCTGTTTCCACCTTTTTTTCTTCTTTTTTACCTTTTTGTCCTATTTTTCTGTTCAAGCTTCACTCCAGGCTAATTTTCTCACATGCATGAGATCCAAGAAGTATCAAGTACTGCTTAGTACTGCACTGATATGCTGGCCTGCGTGGCCCATACCTGTTGCAGTGATCCATCTTCTAAAATCTCTCCTCTCTCTATTTTGCCTCCAGTCTATTTAAAACTGTGTTCCATTGATAATTTGATTTAAGTTAGTTGACAGGATGAAACCCTTTGATCCATGAAGCACTGTTGTGTGCTCTAACATGCTCTGAGGAAGCAGGGCATCACTGTTGTGATTCTTAACTAATCAACCATGACCCAAACTGCTGGGCCGCTCACCTGAGAGTCCTATGGAAAGGCTCAGCCGCAGGAGCAGATGCCTCTTCTGCATCAAGATCCTGGATGAGTCCAGCTGTGCTTGCCCAGGCATGATTCTCCATGCAATGCTGAGAAAATGGGAGACCAATGGTCTCCTGCAGCTGTAAAATACCAGTTCCAGTTTGTAGCAGGTGATGTCTTCCCAACCCTTCTCAACATCCAGCATGGGGCTCTGCTTTGCTTGAGTGTTCTTTTGCCCCAGGGTAGGGCTTTGTGCTCTTTTAGAAATCTGTCCCCACAAAGTGTCCTCTGACATATGCTTAATCCTGCCAGGCCCTGCATGTTCAGTCAAGGCAGACTAATGTTTATTTCTATTTGTTTGGCTCTTTGGGGGTCCCAAGCTCCTTATTCTTCCTCTAGGCTGAGTGTGGCTTATGCTATTATGTTCCTCTGGGACAGAATGCTTTCTGTGACCTAGGCAGTCCTCTGCAGAGACAGACTTACTATGCAAACTACATGGACATTTCCTCTACGGGGACCGTACCTTCCAGGGTGAGACGCAGAGCCTCCCTTTCCATAAAACACCAATGTCTATATTCTTACCATATTTTTTTTCTTTTTCTCCCATTTCCTTCCACCAGTCCAGAAAACCATCTTTTTTGAGTAGGTGGAGGGAAGATTTGTGAATACTGCTTTTGCTACTAATATTTCTCCCACATCATTTGTCTTTGCCTCCAGTCCTGTCTTACCCCTAAGGACTTAGACTTTTGGAAACCAACTGTAGGCAGTGATTTTCTCTGCTTTCCACCTCCCTCCTGAAGGCACTGCACAGAAAAGAACAGTGGCTTTAATTGGAGCAGTGCAGAAGCCAGAAGAAAGTCAACTTTCTGTAAAAAAGATGCTGGTTCATATCTTAAAAATATTATCCTACATTTGTTTAACATAGACTTTGTTTCTCTAACTTATTACCAGGTTCCTTAACCTATTAAAAATATATTAACACTTTTAAACATCTGCGGAATTCAGAATACACTGTGGTTCTTTACAACATTATTCTTTTCAAAGCACTCAGGTTTGTATTCTCATTTCAGGTTTTTTTTTTTTTTCTTATAACAGTAACCTAAGAGGTGTTATCTGATTCCTTAATTTCTTCCAAATGAGCCTGGGGAAGATAAACAACAAAAAGGTCAGAAACAGCAAATATTTGAAGGTTTATTAATTGTCATAACTCAGGAAACATTGACATGACAGCTATTAATTAATTCAGTGCACACTGATTGAATATTACCATGTACCAGGTAGTAGACACATACCCATGTATACTGGAGATTTCATCAGAGTTACTAAGTCTTGGAAGTTATAGATTTTGATCCTGCTTGATAATATCCATTCTAATGGATGAGGTGATGTCTCATTGTGATTTTGATTTGCATTTCCCTGATGACTAGATGGTATTGAGGACCTTTTCTTGTACCACTTGGTAATTTGCATATCGTCTTTGAAAAATGTCTGTTCACATTCTCTGCCCATTTAATTTTGAGATTTTTGTGCCTCTTTATCCCCTTCACCTATTTCCTCCACTCACCTCTCCCCTAACGTAACCACTGGTCCCTTCTCAGTGTCTGAGTCTATTTCTCTTTTGTTCATTTATGTTTTGTTTTATTGTTATTGTCTTTTAGATTCCACATGTAAGTGAAA
Organism: Manis javanica; assembly: GCF_040802235.1. Lineage (NCBI taxonomy): Eukaryota > Metazoa > Chordata > Mammalia > Pholidota > Manidae > Manis > Manis javanica. The sequence goes on from NC_133166.1 coordinate 56,603,145, forward strand.
TCATATGGTACTTGTATTTTTCTGTCTGGCTTATTTCATTTAGCGTTAATACTCTCTAGGTCCATCCATGTTGTCACAAATGGCAGAATCTCTTTTTTTGTGGCTAAATAATGTTCCTTTATGTGTATATACCACATCTTCTTGATCATCCATCTACTGATGGACATTTCAGTTAATTCCATATCTTGGTTACTGTAAAGAGGCAATAAAGAGAGGGGTGCATACCTTTCTTTGGGTGTATACACGTATGTGGAATTGCTGGGTCATAAGGTATTTCAATTTTTACTGTTTTGAGGAACCTCCATACTGCTTTCTGTGGTGACTGGACCAATTTACATTTCCCCAAACAGTGTAGTCAGGCTCCCTTTTCTCCACATTGTTGCCAGCTCTTATTATTTCTTATCTTTTGGACAGTAGCTGCTCTGACTGGTGTGAGGTGATATCTCATTTTGATTATGAGATATGATTTATGATATGGGGCATCATTTCATGTGCCTGTTGGCCACCTGTATGTCTTGAGAAAAATGTCTATTTTGGTCCTCTGCCCATTTTTTTATTAGTTTATTATTATTATTATTTTGGTGTTGAGTTGCATGAATTCTTTATATATTTTGGATATCAACCTCTTCTCTACCTATTTTTAAATTAAACATTTTCTTTTTTCTACTGAGGTCTATGAGTTCTTTCTATATTTCAAATAATAACCCCTTATCAGACACATGATTTGCAAATATTTTCTTCCATTCTGTAGGTTACCTTTTCATTTTGTTGATGGCTTTCTTTGCTATACAGATTTTTTTTGAGTTTTATTTAGTCCCACTAGTTTATTTTTGCTTTTATTCCCTTTGCTTTTGGTGTCTTATCCAAAAAAAAATTATTGCCAAAATCAACATCATGGAGATTAACTTCTATATTTACTTCTAGGGGTTTTATGGCTTCAGGTCTTAAAATCAAATCTCAGTCCACTTTGAGTTGATTTTTTGTATATGGCATAAAATAATAGTTCAATGCAATTCTTTTGTATGTGCTTGTCTAATTTCTTAATTCCATTTCTTGAAGTTATCCTTTCCTCAATGTATATTGGCTCCTTTTTCATAAATTAATTGACTATATATGCTTGGGTTTACTTCTGGGCTCTCTATTTTGTTCTATTGATCTGTGTGTCTACTTTTATGCCATTACAACACTGTTTTGACTGCTATAGCTGTGCAATATAGCTTGAAATCAGGACATGTGAACCTCTAGTTTTTTTCTTCTTTATCAAGATTGCTTTGGCTTTTTGATGTGTTTTGTGGTTCCATACAAATTTTAGGATTGTTTGCTCTATTTCTGTGAAAAATGATATTGGAATTTTGATAGAGATTGCATTGAAGCTATAGATTGCTTTGGGTGGTATGGACATTATAACAATATTAATTCTTCCAATCCATGAACATGGAATTTCTTTCCATTTATTTGTGTCTTCTTTAATTTCTTTTATTAATGTCTTATAATTTTCAGTGTACATGCCATTCGCTTCCTTGGTTAAATTTATTCCTAAGTATTTTATTCTTTTTGATGATATTGTAAATTGGATTGTTTTCTTAGTTTATTTTTCTGATATTTCATTATTTGTCTATACAAACATGTTTATCTTTTATAATGATTTGTATCCTACAACTTTACTGGATTTATGTTTATTTGTTCTCACTGTTTTTTGATGGAGTCTTTAGGGTTTTATATATATAAGATCATGTCATCGGCAAACAGAGATCATTTTACTTCCTTCTTTCTGACTTGGATGCCTTTTATTTATTTTTCTTTCCTAATTGCTCTGACTAGGACTTTCACTACTACTTTGAATACAATTGGTAAAAGTGGGCATCTTGTCTTTTTCCTGATGTTAGAAGAAAAGATTTCAATTTTTCATCATTAAGTATGATGTTGGCCATGGGGCTTGTCATATATGGCCTTTATTATGTTGAGGTATGTTTCTTCTCTACACAGAGAAGTTTTTTGTCATGAATGGATATTGAATTTTTATCAAGTGCCTTTAGTGCATCTGTTGAGTTGATCATATGATTCTTATCCTTAATTTTGTTAACATGGTGCATTACAGTGATTGATTTGTAGATGTTACATCCTTGAAATGAATCTCACTTGATTATGATATATCCTTTTAATGTATTGCGGATTTCAGTTTCCTAATATTTTGTTGAGGAAATTTGCCTCTTTGTTCATTGGTGATATTTGTGTCTTCTTTTCCTGTGTTGTCTGGTTTTGATGTCAAGGCTATGTTGGTCTGGTAAAATGAGTGGAGGAGTATTCCCTCCTCTTCTGTTTTTGAAAGTGTTTGTGAAGTGCTGGCATTAATTCTTCTTTAAAAGTTTGGTAGAATTCACAAGTGAAGCCATAAGATCCTAATATTTTTGTGGGGAGGTTTTTGATTACTTATTCTTCCTCCTTATTAATAATCAGTTTGCTCAGATTTCCTATTTCTTAATTATTCAGTCTTGGAAGGTTGTATGTTTCTAGGTGAACTGTTTCTTAGTTTGCTATGACTTTGGGGTCTCATGGACAAAGATCACAGTGTCTTTCAAAGTTTTTCAAAGCTTGTATCTCAGGTGGAAACCTTAAAAGTCAGAGCTCTGCACATGGGGTCCAAACCCTTAACTTCTCAAGGAGAAACTGGGATTTGCAGGTTCCCTCCTGGTTGTATGACACAACACCAGAGTTGAGTTCATAGTGAGATTGTTCCTCAACCTCCCCTATCTATTTTGATGTGGGTTTTCTGGTTGTTGTTATTTACCTGATGTATAAGAGTCAATCAGCTAGATTTTGGGTTTCTTTCAGAATTATTTCACATATAGCTGTGTCTGTGGGAAGGAAGATTTCAGGAGTCTCCTATGTTGCTTTCTTGAACAGATACCCCCTAATATTTTTATATGGTATGAGATTAGGGTCCAATTTCATTTTTCTGTATGTGGATATCCAGTTTTCTCACAATTTATTAAAAGGTTATTCTTATCCTGATGTGTATTCTTGACATATTTCTTGAAAATCAGTTTACCCTATGTACATGATTTAGTTATGGGTACTCTATTCTGTTCCATTGGTCTATATGTCCATTTTTTAAAGCTGGTGTCATACAATTTTGATTACCATAGCTCTGTGGTATATTTTGGAATCAGGCAGTATGCTGCTTCTACTCTTATTCTTCTTCCTCAAGATTATTTTGGCTATAAAGTATCTTGGGTGATTCTATGTGAATTTTAGGATTGTTTCTCTATTTGTGTGATAAATTCCATTGGGAGTTTGGTAGGGATTGCACTGAATCTGTACAAAGTGTTTCCTCTAACATCAGGAACATGGCAAGTATGCAACTTCCATTAACCATAATATTGAAAATCCCAGTCAGAGTAATTAGGCAGGAAGAATAAATAAAAGGCATCCTAAGCAGAAAAGAAGTAAAATTGTTTCCATTTGCAGGTGCCATGATCTTATATAGATAAAATCCTAAAGATTCTACCAAAAAACTGGTAGAACCAATAAATAAACTCAGTAAAGTTGAAGGATACAAAATTAACATAACAAAATAAACAGCATTTCTATATACTAGCTATGAACTATCTGAAAGAAAATTTACGAAAACAATCCCATTTATAATAGCATCAATAGCAATGAAATCGATAGGAATAAATTCAACCCAGGAGTTGAGAGATCTGTACACTGAGAACTATAAAATATTGATGAAAAAAATTGAACAGACATAAATAAATGGAAACATTTCCCATGTTCGTGGGTTGGAAAAATTAAGATTGTCAAAAGGTCCATACTATCCAAAGCAATATATTTAATTTTAAATTTAAATAACCACATTTGGTTAGTGGCCACCATATTGGGCACAGAGTTTTAGAATCTTCTCAGGGACTTAGCGATGTAAGTGATCAACTCCTCTTTTATCAAATTTCTGGTGTTTTTAGAATTTTTTGATTTTGAGAAATGGAAACCAACACTGGACAATTTAAGCAACAAAAATTGTGCTGAAAGGAAACTGTGGCTAATGAAATTAAAAAGACGTAGTACATGTGCTGCTAAAATGATGAAGGTCAGAATAATGACAGACACCTAGGGAGTAGTTTCCTCAGTGGGTCTCAGCCAGAACAGTCTGCTTTGGATTGCCTACAGGGGTGAATAAATGCTATGTTTCTTCTTTTATTGCTTTATTTGCTTGAGGTTCAAAGTTGGAGAAGAGCATGCTTCATTGGCTAAGTGCATGTGCTTTTCCTTTGAGGTGAAGAGGAAGATCAGGCTTTTCTTACTCCTGTAAGGAAAGCAAGCATTTGTATCAAGCACCTGCTTTTACCATTGTGCCTACTCTGCACCCAATGGGGTAAGGACAGTTTCTCATATGGAAAATGTTGAGGTGTTATTGAGAAGATGAATATGTATTTGGTACCTCTCAGACCAACAAATGTCTCTAGATCTTGAGGGTTAATAAGACAGTTACATTAGGATGAATAAAAGTAATGATGAAGTCATTCAGTGTTTCTCTACCTTTGATCATTCTCGGAAATTATCGGATTATGCTAAATTGATAAATATCACTACTCACAATTCCAAGATCACTGACCTCATTTTCGAGATGAGAAGATTTTTAGTTTTTATGCTTATAATCCACCAAAAAAGTCACTAGTAAGTTATGGAAATGTTATAGATTGCTATTCTATAAACAAATAGACATAACAAGGATTCATAAATTAGTCTTAATGAAGTCTACAATAATATAAAGTGTTTATTCCAGACTAGATCACAAGTATTATTTGATTTGGTTTAAATATGTGAGTCACACATTGTGCTCTGTTTGGAGCATGCATTTGCAATGGGGGTGACATGTCCCCTAAGGGGATGAAGATTTGTTCCTGGGAGAGAAGAAGAAAAAATTTACTGTTTTTTTTAATAAAGCACAGTTATAGATACAGTATATTTCAGTCTATCTATAGTGTTAATATTTTGGAGGAAAGGAATCATTTAAGGTTAAAAAGTAGAAAAATGTTCCTTAAGGGGATGATAATGAAAAGACAAACACTATTTTAGAGCTTGGCATTGAGAAGGGTGCCAAATTAAAATTGCAGACCAGTGCAACCAAAAGCCAAAGGCCCTCTTCTTCATTATTATTGTCTAAGGATTGTCTGTGGGGTTGATGTGTCTACAAAAGCAATATGTGACCCTTAAAACATTTATGTGAATTATTTTTCTCAGGTAATTTTCATTATAATTGTAGATGTCAAGCAGGTAAAGAAATCTTCTCTCTAAATATGTATTGAAGAATTCAAGGAGTTGTATGACCTTGGGATTCAAGGGACCCCTAAGTATCTTCTAATGGGCTTTCCTCTTTCTCCAGAAGGCATGAGCTTTAGTTCAAGGTGTTGAAATAGTACTACTAATAACTTTCCATAGGGAAAGCACTGTGGCAGTAAAAATGACTGTGACCAGAGTTGGGGAAACTTAGAGCCACATTTAGCAGTCTGACCTTCCAAGACTCTGAATTTTATGCTGTACAAAGTAGGGTTTGCCTTCTATAATGTTTATAATCACATCCTCATTTAAAATTTTGCTGTTATGGATAAAGAAACTTCCTTGAATTACTGCTGAGAACCCTTCAGCTTGGAAAAAGCTTCATCCAGTCGTGTATGTTAACTGAGTGAGATCAATTGATAAGATTTTATTAAGTCCTCAGGACTTCCAAAAGAATATCTCTGTGTGCAAGGATCTCAGGGATAAATGAAAACCAAGATCTGAGTGCAGGCAGAATTAATTATTTGGGAATACATAGCATTTAAATTTTGAAACTGAGATACAGCTATTCTGTCTCTTCTGGCTCCCTTCCTGTCCTACCTACTGACTGTGGCAGGAGTCTGATAGGATATTCCTTCAGATGTTACTTCCAACATCTAGGAAGACGGTGCTTTCAGATATTGCTTCCATCTGAATCTGGGAGGACTTTTGAATTGGGGGCAGATCAGGCAAAGTTCCTGGTCTGAGGGATGCTTTCCAGAAAGTCCAAAACTGCAAATAGATCACTGAGGAGGGAATCCTTTTTGGCTGATGGAAGTCTGAAGGAATAATACTAGTAATAGTGATACTAGTGAAAAGAAGCAGTTAATGCTTATTGAAGAGTACTTACCATGTGCCTTTCATTCATCATTTCCTGTAGTTCTCCCCATAACTTCCTTTATAATTAAAGGCTGAAACTCAGAATGATTAAATAATTTGCCTACAGACAGAAAATGATGGGACTGAGACATGAAGTCAGCCAGTTGGATAGCATTAGGCTATATTATGAGGGAGTAAGAGCCAGTGCAGTCCTTTGGATAGTGTATAAGCTTGCTATTACAGCAATAATGCTGTGTAACAATCATCCCCAAACTCATGGTTTAGAATCCTCAGCACTTTTCTTGGTAACTAGCCTGCAGTGCAACTGATAAGCTTGGTTGATTCCAGGCTTCGGTCAATTTCAGGTGTATTCTGTGTCTCATTCTGGGGCCTGTGTTGAAAGGTCAGAATTCTCTGGGACTTTCTTTTCTCATGGTGATCACAGGAATGTAAGCACATGAGCAGATATATGTGATATCTCTTAAGGCCTTGGACCCGACTGGCACACTGTCACTTCCTTGCACTTTACAGTGACAGAAGCAAGTCCCATGGTCAAGTCTTATAAAGGGGAGTGCTGTAATGGAGGGAAATGAAAAGATAAATGGCAAAGAATTTGGGTATATTCTTTTAAAGCAGAATCAAGGAGGCATGAATAATTGAGAACAACAACCTTATCTCCCACAGATAGACTTTCTCAGTCACAGACCACATGAGTGAATTTATCTTTACCTTTTACCCTATTCATTACCTTTTTCATACTCAGGGTAAATGAGAGTGAAAATTCAGGACATTCAAATGTTTTTGCTACTTTATTAACCATAATGTTTCTTTGTAGACACAAACATAGCATAATCATCAGGCTTTCTTTGCAACACCTAAACAACTGCAGATGCTCACTCTTTAATAAAAATATTCTTGTTAGGAACACAAAACCTCATAATTCAACTTATCATAGTATCCAGGTACTTTCCTTTTAAAATAAAAATTTTTTCTCATGGACTTACTTAAAAACTTTCTATAGCCACTTGCCCTCTGTGTCCCTCTTACACATCCATTGAACTTCCATATTTATATGAATGAGACTGCTTCTCATTCTTTCCTAAGTTATGAGGCCTATTTCTTATCAGTCCCCCTCCTTTTTCTTGCTTGTCTTTACTGGCTTCACTGTTGACCTTCTCTTCTTTTTCCTTGCTTCTTATCTGTCTTATTTATTTTCTTTATTATCAGTCATCAATAAAGGCTGCAGTGATCTATTTAAAAAAAATAAAATTGGTGAGTGTGTGGATCAAAACCCTCATAAAAAATATAGATGGTAAAATGCAGCTCTAAATATAGAAATAAGTGCTAGGCTAGTACATAAATACATGGTGCAAACTGCCATTTTCTTACTTCCTAATTATAAGCAAGTCTTGTAGTATCTTCAGGCTTCAATTCTTTCTCTGTAAAACATGAATGGGCATGCACATATACATGAAAAAGAGATATATGTACAAAATGGTGCTGCTTATTGTTCCTAATACAAAAAAAATTGGAAAGAAAAAAATTCTTAAACACAGAAATGGTTAAACAAAAATGGTATGCCCACATAATGTAGCCATAGAAATTTCTATATAGAATAGCACAAAGACAGCCATGAAATAATTAAGTGAAAAAAATCTGTTTTATTTATTAATTTCATTTGTTTATTCATTCAAGAATTGAATATAGCTGCTAGGCACTAAAGCTCAAATAGTGAAAAAAATATCCTGCTCTTATAGTTTACATCCTCCTGAAGGAAACATAATAAATCAAATAAATTAAAACAAAGCCATAACTTATTATTAGATAGTGAAACATGCTGAGGAGAAATAAAATGAGGTGTGGAATGGGCTGTGACCCACAAAAACACTGAAATTTTGGATATGATGCTTCTGTGAATTCAGACTTGGGTCTGAGAAGAGAGAACAGCAAGGACAAAGCCTCTCAAGGGTGTTCTGCCTGGTGTGTTTGAGTGGCATAGTGAGGCCTTTGAGGCTATAATTGAGTGAGTGAGGGAAGAACAGGAGGTAAGGGCAGAGAAGTAGTGGGGAGGGAGGCATGCCATGTTGGGTGTTATAGCTCCTGATTAGGACTATGGCTTTAATTTTGAGGGAGTTGTGAACCCACTTAGGGTTTTGAGCAAAAGGAATAACTAGATCTCCTTTATGATGTAATAGAATTTCTTTTGTTGCTATTCTGAAAACTGACTGAAAGGAATAAGAGAGGTAGGTGAACATCATTTGAGAGCCTACTGCAATAATCCAGATAAGATACAATGGTGCTTTCTACCAGGATGGTGGCATGGGGATGATTTCTGGGCACATACTGAGGTAGAATCAATAAGATTTGATGACAGACCAGTTTGGATGTGAGAAGAGTGAAGGTGATATTTGATCTGAGCATAGAAAAGGTAGAGTTCCATTATATGAGAATGAGGATGTCTGTAGGAAAGTTGCTGAGAAGTAAGCACACTGTAGTCTTATTGATATGTAATGTATATACATATATACATAAATTATGACAATTTATAGCAAAGGGTCTGAAATGATATACACCACATTGATTGAAGTAGTTACTTCTAGGGGTTATAATTATGGAGAGGTGACGATGAACTTTCATTATTTTATTCCGAATCCATCCATGTTAGTATAATGGTTTATAACATGCATTATACATTACTTTGCAATTGACAAAAGAACACCCCACTTGCTTCTGGAGTTCTTAGGCAGATCAATTTCAAACAAGATAAATGTAAAGCCTTTAGACTATGTGAATATATATCATGTATATCGTTCATGATTAATGAAACACATTATGGACAAGACTTCTAGCCCACTTCTTGGTTGCAGAAATTGAATGAAACATGAGCTAACAAAATATTTGTGCTAGTCACTCACCATATTTGAAAATAGGATATCTTTCTGACTCATCCCAAGATGTTACTGAGAACTGAAGGACAAACCATAAAACCAAAGTTTAATTTACTAGTGAGCTGCCCTTACTAGTCTTGGCAAGGTTGAAAGTGCAGTCAATCCTCTACAGGTCAGTGGGTCTCATCCCGAGAAAACCTTAGGAGCAAATATCTGATGTCTGTCTTCTCTGTGGCCATGGAATGAGCAGAATTTACTAGCAATGCTCAATGCATCACACCCAACTGGAATTAATAGACTCAGGTTTTTGCCACTGGCTTGCTCTGTAACCCCAGACAAGTCACCTGAACTCACTTGCTCTTTGTTAATTGGGAAAGAAAATGAGGAAACAAGTATCAGTTTCCTGCATGCCTCATAGATAAATTATAGGACTGTCAGAGGCACAATAATCCCTTAATTAAGAGATTACTTGAGAAAAGGCAGTTTAATGCATAAATTAAAAATATATCAAACTTGAAAATGAGAGCTCTCTGCTTTGGTACCATTAGCAGTGATTCAATTGAATCGTATTTTTTTGCAAGGAGTAAATACAGTTTACTTTTTGACATCAAAGATATGTTTAGGTTAGCAAAATTTAAAAGGTACCAAAGTATAAAATGATGCTGTAAAAGGAAGTGTCATTTGTTATTTTCACACTTCAAGGATTTTTTTTTTGAGAGGGCATCTCTCATATTTATTGATCATATGGTTGTTAACAACAATAAAATTCTGTAATTCTGTATAGGGGACTCAATGCACAATCATTAATCAACCCCAAACCTAATTCTCAACAGTCTCCAATCTTCTGAAGCATAATGAACAAGTTTTTACATGGTGAACGACTTCTTACATAGTGAATAAGTTCTTACATGGTGAACAGTGCAAGGGCAGTCATCACAGAAACTTTCAGTTTTGATCATGCATCATGAACTATAAACAATCAGGTCAATTATGATTATTCGTTTGATTTTTTTTTTTTTGAGAGGGCATCTCTCATATTTATTGATCAAATGGTTGTTAACAACAATAAAATTCTGTATAGGGGACACAGGGGACTCAATGCACAATCATTAATCCACCCCAAACCTAATTCTCAACAGTCTCCAATCTTCTGAAGCATAGTGAGCCAGTTCTTACATGGTGAACAAATTCTTACATCATGAATAAGTTCTTACATGGTGAACAATACAAGGGCAGTCACCACAGAAACTTTGTTTTGATCACGCATTATGAACTAAAGACAATCAGGTCAAATAGGAATATTCGTTTGATTTTTATACTTGATTTATATGTGGATCACACACTTCTCCCTTTATTATTATTATTATTATTATTATTATTATTATTATTATTATTATTTTTAATAAAATGCTGAAGTGGTAGGTAGATGCAAGATAAAGATAGAAAACATAGTTTAGTGTTGTAAGAGAGCAAATGTAGATGATCAGATGTGTGCCTGTAGACTATGTGTTAATCCAAGCTAGACAAGGGCAATAAACCATCCACGGATGCAGAAGATTTCTCTCAAAGCAGGGGGGATGAGGTTCTGAGCCTCACCTCTGTTGATCCCCAATTTCTCACCTGATGGCCTCCCTGCAACTGTGCCTGTCTTAGGTTGTTCCTCCTTTGAGGAATCTTACCCGTCTCTGGCTAACCAGCCATCTTCTGGGGCCATACAGGGAAATGTAAAGTTGGTAAGTGAGAGAGAAGCCATATTGTTTGAAAAGGTTAGCTTTTTACTTCTTTGCAGATTTATGCCCTGTGGCTTCTATGCCCAGCACTTGTCTCGAGGTATCTTTACCACCTGGAGGAATTATGATACTCGGTAACTTCGATATGAGGCACGAATTCTATTTAAGGGTTGTAATTAGGAAGGAAGAAGAAAAGCTATAGAGGTAGCAAACAGAAGAAAACATGGGAAGATTGATTATTTCTTTGACATAACTTCTTGTAGAGTAACTTAAGCATGTATAGGTTTTAAACTACTAATTAAATTGCACACACACATTAACATAATAGGAATACAGTTACATAACCAAAGCAGATCTATAATTATCAGGCATCTCGAGTGAAGCCAAGAAAACCATTTAGGCACCCTAGGCATTTGTGAAAATTGGTCTATGATATGATGGATATTGTCCAACTGTACTTGAACAGTCTGAGAGAAATCAGACAAATTAAAACAATCCATTCCTGGGAACTGTTCACATCCCATATGTTCTTTTAACAGTAGATAGTCTGTAGTTGTAAGATTTTGGAGTGCTACAACTTGCACTTCTCCTAATTCTTGGATGAGTTCCAACAGTATAGATCCAGTCAAATTTGTTATTTTACTGAAAGCCCAGGCCAGCTTAGATATCTCCTTCTTCATTCCAATGGCAAGTCCAGGAACCAGTGGGATGGATGCAGCTACAACTGCAGCATCGCCTGGATCTTTGTTGAGGTTTTTTGATGATCATCTTCTGGTATGACTCTTCCAGAGAGTGCTGATGTTGGAAGTTCTTCTTCATATCATATCTTAGTTCATTTCTGGGTAGCCAAATTAGGCTTTGATCCCCTGTATAAACAGAAACAGACCCTTTGCCCTCACTTTGATATGCCCTTATACCATTGTGTAGAACTCATTGGAGGTCACCACTCAGGAACTGCTTTTTTTTTAAGAGAAAGGAATATTATCAGAAAAGTGTACCTCCATAGCCGATTATCTCACACCCTTTAAGTGATCAAAATTAAGGATATTTAAATCATGCATTAATCGTTGATTTACAGTTAGTTTTATCCTATCAGGGAGTAATCCCCCTTTTCTTTCTTTCCTCTTTTTTTATCTTTAATCTACACTTACATGAAGAATATTATGTTCACTAGGCTCTCCCCTATACCAGGTCCCCACTATAAACCCCTTTACAGTCACTGTCCATCAGTATAGGAAAATGTTGTAGAATCATTACTTGTCTTCTCTGTGTTGTACAGCCCTCCCCTTTCTCACTCCCCCCCTTGCATGCTAATATTAATTCCCACCTTCTTCTCCCCACCCTTATCCCTCCTTACCCACCCATCCTCCCCAGTCCCTTTCCCTTTGGTACCTGTTAGTCCATTCTGGGGTTCTGTGATTCTGCTGCCGTTTTGTTCCTTCAGTTTTTCCTTTGTTCTTATACTCCACAGATGAGTGAAATCATTTGGTATTTCTCTTTCTCTGCTTCGCTTATTTCACTGAGCATAATACCCTCCAGCTCCATCCATGTTGCTGCAAATGGTAGGATTTGCTCTCTTCTTATGGCTGAGTAGTATTCCATTGTGTATATGCACCACATCTTCTTTATCCATTCATCTACCGATGGACATTTAGGTTGCTTCCAATTCTTGACTATTGTAAATAGTGCTGTGATAAACAAAGTGGTGCATCTTGATTGCTGCATTCTTAGGATAAATTCCTAGGAGTGCAATTCCTGGGTCAAATGGTAAGTCTGTTTTGAGCATTTTGAGGAACCTCCATACTGCTTTCCACAATGGTTGAACTAATTTACATTCCCAACAGCAGTGTAGGAGGGTTCCCCTTTCTCCACAGCCTCGCCAACATTTGTTGTTGTTTGTCTTTTGGATGGCAGCCATCCTTACTGGTGTGAGGTGATACCTCATTGTAGTTTTAATTTGCATTTTTCTGATAATTAGTGATGTGGAGCATCTTTTCATGTGTCTGTTGGCCATCTGTATTTCATTTTTGGAGAACTGTCTGTTAAGTTCCTCTGCCTGCTTTTCAATCGGATTATTTATTTTTTGTTTGTTGAGGCGTGTGAGCTCTTTATATATTTTGGATGTCAAGCCTTTATCGGATCTGTCATTAAAAAATATATTCTCCCATACTGTAGGGTTCCTTTTTGTTCTATTGATGGTATCTTTTGCTGTACAGAAGCTTTTCAGCTTTATATAGTCCCACTTGTTCACTTTTGCTGTTGTTTTCCTTGCCCGGGGAGATATGTTCAAGAAGAGGTCACTCATGTTTCTGTCTAAGAGATTTTTGCCTATGTTTTTTTCCACGAGTTTAATGGTTTCATGACTTACATTCAGGTCTTTGATCCATTTTGAATTTACTTTTGTACATGGGGTTAGACAATGGTCCAGTTTCATTCTCCTACATGTAGCTGTCCAGTTTTGCCAGCACCATCTGTTAAAGAGACTGTCATTTTGCCATTGTATGTCCATGGCTCCTTTATCAAATATTAATTGACCATATATGTTTGGGTTAATGTCTGGAGTTTCTAGTCTGTTCCACTGGTCTGTGGCTCTGTTCTTGTGCCAGTACCAAATTGTCTTGATTACTATGGCTTTGTAGTAGAGCTTGAAATTGGGGAGTGAGGTCCCACCTACTTTATTCTTCTTTCTCAGGATTGCTTTGGCTATTTGAGTTATTTGGTGTTTCCATATGAATTTTTGAACTATTTGTTTCAGTTCATTGAAGAATGTTGCTGGTAATTTGATAGGGATTGCATCAAATCTGTATATTGCTTTGGGCAGGATGGCCATTTTGATGATATTAATTCTTCCTAGCCACGAGCATGGGATGAGATTCCATTTGTTAGTGTCCCCTTTAATTTCTCTTAAGAGTGACTTGTAGTGTTCAGAGTATATGTCATTCACTTCTTTGGTTAGGTTTATTCCTAGGTATTTTATTCATTTTGATGCAATTGTGAATGGAATTGTTTTCCTGATTTCTCATTCTATTGGTTCATTGTTAGTGTATAGGAAAGCTACAGATTTCTGTGTGTTCATTTTGTATCCTTCACCTTTGCTGTATTCCGATATCAGTTCTATTAGTTTTGGGGTGGAGTCTTTAGGGTTTTTTATGTACAATATCATGTCGTCTGGAAACAGTGACAGTTTAACTTCTTTACCAACCTGTATTCCTTGTATTTCTTTGTTTTGTTTGATTGCTGTGGCTAGGTCCTCCACTACTATGTTAAATAATAGTGGGGAGAGTGGGTATCCCTGTCTTGTTCCCGATCTCAGAGGAAAAGCATTCAACTTCTCACTATTCAGTATAATGTTGGCTGTGAGTTTATCATATATGGCCTTTATTATGTTGAGGTACTTGCCCTCTATACCCATTTTGCTGAGAGTTTTCATCATGAATGGATGTTGAATTTTGTCAAATTCTTTTTCAGCATCTATGGAGAAGATCATGTGGTTTTTGTCCTTCTTTTTGTTGATGTGGTGGATGATGTTGATGGATTTTCAAATGTTGTACCATCCTTGCATCACTGGGATGAATCCCACTTGGTCATGGTGTATGATCCTTTTGATATATTTTTGAATTCAGTTTGCTAATATTTTATTGAGTATTTTTGCATCTGCATTCATCAGGAATATTGGTCTGTAATTTTCTTTTTTGGGGGGGTTCTTTGCCTGGTTTTGGTATTAGGGTGTTGTTGGCTTCATAGAATGAGTTTGGGAGTATTCCCTCCTCTTCTATTTTTTGGAACACTTTAAGGAGAATGGGTATTATGTCTTCTCTGTGTGTCTGATAAAATTCTGATGTAAATCCATCCGGCCTGGGGGTTTTGTTCTTGGGTAGTTTTTTAATTACCATTTCAATTTCTTTACTCGTAATTGGTTTGTTTAACTTTTGTTTTTTCCTTGGTCAGTCTTGGAAGGTTGTATTTTTCTAGGAAGTTTTCCATTTCTTCTAGGTTTTCCAGCTTGTTGACATATAGGTTTTCATAGTAGTCTTTAATAATTCTTCGTATTTCTGTGGAGTCTGTTGTGATTTTTCCATTCTCATTTCTGATTCTGTTGATTTGTGTTGATTCTCTTTTTCTCTTAAAAAGTTTGGCTAGAGGCTTATCTATTTAGTTTATTTTCTCAAGAACCAGCTCTTGGTTTCATTGATTTTTGCTATTGTTTTATTCTTCTCAACTTTGTTTATTTCTTCTCTGATCTTTATTATGTCCCTCTTTCTGCTGACTTTAGGCCTCATTTGTTCTTCTTTTTCCAGTTTCGATAATTATGATGTTAGACTATTCATTTGGGATTGTTCTTCCTTCTTCAAGTGTGCCTGGATCGCTATATACTTTCCTCTTAAGACTGCTTTCGCTGTGTCCCACAGAAGTTGGGGCTTTGTTTTGTTGTCTTTTTTTCCCATATTTTCCTTGATCTCTATTTTAATTTGTTCATTGATCCATTGATTATTTAGGAGCATGTTGTTAAGCCTCCATGTGTTTGTGAGCCTTTTTGTTTTCTTTGTACAATTAATTTCTAGTTTTATACCTTTGTGGTCTGGACAGTTGGTTGGTAGAACTTCAATCTTTTGGAATTTACTGATTCTCTTTTTGTGAGCTAGTGTGTTGTCTGTTCTGGAGAATGTTCCATGTGTACTTGAGAAAAATGTATATCCTGTTGCTTTTGGATGTAGAGTTCTGTAGATGTCTATTAGGTCCATTTGATCTAGTGTGTTGTTCAGTGCCTCCATGTCCTTACTTATTTTCTGTCTGGTGGATCTGTCCTTTGGAGTGAGTGGTGTGTTGAAGTCTCCTAGAATGAATGCATTGCATTCTATTTCCTCCTTTAGTTCTGTTCGTATTTGTTTCAGGTATGTTGGTGCTCCTGTATTGGGTGCATATATGTTTATAATGGTTATATCCTCTTGTTGGACTGAGCCCTTTATCATTATGTAATGTCCTTCTTTGTCTTTTGTTATTTTCTTTATTTTGAAGTCTGTTTTGTCTGATACCAGAATTGCAACACCTGCTTTCTTCTCTCTGTTGTTTGCATGAAATATCTTTTTCCATCCCTTGACTTTAAGTCTGTGCATGTCTTTGGGTTTGAGGTGAGTCTCTTATAAGCGGCATATGGATGGATCTTGCTTTTTTATCCATTCTATTACTCTGTGTCTTTTGATTGGTGCATTCAGTCCATTTACATTTAGGGTGATTATTGAGAGGTATGAATTTATTGCCATTGCAGGCTTTAAGTTTGTGGTTACCAAAGGTTCAGGGTTAGCTTCTTTACTATCTTACTGTCTAACTTAACTCACTTGTTGAGCTATTATAAGCGCGGTCTGATGATTCTTTATTTCTCTCCCTTCTTATTCCTCCTCCTCCCTTCTTCATATGTTGGGTGTTCTCTTCTGTGCTCTCTTTAGGAGTGCTCCCATCTAGAGCAGTCCCTGTAGGATGCCCTGTAGAGGTAGTTTGTGGGAGGCAAATTCCCTCAACTTTTGCTTGTCTGCATATCGTTTAATCCCTCCATCATATTTAAATTATAATCGTGCTGGATACAGTATCCTTGGTTCAAGGCCCTTCTGTTTCATTGCATTAAATATATCATGCCATTCTCTTCTGGCCTGTAAGGTTTCTGTTGAGAAGTCTGATGTTAGCCTGATGGGTTTTCCTTTATAAGTGACCCTAGCTACCTTTAAAACTCTTTCCTTGTCCTTGATCTTTGCCATTTTAATTACTGTGTTTCTTGGTGTTGTCCTCCTTGGGTCCTTTCTGTTGGAAGTTCTGTGTATTTCTGTGGTCTGTTCGATTATTTCCTCCCCCAGTTTGGGGAAGTTTTCAGCAATTATTTCTTCAAAGACACTTTCTATTCCTTTTCCTCTCTTCTTCTGGTACCCCTATAATACAGGTATTGTTCCTTTTGGATTGGTCACACAGTTCTCTTAGTATTGTTTCATTCCTGGAGATCCTTTTATCTCTCTCTATGTCAGCTTCTATGCATTCCTGTTCTCTGGTTTCTATTCCATCAATGGCCTCTTGCATCTTATCCATTCTGCTTATAAATCCTTCTAGAGTTTGTTTCACTTCTGTAATCTCCTTCTGGACTTCATTCCTTAGCTCTTGTATAGTTCTCTGTGTCTCCATCAGCATGTTTATGATTTTTATTTGAATTCTTTTTCAGGAAGACTGGTTAGGTCTGTCTCCTTCTCTGGTGTTGTCTCTGTGATATTTGTCTGCCTGTAATTTTACCTTTTCGTGGTGATAGAGATAGTTTGCAGAGCTGGCATGAGTGATGGCTGGAAGAACTTTTGTTCTTGTTGTTTTGCGGCCTTCCTCTCCCAGGAGAACAGCGACCTCTAGTGGCTTGTGCTGGGCAGCTGCACACAGATCGGGCTTCTGATTCCTGCCCTGCTGCTATGGAGTTTATCTCCACTTTTTCTCGGGCTGCTGCTCCAATATGGTGGAGCCACGTTGGAGGGGGAGCGGCCAGGAGGCTGTTTATCTCCATGAGGGGCCTCCGTGCTCCCTGCTGCCCAGGTGGTTAGAGTGCCCAAAGATCCCCAGATTCCCTGCTGCCAGACTAAGTGTCCCAGGACGCTTCTGTCTGGTTTTGGGGTCCCTGTCCATTTAAGACTTCCAAAAAGCACTCACAAAAAAAAAATAAAATAAAAATAAATAAATAAATAAATATATATAAATAAATAAGTAAATAATTAAGAAAAAAAAAAGCCACTTGCTTTTCTTTGTCCCCAGGCACTGGCCTCAGGGTCCCGCTCTCAGGTCTTGCTGTCCTGTTTCCCTAGTATCCAGGACCCACCGCATGCACTTTGTCTGTGCTCTGGTGTGGATAGCTGGGGCTGGGTGTTTAGCAGTCCTGGGCTCCCTCTCCCTTCTCACTCTGACTCCTCTCCTCCCACTGGGAGCTGGGGGGAAGGGTGCTCGGGTCCCGCCAGGCTGGGGCTTGTATCTTACCCCCTTCGGTAGGTGCTGGTTTCTCACAGGTGTGGATGTGGGCTGGATGCTGTCCTGTGTCCTCTGGTCTCTGTTCTAGGAAGAGTTGTCTTTGTTATATTTTCATAAATATATGTGGTTTTGGGAGGAGATTTCGGCTGCTCTATTCACGCCGCCATCTTGGCTCCACTTCAAGGATTTTTTTAACTTGTTCCCTACTGTTACTCTACAAGGTGCATAGGTCCCAAATAATTTTCTAGGGATGACAAGTGTAAAGGGGAAAAAACAAAATCTGCCACAAACAGACCTCACTCCTCCTGGAATATCAATAGGGGAAGTGTTGAAAAATGTTGGGGAGTTGACTATAACAGGCTGTAGACTCAAGTGGTTTAGAAGCTTGTCCTTGATTAAAGGTTCAAGAAGAGGCTTGGTAAACAATGACTGATCCTAAAGAGCTTAGTACTAGAATAACGTTGCTCACCATGGCTTCTCACTAGGTCCTTGGCAAGGGGTAAGCTTTAATTCTGCCTTCTGTACTCCTAGGATATAGTGGGGAATAAGGTGATTGACTACAGTATAAGCCTTTGACATAAGAATTTCAGTGTGATTTTTCCCCCTCATCTATGTATTCTGTTTAGGCCTCCATGGATTTCCTAGCCACTGTGTCTTGATAGATTTGGCACCCCTTTTCAGGATCAGAGATTGGCCCTAGTTTGCTTAAGCTATTCAGTACATCTCATTCCTCTGGATAAAAAGTATTGATGTAAAGATGGCATATAACTCAGTTTTGAGCAATTAGACTCAAGGAGACATTTTCTGTGGGCTTCGAGAGTGAAGATTTCTTAGTCTTTTTCATGAACTACTCAAAGATATACCCGTTCCCCATAGTGGGTGTAAATATGGAAGCATAATCATTGCTGGCAGCCACTGCCTAAGAAAGCTGATGTCCTGACAAACAGAGGGAGAGAATGAATACAATTCAGTGTTTGGAGATGTTATGGAGTTAATGGGACCAAACCTCTTCTCTGAATATGTTAATTATGTGAAACAATATATTCTCTTTATTGTTTAGGCCTGTTGATTTTAGTTTTTTTGACATATCTAATAAAAATAATTTCTGACTACCAAACTTTGCAAAAACTGTTCATTAAATGTAAGTTATGTTTTGAATTTAATTGAGAAAGTTATTTAAAATATTAATGAATTTTTAAAATATGACAGATATCCTGGTACCTGTTATTCTAGCATATGGCCTATTAAATTTCACTAACTGTTTAAATTTCTCTTCTGGAATGGAATACTAAAAAAAGAAGACCTAGAAGGAAATACATGGATTTATATTCTTTAATTTACCATACAAATTAAAAATTTACATATCTAAGTTTAATCTTAGTAATATTAAACTACTTTGCCTTCATACCTCCCTATTTTTTTTAACTTTAAGTCGGTCTTTATTCCCCCGGAAAATGCCTCTAAATCCCTGAACCTGTCAGGTTTCACAAGCATGTAATTTTACTTTAGCTAAATTCTAAATACCCGTAAGAGGTGAATTTGACATGGGAACTGTGAAAGAGTCTTATCTACAGTGACACAACTGCTACCTCCCTAATATCTATTAAATAGCACAGAATTATAGTGTAACAACTCTGAAATTACTTGCAATACCTGTACGAATACCAAATAGATTCGTTATGTTCAGACTTATTACAAAAAGCACTTTCTGAATTTTAAATGATTAAGACTCTTACAAATTAATAGCTCTCGAGTGAGTTTACTTTCTAATGTACATATATTATTTAAAGATTGCAGTTCAGTTAAATGTAAGCAATGAGGCAAATGATATTGCCACTTACTAGAAAGTGTCATTTAGAGCAATATTCCTAATTTTGAAAGCTTTCAAATGGCATTATTTGAAAGAACAGTACACCCCCTACTTTAAGTGCTACATGTCATTCTACTCACCTCCCTGGAGATGAAGAAAAAAAATAAAGAAGGAAGAAAGTGATAAATGTCCACATTATGCAGAATTTGCCTTTTTGAAATCCCATTCCCCATTGCACTAGCTGGAATTTTATAGAGATATAAATCACAAAGAAATAAGAAGCCAGTAAGGAGATAGAAGTATACTTGAAATATGGATGCAAATTCTTACCACCTGCTGAGCAAAAGTAGTCTGCAGAGACTGTCCTGGGAACCACGATGCCATGAGCATCTTGTAAGCTCTAAATTTGCAGCAGAAGAATAGGGGAATTATGTCTGCAAAATGCCAAAGGCCACTCTGATTTATCTCTCAGCAGAATGTTTCAGCCACATCTGCATAAATATTTTAACAGGAATTTAATTTTCATTTTCATCACACATTAAATCTTCTTATTACACACCATCATTTTGTCCTAAATGAGTTGCCTTTTTCATGCAATTTGTGTTCACTCTTCTTTTTGTGCTTGATAAATATAATTTTAATATACAAAGGAATGCTGGCTTTATTTATACAAGAGCCTTGCCTTGGGCCGTTTAATTTTAGCCATGAATTCTATTTATTTTAATACAATACATGCTATAGCTGCCAGTTGGCTTATATATAACTTCAGCATTTGTTCTTAGGTCTTCAAGACATTAGGAAATAGGAACAGTTGAGGGTATGTGAGGTTCAGTTAATGCTATAAGTGAATATCTTATTGGATATGGGTTTAGATGCATTGGTTATAAGAGACACACACTGCTCCATTCTCCATCTTATTGTCAGCGTGTTTCATCAAGTGAAATGTGGGAATTGTGGGTAGTGTGCATTTGATAGAATCTTACCTTATTTTTGACTACAGTGACATTGAAAACACTAAAAGTGATGGTTAATTTTTTGAAATCCCAGGAGGTCAGGGAAAAGTGTTGCCCTTCTTATACTTGGTGAGAAACCTTACAGCACTAAGCAGATCCTATCAATGCACACTGGATATTTGTCCTGGAACCAATCCTTCAAGTGCAACAGTTGTAGTGAAGATAATAAATTTGCCATTTGCAAATGTGTCAACCACCTGGTGTTTTAGACAACCAATAACTGTACTCTCAGCTGGTATCATCTTCCTTTCAGTTTTGTTTGAAAATATTTTATGTTGTAACTTTTTACTTTAAAAATTCAGACAGAATTGATACCTTAATTTTGAGGGTAAGGCAACCTTAAAAAGCAAAATGCAATTATTGAAATGCTACAGGTCTTTGTGTCTTTATCAAAGCTTATTAGGTTGAAATTGAGTGTGGGTGAGCAGCATGAAAACTAAATCCATGTTTTTTTGGAATGGGCAATATATAATGAAGAGTTTAAAACATGTCCCTCTTTCACATTCCTATTTGTATATGAGGGAGAGAGAGATTTTTTTTCTTGTTTAAGATTGAGATGGTATAGCACAGGGCAATCTAGCTTTTGAGGCCATGTCTTTATTCCTAAGAAAATGATGAAAATTTAAAATGATTTTTTTCACCAAGGCCTCACATTACATTTTCCTAAACTTGTGCTTATTCATTTTATGTTTGTTTTAGTGGTTTATTGTATGGCCTGAAATACAGCAAACATCTTTGTTTTCACCAATATAATATATATGAATGTCTCCCTAAAAATAATTTAATAACAATAGAGCAATGAAATTGTGCCTAGTTTTTAATAAATGTACATCAGATGAGGAAAATTGATTAACTCAGACTTATTGACCCACTTACTACTTACAGATAGATGGTCCTCAGTGGCTTTTTCAAATTCTTTATCTTTCTTGTTGTTTGACTTTCTACAAAAATTGTATTATCTTTGTAAAAAGGAAAATTGTTTTCTTTCAGTTATACACAATAGATTAATAAAGTATTTGTTTATACTATTAATTCTCTTCATTAACTCTGTATGAATGTTTTATTCTGTCCATTTTTACATGGGAATCCTAGCTGAGGTCTGCTTTGCTACCTCTGATTGTTCACTCATTTTTCATGCATGAACTCACCCACTCATTGCTTATTATGAATCATGCACAGTTATAGGCATTATAGGTATTGCTCTAAAGGAACATCCCTTCCGATTACTTACTGAAAACATGTAATTTCTCCTTCCCTTGTTAAAATATCTCATACTACACTATAAGTTCTTTGATGCTTTATCTTTTTATCTCTAATAGTTTTCAAGAGAGTATCTTGCACATACTAAGCACTTAAAAATATTTGTAGAAAGAGTGAGTAAATTACCTTGCACTGTTTCTGAGGAAATAGTTTGCCAAGTGCAAATAATCTTAGCTCAAACCTTTTTATTTCTTTGTTGTTCCAATTAATAAAATAAATCTGGTTTGATTGCATACAGGTTTTAATCATACATGTACAGTATGGTGTACTGAGTAATATCTATGGTTTTCATGTCCTGAATCCATCATTTATTAGCTCTGGGACATTGTGCTTCAATTTACCCATTTTTTAATTGTAGATGATTATTCATAAGTAACCAACTCAGTTGCTATTTGAGTGAATTGAACAGGTGTGAAAAGTTTGAGCCAATGCTTGGTACATACTGAATTCTCAAGATTCTTAGTAGTGTTATTATTTTTCATTAGTTGCTATTATTTCACCTAGTATAATGCTTCTCCGGTCCATTCATATTGTTGAAAAAAGTTAAAAGATTTCATTCATTTTTATAGCTAGGTAGTATTCCTTTGTGTGTGTGTGTGCTTGTGTGTGCATACACATACACATTGTGTACAAATATTTATGTATTTATGTATATATACCACAACTTACTTTTTTTATCCATTCAGTAATAAATTGATAGATACTTAGGTTGTTTCCATATCTTGCCTATTGTAAATAATGCTGCAGTGAACATAGGGGCACATACAGCTTTTAGAATTAGTGTTTCATTTTCTTTGGATAAATACCCACAAGTGGAATTGCTAGATCATATGGTAGTTCTAATTTTAATATTTTTAAAGGAAACTTCATACTATTTTCCATGGTGGCTGTACCAATTTACATTCCCCACAACAGTGCACATTCTTCACATCTTTGCCAGCATTTGTTATTTCTTGTATTTTGGTAACAGCCATTCTAACAGTTGTATCTCATTGTGGTTTTAACTTGCATTTCCCTGATGACTAGGATATTAAGCTTCTTTTCATGTGCCTGTTGGCCATTTGTATGTCTTCTTTGGAAAAATATCTATTCAGGTCCTTTGCCTATTTTCTAATTGGCTTGTTTGTTTTTATACTATTGCATTGTATGAGTTCTTTACATATTTTGGATATTAACTCTTTATCAAGTGCTGAGAGTGGGCACTCTTATCTTCCCGATTTTAGAGGAAAAGCTTTCAACTTTTCACCATTCAGTATGATGTTAGCTGTTTGTCATATATGGCCTTTATTATGTTGAGGTATATTCCCTTTATACCTACTTTGTCAAGAACAGTTATCACAAAATGGATACTGAAATTTGTCAAATGCTTTTTCTGTATCTATTGATATGATCCTATGGTTTTTATCTTTTGTTTTGTTAATGTGACATTAAACCTTGAATGATTAATGGGTGTTGAAACATCCTTGTATCCCTGGAATAAATCCCACTAGATCATGGTGAATGATCCTTTTAATGCATTGTTGAATTCAGATTGCTGATTTTTTTATATTTGTTGAGAATTTTTGTATTTCTTTTCATTAGGGTTATATTGATCTATAATTTTCTTTCCTTCAGTTTACTTGTCTGGTTTTGTTATCAGGGTAATGGTAGCCTCATAAAATGAGTTTGGAAGCATTCCTTCATCTTCAATTTTTTGGAAGAGTTTGAGAATACATATTAACACATTTGAGTTTCATAGAATTCTCTCCTTCAATTCTGACTGATAATCTTGCCAGGTAGAATATTCTTGGATGAAATTTTTTTTCTTTCAGCACTTTGAATGTATCTTGCCACTCCCTGCTGGCCTACAAAATTTTCTTTGGAAAAAACTACTGATTGTTCCATTATACGTAACAAGTTGTTTTTCTCCTACTGTTTTAAAAATTCTCTTTATATTTAATTTTTGATATTTTAATTAGAATGCATCTTGGTGTGGATCCTTTCAGTTCTTCATCTTGTTTGGAACTCTCTGGACTTCCTGGATCTAGATGTCTATTTTCTTTCTCACGTTAGGGAAGTTTTCAGTTAAAATTTCTTCACATATGCTTTCTGCCCCTTTCTCTCTCTCCTCTCCCCCTGGGATTTCTTAAAATATGAATGTTGTGCTGCTTGATATTGTCTCATAATGCCTTTAATTATCTTCACTTTTTAAAATTAATTTTTCTTTCTGCTGCTCTGTTTGGGTGAATTCCTCTGCCCTGTATTCCTGGTCAGAGATCCTTTCTTCTGTTTCATCTAGTCTGCTGTTACATCCCTGTAGTGTATGTTATTCTTCAGCTCTGTGACTTCTGCTTTGTACTTTCTTATTATTTCTATCTCTTTGTTGAAGGTCTTACTGTGCCCATCCATTCTTCTCCTGAGTCTGATGAGCATCTTTATAAACGTTACTTTGGGCTTTTTATCAGATAAATTACCTATCTGCTTTTATTAATTATTTTTCCTGAGGTTTTATCTTGTGCTTTCATTTAGAACCTATTCCTCTTTCCCTGTTTTGCTTAACTCTCCTTGTTTCTGTTTATTAGATTAAACAGCTACTTCTCCAAGTCTTGAAGAGGTGGCCTTGTATAGGAGGTGAAACTTAATCGTTCATCCTTGCCCTAGCTCTTGGTTGTCTCTCTAAGCTTTGTGATTGTCTGAGTGGTCTGATATATTCTTGATAGGTCCCTGATTGTGAGGATGTTCCAAGACCTGAAGTGTTCCAAAGGGAGGGATCTCTTTCAAAATCTAGTTTCAGACTGAGTGGAAGCAAGAACCTCAGGCAGCATGTTTTAAAGTTTACAAGTAGATGCAGTCTTGTGGGACCTCAACCATAAACAGTGCTGGCCCCAGACAAGGAGATCTGGAGGTGTCCCCTGGGTGACAGTTGCAAAAACTGGGACTCCAGAAAAGTGTATAAGCCTCTTTTTGGGAAATACTGTTGAACTGTAGTGAGGGTGAGGAAGAACACAAAGATGATATCCCCTGGTCTGTGTTCACTGACAGCACCTCTCTAGCCTTTAGATATGTAGGAAACCTGAAGCCTACCCTCCAGGATGAAGTTTCAGGTAATAAATGGACCTTTTTCCAAAGAAGACTGGAGTTTTATTTCAGTCTGTTGTCTCTGGTGTCCTGGGGTGCTACCCTGCCGAGGACTATGGATTCTTGCAGTCCTGTGGGGCCCAGAAATATAAGCACTCCTGGACACCAAAGCCAGGTGATCAAGTAGTGTCCCCTATGTGAACTGCATGCACCTGCTGGTTTTAGAGGGGCACTGGGAGGGTGTAGGGACTGTGTGTGCCTGCTGGCACAAGCAGGGTAGGGAGAGAGTGCAAAAATGATGTTTGCTAGTGCCATCATCCCAAGACAGAGTTCCAACTGGCCCCTTCTCCTCTGTCAGGTGCATTAAGATTAGCAATGAATCTCCTTCCTATGTAGGTAGGCACTTTTAAAACTGCTACCTTTGTGCTGGGTCCTGGAGTGATTCTGCACACAAGCCCTTTCAGAGCACAATCGGTTTCTTATAGCCCTTTTGAGTCTCCTGAACATAAACCTCATTGATTTTCAAAATCACACATTCTGGGGCCTCATCTCTCTGTTGCAGGTACCAAGAGTTGGGGTGCCTGATGTGCAGCATGAACCCCTCACTCCCCAGGGAGAAGCCCCAGCTTTGTGAGATCTCTCCCAATTGTGGCTCACTACTCTCGGGTGGGGTTTTGGGCAAGACCACATCTCTTCCTTTCCTACCTGTCTCAATATGGCCCTTTTATTGTTTGTTGCACAGGAGCTGTTCAGCTAGTTCTTGGGTCTTTTTTAGAGCAAATTGTTACATACGTAGCTGTAGACTTGGTGTGTTCATGGGAGAAGGTGAGTTCAAGATCTTCCTATGATGCCATCTTGTACCAGCTCTATCTTATATATTTATTTTACGGTACCTAGCATCTTGGTTGTAACCCAACTTAAAGGTTTAATATTCACTGCCTTATTTGGACTGCCACATGATTCCAGTGAGAATAAGGTGAATAGCCGTCTTTATGATTGTATTCCCCATGACCTTTATACTCGAAATAATAATAAATACTTCATCTTTCACTGGTGTTAAATCTGAGGAAATTGCCTTTTCAATTCTGATTACCAGATCCCCTGTTTGTTCATTTCTTTTCCATATAGTTGAAAAGAGCGTCTTTCTAACATGGCAAAAATGGAATTGGACTGGAGAACGGCAGGTGGAGGGAGGAAAAAGGTAGGTGGGCAAGTTAATAATGGTGTTGAGAGTTTGTTGAGTGAAAGGCATGATGAAAGTACAGAAGGCTTGGCCAACCTCTGCCCTCAGTTCTCTGACACAATTAAGTGAGATTGAAACAAATATTTTACATTTCTTGCCCTTAATTTAAGGAATAGTTGGCACGTATAGTTTTCATACCCTCTCTTTTTGGGTTGTATATGAAATCAGGTAAACCAGGGGAAGAAGACTAATATGGCAGAGAAAGACTGTTTCTAGTTACCTTGGTTTCTAAAGAGTGTCCAGGTTTTAGCTTCAGGCTTCCATTCTTACCTTCACTTTTAAATGTGAAGATAAACCTTTGCTTGGTTGATGTTTGAATGGGCTGGACTTTATCAAATATGTTTGGCTTCCCTATTAGCTTCAGTTTACTTATGTTCCAGGGTAGGATGCAGAAAAACTGATCTCATCATTTGAAACAGTCTCATCCTTAACACTACTGAATTCTGGGGCCACATAATTCTTTGTACTGGGGGACTGGCCTATGTATTGCAGAATGTTTAGCATAATCTCTGGTCTCTGTCCACTAGATGCTAGTAGCACCTCCTTGAAGTAACAGCCACAAGTATCTACAAACATTGTCAAATGCCTCTTTGGCATTTGACACCATTATTAACTTGCCCACCTACCTTTTTCCTCCCTCCACCTGCCGTTCTCCAGTCCAATTCCATTTTTGCCATGTTAGAAAGACGCTCTTTTCAACTATATGGAAAAGAAATGAACAAACAGGAGATCTGGTAATCAGAATTGAAAAGGCAATTTCCTCAGATTTAACACCAGTGAAAGATGAAGTATTTATTATTATTTCGAGTATAAAGGTCATGGGGAATACAATCATAATGTCCTTTGGAGGACATAATCATATTACAAACACTGAGTTTGGAGCTTTACATTCAATCCTTAAAATAATCCTGAAAGTAGGTATTTTTGCTTTCAGATTTAGAGATGAAGAAATAGAAATCCAGAGAGCTTACTTAATTGCACATATAGTAAATTGTGGAAGGAAATTGTGGAAGGAAAAGGGATACCTATATTTCAGATAATTCCAGTTGATAATATAGAATTATGTAATGTAATAGCCATTATGAAATATAAAATAAGAATAAATATGAAGACTCCAACATATTATTACTAATTAATACTTAGCTCATTTTTTGGCTCCAGGTTTGATCATTCCTTTGAATATACTACATTTCCTTCACTAAGTAGTTCTGGCATCACTCAAATTGGAAATACCCACGGGACTTGAAAACCAAATTTAATATGGAATCTTGGGTTGGGTTGTGGAGTAGAAAAAGATGTTAGTGGAAAGCTGATGATATCTGCAATTTATTTCATAGTATTGTTCCAATGTTAATTTCTTAATTCTGATAATTGTATGGTAGTTAAATAAAATGGGGATTTTAGAGGGAACTGGGGGAAGGCTATATGGGAGCTCTACTTTTTTTGTGGCTTTTCTTATGTATAACATTATTTAGAAATAAAAATGTGTTAAGAATACAGAATATGAAATATGTTAATGATGAAAACAAACTGGTAAGAAGCACGAGATCTGGGTTGCTATTGTTATTCTACTACTTCCCCCTAGCATTTTTCTTTGGGAAAATAGTCAAAATCTATACATTTTAGTTGTTTCAACTATGTAAACAGATGAAAATATCTAACCAATTTAAAGGCATGGTGATAAACCAGATAACAGTGTAAGATTACTCTAATAAATAACTGCCTATCTATCTATTTATCTATCTATCTATCTATCTATCATCATCTATCTAATTATCTGCCTATATGTATCCATCAAATATATATGCACATTCACTCACAGAGCTTTTTGTTAAGAAACGTTCAAGTTATACCTTAACGTTGGTTTTTAACTATAGAGTGTGAAACAAGTATTTAGCAGTGAGAATTTTTACTGGACAAAAGGATATAATATTACACTATTCAGCCATCACACTAATGTGGGTTTCTTAGGCAGATGAAAAATTATGGAAGGTTGTGCTCATAATGAGAATGAGCCCACGTACCTAATGTTCTAGAACTGCCATTAGGAAATGCAAGTATATCACTGCTCAGTTTTGCCGAGACATTTTCCCTTGTAACTTTCCTTTTTGGAAACTTAAAATAAAATGAACTTTATTTGGAAAGTTTAGGATTCCTTCCTCAGAATATCATTTATCCCAAGACATCCCTGTATCTGCTCCTCAAGTTTTCAGAAGAGGTACTGACATGTAATCAGCACTTACTATGGTATCAGTACAGTTCTGGATACATTACATAGATCAATGCATTTGATGTCTCAAGGAGGTTTTAATGATAAAAAGATAGGCTTTAGGTATCTGCAAAAAAAGTAGATTTTAGTCTTATATAATAATGAGACCATCTAAATCTTCTAACATACTTCATTGGGAAGGCTCTCACTAGGAGCTTTCCAAGTATTACATGTCACCATATTGCAAAACATTTATAAGTTATGTGTTCTGTTATGGATTGTGGCCAATATCCTTAATTTAATTTGATTGATTGCAAGGAGATAGCTCTCATACAGACAGAATGAACAGGGCTTCTTTTGCAACAGCAGAGGAGTAAGATTTCCATGCAGACTGGTGTTTGGTGATGCCAAGTGCAGCCGTAGCCTTGATACTGTAGGCAGTGAAGATTTTTGTATTCCATAAATATATTGCTTTTGGCTGTCACTTTTGAGATTCTGAGCAGTTTCATACTGTTAAGGTGAGCTATTTTTCTACTTTATC
This sequence comes from Manis javanica, assembly GCF_040802235.1. NCBI lineage: Eukaryota > Metazoa > Chordata > Mammalia > Pholidota > Manidae > Manis > Manis javanica. The sequence continues at coordinate 56,632,015 of NC_133166.1, forward strand.
CTACAAGGCAAACATAGGAAATGATGCCCAGTTTAGAATAGTCATATTTTACCCCTTAATTTACCATTGCTGTTCATGAGCTTATGTAGAAGCTATCTTCATTGGCCCTGGAATTACTTTTTCCCCCTTAGCTTTGAAAAGATTTGTTTTATTTCTTATGGTCCGTATGCTTCTCTCCTGTATATTTCTCCATGGTATGATTTTAATGTTGTTCCCTCAGTTGAATTCAGAATTGATATTTTACTTTTTGTAAAGAATCAGAAAAAAAAATCAAACTTACTTACTAAGTATTGCTTTTGGATAAGAACATCCCCAAAGCTCTTGTAATTTTTTTAAACAAACTGCATCTGTATTCCTCTTCCTCCACCCTAAGCCAATTTTCTAAGTCATTTTCTCTTTGAAATGTAAGTTGAGAATGCAGAGCCTTCTATGAATCTTTACAGGGGCCTTCTGCCCACTCCCTCTCTGTTTCTGGCTTTCAATACTACTTAGAGTTTCAATCTTCTGAATTAAACTAAAGGCACAAGTGCAAATGGCAAGAATAGAATAATAGCAATATTAATCCTATTTTTCCCAAATGGTGGGCTTTTGAAAGAGGCTACTTAGAGAGTGCATTATTCAAGTGTGTTTTAAAGCCTTTGGAGATGATCCAGAACTAGGGCAGGAATCTTCCAAAGGAAGTAGCCACCAAGAACAAAGAGGATCTCGAATCATTGACACAGTCATTGAGGGCACAGTAAAATGACATCTCATAGTTTTCTGGTAGTTCTGTGGTTGTTCTGGTAGAAACCAGGACCAAGAAACACCCCTCTGAGTTAGGAGAAGTCTTGCCAGAGGAAGGAGATATTTCTGACGTCGGCCATCTTGGGAAGAGGCAGAGCCCAAAATAGAAAATAGGGATTTGGAAGGTAAGTCTCAAACAAGGGAGAAAAGGAGTGCCTTCTTTTCAGAGTAAAACTTTCTTGGATTTGGATTTTTAAGGATTTATTATGTTACTTTATGTATGTTTGTATTTATATACATATATTTATTATATGTATATCAAGAATGAACTCTGGTTGTGGCAGGGTAAAGATGTTCTCTGCCAAAAGGAAGCTGCTGTGAGCGGGACCTTGTGAATGTGGGCTAAGCTCAAAGTGCTTCTAGGAAAAGCACCGTTTTGTCAGATCAGTTAAGTACATTTGCTTTTCTGAAATTCTCTCCATTAGTCTGAATCATTAGTAAAGTCTGATTTAAATGCAAATTGGCCAACTATGCTGCTGAGATTTAAAGAAAGGTGAATCCTAGAGGTAACAATCTTGTCTTTAGACTAGAATAGGGACTATAAGATCTAGCTGCCCCTCACCATTTGGAGATTTTCTGTTGTCATCCTTAGATGATAGAGATTTGATTCTGTTCAAGGAAACTATAGGTTTCTTACAACTTCAAGGAGAATTAGAAACTCTTTGTACTAAAAGTGAAATAGATTAAATACCAGTTTGTAACATCTGAGTTCCTTCTCAATACACATTAAGAGGACTCCTTCTCTCTGTGATGAATTAGGACTCAGCTTCTTCAGTTTCCTCTCAATTATTTATATTTCCTTCTCTCTTCTAGTTCTTTAATTTCTTGTAGGATAGGTGATGCATTAGGTTCTTGGATCAGTGACAGAGGCTAGCCTAATTAAGATAATTAAAGTTGTTCTTTCATTCTCAACTTTTATCAGGGGCTTAATCTGATATCTTGTCTCTGCGCTCTTCTTTTTTGTTTGTTTTGGAAAGCACTAAATCAGAAATAAAATGAAGATCCATTTCATAGTTCACTAATCTTTTTCTTATTTTTGTTCTTTGTCTTCTGATACCCAAAAAGCAATTGAGGAAGACCAATATTAGTTCCATTAATAATTACATATATTTAACATTTTGCAGTTGTGTGCTAAAACCAGCTGACCCAAAGGGCCGACTGATAAGTATTCAGGAATCTCATGAGCTGGGTGGTAAACTTTTAATAGCTTGAAATTGGCCATGGGAGGAGTATTTATATCACCGTGCAAACTGGACGTTGCTATGAACCAGAGGTTTTCCTCTTCCTCCTCCTCTTTTCTAGAGAGCTGTCTTACCAGCACATCACCAAGTGTGGTTGTTGGCATCATAAATGTGGCATTAAAAACTACTTTATTATATTTTAAAGTGGATTGATTTTCAATAATAGGCGACAGAGGATGATCTCAACCTTTTTAATGCAAGTAAGAGATTTTGTTTATTTTTTATTTTTCTATGTTTTCTGAAATGGATCTCTGAGAAGGGGTTACTTGCAGAAACCATAAAAAAGCAGCAAAAATTGCATATAATAGGGCATAAAGTCTGACCAAAAAATGCTGTATTTTGTTTATCCCTAGGAATAAATTCCTGCATTATGCTCATTATATAAGCACATGTCCTGTTCAGGTACTGAAGTTTAAAACTAGCCACAGGCAATTAGTCTTATAGAATCAGTTAGCTTGCGTTCGCTCCCTGAAAGTAACAGGCCAGGGATTTTCTGACACTGGTACTGTTGGCTACCCCTGTTGATAAAAGTTAGAGAAAGTGTGTTTCAGAAAGTTCACTCAGTTAACTGAGTTCTTTTGTTTTAACAAATTATTTGGTTTAACAAGCCCATAATCTTATTGGATCCCTAAAATTATTTCTTAATATTTCTCCTCTCAAGTCTTTATTTTGAGCCAAGAAAATAGAAAGAGGTAGGAGGTGAGGCTGGCAGAGAAAGAGCTGGTGCTATGACTTGAACTAGAGTGTGGCATCTTTCATATTTACAGTTGACTTATTATCAGCAGTGGGCTCTGTGTTAGTTTCCAATTGCTCCCATAAGAAATTACTACAAACTTGGTAGCTTGAAATAATAAACATTTTTTTTCTCCTAAAATTTTGGGGTTCAGAATATCAAAATTAGTTTCACCAGGCCAAAGTAAAGGTGTCTGCAGGGTGTTTCCTCCAAAGGGCTCTAGGGGAGAATCCATTTCCTGACCTTTTTGAGCTTCTAGAGCTGTATTTCTTGGCTCACAGTCCTTTCCTCTCTTTTCCAAGCCATCAGCATAACATCTTGCTTCGCTCATCATATTGCCTTCTGTCTCTATAGGCAAACTCCCCCTGCCTCCCTTTTATAAGGACACTTGTGATTACATTCAAAACCCACCCAGATAAACCCAGATAATCTCCTCATCTCAAAATTCTTAATCCCATCTGCAAAGCCTCTTTTCACATATAAGATGACATTTGCAAGTTCTGAGGATTAGGACCTGGATATCTTTGGGGATCAATATTTATCCTACCTCAAGCCTTTCAGAGGATGAGCAGATAGCGTAATGCCCCCTTGGGGAGCTCTGGGGATAGGCAGGAATTGCCCATGAAGCTGCCCTGTTTGGAGAAGGCTAGTTTGCTTTAAAATTCTGTCTTTGGTTTCTCTCCACCTCATCTGCCTACCTATCTTACCTGCAGAGAACAGGTGACAAAGAAATTTCCTGGTTTAAGATGTGTTAAACCATAGTGAGTGCAGACACACCCTCCCTTCCCTCTGTGAAGCAGTACTGGGACCAGGTGGGAAAAAATCTTAGTTGCTTCCTGTAGGAAATATTTGCCCTTGGAAGATAAGAATTTTAATGAAGTAGAATTATTTACCTAACAGGACTCACTCAAAAACCTCCCTGAATGTGCCCATCAGTCTAAAGCTATTATGTCATCAACTCTACCCAAACCCAAAGATTTCCTCCTTGATCAGCTCACCTAAAATCATGTAGCCCATGACTTTAAGTGCTATAAATACTGTTCCCTAATTTATTCATTTGGAGACACGTCTAAGACTGTCCAGTGTTCTCTTTTACAGTAAGTCAAATAAACTTTGCTTGAACAGGTTTCTCTGGTGGTTTTTTGAGGAATCTTGCCAACATTGAACCCTTGAAACCTCATAGATACCTTTTATTTATTACAGTGGAGGATTTCTGTATGCACTACCTTAATGCTCAAATGTACCTTTCACTCTGAGTGGTGTGAACACCGTAGATATTATTTGTATAAGCTATTTTTTTATGGAAGGGATATCTCATCAACAAAGGAGTTATTAAGGGGAGACCAGTACTTGGTTTAGAAGATGGTAGGGGCAGTATACAATGAAGCAAAACTGAAGGAACAAAATGGCAGCAGACTCACAGACTCCAAGAATGAACTAGTGGTTACCAAAGGGGAGGGGTGTGGGAGGGTGGGTGGGGAGGGAGGAAGAAGGGGACTGAGGGGTATTATGTTTAGTACACATGGTGTGGGGTTCATGGGGAGAACAGTGTATCACAGAGAAGGGACATAGTGGATCTCTGGCAACTTGCTGCACTGATGGACAGTGACTGCAATGGGGTAGGGGTAGGGACTTGATAATATGGGTAAATGTAGTAACCACATTGTTTTTTCATGTGAAACCTTCATAAGAGCGTATATCAATCATACCTTAATAAAAAATTTAAAAAAACAATACATGACAGATATCTTTCCATTTCAATAAATATAAATATGCATCATATTCTTAATGTTTATAGAATATCTACTATATTGATTTGTTCATTTATTCGATAAATATTCATATATAAACCAGGCCCTGAGCTAGATTCTGGAGATGCAATCAGAGGTAAGCAAGTCTTTGCAAACACAAATTTACCATAATTACTTTAATTACTTGGACCATAAAGTTGTTCAATTTTGCTGTTATAAAAAGAGTTGCGATGAATAGCCTGTACATACATTTTTCTGCCCTTGCCTGAACATTTCCTTAGAATAATTCTTAGAAATACTAATTGATCACAAGTAAATATATTTTAAATATTGATACAAATGCAGATTGACTTTCAGAAAAATTGCTCCAGTGACAACCTTTCAACAGTGCTTATCACTCTGTATTCTTGCCCAGCATTGGGCATTAGTGAGTTTTTTAATCTTTGCCAATCTGACAGGCAAAAATTATAATAAAATGTATGTTATTCCTTACTCTTTCTTGTAAAAAAACAGCTTTTTAGGATGGTCATCTTTTCTTTAGTGCTTTGTAAAAGAAATTATGTACATTGAGAAAATTGTTATGAATTTTACAAATATTTCTCAATTTTTTGTCTCTGGACATGGTTTGTGGTATTAACTATATTGGAGTTATTTTTTTCCCACATAGAACAGTTTCTGTGTGTCTATCCATAACTTTTAACAACAATTGGTGACTAATAAGTCTGTTGAGTTGAAAAAACTTGGAAACATTAGGATCCAGGTCCTTGTGTGCAGAAATGCTGATAGCAGCTTTCAAATGTCCTGCTGAATTCCTGGCAGGGCAACTGAGGCCCTTAGAAGCATGAAGGAAGAACAGTAGGGTGACCGGAAAGTCTGTTCTGTGGTGTGAGGCTTGCAGGGTGGTGGTGGGAGGCTTCTTCTGGGTGGAAAATACAAGTTGAGTGATTTAAAGAAAAAGAGTGTGAGAAGAGGTAACAACCCGTTTGGCTCTAAGAGTTCTGGAGAGGAAAATGGAGTGGAGGGGGAGAAAGAGATGTCGTAGCTATGGAATAGTAGAAATCTGAGGAAAGAGAAAGAGGTTTAAATAATTTTTAGGAAGTTTGTCAGTATGACAGCCCGTTCTCTCAAAACTTGTGGCAATGCAAACCACATTATTCCTCATTCTTTGAAGTGGACTTGGACGTATTTTGTATTCAAAGGTGGGAGATGGATCCCAAGGCAGGCCCTGGGGAACGCAGTGCCAGCCCAACGCACCGACTATATTTGATCCCCAGTGTGGTCTCACTAAGTTTGATGCCCCAACATTCAATCTATTGCTAGATAATTAATCCAAGCAACTCATGGCAACTACTCCCACACTGGGGATCTGCTCAGGAAGTTGTGCCAATGGCTGGACTTCCAGAAAAGAGAAGCATTGTTTCTCCTGCTGAAAGAGGACAGGGAAACACTTCCCAGGTTGTGTGGCCTTGAGGGGAATTTTCCCTAGAGAGAAGCTGAACAGGTAGATAGCTGAGAGAGAGAGAGAAAGAAGCTGGGTCCCCAGTGATATTGATAAGCTACCGAATCCACCCACCTTGAAGTCCACCCCACTAGTCTTCCTGGCATATGAAATAATAAATGTCCTTAATCTTTAAGCCTCTGGGAGTTGAATTTCTGTTACTTGCAGCTGAAAACATTCTGACACACAGAGTAAAATTTGAATAAGTTGGAATGAACAAATTTCATGAACAAAAATTGAATGAATAAAAGCAGCATTCATTCTTTCTATTTGGATTTTATATAGATTTTGCTTTTCACAAGAAAGCTATAATTTGTTATAAACATAGATCAGTAGAGCAACTGCTTTAATTCTTTTTAAATTATTTTTTTCATTTAAAAGCAGGCTTTTGGAACAGAAAAATGATGTTAGATAAAAAACACTAAGGAATTTGAACAAAGACTGGATTTTAGTTAATTTTTTTTAGAAAAGCAGGCTCTTTCTGTGTGGAATGCTTAGTATGTAGTAAATATCCATTTTTAAAAATTGAGATATAACTCACATATGAAATTCACACTTGTAAAGTGTACAATTTAGTGGCTTTAGTATATAAGTTTGCACAAGGTTGTGCAATTCTGGAAGATTTTCTTCACCCCTCAAAGACACCCTGTATGCATTAGCAGTCACTCTCCATTCCTTCTTCCAGACTCTGGCAGTCACTAATGTGTTTTCTGTCTCTATAGATTTGCCTATTCTGAACATTTCATACAAATGAAATCATATACTAAAAAAAAAAAAAGAAGATGGTAGGGGCACAAAATGGGGATTTTTCTTTTTTTTTTTAGTTCTCCCTTACAGCAATAATGAAAACAAAACACAACTTTTTGAAGCTAGGTATTTACTTCAGGTTTAAGTAGTTTCTATCTATGACTTAAAATTTGCTAATAGAGTACATCTGGATTCTGAAGCGATGACTCCAGATGGCTGAAATACTAGCAGCTGAGATTGTCAGGCAATATGCTAGCCTTGTTTATAAGCTACAGAGTTTACTTCAACACATCACTGTCTCAATTTACAGTTTAAATACTTGCCAGGGGTTTTATAAATGTCACCTGATTTCATTCTCCTTACAACTCTGTTGGGTAGCTGTTTGAGATTTGAGAGTCCAGTAAATCACACTATTCTTCCCCAAGAATTTCGATCCTATTGACACACAGTTTCAGATTAAAGGAACTTGAAATATAATTTTTATTGTCAGGAGAGTTGAATCAGGCCTCATGACATTAGTCTGTGGTCAAATGAGCTTCCTAATGTTTTTATTAAAAATTTTTATTTAATAAACCAGGTGTAGAAAGAGCAACCTAATAACCTTTTATCCAAGAAGCAGGTACTTACTGTATGGGGAAGGAGACTGCTGAGACTACAGAGTCTTGGACCAGGTTTTTCCAAGCTTCAGAATCAATAAGTCATTCTTCTTTGATGAGGAGAGTAGGGGGAGGAGAGGAAACCTGGAAGTGTTATATTAATAGTTTCCTTCTGAGAGTGTGAACTCCCTCTAGAAATAAGAAGACAGGGGGAGTAAAAGAACTTTCTCTAATATTATTATCTCTGTTCTTCATTGTGGATCTGGGATAACCCTGGTATATTTGACATTTTAAATGTTAATCCAAAAATGACACAATCCTTGAAATAATTTCATTCTTTCTTCTTTTAATCCACCCTTCCTTCCTATCTTCTGCTGTTGTATTCATATCATAAAATTGTTGTTTATATTATTAAATATGAAGTATTCTGTAAATGTCAGTTAGATCAAGTTGATTGATGGTATTGTTCAGTTTAACTAAATCCTTACAGATTTTCTGCTAGCTGGATCTATTAGTTACTAAAAAAAGTGGTGCCAAAGTCTTCAACTATAAAAGTGGATCTGTCTGTTTCTTCTCACAGTTCTGTAAGTTTTTGGCTCATGCATTTTGTTGCTCAATTGTTAGGTGCAAATGCTTTAAAGATTGTTAAATTTTCTGGGAGAAGTGAGAACTTTGTTTTTATGTAATGCCCTTTTTAATCCTGAAAGTTTTCCTTATCTGAAGTCTATGTTGTATGAAATTAATATAGCTAGTCAAATTTTTTTGACTAGTGTTAGTGAAGTATACTTTTCTCCATCCTTTAGTTCTTTTTTTTAAATGTGTCTTTTAAAAAATTGAAGTGAAATTCACATAACATACACTTAACCAAAGTGAACAGTTCAGTGGCATTTAGTACATCACAATGGCAACCACCAACCTCGAGCTCCAAAATGTTTTCATCACCTCAAGGGAAACCCCGTACCTATTAAGCAGTTACTCTGTCATTCTCCTTTCCCCCATCCACTGGTAACCATAATCTGTTTTCTGTCTTTACAGATTTACCTATTCTGGATAAATGGAATAATACAAATCTATGACCTTTTGTCTTTGGCTTCTTTCGTGTTGCATAATGTTTTCAGGATTCTTTCACATTGTAGCATATGTCAGCACTTCATTCCTTTCTGTGGCTGAATAATATTCCAGTTTATCCAGTCATCGTTGATGAACATTTTGTTGTTTCTACCTGTTGACTATGTGAGTAGTGCTGCTATGAACATGCCTGTACATGTATTTACTTAAGTATCTGTTTTCAGTTCACTGGGCTATTTACTTAAAAGTGTGCTGTAAGCTGAATATTTGTGTCTTCTCGAAATCTGTATGTTGGATTCCAAACTCCACTGTGATAGTATTTGGGGGTGGGAATTTGGGGGGTCATTAGGTCATGAAGGCAGAACCCTCATGAATGGGATTAACAGCCTTATAAAAGAGGCCCAGAGAGTTCCCTCGCTCTGCCCACCAGGTGAAGGCACAGCAAAAAGATGTGTAAACTGTAAACCAAGAGATGGGTCCTCACCAGACACTGAATCTGCTGGCACTTTGACCTTCGACTTCTCAGTGCCCAGCCTGGGAAAATAAATTTCTGTTTGATTTCTGTTTTACATAAAGGGCCACATATAGTCTCTTGATGAGCCTATTAAAAGCATTCTTCTTCTGTGCTCCATGGTTTTTGATGTAGAGCATTTCCTTTGATTCTTTCTTGGAATTTCCACCTCCTTGCATATGTAACTCATCTCCCTATCATACTGTCCACTTCTTCCATTAGAGCCTTTAACACATTAACTATTGTGATTGAAAGTCCTCTGTCTGGTGATTCCAAACTCTGCATCCTAGGTGAAACTGTTGCTAATGCTTACCTTGTTTCTGCAGACTGTTTTTCCTTGTCTTTTAGCATGCCGTGTGTAATTATTTGTTGAAAACTGGGCATGACGTATTGGGCAACCGCAACTCTGGCCAACAGGCCTTTAGTGTGAGGCTTTATGTTAATCTGGCTGGGAGCTGGAACGTGTTTAATGTTTGCTGCAGCTGCACATACCCGAGGCCTCCGTTTCCTCTAGTGTCATCGTTTTGTTCCCCTTGTTGGCTTTGAATTTCCCTCAAAACTCCTTAAGTGGTCTGTGTAGCATAGCTCATTCAACTGTAATCCACTGTTATTAAATTGGAGCTTTTTGGTATTGTGGTGATGTGTGAAGAAGGGGAAGAATTCTATAAACTTATGATTAAATCTCAGTCTTGTAGATGGCCTGTGTCCCTGGGCTGTGACCTTTGAAAGTCTTTCTTAGTTTTTTTTTTTCTCCTTTAGGTGAGACAGGAGGGCTAGAAAGGACTGGAGTTGGGTAACTGCTCATCCTCCAGATCACAGAAGAATTTTGTAACATTTTCTTCTCTTGGAGAATAGGCCTGTGTTATGGTGAATGCTCTGGGCATGTTTCAAAATGGTTATTTTTCTCTGTTCTGTGCCATCACACAAAATAATTTTTCTTCAGTCTACTGGGAGAAACTGTGGGTTCTCTGGAGGCAAAAACTTCTGAATGTGTGGGACTCCTGTAAGAGCTGGCCTGGAAGAATTCTCACTCTGAAGGCGGTCCAACTCAACCTCTGGCAGCTTGTCAAAGTGAGCACATAATTGTTTCTGCCGTTTACCTCTCTGGTTTAAAGTTCATGAACATAAGGGTTGTGGAAGATTGTGATTCTCTGTATTTCCCTGCATCTCCAGATATGAGGGTAGCAGTTTGCCCTATGACTTATATCTCTGATGAGTCCAAAAAAGGTTGTTAAATTTTGGGTTGTTCAGTTATTTCCTGTCTTAAGGATGGGAGTAATGACTTTCAAATTCTTCACATGTTGGAGCTGAAATTTCTCATAATTTTTATTTCAACAATAACTTCTGGACTTATATTTAGGTAATTTATAATTCTTTACTATCAAAAGGCATTGATAATCCTATTATATTTCTCTATTCCTTCATTCACCTATTTTCTAGGATCAAAATTTTGTATCTCTTCTTGCTTGATCAAACTTTCCACATTTCCTATGCCATTCTGATTCTCAGCTTAATGACATTTGCTCTAATTCACTGAGAAAGCTGAAACAATTGGAAGAGAACTGCCATAAGCTTTCACCACCACATTGAACCAGCTGCCTGTATTGGAGCATGGTTTTTTCTTAGTGCTATCCTAGATAAAATTCCCATCCTCTCTTCTATGGCTGACACATCCTCTTTCAAGGCAGCCCTTTTGCCCTCTTGCTTAGTCAAGAATATCACACAAAAGTTCCCATATCATCTCTCTTGAATCATTAATTTTTACTATCTTTAGGATCATTTCCATCAGTATAGAGGCAGCTGACCTTTTTCTTCTTTAAAAACAAGAAGATATTCCTCCAGGTAAAACTACCACCTCTTCCTGCACCCTCTGTCCTTCTCCATTGTCTTTTAAAATGAACTCTTTGAAAAAAAATTTCTTCTCATTCTCTCCAATTCCCTCCCCTCCCATTCTTTCCAAAACACATCCTAATCTGGCTTTCACCTCCACCATGTCAGTAAAACAGCTGCTGTCCTGGTAACGATGATGAAGTAAATTATTTGCTCATCGTTCTTTCTTCTTTCCTTTCTCTTTTCATGGTTCATTCCACCCCGCTGATACTGATCTTGGCCAGGTGGCTTACTCTGGTCAGTGGAATGTGGAAGAAGGGTTACAGTTTTGAGTCAAGGCAGATCTCCACCAGCCCTTTGAGCTTCTTACCTGCATCATGACAAAGACATTCCCTTGGTAACTATAGCTCCTTATGTAGGACTTACAAGTCCTATGTAAGTTTTGAGTTGATTCATCCTCTCCATAGCCACTAGCAGTAGCTCCATACACAGTCTCCCAAGAGGGGAGAATCTCATATCTACTCATACCTGAAAGACTGAGGTTAAACCATACCAACTGTCTAATCACAGGGATTTGAATTCTGTGACAGTTCATTTGGTATCTATAGATAATAGCAGACATGTCTCTATCATATAATCATGTAATTTACATGATTCTAGGTTTTCTTAGAACTTCTTTGGAATCACATTTTGGAATATGAGATGAAGATACATAAAACTGACTTTTACCTTTAGCATTAAATATTTCCTTTTTCCACAGAAGAAAGAAATATGGCCTTTTGAATACTGTGTATATTTCTTTTCATACTGGTTTGATAAAAGGTTTTGGTTCATCTAACATTCCCTGTGATTTGTTAGGTAACAAGCAAAACAAAAACGAGTCCTCATTAAGCTATCTAAGTGAGAATAACAGAGACACTGAGGCTTCCCTTGAATGGGGTAGTGAACCCGGGGCAGAGTTTTGGGTGGCGGGCAGTCAGGTCCTAGCTTCTTCACTGGAGAGCTGTGTGACGTGGGGGGACCAGCTGCGCTTGCCTTGCCTTGGTCTCCTCAGATATGAAATTAAGTGATTTAACTTGATGAAATTCAGTTAAACATTGAAAATTTTATCAATAATAAAAAATACTTCCCATTAAAATAAAGATGGAAAGGATATTAGGATGTTTATAGAGTTTTTCTCAAATTGATCCTTCACATTGTGAAGAGGGAGAAGAAACTGCTTCCAGTGAAATAGTTACTGTAACAAGGGTTCATGGAAACCACATACGGAGCACAATGTCTGCCATATGCACATTAGTGCCAGATCTTTGTGGTTTATTGGACGCTTTTCCATAGACTTTAGAGGAAAAAGAATACAGCTGCAAAAACTCCCCTCCTCACCTTGGCTGAAGGAACTTTCCAAGAGAGCAGATGGTTCTGAGTTTCAAGCCATGAATCATTGTCAAGGGATCTACTCAAGCCGCCTTGAGCAAGAAGAGCCGGCAGTCCTCAGTGGGCAGTATTTTTATTATGACTGGTGTCAGTCACGTCCATGCCCTTGCTGTTGGGACCAGACTTGCTGTTAATAAAGCTACAACTTGGAAACAAAATAGCAAGAGTCAGCAAATTATTTCCATTTACTGTCTAATGGATGTTTCAAGACCTTGGTATTCCTCTCTTTAATGTTTATCAGCAAAGAAAATATGAAAGGAGCCATTTTTTTTCTTTATGATTTTTGTCTGATTTCAAAGCAGGCTGATTGAGAAATATGTTTTAGTGCCTTAACTAGGTAATTTTGAAAGCCATTATTACTAATAATATTGTGTTGATTGTAGTGTGTGGTCTAAATTTGTTACTTTCTTATACTACAGGTAAGTAAGTGAGAGTTTGGTTTTGACTTGGATTATAATGTATTTAATTTTAATGCTTGGTTCATAATAGGTATACGTGCCATGTGGAGGAATCATGGTGAATTAATCTATCAGGAAATCTTGGATCAATAGACTCTTCATATGAGGCAGAGCCAGATCATTTTGACTCTCTTTATTTTTGTTTGTTGACTATATTTTAGTTAATTAAGTTACCTTAGTTTTAATTACTTTCAGTAGCTTTAGCTGAGATTTTATCTACAATATTGTGGCTAATTTTTAAATGGAATTTAATGATTAGAATATGCTTCAGTGATCATTTTCAACATTTTCAAGTGCAAAATATCTTGGATCATTAGATTTCAAAGCCAGAAATCTAAT